>NC_072425.2:68652500-69902500 GCF_028878055.3 Symphalangus syndactylus | reverse complement strand
AGTCACCTGGTGAGACAGCAATAAAGACAGTAGTTTGATATCTGCCATTCAAAAAGCTTTTAACTTGCAGAGAGAGAGAGAGAGAAAGAGAGAGACTTTTTAAACTTTTCTATAGCGTGTTAACTATCCCCATGACCCACACGAGGGAAAATTCTCTCTTATATTAGTATCGCGCTTTTATTCTTTGCTCATACAGTTTACTTATTTGAATTTGAATTGATTCCTACAACCACTTGGTAATATATATATATATATATATATATATATATATATATATATAAGGCAGTTATAAGACCCGTTTTACAAATAAGGAAACTGAGCCCAAGAGGTTAAGTGACTTATTTCAAGTTATAGAGCCAGTTAAGAGCCAAGCTGAAAATAGAATGCAGCTCTTTATTTTCTGAATTTAATGTAGTTTTCTAGAATGCCATGGTGCCTCCTTCATCATTCATCATTGCCTCTTCCCCATGGTTCCTGGCACGAAAATCTGCTTTTGCTTGGGAACTTGAAGAATAAAGACTGTGTATCCTCTTATGTAGTAAACGGAGGTGAATGAAGTAATAATGTATTAGGCATCTGAAAGCAAAGACTTTTTCTGCATATGGCTTTCTAGTTCTTAAACTTTTTATTTTTTTCTCTTACTCACTTTTGTTTATTCAAAAGAAAGTCCCCACAGCATCTCCTGAAACTTGAAAAGGCTAATTTGTTTCCCCCACATGAAACCCTCAACTCTTGTTTTTTTAACAAGAGTTGAAAAAAAATCATCAAACAGGTGTTTGTTTTCTTAAAAACACGAATAACATTTAATTTTATTCATTCTGCTTCAAAAATAAGCATTTTATTCATTAGTCCAGAATTAAACATTTTCAAAGAGCTTCGTTGCTGACTAGTTGCATGCCATTTGAAGTTTTAAATGTCATTTGATGAGTTTTAGGAGTACAGACATAGAAATAATAAAAAGATGTATGTTAACTAATGAAATACATAATATAGTCATGCGCCACATAGCAACATTTTGGTCTGATGAGGGTACCACAAATTTATAATGGAGATGAAAAATACCTATCTCCTAGTTATGTCATAGCAGTTGTAACATTGTAGCACAATTACTTTTTAAAAAAATATGGTGTAGCCTAAGTGTAAAGTGTTTAGGAAGTCTACGGTAGTGTACAGTAATGTCCTAGGCCTTCATTCACTCAGCTCTCACTCACTGACTCATCCAGAGCAACTTCCAGTCCTGCAAGCTCCACTAATGGTAAGTTTCCTCTATAGGTGTACCACTTTTATCTTTTATACTCTATTTTTACTATACCTCTTCTATGTTTAGATATGTTTAGATGCACAAATATTTACCATTACGTTACAGTTGCCTGCAGTATTTAGTTCAGTCACATGCTATACATGTTTGTAGCCTAGGAGCAATAGTTAAACCATATAGCCTAGCTATATAGTAGGCTATGCCATTTAGACTTGTGTAAGTACCCTCTGTGGTGCTTAACACCACAATAAAATCACCTAACATGCACGTCTCTGAACTTATCCCCCAAATTAAGTGATGCATGATTGTATTCTTGTTCTCAAGAAGCACTCTTGGATAATTTTAAAATAGCAAAAGAAATGTTAACAATAAAGAAATTTATTTGGTTTTATCCACTGTTCACCCCCTCAGTTAAAAAATTAAAGATGAATGAAAGAAATAAAACTTTAGGATTTGAAAAGCAGGGAAAAAATTTCAAGAGATTATCTGTTTTGCATAATTGATTGTGAAAGTGCTTCCTTTGTTAGTATTTTGCTTCAGCAATACTATTATAAATACTGTGCACCTCAATTGTTATTATTTATTAGCGATTATTAATTAATCAATTAATATACAAATAAAATCAGAAAACTTTGGGATACATTTATTTGTATATGTGCATGTATGTACAGATGATACCTGATCTACTTCATAAAGTAATTTTTAGTAGCTTACAGCAAAACACAAAGATGCAAAAAAAAAAATAGAATTAAAAGGAAGGGTTAAATAGTAAAAGGGAAATATTCCAATCATAATTAAGAGCATCGTCTTTAGAGTCAGATAAAACTGGCAGCTTGGCATTTCTAATCCAAGATTGTCTGGCTGTGTGACCTTGGACAATTCACTCAACTTCCCTGATCCCCAGCTCCTTAATTAATCAAACACAGATAATAATGCTCACCTTGAAGAAGATGGTGGCGGCTGTTGTTTTCATTCCTGAAATGTTTTTGCTAATGAATTCTACACTAATTAAATACAAAAACAAAATTCTGACCTACACTCCCTGCCCCGCTTATGATTATATAGAAATATATATTTAAAAAGCTAAACTCAAGTTCATTTTCTATGAAGGTTAGAAATACCAAGTTAAATTTTAAAACAAACCCTGTAGAACGGTATTCATGAATACACCTCACACGTTGAGCAATATCTTATGGAAGTAAGCAATCAATTAAGAACCACAGCAGAAAATTGTAAGCAAACATCAGAGATAATGACATATATTTAGTTTTAAATGTATAGGCATGTTTTGCATTAAGATTTCATTTAGATGTTGCTGGTTTCTCTTTATAACACCCCTTGAAATGCAGTATCTTTAGAGAAACTACTTCTATCATGCTGTAAAAATGAGCGCACAGCTTTCCAAGATTGGCTGTTGTTCGGATGAGAACAAATAAAAGAAACAAAATGTCATGTACAAAATTGCTCATTTCGAATATAAACTGGAACTTTCTATTCATAACTTTCATACATATTTACGGAAAGCAGGCCACATTCGAGACACTGTTTTAAAGTACTGGGCTACGGCGTTAAGAAGCCATACAAGGTTCTTGCCCTCATAGAGCATTTTGTTCATTTGTAGTGAAGAAAATCATGAACACAACAACAAAAAAATGATACAAATGGCATTTATAGATAAATACTATGAAGAAAAATAAAGCTGGATAAGGAAATAAGGAATGGCGGGGGAGCCGGGGACAGTGAGATGGGGCCAGCTTTTACTACGAATTCCATGTGTAGGTAGAAGGAAAATATTATTTCAAGCACAATTCCAGAAAACCTTAAGTTTCATGGTTAAATTACCAAATCTCCTACCCACCTTAACCTCTCAAAAAAAAAAAAAAAAAAAAAAAAAAGATTCCAAAGAAACAGAGTAATTTTGCTCCTTGCCTCAGCCCTAAGTCATCTCCCAGACAAAAAAGCAATCATCATTTTCAAATTTAAAAGGGAAAAGGAAAGACTTTTATTTGAATGAAAAGATTTTTTTCAGTGTGTTAGAGAGGGAAGACTGAAATAAACAGAATTTACAATCAACCTTCGCACCTTTGCACCTTCCTCTTCTGGCAATATGGCAAACTAAATAACTTGCACTGAAAACAACTTAAAAGGCTGTATACTTTTTAAAAAAATGTATTTTGTTTATGTCATTGTTCCACACAGTTTGAAGACAAAAATATGTATAACAGGGAATATATTGAGGGCTTTTGCTCCCACCCCTGCCCTCTCTGCTCACTCTGTGCCCTAATCTGCCTCCTCTAGCTTATCATTTGTGTTACTTTCTTTTGCATCCTTCCACATCATAGCTGTGTAACCTCAGTCGTGTTATTTAACCCCTCTATGCTTCAATTTCTGCATCTGCAAAAATAAAGAAAAAAGTATCCACATTGAAGGGTCTTAATGAGTATTAATTGGTTTAATATTCAGAAAACACATCGAAGAATTCCTGACAAATGAAATGTGCAAGCTCTCTGTTTGTTAAGTAAATCAACACATACAGCAAATAAGAAAATATATTGGTAACTTCCTCCTCAGTTGTACAAAAGGTAGAATATAATACCCTCTAGTTTGTGATTTGGCATTTTTTACTTAAAATATCTCATTATTGGTACAGAGATCTTTCTCATTCTTTTTTTTTTAAGCTGCATAGTATTACATTGAATAGATGTACCATATTTAATTTAAATACTTCTCTGTTGATCATTTGGGATGCTTCCAGTCTTTTGCTTTTAGAAACAATGCTTCAGTGGAAAACCACATAAATATATCATCTTACAGGTATGCAGGTAAATCTGTCGGACAAATTTTCAAAAGTAAGATTGCGGAGTCAAAGAGTTAAATACATCTGTTATTTTATATACATTTCCAAACTGCTCTCTGTAGTTTCCAAACTGCTCCCTGTAGTATTTGAATCGTGTCGTACCCCACCAGCATCTATGAAGGTGCCTAAGAAAACATCTTTTAAAAATATACTGTTGAGCGGGGCACAGTGCTGCACGCCTGTAATTCCAGCACTTTAGGATGCCAAGGCAGGTGGATCACCAGAGGTCAGGAGTTCGACCAGCCTGGCCAACATAGTGAAACCCTGTCTCTACTAAAAATATAAAAGCAGCCAGGTGTGGTGGTGCATGCCTGTAATCTCAGCTACTCAGGATGCTGAGGCACAAAAATCACTTGAACCTTGGAGGTGGAGGTTGCAGTAATCCAAGATTGTGCCACTGCTCTCCAGCCTGGGCAACAGAAAGAGACTCCATCTCAAAAAAAAAAAAAGTAAAGCCTTTTGAGAACCAACCAAACAAACAAACAAACAAAAAACACGTATGACAAAGCTAGAATCAAGAGAAATGGGCTCTATATTAAACAATTATATTTTAAAGGACAGATTTAAATGATAAAATAATTCTTGTCATAAAAACTTAGAGTGATGTGCATAGTACAAAAAAACAGCCCTCCCCTGTAAACAGCCGTCTTACCCTCCAGCCTCCCTTCATTTTCTTAAACTGACTGTATTTAACCTGTGATTAATTCTTTTCCTAAACTATGTTTTGAAGTTTTAGAGATGATGTAGTTCTGGGAACAGGGCTATTTATAATTTTGATGTGTGTTTAAACTGTGAGAGATTTGCAAAGTTTAAATACAAACGTTTGGGTAGAAAAATAAGCTTCCCTTTAATAAACTTACAAACATACCTAATCCAGAAAGGAGAAGGAGAGCATTTAAGCTTTTATTTCTGAGCTATCTGCCAACCCTCATGGGCTTTCATTTCAATAGGTGTGGGGAGTACAGGAGACAGGATAGTAATCTTAGGACCTTCTCCTAATGGAGATTCTAATAGGAGACCTCCATGACATTAGATAATTTTTGAAATTTAATAGCCACAAAAAATTCCTGAGAATTAATACTACAAAGTTGTCCTCTTGCGGATTTTCAGCCCAAATTTATACTACCTATGTGGACGAGAGGGAGCCCAATCCAATATAAAAATTTATCTTAAATAAATGGTAGTACCCTTAGATACCTACCTTGAAGCAAATGCAATCTTCTTAAAAAAAATGAAACTTCAATCCAGACTTCAAAGAATTCACACAAAGTTCTACAAAATAGAAATTAACAGTCAAAAATGACAAAAACACTAAAGTAAACAAAATACCCCAACTGAAACACAGACAGAAAATCTAGATTCCTTAAGACTTCAGATACTAGAATTACAGGATCCAAATATGAAATTAGTATGCTTCCTGTGATTCAAGAAATAAAAAGTGATACATATTATGTAAATAAGCAGTAGACAATGAATAACACCAAACATATTTGCAAAAGAGCAAAAACATTTACAGAAATGAAAAATACATTGATTGAAATCAAATTTCAGTGGACATTAAATTGCAAAGTAGACACAACTGAAGAGAGACTTAGTGAAGACATTATCCTCAATGCAGCACAGAAAGGCAAGGACCTAGAAAATATAAAAAACAAAGGAAGAGAAATAGAAGATGAAGATCTACCATAAAAGTAACTAGAATCACAGAAAGATAGGGAGAGAAAATGAGAGGCAATATTTAAGAAGATACTCTGCAGTTTTTCATGACTGATAAAAGATGTTACTTCTCTGACTTAGCAAAATCATCCCTTTCCTGCTTCTTATCCAATATCTTTTTCCAAAAATTGCGGCTAACTCTACTTAAGATGCTCATAATTCCAATATTAATTATCTAAGAATTCTTCCAAGGATCTCCCAAGAACACATTTCTCAATCTTGTTTCTCAGGGCCTACTTAAAAGGTAGTGGGGTATTGTGGAAAGCCTCTGGGAGTATAAGAATCTGGATCAAGGTCTGGTCTTTGCATAGCCTATCTTTGTAGTGCCAGGTAAGGTACTTAAGCCTTCTGAGCTTCAGCATTCTCATGCTTAAAATGGGAATAATGGAATCTACCTTAAAAGACAGATTATGAAAATTAAATACTGTAGCATATATAAAATGCCCAGCATACTGCCTGGCATATTTTAGGTACTTAGCACATGTTCATTCAATTTGCACATCATTAATTCTCACAGTCCCTGATCATGAGAGCCTTCAGACAGACGGGCCCATCAAAGCCCTTCTGTCAGGTACACTCACACCACTCAATCATTCACTGATTTTGGTATTAATCACACGACTGAGCTTGGTAGGAGCCAGCATGCTTCTTTCCACCACATATGGCAACCCACCCTCAAGTGAGAATACTTGTTTTCACCCCTAGTGGTATCTACAGGCTTCAGGTACAGGCGGATATATGAGCAACAGGACAGTGTGGAACACCCCTTTGAGGAAGAGCTGCATCATCACATGCCACTCGCCCAACTCACGTATTGTGGGAAAACAACAGAGGCCCATTTGCTCTTTTAATTTCAAAGTATCCTCTTTGTTCATTCTTTATTATTTCATTCAACAAAGATTTGTTGAGCCCATTTTTTGTGTGTGCCAGACACTATTCTAGCCCTGACTTCAGGACCACATCAGTCCCAGAAATCATGAGGCATTTTCAAAAGACCTAGAGTGCTAGGTAAATCCAGAAGTTCAAGGAATTTGAGTTTAATTTTTTTTAATCTTCAATTGATGGAGGAGGAATCAAAGGAGTTGGAACTATTTTGAAATAATGCACATATGTCCAAATGAAAACAAATTGAGTCAGTAAATAATATCTCCCTAATCACTTCTATCAAAAACTAATATAATTCCCTTATCAATGATCTTTAAAAGAGAGTTGGGAGATATTTTTCTTTGTAGTAATGCAAAGGAAATTAATATCACTTCATCAGAGCCTAGGAGGAAATTACTGTGAAACACAGTCTCAGCTAAATGCATATAATATGAAACCTAGTTTCATACGTAGGTGTAAACTAGGCTGTGATGTGGATTTGCAATTAAATAGAACACCTTGAAGCTAGACTCAAGCTGCTAGAGGGTTTTGTTTCCAATCCCTTGACCTAGGGCTTAAATTGGATGAAATCTTTCAGGATATTGTACCAGTGACTCTCTTTGGTGGAGGAGAGCCAGTGAAATGTACTGTCAGCAGACACAATACCTTTTCACTTTCTTATTTTGTCTTCATTACCCGGCCTCTGTTGCCGCCTCCTCCAAACACTCTCAGGCTTGCTGCTTGCCTTGGTGCCTCTGTTTGCTCCATTCTCTATCACTATCCTTCTGATTTGAGGACACAGCTATTGATGTTCATTGCTATCTGGTCACATGATGGAGGCTGAAAAGGCCCACACTGGTACAGCAAGCCCTCTTTTCCTCACTCACACACACGCAAAGACTGTTCTTCAGTTTCCAGAGACCACAGGATGTCTACGCACAATTCAGTACTGTAAATGGTTAAAGCCAAATGTAGGGGGAAGGGATGTGCTCCAGTGATTGCTTTATAATTTTCTCATTTGCATACAGTGGGGCTAAGTTAATAAATAAATGTGCTCTGAGGCTGCAGGCCTGATACAGAGGTCTAGCTCTGTGCTAAATTGACATTCATCTTCAGAGCCTGCATGTCTTCACCTGACTCCCTTCTTGTCTATTCTTCTGCCTCCAAACGCAGCCTTACTGGGCTGTCATGCAATGCCGTAGCTCATGGAAGTCCCTGACTAGGAAACCTCATCACGACCAGCTCTCCTCTGTGTGTTTACCACGCTTGTCCTGTCAGAAACAAATACACGGATTCCTGTCTCCTTCGCGTGCACAGGAATCCCGAAGGGAAAAACCTTCCTCTATCCAGCCAGCTCGATCAGCTGAGTCAACCCCCACCTGCAGAAGGATAACAGATGTCACAGTCAGGTCCCCATCACATCTAGAGGAATAAACATAAACTTTGAAAGCAGATCTTTAGAATTTGCATTCAGCATGGCCACTGACTGGTCGGGCGCAAATGGGGAGGCCATTTAACTCTCAGAGGCTCATTCACCTCATCCTAAAACAAGGATTAGCAATATGGCATATTGCAGTACTTGAATATGGGAATGTATTGAAAGTTCTACGGAAATTGCTATGTACTACAGAACTGCAAATTTGCTCTTCCCTTCTATTTCCACTTCGAGCAGGATTTTTTTGCAATGCTTATTGGGGTTGAGGGTTCTTCCTTCTGTTTTGCCAAGTGATAGCTATCTAGTTAACTAGTGTTAAGTTACATCGAGTTCATGGCTTAATTTACTCACAGGCCCTCCCTTCCAATTTTGTGCCTCAAAAGAGATCTTCTGGTACAGTGTTTAACCCAGGGTTATTTCAGTCATGGGGATTTGGAGCACGTTGGTAGTTCTAGTTGGAGTAAGATTGCGGTGCCTTTTTGTATCCATCAAAGCACTCCATTATTTTACACAAACAACTGGCCCACAGGATTTTTTTGAGATACCCCAAGTCATTTATAGTAAATATATCTAACATTATCATAGCCAACTCATTCTCTGTTTCAGAAATGAATGAATCCAATTGCCCAGTGTGGGTGATCAGGAGAAGTGTTTGTGAGATAGGTAATGTCTGAGAAAAGTCTTTGAAAATCAGAGAAAGAAGCAGAGTACCCTCAAGAAGAAAAACAAGCAATGGTGAAGACAGAAAGATGAGAAGGTTGGAGAGAGGTTGTAGAAAACTAATCTGATTAGGCTGGGGAAATTTCTCAGGAGAGAAAGAAGTTCCTAGGTCAATTACATTTAGAAACACTTCAGACAGTCTTTTTGGAGACTTGGAGTGCTCCTTAGAATATTAACCTCCAATATGGAAATCACAATTGAGTAACTCTTGTTTTACCTGACAGTTTTTTTTTCAGGGGACATATATCTATTATCATTGGCATAAGCCAACAATTGATGGACCCTTGGTAGAGCCTTTAAATCAGGGCAATGGCACAGTCAATATTTTGTTTCAAACATAGCCATCTAACAAAATGCAAAGGCGTAAAAATAAAAGGAATCTAACTGGCAATAGAGAAATATGTACAGGTTGTTGTGTTAGTCCAGGAGAGTGATACTAATGATAATTTTTATAGTTCTAGATAAAAGGATAAATATAAAGACATGGCAGAAGGAAAATATGTGAGCTTTGGCATCTGATCAGTGGGGATGGTCTAGATAAAGCAATCTAAAAATGACGAAGATTTCAAACTGCCATGATGGGAAACAAAAATTGATTTGATTTTAGATAGAGAAGCTTGGAGGTTCCCATGGGAAAATGGTAGAAATCTGGGTTTACCACTTGAAAGGAGAGATATGCCAGGGTTTAGGGAATCATCTTCAGAGAAGTCATCATTGAAATTGCTGAAGCAGCTGATATGATAAATGATATAGTAAGAGAAGAGATCAGGGTTGACATGAGACCTTGGAGGATTGTCTGGCTTTAGGGGGCAGAAAGAGGAAGAGGTGCTAACAAAGAATGCAGCAAAAAAAGAGAAGAGCTAGTGTAGAACACTGTCACAGAAGCAAGTGAAAAAGGTTTTAGAACAAGGGCATAATCAATGGCATCATAAACTGATGAGAGTTTCAGGAAGAAGAAAGCTAAGAAAAAGCCATTGGCTTTGATGCTTAGAAGTTTAATCACAGACAGCTCAGAGGGAAAAGTTCTCAGAGAGAAGTGGCAGATAGACCGCTAGGAACTGAGACTGTGGTGCTAGGTAGGTCTAGACCCTGTTGTGCATTTGAGTCGCCTGTGGATTTGATTGCTGTTGTTGTTTAATGCATGTAATCAAAACCCACCTAGAGATTCTGATGCAGTAGGTTTAGGATAGAGCATAATTATCACTTGTGAGTGAGTTTAGAGGTGATACAAATAAAGGACTATGTTTTGAGAATACTGACAATGAGAGTGAAGACAGAAGAATATCAGGATCAAAATTTGGGACTTTGAGACCAGCCTGGCCAACATGATGAAACCCTGTCTCTACTAAAAATACAAAAAATTAGCCAGGCATGGTGGCGCATGCCTGTAGTCCCAGCTACTCGGGAGGCTGAGGCAGGAGAATCTCTTGAACCCAGGAGGCAGAGGCTGCAGTGAGCCGAGGTCATGCCACCGCACTCCAGCCTGGGTGACAGAGAGACTCCATCTCAAAAAAAAAAATTGTTGGATTGTTTTGGTTTATTTTGTTTTCAGGGGAGAGGCCCAAGTATGTGTGTAGGTTGGTGGAGAGAATTAAAACTATAAGAAAATATGTATGAGAGAGATCACTGATGAAGCATGGCACAGAGCAAGAAAGGAAGAGATGGGATCTAAGGTATCAGGAACCTGGCTTTAAATAAGGTGGTGGTTTGAACTTGGAGGGAAGAAGGATGAAAGGAAGAAGGATGGGTAAAGCCTACTAAGATTTAGAGCTAGAGGGGAGGGAAAATAGGTGATGATTAAAAATCTGTCAGTTAACCAAGGACCAAAGACCTTCTACCACTATTGAAGGAGATAGAGTTAGGATTGGGGAACCAAGATTGGAGGTTTATCACAGCCAATTTGGGAAATTCTAATAGTAAACCCAAGAGGCTTGCAATTTTAAGTACAGTTGTCAGGGAAGCCTCACTAAAATGATGATATTTGTACCCAGATCTGAAGTTGGTAAGGGAGTGAGGGATGTGGACATCTGCTCAACAGCACCCCAAGCAGAAGGAATAGCCCGTGCAAAGGCCCTGAGGTAGGAGAGCACCCAATATGTTAAAAGAACAGCAGTGTGTGAGAAAATGAGGTCACAGAATTAATAAGGGGAGGAGAGATAGTGACTCCTATGACTCATGATTACATAAGACCTTGTACAACATTGTAAAGAATTTATTTTTATGTTAAGTAAAATAGGAATTCATTCAAGGGTAGAACGGAGAGTGATATTATCTGACATGTTTCTTAAAAATCCTCCTGGCTGCAGAAAATAGGCTGAAAGGAGGCAAGTAAAAAACCAGGAAGACCAACTACCAGGCTACTGTAATAATCCAGGCTAGAAATTAGAGTGACTTAGACCAGAAATGTAGCTCTGAAAATGGTTTGTTTTTTTAATGTTGAGTTTTCAATATAGTTTTTAAAGAAAGAACAAATAGGTTGCTGATGGATTAAATATGGAATGTGAGAGAGCACTCAAAGATGACTCCCCATGTTTTTTAGCAAGAGCAGCCAGGTCCTAATGTTACCCATAATGGCATGACCGTGTGGGGACAGGGTGAGGATGGGGCAGATCAGGAGCTAATCAGTGTGAGTTAGCTGTTAGTATTGTAGCTTCTCTTATGATCACCTTCTCTTATCCTAGAAATTAGCTTTTTTTCATTGAATGGCATTGGCTTTATTGAGATTATAAATTGGGTATTTTTTATATGTGGAAAGATCTTCACAACTTCAGCTTCTCTGAAGCAGCAGTTTCTGCTGGTTGAGAAGTATGAGAAAACTATAATTTCAAAATAATGCAGGGACAAACTGTACACTGGAAATGAGCTTTCTGGTTAGAAAATATTTTCTTTATCCCATGGAATTCACTACTTCTTGTCCAGATTAATTCTATTTAGTGTTTCTTATTTTGCAATTTACTTTTTCAGAATAAGTGGATTTATAGCATAATCTAGGTTTGCTGCACAAACAGCACACTGTACAACTTTGTTTATGTTGTGGCTTCTTGCTCCCTGGAGTGGCTCAGTGCAGCTACCCTGAGAGCAGTGTGAGCTTCAAAAGTAATAACTGGTCATTGCAGAGAATGTGGAAAATGCAGAAACATAAAGAAAAAATAAACCCACCCATCCTGGGTTCAAGCGATTCTCCTGCCTCAGCCTCCCGAGTAGTTGGGATTACAGGTGTGTGCCACTATGCCCAGCTAATCTTTTGCATTTTTAGTAGAGACGGGGTTTCACCATGTTGGCCAGGCTGGTCGTGAACTCCCGACCTCAGGTGATCTGCATGCCTCAGCCTCCCAAAGTAGAATTATAGGCATAAGCCACTGTGCCCGGCCAATTATGTGTATTTCTAATTCCCTTTCTTCTGGCCACACTAAGCAATTGCATCAATTTAGAAACGTGAATTCAAAATGTTCTTATCAATATTTTCTTAAGTATTGTAAAATATTTTATGTTGTACCACTGTTAATTAATTTGATATTTTTAAAGTGGAATATGTTTTTAATCTCTGGCATTTTTTCACTTAAAGAAGAAAAAAACAATCTATGTTTGAAAATATAGATTGTTTAAAGTCACTTGCAAATACCAATCTAGATGACATTAGAGAGCAAAACTCACTCTTTTGGGAAAGACACACTTTTTCAGCCCTAAATGACTATAATAAGTGGTTCTTAACTTTGACCACAGATCAGGATAACCTGAACTCTATCTCCAGAAATTCTCATTTAGCAGACCAGGGTGGGGCTTGGGTAACTGTAAGCTTTGAAAGCTCTACAAGTGGTCTTATCACCTAGCTAGGGTTGAGAAATACTTTTCCATTAGTTTCAAATGTTAGAGAAGTAGTTTTTATTTCTAGCTCTCTGCAAGTTTCTCTTAATTGGCCAATACCAACTTTGGTCCCTTCCACCTTTCAATTACCACTTGACAGTACATTTGACAGAAAAGGATGTCACTTAAAACCATTTTCTCTTTTCTTATATAGCTACTCTGGAAGAAAGCAATTGTCAGGTTGATCCTATATGCTGGTAATCATAAACAGCAAAATCTAAAGGGCAGCCCAAAGAATAAATATCTGCTGGGCATTATCTCTTCTATGAGCATTTAGAGCTGCATTGTCCAATATGGCACCACTAGCTGTTGAGCAGTCGAAATGTGGCCAGTCCAAATTGACATGTTCTATAAGTGTAAAATGTACAATTGATTCTGAAGACTACCAAAAAACATTAACTATTTTATTAATAATTTCTATATTGCTTGCACATAAAAATAATATTTTAAATTTATTGGATTAACTAAAATACATTTTAAAATCTTATCTTTTTTTAATGCAGCTACTAAAAAGTTTTAAATTACATGTAACATTTGCATTCTATTCCACGGAACAGTGCCGATCTAGAGATAATATATGCGCACTGACACAAATTAAATTTGTTGTTTTCACATTATGGTATTCCTCATTTATCTGAGGGGGGATATATTCCAAGACCATCAGTGGATTCCTGAAACTTTGGATAGTAGTAAACCCTATATACAGTATGATTTTTCCTTATTGTTAAGTCAAAACTTGTACCCTTTTCACTTAAAGCGCTTTATGGCTTCTTTTGGCATATGTAAATCGCCAGCAAATGCACAGGAGCCATTTTTAAATAAAAGAAGGGTGACTTGAACACAAGCACTGTGATATCCCAATAGTTGATATGATCACCAGGTCAGCTACTAAGTGACTAAGGGGTGGAGGGCGTCAACAGCATGGATACAGTGGACAAAGAGATGATTCATGTCCCAGACGAGACAGAGCGGGGTGGCAAGAGATTTCAACACACTAGTTAAACATTATGAATTGTTCATTTATGGAATTTTTTATTTAATGTTTTTGGACCAAGGTTGACGACCAGTAACTGAAACCACAGAAGGCATAGATTGGGGCAGACTACTATACTGGAAATTAATTTAGGGATCCCAACTTATACAATATAAGTAGAGACTTAACAGTAGATAGTTTAGTTTAGCTTAATCTGAGGTTTTTTCATAGTATACATGGAAATCTCTCAGAGTAAATTGGAATGCAAAAGTTTGTCCTGGGAAAAAAAAAAAATTATAGTGGTTGCCATTCGTTTGATTTTCAAAAGTTTATTATGGAGTACTTTTTCACCCTTTTTTGTTGACTGGATCATACCAAAAATATGGTACCCAGTGCTGGGACCAAATTTTTAGAGGATATAGACTAGATGGAGCATGTTCAGGGAAGAGTAGCCAGTATAGTAAGAGAGCTAACGTATCACTACACAAGAGGCTATTGAAAGGACAAGGGATGGTCAGTGGAGAAGGAAAGATTCAAGGAGGGAATGCTGAGTAGCTTGCAAATGCTGGGGGGCCGTCAGGTGGAAGAGAGGTTACAGTTGTTCTATAGGTCTCAAGGAGTGAAGCTTCGACTGAAGGGTGGAGGTAGCTGGGAGAAATTTGGGGTCAGAAAAGGGAGAATTTCTTCTCAGAGCTTTCACTGTAAGAAATGGGCTGATTCTAAGGTAATGAGAATCTCATCAGCGGAAGTGATCAAGTGTTATTGGGTAATCATTTGGCAAGGATATGTTTTGTGGGGAGGATTTTCAGAATTTCATCTAATCATCTATAACCCAATGATTAAGAGCACAGGCTCTTAAAACAGACAACCCGAGTTTGAATCCTGGCCATGTACTTCCTGGCTTTCTGACTTTGAGCAAGTCAAGTAACTTCTCTCCACTTCCATTTCCTCCTTTGTAAAATGTGGAATATGATGATGGGACTACATCTTAAGTATGTTATGAGAGTTAAATATTAATATATTAATAAATAGAGCACTTTAAAAATGGCTAGCATGTAATATGCACAACATAAGTGTTTAGCTATCAATAGTTCAAAGTAGGGTCATGTTTCTGTACTGAGCAAAAGGGCTTCTTTTGCTCAGTATAGAAAATGACATCATGTTTATAATATCATTTATTCATTCACTCATTCATTCCATAAACTAATATATTGAGCATATATCATGCACGGTGCACCCTTCTAGGCTCTCAGTATAAGGTGGTCAATGCAGAGAAGATTTCTGCCATCACAGAGAGACAGGCAATAAAAATATAAAGACACAAAATAATAATGATAATAAGTGCTATGCCATTAAAATAGGGCAATATAATGGAGAAAGACTGACAGTCATGGAAGAACTGTCTGAAGATCTGAATCAAAGGAGGGACCTAAGTGAGAGAGCATTTCAGACAGGTGTTTTTGGTGGAAAGACCATGAGGGAGAAATAAACTTGGAATGTTCAAGTATCAGAAAGAAGGTCACTGTGGAGTTTAGGAAGCCATGGGAAGCTGACTTAGGGTGGATGCGTTCGGAGAGGGGAAGGAGCCTTGATATAGAGTTTGGATTTTATTCTGAGAGCAGGGAGAAGCTGTTGGAGGATTTTACGCAGAGGGGTACAGAGCAGAAGTGGAAGCAGGAAGACCAATTTTCGGTAGTCCTGGCAGGAGCAGATGGGTTTTAACAATTATTTTTCTTCCTGAATATGGAGCCACCAGATGAGACTTACGTAGTTTGCCTCTTTTTTCATTTACATTTTGGTTCTGTTTCAGGAACCAAACATTTCATCTACTTACATATTTGAAAATTCAGAATCATAAATAAATATTAAGAATTCCAGGTAAGAATGCTCTTTTTACCAATAAGAATTTTGAGACCCAGAGTAGTAAAATTACTTCTCAAAGGCCATATTTTATCAGTAACAGAACTATAACCAGAATTGGCATCACATAACTTACCAGTGACTAACAGATTACCACTTATATATCAAGCACTAAGGGTAGTATTCAACAGTGAGGTGAAATTTATGTCAAAAATGTGATTTTTAAATGCAAGGAGTAAATGGATTCAAAGAGAAAGCACAAGTTCTATAAGCATGAACTTAAATGAATCACCCACTCTATCTTTGCAGGCCGATTTGTACAACCACTAATTGATAGACCATTTACCTGTTTGAAAAAATTATTTTGCACTTTCAATTATTTTACACCCTCTGTTTTAAGTAACAAGCAAATGACTTCAAAGAAAATTGGGATCTTATGATTTCCTGCTAAAACCAGAGTAGGCTGAGCTATGGGGCCAGTTTGAGTTTTCTTGACCCAGGTGTAAACAATATGCAACCATCTAGAACTGGCATGAAATGATCTGTAGCACTTTAGAACTTGAAGATTTCTTGGAAATCATCTAATTCAACAGTTCTCAATGAGTGACTCCCTGACCCACAGCGTCAGCATCACCTGGGAAATTGTTAATTTCCAATTAACAGTTGGAGATCGCGAATTCTCAGGCCCCACCTGCTGAATCAGACCTTAGAAATGGAGTCCAACAATTGGTGCTTTAACAAGCCCTTTTGTTAGGAGATCTCAATCCACACTTAAGTTTGACAACCACTGATTTACTCCAAACTCTTGATTGCACAGGTGAGATAACTGAGAACCATAAAAGTAAAGTGATTTGCTTGGGGCGATCCAGCTTAGCATCAAAATCAGGACCAGAACCTGGGCCTCCTGACTCCTAGTGCCGTGTATTTGCATCTTTAACTGGACTTCCTTCCTTTCTCTGCAATTGCAACCTGAGAAGCCCAGGTTAGGTCCAATCATCATTGCTTTTTGTCTGTGCCCTCCTATCCTACATCAGGGAAAGGTATGCTTCACCGAAGCACCTGGGCTCTTTCATTTCATTTTGGACAGTTGCAGGAGTTTGTTATTTAAAAGCTGCATAAATAATGAGCAGACACAGTCAGCCCTGTTTAGCCATGGCTAAACCTTAGAAGGGAGTGTAGAACAACCGAAAGTCCAGCCTCTTCCAGATGCAATTTGAATAACTTAGGAAAAAAAAAAAAACAGAATAGAAGGTCACTATCTGTCTTCAAAAGCATTTATCTGATCATAGCTTCAATACAAGCTTTCTGTTTGTTTGTTTGTTGAGGACTGAATTAATACAAAGGTCTCAGTTGAAGTAGAAAGATAGTTGAAATACTAGCCTGAAAATTCAGATGACCAATGAATATTTGGTAGCACCAGGCTACAGCAGTGTGTCCCCTGCTTTCTCTGCTAGTAAGATGGCATTAAGAATTCAGTCCCCACTAAAAAGATATCTTGTCATTCTAGAACGTGGCCCAGCATCTCCTTTCTATAGTTGTAAATATAGCCAAATACGATACAGTTACTTCAATGGCTGGGTGGTGTTTCTCTCAATCAGAATGTGTCTGTGTACAGAAGAGGAGAGCAAAAAAAGACCTAGAGAGAAACGTGGGCACAGAAGCAAAATCAACACTGGGAATTGGCTATCTGAGGAGATCAGTCATTAAAACTAGGCACATGCTAATTGCATGGCCTGGCCCCCATTTTTCTCCCTCACAGCCCCCTCTCAATTCAGTTTATTCTCCTAAGCACTGAGGCTACAGCCTGGCTGGCCTCTTATGTAAGTCTGAAATCAGATCTGGCATGCGGTTTGCTTTAGCCTGTCACAGACGCAGGGCACTGTGTTGCCCTCGACAAGGCTGTTCAGCATAGCATATGACTGTAAATCTTCTTTTTCATGTACCACAGTGGGGACCTTTGTCCTAGCAGTGATTTAGCAGCTTTTATTAGCCTGAGAAGCAGCCAGTAATCAGGAGACATTTAAAGTGGGAGCTTGCTCATTTCGATGGAGAAGAATCCAGAAACCAACGGCTCTTTGAAAATTACTTTTGATGGGAGAGAAATAAAACCTTAATACATATAAGTATATGGTATGTTTCCATTTTAAATTTATTATTGCTCAAACAAATCTATACATAATTCAGCAAAGACTCAAAGTCACATATCTTTAAAACTCTGCATTCATCAAGTCATGAAGCTCAAGGGTTTATTTAACTTTGAGTTTTCAGAAGTATGCATTTTGAAAGAACATAGGTCTTGGATGGCAGCTCCCTGCATGTTATTCAGATCCTGGAGTGTCCACTGCTTTTAAACTCACTGTAATTCCAATTAGAGCTTGGGCTCAGGGGTTGGCAGCAGCTGCAAATAAGAACTAATAATGTTTCATTCCACTGCTTATGTATTCTGCAAATGCGTTCTTGACATGGTAGTTTGCATATGATGTCAGCGTGGGAAAATAAGAAGGTATTAGCATCTGTAAGCCCAGCAGAAATTTCTCAGAGAAGTCACTTCTCAAGTTCATACAGCTGATTCCACAATTTGGGCAGTGTTCACATTTTTAAAATATATTTTGGTGATTTTTTAAAATTATTTGAGTCATAAAATATCAATGGTTCTTTATTTGCATGTATTTGCAAAGTTTAAATTCACTTTTTCTGAGATCGAGTTTTCTATTGCAAATTGTTGATGTTGTTACTTTCTGCCTTTGTAATTTTGATGCTGATATAACATAATTATTGTTAGAAATTTAAACACTTATGTACAGCCATCAATGTGAAGGCTAGTGGTTGAAATAACTTCTGTAAGTCCCTGGAACTATTTGTGGGAAGACAGAAGCATTATATGAATGCAGTTCATTTATATATTATACTTATTACTGAGATATGTTATTGTAGAAACACAAGGGCCTCTGCTGTAGGTCGTAGGACCCTCTGGGATGGTGAAAGAGTGTCATATGACACTAAAAGAGTAAAATGAGCCTTTCAAAAGGAACTCTTGCTTTTAAAATGTGGCATAAATGATCTTATCTCTACAGCAAGGAGTTTGATCCTGATGCACAAAGAGCTGGAGTTATGCAGCCAAAGAAAAGTGGAGCCCTGTCCATTTATCTGAGGATTTGGGGACCATCCACAGCGACCAGGCAGATTGTTCAGGAAACAAAGCCCACCCTTCCCTGCATTATCTGATGGCATAGATGGTCTTATATTTCCCAGATAATTGCACCACACACTGTTTTACTTTGCTGGGTCATAGCAATTGGCTGATCTGCCATGAGATAAATGGCAACAACAACAAAAAAAAATTCGCCAGGAAAGTCATTCCTTTAAAAGTATTTACCTATATGCTGTAGTGGGTGCTTTGTGTGCTGGGGAGCAGGCAGCCAGGATGGGGGCGGTAGGAAATGAGTAATGATCTGATAATGGAGCTGAATGGGGCCATAGAAATATTTTCACACCATCCTGCTATTGCTACAATAGCTGAAACCCAGAAATTTTGTGGCTTTCTTCACAGTCGAATCATGTGTTACTGTCAATAGATTCTGGATGTCTTGACTCATTTCATGAAAATTTTTTTTTCTGCTCTGACTATACTATCATATAGTAGATATGTCCTTGCCTATTTAGTATTCATTTCCCCCTTTTTTATACCCAGTAGTACCTCCCCTCCCAGCTGTTCTTCCAGGAGCAAACTCTTTTCCCCATGTAGCTCTTAAGATGCAGGTGAAGTTGATCCTGTTCGCATCCCCATTATCAGATTGAATCAGTCTAAACGAATCAAGATAATCTCTTCTCCTTTGCCTGGGATTGCTCTGGGAAACGGGCTTAAGTCAGCCATCACATGGCATTCTCTAACATCATCGTTGGCTCAAATAAATAGATGAGAAAACTACTGTTCTATACTTGAGACAGAGCTACTCCTGCCCCTCCACAGACATGTATGAGAAAGCAGGTAACCCCTGTTGCTGCTGGCAAATGTCTGGAAACATGCAGAAAGCCAGCATGAGGAACAAGCCTTACACACAGAGAAGAATAGTGCCAAGAGAACAATATGAACCTTAATGGTATTGCACCTTGAGCTTTTCCTGTCTCTGGATATTTTAAGGGAGTTAATAAATTTTTTAATTGTTTCAGCCAATTTGAGTCAGGAGTTCTGTGACTTGTGGTTGAAACATACGACCTCATGCACACTAATGTATTCAGGTATGCAAATATACCAATACTTACGATTTGAACTAAGGAAATGATTTTGCTTTTACAGAAGTTCCCACTATCATTGTTAACATGGCCTTCTGCAACTTTGGCCTTAATTATGTAATGGTCGAGGACCCTTTATAATATCCCTCACAAGTCAAGTAACCAAGGCAAACTTATTACGGCCTCAGCACACAAATTGCAACAAGCAGAAGCATAGAGACTAAAATTCTGTCTTGTTCCTTTTTTTTCGTTTTGCTTTTGATTTCCTAACAAGGAGGAAACATTATGTTTTATTTCTTTCTGGTTGCTCTTATGAGGCACATTTATTGGTTCATGTTGTATTTTTCTCTAAGTTCTAAGTTTATACAACTTAAGATATGATAACCAATTACTGTATAAAATTTAGAAAATATTTGAACAACAAGAAAATAAGAATGGCCTGTCATAGTCCTACCCTCCAGAGCAAACAATTATTAGCAGATACTTACATATGCTTCATTATGTATACATTTTCATTAATATTTACTTTATGTAAATATTGCTATTTTTAAAACTACTGTATTTTTCCCATACTGTGAACATCTTGATTAGTGTTATATTCCATTTGAATTCTCACAGCCCTCAGAGCTACCCTTCCTTTTGCGGCTGCTCCTCAAATAGCTGCATCCAGCCTGTGTGCCTACGGATTGAAAGGATATTGAGTTGAGCTCAAGTAGGATGGGTGACTGTCAGAGCTGGGGACTGTTATTATTCATCATTCAGAATCTGTTGTCCTTGTGTGGGCACTTCTTTGAGATAGGCCTATTACTTCTGCCAGTTTTCCCTCTTTCACTACCTTTTTAACTTAGTTCTCCTTCCCATTTTAAGCCTGTATTAAACAGACACATATGTTGACTTTAGAACTTAAATGAATGGAAGATTCACTTGTTATCATAAACTGCATCCATTCATTTGCCCGTTCATCCAACTCATATTTATTGAACACCCTTGTATGGAGTGAGTGGATCACAGTACCTGACTTTCAGAATTTCCAGCGTATTTGGAGAGACAGAACTTTAAAAATATCACAGCAATGCAATGTAAGAAGAATAAGGACAAAGTGCTGAGAAGAGATAGAGGGAGAAACAATGAGAATCTGCAAGCCCCACTTGTCTTCAGGAGCTTTGCAATCTATATAATGTCATTTTACATAAGCCTTAAGACTGGTTATTTGCCAGTTATCCTAGGACTTTAGCTGTAGAAAGGATCTGAGTACCTGAGTGCTATATTAAATATCCCCCTTGAAGAGAGTCTATTAAAAGCAGACACATGTAAGTGGTCATTGCTAGGAACAATTATGAAAAGAAAATTCTAGGGAGAGTGTAACTGACCCATTTAATTAAGACTTTAGTCTCTTGGATTGGAGCATGGTTGTCCACTTTAAAATGTTGTATTTGGTGGCCATATTTTCCAAACTCCGTGCATACGATTTGATAACCACGATGGGCCCAGGTCAGGAGGCAAAATATATAAAATTACTACTGTTTTGAAAAATCCAAGGCACCAGATCTCTGTAAACAACATTTCCCAATATTTCCTTGTAGATTTGTGTCTTTTTAACAAATCATTTTATTTACCATGTATACCAGAATGCCAGGCTTCTAAAACCCTGGAAGAGGTAGAGTGAATCATTATACCTTGTCTCCCAAGCTCCAGGGTACAGAAATTAATGGAAGGCAGACACATTAGACCTAGCTGCTCCTGCCAGAATATGAAAATAAGACTGATATTGCGTGGAGTTACAGGATGACAACTCCCTCAACCCAGACCCATGAAACCCATTTCATATAACCTTAGCTACCATGATTCTTTGCATGTTTTTAAGTCTTGGTGAGCTGTTTTTCTTTTTAATATAGCTATGGTTTCACCTTTGACTTTGCACGTTATTGATAGAGCTAAAAACCTGATGAAATTTAAAAACAAATCCAGATATTTCAGACTGGATTTTTATACACAAAGACAGGACCTTTGGACTTTAAAGATCACTCAGGCTAGACAGGATAATAATAGTAATATTCTGGTTTTCTATGACATTTTCCTACCAAAGAGATGAATGCACTTTGAGAGCAATATTGAAATATTCATAACCTTCTCATGCAGTAGATGTAATACTGTTATCCTCCCTTGTTTATGAAAAAAACAAGGCCTGCTTCTTTTGAAGGCATTGTTCAAGGTCATATAGAAAGTAGTTGAGTTAGGACCCTCAGGATCTTTCAAGCAAGGACAGTAAGGAAAGATCTAAGAATTCCACGTAAATGTCATATGACCACATTGCAAACCATTTGCAAAATGTCATTTGAATATATTAATATTGAATAGTCATATGGAATGAATCCTGCTTGAAATTCATGTTTCAAAAAACTAAAGCAAAGTATTCAGAAAATGCCAAGAGAATTGGAGCATTTGTTTCCTCTATGGTTTACCCATTTCTATTCACTATTCTTCAGTGACATGTGAGAACCTTAAGGTTCTCATACAATATGTCATTTAGGAGTAAGAATCCATCTCTAGAAGCATCCTAAGCTGTTTACCTTACAGCTTAGTCTGCAAAGTTCAAATTGCAAGTCACGACTTGAAGTAAAAAATGTTTTTAATTTATTGTGTGCTTGTCGGTGTGGCTTAATGAAAGTACTCAGAATTCAAAGTAGGGCGGTGGAAGGCTCAATATGCCACATCCCTTAAATTCTCTAACAATGTAAGAATGTCATCCACATAAAGGGTGTTAAAGAGCACTGTATATCCATCTATGAACAATAATCTCCAACTCTAAACCAGGTTATTGAACTGAAAACATCGGGGAAAATGGCACGAGCAGGGTTGCTTTTTCGTAGATGTAAGAAAATACATACATTCTCAGAAGTTTTTAGATTTGGTAGAAACATTTGATATGTTTCCAAAGAGAGACCAAAAGTGGTTGGGTTAAATTTTAAGGCAGATTCCAAAGATCCTAGTCATTCTTTTGAAATTTTTCTAATACATTTGTCTAATAATAATTTACATAATAAAATAAGTTTATATAATAATAAACCTAAACCTATTTCAGTGTTGATAAATGGTATGTGATTATCACAGTTTATTTGTAGTTTCATAATTACTTGCCCTCACTAAAAATCAAAAGTAAAACACATAAATGGTTCTTTCCTACAACGACGTGGGTTTCTGTTTCTCTTACATGGTCCAGTTAGAGCCATGGGAATGTACACTGTTTGCCTTCATTCTATCTGAAAATACATTGGTTATCAGGATTAAGCCTTGAAATCCATCATGAGACCGTAGTCTTAGCTTTCATTCTATAGTGTGGGTAAGAAGCAGTTATTCCTCCCAGCTCCTGAGTCAAATAAAAGATGATGTTGCTGCCAATAGATTCAACTTCCCTTCCATTCTTCTTTAAGAGAGTAAGCCACACTCTTCTACATACTCCCAGTGAATTGAATGAGAAGAAGAAATATTAGAATCAAATTATAGGAGTAGAAATCTCCAACTTCCTGAGAGGCCTTCATTGAGTCTCTCCTTGAGATGTGAGGAATAGACTATTTCAGCTCATTAAATAGTCATCGCTGCATTCTATGTTTCTCTGGTTCTTGTTCTAAATGTCAATCAAAAACAGGAGTGAAATATCAGGAGAAATAGTTAATAAAGAAATACATTCCCCTGAAAGGTACTAAAGTAAATATCTTATTTTTTATAAATAACATAAGCCTACACAATCATGTTTTGACATCTGTCTCTAAGTACCAACTAAATGAAGATGAGCTTAAGATTTCAAATCTTTTATTTCTAGTATAAAATAACATTTTAGGACTTAATGTGCCATGTTCATCCACAAAATTGGAAACATTCAAACTAGAATTGTGATAGTTTTATTGGGATGAATGAGTCCTCAGTAATATTTTATTTTTTTATTTTGAAATGCCATAATTTTAGACTTATAGGAAGGTGCAAAAATAGTACAGAGAGTTCACACACAGCCTTTACCCAACTTTCCCTAATGTTAACAATTTACATAACCAGAATACTGTGATCAAAACCAGGAAATTAACATTGGTACAATACTACTAATTAAATAAAACCATTTTTCAAATTTCATCAGCTTTTGCTCTAATGTCATTTTTCTTTTCCAGGATCCAATCCAGAATTCCATGTGCATTTAGTTGATGATGTGTTTCTCTAATCTATGAGAATCTGTCAGTCTTTCTTGTCTCTCGTGACCTTAGCACTTTTGATGAGTACTGGCCAGGTATTACGTAGAATGTCACTCCACTCAATTTGGGTTTGTCTGATATCTTCATGAGTAGATTGTTTATCTGCATTATTGGCCAGAATATCATAAAAACATTGTATCCCTTTCAGTGTGCTATATCAGAGGATGGTGCGTGTTGTCAGTACGTCATATTGCTGATGGTATTTAATTAGATCATTTGCTTAAGTTGGGGTCTTGCAAATCGCTAGTAATCTTGACTTTGCTAGCCTTGAACCCTTGAAAACTTCTGTGCCCAAATGCTGTATGTATTTCAGTCTACTTTCCTATCGTACACTCAATTATATGTCAGGTGTAACTCCATATCTTACCTATAAGGATATGCTCAAATATTATTCTTGGTATCTCAAAGTTAGATCCAATGGAGTTGGAATTCAAGTAAAATACTTTATAATGTACTGTGATTCCTGCAATCTTCTCTGTGTGTGTGTATGAATAAATTGTTGTATCTGTAATACATATTACTGCAATACATTTTATACCAAGGATATCAAGAAATTTATACATCTTCATTTGTTTGGGAATCCCATCTGAGACCAGAGGTGGAGCTCTGAATGCTTTGGGAGGCACTCCAATCACTGTCTTGCTAGTTTGCCTCTTCTTAGACCTGATGTACTAGGAAGCTGTCATTTTTTTCTCCCTACTCCTTCACCATGACCCAGTGTTGGCTCATGTATCTCTGAAGCAATAAAGGAGTTGAATGGTGGGATCATCATTTCTTAACAAACATCAGTCAACATGGACATTGGAATCCATGTCAGTGAGGAACTTAGCAAGAATGAGACAGCACACAACTAGGATTTTTGAAAACTCTTTTTAAATGTTTCTTATTTTGAAATGCTGTCAAACTTACAGAAAAGTTGCAAGAATAGCAAAAATACTCCCATGTACACCTCACCCAGATTCCCAATTAACACTTTATCACTGTTGCTTTTTCATTCTTGTTCCCTTTCTCCCTCTCCCCCATCTAAAAATCATTTTAAGTGGAAACATGTTATTTTACTTCTCTAAATAATTCAACGTGCATTTCTTAAAATAAAAACATTATCTCATATAATCACAGTACACTCATCAAAATCAAGAGATTAACAATGATGTGTTGCCACTACCTAATGAACAGACGTTATTTATATTTCACCTACTTTCCCAATAATGTTGTTTTTAGCAACAACTAAAAATCTTAACTGGAGCCCAATCCAGGATCATGCACACCTTCAGTTGTCATGTCTCTTCAGTCTTTTTTTCTTTTTTTTTTTTTTTTTTTTTTGAGTCTCGCTCTGTTGCCCAGGCTGGCGTGCAGTAGCACAATCTCGGCTCACTGCAACCTCCAACTCCCAGATTCAAGAGATTCTTCTGCCTCAGCCTCCCAAGTAGCTGGGACTACAGGCACCTGCCACCACGCCTGGCTAATTTTTGTATTTTTAGTAGAGACGGGGTTTCACCATATTGGCCAGGCTAGTCTCGAACTCCTGACCTTGTGATCCACCCACCTTGGCCTCCCAAAGTCCTGAGATTACAAGTGTGAGCCATCATGCCTGGCCCTCAGTATCCTTTAATCAGAACTATTTCCTCAGTTCATTTTCTTCCTTCATGACATTAACATTTTAAAGTGTAAAGGCCAGTTATTTAACTGATGTTTCCTCCATATGAATTTGTCCAACATTCCTTTGTGATTAGATTGAAGTTGTACATTTTTGACAGTGATGTGTCTTGAAGAGACTTGTAATGAAGGGACTATCTACACAGGTATGGGCAGGGCTAAGGGATGCGGAGGCATGCAGAACTAACAACAAAGAAAGTGGCTACAACTCTAGGGGAGCCTGTTTCCAGCTAGAACCTTGGAGTGAGTGGGTTAGGGACTGAGGGAAGCAAGTCTTAGAGGGATGCAGACACTGCCAGAGCTGTGCCAAAGGCAGGGGTGGAAATAGATGCCTTCCAATGGTGATCATAACAAGAAGCCAGAAGGCAGGAAAGACCAGTGATGTCCTTCATAAGTGTCAGCCTTCTGAGGCCCAAAACAAGACAAACAATGGCAAGAGAATGCAGCTGTAGGCAAATGGAGAATAGCCACTGCAAAATGTAATATGTCTATTTCTCGTTTCTCTTCTTCGACACATATCACCAAGCTGTCATGTGCAATGTCCTACACAAGAACATATATAAAGAATTCTAATCTATGAATGAGAAAACCTGGTCTCAGTTTCTGGTATCACCTGCTTTGGGCCATGTTACCTTAGAGGAGACACTTAGCCCCTCTGAGTCTCTGTAAAGATGGTGTTCTAACATCTGTCCATCTCCCCGACAATGTATCTGCAAAGATCATTATCATTGCTATAGAATAGGCATAGAACTATGAAGTTAATCACAATTCATTAACTTACAGAAAAAGCAAATGAAGCATGAGGATTTTTGTTTATGCCTCATGTTCAAAGTAATAATGCCTATGCCTCTGTATTCGAATTGTTTTCCAAGAAAACCATTTTCTAGTGTAGTTTCCCTTCTTGCATCTACTTCCTTGTGAGTTATATAACCTGCAAATTACTGTAACTTGCAAGCCCAACATTTTCTCCCATTTGGGTAGATTGCTGAAAAGAATTGTACTTGTTTTGGCTGCTGTGTCTCTTGGTTGCTCTGTTTTTCTTCCCCGTTTGCATTTCTGCAGTCGTTACTTTGTATAGCCGGCGATGGTTCTTTGAATAGTCAGTAAATATGCAGCTGGTGAAAGGTAGGTAGAGTTAATGTAAACGTGGTTTTTTTTTTTTTAAGTCTCCTTTTTAAAAAATATAGCGTTCACTAGGATTCAAAAAAACTTAGAAATGAAAAAGAAGATTTTTAAAAAGAAACACTAGGAGAAGGCACTGGCAAGTTGATATTTAATAGGATCTCAATTTCTCAGTTCTAGTATTTG
This sequence comes from Symphalangus syndactylus, assembly GCF_028878055.3. Taxonomy (NCBI): domain Eukaryota; kingdom Metazoa; phylum Chordata; class Mammalia; order Primates; family Hylobatidae; genus Symphalangus; species Symphalangus syndactylus. The sequence continues at coordinate 69,875,515 of NC_072425.2, read as the reverse complement.
TTTAAAAGGTGTAAAGAGGCCAGAAGCTTAGGCTTGGGTTGGTGGCATTGAGAAAGTGTGGCTTGCTGATTGGCAGCCAACATTCAGAACATCTTTCTGCTTACAGCTTCTCAGCATGGGTTGAGTAAATATTGGTTCACTGGCATTTTTGAGCAGTGGCGACTATCACAAAGATCTCTTTACTGTAATGGGCACTTGTCAGACACAGAAAAAGAAAACAAGCATCTCTTTAAATTCCCTATTGTGTTGTTACGTCTCTGTCAGTGGTGGTTCCTATTATGTGTTACTTGAATCTGGTATTCACTAACTAATGACATGAATACCAGATATCAGGATAACTCTGAGCTAAAAATACCCACTCTTTGCAAAGACACACCACTCAGCAGAAAGGGCCCTGTGCAAAAATCCATTTATTCACAAATTTATACAAATAAAATTACTGTTTGAGAATTGCTAGAGAGAACCAACAGGTGGATTTCTAACTGTTTCTTCTTTGGTTTAACATCTAGTAACTTTGAGTAGAAGAACAGTGAATCTTTGAGACATATTCACATCAAAATCAATGTGTTGAGTGACATCACATAAATGATGAGTTTCGTCACTATTCACTGCCAGCTCTCATTTTTGCTGGCAAATATCAGCATCAAACTTTTTTCATAAGCATTCTGCACCTTAGAGATCAAAGTGGTTTTGTTTACGTTTAATTTGGTAAGCAGACGCGTGACCGCTAAGTAGTTAAATTTATCCATTGTGAAGTTAAGATGAAAATTATTTATCTTTACATTTATTCAAAAAGTGAAATGTAAAAACTTGTCTTAATATCTTAGACCATGCCTTTCTCTAAAAAGCATCTTCTTTTGCATACATTTTTATTTAAACTTTTCTGCTTGTGTGTTGGCACAATCTTTTTCAGGTTATATGTGATTATCCTATGGATATGCTGTTGAGTGAGATCTCCTAGTTTCATCATCTATACTTAAGTCAGAGTCCCCTTCATGTCTCTTACATGAATATCAGAATTGCCTAATTCGAATAAAACTTCCCTGATTAATGACAAGTGCTCTTTGAACAAGATGTTCTGATGATCTCCAATCCTAAAATTCCTCGTTCAACGGGTTGTGTAAAAATACTTCATACATTTCAATGTTGCTCTCAGGCACTGACGAAGTATTAATATGGGTGAAAAAAACTATAGTCTTCAATGTATGTGCTACTTATTGAGGACAATGGTAAATCTGCTTCCTTCCTCTGCTGTCCTTTACCAACCCCTGTCACTTCAAACGATGAAAGGAAGAGTGAGGAAATGATAAAATCCAAGACCAGGGAAATCCATTAGCCCAAATACGCTCTCCATTAATGCCTTTCATCAAAAGCTTTTACAGCAATTCATTTTTTTCCGGCTCTATGAAATGTAAACTTTTTAAGTTAGAATCTCAAAATCATTCTGCTTCATAGAGTTGTTGGGAAGATACTAGATAATGCATGTACATTTCTTCTCACGTTTTGAGAACATATTATTTATGTTATTTTCTATTATTTTGTTAGTTGTATTAGTTGTATTATTCTGTCTCTACTACTATCAACAGTTTTGTGTTTCCACAGTGATTCTTTATATCTTCTTCTCCAAATCTTCATCTTTTATAAAATAAGCCCTTCTGGCCGGGCACAGTGGCTCACACCTGTAATCCCGAGACTTTGCGAAGCCGAGGCGGGTGGATCACCTGTGGTCAGGAGTTCAAGACTAGCCTGGCCAACATGGTGAAACCCCATCGCTACTAAAAACACAAAAATTAGCTGGGCATGGTGGCACGCACCTGTAGTCCCAGGTACTCGCAAGAGTGAGGCAAGAGAGTCGCTTGAATCCGGGAGGTGGAGGTTGCAGTGAGCTGAGATGGTGCCACTGCGCTCCAACCTGGAGACAGAGCGAGATTCCGTCTCAAAAAAAATAAATAAATAAAATAAAGAAGCAGGGTAACATATAAGGCTGATAGCCCCAAATAAATCAGAGATGTCATTAGTATTTCAGTTATTCAGCCATACTGACGTTGTCTTTTGTTTATGTGACTGTTCTTTCTATGTAGGAACCTAAAATAACTCAGAAGTTTCTGTGGGTTTTGGTTATCCAAAAGCTGTTGCGTGCCTACCTCATTTGGGGCAACAAATGCCCACCCCACCCTTTCTTTTTTCTGAGACAGAGGCTCGCTCTGTCGTCCAGGCTGGAGTGCAATGGCTTGATCTCGGCTCACTACAACCTCTGCCTCCCAGGTTCAAGGGATTCCCCTGTCTCAACCTCCCGAGTACCTGGAAATACACGCACATACCACCACACCCGGCTAATTTTTTGTATTTTTAGTAGAGATGAGGTTTCACCATGTTGCCCAAGCTGGTCTTGAACTCCTGTTCTCAAGTGATCCACCCCCCTTGGCCTCCCAAAGTGCTGGAATTATGGGTGTGAGCCACCACGCCTGGCCGGAATACCCTCTACTTGAGAGGACCCTCTCTAGTCCTAGGAAAGCTGGATGGATTCCAAAGGAAGGAAATAGAGATTGACACAGGACAACATTGAACTGGACCTTCACATTTTCTTCTTGGTTACTGATCTCACATAACCAAGATAAGGAAAGGGGTAGGAATTCAGAGTAGGTAATGGCAAGGACAGAAAAGTTGAGTTCCCCAATGTCACAGCTCTCAGGAACAGGAACATGATAACTGTGGGGGGAAATGAGGGTCTCCACTGAAACCATAGTTATAATAGATCCTATGGTTTAACAGAAACCATAGTTTCAACAGGATCTATTAAATCGAATTTAATTCAGCACCACAGTCTCCCCTCATTCTGAGACTTTGTTCCCACTCATGAGGAAAATGGTACCACTTATGAAAGGTAAAGACTCGGCAGTCCCATTTTCAAAACTGTGAAGTATTCCTCTCTCTGAGCAAATGGTTCCTTTCATTCGAAGGCATTGCATGTATGTGTGCTTTCTTTGGAATGGAAGTGCCATGAAAGAAAACACATTTTGACGGAGCAAGCATCAAGAACTGCCAGGTGACTTGTCATAGAGCTTTTAAGCCTACTGTCATTTTATTTTTACAACCCAGGGTTTTAGCACCTCAAGAGGCTTTATATGTGTTCATTAACCACAAATCTGTAATTTAAATGGACAAATTATCCTGGTTAATAATCTAACACATCATTCCCAATTCTTCCTGCTGTCAATATTCGAAACAGAGCTCAATATTCCAAATTTTTATAACACCTTTCACATGTTAAGTGTGTACAGTTTTGACACACAAAACAAAATAAAATAAAATTCAGTACTGGACAACACTCCCAAAAGTCGCTTGATTCAGGTGAAAAGTATTTTGCTTCCATATTGGCCTAGAGCATCTATTTATGTATTTGTTTTTTAAATAAAAACTCAACAAAATTATTGTGATTTTTTTTTAGGTCATTATATAAGGGATAGAGAGAGGTCACCTAAAATGATGAAAATTAGCACAATAAATATAACTATGAGAGCAGCAATCAATTCTTTTCTTAAGAAAATTAAACTGGAGCTGGGCAGGATGGCTCATGCCTGTAATCTCAGCACTTTGGGAGGCGGAGGCGGGTGGCTAACGAGGTCAGGAGTTCAAGACCAGCCTGGCCAAGATGGTGAAACCTTGTCTCTGCTAAAAATACAAAAATTAGCTGGGTGTGGTGGTGGGTGCCTATAATCCCAGCTACTTGGGAGGCTAAGGCAGAGAATTGCTTGAGCCCGGGAGGCAGAGGTTGCAGTGAGCCAAGGTCGTGCCATTGCACTAGCCTGGGTGACAGAGAAAGACTCCGTCTCAAAAAAAAAAAAAAAAAGAAAAAAAGAAAAAATTAACCAGAAGTTTGTCTTTAAAAATGTTACAATGGTTTGAACTAGCATTATCACCTAGAGTGAAATGAACATTTAAAATCTAAACCTAAAATCATATTTATAAGTATAAATGTATATTAAAATATTTGCAGTTTCCTCAAGATATTTATAGTGTCACAGTTCTAAAGTTATGAAAATCTTTCGTCTTTTATCAAAGATTAAAAATCATACACTCAAAAAAGCCCTTATTAGAAGAACTCTTCTTCTAAGAAAACATAATGTGTTTAGCTAGAAACATTAGTGTGAATGTACCAAGGCTTTTGTTAGCTGAACAGGTTGTTGCTAGGTTAAATATAAGCCATTGATATGTTATGGTGTAAATAACCATATATGAATCTACTTCAGTCACCAGACACAAGTGGAAAAAATTCTTAATAGATCATTATAAAATGGAATTATTATTATTGTTATGCAAGTCCAAACTGGGAGGTCATTAATTAATACAATTGTATATCTGTCATTATTTCAAGCTTTATCTTATAAAGCTTGTATTTATTTTTCTTAGTTTTTATGAATACATGAGATGCTTTTTTAACTCTGTTGTTAGGAAGACTGTACTCAAAGACATTAGGAATGTAAATATATATTAAAGTATATAGTGTACAGTGTAGCCATAGGCAGGTTTATTTATAAATGTCAACGCTATTTTTTTGTGAAAGTTCATTATGATGACAGTTTTAAAAGTAGGGCCAATTCAAGAGTGTTTATTGCATACCAAAAAAAGGAAAAAATATTTACCTTGTATTTTTTGATGTCTGGGGATAAGATTAATTTATATATCGATGTGTTGCATTGAAATAGCAAATGTAAAAACCAATCACAAATACTAGCCTTAAAGTTAAAATGTGTGCTGTTTTTATAAGCCCCTGCTCATCATTGAAACCAGGTGACTTTAAAAATAATCTACAAAATTAAAAAATTTGAAGTTTGGTTTAAAATTTTAAAATACCTCAGAAAAATAATAAAAAGAAAATTATGTACTGCATTTTTCACAAATCTATCTGACAACTCTAATACAAATATGCATTTCTCTTTCTTTGACTGTATATAAATAAGGCCAAATATCTAGCTTGTTAAATTAAAGATTCACCTGTATGTTTTCTCCACCAAATATTTGGAAACTCTTGAAATTTTTGTTCAATTTTATTAGATCTCATTAAGGTTTTTGATTAAGATCTTTTTTATTTTCTCCTCCCCACCCATGTTCCTTTAAAAATAACAGCGTATCCATTTTAACAATATAAAACTTCAGTTGATATTTTTTAGAGCCAGTAAAATTGTCAATCTTATAATACTAAAATTCTTCCTTCTTCAGAAATCTTCTTTGGAATGAATAGAGAATAATCCACAAAATAAATTTAATTCCTTAGAAGTCTGTTGTTTTTAATGGAAGGACGTTTTCCATAAGCATTCTTCAAATAGCTTTGTTCCATACCTTCTCACGTTTTAATACTTGTGTCATTATGTGTATCAATTTATTTGTAAATTAATTGAATTCTGCATACAGGCATATATGTGCTGAATGTGTAAATGAATATGTATTTGTCATCTTTAATGTATTTGAATTTGGCTGATGCACCCATAAAAAAAGCCTCCAGCATATTTGCATAATTAAGCATAATATTATGATAAACCATTTCAAGGGAAAAAGTTGGTCTTACAATCACAATATGTTTTTTTTTTAACCTTGTAAATTCAGAATACATTTGTGGGAAGAATTGGAGATAGAAAAGATTGGCTTTACCTTCATGAAAAGAGGTCAAATGTTACTTTAATTAATCTTGTGTTATGCCAAAAAGAGTTTTTATATAACACATAAATATTAAGCATGGCTGGTACAATTTTAGGGGAGCAAGAGTATTCTATTCTTTCTAGCTTTCACATAAGAAAAGAATTCTAGAAGAATCCTTGATTAGGACTCAAGTGTACTACAGCTTATGAATTTGTGTGTGCACACGTGTGTATGTGTGTATGAATGTGTCTCACCACAGAGCCTGAAAAATAGTGTTCAATACATGCCCTTTGATTAATTCTTACTATACCTCCGAGTTGTATCATCAGAACATATGTGAAGGTGACTAAGCAAATGGATCTTTTAAAAAGATACCATTTTACATTGTATTATTAATATTTTTAAAAGTAAACCTCAAAAATTGTAAATTCTGGGAATCACACTATTGTTGTAAATTAATAACAAATAATATAATTAATTATATTATAATTAAATGCATGTTAGTTTTATAGATGGAAAATTCATGAACAAAATAGAAAATAATTTAACCTATGGAGAAATGTGTGCATTAAAGTTTCTTCCCAAGGCTAAGTCAGTACTGTAGTTATTGGTGACATCGTGTGGTTGATGTTGGTATCGACAGCAAAGTCAGAGCATTTCCTAAAAAATGGTTAAATTACTATAAGCAAAATTAAAGTCTTAAAATGCATATTGTTTTGATTAAATCTGAAACAAAGAATTTCATCTAAACCGTGACTAAATCATTCATCCCTCAAATTCTAGACTTCTTTTAGAATATTGTGGTATGCAGACACATGAAAATTGATGCATTACAATACTACACAGCAGAGAGTACTCTGGAGCAGTATTTTTCACTACAGCACTTGCTACTTTCCTTTAAAAAAAAAAAAAACAGTTTTAATTACTAGAGTTGGGGAACAGTTGTTCTGTCCAAAAAAAAGGGTAGAATTCTCTGTTCACTATCTCACATTTTTACTTGAAAAAGTTTATCGTTGTTAAAATAATTTTAAAAACTAAATTTGCATCCTATTTTTACTTAAATTACCTCTGATATTTTAACCAAATATTATCACTGCTGGAGAGCACCTAATATTACTCAATATTATTTTTTTCATAATAGTAAAAGGTGAACTAATTTTTTTTTAAACTTTGAGGTTAATTTTTTAAATGAGAGTTCTGGTTTTTAATATGGTAACTTTGACCTCCACAATGTCATGCTCCTATAGTTTGATAAAATGAGAGGTTGCAGGCATTAAATATAGCCCTGTTCTCATAGAGGAAAGGCAGGGCTGCAAGGCAGGATTTCCAGCACAGATTGTAGTAAGTGCTTTCTGAGCCATCTTCCTCACACAAAGAAGCAGTGATAATTCCTTCCGTGGGCATTCCCAGTCGGTGCACATCTCTGAACCTCCCCCACCCTCCTGAGGCTCTTACCTGGTTTCTGCATAACATGATATTGCATAGTGCAGAGACCTCTGGGGAACTTTCTTTCTCTACCTGGGGAAGGCCTTCTAAACTCTAACATAGCACCACCTGAGATATTAATTTGCGACTCTTGCTAGGGTTTAGTGAAAGCTAATTCCCTAGAGTAACTATTATTGTACCATGCGATACTAAATGAAAAGCTCCATCGTTCTGTCTCTTTTTAAAATTCAGACTGCTAAATTCAACAGGATAGGGAAGCATAGACAACATTTATTAATATAGACAATTTTCACTGGTTTTAAAGGAAGATAGTTATGATAGGTACTGATATGAAAAAAATATTATGGTCAGTTATGTCTCAAGACCAAAGTCACAGGAAATATAATCCTTATTTGATTATGAACATGTCCCAAAGAAAGCACAGGTGTGAAGTCTTTTTCCTGAGCTTAGATGACTGAGGATATCTGGGGTTACCTGGCACTGCATGCAAGCTATTTTTGGAGAGAGCCAAGATCTGCCTCTCATCAAGAAAGATGCCCCACCATGATAGCTGGTTATTGAACTGGTAGCATTGACAATTGATGAGGTGATGTTATCACCCTTGAAGCGCGGGTCACAGGAGGGAAAAAGGGTGCTCTTGAGGGTAATGAGATACAAAACCAGCAGAATCACACTGCCATTGCCCAGAGCTAAATTAAAACCGGTAAGGAAAACCCCTTGGAATATTTTTTCTTTCTACACTTGGGGCCAGTCTTGGGATTAATTAGCTAAATTCAGCTGAAATCCCTGTTTTCCTCAGTAGGTTTCACTTAATTACTTTATATGTTTCCTCATCCAGGTGTAACATGACAATATAAGTTAAAACAATTCCCAGTGCCACCTTGTGAAAGATATTCCCAATTTTCCCTTCGTGTGTGGTGCAAAGGGTAAGAATGTGAGGAAATTGCATATTGAACAACTGTTCCAAAATTAGCAAGTTGTAGCTGAATTTGAGATGGTAATTTTCACCCTTCAGAATCTTTTAATTGTAGATCACAAAAATCTTATCTTCTTTGTATTAAACTATTTTGGTAATTCAGTCAGGTGCCCATTTTCCCAACCTATTAAGTATGTAACTTGAGGTAAAATAACAAAAGTTTCACACATACTTCAATTACTGAAGACTAGAGAGTTTTCAAATGTGTTTTTTTCCACATCTTAACTCCATGGACCTCATTTTTTTGAACAAAGTATGTGGTGCCATTTTGGACATTTAATTAACTGGTACATCTTGTAAAGAATTCAAGCATGATCTGTAGCTGTTTTGCGGGGGTTGCACATCAGATATCAATGAGGGGCCAATCAGCCACTTGTGCATGTCATTTGTACAAGTGTGTTTTCCCATTCAATTTTGGCTCCACTCTAAATGACAACGTCAATGCTTGAATTTTTTCCACGGAAGGCCAGGAAGCACTGCATTCCCTAAGCTTGATGTGACAACCTTCAACCAAAGGCTGAGCTTTTGTTATTTAAAAAAAAAAAAAAAAAAAAAAAAAAAAACTGGGCCTAATGATTGCAGCAAACAGCGTTGGGATTTTATTGATGTACTCTATGTGACTGTGACAGTGTTGACATGAAATCAAATTCAATTAGCAGGGGCTTGCTAATGACTTACACTGCTTCAAAAACTCACAAGGACAAAGCACTTGGCCAAAAATCTCCCGGTTACTGTCTGGTTTCCAACTCCTTTTGGTTGCTTTTCAGAGCAATAACCAACTGCCAGATTGTCTCCATAGATTAATGTTAAAGAACTTCACTAATGAAACTCTTGACAACATCTGTGTGTGATGAGAGGGAAAGGGTAGGGAAGGCAGAGGGAATTTCTGTCCTCAGGTGCTCTTGAAGCAATTTCTAAAACCACTGTGGTGCACATTGAAAGAAACAGCAACTGCGTCTCTGGAGGATAACTTGGCTGGACAGGGTATCAAAGCTTCAAGGGGAAATAAGGTCTGTGGTTAGGATAGGGTTTCAGTAAGGCTAGAGGCACCCTCTCGGAATGCGTGGGAGGCCAGGCCATTATCTGAGCAGTATTTTAAAGGAACAGAGGCGCCATTATGATGCCCGCATCAACCCAGCAAGATGAAGATGATGTCCATTCTAGATTTCCACAGCTTTTATCGACAGCCTCCTCATTGTGTCTTTCCTGATCGTCTGGCAGTCTCATTATCATACCCACTCCTTCTCCTGAAAAGGAGCAGGAACAGCTTTGATTCACACACACAACTCCCACTACCCGATTAGCAAACAGATCCAGCCCTGAGTCAGTTTCAGGGGTCCTCCGGAAATACAATATCAAGTAAATAAAGTATGATCTTAATTGACAGAAAGTTTATGAGGGGAAATAAGCCAGTATTCTGCTTTGTTGTTATATCACTTTAACACTTCAAGATGGTTTACTTCAATGTTTATCCTCAAATTATCTTCTCCATTTTACCTCATATTTTTCCTTAATATTTCTTTCTTTATTAAATTAAATATGCTGTTAACAATAATTGCATAAATAGTAGCATTAAAGAGCTCTAAAAAATAAATAAAGCATGGAATCTGGTAAAAACATGGCTGTTTGTGTGTCTTTAGGCCTTCACCACCGTCCACATTATAGTGCAACCAGAGTATTGTAAAACAACAAAACCTTAGAGTCAGAATTGGGCACAAACTCCAACCTGTTGGGATCTCCCGTAACTCATAGGTAAATTTACCATGTAAACCTGCAACTTGAAAACGTCATTAAAAAGCCATAAACTAGTCATATGATTGAGAATCCAAGCCACTAGTGATATGATTTTCACAAGCAAGAAGAAATCTTAAAATTCTAGTGACTTCTGAGATTATAAAGAAGGAGGAAAAGACAGAAAGCAACGCCTCAGGAAGGAGTTTTAACAGGAAGGAGAGCCTCTCTTCCTATCATCAGTCCCGATCACACTGCTCAGTGCTAAGCTAAGCTTATATGGGACTGAAACTTAGCACTGATGGCGGCCCGAAGAGTATTGCATAGCAGGAATATAGAAGTAAATAACTATAAGAAATTGAAATTACATAAAGCGTGTCCTAAACCCTTGAAAACTGCTTGAGCCATGTTGACAATGAGTGCGGACACCTTAAATAGCTGGACTGATACAAAAAAGGTAGACTGTTCCTCTCTCGGTAACAACAACTGCAAGACTATCGTTTTATGCCCAGACGTGTAACAAATCACATTGTTTACTCTTTAAAATTACCCTGGTAATTTTAAATTACCAGGTATTACTCTTCTCATTTTACAGACAAGGAAACTGAGTCTCAGCCTCCTTGATGGCTCCAGAATTGCTCAGGAAAATGTCCACTCGTTGGAGACAGTCCCAGGACAAAGGGAAGATGGAGGACCTGCAGGGTTTTGTATTTGCTTAGCAGTCACCCTCTTTTCACCCAAGTCTTGATTATTTGACATAGCTTAACACTGCCATTCTCTCCACCTGAGCACTTGAGAAACTTTTCTGAAGCCCCCCGAGCAATACAGGAAGTGGTAGAGCCAGAATATTCACCCGACTGACAGGAAAGCCTGTGTTTTTATGGATTGCCTGCAAAATTTTCTAACTTTCATTTACTATTATTATCTTCCAGGACAAATGTATATGCCTGGACACTCACCAAGGAATAGGCTAATTATTTCAAAAGGCCCAATTGTTTAAAAATCTGCTACTAGAGCTCACAAGGCAGTTGACACAGAAAAATGTTGTTCAGTTTCCTGTATAAGTTAGAGATCTGCCTCCTAAAATCTTGCACAGATTAAAAGTCAGAAGAGGGAGGGATAAAAAGCAGTCTCTTTATACAGTGGTACAGGGAATATTAGACTCCACAGAGTAGGAAGGACAAATAAGACACAATATTATGAAGATCAAATGAGATAATGCATGTAAAAGCACTTTGTAAATGAAAAAGCCCTGTGAAATGTGAGCTGGTGTTATTATTAATATTATCACACAGGATTGCTTTGCCTCCTTCTTAATAAAATAATGGTCTTCTTCAAGGTCCCTCGAAGCCAAACCAAAGGAGTGTGTTTCCAGAGAAATGAAATGTAAAGGTAATTGTGGATGTTCAATAAATATTAAACAGCCTCACTATTTGTGGGAAGCTTCAAGTACATGATTAAGTTGCAGGTGATAGTAAAGGAAACCAGCATGATCTTTAATTATAAAATACTTGTTAGGTTTGATTCCAGTAAAATGCAATTACCTTGAGACTTCTGGTAATATCTCACAAGAGGCTATGTTCTCAAGATGAAAGCTTTTGTGGATGCATGTTAGACTCCATTGTTTGGGACCATGTACACCCATCCTGGCTCCTGTCTGTAACAGCTAATCACCATTAACAGGACAAGCCTTGCAGGAATTCCCAGTTGTATGCCAGCCATTCTGTGGCCTGCCTTGAAGTATGGAAACATCACAGAGGTGGGGATAAGGGCAACAGTGGCAGACCACAGCATTAGCTAGGCTTAGGGAGAAAGAGATTTGAAGGGAATTCAAGATTTCACAGGGGACAAAAGACGGCTCAGTAGGAGGGAGAAAATGGAATTGTCCTTGTACATGTCACGATGATTATAATGCAAACAATTTTTGTTCAAGACTAGCAGGGAAACCTCTGGATTTCATTTTGGAAAATTGTCCATCAATCTGTATAGGTACATTTTAAAATGAAATTTTTAATCAGTGTATATTTTTTGAACCTGCCTGGGAAAGCAATTGGTGGGCTTAGAAAATGTTATTTTGAAAGCCTTTTTTAGTTTCATGCTGGTAGGGTTCCAAAAGCCTTTTTTAAAGAACATTCTTATATAATAATAATAGCTAACACTTAACTAGTGGGTACTACATGCCATGTACCGGCAAGTGCTTTATATATGTTAACTCTGTCAATACTCATAATGAACCCATGGGGAAACCGTGGCAGTAATGCTCATTCGTTTGTCTACAGTCACACAGCCTGTAAGAGGAGAATCCAGTTTTCATGTCCAAGCAGTCTGGATGCAGAAATAATGCTCTGCCCCTCCAACATTGCCTCCAAGGCCAGCGCTCTAGAGGTTTCAAGTGTATGTAGGTTACAAGAAAGACTGCATGTGTGTGTCTATGTATTCTGCTTAAGTGAGATGCTTAAGATGAAAATGTTTACCCATTGAAAGCTATGTTGTTTATCTTCTTACACGCTGAAGCAATTGAATTTTGCTGGTTTTTTTCGATGTTCATCAGTTTCTTCTTGTGCCATCAGTTCTATTAATTGGATTTAGTTTCTTCACTATTGTCAAAACGGTTCTGTAAAAGAGTCCTATCCTCTTTTTAAGAATGATCTTAGTGTCTTTCCTTTGTCTTCCAAATTATTACTACCTTAAATTATAGTCAAGGGCTTTAATGCAGGGTTACCATCAGTCTACTTTTAGGAATCTACTTAGTTTCCTTTGCTCTTCCTCACCCTAAATTTGCTCGAGGGAGCACTATCAGGCATCACAGTACATGACTCTTCAAATGGAAAGTACCTGTCAGTAGGCAAAGTAGTGTGAATATTTCTGTTTGGAAGAAACTGTGAGCTATGGGCATGCAATTGCAAGGTGAATGATAGATGGCCTCCAAAACCAAGAGCAAAACACTTCCTGAGCAAAAGTTAGCAGAAGATGACGCCCATTATGGATGCAAAGTGAAATGGGGCAGAGACACTAAAACCGAATAAGCAGGTTTGCCCCAGCTCTTTTACTTTTCAGTCATTTAGCCTCACTGATCCTCAGATTCCCACCCTATAAAATGGAGGCAAAAACATTGGCCCTGTAGGTTTGTTATGAGAACTAAATGAAGCCTGTATAAAATGCCTGACACACTGACAGATTAGTTATGGTGCCAAGCAGTAATTGCTTTTCTTCAATTTGGTTTCTTAACTAAAAGGAACCTTGTGACCCTCCTTGAGACTGTCTCCACAGCTCTCGGGCCCCAACCCAAAGAATCCTAAGTACTAGCAGAACTGAAAGAAATCTCAAAATAGTATGTAGCCTAACTGGATAAAGTATTAATCCCTACCCACCCTCCCATTTTTCAGATCAGGAAACGGAGGACTTGAGAAGGTAAGCGGCTTGCTCAAGGTCATACAGGAGCAAATGAGGAAGATAAAATTGGGACTAAACACTCTGCCTCCTTATCAGGCATTTTTCACTACGCTTGCTGTTTTTCTTTGTACTAAAAGTCTTAGGACAGTAGGGGTCATCCAAGAGCAATCCTCTCTAAATTTTTAGTGTTTCCAATCACCAAGGTCATATGATAAAAACAGGGGTCTAGAAAGTGGACAAGGTACCGATTATATCAGGTCATTAATGGCTCATGTGAGAAAGAGGGCAGAAAATGTTTACAGAGAGCATTATGAAGATCCAAACTGAACATTTTCCTAGAGATAGATGGTCCTATTGCCACATTATTTGGTTGAGTAAAGTATGTTTAGGTTTAGGGAATGCAAGACTTTGGGAAGTCAAAGACAACCATGTAAAAACACCAATGACATGCAATTTACCCATTTAACAAACCTGCACATGTACCTTCTGAACCTAAAATAAAAGATGGAAGAAAAAAATAATAAAATTTAAAAAGACAACCAAGTGATACAGTTGACTTATCAAATGAATTCTTTAAATTGTGATATAAAATGCTGTAAAAGATATTTTATTTTGAATTTTAAAGGTTTATTTGGAGTAGAAGATTCTTTTAAGGATATCTTATTAATACCATATACCACAAGTGTAGTTAAAATGGTACAAGCCTTTAGTCTTCGGCACTGTTTCCATATGAAGTATATTCTGGTTAAATCACTACTGGGATTCTATGTTTCCTCCCAAGGCCACCCAAGTCATTTGCACGAGTTCTGATTGCCAGTCAGGTACTCTGCTGGTTGATGTGTTTCAGCATGTCCTCATCCCTTGTCCTCTGCCTGTCTTGCTGTATTCCAGCTCGCCAATCAGCAATTATCTGCAAATGAAAAGAGAGCACTCACTGACTTTGATTTTATATATATGAGTAGATGAATGTCTCTTCCCAATGAACCAGTGTTTATACTGTATTCATCCTATGTATGAAGATTTTTAGTTGATCATTAAATTATATTTTTGAGATTTTCTAATGTTTATTCCATTGTTTCCTCATCTAGACTAATAAGCAACAATTTATATTTAGTAAATAATATTTAGTCTTATAAGAAGCATCCCATTTCACAAGACTTTCAGCAAGTCAAGCAAATGAACATAGAACTTTAAACTAAATAGATATTAAGTGCTGCACAGTAGCAAAACTACTGTTTTATTACTTATTAAACACAATTAATTAAACACATTAATTATTTACACATTGCAAAGTGTACTTTCACGGTTTTATATTTCTTTCTTTTTTTCTATTTGTCTTTTTTAAGTTGCTGGCAGCATATTTGAGCATTTTAAACAGGCTGAATTCCCAAAGGGTTTCCTCCTGAACAACAGAATTAAATGAATTCTGAGGAGTGGGTCACCTTTTTTTTCTCCTGGTTTTGTTAAAAGCTACAATGTTGCAATACACAAAAGTTGGGTTGACACAAGATTAAAATATTGATGGTCACCAAAGCTTCTGGATAACGAGCTTATTTGCCTAAGAATGTAAATTGCAAACCTGAACTTGAGAAGTCCTTTCGTTGACTTTTCCTATCATGTCGCACTCACCACAAAGGAAGGGAGTAACATATAAAGACCCAGCAATACAAAATGGAAAATACCAGATTTTTATTTCAATTTGTACTACTCAGCCTTGGCTCTCATCTGTCAGTGGATGGAGTTTCTTTCTGGGAAGCCTTACCTGACCACAGAACATTGGGAGAGCAGGGGTGGCGTTTCAGAGCTTAAAGGGTTTTACAGTAGTTCCCTCTTACCCACGGTTTCACCTTCAGCAATTTCAATTATATGCAGTTAACTGTAGTCTGAAAATATTAAGATATTTTGAGAGAGAGATAAACCACATTCATGTAACTTTTTACAGTATATTGTTATAATTGTTCTTTTTTATTATTGTTGTTAATTTCTTATTGTGCCTAATTTATAAATTAAACTATCATAGGTATGTATGTATAGGAAAAAACATGGTATTTAGAAGGTTTGGTGCTATCTGTGGTTTCAGGCATCCACTAGGGGTTTAAGAACATATCCCATTTGAATAAGTGGTGATGACCGTATTTAGCAGGAGTAAAATTTAGAAATGGCACAGACATAATATACCTCAACAAGAGTGTAACTGGAGGGATGAGGAAGTCATCAGCCAGTGTAAAATAAACTTCCCTGTGACATAAAGAATCTCCAAAATATGTATAAAATACAGTTGAATGTTTTTCTATGGTAATTTGCTAACCCAATGTTACCTTTTGGCAAGATTTGCATGGATACTCAAGAAAGTGAAATTATTCTAATAGATCTTGTCCCTTGATTGGGATCCAGAATCATCTTTCCACGAGATACTGCCTAGTAAACAGTGTAAGACAAAGAGTAAAGTCTCATTGGTACACTAATTGATGGTGGCTAATGGGAAGATTAGAGAAAGACTATCACGTCTCATTTGTCACTGCAGTGCCCCAAAAATAATTCTATAATGATTTTTTTAGGAACATACTTTTTTTCTGAAAGGAATCAAGGCCATCAAAATATGTTTATCAGGAATAGTAAATCAGTTAGTTGCATTTGCCTTAAACTGCTGATCCCAACCAATTCACAGAAATCAGCTCAAACAGGTGACGAGAAAACTCAGCTAGCCAATGTTTTATAGTGATGTCATCTTACCTTGGGGAAGCCACTGAAATAAACCGTGCCCCAGTTACTTTGACTGTATAATGGGAACGTTTATAACAGCAAAAGTAGTAAGACGAAAATTTCTCTAGAAAGTCCACAAATAAATAAGGGGAAGTCATAGCTCTTTCAGAATCAAATACTCCATTGAATCTCCAGATGTGAATGAAGTTTTGCCCCATCCGGCTGTGCGAAGGAGACAGAATTTCAGATAGGGATGCAGTCTAATTTCTTCCCTCTACATTAAGGGCTTATTCCTGAGTAGTCTCTGAACTTGGTAGCACAGAATCACAGGCATCTTACATAATTTCTCTGTGTCCCTAAGTTGAAATAAGAATATATTTACTAGCTTCCTTCTTCCCTCATGAAAATTCACCAGCCCCTTAGGAACCTCAACCCTTTAAACCTTCTTAAAGGTCCTAAGCCCCGGAGAAAAGCCTCCATGCAATCTCAGAGACCAAAAAAGTGCACCTATGACATATAAAACAGATAGTGGTAAACGGTTAGGAAAAGGTCTACTCTTTCTTGAGCTGTAAACAAACATTCTCCATGTGCCCTACTGCTACATCAGCTGACTAATAAACTAAGACTAGTTTCAGGGGGAAAATGGGGAAGAGATCATTTACTAAGGAAACCAGGTTTGTTTTGTTTTTCATCTCTTATCCCAGGAACTTAAGACCAAAGGAAGGCTTCCATTAACAAGTGAGGTTTGCCAGAAATGAATTAATTGCCTTCACAGCCTCACCATTCTTTTGGAAGGTGTCTCCACCTGCTTGAGCAGGAAAAGTTTGCAGACCTCAGACCAAAATACAAAGGAGCAAGAGACATTAGCCACAAAATGTGAGCCTAAATCTTCCTCTTTAAATCTTCTACTCTCCCTACAAAAGTCGGGAAATCTGCATCAATCTATTCAGAGGTCTGGTCTGCAATGAAATTCTCTCTAAATAAACTGAGTTCCCCCTGAGAACCAAGCATCATTTGATATTGAATTCATGAGTGCAAGTAGGCATGAGAACACAGGGGGTTCCTCTGATGGATTATTACATTATATATTTTATGCCACAATTTCTATAGGGCTTCAGAAACTCAAAGGTGCCTGCTATGTACTTTATACATGTGTAGATGATTATTTTACGTTCTAAAAAATAGCATTGTTATTTTAGCTCTTAAAGTCTATACTCATGAAGTGAAATGAAGGATTTTCATCTGTATCAATCAGTTCAAAGAAAAATCAGATTCCTTGGGTTTGTGGTGACAGTATAAATATTCTATCATCTATTCAATGTCTATTTATATCTCTTCTTGAAGTTAGCAGCATGAATGAAATAGTGCATTCTGTCAGGAGAAATAACACTCAAAATAGCATTATGCTTTAAGTGGAGTGGGAAAATTATAAGACTACACAAGTTTATAACCATACTTAGTTGTTTAGGCCATGATATTAATAAGACCAAGATTTTGGGTTGAAATTATGAGCCAGTAAACCATTCTAGGGTAACTGACTTCCTACCTTTCTCGGTTATGAATTTCCAGCTGGCTTTTTCTGTGTACAATAAAGAACTAGTCAAGAGGGCAAATGGGCCACTGGAAGATTTCCCCCATATTAGAAAAATGGCTCAGCCCATGCCCTAGGAATGGCAGATAAGGAGTGTCATTGTTACTCAAAAATGTGAGCAAATTATTAAATTGAAGAGAACCTTACAGAGGTTACAAACTGGCAGACTGCATGCCAAATACCCTTCACAGTGTTGTTTTGTTTGGCCCTTACAGTATCCTTAAAACACTAGGATTAGTTACCAACATTACAAGATTAGAAGATGTCACACAAAAATCTGGGTGGCCCTCTGAGTCTGCATTCTTGCTTAGCAACAATCAGCTGGATCTGAGCAGCCACTGCTCCTCTGGATAGAGCAGGTACTTACTAGTTCACCTCAGCCCCTCACCCTGCCGTCTTGTGCCCATCTCCCTTAAACTGTGTCTATTACCTACCCAAGCCTCAGAAGGCACTTTAGCTTGCAACTTCCTAAAGATCCTGTACGCATGAGATAAACAGTAGTAGGATCTGAGTAGTGTATCTTGCAAAAAAGAAAAAAGATTCACTTTTTGGGAGGTGTCAAAATTTTCTTTGTAGGAGGTATAGAAAAGTGAGAGCTGCTAAATGTTCAAGAGATGACCCAAGAGCTTGAACTTGCTCAGGTGTCTATATGGGATCATATGTCCTACAGGCCCTACTCATGAATAAGGCAGCAATGTGGCACATGGACTGGGCCCCGGTGTACACAAGTGGAAGGTTGGGGAATGCATATGTTGCTCCCTCTACCCACCCTCTTTCCCCAAAAGTCTGCAAGGCATACCACTTCAAGGACTGACACAAATCTACTTTTTAATCTAGGGCTCATGTAAGTGTTTCTTTTTACCAACTTACTATTGCCTCAGTAGATAGTTATAAAGCAGCAGCTAGACTAAAGAGGAACTGCGGCCGGGCGCGGTGGCTCACGCTTGTAATCCCAGCACTTTGGGAGGCCGAGGTGGGCGGATCACGAGGTCAGGAGATAGAGACCACGGTGAAACCCCGTCTCTACTAAAAAATACAAAAAATTAGCCTGGCGTGGCGCCTGTAGTCCCAGCTACTCGGAGGGGCTAAGGCAGGAGAATGGCGTGAACCCGGGAGGCGGAGCTTGCAGTGAGCCGAGATTGCGCCACTGCACTCCAGCCTGGGCCACAGAGCGAGACTCCGTCTCAAAAAAAAAAAAAAAAAAAAGGAACTGCCACGTACCCATGCAGACAATTCCCAAAGCTGCATATGCCCCCAAGCACCTTCTCCGAACACCCAAACATTTCCTACAGAAACAATGGATCCATTTTCTGTACACAGTCATGGTAATCCTGCAAAACAGATACTGCTTTACCTCTCTTTTCAGGATGGTTTATATTTCCAAATATTTATTATATCCTTAATTTGGGTTACTAATTCTACAGGTAGTTATTTGTTTGCCAAATGATTGTTTTGTCCAGGGAGCATTTTCAATCAAACAGATTTCCAAAAGTTACCCCCAGGTTGATGTTCTGTCAGTTCTAGAAGATGAACAGTTCAGACCACAAACCAGCTCTATCCATCCTTAGAACTCAGGCTGTAGTGAGAATATTGGCATATGGCTAAAGTATAGCATCTAAGGAGTAAATATTATTTAGCACTAACCCTCTCAACTTTTTTGAGATTCTCAAAGCTGAATCCAAATATGCTCAGTGTTAGTTCTGGTGGGCCGTCTACTAGTAAAAGATGTCTCTTCCCTCTATAAGGCAGAATTCAGCATTTGCCAGCCACAAAATAAGCTCACTAGGAGACAGACTGAGCACTTTGATGGTGTTGCTCAACCTTATGCAAATGTTGTCTTTGTGTAGAACTGGTACAAAAATGCAACTTTTTCTGTGAGATAACATTTCAGAGGACTTAGCTTATACTGTCTCTCTGTGTGCCAGTCTTGACAACGATAAACACTTTCTCTAACCTTGAGACTTTGGCTGGAGAAGCTGAGAATTAAAAAATAGTAATATGAAATAAGCTATTACTGGTAGGCTCAGTGCAGCAAATCATACAGAATTTTATTGCTATTCCCTGTGCAGCCTTACCAATTATGTGAGTTTTGTTGTAGCTTTTTTAAATACTGCTGTGTCATTACTGCAGCATGTATAGATAGTATGATGGAGGGATAAAGAGTTCCTTGGGAGCCAGTCTGTCTGGAGTTGTACTGGCTGCATAATCTTGGGCAAAATATTTATCCTCTCTATGCCTCTCAGTTTTCTTATGCAAAATGGGTATTATGATAACATAATTACTTATAGGGTTGTTGTGAAGATTAAATGAGATAATAGATAAAACAGGACTTACTACAATGTTCAGCTTATAGTCAGTACTCATTTAAATGTTAGTTTCTTATTATTTCTGGAGGAAGTATGGTATGCTTTGTTCTAAAGAGCAGTCTGGGACTTTCACCATGCCATTCATTGCATCAGAAAGGTTATCTGTTGGTTCTCAGAGCCCAGAGTCTACTGTTCTTCATTTCAGCCCAGTATCACAGAGGACAGAAAGCCATTAATGGAACACACCCAGCAAGACTTTAGTTTATTCTATTTAAAGTCATTGTTTGTTGGTATTGGAGATACATCATTGGTAATGGAGACAGTGGCTACTGTCATAGATCCTCAGACTCATGGAGCTATAGGAAAAAGGGAGGCAGGAGCCACAGAATGAGTCTGGGAGCTTCCTTTAGAGTGGATAGCCAGTTATGCTAATGAAAGCTTCTGGCACTAGGACTGGCTATCAATGGATGGGAAGTTGGATTGTTGGATACAAAACAACGATGCAAAAACAAATGCCATGGAATGTGTTGAAAGTGATGATGCACCCAGGGCTCGGGTGGACTGAGTCCCCATCCCCCTTCCAATCTCAGCCCTAATGCAGTGGTCCAGCCAGAGATCTTCGGGATAATGGCAGAGCCACCCAACCTATACCCGCACTAAGTATTGCCTGCAGACTAAATAACTATTATCTCAAATAGATAAATACAGCCATTTTTCAAATGTAGATGTTTTACTGAGTGCATCGATAGCATTTTAAAATTGTTAATCCTCCCCATCAACAGCTTCCAAAAGTACGACTCAGGATGGGTCTGAAAACTTACCTATTCCAAAGCAGGCTTTTTTATTCCAAATTTTGGAAACTACTCTCCCTAGCCTAATTTCAAAACACATCAAGGACTGAAAGAGTAAAAATACATGAAAATACAAAAGCAAATGGAGTTCTCCAAAGGTTGAGTAACATATTCTATATGAAACTCCACACTTTTATTTTCTTTTATTGTAAGCAGGTGTCTGCTATAAGATTTTTCAACCAGGTCACAAATTATTCTGAAGTTGTTAAACTGAAAATGTAGTGCCTTCTGGTAATCTTGGTAAAGTCCTCTCCTCTTTCTGAATTCTGTGTTAGAGAGAAGGCAGCTGATAGCTATAGTCTACCTTTTGCCTTGTCCTGACCATTAGATTATGAAGAACAGCCTCATTGGTACTATACCGTCAACTAGTCCCTTTTTTCTCTGCTATAAAAAGCTATTCACATGGTTTGTGCGTATTACCACTCAATTCTAACCCTATGTAAGCTCATGAGCATTTAGATATTTTTTAAAAATCTACACAGCACTCTTTTCACAGGGGATATTTATTGATTTATTTATTTTTTTGAGACAGAGTCTCGCTCTGTCGCCCAGGCTGGAATGCAGTGGCGCGATCTCGGCTCACTGCAAGCTCCGCCTTCCGGGTTCACGCCATTCTCCTGCCTCAGCCTCCCTAGTAGCTGGGACTACAGGCGCCCGCCACCATGCCCGGCTAATTTTTTGTATTTTTAGTAGAGACAGGGTTTCACCGTGTTAGCCAGGATGGTCTCAATCTCCTGACCTCGTGATCCACCTGCCTCAACCTCCAAAGTGCTGGGATTACAGGCATGAGCCACCGTGCCCAGCCTCACAGGAGATATTTAAAGAGCATAAGATACTTATAAATTTACCAAAGTGTTAATGACCCACAGATGTTAATGGCATATAAAATCTAGAGTTAACAGATATATTGTAGAGAAGTGTATTTTGGGCCAGGTGCAGTGGCTCATGTCTGTAAACCCAGCACTTTGGGAGGCCAAGGCAGGTGGATCACTTGAGTCCAGGAGTTTAAGACCAGCCTGGGCAACATGGCAAAACCCTATCTCTACAAAATATACAAAAATTAGCCAGGCATGGTGGCCCATCCCTGTAGTCCCAACAACTTGGAAGGCTGAGGCAGGAGAATCATTTGAGCCTGGGACATGGAGGTTGCAGTAAGCCAAGATCGTACCACTGCACTCCAGCCTGGGTGACAGAATGAGACCCTGTCTGAAAAGAAAAGAAAAAAGAGAGAAATGTGTTTTATTTATTTGTATTTGTACTGCTGTTTTGAAAACAATAAAATTGTATGCAAATGAGTATATTTGTAATGTCCGTGTGTGTGCGTGTGTGTGCGTGTACGTGTGTGTGCATGTGTGTGTCCGTGTGTGTGTGCGTGTGTGTGTGTCCGTGTGTGCGTGCGTGTGTGTGCGTGTGTGTATGCACGCATGTGTGTGTGCGCATGTGTGTCCGCGCGTGTGTGTGTGCGTGTGTGTGTGTGTGTGCGCGTGTGTATTTTCAGAATATTTTATTTTGGGAATCATTGTTCCTACTTATGCTACTCCACATGGACAAAGTTGGAATGTTTTCTCTAAATGTGACAAATGTTTTTATTTGTGTTTTGCTCTGTATTTGAATGTAGAGTAGAACAGGGATTACCAGAGCATGTGCCAGTATCACTCAGGAGGTCAATGAAATTGAACAAAGTTTTTAACTTTAGTTTAATCATACAATTAACAATGTAGCCTTCTCCTGTCCATGTCAATGCAGATGCATTGTTCAGTTTTTTTAACCTCATGCTCCATACTAAATGTCATATCTGATACCCCCTGAGCTCCTAACCAATCTGTCCATTCCCTTGGTGCAGACATTAGCTGGTACTGCCTTACAGATCAGATTGTTTAACTTTGGATTTTAACTTTCTCCATCAACAAATTAACCAACTTCATCTAAACTGAGAGTAATATTATGAATGATATAAATACTTATGAATTAATAATGATCAAATAATTAAGGAGGTCCAGCCTCGTCCATCCACGGTGGTCTGAATCAATGGTTTCAGGATTTGAGCTTCCATTGGTCAGAGCTTTATTGCTCCCATCAGACAAGATTCATATTATGTCTTTTCCTAACCGTCTCCCAGTGGAATATGCGAAATTCTTTATCAGAAGTTACTGTTATATGCAAACTTCTATCACCTCTAAAGATAAGAGGCATTGGATGGTTTTTATTTTTGGAACTATTTAAGAATTGCCAGACTCCACGGATTAACCTGGAATTGCCCTCTTGCTTATTTTATATATTGTTCTCTATGTTTTTCAGTCATAGCCTTACTGTCTCTCAAACTACCCCAAAACTTAGGAACCTGTAAAAACAAACATGTATTATTAATTGTGAGTCTGTGGGTCGACTGGGTGGTTCTTCTTGTCTGAGTCAGTTTAGCTGATCTCTGAGGTCAGCTGAGGACTCAGCTAGGGATGGATGATCCAGGATGGCCTTACCCACATGTTTGGGGTTGGGAGGATGGTTGGTCAAGGGAAGGGGGCCTCAGCTGGCATGACTTATCTTCCAGTAGGCTAGCTTGGGCTTTTTCACATGTGATCTTAGCATTCCAAAGAGCAACAAGTGATGGCAAGGCCCAGTGTGTGCACACATGTCAATCTCTGCTACTCTCAGTATTGCTGTTGTCCCATTAGCCAAAGTAAATCACATGGCCAATTTTAAAGGCAGAGTGGGAGGCACTACCGGAAAGTGTGGACATAGGGCAATGTGCAACATAGGGAGCCATTACTGCACTAATCTACCAGACTAAACTGGCATGAGTTTAGTCTGAAAAATCGTGCCAATATAAATGTGCATAATTTGTCACTAGATTTTGGTTATTGTTCCCCTTTCACACATGGCTCTTAGGTTATAGAATTCTATATTGCTCATAGGAGTCTTTTTAAACAGTAAGTTTTCTTTGCATTTAGAAGACAATTTTCAAAATATTTAATAAGGCAGGGAAATGGTGGCGAGAAGAGTAGACTAAATTTAAACAAGCATGCTTTTCCACCAGCATGATAGTGGGGCAAGCGTAATAATTAAGGCAAGTCTCTCACTCTCAGTGAGACACAATTTCCTCACCTGGAAGTGGAAGGATTTGGGCTAAGCCTCCTTCTCACTCTAATATTCTTTAACTATAAGACATCTGGAATATGTAGAACAGTACAAAAAGTGATTTTGTGGTTCAGTAAACGTATGGATATACTGTCTTATGAGGAAAATGTTGACTTTGACAAAGTCAGGTCAATGAATTTTGATGTTTGCCTTAAAAGAAATCAATACCTATATTTTTAATCTACACATAAAATAATGCTTTTAAGAGCCAAAGCTATCGAAGGAAATAAGTCTACCTCTCATCCTAATAAATGCCACTATATATGGTGTCATATTATTATAGATCATCATTCATTTTGGTTGAGAATTCTTTGATTTAGAACAAGGTATTATACTCTTAATTCATCACCCAGTTAACTTTTCTTCTGAAAGTAAGATAAAAAACATTTCTCATTCTTTTTGGGTCATTAGTACATGAAATAGTATATTCATTACATAAGAACTGGAGCTTTTAAGCTATCAATGGAATCTTGTTTAGTCAGCTAAAGCACATGTATTACCTTGTTGCACGGGTACAAAGTGATTCAAAGCAAGATATCTTTTAATCCTCTGAGGAAAACAGTTGTATATTTTTCTCTGGCCTGCTTTCCATGTTAACATTTCTTATTTCTTTTTGTTTTCCTCTGGACTTGGCTCTGAACATTAAGTGATGATTTAAAAAACAAATAAGAGAACCAGAAAGAAGTGAAGGCTTCATGTTCATGCTTAGGAAAATAATTATTGTAACCATAATTTTCCTTTAAAATGAAACATGATGTTAACATTCACAGCATAGTACAGAGAGGACTTATTGGATGTCCAATTACAGAGCACCTCAGAAACATCACTTGAAAATAATTGTCCATGTTTTAGGTCAGAATATTCCTTGGAATCATTTGTCCACAGTTAGAGTCAATCTAAGGATTTAGTAATTTTGCAAATAGACAGGAAAGACAGAAAGTGGAATTAAGGAAGTAGAGAGTTTCAATGTTTAAATGAAAGAATTTGTGGCCCTAAAAGAACAAAAAACTTTAAGTGGGTTCCTGTGTCTTTCTATTTCTTCCATTCCTGAAATATGACTACACAGGTTCCCACCTCTCTCCCCCAACACGCAAACCATGGCCCCAAATTTTCTCCTCTAACAGGGTCCCCACGAGTCAGTGATAAGAGCCCAGACCAGAACTGGATGCAAATCCTGGCTTCAACCTATGAGACAGTGGACAAGTCACTTTGTAAACCTCATTCTTAAAATGATACCAAGACTTATCTCATAGGACATTTATGAGAATTTAAAATAATTTATTGTACAGCTAACAAAGTGCCTAAAACTCAATAAATATTAGTTTTCTTTTTCACACTTAGATGCTTTATCTCCACATTCATGTAAACAAAATTTAAACAGAAAAGAAAAAAGCACAGGATGAGTGTCACTGGGAGTTCCTTATGTGCCCTCCCATGAACCCTACGCTCTCCTCCCCCAGGGACTTGCTGGCCTTCGCTTGCTCTGCACTCCAGCCAAACCACAGCATCAGGTCTTCCTCAGGGAAGTCCTTTCTAACCACAGACACCAGGTTGGGTCTCCAGTTATACATGCCCTATTCTTTGCCACAATTTGCACACTGCTATTAATTGATTTATTGTAGTTAGTGGCTTTCTGTGGTGGATAAGAACATAGACTTTGGTGTCAGACTGCTTATATTCAAATTCCACCCCCTCCATTCACTGCCTGTGTGACCTTGGGTAAGTTACTTAATATTTACCTGCACTTCAGTTTTCTCATCTGTAATATGCGGATAACAGTATTACCTACCTGTATGAGGCAATGTACAGAAAGTATTGAAAATCCTGCTGGGTACATAGTAAGCTCTCAGTAGTAACAGCAGTAGTAGTAATAGTAGTAGTAGCAGCAGCAGTGCTGGGAGTACTAAGACCTCTAGGAGTAGCAGTACTGTCTACTGAACTGAAATGCAGTGTCTTTTGTTTACCACTCTACTCTCAGTGCCTAGGTTTGTGCCTGGTGCACAGTAAGCTCTCAGATACATTTGGTGACAGACCGATTGCTTTCAGATCAATTATGAGTCTTTGTAAAGTGTAATAGAAATACTTTATTACTTATATAATAATCTGGGTTATAGTCTAAGAGTTGTAGTGGTTAAAACGCTGTACCATTGTCTCAGTGTAAGTCCTGTTTCTGCCATGTACATATTGTGTGGCTTGAAGAAATTTACTAAGCCTCTCTAATCTTCTGTTTCCTCACCTGTACATGAAAATCATCATGAGAATTGAATAAGATAATCCATATAAAATGCCAAGCAGGTTGACTTACACACAGCGAGCTCTTTCCACGATGTGCTGTCATGTCAAGTGAGACCTCTGGTCCAGCCAGCTAGGGGTTCTGTCTGGGCCTCACAAGGCCCCAAGGGGGATTTTAGATTTTGTAGACATAAATCGTTGCCCTTTAGGAGATATTTGTATTTTCACTTCAAAAATCTTCCTAATCTGTTTTTTTTGTTTTGTTTTGTTTTGTTTTTGAGACAGAGTCTCGTTCTGTCACCTTGGCTGGAGTGCAGTGCAGTGGTGCAATCTTGGCTCACTGCAACCTCCGCCTCCCGGATTCAAGCAATTCCTCTCCCTCAGCCTCCCACGTAGCTGGGACTACAGGCGCACGCCACCAGGCCCGGCTAACTTTTTGTATTTTTAGTTACCATGTTAACCAGGATAGTCTTGATCTTCTGACCTCGTGATCCACCCACCTCAGCCTCCCAAAGTGCTGGGATTACAGGCGTGAGCCACTCTGTCCAGCCAATGTGGTTATTTTAAAAGAAGTTTCAGAGCCAGCTGAATAGAGTGAAAAGAGGTAACAATGAAGATCCCTTCTTCCAAGCATTAGAAATCACTGAAATTTCTAGTTAAGCTGAGTTTTTGTAAAAAGGACTTTAGTGTAGACTGAACTTCTAAAATTCAGCTAGCTTTATATCGTCTTTTAAAAATGGCCCCAATCTAGAATTGGGACCATGATATCCTATGCGTGTGAATGAACCGCTTTCCACTGTGTGAATCAGTGTCTATTCAGCAGGCAAAACATCATGGTCTCCTCATTAACCCCCTTTTTAAGATGGAGTCCCTTAGCTTTAAAAACATTTTAGGAGAACACAAAAGTTACACACACTGTAGTTACAAAGAAAAGAAAACTCCAGATTTATGGCAAGTAATCTAAATAAAACAAAGCCATAAACACTCTAATTTAATGTGGATAGCTGATACTATGTGGACATAGATCATAAAATCCTGGAGACTACTCTGATTATTTATTTTACTGCCCTAGTGTGATATTATTGAGATAATAAGTAGATGCTTTCATGGAATTTGAAATTGTTTTTCACATAAAACATGTTTTTCTTAAAGCTGGATTTACCTAAATTCACTGACAGCTGGAAGCCAAATGTATTCACACTAAATTGTTTATATCACAGGGATTCCAGTAGATAGATTAAATATGTTTTATTTATTAATGTACAACAAGTAGAAGAGACCCTGGCTTTCATATTTTACTAAACATTTGTCACATTACTTCTAAAGTTTAGAATGCTACTGAAATGTTGTATGGGGTGTGTGTGCGTGGGCATGTGCATGTGTGTGCATGTTCATGTGTGAGAGTGAAAGAGAGAGAGAGAGAGGATGATTGCTTGTTTTGACAATGTGCCATTTTTATGAGCTGTTTTTTCTTTTTAGTTTCACAAAATAGGAAGTAGATGACTGTTTACAATGGCCCAAATTTTGATAGTTCAGAAACTGACCATAGCCATCCATACTCACTTGGATCTTCCTGGAACTCTCAATCTCCTGCTTCAGGATTCTCACATCCCTAGAAAATAAACAGTGGGAATGCAGAACTTCAAGAATGATAAGACAAGAGTTTACTTTCTTGCTAGAGAAAGTGTAGTATCTAGAGTGGAAGGATTTATTAAAAATTCAAATTATCAGGCACCATCTCATACCTACTGAACCAGAATCTTATAAAAATCACTTGTAAAAGTGATTTTTACATACATTAAGTTGGGGAAGCACTGCCCTGGGAGATTTCCCACATGGTTGGCCACCAAGTACTTCGGAATATCCCCATGACATTGCTACAGAACTGGATAATAAGAAACAGCCAAGGGCATAGAGAAACCCTTCTTTTACCACCCATTTCCTCGGAATAGATGACTTACATGTTGATGGAAAGAAGAGTACTTCAGAGAGAAAAACAAGTACCACCTGTACATGATCAGAAGAGCCAGACCCAAATGGCTAGTAATGGTCAGCAACATGTCTCAAAACCTGCAGTGGGTGATAAGGAGGCACTGGGACTCTATCAAGAACATTCCAAAAGCTGATGAGAATCACAGGTACTATCAAAATTTGGGCCATTGTAAACAGTCATCTACTTCCTATTTTGCAAACCAAAAAGAAAAAACAGTCCATAAAGATGGCACATTGTCAAAACAAGCAATTATCCTCTCTTTCTCTCAATCTCTCTCTCTCTCACTCTCACACGCACACATGAACATACACACACATGCACATGCACACGCACACACACGCACTATTCAGGGGTGAGGAGAGCTAGGGGAAGCTGTCAGGAGGCCTGCGAGGAGCTTTCTGAACCTTAGGAAAGTCTTGCTTATATCTATAGACTGTTTCTTGGGCTGATGAGAATCACAGCAGCTTTCTGCTCAAGGTATCTTCAGGTACAGCCCTTTGTCCATCCATTACTGAAACATCTAGTGATGTCTTCCCCAGATACATACCATAAGTTTTGCTTAATTCAACTCAACAAATTGTTAGTGATTGCAAGTCAGGCACCATAACCATGACTTGATTAAAACAGAAGAGGAAGAGGCCGGGTGCGGTGGTGCACACCTGTAATCCCAGCACTTTGGGAGGCCAAGGTGGGTGGATCACCTGAGGTCAGGAGTTCGAGACCATCCTGACCAACATGGTGAAACCCTGTCTCTACTAAAAATACAAAATTAGCCAGGCACACTGGTGCATGCCTATATTCCCAGCTACTTGGGAGGCTGAGGCATGAGAATCGCTTGAACCTGGGAGGCGGAGGTTGCAGTGAGCTGAGACCACGCCATTGCACTCCAGCATGGGCAACAAGAGCCAAATTCCATCTAAAAAAAAACAGAAGAGGAAGAAGAACTTCTAAATAACCAAAATAGGTAGCAAAGTTCATTCCTAAAGCTCATCACTCTTCCATGATGTAAAATCAGGCTGGGCCTATGCTGAGTCTATTTTTATTTTTCCATTTTATTCTACATTACACATAATTCCAGCAAGCTTGGTTATCTGCTTTCCAAGTCCTCCATAAGAAGGGGTGAATTGGAGTCAATGGAAAGGAAGGGACAGGACAGTGAACAATGTTGCTGCAGGAAAATGCACTAATCCAGCCAGAAGAGCAATAGATTCCCAGTAAATACAGGAACAGAGACCTACAAATAGAAGACACAAGAGCTTATAAAGCATGGCCATCTGGTGCCATTTTCGTGCAAACACCAACATTTCTACATACCTCAAAAGACCTGGGTCTTGATATAGTACATCAGTGCAATGGGTTCTGAAAAGGGAGCTGAGTCTTCACAAAAAGTTAACTCATATTCAGAATACTATAATCAGAAAAAATAAAAATTATGTAATATATTTTAGAAAGCGCTCCCTGCAAAGAGCCTCCAGTAGAAAAATAATGGTGCTTGAAATAGCAACCACAGTATTTTTGGGGAATTTGCAAAGGCTCCATCTATAAAATTCTGGGTGGCTGAGACTTCAGTATGTTTTTATAAGAATAAAACTTACTTAGCATAATGTCAATTGACTGAAATAAGGAACATTCACCCTGATGGGCCCTGAGTTATCCATACGCCTTTTGCACGAGTGAGACCTTTGCATTATCTGCAGCAGCTGTGCAGGTATGAACACTGCATAGCACTGCCCATGACGCATCCAAGGACTCACAGCTGTCAGCACACCCCTCTCATACTTCAACCCAAATTTCTAGGTCCTCAATGGTTATTTCAATCAAACCTCATGGAAGCTCCAAACAAAAGAACCACAGTCCTTATTTTTCTACTCCTTAAGGCATATTCAAAACTGGGGCTATCTGCGTTAAAAATATCATGAAAATCATATATACAATCTATATGTAGTATATATGTTGATATAGTATTCTTAATACAATTTTTTATATCGTCACATTCATATATATGAGACAGAGAGAGAAAAAAGCAGAAAGCTGGGAATATGCATAGGGGAAGTTCATAAAAATATATTCTAGACTCTTAACAGTGATTGTTTTCTGGGAAATAGTATTACTTGCAGTTTTACTTTCTTCTTTACATCTCTGGCTGCAGTCTATAAAGTTTTTGTAAAGAGCACACACATGCACACAAACACATACGTGTAAAATTCCACTATTTTCATTTGAGAGGAAAAGAAGAAAGAAAAAGAGAAAAAGGAGGGAAAGGGAGGGAGAGAAGCTGCTTCATTGATATCCCAATTTTCATCTATCCTATAAGTTCCCATTCATCTTTCTCTACACCAGGATATCCTCCCCTTTTTACGTGTATGTGACTTCCCTGTCCATGCCGTTGATTATTCTACACATCCAGTCCCTGAGGGTGTCCCTTTTTGGTGGATGATAAAACCCAGGCCCTAAGGTTGAAAACCATCCTGAAGCCATAAATCCAGCCCTGGACACAGCCAAAAACTGGGGACCCTTCACCAGTTGAGTCACTGTCCCAGAAACATAAGGTATGCTGTGACCCTCTGCTTCAGTTCCATAATGCATTCAGGTTATCTTCCTATTCAGAAACATGCCTACGAACCGAGACCAATCCTTGGCTCAGAATGATGATCATCCTGTCAATGGTTAGTACACATTAGGACAGGCAGTAGAAAGTGACAACTTTGGAGACAGGCTTGCTGTCATTCAAGAAGCCTTCCCTGAAGCTCATGGCTCACCAAAAGTAAGCAGAGCTTAAGTAACCTAACAAAGCAGTCTTACTTTATTCACTCCTGACCATGCCCTTTCTTTGTATGCTCTTTAAGACTAAACAGTATAAAACAAGATTGACATTATGTAATTACTTGCCTTTTACACTATGCTAACTTAATTTGCTTTTCATTCTCAAGTATTTAAGAAACCATTACTTTCCCAACAGACTTTACTGTCTGCCAATTAAAGCATTAGGTCGATGAGGTAGAGAGAGCACAGTGTTTGGCAAGATTTCAGGTGGAGCAATTGAAAACAACAGCTTTGTATCCCTTTCCTTTTGTCAAAGAAATAATTGTTTTGCCGGTTTACCACTTTCTGTGTCACCCTCTGTTCATCCTATGTTGTTTTTTGTTTCCACTTGCAAGTAAGGATGGTCTAGCCATCGTCTAAGATTTACAACTAAATACAAACTAAATTTCCTCTCTATGGGAAGAGTAGGTGGGTGAGGATCAGGTTGAGGAGCTGGAGTTTTTTGGGGTCACGTTTACTCCATTGGGGGCACCTAAATTACCAAGCATGTTGCGATGGGCTCCTCAGATGTCCCACAGAACTGTGCGGTCCCTCTGTCTTAGCTAGTAAATTTCCACAGGAGCTACATCCCAGCTCTATAGAGCCCACTTCAATCTCATGATCAAATATGATTTGTGTCCAGGGAAACTCAGAGTTTGAGTTGGTTTAAGTAAGGCATGATGACCTGAACAAAAAATGCAAGTCACTTTTCTTCTAATTCACTCTTATTTTGAGTAATAAGAGCTGTAGCACTGAGGGCTTTCTATCTCGTCCTCATCCCTTGAAATCCAGTCATTTTCTTTTTCTCTATGTCATTATGGAAAACACCTGTACTTTAGAAGTACAGGAAATCACGGTAATTGCCCCCAAGAACAGCAGAGGGAAGAAGAGTCCAGGGCAAAGGTAGAGACATTCGTCAGCTCCAGAAAGCGTTTTTTAGAAAAGAGAATTAACGAATAAAAAGGGTCACCATCAGCATAGCCAGATAGCCTGTGTCATTAAAAAATTAATAGACTTCCAGTTCTGATAACTCAGGGACCAGAGGATGAGAACAGCTTGTCCAGTCACTAAATACAAAATATGACTACTGTGTGTCGTGGCCTCCTTGTGAGACTTCATGGTTCTACTGCTGACCTAGATAAAGTAACTCTACGAGTCTTGATCAAACAATGGGCTACAGGTTGTTTTGGTTACCCTAATCCTGGATTTAGAACACACACTGATTCAGTGAATCCATTTTTTCTCCATTCTAAGAGAGTATCCCTGGAGAAGACAGAGCTTTTGCCTCACAGAGTCTGCCTCAGACTTAACCCTGAGCTCACTCCAAGTTTGGATTGATGATTCCTCACTACAATTACTGAACCCATGCTTCCCCTGCTTACTGGTAAAAGAGGTAAATTAGATAGCCACTAACCACATGCAGCTCTCTAAATTTATGTTTAAGCTAATTAAAATGAAAGAGAATTTACAACTTAGTTCCTCATTTGCACTAGCCACATTTCAAATGGTCAGTGGTCATGTGGCTAGTGGCTACCATATTAGAGAGTGCAGATATAAAACATTTCCACTATCACAGAAGGTTCTATCAGACAGCACTGCAGAATAAGAAGCTCTTGCTCTCTCAGCATCCCTTCATTCCCGGGGAAAGCCCTAGGGAAAATAGGTTTTTTTTAGACCTACAGCAGTAGTTCTCAAAGATCACTGGGGCCTACCCCAAGAGTTTCTAACTCAGTCGGTCTGAAATTAGGTCCCAAGGATTTGCATTTCCTACAAGCTCCCAGGTGATGCAGAGGCTTCCATAGGAGACTATGTTTTGAGAATCACTGCTCTATAGGAAGTAGGAGCAATACCAGATCATTGGTAACTGGTACATCTGAAAAATGAATTAGTATACCCAAGTTTTAGTCTCAATTCAGTCAAAACTCATTTGTTGAGTTTCTCCTATAAGCCAAGCACCAGGCTGCAAATATCAAGTCTTGACTCTATAACTGAAAAGGAACATTATGTAGAGCGGCACTGGATAATACAGCAGCCACAGGGCCTCATGGGGCGAATGAGCACTTGAAACATGCACAGAATAAATGAAATTTTTAACGTTATTAAATTTAAATATCAAAGTGATTTAAAATATTTTCCATTAAGCATAACTATATCATTTTGGCAGAACTATGTTTCACTTCAATCTTTGAAAATTTAACGTTAAAAGAAATTAAGAAAATTCAAATGAAAACAAATTGAGATGTGGTCCAAATGTAAAACACATATTGGAAATATAGTATGAAAAAAGAAGGTAAAATATCTCAGTAATTTTATATTGGTGGCTGGGCACGGTGGCTCACACCTGTAATCCCAGCACTTTGGGAGGCCGAGGTGGGTGGATCACCTGAGATTAGGAGTTTGAGACCAGCCTGACCAACATGGAGAAACCCCATCTCTACTAAAAATACAAAATTAGCTGGGCATGGGAGCAGGCGCCTGTAATCCCAGCTACTCTGGAGGCTGAGGCAGGAGAATCACTTGAACCTGGGAGGCAGAGGTTGCAGTGAGCCGAGATTGCGCCATTGCACTCCAGCCTGGTTGACAAGAGTGAAACTCTGTCTCAAAAAAAAAAAAAAATTATATTGGTTACACGCTGAAATGATAATATTTGATATATATTAGGTTAAATAAAATATATTAATGAAATTATTTTCGGCTGTTTTTGCTACATTTTTAACGTGGCTACTAGAAAAATTTGAATTCCATGTATATTTTGCATTATATTTGTATTGGACTGTGCTGACCTGCAACTCGAACTCACTCTCTTGGCGTGTCAATTGCCCATCAACTGATTGGGGCCTTGGGTGTTGGAGGTGAAGAGTAGTAGATTAATGACCTCTAAGGCCACTTACATCTCTGAAAGTCTGTGATTCCTAGACAACCTACTAGGAGATCATCTTTTTTAGGTTCTGTTTTTCCTCCAAACGCTGGGCAAAATCTACCATTTATTCCCCTCTGAAGATCCTGACAGCCCACTCTCAGTCTGCAGGTCAGAGTAAAAGAGCAATCATAATTGAATCTCCTTCAGCTACAGAGCAGGCCAGCATGTTGGACCCACACATGCTTTTCCAACTGGGCTGTACTTTTTTTTATTTTTTTAATTATATATTGACAAAGTATAGTTTATATTTGTATATATTTGTGGGTACAAAGTTGTGTTATGATTTCTAAATACAAGGTGAAATATGATACTAATTCACAGTTTTGTATTGAAAACATTAGAAATTTCCTCTTAGCAATATCGAAGTATACAGTACTCATTTATTAACTGTATTCAGCATGCTGTGCAATTGGTATAATAATAATCAGACTCATTCCTCCTATCTAATTGACTGTCCTGTTTAGTGTCACTACAACAGAATACCTGAGGCTGGGTGATTTATAAAGAAAAGGGGTTTATTTATTTCATGCCTCTGCAGGCTAGGAAATTCGAAGGTATGACCCTGGCTTCTGGTGAGAGCTTTAATGATGTATCATAACAGCAGAGAAGGTCAAAGGAGGAGCAGACACATGCAAAGAGAGGACCAAACCAGAAGAGGAACCTCACTTTACAACAATCCTTTCCCTCATGAATACTCTATTCCCTCAATAACTTGTGAAATCTCTCTCACGACCATGAGAACAGCACCAAGACATGCATGAGGGATCCACCTGCATAACCCAAACACTTCCACTAGACCGCACCTCCTGACACTGCCACAGTGGAGATAAAATTTCAGCAAGAATTTTGGTGGGGACAAACTCGAACCATAGCACAGAGGCTTTGTACCCTTTGACTAATATTTCCCCATTCTCCTCACACTTCACCCTTTGGACCATACTTCTTACACACATAGCTATGGAATTAAGTAAAAATGGGCTTGTTTTTCTTGTGTATAGCAAGACATTGGACTTCCAACTCCAGTCTTTCCACCAGAAAAAAAAAAAAATGCCACGAATTGAAATGCTAACTATTATTCAATGGCCTCTAAGGTCAAAAATATGGAAGCTCCTTCAATCAGAATGAGTAATACAGACACATTTAAAGAAATTAAAACAAGCCCACAGATTTTCTAACATTATTAGGGCTATCTACTATCTCCTTTCCTCTGCTGCCCTGGAAGAGCACTCAATCCCAGAGAATCCTAACTAATAGTAGTAATACTAACAATAACATTCATTCTAGAGTTGAGTTGTACTTAGCATGGTCTTTTAAAAGGTTTTGTGAATGCTAAAATGTTTACAAAACTTTTAAAAATACAATATTTCAATATTCCACCACATTGTAACCATGTAGCAATACATAATTAGCTACATTGAGGAGTAAGGTTCAATGACGTGCCCAATGTCATAAGGCTGAGTCGTGGCAGGGCCAGAACTCTGACTCCATGCCCTGGCTCTTTCACCTGCCCCGTACCTGGCCTTCTTTCTGGGGTGCTAATGGCTGCCCCAGAATCGTGATTGAGCCAGACCATGGGACGAACTTTAAACATTCCGGAAATTCCAGTTATTTTAGAAACTACTAGCGTGGAGCCACTAAGAACCAGGTAAGAAACTTGAGGCCCAGCACTAGACAAATTATGAAGTTGAGATTTTTCTCCAGTGAATTTCTACCTTTCCTTTTTATGCTGCCATCTCCTGCCCAGACTTATGTCTACCTCTCAGATAACGAACACTTTACCAGACTTATAAGGACTAGTTTCCAATAATGACACTTAGGGCAGCTCTGGACATGTCCCTCTCCCCAGTCTTCTTCGCTTAGAGCTTAGCAATAAGCTCCAGACTCGTAAAAGAATAATTCACAATCAAGATTGCAGTATTTCTCCGAGAGGTGGTTTTATTCTTGAAAGTAATTCCTGGGCAAAGGCAATGTCTTAAAGGAATAAATGATCAAAAAATCTTGGACACTAGACAGACCAAAAATATTTTCAGACTTGATAGTGTCTTTAATCACATTATGAAAACATTTATTTATAGGTGTAGGTCATATTCAAAGTGAATTAAATTAAACATCTCTGTTCATCACTGAGGTGCTTTGGCCGTCTTGCTGAAAGTTAATGAAGATGTAGAAAACTTCATGAAGTCCTTCTGAGGCAATTGGTGTTTCTGGGATCACTGATGGGCTGTAAGGTCCATCACCCACAATTGTTATTTCAGATCATCCTCTGAGCCACAGCTGGTCCCAACTTAAACTATTGAACTGAATTTAGGGTCTCATGCTAGATTTGGTATCGTTTTCTTACTGAGATAGACTCAGATATCAAGATATTAAAATATTTCAAAGGCTTTAGAGTTAACAACGTTAATATATTGAAATTTTTTCTTGAAGTACAAGTCCTATTTTATCAGTACGTCTTCTACATTGATAATTAACTCTATTCTTTACCCAGTGAGTATGTAAAATAATGCATAGTTTACCAAAATTATGAGAAATCTACAGACTACTTCTATCTAGGATTGAGCAGATTTCCCTTTAAAATTATAATTCTGTTAGACTAATCCTTGATACAAAACATATAAGAGCCAAAAATTCATGTTAAGTGGCAGGTAGAAGGCAATCTGGGGTAAAATATGTTATTGTACTGTAATATGAAGTTTTCAAGAGGCCATTGTTCACCTATTACATTAGCAATTACTATTTTTAAAAAATAATAACATTCAATGTCAGTAAGAGGCATGAGATAGGCATGCTCATGCAATGTTCAACATTTCAAAGAACTTTTGAAATAATTATACTCTTTTTCTTAGCTATTCCTCTTCTAGGAATAAGAGAAGTAAACAGACATGTGCAATTTATAGTAGGAAAAAGAAGCTTAGAAACAACTTAAACATTCACTTATGAAAAGATTTGAATACATTAAGGCACATTACATGAAGAAATATTACATATCCACTAAAAGTAATCTTTTAACAATTGTGGTTTTTGTTTTAAATTTTAATTTAATTTAATTTTGCATAGAGAATATTTGAATTATATATATATTACATATATATATAAAATATTTTAGTTGCAGAGAAGGTTTTCAATGATATGTTCCCCTCACATGCCTAACCATCTCCCCAAGGCAATCAGTTTTACCAGTTTCTTGTTTATCATGTCAGAGATATTTTATGCATAAACAACTTCTAACATGTGTGAATAAAAGTTTGTCTTCCCTCAAGGACATCACATTAAATTTGAAAGTTTAAAAAGATTACTACTCAATTCTCTATGATTTCTCACTACCAAGCTTCCTGTGAGATTTCCAAAATTTTCAATGTAGAAGGACTTCCTACCGTGGGACATTGCTAGAAATCCTATTTGCCCACCTATCTATAGAGACCTTCTGATTAAGAGCAAAAGAAATAAGGAGTTGTAGTCATGCGGGCACTTTCCCTCCAAATTCCTAATCACTGGTTGTATTTTAGGGGGTGAATGGGAGTGAATGAGTTTTCCTTTTTCTCAGTCTAGATGATATTCACTCACCCACTAGAAGAGATGAGTTGAATAAGCAAAGCAACTTCTTAATTTTGACACTGGCTACAGTGACAAGGAAACACCTTAAAAGCAAAAGTAGACCTTGAACTTAGCTTCTCACATGGTCAGCAGAACGGTGTGCTGGCCAGTCCCACACCGACACTTCCTGCCCTCCATCATGCTGAGCCAGGGGCCCCACTATGTCATCATGGCACATTTAACTTCCATCCAGGTCCTCCATCAACATCATTGCCCTCATTGTGCTTAGAGGAAACATCACAAACCTTGGAAGGCAACCCTCACCCACTGTCTCCCCAGGCCAAATAAAATGTCTTCCATGATGACCTTTTTGCTGGGACTTTGTGCTTTTTTCCTCAGATAAAAATCGCAAGATGTAAAATTTGTTATAGAAACTGTTCAATGAGTTTCTGGACCTGAAGCATCATAAGCACTTAATAATTTTCCAAGCAATGACTAAATGAATGAATCCTGTATTGTTGTTTTAAAGAATAAATGTTAAAGAGGCATGCATGATACCTTTTGGCACTGTGTTTGGTACCAAATGAAAACAGCAGAGGTGGACATTCTGATAGTGAGAAAAGTACTTCTAGATTTGTATTTGAGAAATGTTTAATGCAGTGTTTGGTTCCAAAGCCCTAATGATAACAAGATACACACGATGACAAGTGACGATCTGTCCTTGGCAGCTGACCTTACTAACAGACTGTTATGTCCCTAAACTATTTTGTTGGAACTGAGCCATACCCACAGAGAGGGAGAAAGTTAACAATTCTTGAGTTGTGTAGCACCTTTCTCCCCCAAAAGAAATCCCACACTTAGTTGGCAAGTCCTTTCCCTGTATCTAGCTATTTAATGCCTTTTCTTCTGCTCTGTAGAGAAATTATTCACTGTATAAGTTGGTTTCATTTATAAATGGTGAAAAATTTTAAATTAAAAATGTACAGTGCCATTTAAATATAAAGTATTATTATTTCTGGTAACTATTATTGCTGTTATAATTACCATAAGAATGATAATGTTTATAATGCTCTCCCAAAATAACAAGCAACTTGTTAGCTGGATAACTAGCTCGTATAACTAGCTAGTGTAAACGAGTGTAAGCCCAGGCATTTAGTATGCATTTGGTAAGAATTTATTGCTGAATTAATCAGTAGGTGTAATTTTCCTTGTCTTGGAATTGTAGGGAATAAGAACTAGCTCCTAGGGGAAGGAATGCATGGTCTGTAGGGGCAGCTCTATTTGATACATGATCTGCCAAGTCAGAAGAGTTTCAGGTACTCAACCCCAAAACATGCATATGCCCAGTAGTGGCTCTCGAAGAGGATGCCCAACCTCCAATGATGAAGAAAACACAGGCACTCATCATGTCTGGGCTTTTGCAGCTCTTTTTGATGCAATGGCAGTGAGCTCAGCTACAGGATGTGCAGTTTTCATGCTCAGTAGTGACCACCATCTTCTGACCGCTTTCTATTTGCCAAACACAAGGAAGGAATCATGGCACCAGTTTGATAAATGGGGAAAGTTGGACACAGAGAGGTTGATTCTGTTGACTAAGGATGCATCTCTTAAGTGGACTAGTCATAATATGAGCACAAGTCCAAAGCCTATGCCACAAACTGGTGTTTCCCAAAGATTCAGTCTCAGTCCACTGGGAGGATCATGAATTCCTCCAGGCAAGACTCTAATTAACTATCACAAGTCCTTATCTCAGGTCTTATAATACACAAATAATTACTCCACTGAGTTTCATTTTTATGTAAGAATAAGGACCAATTCACAAGTAACTTACTTAGTCGATTACTAGGAGTTATTAAAATGTTGGTATTCACAAACTAAAATGTACATGTTATTAGATAGTTTATAGATGGCTCTAATACATCACTCTACCAAGGGTTCAGGCTGACATAACACATTGTAAAGTTGCTATTTTGCCTGTGTGACACACAGAGAGCTGGAAATCCACTAGAAAGTGATAATGGGTGGGGTAAGCAGACTGTGAGGTCTTTGCCTTGCTTAAGTGTGCTGTAATAATATATTAAAAGGTTGAGTGCCATCGTCCTAACTATTATGCTAAAAGGAAAGAGGAGAGAGTTTATTCCCTTCCATGTGAATGGATCGGTGCAAGCTGGTACTATGTTCTTGTATATGGAAAGGTAGCTTAAACACTAAATATTATTTTATTTTTCTCATATCCCTATAATTTACATAGAACACAATTCTTTTAAAAATGTACTATTATTTTCTAAACTAATGATCTAAAATCTCAAATAAGGCAGGACATATCCAATGCTGATGAGGTCTTAATTCACAGGTTGATTCATTTTTTGAATAAATATTATTTGAATCCTTGCCTGTTTTGAGGGATGCTAACGAGCCTGCCTTTTTCATACCCTAAGCAATGTAAACTCCTTGGCAAGGCCATTTAATCTCTCTTCAGAAAATCAGAATAAGCACTTTTCTAAAACATACCTAAGGCAGCTGTGTATTCAACACATCACCCATCAACTGCCTTTAGCAAACAGAAGATCATTTTTAGATTCCCAGCATTAACTATTCTTGGACCCATTAGTTGCAAGGGCATGGGCAATTGGATTATCCATTCTATGAGTGTTTTTATCACAGAGTTGACAATATATATTGTTCTTTAGTAAAATGTTCCTACTCATCTGAAAAATTCTTTAGCTGTTGGGATACAGCTCTTAATTTTCAACCATAAGATAATAATTCAACATTTATTTATCTAGATCACCCAATTATTATTTGTTAGTAAGTGCAGTGGTGTTAAATAGCAATTATTTCTACTTGGCAATTTTTATCTCAGCCCAGGAAAAAATAAATTGTTTAAATAAGGTAGAAGAAGAAGCCTTTTAAGTCTTTGATACGACATTTATCACTGAAGATTCCCCAGGTTTGTTGACCCCCAAAGCAGCTATATTTTAATAATGCTTTTCAAGGAGTTTGAAAATAATTTTCATTTACCACTTAATAGTACTTAGGACAGCAACTTAAACAACTAGTAAGTGTTAAGGATAAGAAACAAAAAGTAAATAAAATGGAAATGCAAATGCTACTACATTCGCTAAATTGTATTCACATTCAGTACTTTTTCATTTGTTCTGATAAAGTAGGGTAAGCCCCCAAGTTTTATGTAGTAACCCTTCGTCCTAGAAAGAAAAGGAGAGAGATCACTGTGCACATGTATTTCTTCTTGTACTTTTTTCTTTCTTTAGGGAAACCAGAGTTTAATATGTTTTCATTCAGACCCGAAATAACATTCAACATTAAGTATAGCATAGGTATTAACAATGATAAGTAAAAATGGTAATGATGAAAATGCCGACCCAGCCTAATGTCTATGATTAAAAGGCAGAAAGAAAAAACAAGTGACAATTCTCATTCAGAAACACAGATTTACAGCAGGTAGTCAAATTTCATGAGGGTTAGGAGGATTATAGACAGCCTTTCAAACCAAAAACTCATGGTATTATTGGTCAGTAACCTCCTATGGACCAGCAGTATCCCAACAGAGGCCTTTTGGGGAATTTAAACTTCAACACCAGTGACATACTGTATTTTCCACAGTATAGGCGGTGTGTCCACCATGGTAGCCACCAAATTGCTCCTAGCAAGGAGGTGACCCAGTGTCTGTCTGCTCCTTAAAGAGGAAAAGGCTTCTGTAACATGTAGTGTGTCTTTGTTGGCAAAGATCACCTAGCCCTACTGAAAGTATGGGGGTTGGGAGCACAATTCTTCAAGACTTCTTCAAATAGAAGAAATATCAATATTTAGTACTTAAACATTAAAAAGTATGTCTTTCTTGAAATGCTCTAAATATCACTCACCTTTGTAAACAAGTCTATATATTGTGCACGTGATTTAGAGAATGGGCTTAAATGCTCAAAACAGACATGTATCCACATTATTAATTATGTAATATAAGCTATTGTTCACAGATGTTAGCAAGCATTAGAATCAGGCTGGAGAGCGTTTTCAGACACAGATTGCTATCATGTTCATTCCTAGGGTTCCTGGACCACATCTCACTAGACTTGAGGTGGGTCAGGGAATTTGCATCTCTAACAAGTACACAGGAGCAGGAGGTGGTACTGATGCTACTCATTGGAGGAACACATGTGGAGAATCGCCAATCTAAAGTTCCATTCCTAGCCCTGCTGTGCCTCAGTTTCTTCACCAGTTACTTGAGAGTACTAACATCTACCACCCAGAGTTGTTGTGATTAAATAAATGAGATAATGCATTTAAATATCTTAACACAATGCCTGGCACCTACTGTAATATGCTCTCAATCCATGCTAGCTATTACTACTGTTTGATTCTATGGACCCTGGAGAGATCAGAAAATGAAGACAATGAATGGCATGATATATTTGCCTTTGGTTGCCTCTCTGAATTTTCTGCTTTCACCTTTAAGTAGACTAAACTCCTGTTTTCACTTCTGAGTTAGAAAGATGTAGTTCTTCAATGACTCTAAGTCCACATTTAGTTTGGCAATGTGAATTGTTCATGTGGTTTTATATTCCTCATTTGTTTCTCATTCTGTTCAGTAAAATATTCATGATTTTGGTTGGCTGTAAGATGTCCCAGGATGAGCGAGGGAAAAGAACCGTGCACAGTTCTACCTTGTAAGATACTTCAGGGACAAATTTCTTTCTGCAAATGTAAACTTGGGCTGCACACAGAGATAATGCTACCATTCTTGGACTTTTCTACATTTTTAAGTAAATTTACTGTAGTTGGTTGTTAAGCTGTCTCCTGGTGAATATGTTTCTTAGAAGATATAAGATGAGAAACTCAATTCTTTTGCTGGTTTTGGAACAGAGCTGAGTTGGTTTAACACTAATGACTGTACCTGTATTCTTTCTGACAGGATTGTTGGGTTCTTATGTAAATGAGTATATGTTGTTGGTGCCTTTGCACAGAAAGAAAAGAAACAGAATGGGATCTAAAAAACAGCAATAAATGAACCAAACTAACACATCTAGGGTTAAAAAGCACTAATGTTTACAAAGAAGCAGGTATTCTATTTGTCGTTGTTCTTGTTGTTGTGTTAACCACAATGGAAGACCAGACTCATGAGAGATAGGAATGGTTTTGGTAGAAAATTCTGAGCTAGCATGGATGAAACCCATGCACGAATATATAATAATATAGGTCCCAGGTGCAGCAGCTTATAGCCATGTCTCCTGGATTAAAACAATCAAAGCTCATCCTGTGATGTTGCATATTCAGGATATATGATGTTGCATTTGGTGTTTGCACATGCAAAATTACTACCATCACCCATGACACCAAATAATAGAAGTCTTCATCATATATGGGCTTCTGAACGGACTTATCTGAAGTCAACTACCAAGTTATGATCCCTTGGGAAAGATTCTTATGTTATCAATTTCTTTGTCTATTTTTTTGAATGGTGTCTCCTCCACTCAAGGAAATGACTTCAGACGGCAAGAAGGTAAAACAAACATCATTCAGGCAGGACTGAAGTTCACCACTGAGTTGGGGGTTGTAACGGTGAGGCTTGCCACTTTACATAAGCATAAGTGTCCAGATGAAAGGTATATTGGGGGACTACAGATGTGTTTCTTCTTTGATGGAAATATTTGTGATTCCTGGATAAATGAAAACGTTTCAGAAGTTAGAAATAAGTGAAATGTCCTACATTCAAAAGCAGACAGGGAAAGATATTTCATATAGATATTTCATACAGACACGTGTTTATACTGTATATATATTTATTTATATATACATACACACACATAAGTGTATACATAAGTACATAAGTGTATCTATGTATATATACATGTATTCATATAGACACACATGCACTACAGACACTCTACACCATGGCTGTAGGACGAATTACTGACTAGAGCCTTACCACTTGGGAAGTAAAGTGGTATCATTGGTAGTCATCTTGGGCG
Source organism: Symphalangus syndactylus (assembly GCF_028878055.3). NCBI lineage: Eukaryota > Metazoa > Chordata > Mammalia > Primates > Hylobatidae > Symphalangus > Symphalangus syndactylus. The sequence continues at coordinate 69,832,278 of NC_072425.2, read as the reverse complement.
TACCAGAAATTAAGTAATCACAAACTAATCTCATAGCATTTCTGATACTATACTAATAAGATCAATGAAGCAACACAGAAATTGTGTTTTTATTTTAGCAAGGTTTATAGGCATACTACAGACGTATGGGCTGGAGGGAATGATAATTGGTTGCAAGAGAATGTGACAGAGGAACTTGTTTCGCAACGTGCTGAACTCCCCATTGTTGAATAGATGCTGAATAAGAACCAGGAAAGTCTATTTCTCTTCCTGCACAATAAGCTTATGGGCTGAAAGTTCCATGAAGTGAGGTTCTTAACTCAGGTACTAGAATATCCACTCAACAAAGAGGTATTTGATAAATGAACAAATGTCAAAATTTAGGAAGTGATTGTTACAACCATTTTCTAACATCCAGATCTCTATTCTTAAATAGCTTTGATTTCTACTGAGTTAGGATGTGTTTGCTTAATATCAAAAATGTTTAGCACTTTTTATGCAAATAAAAATTATTCCCCAAAATCTACCTTACATATTTTATCTAATAATTTATATAATATAATGGAATAGAAAGAATCTATTTTACATGATATTATGAGGTCATTCCTGTATTTTTATTATTTCAAATAAAAGGTATTGGAAAGAAGCTGGGAAACATATTAGTAAATGAGCAGTCAGGGCTCAAGATTTCTGCTGTTTGAATTTTGGGTTCTACTCCTAATGTCATCCAATAAGAAAATTGCTAGTTTCTTGGCCAGGAGCTGTGGCTCAAGCCTGTAATCCCAGCACTTTGGAAGGCCGAGGCTGGCAGATCACGAGATCAGAAGATCGAGACCATCCTGGCTAACACGGTGAAACCCCGCCTCTACTAAAAGACAAAAAATTAGCCGGGAATGGTGGTGGGCACCTGTAGTCTCAGCTACTCCGGAGGCTGAGGCAGGAGAATGGCATGAACCCGGGAGGCGGAGCTTGCAGTGAGCCAAGATCATGCCACTGCACTCCAGCCTGGGCGACAGAGTGAGACTCCGTCTCAAAAAAAAAAAAATAAAATTGCTAGTTTCTTTGTTTTCTACTCTGTTATCTGTATAACTTTCCCTTTGACGAAAAATAAATAGAAGTACTGTCGGGAAAATACTTAAAACTGTGAATGGTTTTTTATAACATGGATTTGAATCAAAGTTAAGATATTTGCAAATCCAGTCACCAGAATAATTTTACTACTAATTAAAGGAATAATGCTTATTCTACATTGCACAAAAATTAAACTGCTCAAGTTTCTGAGTGAATTGTAAAAAAAAATAATAATAATGCTCAATAGCACAAATGATGCATTTGCCAAACTGTAAATAGATTAACCCATTCTTTTAGCCTTCTAAAGAATTGACTACATTAAAATAATATTGAATTTTACTAAGTACAATTCAGATACCTCATTTTGCCAATGCAGATTTGACAGAACAAAATGCTGTCATGACTGAAGAAATATTTTTCACTGCTTACTCATCAATTCAGATGAAATGATGTCATACAAAGTTCAGAAAGACACAGATATACCCACATTATTCCCACACTGCTTCCTTCTATGCTGTCATCTATAATTTTTACGGAATTAAATGTTTCATTAGTGCCTACTGCATACCAAGATATTGGCCTAAGTGCATTCACATATATTATCTGATTCAATTCTTGTAACAAATATACAAAATAGTAATTATTTTTCCTAATTTACAAATGAGGAAACAATAGTTCTGAGGGGCTGTAACTTCCCAACATTGCATAGCTAGAGAAGTGTAGAAACAGAACCCTCTTCTAATTCTGACACATCCTTTCACCCTTGCTTTTTTCTCTATCACCTACCAACTGTTGACCCTGGGAGGTAATGAGTAGTTGGTCATTCTGATTCTCAACTCAAAGGATAAATTAATGAATGGACACAAAACTTCTTTTTTTCTTTTTAATATGACCCATACTGCCTCCAGAAGGATACATGACTTCAATGTAAAGACTTCAGGAGAAGAATTTTTTCAGTGATTTGGAATGAAAATAAGACTATCAATAAACATACAATTGATAGCTGATATTTACCGAATATTTACCATGTTTCAGACAGCATCACCTGTGCTTCATATGCATTTTCTCTTTTATTTCTCAAACAGCAAAACTGAACTTTATCAGCTGGGTATAATTTTCATCTCTACTTCACAGAAGAAATTGAGGCACAGAGGGATTAAGTAACTTGCACTAATCATACTGTTACATAGTAAAGCCTGGATTTGTGTCCAGGCACTGAAACTCTAGAACAGTGTTGTCAGCTGGGCCTATTTTGTCCCCAGCGGGCATTTGGCAATATTTGGAAACCTGTTTGGTTGTCATAAGTGAGGGGCAACACTGGCATCTAGTGGATAGAGGCCAAGGATGTTTAAAATACACAGAATATCCCCCCAGGTAAAAAAGAATTATCCAGCCCAAAATATCAATGACAAGCATAAGAAACCCTACTCTAGAACCTGCCTTTTGGCATTTCTCTGTACTTCTGTACTACTGAATTTGGGCAAAATCATGGAAATAATGAATACAACATCTCACATTACTGATGATTAACTCTCAGCTGCTTTTAATCTCACGACACTTTCTCATGACAATATTGATTATAATACATTGCAACCGCAGATTTTACTATACCTCATAAAGATCTTGGTATCTTCTGTAAAATAAAAATTCCTGGTTTCACTTCCCAAAATTTCTTGCTAAATTAGTCTGATGTAAACCTCTTGGGAATCAGATATTTTTTAAAAAGCTCCCCAAGTGATTTTAATGTGCAGCCAAGTTTTGAGAAACGTGTAGAGAAAAATAACAGAGATTTTTAAAGTATGGAACACTTTCTATTCTCCACTAAAATAGTATCCTACTAATGCCTCAAAGTTATTGAATGTTTATTATGTGCCCAGGGCTGGACTGAATGCTTTGCAGGAATTATCTCACTTTAAATTCTTCAACAGCTCTATCAGGTAGGTGTTCTTATCACCTGTCTTAGTTTGTTTGGGCTGTTATAACAAAGTATCATAGACTGCGTGGCTTATGAGTGACAGAAATTTATTTCTTACCATTCTAGAGGCTGGTTAGTCAAAGATAAAGGTGCCAGCAGATTCAATGTCCAAGTCTTGCTTTCTGGTTCACAGCCTTCTCCCTGGTCCTCACATGATGGAAGGGACAAGGCAGCTCCCTTGAGCCTCTTGTACAGTGACACTAACTCAATTCATGAGGGCTCTGCCTTCATTCTCTAATCACCTCTCAAAGACCCCACTTCCTAATACCATCATCCTGAGGGTAAGAATTTGAACATATGAATTTGGGGGAGACACACACATTCAGACCATAGCATCACCATTTTACAGATGATGAAACTGAAACATCTGAAAATTAACTTATCCAGACTACACAGTTAGTGACTAACAGAGCTGTTTATTAAATCTAGCTTTCTGACTAGAAAACCCATGGTGTAAACCAGCAGTTCTGAAACTTGAGCATGCCTCAGAACCATCCAGAAAGCTAGTGAACACATAGATTGTTGACCCAGCCCTAGAGTCTCTGATTCAGTAGGTCTGGAATGGTATCTAAGAATCTACACGTTTAACAAGTTCCCAGTGATGCCGCTGACTTTGCTGGTCTGGGGACTACACTTTTTGAGAACCACCGTGGGATGGTTTCTATAAAGTCAAGCTATTTTTTATGACATTTCTTCTATTTAAGGGGATTCATCCCTTATTTCCCCCTGAATCTTGGCAGCTGTGGGTGGTTGGACAACATTTCTGTCCCCCTAGCATAATGTTTTCTGATACCAGGGACGGTTGTAAGCACCATGTTAGTGTGAAAAGTGCATAATAGTTGCTGCCTACTGTGAGATGGGGTCAAGGGAGAGCTACCCAGGGGAGAAATCAACTCCCCCTTGCCTCTAAAGGTAAGCTCCCCTAAGCAGAGAAAATGAAATCTACCAACAGGACAGAAACAGACCTAAACCACTGGGACAACAATTCAAAGTGACAATTAAATGCCGGATCAAGGGGATGAAGGGACAGGTTGTATATTAAGGGAAAACAGGAAATAAAGAGAAGTTTTTTTGTTTCAACTTCCTTGTTCCTACACTTAGAACCAACTATGATTAAATAAAGAACAAAAAGAGGCAAGTGTTTTTCTTTTTAAACTATCTCTCATCCCCACTAAACATCAGCAAGCAAGGAAGCAAACATATCCCAAAGATGAACCATCGATGTAAAACACAAGTTAGGGGAAATCATGAGAGTAGGCAGTGAGACTCCTATATGGTCCCCCAGTGTTGAGTCGAGCAACAAGTGTGTATTCACCCATTGATCGACTCCATTCTTGGTTTGTTTGTTTGTTTGTTTGTATGTTTTTGAGATGGAGTTTCGCTATTGTTGCCCAGGCTGAAGTGCAATGGCGATCTTGGCTCACCACAACCTCCACCTCCCAGGTTCAAGTGATTCTCCTGCCTGAACCTCCTGAGTAGCTGAGATTATAGGCACCCACCACCATGCCTGGCTGACTTTTTTGTATTTTTAGTAGAGACAGGCTTTCACCATGTGGGCCAGGCTGGTCTTGAACTCCTGACCTCAGGTTATCCGCCCACCTCGGCCTCCCAAAGTGCTGGGATTACAGGCATGAGCCATTATGCCCAGCCAACTCCATTCATTTTACTGAATCCTTATGTTAGACACTGGAAGACACACAAAGAGAGGGTTTTATGCCTAAGGAGCTTGTAGTCAAGGTGAAAGAGAAGCATATAAACAGGATTATTGAAGAGTACCAGGACCAAATGAGTGGTGGGGACACAGGATCCCAGGGTAAGCAGAAATTACAGTGGGTGAATGGTCAGGGGACACTTTGCAAACGTGGTGGGAGTTGAGCTGGGTCTTCAAAATTAGGTTAGGTGTGGGTAATTGGAGCAGAGTGGAGAGAGGCTGTCAAGAAGTTCAAGGAGGAGATAGAGGTGGCATGAAAAGGCAGAGAAGTGAGGTATTTGGGATGGCTCAAGTGAATGGATGGCTTTGACCTAGGATCACAGGTGAGTGCCTGAAGACAGAGCTGGCCCAGGTTGTAGAAAGGTAGGCCAAGGAGGAGCTTGGGTTTGTTTTGTGGAACCTAGAGGGCTCAAAAGTTTTTGATAAGGAAGGTGATGTGATAAAACTGAAACTTTAGAGAGATACTAGCCATCCTCCTTCTTTCCTGAACACACTAGATCCACCCCTCCTATCTGAGCTCCTATCTCCAACTCTGCCCTTTGTTTCTAGGCAACAAGCATACTCTGTGCATCAAGGTGCTATTAATTCTCCTTTGATGCTCTTTTGTACCCATTTCCTGGTTGCGACAGTGGGAGCTGGATTTTTATCAAGGCTCAGTAGACATAAAGATGTATAAGTTTTTACCCCTAATGCTTGGCTTTTAGCACCCTATGAAGGGTGCCTATTAATTTCGTTTACTCAAGTTAATATTTAATAACTTTGAAGTAGTTCACAGGGAACAAGTCTGTCTACAATTTGAACTATAACACATCAAATATTTGGTATCCCCCAAATCGATTTGCTTTCTGACAAAAAAAAAAAAAGAAGTTCTTAAATGGTTTTCTTACTTATCCTCATTACCTACAGATCTTCTAAGTTAGAATTTTATTTCTTGTAAAATACAGAAAACTAACAATTACAATGAAAACAATCAAATAGGATTAAATCCATAGGATTTAAATACACACTGGACTGTGAGCTTCATCACATTTATTTCCAAGTACAAATGGTGGTAATTACTTATGAATTAATTAATAAATATTGAAAGAATGAATTATAACCAGAGTCAACAGCCAAAATGCATATCTCCACGATGAGCAAAGGCATGAAGATTTATATTGAACTATGTTTACTGAATTCCCAGTGTGTTTCAGACACAATATTAAGCACTTTCACATTTACTCCTTTCATGACTTAATGAGTGTTACAATCTGATTTCAGACATGAGTAGCCTGAGGTACAAATAGTTAAGTAATTTACCCAAATTACTCAAAGCCCAAGGTTCTTTGCTAAAGTTTTTACCAAATGTATCTAATCATAACAAATACCTAAGTGCTTATGACTATAGGTTCCCAGACTCCTCCTCAGATTCTGACTCAGTAGTTGCTGGGGTTAGGAATCTATTCCGTATGTCTCCGGTGATTCTGAGGACCATTCCAAGGGTCTTCAGTCCCTGCTGCCCATTAGAATTACTTTAGAAGTGTTTAAAATTCCAGATGCCTTGCCACCCCCCACCACCCCTCCCAAACAAATCAATGAGAGTAAGAAGGAAATCCCTGAGCATCAGTATTTTTAAGCTTTCCAGGTTATTCCAATGGGCATTCACAGCTGAGAACCACTAAGTTCAGCTCTACCATGCCGAAAACAATCTTGAATGGATTTCCCAGCCTCGTCTCCACCCCTTGCCTTTCTCCCCATCAAAAAGCAGTTCTACTACAATGTAAGCCAGGGAAAAGTGGAGATGTTTAAGAGAAGACAGGAATAAAAGGAGGATTAACAAACCATTTGTTTTCTGTTCCTGTGTTAATTCACTTTGGATAATGGCCTCCAGTTGCTTCTACGTTGCTTTAAAGGCCATGATTTTATTATTTTTATGGCTGTGTAGTATTTCATGGTGTATGTGTACCATGTTTTATTTATTCAAGCCACCATTGATGGACATCTGGGCTGATTGCATGCTTTTGCTATTGTAAATAAAGCTGTGATGAACACATGGGTGCATGTGTCTTTGGTAGAATGATTTGTTTTCCTTTGGGTATATACCCAATAATGGGATTGCTGGGTTGAATGACAGTACTGTTTGAAGTTGAGAAATATCCACCTGCTTTCCACAGTGGCTGAACTAATTTACACTCCCACCAACATATATGGTTGCATATGCATAGACTTGTTCTGAAAAAAAAGCAAGGAAATATCAGTGGGTAATTCAGTGGGATAGTACTGAGGGCTGAGGGTTGGGCTAATGCAAAGAGATTAAAATTTCCGCTTTATACCTTTGTGTATGTTACGATTTGTTTAATATTCAAATATCACTTTTTTAAATTAAAAGACAACCTCTTTTTTTTGAAAAAAGAAGCCATTTGTCATAATAGTGTATTGTATTTTCTACTAAATGAGTAGATTATAGTTGCTCTTGTCACAAGGGGGAATGGGTAATTATGTGAGATGATGGATATGTTAATTTATTCCACTTTAGTAACCATTTTACTATGTACAATACATGTGTCCTAGAACATCATGTTGTATATTTTAAATATATATAATAAAATTTATTTTTTAAAAAATAAGAAAAGGTTTGTGATAAGTGATTAGTGGAAAGAAATCAAGAGCTGTCAAAGGTGGTAGGGGATGAGAAGAGCAAAGAGAAAGATCTGAGATTCATCATGCAAGCAACTGAGCAACTCTAAGTAAAGTTAAATAAAGCTAATACATATGTAGGCATTTTGCTTTCATATAAAGAACATATTTTGTTCCCATGGAAGTTAATGCAATTTTTACCTATTCATATATTTATCCTTCCTAGCGAGGATCAGAAATTTCTGTCTTTGTTTCTTCATCATTCATACGAGTGGGAGCACCAGGGCACACTGGGGAAATGAAGTCACTTTAGACTTCAGGCGTGGGGCCCGGTGAGGTCACCTGGTTTTAAGTCTCTACACTGGTGCTCAGGCTCTCTTGCTGCAGCTGCTCCTGTTAAGTGTGCATATTTTCTTAGACTATAAACTGCTCCTCTGCTGTATGAACTACTTCATAGACAACTGTGATCCAGTATTTGACAGAATAGGAACATGGTAATACCTTGATGCGATCCTTCATCCAAAGTAATTTGAGACAAACTAATCCTGAAGAAAATTTATGTTGTACTTTTATAGTCACAGGGATAACTTTTGTTACATGCCATATGCATATCGAATCTGTTTCCAACAGGATGAAAAGAAAGGGGAATTTAAGTGCAGCAATTATATGTATCTATATAATTTGGGGGTGGGAACATCTTGAAGTTGCTGATTGCTAGTAAGCAAATGATGCACTCTTTAGCGAATAAGTAGCATCAAAAAGAAAAACCAAAATTCTCCCTCCCACCTTCTGTGCCTGAGCAGCCTTTTACCCTTACTTAATGAAATGGAGCAGTTGATGCCTTTAACTCCTCTTTCATTTAATCTCATTAATGCAGCCTGTTGGGATTGAAGTTGTGGGTTAACACAGGGGCAGTCTTCAGACCTCCCCAGTGAAAAGTGTCATATTTTTCAGTTAGACTTTTAATTGCTACGTCAAAATGTGTGAGAACCAGCTCAAAACTAAAGCTGACGCCACTGGTGAGTTTTACATTTTCTTCTCTCTTCTGACATTTAGCTGTATGGACCATCCTCCAGGCAAGGAAGTAAGCATTTATAAGCTCTCAGCAAAATAAATTGATAGCTAGGTGTGGGGACAACAAAATATTTTCTGACTCAGGAATGTATATAATAAAACAAGTCACTCAGGCTTAATTTTACGCTGGAGAAGATATTTATAGATAAATACTGTCATATCCTGGAGTGAACTACCAAATGCATAAGTTTCAAGATTAAATTCAAGTAGTTATCCACCATATTATACTAACATTAGGTTAATCATGTGAACATCCTTCTCACAGTTTTGTAGCTTTGATTTTGGTCATCGGCACTGCTATCATAATTATTTTATTTTTCTAAGTTTAAAAAAATCTATTTGATTTATATATATGATACGAGATGCTTTATCATATGTAAGAAATATATTTTCAAACATAATTGCTATTTGGTTGAATGATTATTAACAATGAGGTGAATTACATTTGAGTTTTTCTCCTAAATTTTTTACAAGTTAGTGCATAATTCTCTAGACACACATTATCTCATAACACAGGCAAATTTGGAGCACTTGTTTTAAGAATATTTCAGGGTAAAATGATTTATTGTAATTTCCTTGCTAGTACTAGATAGCAATGCACAACAGTTGGAAATATTAAAATGAAAATTGATATAATTGTTTCAAATAATATAAACACTGCATCGTTCAAAAAAGTTACTTATCAAACTAAACTCCTTTAAATATATAAACTCAGAATCACATCTTTCCACAATGCTTATAGCTTCCTGGTGCTTGTATTTGTAGGGAAAAAAGTAGATACTGTTTCTGTGCAATTACCAATTTCAAAATATATGCATTTAAAGATTTTATTGGTGAAATAAGCTATTACCAGCAGATTGCATTTCTCACATCAATGGAGTCTTTAAGTAACTATTTATCCTTGCTACTGACAGATTTGCTCAGGATATTGTTGCTGCTGTTGTTTAGAAATTAATAACACTAGACATACTAACGTCTACGTACTTAATCCTCTTTGGGTCTGAATCATAATAAGCAGGGGCTCACAGGTGAACAGAAATGTTTCTTTCTCCTCTGATTTTGTGTTTAAAAAACATGAAGTTATCTTCTACTGTAAAATTACATAAAACATAGTGGCCGATTTTAGGGGTTTATGTGCACATACACACACACACACAATTCACTTTTTAAATGATCTACATGAACAAATGTGTTTTTACATTTTGCAAAGAGAACCAGATGTTTCTCTTCTCCGCTTAAATTTTAGTGGAATTAAAATGAATATCCCAAATTAAAGCTGCAGCATTTTTCTAAAAAAAAAAAAGTTTCTACGGTAGAATACCTGGTGCTAGGCTTAGTAATTCCTAGTTTTCAGTAATGTCTTTCTTGTCTAATATTCCCCCCTGCAAAAAAAACTCTGCCTCTTTAGAAGTAATTCAAATGTCTAAAAAATGGAAAAGAAATTTTTTGTACTAATTCAATTTACATGGTAGCATCAAAATGCCTTTGCCACAAATTAATGTATAAGAAACACAGCTAACAAATGGAAAAACCATAAGTATCTCCATTCAAATATTAGTATAGATCTCCAAAAGACCATTAGATTGTTCTACTTGTTAAAAAAGCAATTTGAAAGATGGAAATTTGTTAAAGTGAAATTTGAAAATCATAATATAATTTGTCACTACTTTTTGTGGCAATTATACAGAGTGATGTTGTCTGTGGGAATAAGGGACAGTCGACATGTTCATACAACAACTTCACCAGCTTACATAAACACCGAATAAAGCTGTTAGGGATTAGGTGCAGCATGCTGGATCTGATGCGCTCAAATATAAGATACCTCGGGTCCCATAATATTTAGGATTATGCTGGTAATCTCTTTAGAGAAAGTGTGCAGTATCAGCAGAACAGGCGCTTCAGTCTTTGAGGGAGGTATTCACTAATTCTACATTTGTTGGGTGACGAAGCCGTACCTCAGTCCCACACTGACACCAGGCCTTTGTGATATTTTGCATAGGGTGAAATTATAAGAGGGAGATTCTAGAGTGACATTCTAAATTATCATTTTGCTCCTGAAGCAATTTTTGGTGTGGTGTGCAAATGAGAATACTTTCCTTTAAATTCTGTATGTCTCCTTTTCAAAAAGGCCACTTGGGTAAAGATAAACTAAACTCAAACATGATTTTCTCTAACCTCTAAAGTCATTCTTATCTCTAGAGATGAAATAAGAACTAAAATTATCTCTTTAATTCTATAATTTCCTTTTATTTCAAGATTCAATTCTGAAGCAATGGAGGCTAAATCGCAAATTTGCTGGAACATAAATTATGTAAAAACTTAATTTTCAGTGCAGAAATTGACAATATATTTAGTCATTGCAGCATCATCTATGTTCAAAAAAATCAAAGCTCTTGTAGATAATCCAAACAATCACACACACACACACACACACACAAGTGCACATGCCTATAAATACCTCACCTATGTTCTATAGTTTGTGTATATAAGTATTTGGGGCATCAGTGGCTAAAGGCACATTAAAAATCAAAAGTGTCTGTAAACGTGAAAAAGGGACAGAGAACAATACATGCAAATTGTTAAGATGTTGTGAACCAGTTAAATAAAGTTACTATTAGATTAGGAAGAGAAATGTTACTAGAGTACTGACATTCTAATCTCACACGGACATTGTCTCAGTGTGGGGTGATAGTCCACTCACACACCTCATGAGAAGATATGATGTCACTTTTATTTTACCAGGTTTCTTTTTTCTAAAACAAAGACCCTGAAATTGGTTCTGATCACTATATTTTAGAACATAGCCTCCTTCTTTTCTCTACCGTCCTGGCTCATCTCTTTTTTTAACACACTCAAGAGATTTAGTCTTTCTTTGCCACCAACCAGAAAAAGACATGTTTTACTTATTTTCAAACTCTCTGAACAAGTGCTGAGAACTTCAGGAGTGGTCTCTACTGCATCTATCAACGAACACAGTGAGAAACAGCGTGTATGCTTTCTACACCAAACTTTAGTCACTTGACTTTTCTCATGTCTGTGTGTATATGTGTGTGTGTGTATATTGTGGGGGGTGAAAGGCCAAAGGTTATTGTCCCAACCTTTGAAATGTCTGACTCCAAGTAGATAATTTAATGGCTTTATATTTATATTTAACAAGCATGCATTGAATCCTTGGTCTTTTCAAGTATTCTGGAAAATAATGCAGTATAGGAATTGCATCTCAGAATACAGTGAATAATACTTGGTTGAACTATATGAAATTGGCAATATTAACATTTTTTGCACAAAAAGGTGGCAATTTCATATGATTCAACTTGATATATGGTTAGTGACTACAGATTAAGGCATGATTGATAATTCTGGAAGCATTCTACTACTAGTTACTTTTCATTTAACCCCATTAACTAAGTCTCCAAAATAAACAAGTAATCTGGAATTTTGTTCTTGTTATTAGATTTTCCTTTTTCATTCTTTAACCACCAACTTTAATATTGCCCTTTCCCATTGCTATTTACTACTTGAAACTTGCTCAGTTTCCAAGACCTGGCTCAAAAGCCACCTCAGCACCAAACCTTCCCAGCCTCCCCCAGTTCATATTAACATCATCTTCTTCCAGGTTTATTTAGCAGTCACCTGTCTGCCCTGCATTCAGGTGATGTAAACATGTGTGGCTGTAGAATTATAGTATTCGTTGTGAAGATAGAAACTTGGTTTTGCACATAACTGTGGTCTAAAATAAATAGATGTTGGCTGAGTTGTTTTTCTTTTTCTTTTTTTTTTTTTTTTGAGATGGAGTCTTACTCTGTCACCCAGGCTGGAGTGCAGTGGCACAATCTTGGCTCACTGCAACCTCTGCCTCCCAAGTTCAAGCGATTCTCCTGCCTCAGCCTCCTGAGTAGCTGGGATTACAGGTGTGCACCACCATGCCCGGCTAATTTTTGTATTTTTATTAGAGTCAGAGTTTCACCATGTTGGTCAGGCTGGTTTCAAACTCCTGACCTCGTGATCTGCCCACCTCAGCCTCCCAAAGTGCTGGAATTACAGGAGTTGGTTGTTCTTAGCATGAAGGGCTGTTGAATTTTGTTGAAAGCCTTTTCTGCATCTATTGAGATAATCAAGTGGTTTTTGTCTCTGGTTCTGTTTATATGATGGATTACATTTATTGATTTGCGTATGTTGAACCAGCCTTGCATCCCAGGGATGCAGCCAACTTGATCGTGGTGGATAAGCTTTTTGATGTGCTGCTGGATTCAGTTTGCCAGTATTTTATTGAGGATTTTTGCATCAATGTTCATCAGGGATATTGGTCTAAAATTCTCTTTTTTTGTTGTGTCTCTGCCAGGCTTTGGTATCAGGACGATGCTGGCCTCATAAAATGAGTTAGGGAGGATTTCCTCTTTTTCTATTGATTGGAATAGCTTCAGAAGGAATGGTACCAGCTCCTCCTTGTACCTCTGGTAGAATTCAGCTGTGAATCCATCTGGTCCTGGACTTTTTTTTGTTGGGAGGCTATTAATTACAGCCTCAATTTCAGAGCCTGTTATTGGTCTATTCAGAGATTCAACTTCTTCCTGGTTTAGTCTTGGGAGGGTGTACGTGTCCAGGAATTTATCCATTATTTCTAGATTTTCTAGTTTATTTGCATAAAGGAGTTTATAGTATTCTCTGATGGTAGTTTGCATTTCTGTGGGATTGGTGGTGATATCCGTTTTATCATTTTTTATTGCATCTGTTTGATTCTTCTCTCTTTTCTTCTTTATTAGTCTTGTTAGCAGTCTATCAATTTTGTTGATCTTTTCAAAAAAACCAGCTCCTGGATTCATTGATTTTTTGAAGGGTTTTTTTGTGTCTCTATTTCCTTCAGTTCTGCTCTGATCTTAGTTATTTCTTGCCTTCTGCTAGCTTTTGAATGTGTTTGCTTTTGCTTCTCTAGTTCTTTTAATTGTGATGTTAGGGTGTCAATTTTAGATCTTTCCTGCTTTCTCTTGTGGGCATTTAGTGCTATAAATTTCCCTCTACACACTGCTTTAAATGTGTCCCAGAGATTCTGGTATGTTGTGTCTTTGTTCTCATTGGTTTCAAAGAACATCTTTATTTCTGCCTTCATTTCGTTATGTACCCAGTAGTCATTCAGGAGCAGGTTGTTCAGTTTCCATGTAGTTGAGCGGTGGGAGTTGGTTGTTCTTAAAATACTCCTTACTTGTCTTTGCTGGGCCCTCTCAGATGCTCCTCACTACCTGCAGCAAAAGAAGCACCTCTGTGCAATTCAGTTTTTTGAAAAATTAATATACATTTTTAGCACCATTTTAGATTTACAAAATAATTGAGCAGATAGTACATAGAGTTCTATGCACTCACCAACCCCCCCAGACACAATTTCCTCTATTGTTATTTTGCATAAGTATGGTATACTTGTTACAATTATAAACCAATACTGATACATTATTATTAACCATTTATTCTTTGTGTTGTACTATTCTATAGGTTTTGACAAATCTGTAATGATGTGTATCTGTCATTAAGTATTGTACAGAATAGTTTCACTTCCCTAACAATTCCCTGCCCTTCACCCCTTCATCCTCTTCCTCCACTCCAAACCCATGGCAACTAGTGATTTTTTAAATTATCTTTGTAGTTTTGCCCTTTGAAAAATATTACGTAGCTGGAATCAAACTGTCTTCTTTCACTCAGTAATATCCATTTAAGTTTCCAACATATATTTTCGTGGCTTAATAGCTCTTTTTATATTGCCAAATAATATTTCAAAGCACAAATGTACCACAGTCGGTTTGTCTGTTCACCTGTTGAAGGACATCTTAGTTGTTTCCAGTTTTAGGTAATTATGAATGAAGTTGCCATAAATATTTGTGAGCAGGTTGTCATGTGGACGTAAGTTTTCAGTTCAGTGGTAAATACCCGGGCACACAATTGTTAGGTGGTTTGGTAAGACTATGGGTAGCTTTGTAAGAAACTGTCAAACTGCCTTCCAAAGTGGGTGTACTATTTTGCATTCCTAACAGCAACAAGCAAGCATTCCATTTGCTCTGTATCCTCTGCAGCATTTGGTATTATCGTTTTTTAATAGGTTTATAGTGGCACCTCATTGCTTTTAATTTGCAGTTCCTTAATGACATATGATATTCAGCATCTTTTCATATGCTTATTTTCCATCCATAAATCTTCTTTGGTTAAGTGTCTATTCAGATATTTTGCCACTTTTTGAATTTTAAGAGCACTTTGTATATTTTGGATTCAAGTACTTTATTACATACATGTTTCACAATATTTTCTCTCAGTCCTGACGTCTCTCCATTCTCTTAATGCAATTTGATTTTTTTTTTTTTTTTTTTTTTTTTTTTTTGAGACAGAGTCTCGCTCTGTCCCCCAGGCTGGAGTGCAGTGGCGCAGTCTCTGCTCCCTGCAAGCTCCGCCTCCCGGCTTCACACCATTCTCCTGCCTCAGCCTCTCCGAGTAGCTGGGACTACAGGCGCCCGCCACCACGCCTGGCTAATTTTTTGTATTTTTAGTAGAGATGGGGTTTCACCGTGGTCTCTATCTCCTGACCTCGTGATCCGCCTGCCTCGGCCTCCCAAAGTGCTGGGATTACAAGCATGAGCCACCACACCCGGCCACAATTTGATTTTTAACATAGAAAAGTTGTATTTTTTTTCATTTTCTGAAACAATGTTTTTTGCTCCTTTTGAATTATTCTCCAAGGAATAAACTCTGCCTGGTCATTCTAAATTATCTCTGAGACCTGGTTTTGTGGTGTGCCCCATCCCTGTCCTTCAGTGAAGGTGATGCTGTGTAATCACGAGCTTCCTGTTGAAGATTTTAACTAAATGTAGACTAGAGAAAGGAGTTTAGAAAAAAAATAAGAAACTAAAGAGAGAAGAGTTTTATTTACTGAAGCAAATAATTCTGTTTCTTCTTTTCCTAACTGGATAAAATGAGCTATCAAGTAGAGTACATGTCTTCAAATAGAGAGCGAGAAATAAATAAAGTTCTCTTCACAGAGAGGAGAGGTTTGGGAACAGAGATCCTGAGGGATAAATTATAGAATGTATTGCTTTCCTCTTTTTTAGAACCTCTGAAATGTTATCGTGTGTATGAATCACAGAGATGCTGTTACAACCCAGATTCTTTTTTTTTTTTTTTTTTTGAGGCAGAGTCTCAGTCTGTCGCCCAGGCCGGAGTGCAGTGATGCGATATCAGCTCACTGCAACCTCCACCTCCTGGGTTAAAGCGATTTTCCTGCCTCAGCCTCCCGAGTAGCTGGGACTACAGGTGCGCACCACCACACCCAGCTAATTTTTGTATTATTAGTAGAGACAGGGTTTCACCATGTTGGCCGGGATGGTCTCGATATCTTAACCTGATAATCCACCTGCCTCAGCCTCCCAACATGCCGAGATTACAGGCATGAGCCACCATGCCCAGCCACAATCCAGATTCTTATGGGCCCAGGGTAGGAGCAAAAATCGGGCACCCAGGGAAGGCCAATGCTACTGGTCAGGGACCACACTTTGAGTTAGCAAATCTCAGGACAGCACACGACAGATGAGAGGAATGCCATGAATATCCATCATGACCATTGAACTCCGTGTTAACTAATCTGCCTCAATGAGACAGGACAGCTTTTCAAATGTTGCTTTTCCAGAACTACCGTGAATAGCCAAAATGAGTGCATTGCTTGGTTTCAAAAAACTGCTTGATCTCCCTTACCTTTATCAAAAGAAGTAAACTTTGTACCATTCAATTTTTAAAACAGAAAAACTGTATGTTTTTTAACCTTCTCAAGAGAGCCTTTGTCAGTACTGCGTATCCAAGGGGCGAGCTAGTAGCCACAACCACAAGAGCGAGTGTACAGAAGAGGGAGGTGCCATTACCAAACATTGCTAGAATGTGGAGAAAATGTGAGTGCAGGTAACAATCATTAAATCTGTAAAGGAAGCCTGGTACACTAGGTGTTAATTACAGTAACTCAAGATATTTCTGGAATATGCTGTGTTCTCTTTTTTCTGCCTCGTCGGTTAGTGGCCAGAGTTTTCTCTTTTTTTTTTTTATTTTCTTCTAACCTTTCAATTATCCTACTGCCTTTATAATCCAAAGGAAATGCCTAAAAGGCAAAAAGCAGAGACCACTTTTCCAGAATCCAGGGAAATTTTAAATTCCATCAGTTCTTACAGTTGCTAAAACTGTGGCTACCCGGACATAACAAAACATTGCTTCTCAAACTCGAATGCTAGCCTCGGGATCTCATTCTAAAGCAAATTCTGATTCAGCTGGTCTTGAGTGAGTCGTGGTAGTGTGCAATTTTACCATGATCCCCGGAGATGCCAATGCCACTGATCTGTGGACCACACCTTGAGTGGTCAAAAAGACATTCACTCAATCTGAATAACGTCAGGTCCCACGCACAAGTTATCCCATTATAATTAAAATGTTGACAGGACAAGATGAATTTAATGGGAATTAATTCCTAAAGTATGAGTTCAAAGCCACTACAACTTATAAAGTGATTTACTTTGTTTACAAGGGGAATATTTAACTTATCAGTATTTTCTCTTAATGATTATACTAATTGCTGTCGTTATTTGTTGGTCTCATGTTCTGTTGTTTCTGTCCTCTGGGGAGTGAGCAAACAACACTTCAAGGGTAAATGTTCGTATGTAAAAGATAAATCAGCCTCTATTGTGATAATCCTACACATGATGCCTTTGAAAATGATCTTCTTTTGTCATTATCATATGGTAGTAATTTTTTTCTTAATCTAGTTTTCAATGATAAATGGTATAGGGAATTAAAATAATATAAAGCCAAATGTGTCTTTAAGTTATTTAGGAGCTATCAGCCATTGGAACAGAAAACTCACACGGTCCACCACCCAGAGTATTACAGAGAAGTCCCCAGATGCCGATAGACGTGAGAGTGTTACAGTAGAAATTAGAGTGCACTGAGTTTCATGCACCACATTGTATATTTCGACAGGAAGCTGATGTTGAGATGCACTCTGCACTGATGAGATACACATGGGCACAATCCAATGACAAGAATCTTTTAGAATCACCACCTTCTAGCGTGGTATAGGGGCCGAAGTTCAAGACTTTTATATTTGTCCTCTGAGGATCTTATTTTTCCAAGATCCTATCCCATCCCAACCTTGGGGCTACTGTCTGATAAATCACAGTTACCGTGGAACTGGTTCCCAGGGATACCTGCTGCATCACAGACCTTTGGCTTTGTTATTAGGTGACATCAGAATATTTTGTACCTAATAGAGATGGATACTTATCAGTCTGCCAGTGAGAGAGGGAAAGAGTACAAACAGAGATTTTTAACTTGGATTTATCGCAGATGGTAGATGAGATACAATTTGGGTAGATGAGATACAACTTGGGCTACTGAGACCATCTGCAAAAGGATTTTTAACCAAAATAGTCATCTTTATTGGAAATTTCTACATGTGTAAATTGTGCTTTACTCAGACATTAAGAGATTTAATTGCACTGCCCACTTTTAGCATAACTGTAAAATTATGGGAAACAGAAGCTAACAGGTGAATCCAGTGTCGTGAAATGTAGTCTGTGTCTAGGAATACAGTGTCTGGTGTCCAGGAATCATAGCCGGGTCAGATGTCCTTAAGGCGAAAAAAAAAAAGAGAGAGAGACAGAGCAGAAAACAAACATGCTATAAGTATAGCCCCAAACCAAAAGTGAGAAAACATAGAGAGAATTCCTGGTGACTCTTTAAAATGTTCAGATCTGGCCTGTCACTGGGTTTTTCCGCCTTCGCAGGTGATTTATGTGGTAGAGAAAATTCCTAGCTAATAACTTAACTCATTTAATTCCCAATGGGAGCCTCATCATATACAAGAATCACTTGGGGGCCTTTTCCAAAATATATATCCCCCACAATCTCTGGTTCATTCTCTTTATCCCAAATACGAAAAATCAGACCCAGCATGGTGGCTCATGCCTGTAATTCCAGCCCTTTGGGAGGGCAAGGCAAGTGGATCACTTGGGGCCGGAAGTTAGAGACCAGCCTGGACAACATAGCAAGAGTCTGTCCCTACAAAAAATGTAAAAATTAGCCAGGCATGGTGGTGCACACCCACAGTCCCAGATACTCAGGAGGCTGAGATGGGAGGATCCCCTGAGTCTGGGGGTTTGAGGCTGCAGTGAGCTACAATCACACTGCACTCCAGCCTAGATGACAAAGTGAGACCCTGTCTCAAAAAAAAATTAATATTGCTTATTGCCTCTTTCATAAGGCAATTTATAAATTTTGATATATCAAATTTGACATATCAAATCTCGTGGTTGTACTGAAATAAATAAAACATTTAGAACCACTACTTTAAGGAGTTATAAAAATTCTCCTTTAGACACCATAGAAAACAAAGCATGATCTTGTCCCTGTCTTCAGTGGATTTAAAATGCCCAGAATATAGGAATGGCCAAGTTGAATTTTAAGAGTTGAAATGGTGAGAATTGAGAGCCATAAGAATAAACACAGTAAAAATGTTTCCTCCAACCAGAAAGTACATGAAAAGTCTGTTATTATTACCATTCTTAATAGATGCTTTTAAGAGTTATTTTGTTGAATCAATGTGATGCATTTTCTAGTTAACTCATTAGCTGGATTAGTTTATATAATCTTAACACCTGCTGTTACTAGCGGAGGTTCTGAGGGGGCAGAACTAAAAATGTGTGTGTTATGATATGCAGGAAGAAGTGAAAACATGGTAGTTTTGTGCAAAGTTGTGGCAGGGAACTCTAAACAAAGAAGGCGTTTTCAGGGGGAGCTCAGGGGAGAGAATTGCCATCTTCAAAGAGGGAGAGAAATTTTGTTTATTCCATAATTGTTGAATAGGATCTGCCTGCCAGATCACCAGATAGTAAACTAATTGTACTTCATCAATTGTTCTAATATAAAGTAAAGCAGCAAATTATTTTAAATCTTTCATGGCACTCTTTGACACTGTCAGAATATTGTTTCAAAAAAGATAAAATTATACAGCATTGATTTTATAAGAAAAATATTGATAATACATAACATTTTAACTATAGTCTCCACAAAGGATTACCAATAGAAAAATATAAGTGAAATGAATATACAAGAAATTGAAAAAATGAAAAATGAATAAACCTCACTCAAGCCATCTCTCAGGGCATTTCAGTTCCTCTAAGTTTGTCTCTTGGGGAATACTATTGTTGAATAAATCCATGAGTCAAGCAAAAGTACAAAAGTCAAACTCTTTCCTCAATTTCCTTCTATAACCTTCATTGTAACAGCTGGCGAGGTCCAAACAACCAAATCCTCCCAAGATGTTCAGTTGGAAACCATAGTCAACAGCATGTCACTACATCTGTATTCACTGCAAGACAATTCCACAAGAGCCTACGCCTGTTATAGTGGCAAGATATTGAGAAATGGCAGGCATTGGAGAAATAATGGGATTTGTTGTTCTAATCAGTTTGTGAAATGCTGTCTGGAAGATGTGCTTTATAAAACACATAGTATAGGCCGGGCGCGGTGGCTCACACCTGAAATCCCAGCACTTTGGGAGGCCGAGGCGGGCGGATCACAAAGTCAGAAGATGGAGACCATCCTGGCCAACATGGTGAAACCCCGTCTCTACTAAAAATACAAAAATTAGCTGGGCATGGTGGTGCACACCTGTAGTCCCAGCTACTGGGGAGGCTGAGGCAGGAGAATCGCTTGAACCGGGGAGGCGGAGGTTGCAGTGAGCTGAGATCGCGCCACTCCATTCCAACCTGGCGACAGAGCAAGACTCCATCTCAAAAAAAAAAAAAAGCATAAACTATAAAGCTGCAGCTCAGAAGCAGTTTATTTCCTTACATGAGAGAAAATGAAAAGAATTAGTATTTTAAATGACTTAAATTTACCTTTACCTATCATAAACCTCAGATGATTTATTCTACTGCAATAAGTTAAAATGGTCACAGATTTCCAAACCGATAACCCCGTTCCACACACAGCTATACACATGTACCATTATTTTAAGTGACTTCTTTCTCTTTAAAAATGTTGTTAAGATGTTTATAGTTCTTCAGGATTACATGTTGAGCCAGGATTATAAATATGTATAAATATGCAGATGCTCTATTGAATGTTCCTTATCTCATTTGTATTTCCAAAGTTGTGTAAGATAACCTCTGTGGCTTTCAAAAACATCTTGTCACACCCCAGGGGGCAAATTATCTCTATTTTCATTTCCTTTAAAGTTAGATCATTTTATAATTAAGAACTTATAGAAGCAGATTCTCCCCACGTGTAAGCTACTCCCTGAGGAGTAATTTATGCAAAGAGAACCTTTGACTTAATATTATATAAGCTAAAAACTATACAATGGATAACTGAGATTTTTAGTCAATTTTGTAATCGTTATAAACAATCCAACATTTGAAAGGTTATTGCCAAAAAAAAAAAAAAACCATAGTACAAATGACTGTCATTTATTAGATTATCTTTAAATGAAAAGATCTTTAATAAAAGAATAATAATGTGGCTTGTCATATTTTGTGTCCAAAAGTTTTAGAAAACCAGTTAACAATGATGATTGATGTGATGACGATGACGATGATAATGAAGACTAACATTTCCTAGCTCTTTAGCATTTTACAAGGCGCGTCTACATAAAATATCTATTTGATCCTCACAAATCTATGAAGTTTGTCAGTTAAGCTTTATAAACTAGAAAACATAAGATCAGATATTTTATCTTGGCCGTGGCTCCAATCATTAACAGACTAAGGACTGGAGTCCAGAAGGACAGAATAGAATAACATCAAATCTCATATTTTTCTCCTATCACAAAATCTTGAAAACAAATACTAGCTCGTGTAATCTAAAAGCTAAAATAAAAAGAAACGAATAAAAATGTATACTTAGTCTCATAAGTATTTTAGGTGACTTTCTCTCTTCTGATGTTTTTTATCATTAGCTCTTTAGCTGGAGCTATTGGAGTAATATAGGAATTTAAAACTATAATCTTATGTTGTCTGTGTGGAAGTCAGAGAATGGTTACTGAATGAAGTATCAGGATATTTATCTAATTTCTGGTTGTCAATTCCCAAATCAACTCAAAGCAGAACTTAACCTGGATCCTCAATTTTTTCACATGAAAAATAGGCATACAACACTGAGGTTTTTTTGCTTACAAAGATGATTTGAAATTTCTGTGAAATATTTACTTTTTTAAAAACTCAATGTACTACCCTAAAGCTAAGTATTGTCTTTTTTAAAAGATGTAAAATAATAAGAAAAAGAGGGCAATGTCTTGCATTTATTTGTTTTGTATATTCAAGAGTGAGAAACTGTAGAAAAGCATCCAAGTGGCAGATTGATATACAAAGCATTTTGAAGTATATTTTGCATAATTATTTTAAATTGGAAGAGGAAATAGCAGATCTTCTAGTGTGTATAATTTTAACAACTCTTAGAATACTATCAGACATAGGAATCACTACATTCTAAATAAATTTTATCTCATGGATCCATCCATAACCTGTGTGCTGATTATTTAAAATCATCTTACCAAGAGGTTCTATATACAGGACATTACACCAAATTGCACACATAGAAAATAGAAATCCCATGCCCCACCATATTCCATCAAAGTAACTGCCTTACCAACAACCCCATTTCTGTCAAACTTACTACTTTATCTCAGCCTCTTGGCTAGGAAACTAGGAGTCACCTTTGACTCTTCATTTCCATGTCGGTTCCCTTTCTTAATCGTATAATCTGGCTTCTGCCTTTGAACCATGTTTCTATTTACATCTTCCTCTCCATTTATTCTACCACTGATGTAATAAGCCATGTTTTTATCTCCTAACACCCAAGTTGGAAGTAATCTTTAGTGGTCTTCTGCTTATTTGTGGGTAGCCTGCCAAACTCACCTTTCTAAGGTGAGTTACTTTCATCATTTCTTTAACCTGTTCACTTCGTTGATTCCTTATGGCCAGTGAGATCAGGTGAAAACCTCTCTGCCTAACCCCAGGAACTCCATAGTCTGGCATCAACCCTCTAGCCAATCATCTCACCTAAATTTACATTATAGCCAAGTTATTGTCCCAATGATCACAATCCACAATCATCCCAGGCCTCCAATCTTTTTTCATTTCCCTTCTGCCAACAGAAATGCCCTTTGCCTTTCCCTTCAGCCTAACTAAATCCTGCACAATCTTCAGAATCAACAAAAACGCCTTCGTCTCCAATGAAACTATTTCAGTTTGTATTGAATTCATATTTAGTACCCTCATAATTTATCCTGATTTCTCCATATATTAATTTCATTTTATTAATTAGATTACTAGTATCATTAGCATATCTTATCCTCCATCAATAGCCTTTATTATTTTAGAGAATATATACAGCATGCTCAATAAATATTGGACTGATTATTGACATTTTTGTAAGTAAACATCCAGCCACACAATTTATAAAGCTTTCATGCACTGCTCCCTCCCAGAGTTTTGCTTTATTTATGTATTTATTTTAAATATCACTGAGATAAGGCCATGTGAAAGCTCTTAGTAACTTAATGTTTCAAGTGCAAAATAAGAAAAGAAAAGCCATGGGTTCAAAGACTTTTTGAGGGGCCAGGCGTGGTGGCTCACGCTTGTAATCCCAGCACTTTGGGAGGCCGAGGCGGGCGGATCACGAGGTCAGGAGATCGAGACCACGGTGAAACCCCGTCTCTACTAAAAATACAAAACAAAATTAGCCGGGCGTGGTGGCGGGCGCCTGTAGTCCCAGCTACTCGGAGAGGCTGAGGCAGGAGAATGGCGTGAACCCGGGAGGCGGAGCTTGCAGTGAGCCGAGATTGCGCCACTGCACTCCAGCCCGGGCGACAGAGCGAGACTCCGTCTCAAAAAAAAAAAAACAAAAAAACAAAGACTTTTTGAGTCCCACTACTTTTAAGGTCAAATTCACAAAGGAGAAAACAGTGAATGCAAGACTTTGGAAAACTGGTTTCTGGTTGTATTTTTTTAGTTTGAGAAAAACGAAGCAAACAATGGCAGAGAAATGTACTTTGACTTAGAGGCAGCTTAGGACAGCCATGCAAATACTAATGGATGACTCCCACACCACTGCCCACACCCCCGTATTTTCAAATACAAACATCAAGGCAGAGATAGATGGGGAGAGACACAGGAAGAGTGAAAGGAGAAAGAAAACTTTTGTATGCTCAAAATGTCTATTTTCTCCTTTCAGCACAAATTGAAGTGATACCATGCAAAATTTGTGGCGATAAATCCTCTGGGATCCACTACGGAGTCATCACATGTGAAGGCTGCAAGGTATGGGACTTTCATACCGCATGGTTCTGTATTTGTCTCAGGCATCTGTGTACCTCACAAGAGGCGGTGACACCTTTTTAAGGAAGGTGTCCTTGCTAAAGGATCCTTCTGCCTGCTGCTGACATTCAGGAATTCTTGCGTGGTGGGTGGGAGGGTTGATTTTCTATTCTTTTGCCTTTTACCTTTTTGTTATTTTCTAACTGGTCAGCAGCTCCTTAAAAATGGATGTGTATTTAAAACCTTGAATTATTCACATTTACAGAGATATAAACACTTGACTCTTGCTGTTTTAGCAGTATTGTCTCCAGTAAATTCCGAGGCACTTACTATATGAAAAAAACTAAAGGTTAAAATAAAGATTATAAACTAATAGGTATATATTTAACTTTCTGCTTGAGAAAAAGGAAGTCAAGGTAACAGCTACAGTATGCATATGGCCATCCTTTATTCTCACGTTACAGGGAAAAAAAAAAAAGAAAAGAAAACTGGAAGCATGGTATGTTAGAAGCCGACAAGATTAACTCTAAATCGACAAAAATTCACCTGCCCCCACCCACCTCTTCATTTTCCCATGAGGTCCTGAGGTATAAACAAGATTACGTCATTTGATCAACATCATTGATTCAGACAGTAAAGAACAGAGCATGGCCAAAAACACGGGGTTTTTCAGTCTCAATCCAGTGTTCCACATCCAGACAGATTCCACTCATCCTTCCCGTGGCAAACTAATTCTTGTGAGCAAGTTGCTTTCTTAAATAAAGAGCTGGAGGAATAGCAGTAAACGTAGACTTAATCTGAAATAAGAGAACGTTGAAATTTAACAGTAAGTTTTAATAATGAATCCTTAGAAGGAAAGAAAGTGAGTGTGAGAGACATAATAGCCAGGGGAAATCAAAACAGTTCTATAGCTAACGTTAAAGGACCATGTGTAACCAGAACAAATAAAATGCAGCCACAGTCTGGGAGGGAAAGGTAATATGCTGGTAAAGTTATTGGCAAGAGCAGTTATATTTTTCATCAAAGATACAAGCAAAGTGAATTATTATTTTAAGGCCAGTAAACTGAAGGAGGTGTAGTATAGTCATAGAGTCTAAGATCTAATCTTAATCTTAAACAGGATTTCAAATATAAACAAGGCAAAACATACTGTAACTGTCAAGTACTGGTACTGTGTGATAAATTGACAATGTCTTCATAATAGTCTCAAAAAGGCATGAATCTTGGAATTAAAACTGGAGTGAAGAAAAGGAAATAAATAAGAATAAAGTGGGAGAGGGAAGAAGAGGGAGCATCATATTAATGTACTAACCTGTCAACGCACTGCTGTACTTTAAAGATGATTAGCGATAATCTATTTGTGAATATCGTGAGATGTTCTTCACATTCTGTTCCTCTGCAGATCTATAATTAAGAATTGCATGTTGTCCACTTTAATGCAATTTTTCCACTCAAGAGTAAACAAGAAAACAAAATTATGTCAGCAATTTTTTATCCTCCTTGAATAAGTTATTATGTCCTCTAGGCAGATAGACAAATAGTTTTCTTCATAAACAATAATAGTTTAGGAGTCAGAATCCTCTCCATTAAGGATAGCATTTTATTGGCTTGTTATGCAATCTTGAGAGCTCTGGTTTACATAATATCTACTAAAACTGATTTTTAGATCACTATCAAAATGGAGATGTTTGGCATTTGATTGTATAAGCCCCATCTGAAAAATGTGTGATTTCAGAAGATGGAGATATGTTCAAGTTAAAAAGCAAAATATTTTAAACAATAATTTCCAAAAAATTTAAGTAGCGCACAAATATAACCCAGCAAGCCAATAGCCAAGAACAAGTGTCCATCTTTTCTATTTAAAGGAAGAATCCACAATCAAAGAAATTATGCTGTTATTATGAAGCATACTCTGAGGTTTTAGTCAAAATGGCACTGTACACCACACTATTTTTTTTAATTCATGGAAAATATCACATTTGTAAATATGCTACTTTTTTCTGCAAATAGAAAACTTAAAAATTCTCTTCAGAATTTGATGTCAATGTCAGCACATTCAGTATCAACCTCTGAGTTTTCATAATACTGTTTTCAAGTCAACATAAACAACCCATTCTACATAACATCAATTCAGCTTGTGCACTTATTCAAATTTCTATTCATTCAATAAAATTTGGAACGCAATCTCTTTTTCATGCCAAAAACCTCATTTGCAATAATGAGCAACAGATAAGCAAGGAACGAGTCGTAATTAATGTCAAATTGGTCTTAAATTAGGGCTGTAGCTGTGACTTCAGAAAAGTCTTTTCTGTCCTGTCAACTCTTTTGCTAAGTAGCACTAGAGTATACAAAGATAAAAACCACACAATTCTGTCTTAAAATGTAAATTTCAAGTCATCTTTAATCAAGACTGATGGACTGAGGTTATGCTTCCTGACAGTTTTCATGGTGTATAAAGTACATCATTTCAATCCCTGGGAGCTTATGTTTGATCTCTATTCTAAGATGCTCCATGAATTCAGTCAAACTGGACAGTCAGATGTCTCATTATGCCATCACTGGTTTATTAAATAAGGAATGCACTTGGATCTATAAGGATGAAACTAGTCCCTGTTGTTGAATGGCTAAGCCAGTTGGGACTCTCTCTCTCTCTGAGGAGATGCTCGACCACACCTCCATGTCTGAGTTTCCTCAGATTGATCAAGCTCTCTTCACCAGTGCCACGCTGAGCCATATTGGAGCTCAAGACAAAAGGAAAACCAGTAACACAGATCTTTTCTTTAAACTATTGGGTATTTTTGCATTAATGCTGATTTTTAACACATTGTGTTAAAATATTGTATTTTCTAATTACAAAAACTTTAGGCGACCTTTAAATGTTGTGGGCAAGATGTTTGCCTCACTAGGCTCGCCTAGTCCTGGCCCAGCTTGTTCATCCTGTAGATAGTTGAGGAAACACGGAAGCTGTTTGAGGGAAGTCAGGGGATCTATTCTAGGCTTCTCTGCAAGATAGTCATTGAATCTACCATTCCTGAACTTTTCTATACTTCCTCCGTCCAAAAGATGATGCTGTGGGATATCTCTTCCCAAAATTTCTCTTAGAAAGCTTGATGTAGACCATCATTTTGCTCATGACACGTTGCACTTTTCCTTTTTTGCTCTAGACAATTGAAGAGCAAAGAGTAATTAGGGAAATCAATTACGGGAGTCAATGAATGGATGGATGATAACTTATCTATCTCTGGAGAAAATGCTTATTTTCCCCAATAGAGTTTTCTATAAGACAACTAAAGAGAAATCTTTTAAAAATCAACTCAGCTGTGGATTTATTTAGAGAAGCAGTGTATAGTCACTGGCAGTTCATTTTGTACCTGATGAACCCAAATGTACTTGAATGAAGGCATCTTACACTGAATAGCCTGAGGCCAAGTAGAGACCGTTCATTCAGTTTTTACTTAGTACTTTTTGTTGTTAGACAGCTTATATATAATATTTTCTTTTTTCAATAGTGTGGTTGATTATTAAAAACAACTTTCCAGATCCAGTCACGGTGGCACACACCTGTAGTGCCAGCTATAGGCTGAGGCAGGAGGATCACTTGAGTCTAGGAGTTTGAGGCCACAGTACACTATGATCCTGCCTGCAAATAGCCACTGAACTCTAGTGTGAACAACATAGCAAGACACCTCAAAAAGTTAAAAAAAAAAAAAAAAAAACACTTTTCAGCTGCATTCGAGCCAAATTGGAAAATTTTATGGTGGGGAAAAACACATCTTAGAAACTAAGAAAACAGTAGTCCATACTCCTCAGTGTTGCTTTTTCTTACCAATACCTCAAGTTCCTCACCACCATGGCACTTGACACAAACCTGTGTGATTTTCCCCATCAAGTTCTGTCATGTTTGGTTTAGTAATATCCTTTGCTACTCCTTCCCCACTGCTCTTTGCGGAGCAGAAACTTCTGTTTATTTCTGCGTACAATTTGCACAGCTGCAAATGTCTTTAGCAAACATTGATTCAAGGAATGAATGAATGAGTGAATGGGTAAATGAATGATACCCTCATATCTCTGCAGATAGCATCTATTTTCCCCAGCAGAAGTATCTGCAAGCCATATAAGAAGAGGTATCCAAAGAGCTTTAAAAATTAAACTCAGTTATGTTCACTGTAGAAAATGTAGCAAATGTATATGTTAATGTTCTCTTGTTTCCCTTCTTATAAATCTGTTTCCCTCCCCTTCTCTTTTTCCCTCAAGGGATTCTTTAGGAGGAGCCAGCAGAACAATGCCTCTTATTCCTGCCCAAGGCAGAGAAACTGTTTAATTGACAGAACCAACAGAAACCGTTGCCAACACTGCCGACTGCAGAAGTGTCTTGCCCTAGGAATGTCAAGAGATGGTAAGGCATTACCTTCCTGTTTCTTACTTAAGCCCTTTCAAATGGATGCTTTGCTGGAGTCTATTTAAGCTGCTGGAAGACGGCGGAATTGGAGATAAGGAGAAAAGAAAATCACTGTGCTGGTAGTGCATTAAAAGGAAAAGTAAGAATATATAAAAATAGAGCATTGCCTATGAAATAAGAAAGCAAAGACTTTACCGTAGCTCAGGGAGCAACTCGTGCTAACTAGGTTTAGTGGAAGTCACATAGGCGTAGGTTGAAGGTGACCATCTGCCTAGGTTTGCCTGCAAATGAGGGATTTCCTGGGACATGAGACTTTCAGAGATAATACCAGAAAGTCCCAAGCAAACCAGGACCACATCTGAGTATGTTCACTGGGTAGGTCTGACTGGGCTTGCTTACTGTGTGGAGACAATAAGGAATTGCATATGCCTCTATGGGAAGCTTGGAAGTCCTGCTGGCTGGTCATAGCTACCCAGAGGAGGAATTGGGCTATCTGAGCCCATAATGAAGTTTCCAAAGGCTAGAGAGAAGTCCAAGTCTTAGAAAGGCTGTGTAGGTGATGTCTTCCTCAGAATGTGATACCATCTACACTCCACCTTGACGCTCACCCACACTGAATGGCTTGGCTTCCCAAGGGAACATCTTAGAGTAATGAAAGAGGACAAATAAACTCAAACAAGATGAACGAAGAATTTCACCTAGCTTTGTTTTCTGTTTTTATTCATTCATCCAAAGTAATTCTTTCCCTGCTGACATTGGACACATCACCCCTGTATCATACAGTGAGTGGCCCTGAGTCCTGGGGCCATTTCTGTCTTGTTCCCACTAAAACATCAGGCTCTGCTTAAAAGCACGCACCTAAATGTTTGTTGAATAAACGATGGAAATCCCTTCTACCTAGAGCCTAAGACATAGACAATGCCCCGACACTTTCTGTCTTTATGTCAATCAGTGTGGATTCTGGGCCTCTGGTCGCACTCCCTCTAGTGAAATTCAAGGCTGTATAGACGCACACAAAACAAGAAACTTCCAAGTTTTAAAGAAATGCGAATGACTGGCATGCATTTAATATAAACGGATTTCATGAGTGATTAGATTCTTTACCTTTTCTCTAATTCCCAATCCATCTAAACTTGTCCTGCAGAAAAGTACACCTATAAAACAAATTTGACCAAAAAAAAAAGAAAAAAGAATCTGACCTGAAACCCTTCAGTTTATAGGTAGCTTCTAAAGCTACAGAGATGAGGTTTCCAAAATTTTTCTATTAACTGATTTTTCTTTGTTTTACTTGTTTTACTTGGCTCACTAACCGTATATATTTACTCCTAAGATAAATTTATAGCAATGGGTACTTCTGTATAATCAAGGAAAATAAATTAAGAGAGAGGATTAAGTAGTTTTCGATACTTATTTGGTGTAATTATATGGGAATCTGAGTTGATGATTTTGCACTTCATTTCTACCATATGGCAGTAGGTAGCACTTTAATTCACAGTGTCCGAAAAGCCCCATTAATAATTGTGCAAAGAGATAAGCCATACGGTATTTGTTTTTGTTACTTCTTCCTACAATAAAATGAAGTATCTTTCTGGAAGGGCAGGGCTGAGTCTGTGCTAGTGAATAGAATCATGGGCAAGAGATGAATATATGATCCAAGGCAGATTCAACAGATTTGGTGACATCAGCCCACAAAATCTAGATGGTCTGGATCCCATAACATAAAAGAAATGTGTCAGGAGGATGGGAGGGTCATTTAACCGAGCCACAATTTATTCTCAAGGAGGAAGGAATTCATTGCAGCACATAAACCTCTATGCAAATAAAAGCAATATAGTGTCTAAGGACATTGAGGATTAAGAATAATGATTCATTTCAACTTTAGGTCCAGAGACAATCCTGAGGCTGCCTGGGACATCTTCAAAAATGCCTCCTAAGCACATCTTATGTGAAATTTATCATGAGGAGAAATGGTCAGGGGTGTGGGTGGGGTGGGGAATCTGGAGAAGAAGGGGCTCAAGCAGAAGAGAAAACAAATGATTCTCTCTAAGAGAAGAAGCTGCCTCTTCACTATATCATACAGAGAAAGTTTGGTCTGAACTTTGATTAGAAAAGGTGCCTTATGCCAAGTAAATTATGCTAATACCAGGGAAGCTGAATAGGTTTTATCTCCTATTGATAAGTATTGCCTAGTATGTAGTATTGAATGATTCAAAAGCCCTGAAATTATGGTTGATTACCTATGTCTAGTAAAGGCTCAAGAATGAAAGGCAGGGTTATTTCCTAATCAGAAGAATCCCTACCTTCTTCTGATTCAGCAAGTATTTTTAAAGTGCTTTAGAAATTGTACCAATAGCCGGCCGGGCGTGGTGGCTCACGCCTGTAATCCCAGCACTTTGGGAGGCCGAGGCGGGTGGATCACAAGGTCAGGAGATCGAGACCATCCTGGCTAACACAGTGAAACCCCGTCTCTACTAAAAAAAATACAAAAAATTAGCCGGGCGTGTTGGCGGGCGCCTGTGGTCCCAGCTACTCGGGAGGCTGAGGCAGGAAAATGGCGTGAACCCGGGAGGCGGAGCTTGCAGTGAGCCGAGATAGCGCCACTGCACTCCGGCCAGGGCAAAAGAGCGAGATTCTGTCTCAAAAAAAAAAAAAGAAAAGAAAAAGAAATTCTACCAATAGCCAAAGTGAGATGCCCTCACACCTAACTGCTTTCTACAGCCCCCTACTTCCCTCAGAGATAAAGTGGCATCTTCATTTTGGTATATGCATTTGCTCTCTGTCAATTAGGCTCCAAGAATGTTTATTTCATCATACCTGGCTGCTTAATGTGGCCAGTAGGAGATAGCTTAAAATAACTGTTGAAAACACTGGATTTTCATTCTCTCCTGAAATTTCACTGCTATATCGGTTTATTAGCTATCAAAAATATATCAGTAGTCATCAAATTTATCAATAATGAATTTGTTCAAATTTAGCTTAAGCGAAGAATCAAAAATCAAATCCACTTGGAAACATATACACGTGTCTTTATGTGTATAAAGAGGTGCAGACATGTGTGCATGTGTGTGTCTGTGTGTGTGTGAATTGGCAGCATGCATAAGCCTACTGAATCTTCTCTATCATTTTATTTTTTTTTCTTTTACCTACACCCTTTACAAGGGAATCTTCGGGGTAACTGTTTCCAATTGTGCTACTACAAATTGATACTCACTAGTATATGTTCTCCCAAGTGGCATGTCTCTACAAAAAGACAGAAGTTGCCCTAAAAGGACAGGTTTCACAGATTAAGCTTCTATCCAGAACTACATTGCCCAATCCACATGTCACTATTTAAATAATTTAAATTTAAATGAATTTAAATTAAATAAAATTTACAATTCAGTTCTTCAGTCACACTAGCTATATTTCAAGTGTTCATTAGGCACATGCAGCTTGCAGCTACCATATTGGAAAGCACAGAGAACATTTCAACATCACAAGGAGTTCTGTCGGAGAAAAAGAGGAAGGAGAAGAGAGAGAAGATTTTAAAATAATGAATAGGCTTGGGTAGGTTGAATCAGACTTCTAATAACAAAGCCTACAGCACTAAAAAAAGGGTGGCAGAAGAGGCACATCTCTGAAGCTGAAAAGAGTTAAATTAAGACCAGTTTCATTGGTAAGCAGCAAAATGTAAATATAGAGAACTTCACAACCAAAGGTAGTAGATAAAATGATTTTGGAAATTTCTCGAAAGTCATAGATTGATAGTCAGTTGGGCTCTCTTGAAACCACAAACACATGTCCATGTGTTATGTAAATAGAAATCTTTGAAGGAGCTATGACTTTACTTTTTAGTTATATCCAAAACTTCTATTCCGTTTAGAATACCACAATTCAAATAAATATAAAATGATTTCCGATACTTTCACATAAAATTGTTCTTTGCTATTATGGGATCAAAATGCGGGTTAAGAGCATATCATGAGCAAATACCACATCATTGAATATTTATGAGCACTTGCAATGTATACAGAATTGTGCTGGTTTCTTTAAGAGTTAGCAGTTTAACAAGAGGCTGTCTTTATACTCAAGTGAATGCCATTAACAGAGTAATTCAAGTTTGAGAGGGGCAAACAGTTAAAATATATGCCAGTCTGATTAATATGTGGTGATAAGAAGAATGCTAATATTTGAAATATTAACATGGCCTTTGTTAAAATAGTTCTATGCATACAACAAATGTATTTACAAATAGTGAAAATGAATTATGTCAAGAAAGTCAGTAGGTTTATTTTTGCCATGTACTGTAATTTTTTTCCCAAATTTGTCACCACTGTTATTGCAAGAAGAGGCACAAAACTGAAACACTGGCTCATCAATGTTTCTGAAATAAATGGAAAATTAATTATAGAATAGTATTATAGTCATTGTCAGTGAAGTCTTTGATTTCAGATTACACCTGAAATAACTCTAAAATGTAGTAGTTTTAAGTTGTTTCTTTGAAAATATTTCAGTTGCTCAGTGACCTGATAAGTCAATTTTGTAAAAAATGCAGAGCTTTTCTTTGTGGAGGTTTTAGATGTTAACTATGGCAGAGGTCTTGGCAGCATACTCTTTTGACATTGTTAGCTTGTGATTATGATGTCTGTGGTTAACAGCAGATTTCTGTGTACATCAGCTGCAGGTCAGTTCTATAGCTCTGCTGATTGTAGATGGCCTTGCCTGGGATGACCAAAGAGGTTTGGCTCTGCTTCACATATCCCCCAGCAAGTTTATTCTCTAGCAAGATAGCTCAGGCATGTCCTTGTCATGGTGAGGTGCACAATCACACAAGCCTTTTTCAAGTCTCTGCTGTGTCACATTTGTCAATATTCCATTGGTCCACAGTAAGTCACATGACCCTGGGCAGGATGCCTGCAAAGAATGAAAGAGCACTGCAAATTGACATGGGGAAGGGCATGGAAAGAAATAGACAAGAGCAATCAGGGTCATTAATGCAATCAGTCCTCCACAAAGTATATTTCACCTAAATATAGAGTATACAGAAATCTAAAGCAAGGATTAAATGGAAAAGGGTTTAAAAAAAAACCACAAATTTCTGTTTTTGTGTTAGAAGAGTTTCTTATTCTCAATCTTTGATTCCTATAAATTTTGAACCAATAAAATACAAAACTATTCTACTAAAATAAGTCAGAAAGTAGATCTACCCTAGCTAAAACAAAAATCTTGATCTATAGCAATGGATACATCCTTGTGTTCACTTGCATAACTCTACAACAAAGAGCTATTCTGAACCTACCCAAATGCAAAGGGCAGAAAGGCAGCAAATAAAGAACTCTACTTTCCTGGGGGAGAAGGGGAAGCTCTTTCTGAATCAACATTTATAGTTGATTATTTTTTCGTATAAAAAAGGTGTTTTTCCCCTAGAGAATAATATGTAATAAATTGCTTAGAAAGATGTAATATAAAGATACAGAGGAAGCTTGCCCTATAAGTTACTGTAGAATTCGGTACATAGACAAACTGGAAATGTCACTGCAATTAGTAAGCAAATAAATTTGTCTATGAGAATCAGAATCTAATAAAGGTAGTGTCTCTACAAACTAAGTTAAATACAACAATCTAAATAATTCAAGACCATATAAAACCAACCACTAAGATGGAAAGGGGAGTTTAGTCTGAATGAGTCAGATTGTTTGTCTTCACACAGAAAAAATTACTAGATAATTATCACTTTGTTTTCCTACTTAGGCAGCATCAGAAAGCCAGAATGTAGGGGTTTGTTTGTTTGTTTGTTTGTTGTGTTTTGTTTTGTTTTTTGAGACAGAGTCTCCCTCTGTCACCCAGGCTGGAGTGCAGTGGCTCAGTCTCGGCTCACTGCAACTTCCACCTCCCGGGTTCAAGGGATTCTCCTGCCTCAGCCTCCCGAGTAGCTGGGACTACAAAGCACATATCACCACGCCCACAAGCACATGACACCATACCCGGCTAATTCTGTGTGTGTGTGTGTGTGTGTGTGTGTGTATTTTTAGTAGAAACAGGGTTTCACCATGTTAGCCAGGATGATCTCGATCTCCTGACCTCGTGATCTGCCCGCCTTGGCCTCCCAAAGTGCTGGGATTACACGTGTGAGCCACCGAGCCCAGCCCCAGAGTGTAGGTTTTTAAGAAGGATTAAGAAGATACAGAAAGAGTTTGGCTTCTTCAAGCCCAGCCCTCACATCCACAATCCAGCAGGCAAGAAGGAGGAAAACATGCCCCAATACCCGCAAGTGAATGTGACACTTGGATTTACTTCCCGTTAATCAGAACTTAATCACCTGCACGTACCTGCCAGTGAGGGGGCTTAGGAATTACGGTCTCCATTCTGATCAGCCTATGCTCAGATAAATATGGTAGCTCCGTACCCAATGGAAAAAGAAATGAATTTTGGAAGAATATTGGAGGAGGAGGGTGAATGGCAGCTCTTTCACTGTGGGAATCTCTTCTGTGTTCCCTTTGTGCTAGAGAGTTCTTAAGCACTTCACCATTTAGATATTCTCAGAAGAGCATCAAACCTCATGACTGAATCCAGGAACTGAGCCTTTTTCTAAACTCCATTTCCTTCTTTCTCCATTCTCTGAGCTCCTAACACCAAGAGGTGGTGGGAATACCGTCACAAAAGAACAGAAAACAGAAACTCAGAGAGGAGCCTCCGAGTTTGTGGTAGCCTCCACTATTAACATGAGCTGAACAATGCTTGATAATTCAAACAAGGTAGGCCTGTGACTCAGGATGTTCACATTCTAAAAAGGCAGTTGACAACCTGTGAGGAGAAATGCCAATATTCACAACAGTTCAGGAGGTTAAGTATCTTAAGAAACAACACATTGAAATGAAAGCACCTTGATAGTACTCTGTGACTGCTTGCAGCACTTCTTCCTTCTTTTTCCTCAGACTGATGAGAATATTGCCAGAAGAGATAGGAAGAATAAAACTTGGGAGTGGTAGAATGAGAAAAGATAGTTACTGTTTTTGGTCACTTGCTGGGCATTGGATGCCCCAAACTGCTATTTTCCAAAGATTCTTATCATTTGATCCCAAAAGCCAACTGAAGGCAAATGATGCCGTCACTTAAAATTATGTTTATCACCCAGCCCCATGTCTTTGGTCTTACCCAACACACTATTTAGAAAATCAGCCTGGCCGGGTGCAGTGGCTCACATCTGTTATCCCAGCACTTTGAGAGGCCGAGACAGGAGGCTCACTTGAGGCCAGGAGTTCAAAACCAGCCTGGGCAATATAGCAAGGCCCCATCTCTACAAAAATTAAAAAAAAAAAAATAGCTGGACCTGGCGGCATGCACCTGCAGTCCTAGCTACTCAGGAGGCCGAGGTGGGAGGATTGCTTGAGCCCAGGAGCCCAAGGTTTCAGTGAGCTATGATCATGCCATTGCACTCCAGCCTGGGTGACAGAGCAAGACCCTGTCTCTTAAAGAAAATTATTATAAAAAGTAAAAGGAAATTTAAGAAAGAAAACAGAAAATAGATCTGAAAGCGAAACACTAGGATCCAATCTGGCAATCTAGTAATCCTAAAGATTAAGAGAAAATTTAGTTATGAGTGTTGGTTAACATTTTAATAGTGGGCACTATTGCTAATTTGGTATTTTGTTTTTTTGCGTTTTTTTCCACAGGTAAGAAAAAAAGAGGAAAACATGCTTTCTAACTTCATGGCAATGAGAAATACATACATAAGTTTTTATATTTCTTCCTGGCTTAGATTTATTTCTCACTGTGGGCATAAACCAGGACAGGTACCCTCTGAATATAACCTTTCCCGAGATGTGGACAGCAAATGAATGGGTTAAGTTATGGTGCTAGACATTTGTGCATTTGAAGTTGAAGGGACAACCATCCCGTGACCCGTTATACCTGAGGTGGTTAACCCGAATGATAACCACAAGTGCTGTTTTCTGCTTTTCTCTCCAACCCAGCTGTGAAGTTTGGGAGGATGTCCAAGAAGCAAAGGGACAGCCTGTATGCTGAGGTGCAGAAGCACCAGCAGCGGCTGCAGGAACAGCGGCAGCAGCAGAGTGGGGAGGCAGAAGCCCTTGCCAGGGTGTACAGCAGCAGCATTAGCAACGGCCTGAGCAGCCTGAACAACGAGACCAGCGGCACTTATGCCAACGGGCACGTCATTGACCTGCCCAAGTCTGAGGGTTATTACAACGTCGATTCCGGTCAGCCGTCCCCTGATCAGTCAGGACTTGACATGACTGGAATCAAACAGATAAAGCAAGAACCTATCTATGACCTCACATCCGTACCCAACTTGTTTACCTATAGCTCTTTCAACAATGGGCAGTTAGCACCAGGGATAACCATGACTGAAATCGGTAAGTGAAAGTCTCCTCCCAGTGGCTTTTTTTGAGATTTTGCTTTGAATTTACCTTGGTCCTATTTAGTATGGTAATTTTCTTAGATTTAAATTGAATTACTTGGATTCACAGCTTCTACTGAGAAAACAAATTGATTTTTAAATATATTCTAATAAATGTCATTTTTCCCCACCCCATAAAAGTTTATTTCAAGCAAAGGAAGAAAGAAGAAATTATAAATAGAAAGATGCTATCTGTAAAGAACAGATGCTATCTGTTGAATTTGGGTTCTCACTGAAGGAAAAATGTTATTGGTATAAACAGGGAAATTTCGGCATGTATTCAAAGTTGATGCTATTCAAAGTGAAATTGCTGAAGGATATAGAAACAGTGTGGAATAACCAAACTAACAGGGGCCCAACTCTTCCTCTAAGATAAATGGGGACAAACTAAGCAAACAGTATCTCAGCTTCCTTCTTGGTGAAGTCAGGGTGATAGACCAGAAGACCGCCAAGGCTCTTGGAAATCTGAATTCAAGAATTCCATATGGGATTCTGAATTACAGCAATGAAAAGAGTGTAGTCTGGAATCTTATAGAACATGAGAGCAACAAATAAGCTAGTCATAGGCATGATTGCATCAGAAAGCTGATCCTCTTTCCTCCGATTCCTAAGGAGCGATCTTAAAGAGTGCCCTGTCTTAGGCAAGCTCTCTTCTGACCCGCTGCAACTTTGTTTTACTCCGTCAAACTCAGGGGTCTATTAAATGTTTAACCAGTTAATCTCATCAACTGACTGCCATAAAAATATTGAAGTAGGTTTAACACATTACTCTCCTGGGTAACAGGGTTGCATGTTAACAGTAGCCTAGAAGAGCTAAGCAAACAGTGGCGATGTGATCCCAGGCTTCACTGCAATATTTAGTGTACTGGAGAAAGCAGGCTAGAGCTCAGGAACCTTCAAGGGCTCTTTACATTTTACTCAAAGAGGTGGCAGAGCAGAGCAATTAAGAACTGTGCTACCTGAGTTTAAATCCTGGCTCTTTGGCTTATTATTTAAGCTGGAGCAAGTTTCTCAATCCCAGTTCCTTCATCTTTACAAGGGGGAAAACATTCGTTTGTAGCTCACAGGGACATGGTAAAGCTTAAATGAGTTAATACATGTAAAACATAGCAAGGTTTGGCACTCAGGAAGTGCTCAATAACTCTTAGCTATTGCTGTTTTATGCTACATGCTCAGTCACCTTCTCTGTCTAACCTGCAAATAGGAGCCTAAAGCCTACAAGTGTTTTAAATTAAGCTGCTGTGAACACATAATGAAATACATGGCCATATTCTTGGCTACTTGTACCATCTGGTTGAGGAAGAAGCGATGTTACACAGTTATAAACCTGAAGTGTTATTTCTCCCTTTTAGCAATTCAGCATGTGACAGTGAGTAATATTGTTGACAAAGCACCTGTAATGACTTTCACAGCTGAGAGACATAAAAAAAAGAAACATCAACTAAAATAAAAAAATAGTTAATTATTACTGTCATCCTTAACCTTGTTTTTACTATATCATGGGCCCTTCACACGTTTACTTTTCACGAACATCTTAAAAGATAAATTAAAATAGTATTTCTGTTATACTGATGCTGAAACCGAGGCTTAGAGATGTCTCATAACTTCCCAGAGTCTTATAGTTACTAAATGACAGAGCCAGGGTTCACCTCAGACAGTCCGATTCTAGAGTCCCTCCACTCCTCTGTTAACCTGCTACCTGCCATGGGTCTCAATTCATAAACTACATTGCCAACTAATAGGGACGGTCATTTAAAATAGTCATTCAATCTTTTCAAGAGGGAAAAGGCACCTTCCTTTGCATTTATACTACTTAATATCTAAGTTCCTGAGTCTACTGTTAATTTGGGAGATATGTTTGAATCCCTATAAAACAAAAACTCACAACATTGGAGCAATCTTCTGGCCTATATTCAAAAGGGGAGTCTTCTAAGAATTAATAAATCATAAATTTTTTATGATTTAGCAACCACATTAAATATCACAGAAAGATAACTACAGCCAAACCATCAGGTCTGGGTTACCCTGAACAAGTCATTTTTCCTCTCTGACCCTGAGTCTATTCTGTGAACTGACAGAACTGGACTAGAGAATCTCAAAATTTATCCAGATATTCTGCACAGACATTGACATGCAAAATAAACTCACGTATATTTTACTCAATTACTTCAAGATACCTCTAGTCTTTAGATATCTTTAAATATGTTTCAAATTTTGGAGGATTTTTTCATCAGACATTTAGGGATGCAAATGGACTGTCCTGCCAGTGCTCTCAAATTTAGCAGACCCCTAAGCCTAAATATCGGTTTGGTTCACATTTCGTTAAAACAGCAATGCCACCTAGTGGACACAAACCCATTCTATGAATGTTGAATCTAGGTACCTATGAAGAGCCACAATATTATAATATACTGTCTTTCCTGCACCGTCCAAAACATTGACACTCATTTCACTAAAATATTACATCCTTGACCGTATCACTGGGCAGGAAGGCATCTGTGGTAGAGTGTGGTGACTAAGAACTCTGCTTCTGGAGTCAAAGTGCCTGCATTCAAAACCCAACTGTGCCTTTTCCCTTAAACAATTTACTTCACTTCTCTGAGTCTCAGTTGTTAACCCAGGCCAATAACAGTCTTTATCTGTGTGTGTGTAGATTAAGTGAGTTAATATTTATGAGTTCTTAGTACAATACCTATCATATGTAAGCACCATTATTATTAATAATATAACTGTTATTTTAATTGACTGTTAATATCACTGGTTATTGCAGATAATATAATTACCTTTTATCGAGCACCTACACTGTGATGAGCAAGTCCTATTTTAATTCTCATAACAATCCCATTATGCCTGTTATGTAAGTATTTGTATATTTTACTGATGGAAAAATCGAGGCTTAGAAGTTATATAACTTGTAAAAAGCAAAGAACATGTATGAGCCCATATCTGAGTGACATCAAAACCCATTCTTTTAACCATTATACTGTATTTCCTCCCACCAATGGCAGCTCCTCACAAGTTGATTGCCATTCTCACAGCAAAACAGGTTTGGTGTTTGCTGCCTACCTGACCTCCTTCTAGGCACTACAAACTGGAGCTTTCAGAGTATGCACGCTGTCATTTTGACTTGCTTTGATTAATAGGCATCTAAACCAATCTGGTTGGTGGCAAGCTGCCATAGAAAAAAACCCTATGCATCTAAAACTGAAAATCAGATTTTGCCAGATCCTGACTGGGTGAATTCGAGATTATGTCACACCAAAAAAAAAAAAAATTTAACAAATCCCTTGGCTACCAGAAGTCCTGATCTGCTTCCTCTGGATTCTAAGAGAATAATGAAATGTGTGCAACTAGGTCATTATGCTTCTGATATTGGGTCATCTTAAAAGCAGATCGCTTTTAAAAACCAGTTTTTAGATCAGTCCACATAGACTAAGATCTCATGAGTTTGAAATTTTTGTTAAAAACACACGTAAGAACCATAACACAACTATATAAGCAACCGCATGCAGATCCCAAAAAGTCAGTTTTTGAATATTAGCAGAGTCAGGAATATTCTCCCAAAAAAACAAACTTGTCTTGCTGAAAGTTCACCAACAAAGCTACAAAATTCCTAGGTTAAGGGCCCTAATGATAATGTTTGATATATGGAGAAAAATGTAGAAAATCCTTTTATGCATTTTAGTCATTTTGAGCCTCACACCAATTCCTTCAGGTGAGCAGTGAAGAAACCATTTCGTTGTACAGATAAAGAAATTGAGAGTCTGAAACAGTGAGTGATATTCCTAGGACAGAGAGTTAGTTAAGTGATAAAGCTTAAATTCTAAGGTTAAGGTTAAGTCACTGTGCTAGACTGCCAGGCATTTTTCTTCAAATACCTATTTTTGAAATGTGCCATACACTCGAGAAGAGCAGAACAGGGTTTCTGCCCTCACCATCTAGGAGGTACCACGAAAATAAATAGTCATGGCAATTCACCACATCCTAAGTATACGTTCTGGGCAGGATGCTACCACACTCTTCTGGAGGTGAGGGAGACGGCAAGTATTGATCAACCTGAGCCACATCTCTTATCAGGAATGTTTTATTCCCCTAGTTTTGAGAATAGAAATAAAATGTGGGTAAGCAAACAGAAAACCATGAAACATTTCAGGAGTTACATCCTTGGGTTTTTCTAAAACCATAGGAAAAAGAAGCCATGAAATGAAAGAATGGCAACAAGTAAGCTGAAAATTAATATTTAGACAGCAATATTAACTGGGTTTAGCTGGAATTTTACTTCAAGCTGGCGTGATGGATGTGTTATATCTTTAGGGATAACATTTTGCAGTGGTTGGTGGCAGGGAGAGGAAGCTAGCTAAAAGATGCTCCGCAAACATGCAGAAAAGGAAAGTAGAACATCTTGTCTTTGCTCCACCACTAACGAGCTCAGATGAGTTGGGGAATTCTGCAGGACTAATACTCTTAATGAAAGCTCATTTAAGCTGGAAGTGATTGGCAATGTATCTACAACGTCTCAGACAACAAGACAATTCAAACAGCCAAATAACATGATTTTCATATTAAAAAAATCCATCAAATTCGCTACAATGCTAAGGGTGTACATTGCCTTTTACAAACATCACCTTGGTTTGCTCTTCTATTCAGTAACTTTCTCTCCAGATAAAGACAATGAAATGTGAATTAATTGATCCCTTCTTATATAGTCTTTAACAAAGACTTATTTTCATATTGCTTTTGTGTTCTATTTATAGAACCTGGAATGTTAAGCATCATAAATAAATAAACATCTCTTTTTTAAAAATTCACCTATTACAGAAACTGAGTATTAATAGTTAAAGGAGATTACAAAGAGGTATTGACCTAAAAGCGATCTAGTCCCTGTAATGTACTACTTCATTCTATTAAGGCTACATAAAAATACAGAAGATTTTACTAGTAGTGTTTTATTTTGCAGAATTCTATTA
This sequence comes from Symphalangus syndactylus, assembly GCF_028878055.3. NCBI lineage: Eukaryota > Metazoa > Chordata > Mammalia > Primates > Hylobatidae > Symphalangus > Symphalangus syndactylus. The sequence continues at coordinate 69,790,759 of NC_072425.2, read as the reverse complement.
AAAATGGTGGTGTTTCAATTGTGGTTTATTAAGAACCCCAAGCAGATGCTTTGGTCTTAAAGCAGCACATATGCTTTTAAGGATAAATATTTTATACTGTATAAATCTATTATGCACATCTAACTACCCATGCAGAAATGGTGCAGATAATAGAACTTAACTCTTGCTATATATTTCCTGTGTCCTGTGATAGAACCTGTATCAAATACAGATAGGCATTCCATTTAGAGGTAACTGTCTGATACATCATTAAAACAGATAGAAGTAGACCAAACTAGCAAGAAAAATTACTTGAACAATATGGGAAAAGGAAAATTCAGTGTTTAGCTCTTTCTCCCTTGCATTGAGAGGAGACGTCTTGTGAACTTTCATTGTCATCTAACCCCTCTCTCACCCCCACCCCAACCACACACCCTTTGCAGGCCATTTAGGGAAAGTACATTGAGATTGGGGGTCCTAACTCCGCATACTAGCCATGTGAATGTATTCAAAATTAGTCCAGCTGTCTGAGATTCTGTCTCACCATCTGAAAAATAAGACAATTGGACCAAGTGACTTTTAAAGACTATGGTTCTCTCATCTTCCAGAGAGATTTGGTCATGTGCATTAATATTCCCCCCTTGTTATAGCCATGTCACACAGATAAGAGTAGGGTAGAAGAGAGGAGGGGACTTGGAAGCAAATAAGCAATTCTGAATGATGCTGCGTAACTTGTCTATGGCAGTAGCCAGCACACCTCCCTCCTGGAGAGCAGGACGATACTCGGGGCTTTCACTGAGTGAAATGACCCAGCCAAACATGCAGTTAACAACCACTGTCAAATCAGAACCGTGCACTTGCTTCTTCTCTCCGTCCACCCTCCTGAAAACAAAACAAAACAAAACAAAACAAAAAAACAAGAAATCAGATTAAAATGAATGTCAAGGACACCAGGAGCAGCTCAAGGAAAGGGTAGTGGCCAATCCCAAATCACTCCAAGTTCATGTACAATCCAATTAAAGAGTGAGCTGCTGTACAGATGCCGCTTTAGGGCAAACGCACCTGTCCTCTCTAGTTCACTACAACCTGATCACTTCCAAGCTCCTCTTGAAGAAAATGCAAATATGTTCATAAAATGAATATAGGTTCTTTTTTTTTTTTTTTTTTTTTTTTTTTTTAGACGGAGTCTGCCTGTCACCTAGGCTGGAGTGCAGTGGTGCGATCTCGGCTCACTGCAACCTCCACCTCCCAGGTTCAAGTGATTCTCTTGCCTCAGCATCTCAAGTAGCTGGGATTACAGGCCTGGCTAACTTTTGTGTTTTTAGTAGAGACAGGGTTTCACCGTGTTGACCAGGCTGGTCTCGAACTCCTGACCTCAGGTAACACACTCGCCTCAGCCTCCCAAAAGTGCTGATATTACAGGCGTGAGCCACCATGCCCGGCAGAAGATATTCTTGACTACTGAGGGACCAACCTACCTAGGTCACCTGGGTCATTGGAGAGGGACTTACTTGACTCTTCTGAAATTTTAGCACCACCTTGTTCTGTGCCAACCACAGAATATCTCCCAAAGCCTGCTTATTTCCAAAATTCTGCTTTCTATCTCAAAAAGGAATTCTCCCAGTTTGGGGCCAATTTGTCATATTCCTAGGACCTCTACCATGGTTACAGCTATCGTATTAACCAGTCTATGGCCGTGAATTATCGTAGAGGATACCTGGAGCCACGGACTCTACAGTTAATCCCTAGGGTTATTTGACTCCATATCTTTCTAGATATCCTCTAGTAACCCCGCAAAGATGGTCTACAATCAGCTAGTAACATGTACAGTGCTTCCCCACAACTGCAATAAATGGTAGAATGTATACAAAGCACTTTGTAACCAGCCAGTTTCCAAACAAATATAAATATGATTTACATCACAAACAACACACACATATATGCTCAATTCAAGTACTCACAGACATACATATCTACTTACAGTACATGTGTGCATATCAGTCACTACATGCTTGTACCTCTGTTAATACAGTTTTCCCAATGTGCTAGCAATTCATTAGGCTACATTAATATTAATCTTCTAAAGCACCGTTTTTATTTTGAGTTGAAACTATGCAAAATTTATCTTCCTCAGTGTATTTCTCCTGGAGATACTAGTTTGGGATTACATTTTGCCTTAGAATTCAGAACCTCATAAGAAGATTCTAAAATCGACTACCACCACCACCAACAACAAAATGTTACTAAGAAGCTACTGGAAAGCCAACTCCATTTTAGACATTCAATTTCAAAAGCCATAGTAATTATAAAATACTCTACAGTAAGCAAAAGGAAAGGAGATTACAGGAGGGCCTGCCTGTGACTTGGAGGAGCAGGGAATGTTTCTATTTATGAAGTGACCTCAGAATCAGTCCCTAATGACAGTTTCTACATCGAATAGTATTTCAAGACGTGATACTGCAGAGAAGCCATACTTTTAAGGCATTGCAAGCTTCGACATTGGCTCTTAGAGCTCCGAATTACTTTTCCACTGGCTGGGGTGAATGTATTAGCCACATTTCCAAGCACCCGTATTTGGAAGAGCTGGTAAGGGTTAAAATACCACATGGGCTATGGAACACAGAAATGCCAATTGATCACAAGGTTGATGGAGATTAGCATACTTTGGTGTGATTAGCATGGTATGCAACCAATTTAACAGGTGCTCTCTGCTAACCAATACAGGATTTATTTCTGTGATGTTTGCAAATGTGGGGAAACCTGTTGGAAATTGTCCCAACTGGAAAACAATTTTTGTTTTATTTGTTTTATTTTATTTATTTTCTAAGGTAAGCTTTCTCTTGACAACATAATCTCAATACTGAGGAGAATGAATTTGCTGTTTAAATTTGAGGCATGTTTATGAGGCCTACTGGGGAACTGCTATTTGGTTTTCTGCAAGATTTGTTCTGGAAAAATTTGACACAATAAGGAACCATCAAAAACCACTATTTTAAACTTTAGTCAATTAAATACATTATTTAAATTACCATGTACTTTTTAAAATTTAGGGTGTTTGAAAATATAAAAATAGCCTTCAAAGATTACCTCTAAATTAGTTCTTCCTAAAGGTCAGAAATGTATTGACTAAACATCCAAAAGGGTGGTGAGGTGGGGGAGAGATTGCATCTGTTTAAATTAACAATCAATCCATATGTCAACAAAATTCAAATGGTGAAAATCAGTCCTAGTGATGGCCCTGAGCAATTTTCATAATGAAGTTTCATCATCTGTGACCCATTGGTTGTCCTTTGGTAGCGTGTGGAGGTGCAGTTTTTAAGGAGACTAAAGGAAGATTTTCCATGGCCTCTGGATTTTGCTGTTTTGGTTTGTCCTATCTAAGACTCTTCAAGTGCTTGTAAGCCTGTAAACTGTACTCTCACCTTCTGTAACTCTACAAGGCTTCTCCCCCATGCGTCACAACAAAGAAAATTCTTATGTCAGCCGGGCGCAGTGGCTCACACCTGTAATCCCAGCGCTTTGGGAGGACGAGGCGGGTGGATCACATGAGGTCAGGAGTTCAAGGCCAGCCTGGCCAACATGGAGAAACCCTGTCTCCACTAAAAATACAAAAATCATCCAGCTGTGGTGACACGTGCCTGTAATCCCAGCTTCTTGGGAGGCTGAGGCACAAGAATTGCTTGAACCTGGGAGGCAGAGGTTGCAGTAAGCCAAGATTGCAGCACTGCACTTCAGCCTGGGTGACAGAATGGGACTCTGTCTCAAAAAAAAAAAAAAAGGAAAGAAAATTCTCACATAGCCTTTCCAGACTCAAGTTGTCAAGCTTCACACAGCCCTTAGAAAACATCGCTGATGCCAAATCCCATGCAGATGGAGGATCGAACCCCAAAAAACTGAGTTAAATGGGTTGTGACTTCCTCAAAAGCACAAACTAAAAGACTGAAAGGGGCCATGTTGGCTTCCTTGGTCTTACTACATAACTCCCTTAAAATTCATCAACTGCAGGACATTTAAGTAAATTAATCTTTCTGACTGTTCTGTGAAGAAGATCGTTTACTGTAAAAGTTCACTTTTAAATGCAATCTTTTAATAATAGATTCTTTCCCCATTTCGTCAACTGATTTCAAGAAAGGAAACTGTAATTTCCCAAAAATTAGACACACACTGTTGCAATATAGCAAAATGCTTGTGATCCAAAACAGCTTTCTGTTGTTAAATAAAGAAAGCACCCTCTTAGATAGTTAACTTGTTTTTCCTGCTTGTAATTTTTTCCCTGCTTTGGATATACTCTGTTTAAACACAAATGCTATGTAGGTTCTTTCAGCTTTACTTCCTGCTTTCTTACCCTTTATTAGAAAATGCTATCTTACTTGAAGCCAGGTGCGGTGGCTCACTTTGGGAGGCCGAGGCAGGCAGATCACCTGAGGCCAGGAGTTCGAGACCAGACTGGCCAACATGATGAAACTTCATCTCTACTAAAAGATACAAAAATTAGCCAAGTGTGGTGGCTCGTGCCTGTAGTCCCAGCTACTTGCACGACTGAGGAAGGAGAATCCCTTAAGCCAGGGAAGCAGAGGTTGCAGTGAGCCAAGATGGCACCACTGCATTCCAGCTGGCCGACAGAGCAAGACTCCAACTCAAAAAAAAAAAAAAAATGCTATCTTACTTAAGCTTCCTAAAATTTGAGAAAATGTTAATCACTTTATTAATCTATTCATTTAGTCTTTGCCCAGCTATTACTATTACTTGCATTAATCTGATTTTTAAATTTTTATTCCATTTCATAATTTATTGAATTGTGTTTTATTATATTTTTATCATTTTTAAAAGTTAACAGCATAATCTTACATTTTGTCAACATATTTTTTCTGAAGAACTCTAGGAGCAAATTGGTCTTAGAATATTCAGGTCTGCATGAAGTAAAAATCAGTTATGCCATTCTCTGATATGTGAGTTGGCAATAGAATTTGCGTGTAAAGGAGATTGAAAGCTATCCTGATTAATTGAGGAGGAAGTAATGAGTGGCTGGACCATGAACTGAGCCAACAAATAAGTTATAAATTATTGATGCCCCCAATTTCTGCTTAAAAAAACTTGAGGAAACAAAATGCTAAATCTACTCTTCCTTTGAATCTACAGATCACTAATAGATTGCTGTTTTAAGCTTAAATATATCAATGGTTTTATTCTGACAGCAGAATTCTATTTATGCTAAAAATAACGATCTCTAAATAGGGATTAGAAAAATCAGAAAGGTCTTTAAATAGACATTGTCTTTTCTGACATTGCCATCAGTGACAAACCACTAGACTTGTTCTGTCTAATGACAGAAAGCAAAACTGGTGGTCTGTTTTGAAAAAGGAAAAATGTGTGTGCATTTGGTTAAATGTTTCACCTTTCAACCAAGTGTTTTATTATGTTTTAGTTACTGCCTAAGAGCACAGATTCTAAGAAATCTTGATAGTATGAAAACCTAATGTAGGCACTTAAAACATGCCTTGGGCAAGTCCATAGAGATATCCTGCCACTAATTCACAGTGAATCCCCTAAGAATTCCATTTTCGCACTAGTAGTATAAACTAAACAGAGAATTCAGTGGTACTCTAGATCCTTAAGGCAAGTGACAAATTAAAAATTCATTAATCACTTTGAGGCTGAGATACGGTATTTTTAGGAAGAATACTTCCAACTTTGAAAAAAAAAAGTCTCTTGTGGAGAAAAATGAATAGAGGGTATAGTTCACCAAGAAGAAACCATTCTTTCTCAGGAGGAAAAAAAAAAAAAAGAGGGAGGAGGTGAGAGCAGAGAATTAGGAAGTTCAGGAGCAACACCCTCTAGCGCTATATATAGCTCTGAGGCTCAGCTTTCTTGCCTTGGTGCAGTTGGGCCTCCGGTGCTCTTGGTAATGACACTGAAAGCAGCAGTTTTTAAAGATATACTCAACTTTCCCCACTCCCAAGATGTGGGATTCTAATGAATCTACCCATGCAATCCGTGTCTGAGACATTATAGCCTTTGGAGAGCGCCATTTGCTGAAATGTCTAGTGACAGCTAAAATAAGCCGCTTTGGTGGAAAAAAACCCGCTGAGTGGTTGAAATCAGAGCTGCAGAAGGTCACTTGCTATTTTAGTAACTGCAAGCTGGTCCTCATTTTATAACATCACAGTTATAAACAAGACATTGTCACCTTGCTTGTCAGTTTACTTCTTTTTCACCAAAATAAGCAGATGTAGCCCTTTTTCTTTCTACACAGAATTAGGTAATTTGGATGACTTGTTTCCAAACTTTGCTTAACTGTATGGTTCAATATGTAAGAGAAGTTATTTTTCACACATTTCTATAAACATTGCTTCAAAATATTATTAGCTTTTTACATCGTCCGATATAATTGACCTTTTAAAACTCTATTTACCTGTATAAACCTTATCACGCACATCTCAATCATGCTGTAAATCCTTACATTGGACTGTCTTTCATACTCCTTTGATTTATTAAGATATCACAGTGAAGAGTATTGAGGATGGGGTAGGATATGTAGAAGTCCTTTACAGTCTCAGGGGAGAGAGAAAGAGAGAGGAGAGAGAGAGAGAGAGAGAGGTGACTCAGCTAATTTCTAGGATTATTTAGATATAGTCCATTTGGAAACGGAAGAAGGAAGTTAGTTCCAGCCCCAGGGTTCTATAATGATTGCACACACTATTGAGAATTACCGTCAATTTTATTCTAGTTTTCCCTTCAAAAATTTAATTTCTCTTTTCTTATTGCCCACATCAAAAGTAAAGATTACCCTTAAGACTTCTAGGGAGGTGTGACAATTTTAACAATATTTTAAAATATTTTTTCATCAAAGTGATACAGAAGTATATTTACCTATATCAATTATTTTAAAACTTTCTGACACTTTTTTCATTTGATTCACACATTGTCATTTCTATCCCATAAAGTTGCTCAATATAAAAAGTTATAAATTCTGTTAATTGAATATAAATCTTGGATTCCAATAAGCCTTCCACAAGGAATAGTATCAGGGCCAAAGTTGAAAACAAAACAGCAATTTTTGGGGGGAAGTTTTATGTGTTTATACATGTGAGAATATAGAAGGGAAAGGAAGAGAAAGAGAGAGTGATAGCAAGTGATTGTTCATGAAATTAACAAATAGAAAATGAGGAATGTGGATTTAATATTAACCTGCAATACACACCCAATTTTTCCTTGCCTGCATCAATGTTCACTTTTCATGATTAAATCACTTATCATGATTAAAAGGAATGACTGGACAGACTGAGCATATAAAATTGTTTTTCTCTTTCCTCTACATCATTATATTAACTATCAAAGCAGCCCACATACTCTTAGTAAATTGAACAAACCTCTGTCTCACTGAACACATGTAGGGAATCTTAACAACTGAGAAGATGTAGCTGCATTTTCATTACAAGTTTTCTTTCACACCCACTTAAGAAATCTGCAGCCTCATCCGTGGTCTCAGGAAGAGCAGAGTGCAGAGTTTGTGTGCATCACCTTTGCAGGTGGTAGAATTTCCCATCAGTTAGTAATCTGGGCAATATTCCTGTTGGACTTACTATTCCAGCACAGAGCATGCTGACTTATTCTTCGACATGTACCATCTGCAGCCCAAGCTAGTCAAAGAAGCCAACAAAAACTGAGCTGAAAACAGCTGCAATCCAAGTTAGGGTAACGGATGAAGGATGTGAGATTGCCCAGAAAGATTCCATATCCTCTGCTCTTTTACCTCAGTCCCTTTTGTCTGGACTTTCTCATGTGGTTGGTCCCTAGAGAGGACTACATTTACTGTTACCTTTTCTACTTTTCCAAGCAAGGACTCTTGAAAGTTCCTTTGGCTCCCAACAGGAACTTTGCATACTGTATTCATTGTCTCTCCTTTGGCCTTTCTTTTTAAATCCTTCTCCTCTTTGCACAACTGCAGACTCTCAGTCTAAGCAAACCATCTCCTTGGACATTCAAGCATCTTTCTAATTGACAGAATGAGCCCTCCAGCCTTGCTCCCATGAGACCAAGTCTAGCTGTACCACGTCTTGTATCAAGCTGAGCTTTGAGAGGGTCAAGTCGGTTTTTGCACATGGCTCACCTCTGCACTGCAGAACAGTGAGAGAAAGCGGAGGAGGAAGGTGTCTGCAATTGCTGCTACTGTGCTTTTGCCTTCGTTGCCATTCGTAATAAGTCTTATTTATAAAAGAGATTTGACTTGCATTTCCCACCACATGGATATGGAAAATAATTTTGCATGCTTACCATTTGACTTCAAAGCCATTCTGAGTGCTTAGGCTTTAAGATCATCAAACAAAGGATCAGTCTTAACTCTGACAAATCCTTTGAGAAATAAAGCAGACAATTGAAGGAAGGAAGAACGGATAGATGGATGGGCATCTTCAACATTATCTTCACTAACTCAGCATTGGTTAAGCACCTACTATATTTAATATTTTCTCTCGGTGCCTCATCTGCTGGTCCCATGTATTCTCCTTCAAAATTTTCTTGAATCTAGCTCCTCCACTCCATCTCTGTCATTATGACCTAGTTCAGACCTTCCTCATAGCTTGCCTGAATTTTCACAACAGCCTGATTAATTTCATGTACTCACTAATGCCATCTCATCTTTGCCATGACTAAAGTCACCTTTCTAAAACAAAAACCAAGGTGGGGAGCAGTGGCTCACACCTGTAATCCCAACACTTTGGGAGGACAAGGCGGGTGGATCACCCGAGGTCAGGAGTTCGAGAACAGCCTGGCCAACATGAAGAAACCCCGGCTCTACTGAAAATACAAAAATTAGCCAGGCATGGTGGTACTCACCTGTAGTCCCAGCTACTCGGGAGGCTGAGGCAGCAGAATCACTTCAACCCGAGAAGTGGAGGTTGCAGTGAGCTGCGATCATGCCACTGCACTCCAGCCTGGGCGACAGAATGAGACTCTGTCTCAAAAATAAATAAATAAGACAAAAAACAGACCATAGTTTACAGCTCCTACTTTACAACTTCAGTTGGTTACCAGTTATCTCTGAATTGGTAAAATTCAGAGATAAAATCCAAAAATCCTACAAGATGAAATTCCTTGACCTGCTTACTCAGACGTCCGTACTTCAGTCACAAAATCCATCCACCCTAGTCTTATTTCTCCTCATCTCCTCCATGCACCCTATGTTGCAAATATACAAGACTTCAAGCCAGGAAAGACAGACTCAGTTTCAAAAACATTGCTTGCTAGCTCCATAGAAACTGGTCTAGACTCACTTGGTCTTTTTTTTTTTTTTTTTTTTTTTTTTTTTGAGACAGAGTCAGGCTATTTCCCCAGGCTGGAGTGCAGTGGCCCGATCTCAGCTCACTGCAAACTCCGACTCCCTGGTTCAAGCAATTCTCCTGCCTCAGCCTCCCGAGTAGCTGGGATTACAGGCACCTGCCACCATGCCCAGCTAATTTTCTGTGTGTGTGTGTGTGTGTGTGTGTGTGTGTGTGTGTATTTTTAGTACAGACAGGGTTTCACCATGTTGACCAGGATGGTCTCAATCTCCTGACCTTGTGATCCACCTGCCTTGGCCTCCCAAAGTGCTGGGATTACAGGTGTGAGCCACTGCGCCCAGCCCTCACTCACTCTTTCAAAACCTCACTTCTATCCTCAGTAAAGGGGAGACTGGTTGTAAAGAAGTAAAGGTTATAAAGATATGTAATGTCAGAAATTACCTAGCCTACAGCTAGCTTTCTATCTGTGCCTTCATAACATCATTCCCTCTACCTGGGATACATCCTTCTCTTCTCTATGTGACAAACTGTGCTCATCCTTCAAGACCCAGGCATCTCCTCTATGGTTATTTTCCTGCCCCTACCCCCAGACTAAGTTAGCCACTTTCTTCTTTGGGCTCCCACAGTAACTGTGGGCATTTATTGCATCATGATATGAAAATATATTATTGTAAGATACTATAAAACACAGGCAAGGGTAGGGGATGGTGGCTCATGCCTGTAATCCCAGCACTTTGGGAAGCTGAAGCAGGTGGATCACTTAAGGTCAGGAGTTCGAGACCAGCCTGGCGAAGGTGAGGAAACCCTGTCTCTACTAAAAATACAAAAATTAGCCAGGCGTGGTGGTGGGCACCTGTAATCACAGCTACTCGGGAGGTTGAGGCATGAGAATCACTTGAACCTGGGAGGTGGAGGTTGCAGAGAGCCAAGATCGTGCCACTGTCGTCCAGCCAGGGCAACAGAGTGAGACTCGGTCTCAAAAATAAATAAATAAATAAAAATTAAAAAAGAAAAGAAAAGCCAAAATCTTTGTTTTTTAATCTGTACCTTGACCTGATACAGAGTACCTTCTCAAAAATATTTGGTGAATGAATATATGAAGGCATTATGCTGGGATCTGCTGTCCAGTTCTTAAAGAGCTCATACTCTTAAAGGGTGTGGGACAAACAGAGGAATTCAAATAACCACAGTATGAGTCTCACTGGAACAAGGGCTCAATTGAGGCAGAATCAAAGTGTGATGGCAGCCAGCCCTTCTTCCTGAGGACATGGTTGGCAGGGAAACTTTCACCAGGCATGGCCATCTGGGTTGAGTCCTGAAGCATGCATGTGGATTTAATTTCCTATTTCCTTAACCTTCCCACGTATTTATTGTACCTACCCTTCCTCATAAACCATAGACTCCTAAATTTTGATATCAGAAGGCCAGAGAATTCTTAAGCTTTGGCCAACACTTCCAGGCAGATGTCATAAAAGAACAGATAGAGTTTTTCATAACACAATTGTGAGTGGCAATGATAATCTAGTTTATAAACCCTGAAGCCTGTAAATTACCAACAAATCAGCATGTCTTTGAAAATGAAAACAAACTACACCAAGAAGATAATAGTTTGAAAACTATAAAGCTATAAAATCTTTTGTTATCATTATGTACCTACTGGAAAGCAAATATGTTTTTTAGATTCTAAGTAATTAGACTGCCCCGGTGAAATTGAAAAATGATGAGCCATGACATACCAATCTAGTTTAATATGATGGATAGAGTAATTTTTACCCTTTTTACACCATAGGAGAATGTTCAATAAAACTTTGAATATAGGATTTTTTAAAGAAAGGATTTTGTAATATCATAAGCAGTGCAAGTCTAGAAATGCTCAATGCTGAATCCAATAGAGTAGAACTATCGTCAGAAGTTAGCATTTGGTAGCATAACGTGTATTATTTTATTTTGATTGAAAAACTCTTGAAATATCTTCCTTCTGTAGGATGGATTACGGAATTAAGTATCTCCACTGAGTTGTATCTCCACTGGAGTCATCATATTGCTCCCCTGATGACAAACTATGTGAACTGTCCTAATAAGGATAACTGTGGCTACCATTTATTCAGTGTTTCCAATGGGCCAGGCAATGGTCTATAGATTTTTGTTTAGAAAATTTACTAGAAGCTTAAGTTTACAATTTTTTGTTCTCTACATCACTAAAATTTAATTTACTTTGTACCCTATATACCAGAAGCTTAGTGAGATAGAAAGGAGACAGCCAAATGCTGCTTTGAGGGCTGTCCTGGAGAAATGGGGTTGGCCATTTAGAAAGAACAGAACTTATGTTTGAAATGGCACTACCTGAAATACAAGAAAATTTTATTTTCAACTAGTGTTCAACTAGCAGGTGGGATTACAAGGGACCACCTCCTAGCTCTAGCCACCTCCAGGGGACTCACAGCAGGCTTGTTTTGTCTTGTTTTGTTTTGTTTTGTTTTGTTTTTGAGATGGAGTCGCGCTCTGTCACCCAGACTGGAGTGCATTGGTGCGACCTCCACCTCCCAGGTTCAAGCGATTCTCCTGCCTCAGCCTCCTGAGTAGCTGGGATTACAGGCGCATGCCACCACACCTGGCTAATTTTTTGTGGTTTTTTTGGTAGAGATGAGGTTTCACCGTGCTAGCCGGGATGGTCTTGATCTCCCACAGCAGGCTTTTTTTAAGGAGAGTTCTTATGTCTGGTTCTATTGCTCAAATTTCATGTCTCCAAACCCAAAATGATTGGTACTTAAGATATGATGTGAAATACAACTCGATTGGGATAAACTGCCCAAAATTGTGTTTGCTACTAATTTTTGTGAATATAATTATTTAATCACTTTAAAACTTTTTAAAAGAAAAAGGTTATTATATAAAAAATTTAAAAGGAGAATATAATGGTCCTTATGACCCAATTCCAATCATTATCAGCTCATAAGCCAATATTGTATTGTGTACACCACCTCTCCCATTATTATGTAAGATATTTACATTGCCCCAAAGTCAAATCTACAAAAATAATATTGTCAGTGAAAGAGTCGGACTGACTCAAAGAGTCTGACCCGATCGGGCTCAAACCAAAGACACGCTGGTCGTGGCCAAGAGATTTTATTGGAGGCACCAAGGCAACACCACACAGAGGAGAAGGAAGGAAGAAGGGGCGAGCTGCTTAGGTGCTGGGTTTTTATACTCAGTGGGGCTACGTGGGCATCGGTGACTGGCTTAGGGGTGGGGTTTGAGTAAAAGGCAGGAGGTGTTCTTCCCTGATTGGCCTTCTCTTGGCGGGCTCGCAGGGTGGGGAACCGGGAACCGGGGGTGAAAAACCCAGAACCGGCGCCATCTTACTGTGCCCATGTTACTTAACAGTCAGAAAATTTAATTTCTTTCCTTGTCCCTGCATTCTATTTATTCCCTATTTCCTCTATACATAGCCTTTCTTTTAGTTTATTGTTTAATGCTTCCTTTAAAAAAGATAAGCAAATAAATTTATATTTTAATGCCCCCTTTCTGAGATAAACAATAGGGTTCTAGTGATTTTCAAAACATTTTAAAGTATTTGGAGTACAAGTGTTAAGACTGTTAGTTGACTTTCAAGCCAAAAAGCAAGAAATATAATAATTTTATATCTTTTTTATAAATAAATACCTTTGAATGGTTTCCAACTTGTAAAACCCCTAAGTTGTGATCAAAAGATCTGGGGGAAAGCAATAAATTTTGTTTAAAATACTGAAAATTGAAAAAATGCACTAAAGAGTTTGTCTGAAGATTTTAAGATAGATAGCAATGTTAAAGACACTTTAATACAGTAGGAGTATCTCCAAAAGGCATTCTTGTAGTAAACACATTAAAAGCTAATGAGCAGACTGATTTTATTCACAAACCTTTGAACTGATATCTTTTCTCACAGATCGAATTGCACAGAACATCATTAAGTCCCATTTGGAGACATGTCAATACACCATGGAAGAGCTGCACCAGCTGGCGTGGCAGACCCACACCTACGAAGAAATTAAAGCCTATCAAAGCAAGGTACTCTGGGAAACCATGAGAAAGTTTTTCTGTGATTACCCTATTGCTGTCTTGCTCAAGCTCAGCACTATTGGCATGTTGCGCTGGGCAATTCTTTTCTGTAAGGGCATCCTGCAGATTGTTCGATACTTACCAGCATCCCTGGCCCTACCCACTAGATGTGGCATCGCCCTCACACACACTTGTGACAATTAGAAATGTCTCCAGATACTGCCAGCTGTTTCCAAGGAGGCAAAACTACCCTGATTGAAAAACCACTGCCCTATTTGAGTGACTACAGAGACTGTGCCTTCATCAAATGATTTTAGGACATCTCTTGCTGATTTCTTGGGTGGAGGCAAGGAGCAGGAGCAATGTAATAATCACAGCAGTTGTAATCCTCACAAACTTACACAACAAATATATGGAACAAGGCTTTCTAAATTTTTTTCTTGCCCTCCATGTTAAAAAGAATCCAAATAACAGGACAACTCATCCCATATTTTTATTATTACAGTGTGTTATTTCTTTGGGTTTATAGAAGAAGTTTTTAAGAGGAATTTATTGTTGTTTTTCAGTATTTACATTACATTACTTTGGGATAGAGATCCCCAATTACAAAATCTACCAGTAGATGGAACTTTAATAAAATATTTAAATGCCTGTATATCTAAATAAATGTTTACAATATGCTGATTTTTCTCCACCAGAACAACTAAATCTTAGTACTTTTATATAAATAGGGAAACAAAGGCATTGTGTCACTATGGTCAATAAAAATTAGAATTAACACACATAGATTTCTGTTTCTCATTTCAAAAAATAAACTGAGGACTAAAAAATATTTGGGGGATTCTACTGAACTTAGGAGAATGATTTGATTTGATGTAATGCCTTTTTCCTCGGAATTTTTTTTTTTTTTTTTTTTTTTTTTTTTTTTTTTTTTTTTTTTGAGACAGAGTCTCGCTCTGTCACCCATGCTGGAGTGCAGTGGCACAATCTCGGCTTACTGCAAGCTCTGCCTCCCAGGTTCACGCCATTCTCCTGCCTCAGCCTCCTGAGTAGCTGAGACTACAGGCGCCCCCCACAACGCTCGGCTAATTTTTTGTATTTTTAGTAGAGATGGGGTTTCACAGTGTTAGCCAGGAGGTCTCGATCTCCTGACCTCGTGATCCACCTGCCTCGGCTTCCCAAAGTGCTAGAATTACAGGCATGAGCCACCGCGCCCAGCCTCGGAATTCTTTTTAAACCAGAAAACACTCTCCATAGGTCTGGAAAAAAGACACAACATAAAAATATTACAAATTTAGTGTCCATCAGATACCCATGAAAATGATGTCATGGAAGCCTGTGAATGAAATCACTATCCCTCAGTGCAAAGTTTTGTTTTTTATATTAATATAGTATGTAAAGATAGATTTGTTATTTTCTTTACAAACTCATACTTCGTTTAGGTGAGAAGGAGGAAAAGGAGGAAAAAATAGTAAAGAAAATAACAAAGCTATCCTTACGTACTATAAACAATGTTGCTATTATCTTAGCCTCAGTACTTTGATCATTTTGGCTTATTGAGGTCCAAACAGGTCAAAATATTATCTTAGGGAAAAAAAATAGAAGTAGTGCCCTCCTCTTTTAAAGAAATCATACGAATTCCCTCCTTGGGCCCCAAGTGACAGATAAGCACCAGTAAGGCAAACCTGAGTGTTCTGTTGACTCTCCATAAGTCGTTTGCCCTATTTACATTCTGTGTCTTCTCTCCTGAAGTCCAGGGAAGCACTG
Organism: Symphalangus syndactylus; assembly: GCF_028878055.3. NCBI lineage: Eukaryota > Metazoa > Chordata > Mammalia > Primates > Hylobatidae > Symphalangus > Symphalangus syndactylus. Next base: position 69,775,697 of record NC_072425.2, on the reverse strand, counting down.
TGGCAACAATGTGCCATCCAGATCACTCACGCCATCCAATACGTGGTGGAGTTTGCAAAGCGGATAACAGGCTTCATGGAGCTCTGTCAAAATGATCAAATTCTACTTCTGAAGTCAGGTAAGCAAGAAGATTCATGGGGGGCCTATTTCAGATAAGGATGTGGTCAGCCCTTAGCACTGTGTTGGTTCTAGAAAATCCTCCTTCCGATATGCAGCTCGTTTCTACCACCCACATTGTCAGCCAACTCCCAAAGGAAACTCTCAGTAATAAAAATGCCCTGATACTCATTCAGTTCCCCTTTGAGGTCAAATACAATTTTGCTTATTGAAAGTGGAGCTATTAATTGCGGAGGTTGAGATACCCAGCTTGACAGGCAGTGCAAGTAATTAGCGTGTCAAGGTGGCTGAATTGCTGAGCCGGCGCTAAAACGTACTCCTTGCCTTCTGTGAAAGGAAAAAAAAATGCAGGCTAGCTGAGTTCTGTCTCTGTGGTCATTTCCAATCATTTTAATGAGGATAGCCTGCAGCCAGTATACACCAGGAGAAACTCCACGGTACTCTAATCTTCCCCTACGCTTCCCTCACATACTCTCTGACACACACAACTGCTACAGTCGCTACGGAAGTTGCTCAAGAAACTGCATATGACTGACTTTGCAGATGTTATTACCAAACAGGAAAAAGAAATTATTTGTCTTTCTTGAGCCCCTTTGAAAATAAAAAATAAGAACCATGATGGTGTTTATGAGAATTTTCATGGTCCTAGGCCATGATAATAATAACATACTCATATGTAAAATAACTTACATATATGTTTATATTTCCCTATGACATCTCAAGTAATCTTGTGAGATCCATATTATTATTTCCATCTAACAGAGGAGGAGGAAAAGATTCAGAGAAGTGAAGAGCTACGTTCAATACTACAAAACCAGTACAAGGCAAAGTTGGCATTTGAACTTGGGCCACATATAACTGTTATTCTAAGATCCCTTCTTTACCAAATGACGCAAGTTGATGTAAACCTTGACTGAGTGCCAACTTGATGTACCAGTCATCTAAACCACTGCAAAATTTAACTAAAACAGCAAGAATTATTTCTTTCACTCTCAAAGCTACAATTCGGGCAGGGCTCAGTGGGAATGACCTTATCTCTGCTCCATGTGGTATTCACTGAGTCAGTTCAGCTGAGGGCAGAGGAATCCACTTTCAAATTGGCTCATTTACACGGCTGATGAGTTGTGCTGGTTGACAGCCTGGAACTGGGCTGGAGGCCTCAGTTCCTCTCCATGTGAGACCCTCCATAGACTGCTTGGACTTGCTCACAACATAATCACTAGGCTCCAAAAGCCAACACCCCAAGAGAACAGGGCAGAAATGCGTAGATTTTTCTAACTTAGCTTCAGAAAACACATATTGTTATTTCCATTATATACCATCAGTCATGAAGGCCCACCCAGATTCAAAGATAGGAGACATGGATTCTACTACTTGATAGAAGAGTGGTAAGGTCCTAGAAAACATATGGGATGGAAGATATTTTTTCTGACCCTCTTTGAAAAGTGAAATCTGCCATACTTCATATGTGACCTTGAGCTAAACTCTCTAGATAGCAGTTTCCTCATTTGTAAAATAAAGAGATGGACTAGAAACAATGAATTCCAAACTCGGAATTGCATCAACAACATCAAAGGAGATTATTGACAGTTCAGAGACATGGGCACCATGAGTCCCATGGAATCCAAATCTCCTGGAGGGGAACCCAGTTCATTGTATCTCTAACTAAGACTCAGATATAACCAATCCATGGGCTGACATTTGGGAACCACTGAACCATATAATCTTTAACATCTCTACCTGGTGTAAAAATGTTGACTCTAGTCAAAAAGGTAGGGTACTTAATATTTTCTAGTCTCATGTAACTCCTCCATAAAATAGGGCTAATAAACTCACCTGAAATAGTTATCGTAAGGAGCAAAGATAAAAAATGAATGTAAGAGGCCAAAGAAAGTTCCTTCCATTGTGTAGATACTCACTAAATGGTACCCATCTACTGTTTGTGTCAGAAAAGCGTTCCTTCAATTAGTATTTGCAAATCCTCCCCATGTATAAGCCTCTATGCTAGATGACATATCAAAGACAAGCAGAGAAGAATCAGCAAACATATATACAGCAAAGGAAATAAAACAGAGACATAAAGATAAAGTGGTGGCATAAGACAGGTACCAAGGTTGTAAGCTAATCACCAGTATGATGTTCTCATGCAAATCTGTGGCTGCTGAGTCTGGCTGTTAACTTCAACTGCACTATGCAGCAAAAGCCCATTTCTCCAAAACATGGAGAAGCTATGCAGCAGTATTTCCTCAGGACGTTAATAATGCTCAAAGGGAAAAACAATGGTAGTAAACAAATTCATTCAATAAATATTTGCTTAGCACCTACTATGTGCCAGAAACTTTTCTTGGTCCTGGAGATGCAAGAGTGAATACAATAATCATGGCTACCTATCACTGCAGACAAAATTTCTGCCCTCATTTCCTCAATTGTGAATTCAAGAATCGAAACTAGCTTTAATATTAGTCGAAAAATAGAGAGAAATGTATTTTCAAAAAGTAGTGTCCAGCTTAGCCACCTGTAAAATATATTTTCTCCTTAATTCCTCATATAAGTATCAAGAAAACTTTATTTCTAATATACTAAGTTGGTGCAAATATATTAGGTTTTTGCCATTACTTTCAATGACAAAAACTGCAATTATTTTTGCACCAACCTAATAGTTATTTTAGGGGAAGGAACTTAAGGGATTTCTGTATGTGTGTGCCTGTGTGTGTATGTGTCTCTCTGTGTGTTTTAAAGTTCTTGAAAGTCTCTTACCTATATGCAGTAATAATTTCTTTATTATTGGATATATATGCGTATTTTTATTTTATTTTTATTTTTATTTTTACTCATAGGTTGCTTGGAAGTGGTTTTAGTGAGAATGTGCCGTGCCTTCAACCCATTAAACAACACTGTTCTGTTTGAAGGAAAATATGGAGGAATGCAAATGTTCAAAGCCTTAGGTAAGTTTTCCTTTGATGAGGACACAATTTTATTAGCCACCATCAGTTTCTCCACTTAGATTGAAATTGGTAAATGAAATGCCTTGATTCTTTGATGTGAACCAGTATCTCATTATTTGATAAGCGATGGACCAGGTGAGCTTCTAATTCAGGCAAGCCTCTCCTGATCTTCTGACTGTGGCCTCCAATACAAAAGAGAGAGAGAACTGAGGACTCTCCTGAGAACAACCCTATTGAGACATCGTTCATTCAGAAATAAATGGAGGCCCAGTGTGGTGGCTCATGCGTATAATCCTAGAACTTTGGGAGGCCAAGGGGCGCAGATCACTTGAGCCCCAGAGTTCAAGACCAGCATGAGCAACATGGCCAAACCCCATCTCTACAAAAAAATGCAAAAATTAGCTGGGCATCGCCAGGTGCGGTGGCTCATGCCTGTAATCCCAGCACTTTGGGAGGCTGAGGCAGGTGGATCACTTGAGGTCAGGAGTTCTAGACCAGCCTGGCCAACATGGTGAAAGCCCGTCTCTTGCAAAACTACAAAAATCAGCCACGCGTGGTGGCTCACGCCTGTAATCCCAGCTACTCAGGAGGCTAAGGGAAGAGAATCGCTTGAACATGGGAGGCGGAGGTTGCAGTGAGCTGAGATCGTTCCACTGCGCTCCAGCTTGGGCGACAGAGCAAGACTCCATCTCAAATAAATAAAATAAATAAATAAAATTAGCTGGACATGGTGACACACACCTGTAGTCCCAGCTACTTGGGAGGCTGAGGCAGGAATATTGCTTGACCCTGGGAGATTGAGGCTACAGTGAGTCATCTTCACACCACTGCACTACAGCCTGGGTGACAAAGCGAGACCCTGTAAAAAAAAAAAAAAAAAAAAAAAAGAAAGAAAGAAATAAGAAATAACCAGAGACTGATGCTAAAAGAGCTGGGCTGAATTCTAGATCATTCTTTGTGAAATCAGCTTTTTTTTTTCCAACTTTATTGTATATTGCATAGACCCCTGGTCATCCATGGGGGTGACCTCTTACGTTTCTTATGTCAATTTATCATCATGAGTTAAGATACTTAATTAAATGAGGTGCTCCTCTACTTGTTTCTCACCCACAGAAGTTAATTCACAAAGTTCTGGGAGCACAGAGTTCATGCCAACCTGTCCACAATGATCCCAGACCATTCCTGTGGGAAGGCACTAACAGAGTCAGTCTTTGTTTGGAAGTGTTATATATCATCACATCCAGTCATCAGTGCATGGCATGGTAGGAAGAACATTAGCAAAGATGGGCTGATGCCAGGAAAGGTTTTAACGATTGATAGTGCCATTTGTTCCATATCCTGCCCATGGACACCAAAGAAGGCCACTGCCCTTTCACCTCTTGTGCTGTTAGTTGATATGGCAGCCAACAACAAGTCCATCGGGGCTGGCAATGTTTCCCTTCTACGGTTGATACACATCCATGTCATCTCTAAGGCTAGATTTTCAAGAAAGGAGGAAAAGCCTTGGCAAGCAGCCTCAGTATATTTCCAGCTTCATCAAATAAACATTCACCAGGGATCAGTGTAGAGATGCAACATTATTTTGCCAAAATATGCAACAGCTAAGCAACTGACCTGTGAGTCATTCATTAGAAGGTAATAATAAATAAACTCTAGCTCCTCAGTCAAATTTCCAAGGAAATTGCGAAACTGAAGTGTATCTCATCTCTGTTCCATAAGGTATTTCTAATGTCTCAGTTTAAAAGAACAGAATACCCTACGTTGCTAGCTTCAAGTGCTACAAAGACTGACAATCCTCAGCCCCTATACGTAATGTTTTAGGTTTTCTATGAATACTATCTCTATTGTAAAGGACCCCCAAATCACTTATTTTATATTCTTTAATGTGAAATCATTTCAAATTTATAAGGTTGTAATCATATTATGGATTGCCAGACAGATGTGACACTGCTCACACACCAAGTCTACTTGCTTGCCATTGGTAGGTAATATTAACTTCGATTGCCTGGTCAAGATGTTGCCCAATTTTCTCATTCTTTGATTAGTATCAAATCACTTTTTATAATTAGAAACTTAAAAAATATCTTTTCTAGAAGTCTAGTATGCACCTCCTTGGATAGCTTATTGATTATGAGATTTTTCTTACTCTTGCCCCATTTCAAGTTCAAGTATTTTTATTCCATTTTTCTTCTTCCTTTATAGGTTCTGATGACCTAGTGAATGAAGCATTTGACTTTGCAAAGAATTTGTGTTCCTTGCAGCTGACTGAGGAGGAGATCGCTTTGTTCTCATCTGCTGTTCTGATATCTCCAGGTAGGGCAGTCTCAGTTCTCTTACCTTTTTTAAAAACTTGTTTTACTATTTTTAACATTGATGACACCTGCCTAAGCCAAAATGTTCAGGAGAAACTTTAACAGAACTATATTTTCTTTACCAAGTTTTTGATATTTTTGGACAGTGAAAAGGGAAATAGCTACAAGTTTATTAAAATGACCAATTTTGGCCCGAAAGCAAGAGTAGAGCATAGGTCAGGGGTTATTCCAGATTCAGATAAGCAGAATCATTCCTTGACAAATAAAGGAAGACAAATAGTGGCCTGAGTTACAGCCAAGTTCTATTTTGACTTTAAGAATAAAGTACATAGAAAATAAATGTCCAGTTGGATGAGACACAGTAGAAATGTACCTAAATGCAAGCTCCAGAATGGGGACCTACATAAGTAAAAGGAACACTTTCTACTCTTTAAATATCTCTTGTGTTGGCATCTTTGCCCAAATTCATGTTGATGTGCTCACTTCAGACAAATGCTGGTGCCTATTTTCTTAGCAATACATTTGACCTTGAACAATGCAGGGGTCAGAGCATCAATTCCCTGCATGCAGTCAAAAATCTGCATGTAACTTCTGACTCCAAAAAATTTCACTACCAATAGCTTACTGTTGACCGGAAGCCTCGCTGATCACATAAACAGTCGATTAACACATACTTCGCATGTTAAATGTATTGTATACTGTATTCCTACAATAAAGTAAGCTAGAGAAAAGAAAATGGTACTAAGAAAATTATAAGCAAGAGGAAACAGATTTCCTGTTCATTAAGTGGAAGTGGATCATCATAAAGGTCTTCATCATGGTCGTCTTCATGCTGAGTAGGTTGAAGAGAAGGAGGAAGAGGAGGGTTTGGTCTCGCAGTCCCAGGGTGGCAGAAACAGAAGGAAAATCTTCATATAACTGGACCTATACAGTTCAAACCCATATTGTAGAAGGGTCACCTGTATCAGGAGTTTTTAAAAGGAAGTGAGGACAGCAGAGGGGAAAATGACTCATACTGAAGACTGCCCGGTAGAAGAGGAAAAACTTCAGACATGGAGGTGGACATTCTGGTACCAGCTCTGTGACCAAGTATCCGTGTGATATTAAACATTTGAACCCTCAGAGCCCTAGTTTCCTCATCTATAAAATAAGAGGGATGGACTCCATAATCACTAAGACCTCTACTAGCTCTAAAACGCACTGAAATGCCAAGTTCTCAAAGAATTCAAGGTGTGACAATATTTATGGATCAACTAGAAGTGTAGTGAGTAAAATATTTTTTAAAAGTATATACTAGGCCTGGCATGGTGGCTCACGCCTATAATCCCAACACTTTGGGAGGCTGAGGCCAGCGGATCACCTGAGGTCAGGAGTTTGAGACCAGCCTGGCTAACATGGTGAAACCCCGTCTCTACCAAAAATACAAAAACTAGCTGGGTATGGTGGTAGATGCCTGTAATTCCAGCTCCTTGGGAAGCTGAGGCAGGAGAATCACTTGAACCCAGGAGGCAGAGGTTGCAGTGAGCCGAGATTATGCCATTGCACTCCAGCCTGGGCAACAAGACCAAAACTCTGTCTCAAAAAAAAAAAAAAAGTATATGCCAGCTTAAAATATAGTAATAAATAATATAATCATAGTAATATAACAACAATAATATAGTAATAAATACATGAGTCTCTAGCCAGAATGAGAATTCAGTTACTTACTCAGCTGTTGTTTGGTTACATTTTGGGTTAAGGGATAACAGTATCACTGACAGTTCTCTACAGAAAGAAAAACAAAATCCTGCCTAATTTTTAAGGTCAAGAGACTCATTTCTTCTGTTACCCATTTATCTGTAGAGACCAGATTTCTTTTCTTATATATGCTCTACTATATTTTTCAATGAAACTGGAAGAAATTAATCTTACCTGTGACATAAGATAACATATTATAATTTTAACATGTCATTGTAACTATATTTTCCAATAACACCAATGTCTGCAGTTTTTATCTGTTTGGCTTTATTATTCCTAATATGATTCTTGATGATCTTATCAGGATATTTTTAATTTGCTACTGTTTTTTATTTAACCACTTTATCAAAAATGGAAATTAGTTATCACATAGAGTGTTTTTACTAACAGTTTCTTTTATGGCTCTGTCTAGAATCAAGCTGTTCCTCTAGGCCTTTTTTTTTTTTTTTAAACCCTAGAAAGTTTCCCAGGCTTGGAAGCACAAAGATAGATGGAAGAAGTGACAAGAATACTTTTCTCTGTTAGCAGCCACATGCCAAATAATTTTCCTTCTACCATTTTCTCATTGCATTTGATTATTTCCATTGAGAATAGTTCAATAGAAAACTAAATCTAAGCTGGTGAATCTATGGATGAGGGAGATGGTTTTCCTCTAGTTCTTGCTTGCTCCAAGGAAGCGTTAGAAAGAGTCACTTTTCTCTTTGGGTATATTTGTGGCAAGTCAGTAAATTTTAAGCAGTAAATATTTAAGACATGAAATATTAAATGTATTAAATATGAATGATCTATGAAAATGATCACCCCAGAAGAAAAGCTAGCCTCTTCCTTCTGAACTAGAAATCAGCTGAGCTGTTTGGCGTTTTTCTAGAAAAAAAAAAGTGCTATCATCATTAAATTCTGAGAAGTTTGGAAGCGTGCAATTTGGTTTACTCTACCTAGTGGGGACTCTTCCAGTGCTGCTAGCAGACTCACACTGAGAGGCTTCACGAACTCCAAATACCTCATTTGCCACCCTGGCTTAGTGCCATATTCAAAAAGATTTCCAGCCTATGTAGGCTCCATCTCTTGCCAGACAGCCCCCTATTCTTTCTCTAGGGTCCTGACATAAGAGCCACTGTTTATTCAGCTTCAAACAGCTTAGGGAAGGGAGAGCGAGGGGAACTTAATGTATTCTGATTGACAATTGTCACTGAAAGCTTTTGTACTCACTTACGTAAGGGTTTGCTTAACTGTTGGCTAGACTGGTCTTCATCCTGTCTAGGATTACAGAATTGAGTTTCTCACCTGACCTGAACTGTGTTCAGGACGATCATGTTCAAGTTCATTTCCATGACTATTTGTTCGGCATTTGAAGATTTGGGGTGTCTCTTCCATAAAGGTCCAACCTAAGGCATTGATGCTGGGCTGAGTTTTGTCACCGTGGTGTATAAATCTTCTAGGAAGGAAGGAGAGAGTGAAGGAGAGGGGATGGAGGGAAGGAAAGAAGTGTGGGAGGGAGGGAGGAAGGGAGAAAAAGAGAGAGGAAGAAAGGAGGGAAGGAAGAAAAGAAGGGAGAGAGGGTCTGAGGGAGGGAGAGACAGATGAAGAGAGGCAGGAAGGAAAGGAGGGATTATCCTATTCACCATTTAAGAATTCAATATAGGAAAATAGAACTCAGAAGTGAATTTTTGAAACTGATTTATGTTTATGCTATATAAATTCTAACATAGCTTCAGCTTTATATCTGATGAGAGAATAAGCTGAGAAAAGGAAAAGGGATCCTGAACACCAAAAATATTCCTGTGATTTTCTTCACTTCTATAATTCTTCTTCACAAATCGCTAACTTCTACTTTGAAAGAAAACCTAAGCATATGTCCAAAGCAAAGAGTGAGAGATGTAAATTGTCACAGACAATAAGAAACAAAGCAGCAGATTATCTGAACCATTGTGTCCTTTCCTCCAAAGTGATTTCCTGTGTCATAATATTGCGCATTCCTGGCATCACGGTATTGCCTATGAAATACTTATGTTTTATGTAAATAATGACATGTCTTCAGAAGCAACTTAGAACTAAGTAATATGAAATGGGCCTGAAGCTTGGCACTTATATATGTGGGTGAAGCAAAACAAAGTTGATGTTCCCTCCACTTATCCACTCTTTCTTTCATCAGACCGAGCCTGGCTTATAGAACCAAGGAAGGTCCAGAAGCTTCAGGAAAAAATTTATTTTGCACTTCAACATGTGATTCAGAAGAATCACCTGGATGATGAGACCTTGGCAAAGGTAGGTCCGCAGATCACAGAGCCGCCACCACCAAAAGAGAGCACAGTGAGCAAAAAGGCCTGCTTATAAATCAAGGGAAATTTCTCAGCAGCAACAATTTCTGAAAGTTACCAAAGACTGCATAAATTTTGAGGTATGCAATTTAAAAGAGAGACTAGTGAATTGTAATAGATTGCAAGAAGGGCTTTCTTATAGAGGGATGATATTGACAGATCTGAACCCAAAGTTCAGGAGGACAAATCAATGAAACCAAGGGTGTTTCACCAGAAGAACAAGCACTCGAAGCAAGGAAACAAGTCTTCAAAATTCATATATGAAGAAAGAGAGGGCTTTGTGCCAGTTCAGGAGCCAGGTCTGGGACAAAGTTAAAAGTAGGCAGATTTTTATTCAAAATAAGAAAGAACAATCAAATGATGAGAATTGTTGTATGGGGGGTGGACTACTGTATAAAGCAGTGAGCTCTGTGTCGTAGGTCATGTTCTGGTAGATACTACCTAGTCACTTCTCAGGTATGTTATAAATGACATTCCCACTCAGAGTGCAAGATTAGACTGATGACTTGTAAATTTCCCTTCAATGCTGATCTCTTCGTGCAAGACTTGCCCTGAGGTTCTTTCAAAATGGGGAAGTTTCCCTGGAGCAAAATCCATGCAACATGCCATCAATTTCTTGATTCAGCTTAATTAAGAATGATCTTTAATAAGAGTACTGAAAAAAAGTGTTTACCAAAGTAGAATAATCACAAAAGGAAAAAGTAATTCTCAATGATTGATATTCAGCATTGTTTTATGTCTTAAAGTATCTTTGATTTCTCAAGAACTGAAATTTTTGGGCAGCCAGAATTATCGTAGATTTTAAAGTATCTTTGATTTCTTAAGAACTAGAATATTTTACAGGGTAAGAAATTAAGAAATTGAGCTTATTCTTGGTTAAAGATCATAGGAATCCCACTCTTTATATTTTTATCATTAAAACCTTCCCACTCTGCCCTTGAAGTTCTTTGTTTTAAAAAGGGGGATGGTAAAGACTCTATTTGGAGACACCATCAGATTTTACTTTGCACATACAGAGTACTGCTATAAAAAACCTCCATGAGTTAAATATGCTGCTTCATTATGGTAACATTTTGTTAAAATTAACGCATCACTAGCAAGAACGTTTCCACATTATAGAGCAATAGTTCTCTTTGACATAACTTTTCATTTATTAGGTGGTCAAGGACAAATCACCTACTCTCTGCACCTGTATTCTCCCAGTCAATAGCAGAACTTCAACATGCTTTCAGATTCACTGGGCAGAAAAGACAATCGTGTAAATATATGCATGTGTCTCCATAGTTGCTTGGTAGCGTATATGCATAAATACATCTTGTTAATTAATGTGGAGGGATGTTGTCTGCATTTGGGATCTCCTGAAGACTTTTGTCCCCATATTTACCATCCTAAAATTAAAGTCTTGTAAAAACACAAAGTTAGATGAAAATTCTTGCTATTCTCCTTGCTTGGGAGGATTGTCCGCTTGTATGAAAACCGTGGTCTCATCATCTATAAAATGAAGATTACAATTTCTTCTCCTGTACAGATGTGTTGTGAGGTTCAAATGAGATTCTAACACGTTGTGAAATGGTGATTATTACTCCCCTAGGAGGGTAAAATGTTTATGCTTGCACCACTTTCTACCTCCCACTGTCCTGGTTATGATTTGAGGTATGTGAGATAGGAAGAAGATAGAAATTGAAGAACGAAAGATGTTTGAAGGCAAGAAAGAAAATTATGTCAACTGTACATCAGATTAACTTCCCTTTCTCCATCTTTACTTGGAAAAGTGCACAATTCAGTTCTTTTCTTATAGACAAGTAATGTTGCAAAACTGAGAAAGCATTAGAAGAGGATTATTTCTTGGATAAAATTGGCTAGAACCAGGTGACAACGCATTGCTTCTATAGGCCACATGCAGATGTTGGGTTTTTGTGTGGCCCCTTTCTTGTAACAGTTATCATTTTAATAAGATGTTATCTGAACTAATGCAAACTGACCATGAAATTGAATGAGAACTGAATTTTCATTTATCGCAGCTCTGATCTCTGTGGCTTCAGATTGAATCGCTCCATTTGTCTAAGTCTCACATTTGTCCAAGTCTCACATTTGTCCATTATCAAATGCTGGAGGGTTAGGAATACGGAGTGAGCCTCATCAGCTCCTGACTGCTTTAACAATCCGGACAAATGTGCCATCACTGTCTAGGATGCCCTCTCATCAAATTCCCCAAAAGGAATATTTTATTTAAATGCAAGAGAAACTGTTTCATCCCACCACAGATTCTTCTTATCTTTGCAGAAAGGCTCCTTATGCCATCGTAGTCATGGAAGCTCTTCTGCCTTCCAAAATACCTCTAAAACAGTGAGGGCCATTATTAATATTTGTTATTCATAGACCCCTTGGGGACTCCAGTGAATGCTGTGAAACCTGTCTCTAAAAAAATGCACATGTACCCGAAATGTTGTGTTGAAGTCCAGGGGCTCCGGTGAAATCGCCGGTAGGTAGAGGGTACCTCTGCCTTCTGTGTCATGTGCAAAAGATTATTTCTACTGCTGACCTGTTCAACCCTGAATAGGTGTTAACAGACATCAGGTTAGAGGTACAAGGCTCATACACAGTCACTGAACTTCATTCTGCAAGAGCAATCTCCAACACACTTTCTACATGCCTACTTCCTGAAATTAAAGTTCAGGTAGCAGTGCCTTCTACTTTGGGCCAAATTTTAATCTTAGAAGATTTGAAAATTTGGGGATTATGTATCCTAATATTAACTAGAAGATTTTAATCCCCATGTGTTAACCTGTGTTTTGGTTTGGGGAGAGGAGAGAGTTGATCAGGGGAAAAAAAACCCTATTAAAGAATCTAGTTTCTTCTCCTTATCAGCACAATTATGGTACATAGCATATTTATAATAAACCGTCAAAGCCACTTGCTAGTTGAGTGTCCCTGGACATGTGACTTTAACTCTCTGTGCCTCCGTTTCCTCATTTGTACCATGTGACTAAAGATACACCAATATATGGCTAACTAAATGAGATAAAATATAAGTAAGCTGCCCAGTCCATAATAGGTAATATGTAAGTGCTGTTGCTGTGTTGTAGCTGTTGTTGTTGACAGAAAAAAAAAATATTTCAGCAGAGACATTTTTATCTAAGAGATGGCATATTTGAGCTAATCACTGATAGATGAAAATTATTTCAAAAGATGGAAGTTGGGAGGTTGAAGAAGTGCAGGATGGCATTCCAAGTGATGGGGGCAATGGCATGGAGGTAGGAAAGCATAAGGTATATTCATGCTATAAATAATAGTTAGATTTGGCTGGATCCTGGATTTGAGAAGCCAGGAAATGAGATAACACTGGTCACTTTCACTAAAGCTCATGAAAAAAATACATACATATATATATATAAAATAAATATACATATATATTTTTAAGCCCCATATGACTAGAGGAGGCAGCCCATCTGTTCTCTGGGCTTCACTTTTCTTGTCTGGGAAATGAGTAGGTTGGACTGCATGGTCTTTAAGGTCTCTTCAGTATTATCTTCTGTGACTCCCTAAAGAGAAAAACAAAGGTTCCTCCTGACATCTTGTGTTGCCTTCCAACGTCCAGTCCAGTGTGATTGTTTTAAGGACTTTTTTGATATTTTACTGTTATAAGAAGTGAAGAAAAAGACTGATTTTGCCAAGTCTTATGGATCCAAATTAGTACTCATTGCACTATGGTCATTTAGTTGAGGACGATACTCCAGCCTCAAAGCTGCAAAGCCTATAGTGTGTGCAAAGCCCGGGTTCAGAGGTCAGCGTGCCCGTCAGGCTTCCAGGAGGAGCTCCATGACTTGTGCTTTGGATGCTGCCATGACTCACTTTAGGAGGTTTACTTCCTCAGTGAAGACAGCTGTGGGGATTAGGAACCTGTGATGCTCTTTCCCCACTCAGTTGAGAACAGCAGGACCACTGCTGAGGTTAGAGAGAGGGTGAGAGATAGGGCAGCGAATGTTTGAACTGTAAAGACTGTTGCTCTTCCATTCTAGGGCTTTCTCTATTAAAGGCACTGAGTCTGCCATTCTTGTTGCCCTGACCAGAGGTGCAGAGGGTAGAGGATAAGGAAGGCCGGTCCAGTTGGGGCCAGGCTGTGGCAGTGTGCTCATGGCCAAGGCCAAAGCTTGGATCTGTGGTGTCTTGCTCACATCTTGTCCTCAGATGCATGCATCCAGCCCTTTCCCAAATGCAGCCTGCAGGTCAGGCCCATAGCTGGAGCCTTGCTTAATGTTGGCCTTCCCCAGTCTAGCCCCTCCTTTTGTGCCTCCTGGTTAATTAGAGTCATGAAATATTGTTAGATAGCATATTTATTTTTCCCAGCACTCCTGAAAATAGATACAACACTCCTGGAGGTGTGTTCTTGCCCAAAGCTGTATTGAGAAGTTTGAAAATAGCTAACTCTATAACAACACATATATCCAACAGGAAGGCATAGAGAACTGCTGATATCCCTCAGAGGCAAAGCCCACTCAGCTCACCATATGCAGGCTTAGAGAGAATGTTTCTTTTTATTTTCTCACAACTAACATTCAGCGAGTACCATGCCTTCAGTTCACTTCTGAAAACATGTTCAAGTGCTTGTGCCTCACCATGTGCTTTACATGCAAGCTTTCCAGGAATCATGGGCCACACCACACCTCTGGGTGGTTTTAGGCCCATAGCTCTATGCTGATAAATCCTTTCTAATTCTCCTAGGATGTAGAGGAGTCTATAGTTACTTTGCTGAAATTCACAATCTCCCTCTCTCTTTCTTCCTATTTCTGGCTGGCCAGAAAGTTATATCCTGTCCCCCGCGGGGCTCTCTCTTTTCCCGTTATTCTTCCTAAGCTCCTGCTAACCATGTAGATGTCCTAACCACACACCTGCATCCACAAGGAATTAGTGTAGTCTAAGGTTATGTCACGTTAATGAAAATGCAATGGGAATCTAAGGGTAGCCATGGAAAGAGAATATCCTGACTTAGAAAAATGACTGAAGCCTGTGCTGACTTTGAACTTTGAAATTCATCTCCTCAGATCGTTTGCTTGATTCACTGTCATTGCCACGTGGGCCACAGAGGAGACAGATCCTCCCTCACACAGCTGAGTCTCAGAGTAAACACTAGGCATTTCTCCGGGTCCCCCATAGACCGCTAAGAAGCCAGACTTCTCAAAAAGACGTAATCCATACAGGCTACGACATAGAGAGAGGAGATTGATCTAACTCCAGATGATCAAGTGTAAAAAGTCCACCTTTCCCCATCTCGCACCCATCCCATTCCAACAAGGCTCAGGAAGATGAGAAAGGGAGGCGTTCCTTTCATTTCCTGACTTCTGACCTACTATACAGTGGCCAGCACTGCCTTGGTCATCTATGGCACAAGATTCCTAAGCCTTTAGACTTATATATACTTATTTCAAAGAGTGAGGATTTAAAAGAGAATGGAAAATATCTCATTCATTCTTTTTATGATTATATGTTGAAATAATAATATTTTAGGTACTTCGAGTTTTATAAAATGTATTATAAAATTAATTTCACCTGTCCTTTCTTTTAACTTTGTGTAATGTGGCTGCTACAAAGTTTTAGGTTACATCTGTAGTCCACATTATATTTTTATTGGACACGGCTGATCTAGAATCTCTGTGGTTCAGACAAGAGGGAGATTCACCTCCCCTGCCTACTCCAGACACATTCTCTTGCTTCCATCATTCTGTCTGAGCAAAATCTTCTCATCCAGGTGAGGAACCTGAGCATTACCTTCAGCTTTCAGGTGAGACACTATCTAGAGTATGCAGCCTTCACTTTGCAGGATATAATGATAACGTGCTATATTAATACAACATCATAGCCATAGCTTTCATATTGCAAAAGAAACATTCACGTGGAAATAGGGCGAAGTAGGAAGTGTTTCTAAAATTCATCTTTATCATTTTTGTTCACTCAATAAATATTTACTGCAGGTCAAATATGCAAGATAAATAAACATAGATGAGATACAAGTTCACATGCTGTGGAGGAAAAAATCAAGTGCCTCACTGACTACAATGAAAAGAAATACATGATCAGAATCACATGACTGATAAAAAGAATGGCGAAAGTTGAAAAGGATTGAGCATTTACTATGGGCCAGGCACTGTCCTGATAGATTCTAAATAGATTGACATTTAATTCTCAAAACTATACTCTCATTAGTTGAAACTTCAAGTGATTACATATCTTGCCTAACGTTAAGCAGCTTCTAAGTGGGAGAGCCAGAATTTGAACCCAGTTAAGCCAACTCCAGCACCTGAACTCTTAATGTAAGGCAGCTACTCCTAAATGTTTGAGAGGCCCAGAAAATGTCTCTTTCCAGCTCAGACCTCTGCACCTTCCCAGGGAGAATTGCAGTAAGTTGGGCCGGGAATGGTACATGCCAACAGATTCACTAACTTCTTAATTCCTATGTTTGTTTCTAGCATAAAGATAACAAAACTGTATCATCAACATGAGAGAGAAGCCTGTCTTTCTATTATAACAATAATGAATTACTAAAAAAAAAATTTTTTAAAAGCTTAAAAGATAGAAGGCTTAAACAACCCTATTGTGCATGTTAATAATTGAAATTGTATTGAAGGACATCATTTCTGATCACATTGGTAGTGTGCATTATCATTCAGATTTAGGAAAAACAGTCAGTTGATCTGTAGATGGAGTCTATGGACCAAACACTGATTGAGAGACCAAAGAAAACTGCAAAAGGTCATTTATGGTTATTTTTATTGCTTTCTCATTGAAATCAAAATAGACTTCACTATGATTAATAATGGGATGGGCCAGGCACCATGGCTCATGACTGTAATCCCAGCATTTGGGAGGCCGAGGTGGGCGGATTACCTAAGGTCAGTTCAAGACAAGCCTGGACAACACAGTGAAACCTCATCTTTATCAAAAATACAAAAATTAGCCCGGCATGGTGGCAGGTGCCTGTAATCCCAGCTACTCAAGAGGCTAAGGCAGGAGAATCGCTTGAACCCAGGAAGCGGAGATGGCAGTGAGCAGAGATTGCACCACTGCACTCAAGCCTGGGAGACAGAACAAGACTCCATCTCAAAAAACAAAACAAAACAAAAAACAAACAAACAAACAAAAAAAAAGCAAAAAAAAACTGGCTGTTACATTAGAATTCCTAGCAGGTGGGACTAGAGATTTGGGTTCACTTTCATCTTGAACAGCACAGTCTGGCTAATCAGCACTTGAGGAGCCCCTATCCAGATGATGTGACTCGTGGTCTCAGTCTCCCCATTCTTATTTCTATTTGGTCAGGACTTTGTTTCATACTTTAGAATGTCAATAATTTTTTAAAGTATAACATACATAGGGAAAAGTTCCCAAGTCATAATTACATACTTCAGTGAATTACCACAAAGTTAGCATACCCGTGTGACCACTGCTGAGGTAAAACTGGCATCCCCAAAGCCTCCCTCAGGCTTCCTCCCAACAGTAAATATACTTTAAACTAATGCAAGAATAGGCAAAATTATAGAAAGCAGTTCAACAGATCCCCCAAGTTTTTAAATTTCAAATCTAGACTGAAGAAACACAGCTCTCTCCTGGGATAGTTTTCTGCTTGAACCTGCATTTATTATGAATAGGTACTACGTGCCAGGTGCAAGGAGACAATTGTGAATAACACATGGCAGGTTTCCCTGAGGAACTCCACTGAGAAGCTAGATTATTTCAATGTATTTTAACTGTTTATGGTTTGCTGACATATACTATAGGTACAACATCCAGAAATTCCAAGGGTTGTCCATCAGATTAATGGTCTGTAAATGAGAAGAAAGGTTTTGATATTGCTCCTCATTCATCAAATTGCAGGTTGATGTATTCATTAAGACTCTTTGGCCTGTAATCCCAGCACATTGGGAGGCCGAGGCAGGCGGATCAGATCATGAGATCAGGAGATCAAGACCATACTGGCCAACATGGTGAAATCCCATCTCTACTAAAAATACAAAAAAATTAACTTGGCGTGGTGGTGCGCATCTGTAGTCCCAGCTACTTGGGAAGCTGAGGCAGGAGAATTGCTTGAACCCCGGAGGTGGAAGTTGCAGTGAGCCGAAATCACACCACTGCATTTCAGCCTGTCAATAGAGCAAGACTCTGTCTCTAAATAAATAAATAAATAAATACCCTTTGGTTACAAGTAAGAGGAACCAACTCCAAGTAGGTTAAGCAAAAGTATAAAAAATAAAAATAAAACAAATAATGAAGCAATATCTCATAGAACTCAAGGTTAAAAATGCAGCCATCAATCAGGAAAGTACTGGAACTACGAATTGGGAAGCCTTCCGAATTCTTCATCTTACACACTTATGTCCCTGTAGGTATCTACTTCATTCTTCTCCCTCTCTGAGTACCAGTTTTCTGTGCTTCCCTGGTCCACGTGATGAAATACGGCTAGCTCTTCACTCCTCAGGTTACTGGTAGTTTCTGCTACAATTAAAAAGCAACTTGCTGACTCTCAGTCTGGTTTCCTATTCCAGCCCCTGCTGAGTCAAGTGTCCGCTTCCATTTTGGTCAGCCGTGCCCAGGGTAGAAAGTACAGGCACTGCCACACGGATGCTAAGGATGGGGTCAGGATGGTGGGGGCAGGGCTTATGACCCGGAAAGATATCTCAAGTTTAATGTTATAATTCGAATCCAACTAGGTTTGACTCAACAAAAACCAAAAACAAACAAACAAAAAAGAAAAACAGAAAAGAAAATCAAATGGACATGTGAAATTGATGTGTTCAGCTTCACTTTGTGTGCCCTGTTTTCACTCATGCTCTTGAAGCTTCTTCCAATTTGATCAAACCATTGCTGTCTTCCTGCTTTAGGTTGGAGGGCATCTTGATGGCCTGGAAGCCCACATGAGCAAGATCACTAGTTTTACCCTCTGCATGTTCCATTTTTCTAACATCAAATGTACCAGTTATAAAATTGTGAATTTTCTCATAAAACCGCCCTCTGGAGAGAAGCATAGGATTATTATCTCTTCTCAAACAGCTGCTTTTTCTTCTTGTAGACCCCTGTAGGTATAAGCTAAAGCTCCCTTCTCATAAGAAATGCTTGTCATAAGAAAGAGATGAGTGTGAAAATGCCTTTTGATAGACCCTCTGTCTACTTCTGCTATGGGGATTATTTAAACATGAAGGAATTTCACGATGATTTAAAATTGACTACCCCCTCCATCTCCAAGTGCTTCTGGATCACTTCCCCAGCTGTTTAAAAAGTTGTTGAGCTATTAACTGCTGTGGAGGCTGCTCTGAGCTCCCTTTGAAATGGGGGTCCCCTGGCTGCAGTACATAATATTAATGAGCAGTAAGTGATTGCCTGCTGCTCTCTACACCAGGCCTTTCTGGGCTCTGACAAGTGCTGCTGCCGCCTCCACATGGCCTCCTGGCCCACCATGCCTCCAGAGTGATGGATGCCCCTGTCGGCACTTCTGTTTCCACAGCCGATTGGGTGTCTTGCAGTCAGCCTATTCCAAGAGCATGGGCGCTGGGAGAGCTCTTTGCCTTCTCTGTGCTGTTGGCTGAAGCGGTCTGAGTGCTCTTTAACAGAAAGCAATTCTCACCATCCGGCCCATTCTACAGATGAGCAACAGGAACTAGATCCAAATCGCATAAAAGAAGGCAGAACTGGGTCCTGAACCAGACTCTTAAATCCCAGTTTTTTTCCCAGGAAGAGAGGAAGCGTCCATATTAACATTCCAAAACCAGACACGTAATTAAATATTTCCAGGGCAAATGAGCAACTATAAAAGGGTTTCAGACATCCTCTTATATATTTCATGTCCCACACGACCCTGTCACCAAAGGAGCAGAAAAATGCTTCAAGAACTGTTGTACATAGGATTCTACATTGTGAGTCACAGTTAGTAAAATAAGCAACTTACTTGAATTGCTATAAGAAAATGAAAAATCAATATGATTTTGCTTTTTCATTTCAATAAATGTCAATGGCTGACTTTGCCGTGCGTTAACTTTTGGTTAATGACTCCACTTTTGGAGCTTGGTTGAGAGCTAAGCTGGCTTCCTGCCCTCCATGTCCTTCGACTGAAAAGCATGGCCTTGACTCTTTCTCTCCTGAAAGGAAGAGAGATATCTCAGACTGTGGGAGTGGAAGCATGACAGCTACCACACAGATCACCACGTGTGTCAGGCATCACTGTAAAAAAATTTTTGTTGCCTCACTTAATCCTCACAACCTCCCTCTGAGGCAGGGACTGTTATAATCGCCATCTGACAGATAAAATGCTGAGAGGTTGTTCCCCTTCCTGTGTCCATGTGTTCACCGGGGCCTGTTCTGGGGTGGGGGGAGGGGAGAGGGACAGCATTTGGAGATATACCTAATGTTAAATGATGAGTTACTGGGTGCAGCACACCAACATGGCACATGTATACATATGTAACTAACCTGCACATTGTGCACATGTACCCTAAAACTTAAAGTATAATAAAAATATTTTTAAAAAAAGCTGAGAGGTTAAGTGGCTTGTCCAAGATCACATAGCTGTAAAGGACAGAAATAGGATTCAAACCCAGGCAGCCTGACTCCAAATCCCATGTTCTTTATCAACAGACTAATCCTCCTTCTGTAGTATTTGTGTGTCACAGGGAACTCAGGAATTTCATTACTTGACCCCCACCAAACTAATAGCTCTAAGCACATGGAACCTTCCCTCTCTAGATGTGAGAACTTCCATGTCTACCTCCTGAAAAGCAGCTAATTCTACACTTAGTTCACAGGACTGTTTCAAATTCAATGTATAATTTACTTTTTTAAAAAAAATTTTAAGAGACAAAGTCTTGCTATGTTGGCCAGGCTGGTCTCGAACGCCTGGCTTCAAGCAATCCTCTTGCCTTAGCCTCTAGAGTAGTTGGGATTACAGATCTGAGCCACTGTGCCTGGCTCAACTTTTCAATTTTGAAAACCAGTTGTAAATTTATGAAATTTGAACCTCTGAAGCAGTGTTTTCCAAAGTTGATCCCCTGAACCCACTGCATCAGTGTCTGCAGGGAATATTTGTTTCAAACATGGAGTCTGAGCTTCACCCAAACTCACTGAAACTGAATCCTCCAGGAGTAGGTCCCAGTAGTCTGCATTTTTAAGAAGCACCCCAGCCACTCTTGTTGACAAGATTGACAATAATTATAGAGTTGCAACTGGAAGTTTCAAGAGCTCTGCACATCATCAATTCAACTGCAGATGATTGTAGAAAGCGTTCAAAGCCACTCTGCATTCAACAGCTATTTCAGGGAGAATTACAATGTGCAAGAACTGTTCCTAAATTGTTGTAGTCTCCTTCTGTGTGAGCCAGCTGGTTAAGAGAGTTTGAATAATTTCCCAAGCGACTCCAGTTAAGTGGACACTTGAACACTCTGTACCTATGAAAATATAGAAAAGACACAGTTTTCCACCCTGGACCCAAAGTGAGTCTTTCAGAATGGGACTCTGAATCATCTTTCTTTTTTGCTTAAAACCCTCTCAGAGAACATAACGTGGACTATGAGGGCTTACATAATCTGGCCATGCACACCTCTCTGGCATTACCTCACCCACTGCTCCAGCGACCCTGAACTGCCTTTGGTTCTTCCAGAGTGCAAAGCACTACAGCATCTTTGCACATGATCCTAGGGCATGTTATGTACCCTCTGCCCCAGCACCTAATTCTCTCACTGTTCCATCAGAGCTCAGCTTCAATATCACTTTCTCAGGGCAGCCATCCCAGGCCTGCCACAAGTCAGGGCATCTTCTTACCTCCCACTTTTCCTCCCGCTATTCTTCTTTGGCACTCACCACAGTTTTTCAGTCTGCTTTTGACTGTGTGGTAAACTTATTTCATCAGTCTCATCAAGTAGACTACAAACAAGACTCATAATGTTTTGTGCATTCTGGTGTTTAGCCAAGTGCCTGCTACATACTAGGCACACAATTCCTTGTGGTGTATCAAGAACGAAAAAAAAATTAATAATGTTGGAGGTAAAGTTTTGATTCTCAGTCTAAAATTTAGCATCCATTCTATCGACAAAGATTCCGCATTTTTCATTTCTATCTCTGTCTTTAAATAGCAGTGGAGATGGTTAAGATTGGAAAGTCTGAACTCTAAACTTCTTTACATGTTCTAGAACCCTTTACTGAATGTGCCAACAGCTGTAATCCTGATGCTATTTTTAAATTGCTTGTAGTATGGTTATATAGTCATTAGTTGTTAAAAGGAAAATTAATGAAAGAGTGGAAGTTTCTGATTTTGAAAAACCACAAGGCAACTAATTATCTATTTCCTCTCTTATTTCAAAGGCTGAAATGGATTCTTGTTATTGAACAGGGTAGGGAACATGATGAGCCTAACCGGTGATGAGATAGGTTTTGTTTAACTGTATTTTTCATCACTTTCAAGTGTGTCTTTAGTCAGCTATATGAGCTATCATGCTTATCTTTTATAAGAGTGTTCCTCTATACAAGAACATATCTCTCACAATAATTTAATCACAGTGACTTGTGTTTAAGCTAATTTTGACACAAAAATGATGGATCCGAAGTGTTCCTAAACTATAAGTATGTTAAAAGCTGAATTGTTCATCTCTTAAGACCCATACGGCATTTAAATTATTATAAAACACTGTCTTCTGGGTATCTTAACTCAAAAAATTACATCTTACATGATACATATATCAAAACCTAACAATTGTAAGTGGATATCCTTCCACTCATTTTTAGAACACCTTCCTAAGGAAGCTAAGTGCCAGTGACCTCCCAAATTCTCTATGTGTTTCATATTATGCATTACAGTGGAAACGGATTAGAGCGCCACTATAAAAGTGGGTTAGTGAGCTTGATGGCCAAGCAGTCCAGATCATTATAGATTACACCTCATACAGTTTGGTTGTATATCCCTAAATATTTTCACCTTCCAAAGCTAAAAATCTAATATTCATGTCACAAAAATCTATGGGAAATTATGGGTAATAATAATGTTCACTAACAATTACACTTCACATCTCCAGTGTTGTGTTAAGACCTACAAAAGTTCTTAACACTTTTGTAGGAATTACCTCTCTCAGTCCACACAACAACCCAATGAAGTAGGTACTATTAGTAAGCCCATTTTATGAATGAGAAAACTGAGACATAGACAAAGTCACAGCTACACCATTGCTAAGCTCTTTTGGAACTCAGGTAGCCCACCTACAGAGCACCCACTTGTAACTATTAAACTAGAAAACCTCTCATATATACTTATTTAAGAGCAATGAATCAGGAATCTTGGTCCTGCTTGCTTTCTTTCTCTTTATTTTTCCTTTAGGAGATGGTGTCCGGGGGGGCGGGGGTGGGGGTGGGTATGTTTTATTTTGTTTTGTTGTAAGAGAAAAGCTGGAAGTGCGCCTTCTTTCTTTCTGAACATGTTTTTCCAAAGCCGTTTACCTTCATCTGGGGCCAGAAAGGACACTGGTTCCACAGACAGAGCACTAATGAGCTTCCCTCTCTATCTCCCTCTCTGTCTCTCCGTTCTGCAGTTAATAGCCAAGATACCAACCATCACGGCAGTTTGCAACTTGCACGGGGAGAAGCTGCAGGTATTTAAGCAATCTCATCCAGAGATAGTGAATACACTGTTTCCTCCGTTATACAAGGAGCTCTTTAATCCTGACTGTGCCACCGGCTGCAAATGAAGGGGACAAGAGAACTGTCTCAGAGTCATGGAATGCATCACCATTAAGACAAAAGCAATGTGTTCATGCAGACTTAAGAAAAATGTCACTACTGCAACATTAGGAATGTCCTGCACTTAATAGAATTATTTTTCACCGCTACAGTTTGAAGAATGTAAATATGCACCTGAGTGGGGCTCTTTTATTTGTTTGTTTGTTTGTTTTTGAAATGACCATAAATATACAAATATAGGACACTGGGTGTTATTCTTTTTTTAATTTTATTCGGGTATGTTTTGGGAGACAACTGTTTATAGAATTTTATTGTAGATATATACAAGAAAAGAGCGGTACTTTACATGATTACTTTTCCTGTTGATTGTTCAAATATAATTTAAGAAAATTCCACTTAATAGGCTTACCTACTTCCATGTTTTTAGGTAGTTGATGCATGTGTAAATTTGTAGCTGTCTTGGAAAGTACTGTGCATGTATGTAATAAGTATATAATATGTGAGAATATTATATATGACTATTACTTATACATGCACATGCACTGTGGCTTAAATACCATACCTACTAGCAATGGAGGTTCAGTCAGGCTCTCTTCTATGATTTACCTTCTGTGTTATATGTTATCGTTATGTTAGACAATCAGGATTTTGTTTTCCCAGCCAGAGTTTTCATCTATAGTCAATGGCAGGACGGTACCAATTCAGAATTAAGTCTACAAAGGAATAAACATAATGTGTGGCCTCTATATACAAACTCTGTTTCTGTCAGTGACATCAAAGCCTTGTCAAGATGGTACATATTGGGAAGGAGACATTATTTGAAGCCATTTTCCTGTTTCAAGAATTAGGCCACAGATAACATTGCAAGGTCCAAGACTTTTTTGACCAAACAGTAGATATTTTCTATTTTTCACCAGAACACATAAAAACACTTTCTTTCTTTTGGATTTCCAGTTGTGAAAGAAGCTTGATTTCAGTGCTTATTGTGTCTTCAACTGAAAAATACAATCTGTGGATTATGACTACCAGCAATTTTTTTCTAGAAAAGTTAAAAGAATAAATCAGAACCCAGGGCAACAATACCATTTCATGTAAACATTTTCTCTCACCATGTTTTGGCAAGAAAAGGTAGAAAGAGAAGACCCAGAGTAAAGAAGTAATTCCTTATATTCCTTCTCTTTAATATATTTGTTAGGAAAAGTGGCAATAAAGGGGTAGGCATATTATAAAATGCTATAATATAAAAATGTAGCAAAAACTTGACAGATGAGAAAATAAAAGATCTGTGTTATTCTAGGGAACTAATGTACCCCAAAGCCAAAACTAATTCCTGTGAAGTTTACAATTATATCATCCATTTACCCTAGAATTTTTTTTTAGCAACTTTTAGAAATAAAGAATACAAGTGTGACATTAGGATCAGAGATTTTAGACTTCCTTGTACAAATTCTCACTTCTCCACCTGCTCACCAATGAAATTAATCATAAGAAAAGCATATATTCCAAGAAATTTGTTCTGCCTGTGTCCTGGAGGCCTATACCTTTGTTATTTTCTGATACAAAATAAAACTTAAAAAAAAAACAAGCTAGGAGAAAAGTTTGTTTATAGGACAATGAAAATGATGGTCTCCTGTAAGCATATCCCAGCCACCAACTCCTAAAGAACTGCCCTTTTCTCCATATTAAACACACACACACACATACACACACACACACACACACACACACACACAAGCCCCTGCTTTGTAAAGTTTCCATCAGTGGAAACTTTGATTTTTTTTTTTAATCTCTTATGCTCTCCTGAAGTTCATGGTTGAGCACCATCTCCAAGATACCACAGAACTCTTGATTGATGATCAAAACAGTAGTGTCGTCTTTTCCTTTTAGAAAACGGAACATTTTCTCACCTCATGATTGATGAATTCTAAACCAATGGGGAAAAACAAAAAGGCTTTAAAATAATGAATCTGTTTCTCAACTACTGTTATATTCAATTAATTTAACTACATTGAACCAAATTACCTTTGGTTCTAAGAAGACAGCTGTAGACTGCTTATTATGCTGCTACAGGGACTCAATTCTTTTTGGTGTAAATGTCACTCCTGCTAGCTCTTTGTATAAAGAATTAATTCCCAGAGTCATATTTCTTTCTAATGGAAAGATTACTCTACTGATTGCTAGGAAAACAGGGTAATGGAAGGCACTCAATTAAACCAAGCCATTTCCAAATGCAATGTATGTTTTATGATTGGCTTGTGATAGGCGATGCTTCATGTGTCTGCTTGGTGTTTCCCTTTGAGCTTTGAACTTATG
This sequence comes from Symphalangus syndactylus, assembly GCF_028878055.3. NCBI lineage: Eukaryota > Metazoa > Chordata > Mammalia > Primates > Hylobatidae > Symphalangus > Symphalangus syndactylus. The sequence continues at coordinate 69,750,254 of NC_072425.2, read as the reverse complement.
TCAAACTTTGTTTTCATTGTTCTGTTGGCCTAGCGTTTTCCATTGTCAGCCTGTAATTCCTGCTCAGTTGCAGAGGGAGTTATTTATTTCCTCCAATTTACCTTAGAGGATTTAAATTGGCTCAATTGATGAAGTGGCTCAGAATTTTTTCCTCCCTTTTCCCATGGGTGATATAGGAAAAAGATTGTTCCCCACATTTACCTTGGGAGGTACTGCTTTTGAATTTGTGTTGTTTCCACTAGTGTAAGCATTTCATTGGGACGGCATGGACCTTTTGAAGCTGGGAGGAAGGAAACAGAGCTAGCATCTGAACCAGAACAAAACAATGGCAACCAGGACGTACTCATCCCACTTAGTTGAGAGAAGAGATTTCTAGTTTGGGTTACAGTTGCCCAACCTTCCCTTTAAGGAGAATCCAGTCATGTTTTCAATGGTAAAAAGCCTTAAAAAGCTGCCCTTCGAAGATGTCCTATGACTGCATGTCAAGGTATTTTGTACCTACAATCCCAGAACTTGGTTCCTTCCCCATGAGGACTAACAAATGTTCACAACAATCATGATCAAGTGTACACTGGAAGAAAAAATCCACAATCTGGGCTTCTCACTTCGTGCTTCATAAATGACAATCACTGCTTGATGCAGATGTTGCACTGTATCCACTCAGGGATGTTTCATTAAAAAAAAAAAAATACATCAAGAAGGAGGAAAAAATTAAAAACAGGAAAATGACAGCAAAATGTGAATGGTATAAACTAAATATGTTGCTGAGAGCACCTCTCTGACAAGGCTTTCAGACCAACAAGCAGTTACTTCATGTGATAAACTAGATTGAATTATTTGGACTTGCTGAAAAGTTGCACCGAAGTAAGGACAACTTGGTCTCATTTTCTAAACTCTGCTAAGAGCCAAATAATCTAGCTGTCCCATTCAGAGGAATTTTTGTCTCCCTGCAAATCCAAACTTTCTATACAAATCCTGAACAAGGAAAATACAGAAATCTAACTGGCATTAGATAAAATGGACAAGGGAGGTGAAACTGGGTGAATTCAAACTTCAGTGTATTTGTGGTCCATAAAAAGAAAGGGAAATTTTGGAGGGAAACTAGGACAGGAAAGGATTCCAAATCTGGTTTGACACCCGTATATACCCGTACTGTCCATGACTCAACTAATTTCTGTGCCCCTTTTTCTGTGGCTCCTTTTGTTTTGAGACGGATCTTGTTCAACATGTTGCTCAGGCTGCAGTGCAGTGGCATGAGATCTCGGCTCACTGCAATCTCTGCCTCCTGGGTTCAAGCAGTTCTCCTGCTTCAGCCTCCCGAGTAGCTGGGATTACAGGCACATGCCCCCACACCCGGGTAATTTTTGCATTTTAGGTAGAGATGGGGTTTCACCATGTTGGCCAGGCTGGTCTTGAACTCCTGACCTCAAGTGATCCACCCACCTTGGCCTCCCAAAGTGCTAGGATTACAGGCCTGAGCCACCGCGCCCTGCCTTCAGTGGCTCTTTTATCCCCCAAAGACTGAAAGCTGAAGGTGGAGACGTTCTCCACAAACATACCCTTTCTGAATTTCCCTTGTTTTAGCACTGTGTTCAGGGCTCTGGACTAAAATACCTCCGAGTAGGTAAAATCAGAGAATATAACGATCTCCTGAGTGATTAGATTTCTTTGGTAGATTCTAAGAGGTCTTAAATCATAATAAACTCTGCGTATTAACAAGAGGTGCCAGGGAGGTGTCAGTACATTTCCTATCATAGCTGCCTTGTTCAAAGCATAACCTCACAGCAGTCAAGCTAAACTGTTTGTAGAAAACCATGAAGATCAACTCATGCTCACTCTCTACAATGCAATGTATACCAGGCTTGAAGGCAAAAACAATTCTTGGGTCCCAAGGACAACCTAAAACTTACCAGCTTTTTTCAAAAACAACACTCAGATGCAAATAACGGCAGTGTTGTTCTATGTTCTTTGTTTCTATTCATTATAGAAGCAAGGAAAAATTCTACTTCTATTGGAAATTAGAAGAAATGATTTCTTCCTGACTCTTTTTTTTTTCTATAAACTTTTATTTCCAAGGAAGCTGCTACAATTGGCAGTCAATTCAGGCCATGGACATCTGTGCCCTGACAGAAGCACCGTTCAATAGAACAGCAATAACCTTAAAGTGTGCATCTGTAGTGAAACTCTGCACAAAGTCCCCTGCATAAAGAAGAGAGGAAAGCCTACCATCTGCTTTAGACGAAGTGCTATTTGATGTTCTGTTTCCAACTGTCAGTATAAGCAGCAGCTAGAGTAAAGGCCTGTGGGAAACTACAGGGGGTCTTTCCAAAAAAAGCTGACACTCTATTCATTTTTAGGTCTCAGGACCAGAGGGTACAGGGTAGAGGGTAGTTTACCATTTAAAGCAGGGGTTGAAAATTCGAAAGCGTAAAAGGGCCAGGGGGCTTAATGCAAATGGGTGAAGCAGCCCAGTGACAAGCTGGCCAGGAAATGCCCTGTGGAAAAAGGGACATCCAGGATTTACCTGAAGCTGAATGCTGCTGGAGCTTCTGAATTTTATAAAATCTCTGAAATTATACACGATGGCAGCTGATTCACAGCTTAGTGCAGACCAAACAAATACAACACTGAGCAGAAGAGGGCCCATAGATCGTCAGCTTGCAGCCTCTGGTTTAAAGCAAAATCGCATCTGGGGCCAGCTCAACTGCAGCAAGTCTGGCCAGATTCAACCCTGGACAATATTAGAATGATACTAGTTTTGGAAGGAGGGGATAGAGATCTTCCCCTTCTGATACTCAATTTTGTTTTGGTATTTGATTGTCACAACTAGAGGATATAACCGGAGGTCAGTTTAAAAAATAGCGAACATTCTAAAAATGAAAACAATTCAATTTAGTGATGGCTTATAAAAGACACTCCAACCTGTCTTGCCCCAACTCCCTTCTTCATAGAGCCAGGGGGCTAGATTTCTTGCCACTTTTTTTCTGAAAGGCAAATGCATGACTTTTATTCTTTAGGGTCTCAAAGTGTTTCTTTAACTGTGTGACTTCAATATCTGTGACAAGTTTTTATTTTCCCTTAGTCATATGTGAAGAATTTATTCTATAGTCGTGATCATGTAGTCCTCCATTGTTTGGAAGTGCAGACCATGGATTCCTATGCAGCAGATGGGGGTTGTCTGTTTGTGCACTTTTTTCCTAAGCTGCTGAAATTCCTCCAATGTGAATGGGCCATAGTAATCTTTGCCTCCTGCGTGACTGTAAGCATGGCCTCCAGTGGATCAGAGAAAGCAGCTCAGTGATTGTTCTCATGGCCAAAAATAAAGCACAAGGGTTACCGGAATTGAATGAGCCCTGTTCAGGGCAGCACAGGGCATCTGCACCCCAGCTGGGCAGCATGATCCTTGTATTCAACTATACTCTTCTGGCAGTAGTTGGTGGCAAGCATTCGCGTGCCTCTGTCACAACCATACGTAGAAACACATTAGGTATGTCTGGAAAGCTACAAATCCCACATCCAAGCACAGTACCGTCTGCTTCATCTGATTAACACACACACAAGAAAGAAAAATTACACCCACAGAAAACTGAGTATGTATTGTAGAAATGTAGAGGAAAAATAAAAATATTTTTTCAAATGTAATTACTTTTAATATATGCTTGTGGAAGGTCTAATACAATGTATGCTGTCTCTGTAATTTTTGCTGTAAATAACTGGAGACAGTGAGTACACTGATTTTTCTATGTCTCTGTTTAAGCATAAGACTTTGTAACAATTTTTTTAGAGGGGGAAAATCAACAAAGAGCAAATATGTACTTGCTTCCTTTCTGCGTGTTATGTACTTCTCAGTTTTTTAATGGAAACTGGTTGTAACAGTTTAAGCATCTTGACGGGTCATTGGTGTTAAGTGTATGCTTCTTTTTGTAATATGACTGAGAAAGGGACAGGGCTGTCAATTAAATCTGCTCCAAAGAATTTGTATTGAAGATTGGCCTAAGACCTGCAAACTCCATCTATAACTAGACCATATGAAAAAGGAAAATTAAAAAAAAAAAAGTTGCCTGAGTTAAGTCATCTTTCCTTGTAGCAAATGGCTTTGTCCAAATCCTTTCTGCATGGAATAGCTTAAGGAAAACAAACTCCACTTTCTGATGAACAAGATATTTTTGTACACATTTATTTCTTATTAATAACCTGAGGTCAGACCACTCATTTGCTGAAGCCATAACTGACCTTCACCAAATAAATGTTGTAAAGAACCTGGGGGAGGGTTGGGGAGAGACTGAGAGGGAGGAAAATCCAAGGTGTCATGAGCTATAGCAACACAGGCAGGAGCAAGTTGTTGAAACTGATGCTTTTCCTGCATCCCAAATATGACTTTAAAAGGCTAGTATTTTATGATGATCGATTTATAATGATAAAAAGATATTTAGATTTAAATGAGACATTCCAATATTTTTGAAATCCCTAACAATGCTTCCTTGCTTTTAGGATCGAGAGAAATGATTTTCATATACTTCCAACGTTCAGAGATTTAATGTTTTTACCTTAGCTCCAGCCTACACTTGTAAAGTGAAGAGCGACTCTAAGTCCCGTGAAACCGTGGGCTGCCTGGGGCTTGGCTGTGCCCACTAACCTACTGCGCCTGGGGGGCAGCATGGGAGGGGCACAGTTTGCATCTCATTAGCATGCACACCACTGTTGGCAATGCATAAAAGTTGCATTGCCACAAGTATGTAAAATAAAAATATTCACTCTAAAAAGCATAATAATTCTACTTTTTTAAAAGAATAATGTCTCTTATAGTCACCACTGATTTTTCTGGAGTTTAATTACATTATTACCATGTATTCTTATTGGCCTGTAGAGGAAAAAGGCAAACCACAAATAAATCCAGTGACATATAGTTTTAAAATCTTCAATTTTCTGATCTCTCTCTCCTTGTTTAATATATAAGCCCTAATTTCTGTGTATGTGAGTAAAACTGCAGCCTGAGTCATTTAGGAAGTAAGTATTGAGTTTTTTTAATTATAAATATACTAGAATAAAACAGCACTCCCTAACAATTAAAAAAGAGTTTTATATTACTTTAGAATGTAATAGGTTTTTGTCCTTATTTTATGTCCTGTAAATTATTAGTTCAATACTGTTAGCATTCCCGGATAATGCACACATGATTTCTGAATGTTTTCTGTAAATGACAATCAATGTTTATGAAGTTCCCTCCTTTAATGCTGAACAAAATTAAAAGAAGAAAAAGAAAAAAGGACTGCCTAATGGTTTTCTTTCCTCCCCACCCCAACCCCTACTCTCATCCCTGGGAACAGGGAATGGGTAGAAAAGATAAGATTTAGCTTTGAAAACATTACCCCATGGGTTCTTACCTACAGAGTTTTCCTTTTTCTAGTAAGTAATGGTTAATTTTTTTTTTTTTTCAGGAAATTCTTGTGTCCTCAGGGACCTGGCCTGAGTTAGAAATATTCATTGAGAAAAGACTCAGAGTCCATTCTAGCCAAATAGCTTACCAAGTTACAATTAAAATGAGAGCAGCATCTCTCAAAGATAATAGCTCTCTTTTTCTCAGCACTTTAATAAAAGGAAGCCCCAGCTAACAGAGCCATAAGCAACTCCCCTGCAACCACTTTGTTGAAATAACGTGCAGCAGGTTTGAAACGGATATGACAATCCCTACATCTGATGAAAGCTTTCAGATAATTAATGATTAAGTCTCTGTGTCTGATTTTTTTTGTTTTGTATCAAGCTGCTCCACTACCAAAATCAATGCCCACCAACATATGAATGCTCTGAATCTCATTTGGAGCTGGATTAGGAAGCAATTGAGGATAATCACAGACTCACAGTGATGTTGAAAAAGGTAGCTCCAAGAGAGGCCAGCAATTTTTCATGTGCTTGGAAGTTGCTGCAGATTGGGGTCCCTAGAGCTGAAATGCTCCAAGAGGAGTAGTTTAAAGCAAGATTTAACAGATTTTAAAAATAAAAGCACCGATGCAAATGACAAGGTGAGCCCTAGAAACCCTTCTATAAAGTTTCTTCCAACCTTCGCTGGTCTTTGGAACCAACGAAAACCCTTCCAGTATGTTTCAAGCCACATCTCTACACAAGACATTCAGATCCCATGTGACTCTGCTCAGAGATTACAGAAACAGAGAACTACACTGATGTTTCTGTGAGAGCACCATTTATGTCCCTTGGTTTATAATAAGGTCTTCAACTGTCTAGTCAGACACGGCAAACATATTACCTCACCCTATCCCAGGCTCATGTCAATTGTCGTCAATGACTGGTCATAGAACTCTTGGCTAAAAAGTCATCTAAAGTTTTTTCAGAAATCTAGATCTATGCAGCATTGCAATGCAAGATAAAACTTACCATTTTGGCCGGGCGTGGTGGCTCACACTTGTAATCCCAGCACTTTGGGAGGCCGAGGCGGGCGGATTACGAGGTCAGGAGATCGAGACCACGGTGAAACCCCATCTCTACTAAAAATACAAAAAAATTAGCCAGGCATGGTGGCGGGCGCCTGTAGTCCCAGCTACTCGGAGAGGCTGAGATAGCGCCACTGCACTCCAGCCTGGGTGACAGAGGGAGACTCCGTCTCAAAAAAAAAAAAAATACTTACCATTTTAAAATTCAGCTTGGACCATATAACATGATAATTATTAACTTTTGATAGAGTTATCAGAAATTATAAATTAAGCCCTTTTTATGCACATAGCTTTGTTCTGTTCACAGATCCTCTTCTTTACTTAAGAGCAAGTCCTGGCGAAATATTCTCACAATCACAGTAGGCCAGTGTGCATGAGGCATGTCAATTATCAAAGGCATAGCCCGGGTGTGGCCACATATTCCAGGTGGCAGCAGCTTCTTGATCCATTTAGAGGAGAGGCAGAAGTGAAGCAAACCCTCTAGTACCATCTTGGCAGTGAAGTGTCTCAGATTACAAAGCCACCATGCTTTAAGTTTTCTCTTATTGTTTTCTGAACTTGAACTTGCTAAGCTTAACTGGTTGAATCAATATTATTCCAAGAGACTGTAAAATTCTTGACAGCCTTGTCTCAGAGACCTTTAAAGCACCCAAGATCGTGAGGTAGGCCATGGCATGGTGGCACTCAATAAATGTGTCAACTACATTTATTGGAGTCTGCAGTCCTTTTCTACTTCTAGCTTCCCAACTATTTGCTGTCATTTCACTGATTTTGCCCTTGAGAAAATCATCCTCCAGCAGAGTCACCAGACATAGACATGCTTTTCACCATAAGCAATGAGAAGGAAAGTGATGGCCCACTGGCAATGGATATTGAAAGAATGGTCTTTCCCTTTCTCCAAAGATTTAGCCAAAAGCAACAAGAGCCTGAAAGTAGCTTATTGGAGGGCACTAGATATTAGACATATCTTCTCAGATTTTCACAGAAGACTCAGCTGGGCAGGAAACAAGAAACAGAGAGATCTGGGAGCCTAATTTGTAAAGCAAATTTGGCATCAAAGCCTGGTGTTGGCATGCCCTTCTCCAACCTTCCAGTCTGGTTGATCAGATCACAGAGTCTCAGTCAAAAAGTAGAGAATCTGGATAACTGATTACTTCTTGAAGTATGTCCCTGCCCAAGTAAGAAATTTTATAAAAGGTCCCACTTTTTCAGAGGTGGAAACCATTTTATCTGTGAACGTATGTTCCTGTTACAGCAGTCAAAACAGCAGATCAAATGTCATTTTAGATGTCTATCTAGTCACTAGAGGCTTTGCATGTGGCTAGAAGATGAAGAAAGCAAGAAAGAACATGCAGGATTACACAGTAGATTTACATAGGCTAGGCCTACCCACACTTCATCACCTGGAATTAATCCCATAGCACCAAAGCAGTGGAGGTGGCTGAGACACGTAGCCTAGTTAGTTGTGTGGCCACAGAGAAACGGAAACAGGGTTTAGGAAATAGAAGTCCTGACCCAAATATGAAAGAAATTCAGGAAAGTCTCTAATTTCATCTTCCATCAGATACTGCAACAAACATTTATTCAACAAGTATTTATTGATCCACTACAATGCCAACAAAGTCACTGATAATACAGTGGTGAAATATGACAGGTACAGACTCTGCCCTCATAGAATCTATGGTCTGGGTCCAAGAAAGGTGGATATACAGAGGAAAAAGATATAATATAAATAATTATAAAGAGTAAACCTTATTACAGCTGCTACACCAGCTACACCAAAATTATAAGATGTCACTACAGATTATCTGTTATTCTCTATTTAGCTCTACTCTTGAACTCATTATCACCCATCGTAGCCAACTTGGGTTTTTTTAATAATGTTAATTATTTAATTAGTCTCTTAATAGTGAAATAAAATCTTTCTTCTCATATCTTTTCCCCAAGTTATAGCTAGTTCTGCTCATTGAAACTAAGCAGAGCAAGTGCATGTCCAAACCTATCTCTGTCTTGTTAACTGACACACCAGGGCCTGTCGTCGGGTGGGGGGCTGGGGGAGGGATAGCATTAGGAGATATATCTAATGTAAATGACAAGTTAATGGGTACAGCACACCAACATGGCACATGTAGACATATGTAACAAAGCTGCACATTGTGCACATGTACCATAGAATTTAAAGTATCATAAAAAAAACACCTTCAATAAAATTGATACATATTTCAGTCCTTGCTCCCAGTCTAATTTTTTGCACAATAAAAATTCTCACTTATCCCTGCTATCCCTCACAATTTAATCTGCTCATCAAATCAAGTTCCGTTCATTTGAAGAACATCATCAGAACAACCAGGAACAGATTCTTGACATGGAGACCAATCAGGGATCTTGTCTATGTCATGGATGCCAGTCATACACATTTAGAACATGGCTTTTGCAGGCACTTGTGTTACAATGTAGGTTTTATTATTATTCAGGTATTGTGAAGCCAAGAGATCAGGAGACAATTACCACCGAGAAGATAGTTTGTTACTCACAGTTTCCAAGAGGCGGAATGCCACACCACACAGGGCCACAAGGGGAAGCAACGGTGAAGTGCCAGGAGGCAGAGGGAACAAGGGGGACATGTGGGTAAGACACTTTTCATGTTGTGAAAAGGAACAGGTAAAGTAGACTAAGCAGGTTTAGGATTGACTAATTTGAATAATTTCAGTTGACTCTGTGGTGTGGTGGCTGTCTCCAGTTGTCTAGTACCTGGCTCTAGGTGATTAGGCAAGGGGGCTAATGTCACCCTGTGTGAGAGCTCAATAAAGATGGTTGGGAGTATGGACTCTGGATTGGTGAATTTGCATTCAAAAAGTGGGCTCAGATGCAAATAATTAACTGTCTCTAGGAACTGGGTAGCACTGGAAGGGGCAGACTTTCCTGCATCAGTGAGCCCCCAGATGTCAAAGCACCAGGATAAAAAGGCATACGCAACACAGATTGATTTGTGCATGTTGACCCACGGTGGGAAAATACCTGATCCCAAACCTTATGTATGAAGAATAAAGGAATATCTGTCCATCATGGAAGGGAATTTTTTTGAGAACTTCATCTGTATTTTTCCCCCTTCATTTTCCCTCCTCTCACTCATACCTAAGCCTCTTTGTACTTCCTTTCCTCAAGGACTTTTACTGGGTAGAAAGCTGACTCCCAGGCTCTTTGCAAAGATTACTATGTCTTACACAGGGCACCAAAGAGAAGGATTTTCAATCTGCAAGGTTTAGATCATGAAGGAATATGCAGTGATTAAGATGACTCTAGAATTGGCCCGGTGCGGTGGCTCACGCCTGTGATCCCAGCACTTTGGGAGGCCGAGGCGGGCAGATCACAAGGTCAGGAGATTGAGACCATCCTGGCCAACACGGTGAAACCCCGTCTCTACTAAAAATACAAAAAAATTAGCCGGGCATGGTGGCGGGCGCCTGTAGTCCCAGCTACTCCAGAGGCTGAGGCAAGAGAATGGCGTGAACCCGGGAGGCAGAGCTTGCAGTGAGCCGAGATGGCGCCGCTGCACTCCAGCCTGGGCGACAGAGCAAGATTCCATCTCAAAAAAAAAAAAAAAAAAAAAAAAAAAGATGACTCTAGAACACAGGCACTTAGTCTCAATTTCTAGATGCCACAGAGGCCGCCTATGTGAAGAGGGTATTTGTTTATTAATTCATGCAGATTTCCCAGGGATCGAATGCCCCACTGTGTATTTAAACACGAACCAAAAGAATTTACAACACCTTTTCACAGCCAGGTAAAAATATTCAACCAGGGGGATGAAGAAGGGAATTAAGAATTCCTTTACAGCTGCAAGTGGCAGCAGAAGAGACTCACCAAATGGCAGGACAAGTTCTACCCGAGCTGTGAGCCATACTGAGCTACCACCTGGTATCATCTAGACTGTTAACAACTTCCTCCTCTGTACTTTCCATCCTCACCACATGTTACAAGCCTAAAGTCCTGCAGTCTTCAAACATGCTTGGCTTTAATGCCATTTGGATTTTCCCCCTTTGGAAAGATTAAACATTATTTTAAGGTGGGATGGGTTGGAAGTAGGCGAGTGGAGAGAGAAGAGTCAGGAAAGACTTTCCCAAAATAAATAGTAACTCTCACGCCCCTCAGTCACCGGAAACTTTTTCTTCTCAAACCACACATCCACATCATTGGCTAGAGAATTGTTCATTACACCTCAAAATTCCCTGCACACATAGTAGACAATCTAAAAACGTGACATACACAGAAACTTGATTTTTTTTGTCTTGTGCTTAAAGCCATTAAGCCCTAAAATGTTTCTAGTCTTGAAGAAAAAAGCCATAAAAATGTTTGCTATTAAAATAATCCCTTGGCACAGATCTTAATTCTACATCTTCCAACTAAAAGAAAATCTTCACCTTTATTGATTTTTTTAATCAAACTACTTTTTTCAGGATAACAGGGAGGGGGCTCTAAGTTTTATCTATTTAAATTTTCCATTTGAAAATACCATTCCTCCCTGAAGTTAGGATTTTAAATTCTAAAAGTAATTTTAATCTAAACTTGTGGAGACCTCAATTCTCAGATGGTTTAATGGCCATCTGAGAGTATTTTGGGGGAAATACTAATTTATTCCTTAGTAAAATTTAAATCTCTTTTTTACATAGATTCAAGGTAGCAGTTAAATTGTTCTAATTCACATTCCAGAAAAAAGAATTCCAGATGTTTATAGTTTCATCCAGCTTCCACTTTGTACCTTGCTCACACATTCCCCCCAAACCCTGGCAAGAACAAATTCCTGCCCGATTGCTCTCAATAAACTGCACAGGAAAATACTCTTCAAAAACCAGACTTTTCAAAGAAAGAGCCCAGACATTTGATCAATACAACCAGTAAGTGTTTTTCCCATTAGTTTTCCACATAGATTGTATCAGCTATTTTTCTGCTTGCCCCCAAAGATTAGGAATAACAATTTTTCAAAGGCAATATACTTTAAACTTGATCACAATGCCTTGCCTTGTAGCAAAAAGAATTTGAGAGGTAAAGCAGAAAACAGATCTCAGGTCTCAGGTCCCAGAATCATGTCTATTTCCTTCATGCATTCAACAAATGTTGAGTGCTTACTCTGTGCTAAGTACTATTCCAGATTCTAAGGATGAAGGGATGGTTAACATGGTCCCCATCTTCAAGTTTTTCACAATGTAGCAAAGCAAGCAGACCAGCAAAAAAAATGCCGTGACACATTTAGAAAGAGGTATTTGAAGAGAGAATTCTGGGAACAGAAAAGAAGTACCAGTCTGGTCAACATGGCAAAACCCCGTCTCTACTAAAAATACAAAAATTAGCCAGGTGTGGTGGTGCACATCTGTAATCCCAGCTGCTCAAGAGGCTGAGCCACGAGAATCACTTGAACCCAGGAGGCAGAGGTTGCAGTGAGCTGAGATCATGCCACTACACTCCAGCCTCGGCGACAGAGCAAGACTTCAAAAAAAAGAGACAGAGAGAAGAAGAAAAGAAGAAGAAGAGAAGAGGAAGAAGGAGAAGGAGAAGGAGAAGGAGAAGAAGAAGAAAGAAGAAGAGAAGAAGAAGAAAGAAGAAAAAAAGAAGAAGAAGAAGAAGAAGAAGAAGAAGAAGAAGAAGAAGAAGAAGAAGAAGAAGAAGAGGAGGAGGAGGAGGAGGAGGAGGAGGAGGAGGAGGAGGAGGAGGAGGAGGAGGAGGAGGAGGAAGAGGAAGAAGAAGAAGAAGAAGAAGAAGAAGAAGAAGAAGAAGAAGAAGAAGAAGAAGAAGAAGAAGAAGAAGAAGAAGAAGAGAAGTAGTGAGTAAAACTATAGGGGAGAATGACAAAACAGGGAAAAGGTGCCATTTGAACTGAGCCCTGAAGGATACCAAGACGTTTGTCACAACATATAGTGAAAGAAGCATGTTGAGACAGAGACAAAGGTCTAGAATGTAGAATAACTAGCAGCTGCATTGTAAATATTGCCCCCAAACATGTTTTGTTAGGCTTATACCTAATTAGAAAATTTTGTATCAAATCAAAATTTCTAGATTCTTTTGTAAAAACCAGAAGATACAGCAACATGGTTCCCACATTCCCACATGCAAAAATTGATGAGAGCCCAGTCAAGGCTGTTCCCTTTACATAGGACACATTTTCTCTGGTTTTCTTCTTGTAAGCATTTGCTACCTGCCTGGCTCCATAGGCAGTTGAGTACATGGTGAGCAATGACGGAGGCAGAATGGAAGAGGAAGGTCAGAAGTAGGCTGGTTACAGAGGCTCAGTATGCCTACCTGGGAAGCTTATTTTTAGCCCAGTGTTTCTACCACTATGCCCTCACCAAACTGGTCATCCACAAGCTAGATAAATTGTTGATTATTCTCCCTTATAATTTTTTTTAAAACATTAGGACTGGATGCCACTCATCTATATTGGTAAACCAGGAAAAAATATCTGTTACTTAAAATCACAACTATCTGCTCAGAAAGACAATTTCCATTAAACATAAAACGCTCCATTCTGTTGAGATTGTATGGCTTTGTACTTACAAGTTTTAGAGAATAATTCAGTTTCCAAGGCTCTCCAAGAGAAAAGAAGTGCATAAAGAAACCAGGGAAGGAGACACCAAGAAAAGATTCAATGAGATCATGCAACTTGGGCACTGATGAACCAACAGGTCAATGAGAAACTCTTGGTGGCAGCATGGCCCAGAGGATTTTAAGAACAAGGATGGCTAATGTATGGTTTTTAAGTTGTTTGCTGCTCATTGAACGATGTCATTCCCATGCACTTTCAATTTTTTTGTAAAAACCTCAAAATGATTTCTGTGATGCTGAGGATTTAAATACCCAGAAATCCTGAGAAGAGGTTTAGCTGTCCATGGGCAAGGAATTGTGTGTTGAAGCTAGAGCTCATAAAATAAGAAAGCCTTGGCTAATATTAAGTTTATGCTAGAATTTAACCACCGATGAAATAATATTTAAAACCAAAACATTTATTAAACTATTTTATGACTAATAGTAATATTTGATAATGAGGTATTTTTTTCCTGTAAGGAGCATGTGACTCCCAGGAGCTCTGATACCTGAACACATCTGATGACCACAAAGCAGAAGAAGACATTCTGAGGTTCTTTACTTGGGAAATGGCTCATGGAACTCAACCTAGGAGAAACCACAGGGAATATTTTCTAAGTCTCCACTTACCTTGTGGAAAGATATTTCCCTTGTAGGCAAAGACCCTGGCAAAGTCTATGCCAGCTTACCTGATTGCCCTTTTGTTAATGAATGCAGTTCTACCTGCTTCGGAATCGAACTGCAAAGTCTCACCAGCTGGTGAAACAGCTTTAGTCTATAATTTACCTTCTGGCTCCTGGTCCTTGTGCCTGATGGATACAAATCCCCAAGCTTCCCATTTCATTCCGAATATAAATCTCTATAGTAAACCTTGGGTCTCACAGTAAATCATCAACTCATAATCCTGCCTTCAGCTGGAATGAAATGTGTTCTTCAAATTTCCCAGCCTAGAGACTCTTGCCAAGTCAACAAAGGCCTGCCAGGTGGTTGGAGCTCAAGCATGCATCTGCTCAGCTTCGTGTTTGACCAAAATGACCACTGGGAAGCATGTATTTCACAGATGTGTTGTCAGCATCAACAGTAAAAACAAGCCCCAAAATCTGCCTTTAAAAAAAGGCTTTCTGTTGTAATTCATCTGTAAGTAAATAATTCCTACATACCTAATGCATCCCTGGGCACAGGATCACGTATTCCTTTTTAAAAGGACATAGATCATTGAAAAAGGAAATATGCTGTTAAGGTGGCCAAGTTAAGTATCAAATTGAATTAACATATACTGATTGAGCACTTACTATAATAACAGTGAATAATCACTGCAGAGTTCTTTATATCTAATGAAATCTTTCACATATATTTTTATCTGAACACCACAACAGCCCATTATGAGAAAAACAAGTATTACAGAATATTAGTATTTGTAAACAGTACTTCCAAAATTCAGCTATGAAGTACAATTTCCCACCATAAAATGAAGTAAAGTACAAATGAGAAATATAAAGAAGACCTTCAGATCTTTATATTACTAGAAATTTAAGATTAAGTTCATTTATAAAGTTATTAAAATAAATTCTACCATTAAATAAATGATACATCACATTGTATTTTTATTGTAGTAATATTACCCTCTTTATTGTCTGCATATGCTGAAAAGAAAGAAAAATGATTCCTAAAAGCTGTAAACTAAACTTCTCACATAACAAATTTAGGTTGAAATAAATGTTATATAAGAATTGATTAAAGAAGAAGAGCCTACAGTTTTACTAATAGCCTCCAAAAAGACATACTTAATAAAAAAAAACTCTGACTAATATATGAATAGAAGGAAACTATGTATACCTGATAAAAAGAATTATACAATTGGAATAAATATCAGAATAAAAGAAAAAAATCATCTTTGTGTTATAAGCAATATTATTGTATATCTACAAAACACAAAAAGACTATTTTCCAACAATCTATTCAAAGTAAAAAGATAATTTTATTAGATAGTGGCATTGATGATACATAATGCAAAAATATACATTTTTAAAGTACTATATCAGCAAGAAATGAAATGAAGAAAACTCAATGACTACAGTAATAAATACTGTAACGTACAAAATCTCATATGATCATACTTATAAACTCTTATTGTAAGGCAGAAAAAAAAATTGAAGTGCATGGAGAAGCATACTACATTCCTGGGAAAAAGAGAAACAATAGACAGCATAATGAACAGAAAATATACAATAAAATGACACAAAATAAATTTATACACACTAATTTGTAACAGATGTGTTAATTACCCTTTAGAGAGTTTTATGGTAATGCAAAGAATAAAAAAAACTAAAAAGAAAGAATATGTAGAATGACAAATCAGTTTTTTTAAAAAAAATGTAAATATATAATATTTTAAAAGAGAACCTTAAGGGAGAAGGTGGAGCAAGACAGTCTAAGAGAGCCCTCCAGTGATTGTCTGCCTGCAGGAACACCAAATTGAATAACTATCCATGCAAAAAGCACTTTCATAGGACCCAAAAAATAAGGTGAGCAATCACAGTACCTAATTTGAATATAATATCAAGGAAAGGGTCATTGAAGAGGATAGGAAGAACAATCTTGAATTTCCTGCTCCATCTGTCTCCCAACCCCAGACAGTGCAGCACAGAGAGAAAATCCACGTGATTGGGGGAGGGAGAGTGAAGTGAGTGTAGAACTTTGCATGGGAACTTAGTGTTTCCCTATCACAGAAGAACACAGCACAGGTCAGAGTTCTGCAAGTGCTCACTGGGGAAGCATTTTAGCCTGGAGGATAATTCTCTACCCTGGTAGGAGGAACTCAGCCCCAGCTGGCTTCACCACTAGCTACAGACCAATATCTCTGGCGAACATAGATGCAAAAATCCTCAACAATATACTATCAAACCAAATTCAACAACATATTGAGAAGATCATTCATCATGATCAAGTAGAATTCATCCCAGGGATGCAAAGATGGTTCAACATATGCAAATCAAGAATTGTAATACATCATATGAACAGAATGAACAACACAAAAACCATATGATCATTTCAATAGATGCCAAAAAAGCATTCAGTAAAATTCAACATCACTTCATGATAAAAACCCTTAAAAAACTGGGTATAGAAGGAACATACCTCAACTTGATAAAAGCTATATATGACAAGCCCACATCTGGTATCATACTGAATGGGAAAAACTGAAAGTCTTTCCTCTAAGATTTGGAACAAGACAAGGATGCCCACTTTCACCACTGTTATTGAACACAGTACCAGGAGTCCTAGGCAGAGCAATTAGAACAAGAGAAAGAAATAAAGGACATACACACTGGAAAAGAAAAAGTCAAATTATCCTTGATTGAAGATTATATGATCTATATTTTGGGAAAAAACCTAAGGACTCCACAAAAATCTATTAAAACTGATAAATTCAGTAAAGTTTCAGGATACAAAATCAACATACAAAAAATCAGTAACATTTCTATATGCCAACAGTGAACAATCTGAAAAATCAACCAAGAAACTAATTCCACTAACAATAGCTACAAATAAAATAAAATACCTAGGAATTAACCAAAGCTATAAAAGATCTCTACAATGAAAACTATAAAATACTGAAAGTATCTTTTTCATATCACGACTTCTTTTCCTCTGGGTAGATACCTAATAGGGGATTGCTGAATCAAATGGTAGTTCTGCTTTTAGTTCTTTAAGGAATCACCCCACTGTTTTCTATAGTGGCTGTACTAGTTTACATTCCCACCAACAGTGTAAAAGTGTTCCCTTTTCACTGCATCCATGCCAACATCTATTTTTTTTTATTTTTTGATTATGGCCATTCTTGCAGAAGTGAGGTGGTAGCACATTGTGGTTTTAATTTGCATTTGCCTGATAATTAGTGATGATGTTGAGCATTTTTCCATATACAGCGTTTGACCATCAGTATATCTTGAGATGGAGTCTCTCTCTGTCACCCAGGCTGGAGCGCAGTGGTGTGATCTAGGCTCACGGACTCAAGCAATTCTTGTGCCTCAGCCTCCTGAGTAGGTGGGATTACAGGTGTGCACCACCACACTATGAAAAACAGACATGAAAAAGATACTTGCACATGCATGTTTATAGCAGCACAATTTGCAGTTGCAAAAATATGGAACCAGCTCCAATCCCATCAGTCAACAAGTGGATAAGGAAAATGTGGCGCATATATATATATATATATATACATACACACACACACACACACAATGGAATACTACTTAGGAATAAAAAGGGACAAAATAATGGCTTTTGCAGCAACCTGGATGGAATTGGAGACTATTATTCTAAGTGAAGTAACTCAGGAATGGAAAACTAAACATCATATGTTATCACTCATATGTGGGAGTTAAGCTATGAGTATGCAAAGCCATAAGAATGATACATTGGACTTCGGGGACTTGAAGGAAAGGGTGGGGGTAGCAAGGGATAAAAGACTACACATTGGGTACAGTGTACACCGCTCAGGTGATGAATACACCAAAAGCTCAGAAATCACCACTGAGGAACTTATTCATATAACCAAACCCCACCTGTTCCCCAAAAACCTATTGAAATAAAAAAATTTAAAAATTTTCAAAATGTTTGTACTATCAAAAGCAATCTGCAGATTAAGTGCAATCCCTATCAATGACACGCTTCACAGAAATAGAAAAAAAAATCCAAAAATTTATATGGAACCACAAAAGACCTGGGATAGCCAAAACAATACTGAGCAAAAAGAACAAAGCTGGAAGTTACCTGACTTCATATTATACTACAAAGGTATAGTAGTCAAAACAGGATGGTATTGGCATAAAAACAGACACATAGACCAACAGAACAGAATAGAGAACACAGAAATAAATCCATGTATTTAAAGCCAAATCATTTTTGACAGAGGTACCAAGAACATACATTAGGGAAAGAACAGTCTCTTCAGTGAATGGTGCTCAGAAAACTGGATATCCAAACACAGAAGAATGAAACTAGATGCCTATCTCTTGTCATATATAAAAATCAAATCAAAACAGATTAAAGACTTAAGTCTAAGACCTGAAACTAAAAACATTTCTTGAGAAGAAAACATTGCAGAAACACTGCAGGACATTGGTCCGAGTAAAGATTTCTTGAGTAAGACTTCAAAAGCACAGGCACCAGAAGCAAAAATGGATGAATGGGATCATGTCAAGCTGAAAAGCTTCTGCACAGCAAGGGAAACAATTGACAAAGTGAAGACACAACCCACAGAATGGAGGAAAACATTTGCAAGCTACTTATCTGACAAGGGATTAATAACCAGACTACATAATATATCAGTAGTTCAAACAACTCAATAGCAAAAAAATAATAATCTGATTTTAAAATGGGCAAAAGATTTGAATAGACATTTGTCAAAAGAAGACATATAGGCCAGGCACAGTGGCTCGCACTTGTAATCCCAGTACTTTGAGAGGCCAAGATAGGGGGATCATTTGAGGTCAGGAGTTCGAGACCAGCCCGGCTAAGATGGTGAAACCCAGGCTCTACTAAAAACACAAAAAGTAGCTGGGTGTGGTGGCAGGCGCCTGAAATCCCAGCTACTCAGGAGGCTGAGGCATGACAAACACTTGAACCTTGGAGGCGGAGGTAGATCGCATCACTGCATTCCAGCTGCTTAGCTGACAGAGCAAAACTCTGTCTCAAATAAAAAAAGAAGACATACAAATGATTAACACGTATGGAAAAAATGCTCAATATCACTAATAATCAGGGAAATGCAAATTAAAACTACAATTAGATATAATCTTACTCCAGTTAAAGTGACTTATCTGAAAGACAACAATATATCAAAGAGATATCTAGGCCAGGCACAGTGGCTCAAGCCTGTAATTCCAGCACTTTGGGAGGCCAAGGTGGGTGGATCACTTGAGACCAAAAGTTCAAGGCCAGTCTAGCCAACATGGTTAAACCCCGTCTCTACTAAAAATCCAAATGTTAGCCGGGGCCGTGGTAGCGTGCCCCTGTAGTCTTAGCTGCTCAGGAGGCTGAGGCATGAGAATCGCTTGAATCCAGGAGGTGGAGGTTGCAGTGAGCCAAGATTGCACCAGTGCACTCCAGCCTGGGCAACAGAGTGAGATTCTGTCTCAAAAGAAAATTAAAAAAAAAAAAGAGATATCTAGACAGCCACATCACCATATTTATAGCAGCACTATTCAAGATAACCAAGATATGGAATCAGTCTAAGGGCCCATCAGTTGATAAATGGATAAAGAAAATGCGGTACATATGCACGAAGAAATATTATTTAGTCATAAAAAAAGAATGAAATCCTGTCATTTGCAACAACACAGATAGAACTGAAGGATATTATGTTAAATGAAATAAGCCAGGCACAAAAAGACAAATATTGCATGTTCTCACGAATATACAGGAGCTGGAAAAAAAATGAAGATAGTAGAATAATGGTTACTAGAAGCTAGGAAGGGTAGTGGGGATGGGGCGATAAAGAAGGGATGGTTATTGGGTACAAAAATACAGTTAGGGAGAAGGAATAAGGTCTAGTGTTCAGTAGCACAATACAGCAACTATAGTTAACAATAATTTATTGTATATTTCAAAATAACTAAAAGAGTGAAATGGAATGCTCCTAATTCAAAGAAACAAATATTTGAGGTGCTGGATACCCCAATTACCCTGATTTTATCATTGCACATTTTATGTTTGGGTCAAAATATTACATGTACCCATAAATATGTATAACTATTATGTATCCATAATAATCAAAAATTAAATATTGGAAAAAATATCCCATAGGTTTCCATCAATGGAGAAAAACCTCTTCAAATATCGAATTGGTATTTGTGTAGACACTCATAATTGAGAGAAGTTAATGGAAAAAAAAGTCATAGACAAATGCTAGCAAAAAGATTTTTTTAGTATGTAGAAATAGTAATCAGACAAAAAAAATCAAGAAAATTATAGTTTGGATTATTTAGCATTTCAAAACGTTAAATTCACTTGCAGTTATTTACTTTTTTTTTTTTCAAGACAGGGTCTCACTCTGTTGCCCAGGCTGGAGTGCAGTGATGCAATCATGGCTCACTGAAGCCTCGACCTCCCAGGCTCAGATGACCCTCCCACCTTAGCCTACTGAGTAGCTGGAACTACAGGTGCACACCATCATGCCCAGCTCTTTTTTTTTTTTTTTTTTTCTGTAGCGATGAGGTTGGCTAGACTGGTCTTGAACCCCTAGGCTCAAGTGATCCACCCACCTCAGCCTCCCAAAGTCCTGGGATTACAGGTGTGAGCCACTGTGCCTGACCATCATCTACTTTTGCTGTGTACCTAACCATGTAGTTTTGAAATATATAAAGCAAAATCTATTTGAGTTCCAAGGGGAAATTGAAAAACCCACAAAGGACAAAAATCATACAGTTCTCAGATCCTAGATCAAACAGGTTTTTTTAAAATAAAATTTAGAAAATATTTTAATAACAGTTAACAAGTTTGATCTACTACATAAAAATATTTAACTCTGTACCCAATAAACAAAAAATTGACATTATTTTCTTTTTTAAGGCCCTGGGAAAAATGCACATTATTTTCAAACACATGGAACATTCATAAAAATTTACTTTGTGTTGAGTCATAAAAAGTCTCAATAAATTCCAAAAACATGAAATTATCATAATGGAAAAATTAGAAGTTAAACAAGAAAATAAAGACCTCATCACCACGACCAACAACAACAAAAATCAAAGCACCTAGAAATTTAAGAATAAATTTCTAAGTAATTATTGGATTAAAGGAGAAATCAAATTACAAATGATTTAGAAATGAAAATAATGTGAGCTCTAAATACCAATATTTATGGGATGTAACCAAGTGGAACTTAGTGGAACACATACATATGTTTATACAGTTTAGAAAGCAATATTTAAACTGAACTCAGCTTTCAGCTTGAGAAGATAAAATAAACACAAATAAAATTGAAAAAGAAAAATAATATAGATTAAAGAGCAGAAATTAATCCAAACTATGTAGAATTGATCAATAAAACAAAAAGTTGACTCTTTGAAAAAGCTATAAAAGAAACTTCCGACAGATCAGATTATTGGGTGCAGTGGGGGAGAGCTACAAACAGACATCACCAATTAGTATGAGAATGTAATTACATATACGTCTGTGCTATTGATTTTATCAGTTTCTTCCTCTTAGGCTTCTAAGCAGCATGGCTTTTAAAATAATTTTTTTAAAAAAACTCCCAACAACTAAGTCTGCTTGAACCCTGTTTGCTGACTCAGAGAGGAGCATCTATGGGATCAAGCACTATCTTTGACAGGTAAGCATGAACCCTCCTTGCTGCTGATCCCGTGTTTCCATCTGCCAGGATCCTTAGGCTTGAATGCTCCCATCTACTGAAGGTTGGGGCCCTCTGTTGCTATCTATCTCCTTGCCTCAACCACAAGACTGCAGCCTGCCATGTCTCAGGAGTGACCACCGATCTGACTGTCTAGCCATGGATGCACCCCCTGGGACTACAAAAATGTCAACCCTGATTAACAAAAGAAACCAACAAACAAAAAAGAGATAAACCAAGAAGCACTTAAGGAATGCAAAGAAAAGAATGAAGAGATAAAAATGATTTGAGAAAATAATAACTGGATACAAAGAACAAGCCATAGAGATCTAGCCAGTTAAGGAAGAAAACAGAAAAAAATTAGAATAGGAGGAATAATTGAGGCTAAATCAAAAAAGATGTTTCAGATTGAGAAGGGTCATTGTGCTTCAGGCCATTTACTGAAAAAAAAAGCATGCCTAATTAAATGCAGTAAATATTTACATGGTAAAATGAGGAATCTTCAGGAATCCAATCTATCAGCAAATCCTGATTGTTCTTTCTTTAAAATATACCAGATCCACTGTAATCCAAGCTACTCGGAAGGCTGAGATCAGAGAATCACTTGAACCTGGGAGGCAGAGGTTGTAGTGAGCCAAGACTGTGCCACTACACTCCAGCCTGGGTGACAGAAGATATTCCATCTCAAAAAATTTTTTTAAAAAGTGTATATATATTCCATATATATCTATTTATATTCCATATATATATTCCAGATCCAGTATCCACCCACTTCTCCCATCTTTTGTCCCATGTCAGCTCTGGGACATTATAAATTATATTTATTATTATAAATAATTGTTACATTGACTGGTTTCTATATTTTTGTTTTCTATTTTATTCTACATAGTTGTCTTTGGGTCCTATTAATCCTAAGTCATAATATGTTAGCTAGAGATTCTCTTATTTTATCTTATGTCTTTATCCAGTGTTTTTAGATGTCTTTCATAGATATTTGATCTGAATTATAGCTAGATATTCTTTTAAATATTTTATGAGTGGTTACAGTAAATCTTTCTTTTCTTTAAGAATGTGCTTAAGCCTATATTCATGTAATCATCAATTTCAAAGTCAAAACAATTATTTTTTATTTTTTATTTTAAGCCATGTGTTTAGTATCTGTGCTTAAAAGATGAGTTACTCTACTTCCTTTGTGTTTATCATCTTTTTCTTGGGTTTTGCAGCATATCATTTGGAACAAAAATTTTTTTAGCACTCAATTTTGTAAATAATAATTGAGGTAATAATTTAGAGTCATCAATATTAATTTCTGTGATTATGTTTAAAGTCTTATTAGAGGCAGCATAGTGTAAGGGTTAAGAGTGCCAATTTTGAAGCCTAGAATGCTGAGGTTCAAATCCTGGCCCCACCTTTTACTGGATGGCTGGTATTGAGCAAGAAAGTGAACTTCTTTATGCCTCAGCTTCCTCACTGGAAATGGGGAATAATAATAGTAGCTATCTCTCAGTGGTTTGCACAAGAATAATTAAATTAATTAATGTATGTACCCAGAAGAGTGCCTAGCACATAGCAAGCACTGTTAATTATTATTATTATTTCCTCCTTTCTTTGCATTTGATTCATCTTTCAGTGGTCTGACAAATGTCTTTGAAAATAGTCTTTTTTTTTTCATTATCTAGGAAAACCATGTACTTACTATTCTTTTGCCATCTTGCTTATTTGGATTTTTTTTGCATTTTTACACAGTAACAAGAAATTGGTGGAGTACAGGATTCTCGGATAAAAAATTTTAACTTTTTCCCTGAAAGCTGGTAAATGGCATTTTATTGTCTTCTAACACTTTTTTTTTTTTTTGTCTTCTAACACTTAATGTTGCAAAAGTCAATGAAATTTTTGTCCCTGGATAGGGAAATATTTTATCTTCTTGGATTAATTAATCAATTCAATAAACATTTATGGTGCTGATTCTTCGTATAAGACAGCCTAAGCCTGCCTGTGGAGTAGATATATATGTGTGTGTTATATATGTAAGTTTCCATGAACGTGTGTGTCTGCAATCTGTAAGTTTCTATGAACGTGTGTGTCTGCAATCTGTATCAGGACCTGGCAGGTGCCTTCCACATCAGTGCTATACGACAACTTGCAAAAGAACCCTGCCTTTTAATGAGTTTACCATTAAAAAAAAAAAATTGGGACACTGCCTGGTTCCACGGTGTTAAATGAAAATAACATTCAGAATTGAGTTAATCTGATTGCATGGGATCTCTTTTCCCCCTTGCTGCAAATCAGAGCAGTTTTCAGCTAACAAGAATGGGTGCCCTACTTGAATGGGCAGCAGGCACTGCTGCTAGTCAGAGCGGCACTTAGCATGGCATTGCCATCATTACATCCCCAGGTTCGCAGCAATGAAACTCCAGGAGTGGCAAAGTCAAATCAGTTCAATTGTCTGATTGTTCATACTCATAAAGTGGGGAAGCTGGCAGGGGTCCGGCATAAAACTTGGAGTTCTGCAGTGGAGCTCCTTTAAGGTAATTCATTGCCCTCTGCAGTAGCTTAAATCAGAGGGGCCAGCATGGTCACAGTAAATGCAGCTCCCCATACTGCTTGAGAGCAATATCGCAGATAGCCGGCTGTTGTGCCAGATGTCAAAGGTGCACTAAAAGCACTTGGTTTTGATCTACCCCATTCCCGAGAAGTACAATGGATGGCCCTTTAAGCGCTGCCATAAAAAAAGATTGTGATTAATGAAGCAGCACAACTTAATAAACCAAGTTGACTCCCGCTTCCTTCTCCTAGGCATTTTCACTGTCCACAAAGCAGTTCTTTTACTTAGCAGCAGGGACATGTAAAATGTTAATCATCAATCTGTGGGCCATTAAAGAAGTTGCTTTCCCTTTCTCAAGTTGAAAACCAAGGGGGAAAGATAATAGGTTTGGTTAACAGAGCTGTTCACATAATGGAGATGTGCACAGAAAAGCTTTGATGAAGTCAGCGTGGGAGCCCTTGAGCACTAATCCATTCTGCTCTTGGGACCATGAGTTCAAATCCTAGCTGGGGCTGGGAGGCTCAGGATGGAGGCTGGGGTGAGTGTCTTGATCACAGCTGGACCAGCAGGAGGTTACTGTACCTGAGTGAGGCCAAACATAAGATGAGAAGACACAGAAGCTTTCTGTGTCAGCAGACAGGGCAAGAGCTTGCTGGTACTGCCTTAACCTTACATGGCCTTCTTCCTCCCAAAGAATGCCAAAGCATTCCTCCCAGGTAGGCAAGTGGCCGTGAGCAGAGCCCTGGGCAGTTAAATCCTGCCTCACCCAGAGAACAGTGCAGAGTTTTTGGCTAATTCACCAAAGCCTATTGAAATATTTTCTCTGGGGACTCAAAAGTACATCAGTCGGAGATACACAATTTTATAATCTACTCATAATTTAGGAATTGCTTTGAGCAGGATCAGGGGTCAGAGACCTGAGGAAATTCCACTTCCCTGCTTAGAACTTTTAACATTTAGTTGTCTTTCCTTACTCTAAAAAGTATATAGGGGCAAGGCCATTTTCTGTCTTTTAAAATCATGCACACCTGAAGGCCATTGTATGTTTGTTTGTTTGTTTGTGAGACAGAGTTTCCCTCTGTCAACCAGGCTGGAGTGCAGTGGTGCAATTTTGGCTCACTGCAGCCTCCGCCTCCCAAGCTTGACTGATTCTCATGCCTCAGCCTCCCGAGTAGCTGGGATTACAGGCATGCACCACCACAACCAGCTAATTTTTGTATTTTTAGTAGAGACAGGGTTTCACCACGTTGGCCAGGCTGGTCTCGAACTCCTTGACCTCAAGTGATCTGCCCACCTTGGCCTCCCAAAGTGCTGGGATTACAGCCGCGAGCCACCACATGTGGCCCTGCAGTCCTTTTTACGTGTTTTTTTCTCAGCATGCTTCTCCTGAATGCTCAGGTTCAGGCCCTATGGTCCAATGAAAATCTGTCACTAATACAGGCAGTTCATTAAGTCCAAGGGAAACCAAGCAAAGTCAAATATGTGACGCTCAAAATCTCAGAAAAGACACAGGTCATATAAGAATTGCCAACAACCTTAAAAAGTAGACTATGGCAGAAGAAATGTTTGGTAGTTTATACTAGGGCCATGATTTTCATTGTTTTATGAGATTTTTTGAAGCAAGAATATGAATTTATGGGAGAGATTTGTTGAGTCAATAAGGGTGTTTCCTTTTTCCCTCACATCTCACTTGAATTCACTGGATGGCCATAAAGGAAGAGATGTTGGTCAAATGAGCCTGAGCACTATCTTTAAAACCTTGTATTTATTAAGATGACCACATCATTCTCCCACTCTCAGGCTCTAATCTCTCCTCCATGAAGCAAACAAAACAGTCGTTCCGAAACACTTGATGCTCCAGTCAAAGCAAACCACTCTTTTTTCCCAGACATACCTTCCGCTCAAAATGCCCTTTTCCTATCTTCTTCCACAATATCTTCTCCAGGAAGCCTCCACATGCCACTACCCCCAACCCTGGCTGCACATACTACGTACCTACAGAATAGCTTCTTTGTCTCTCTCTCTGCACTTACCGCCTTGTGCCAGAACAATTAATTTGGAGCTGTGTATCTCTCAGTGCACACATAGTTATAGCAACTTGTCTCAGAGTACAGTGAAATCTGTCACTGTTGGCTACTCTAGGCTTCCTTTACGGGACAGGTGTGAGGAGGGGACAATCAGATTGAAAGGGTGGATGAGGGATTTTTTTCTTGCTTGTACATGAAGCACATTGTTTTCACACAGGGTTTACATTATAAATCAATAAGATAGCAGTATTTTCAAAAACGCACTTGACAAAGATTGAGGAAACTTCCATTAGCCACATAAAAGTTAATAATGAGATTAATGGTGAAATGAAATGAATTTGGAAGAGGTTGATGATATGAGCAATTAATCCTCTTCCCAAAAAACCTTAGAACCATCTCTACTGGTTGTAATCATTCACCAAACTATAAGTTCCCATGGGAAGAGTCCACATCTTATTCACTATTACACTTCTAAGGCCAAGTAGTTTGCACTCAGTGGATGATTCATAAATGTTTGCAGAAGTAATTAATTAGTAAATTGACCTAGAATTGATTATGCTTAAAACATTTGCTAATTTCTCTAACCTGCATGGTAAAACTTAACTCCTTATAATTACATAAAAGGCTTTTAACACATTTACCCATTCTTTCCACCTTCATCTTTTGCTATCTTCTCTACCTTATCCCAATGGAGGCCCTGTGAACTAGCCACACAATTATTCACCATTCCCTAAACATCTCCCCCAGATGTTTCCTCTACCAGGTAAACTGCTTATCATTCTTTGTGAAGCCCTCCCTTCCCACTCGAAAAAGAAAGTCTCTCCTTAGCTAAACTCCAATAGCATTTTGCAAATGCCTCAACTGTAGCTCTTGGTGCAAGGAGATTATTTTATGTCTGTCTTCTCATGAACCTATGAGTGCCCACCTTACTAATCGGGGCACAGTGCCTTGCAAATACTAGGCACGAAATTGATCTTAGTTAAATCATAAGTCAATGATTGAACAAATAAAAACCAAGCAGCCGGTTTCAAAATTGGGGAATTATGAAAAGATCACATGCTCTGTCTTAGCTATGTTCTGTCATCTGTGGTTCTTGGGGCTTAAAAAAAAGGTAGATCATAAATTTTCACAATAGTACTCTAGAAATGTCTTCAATTTTAAAATTTGATGAATTATAACATTTCATTACAAGATTTCAATTCCCCACCCATTGTCCTTCAAGAAAGAATCCAAGCTTAAAAATCATTTTCAAGCTATAAATACAGCCTTTAAAGTTGGAGCACTCTTTAAGGTCTTCTACTGTGTGGAAAAGGTACATGATAATTAACTCTCTTTGGCAGGGTGTGATGGCTCACACCTGTAATCCCAGCACTTTGAGGGGATGAGGCAGGCAGATCACCTGAGGTCAGGAGTTCAAGACCAGCCTGGCCAACATGGTGAAACCCCGTCTCTACTAAAAATACAAAAATTAGCTGGGTATGGTGGTGTATACCTGTGATTCCAACTACTTGGGAGGCTGAGGCAGGAGGATCACTTGAACCCAGGAAGCAGAGGTTGAAGTGAGCTGAGATGACACTACTGCACTCCAGCCTAGGCAAGAGAGTGAGACTCCATCTCAAGAAAACCTCAAAAAACAAAAAAACTCTCTTTATAAAATTTAGTCAATTCCCATCTCTTATGTATATCCAAGCTTTCCACTTCCATATTAGGTCTTGCCATGGTGAAAATTTACAGGGATCATGGCCATTCAACATAGGAAATGAATTAACATTCTCCATGGGACCCTCATTTGTATGGTATATTAATAGGATCCTTACGTAAATTTCTGCTTTTACCTCACTGCCTATTTGCCTGCTAGCTGGTTGTATGCAATTTAGAAAGGAGGACAAGAAATGTTTGATTTCACATGATATTGCTTAGAGGAATGGGGAGGCAGAGGGAACAGATAGGGGTCAAGCAGCAACAGGAGAGTTACGATGGGAATATTTTATAGCTGTCAAAAACCAACAGTGCTCAATAAAGCCACTCTCATTACAATTAGATTTTACTTCCTGGATGCAACAGATTTGGCCATTATAAATGAATTATGAGAAAATAAAAGGAAATATGTCTGATGAGATTTTGAAGATGCCTGGTGCAAGAAGACAAGGAGAGCTAGTCGAAAAGTTACCATGTTCTAAATAAAAAAAACTCTGTACTTCTGTATAAAGAAAAAAACCCACTTGGAAAAGCCATACCAAAGAACACTCCAACTTCCAGAGCCACACACAATTAAATGAAGAATTAGACCAAGATAGATAATCCTTAATTTGACAGAGATTGCCAACTGTTCATTGAAATTATTTTTCTCTTTTTCTTGGACATACTGCTAGACTGCATTTTTTGTGGGTGGACATGGCCTTCTGATTGAGTTCTAGCCAGTGGTATGTGAACAAAAGGATGTGTACCACTTCTAGGGCTGGCCCCGAAAATTTCCCGTGTGTGTTCCTCATGTTCTTTTACTCTTCAGATGACTGGGCTGAGAAACCCCAGGGCTACTTTGAGATCCATCTGTTGAAGATGACAGAACCCTGTCAGCCTGGATCCCAGAAAGACTGTGTGGAGCAGAGAACCCAATGACTTGCCACTGCCCTGGACTTTTCAGTAGGCAAGAAATAACTATTCACTGTGTTAAGTCTTCACATTTTGGTGCCTATTTATTATTGTTGCCTAGCCCACATCATAGAGAACCATTTCAATACTGACATTCTAATATCTATGTCATGAACTATTTAGTCTTTGAAAAAAAGAAGCAGCTCCAGCTTTACCAATCTTGGATTTGAGATAGCTTTGGTGATTAAAAAATAACTTAAATAATAATTCATAATTTGGAAATAAAATTATTCATAATATGACATTTTAATAATTTCCCATCATGCCTATTTGTGTGCCAGACACTGTACCAAGTGCCTTATGTACATCATCTCTAATTCTAGCAATAATCCTGCTTGTTAGACATTAGGTTACAGAGATGAATTTGCTTTATAACACTCGGTCACAAGAAATGGCACACTACCTTATTTTTCTAAATCTAGACATAGGTCCCCTCTCTAAATGATGAGAGTTACTGCCAGTCAAACTTGGGTATTCTAAAATATGTGAGGACAAAGGTAGTTCACAGGAGGCCTGAAAGATATTGGGAGGACTTCTCACCTTTAAGTCATCAGGTCCACGGTTCAGGGCTCTGTAGTTGATTCCCAGGCAAGTGACTCCATCTGCTCCATGATTGGCATGCACATTATTGCTTGCTATGACTTCTTAGGCTATAATTATAGTCAGTCCTCCTGATATCTATGAACTATCCTACACTTCTTACCAAAAACATCACCATCTTCCCTATCTCCGTAAATGAATCTCTCTTCTCTTTCCCACAGGAAGGCACCTTCTGCCTCAGCAACTCCAATAACAGCTGCATTCATTTCCAGAAGTCTTGGAGGGAGGTTGTCATACTGGGGTCTTGCCACCTCTGTGGTGTGCCATTAATGTCCTGAGGCATGACCATCCACCTACCTTGTTGGGAGAGAAAACAGCAAGAAGGAATAACAATTTGGTATATTTACAGATTTTCCTGCCATGTTCAGATAACAGATTGAGGTTCAGAAAGGTCAAACGAGTTGCCCAAGGCCACAAACTACTCAGCGGCAGAGCTTCATTTCAAACCCAAATCCATCTGGCTCCAAGGCCTAGAGAATTTTCTATAATCCCAGTTTTTCCCTAGAAAAACCCAAGGCACCACAGGCCTAAGAGGTTTTTTTTAATGACAATGGAAAATGATTATAAATGATTTAAATGAGATGAAATATTTGAAATCCAAATCTTACAGGGTTTTTTCACTTCAAAAATCACCCAAATAGCTTACCTTTTATTTACACACCACACATACACACACACACACACACGCAGACACAGAGGCACATACAAATAAGTGAAAAGAATTGGTAAAAATCATTAATTTGTAATATCATTTTGCAACTAGAGTTCTGAAATCACGTATCTAATTAATTATCTTCACTAAAACACACAGACAATTAAAATCTCACTTGGCCCATCTTAATGACAGTCTTACAAAGTTTTCCAAGTTTAAAATTTAACTATATACATATCTGGATATTTTTCAGGAAAACAAAAATTTTAACACAACAAGAGAAAATTATTTGCTTTAACATACAAATGAGGCCATTATTAGACTAAATAAGGGTGACTTAGGAAGCCTAAGTTATAGTCTCTCTTCTAACAATAGTTACACAAATTAACTTCAGGTGAAGCACAATTTCTTTGGATTTAATTGTTCTTATTTATCCTTTTAGCTCTCACATTTTCTAATTTTACATTTCTTGGAAAATTGGTATCTCTTAAAATCAGTGATGTTTATTGATCCACATTTGTAGCCAATGTAGTGTAAAAAGAGGTAACATAAACAGGGCATCAGAGAAAGAAAAAAGGAATAAAGAAAGAAGGAGGAGAAAGAGACAAAAAACAGAGAGAAAGAGTGAGAGAGAGGGAGAAAGGTGAGAGAGGGTAGAAAAAGAGAAAATAAATATTTTCTCATCATGGTCCATGTTTCTCAAGGCTGGTCTAAGAGTTGCTTGAAATTCTGTTGCATCCTTTGGAATCAGTCTGAAGCATTTCAAACTTTGAGTATTCCACTCCCACTGGCAGGCCTATCCCTCCAGAGAAGATGAGATGAAACAGGATGTCTTAGCCTGACACCATTAAAAATTTGCTTTATCTACCTCTCTTTGTTCTGATTCCATGCACTTCAAGCAACCTCTTGATTATAATCCAGCTTCCGTGGTCTTCAGGGACACCGTGTGATGGTCAGGCTGATAAAAGTTTTGCAACTTGCATAGGTTCTATTTCTCACTATAAATTGACATGCTGCAGGTCACTAAATGCTTTCAAATGGTAAGTATTGTTGTGTTGACCAGCAAATTGTCTAAGGAGCCAAAAAAAGGAGGGGAGGGGCAGACATGCAAATGGAGGCACAGAAATTCACCGGCTGACAGTGTCAGACTCAAAAGAACCCACCCATTCCCTCATGACATGCCAAGAGGAGCTGGCTTTCCTATGGACTCACGGGGTCCACAGATGGCCATTAACTGTGCAAGAAAGATTTTCCTGACATGACAGGAGCAGAGAAGACATCGGGAAACATTCTATAGACTTCATTTTGGTTTTTCTCTTCTGATGGCCTAAGTTAGGTCCCGATTTTCAAATCTATCTTTGAAACCATCATAGGGATTCATGTTCTAGTACTTTTAAGTGTGCTGGCTAGCATTGCATAGAATTCTACGTCATTGATTTGATCTAGCTTCAAATCCCAGCTCTCCCTTTGGTAGCTGATTTAGTCAAGTTACTTAATTCATAAGCAGTATTTTAAAATATTTATAATGGGAATAATAGACCTAGCCCATTAAGTCATTATTCAGATTAAATGAAATTATGCACAATGCCTAAGACATAATGACTGCTCGATACGTATTACCTACAGTCATAACAAGTTATCATTATAATGATCATGGCTGAGCAATGCTGAATCAGCATGTTGTAAACTCCTTATTTGTTTTAGAGATCCTTAAAGACAGAAATGGATCTTATCTAATAAATTTAATCTTAGTGTCAGTGCATAACATATGGTAATGCTCTAAAAATCTGTCTTAAGTAGGATATACAGTGAACAGTTGCACAAAACTAAAGACCCAACCACAACTTTCTTTCCACTCTACCTTCTAAGACATCCCCAGAAGCCCTTTCGTGGTAGGCAAACATCCCATCCCATGAAGCCCAGCCCGTATTTGTTTTCATCTGCAAGATACATGTGATCTTCCAGAACACACCACTCCCTACTTTCTCAGTAAAATAATTCACCAATCCTGCCACCATCCATGACATTCTGTAACCTCACCCATAGCAGACATACACATCTGATGATCGTTTCTCCTCCTCCTCTCCATTGTTTTTACCAGCACTTCTGCTCCCCAAGTCCTTATCAACAAAATTTCCAGGGTGACTAGGGAATTCTAAAACATGGCAACATACCAAGGGTTTCTTTTGGTTACCAAAGCATCCTGAAGTCCTGTGACCTGTTGGGGGATGACCATTAGGATACAGAACAAAAGATTTATTCAAAGCCAAAGTGCAGTCACATGAAATCATTGGTGATTTCCCCAAATCCTTCCAACCAAAGGCAATTATTATGTCCATATTGGGATAGCCATTAGCAAAAGAGTCTTCCATAATATTTGGAAGAACTTTGTGACTAAGTTAGCAGATGGAATTTTTTAAAGTTACAATAAAAAAATTCACTATAAGACAAAAATCCTAAAGAAAGTCAGTTGCTAAAAGCAGATGCTGGCAAGTTATAGGCCAGAATTTTCTTATTCCTAAACAGCCCAATACTGACAAAATTTAAATCATCATTAATTAATTTTTTTTTTTTTTTTTTTAGCGAGAGTCTCACTCTGTCGCCCAGGCTGGAATGCAGTGGTGCAATCTCGGCTCACTGCAACCTCCACCTCCCGGGTTCAAGCAATTCTCCTGCCTCAGCCTCCCAAGTAGCTGGGATTACAGGCACCCGCCACCACATCCAGCTAATTTTTGTATTTTTGGTGGAGACCAGGTTTCACCGTGTTGGCCAGGATGGTCTCAATCTCCTGACCTCGTGATCTGCCCACCTTGGCCTCCCAAAGTGGCGTGTGCCACCGCACCCAGCCAAATTTTAAACCTTCAAGTTTTATAAGTATCAAGATTCTAAACCTACTCTCTTTTCATGCCTTAAAATGCCACCAATGATGGTGCCAGCTTGGCGCTTTACTTTTTCTCCTGGAACCCTTTCTTTGGGCAAAGGATGGCAAAATAAATTAGCTGAGTAAACCCAAATCCATCAAAAAGCAAAATAAATAAGACATACTGTGAAATAGTGAGTTTTCTCATCTTGAACTATTTAATTAAGTTTTAAAACAAAAAGGCAGCAATGAGCTCTTTCCCCTTGGAAAGGGAGAAATAGCAGAAATCACTTGTGTTCATGCTGAAACAGGTCCACTGAGCATCCTCTGTAAACATTAAATAACTATCACATAATATCAAAAATGAAAACCCCTTATTATTTATTTATTCAACTGAATTCCATGCTTACAAGAAGCCTTTTAAATAAGAGTCTCAGAGAATGTCATAAATAATCTCTCATTATCACTCACCTTCATTTGAAAAGGTAAGTATTTTCATCCTCGTTTCAGCATTAGGGGTTAACAGAAAGGTTAAATGAATTATATAAAGTTGTATTAAATGCCTGCGAACAATAGAGACCAAGGTTTATTATCCCTTGAGAACTAAAAGTCTTTCTTTGAAAAATTAAGCAACTTATCTAATTATTTTTAGGAGGGTGTTTCACAAAAATACAATATTTTATGTCTACATCATGGTCTATAAAGAAAAGTCACAAAATAATAACCATGCTAAATAAAACATCAGTGTGGTTTCCAGAACCCTTTCTGTTCTGTGTACCTACCCATGTGGCTGGAGATTTGAAATGCTATTTAAGTCTCATTTTCCTTCAGAAGCTAACCTCTGTGGAATAAAATGCTGTTAAGGGGAAAAAATCTTTTCTGTCATTTGACTTTAACTTATGATAAATTAGCTTCAACTAGTTTCTTAGAAAATTGCCCAAGAAATGACTACAGAAAATTAAATACCAAGACTTCAAAGAGGCAAACACACAGCCTTCAAATTCCGACCTTAGAGAATAATCCTCCCTTTCTCATGCTTTAGAGAGATGTGAGTAAAGAAATCGTACTAGGGCATGGTAATGAACCATCTTTCAAATGACTTTTCTATCAATCTTCTTTTCAAAGGGTAATAAAGTGATGATTATTTCTAGGCAGTTTCTGGGAAGTTATCATCTCATTTCAATAGTCACCAGTGAAGGACTGCACTCTGGTATTCTCACCAATGGTGATAAGGGCAAGAACTGGGTGAGAATTCAATAGACAAGGTATAGGTTGTTAAAAGCTATTTCCTAGAAAATTAAAACAGAGAAAGATCAAAAGAATTGTGTTGGGTCTTAAGGAATTGGTAATTATTTCCTTCTAGATTAAAAGTTCAAATCTGATTTATTACCTAGTGAATGAAATCCACTATTATGTGAAGATTTTTTCTTTCAACAAATATTGTTGAAAACATATTATGTGCCTTCCTTTGTGTCAGATGTTGGTGACTAATTGAGAAGGACAACGAGAGACAACAAGGGAATCTGTGTCATGATTTCTAGAACCAGAGCAATAGGTCTCATCTAAAACAACAGTAACAAACAACAACCCAAAAAAACTCTTTGAAAGCATTGACTAAATGTTTGCTGGGAATTCTTAGTCACCCGGTATTTGTTTTGCAAAACTGCAGAAAATAACAAGAGGGCAAAAATATCCAAAATTATATCTGCTTCCATTCCCCAGAGCTCTAAGAAGCTTTAAGATAGCATAGGGCAGGAGTCACTCCAGGATCATATGGCCTTGAGCAAAGAAAATCCTATGCACTGGATGCCTTGCAGGAGAGGTCTCTCTGGAATGTGGCTGCTTCTCTGGTTGCCAAAGTCAAATTCAGATCCCGTCTGTGATATGGTCTTTGTGCTCAGACAAGGATTATGTGGTCTGCTTTTCCTCAGTAGATCCTAAAACCAGCCCCAGCCATGGCTTCTTATTTGTCCTAATTCTCTTACCCAGTCCAAACCTACTGCCCACTGGCAGATAGGATATGAAACACATTTCTTAATTTGACATTTGGCCAGAAGTTAAATTTCTTTAGCATTAGCTAGAAATCCAAATGTGGAACAAAACAAACAAACAAAAAGAAACATGAGACAAAGCTTTCTGAGGGCAAAAACATGCCATGTGCACCACTACATCCTCATCACTAACGCAGTTCAGAGAAGGCACTTAATATCTGTTGAATAAAATCAACCGACTGAATGAACACTCCACCCTTTTGTGGTCATGGATCACTCAAAGTCAAGACTGCCACGCTGGTATTTGCATGCAAGTATTCCCACAATGACTTTTGCTCAGCACTTCATCTTTTTAAAATGTTATCCTGTTGATTTTTCTTAAAACAAACAAAAGAAAAGGCACACCACAGAAATTTGAAATCCAAATGTATTTGCTTTCAAGTTCCATTCCAGGTAAACAAATATTTGACCAATGAACTGATGTCTTTAGTTTGGCCATTGGGCAAGCAAATTCTGCCTCTTTCCATAGTTGACTGCAGCACTGAGGTGAGTACCAATTGTTCCTTTACTGATTTGTAGAATAGGATAAAGTTGTTAAGCCCCCGAAAAAGTATTAACATTTTATCCTCATTGCCAATCAACAAATCACCCAAATTTCCCACCTTCCACCATCCCAAAACCCAAAGGGGTATAAATTAGCCCTTGTGGAACTCAAACTTACAAGAATCAGAGGCAATCATTGGCAAACTAAATTCTTGGTTTTCCACCTTCCTATTCAACATTTCCCCTTGTATACCTAAGAATGCGAGGGTGTAGATTTTTAAAGCAAGCTCAGTAGCAAGTCAGTTAATGTCAGGATTAAAAATAAAAATAAGTTGGAATTTTTCAAACCCAAGAGGTTTGCTGCCAGTGAACTGGAGCACCTTATAATAAGAAAGGGGATGCAATAGCACGGGGAGAGGACTCCCAGCCCCCCATCTCTCCTTGTGTGAAAACCTGGTGCTTGTTCGAGGTAAGGCGACCAGGCCCAGCATACAAGAGGGATGACTGATCCCTCAAATACACTACACAGTGTGGCTTCCAGGAGTCCTTCACCTTAGGCCTCACAAACCAATGCCATGTTCTCAGCCATATTTCAAAATATATATACATTCTTTACGCCAGGAGAATAGGGAACTCTGCCCTGAAAGGAAGCAAACACCTGTGAAACATGTTTTCAGTCCGAAACCATATCTTTCTTCATAGGACCTGACATAAAGTAATTTAACCTGCAATATTATATATACAACTTTGGAAAGAGGAGTGGTGTTTTACAGGCTGAGTTAGTCAACTCCTAACTAATAGTACCCCTGAGCTTTAAGGAAGGGAAACCCTTTCTTAATGATTTCCAGTTCTTCATATCTTGTTCTCTTGTTAAAAAAAAAAAAAAAAAAAAAAAAAAAAAAAAGGCCAGGCGCAGTGGCTCACACCTGTAATCCCAGCACTTTGGGAAGCCAAGGCAGGTGGATCACCTGAGGTCAGGAGTTTGAGACCAGCCTGGCCAAGATGGTGAAACCCCACCTCTACTAAAAATACAAAATTAGCCAGGCATAGTGGTGCACACCTGTAGTCCCAGCTACCTGGGAGGCTGAGATACAAGAATCGCTCAAGCCCGGGAGGCAGAGGTTGCAGTGAGCCAGGATCGCATCATTGCACTCCAGCCTGGGCAAAAAGAGTGAAACTCCACCTCTATATATATTCCATATATACTGTATATATTATATATGGAAGAGTATTTGTTTTAGATTTCCCTTTCTTTTACAGAAACCTGAAATATCCAGGCATCATATGATTCACTGACAATATCTGAAACCCATCTAGATTTCACCAATATACTTGGTAGTTTGTGCAGGAATGTGCTCCAATCTGTGCAAATCCACCCTCATTCCATTGTTTCTCTTATCATTGCTATTCAAAGTCCTATGCTGTGGAAAAGACAGAGGAAGAAATCACATAACTTTTTATGAACATATATATAGACATAAATATAATCTGTGGGTGAGGTGACAAATAGTAGTAGGGGGTCCAGTCTGCACACATAGTGAGAAAATAAAATAAATGTATCCCCCCCAACCCCATCCTTTAATGTGCAGGATTCTGCTCCAAGGTTCCAAGTGACCAGCTAAAGCAATGAGGTATACAAGAACAATATTCCCAGCTGACTCATCCAAGTGTCTTCACGTGGAACTTGAGGATGGAGCTGCAAAGTGCCCTGGACAGAGGTCAGTGTCTAGGAGAACCCATTGATCATATACCAATGAGGCCTTTGAACAGGAGATGTGAGGCTCAGAAGGCGTGTCCCAAGGAGATGCTGATGTAATCAACATCACGTTGACCAATCTATGTTATCACAGAGTTCCTGGCAGGCAGGGCAAGCACTGGGATCTTCTTGCTCCTCCCTTTTTATAGTTGCATATCATCTTCTGGGGAATTTCTACCCCTCTCCCTTGCTAGAGGCTCCTCAGCTGATTCTATTTTTATCTCAAGTCCAAAGGTGGAATTTATCCTTTCAGGGGAATAGTCATTTCTTTTTAAATCTGCAAGGAGGACAAGTAAAAAGGTTATAGTGGATCCCCAAGAACCTACTGTTCATGAAGGCAAATGGGACTTTAGGCTTTGCCAAGTGTTCAGAGAGATCTCCTCTTCCTCAGACCACAGATATGTGGAACTCAAACCCTCAACCATGTCTAAATTAAGCCTCCTTTCCCACCCCAATACCCCCTCTCCCTTCCCTATGCTGTTTGGGCGCTGTTTATGGGGGCAGGGAAGAAAGACTTGGTTGCTTGCTTCAACACACAGTGCCCTATAAAGCACAATCTGGCCAGAGTTAAGTAAGACCAAATGGGAAATGGGGCATTTTACTGTTGAATGACAAGCAGAGGCAGAGAGGCCAGTCAGGAAGGCTGACTCCTCATCTCAGTGGTCAGTTTTCTGTGACAAAAGCTCCACCTCAGGTTTGGTACAGTCAATAAAAGCTCCATCCAGTTATCAGATCTTATGCTTCCTAAGCCCTCCTTCCATTTGAAAAGAAAAATTTAAAAGAAAATATTAATAGGCATAACCTTTGTAAGACAGGTATGGAGGAAAATGGAGTTAAAATGTTTGTGAACTTTTTGTGCTGTACTGATTGTATTTGCTAGCCTAGAACATGTATTTCTTATTTTTTTAATGCTAAATGAGGATTATGTGGAAATAAAACTAACACATTATATATTAATAATAAAACAATCAACATTTATTGAACATGTAAATTGATATGGTTTGGCTGTGTCTCCACCCCAAATTTCATCTTGAATTGTAACTCCCACAATTTCCACGTGTCATGGGGGGAATCCAGTGGGAGGTGACTGAATTATGGGGGTGGATCTTTCCTGCACTGTTCTTGTGACAGTGAATGAGTCTCACAAGATCTGATAGTTTTAAAAACGAGAGTTTCCCTACACAAGCTCTCTCTTTGCCTGCTGCCATCCAGGTAAGACGTGACTTGCTCCTCTTTGCCTTTTGCCATGATTGTGAGGCCTCCCCAGCCATGTGGAACTGTAAGCTCATTAAACCTCTTTTTTTAATAAATTGCCCAGTCTCAGGTATTTTCTTTATCAGCAGCATGAAAACAGACTAATACATGTACTACATAATTCAATCTTCACACAAACTTTATGAAACAGGTGCTATTATGCCTGGTTTACAGACAAGGAAACTGAAGCCCAAGGTCGTATAGCTGGTAAAAAGCAGAAGTGAAATGTGAATTCAGCCTCTCTGGCTACAGAGCCTATGCCCTTTATATTATCCTAAACTGCCTCTCATATAAAAAAAATGAAGGGAAACATAATCAAACAAAAATGAAAAATCACCTCTAATCCTATTTTCCAGACAAAACTCTTTTTTTATTTAGATTACCAAATGTCTGAATAAACAAGGATATTTCTTATTTCCACTTAAATGTTGGTCAAAAACTAAGGTTTTGAAAGAAAACATGAATTAGGACTAGAGATGGTGGAATTAATGAATTACTCAAAACCTACCAGTGTATCACGCCTGTAATCCCAGCACTTTGGGAGACCAAGGCAGGTGGATAACCTGAGGTCAAGAGTTCGAGACCAGGCTGGCAGATGTGGTGAAACCCCATCTCTACTAAAAATACAAAAATTAGCAGGGTGTGGTGGCAGGTGCCTGTAATCCCAGCTACTAGGGAGGCTGAGGCAGGAGAATCACTTGAACCAAGGAGACGGAGGTTGCAGTGAGCCAAGATTGCCCCACTACACTCCAGCCTGGGTGACAAGAGCAAAACTCTGTCTCAAAAAAACAAACAAACAAACACCTACCAGTGTAGTGTAAAAAAATTATCTCAACCTTAATCATACAGGACCACTAACTGAGCTCAAGGATTGGAAGCAGTGAGTTCTGTCTCAAGTCTCCCTGTGTCCTGGCTCCTTAGATGTAGTCCTTGTGTCTTCAAGAATGCAGGCTGCCCTTCCAGGGTAAGAATGAATCAGACCTGGGAAAAGGACAGTATCGGAGGATGTTGAGTGAATGAGCCGGACTCCAGCCTGCCATCATGGAATGACTCTGATCGTTGTCAGCTCCTGCCTTCCAGAGGGCACTTACCTGGAGGTCTTGATGACTCTCGGTCCAGTCCCAGCCCCTTCCTGAGCTCCTTTTGACCAGAGAAGCCAGTGGGCAGCTTGGCTGTGCACTAATCTCTTTGCTCACATCAGGTATGTGATTTGTGAGAGTGACTCCTGGCCAGTTGTAAGAGTTATGGCCCTCCCCTCTCTGACTGCTGCATTTTGATCTCCCCACCCCTGGCTGACCACTATACTCCCAGTGGAACTGGAAGCCTGCTCCAACTCTGTCTTTCTATGCCTTCACCACAAGAGCTCCCCCTACCTCTAACTCCAACCTGTAATCCCAGCACTTTGGGGAGGCCGAGGTGGGTGGATCACGAGGTCAGGAGATCAAGACCATCCTGGCCAACATGGTGAAACCCCGTCTCTATAAAAAATACAAAAAATTAGCTGGGCGTGGTGGTGAGCACCTGTAATCCCAGCTACTCAGGAGGCTGAGGCAGGAGAATCGCTTGAACCCGGTAGGCGGAGGTTGTAGTGAGCCGAAATTGCGCCACTGCACTCCAGCCTGGGCAACAGAGTGAGACTTCGTCTCAAAAAAAAAAAAAAAAAAAGAAATCTCCTTCATTTGTTATAAATTTACACCTGTCCCATCCCAGGTAACGATGGATGGTGCTCTTTTACTGACTTCAAATTCAGGGTATGATCATTTATTATAAGGCAAGAAGAGCTACTCAGCTTAAGATATGTGAAATCCCACTGTAAGGACAAGTTCGGTGTGACCAAAAGTAGTGGGCAAGCTGAGGCACACATGATGCTTCCCTTCTGGGACAAAAGAAAGGAACGAAACAGAGCCAGGACTGCCCATTTGGAGGGCACAGGCCTCCAGCTGCTTGCTTTTATAGTAGGAATTTTTAAGTATGTCATATTATCAAATCAGATTTATAAAATATATGTTGCAATGTGTGTTTAAAGTAGCAGATTTTTACAGTGAAAAGCACTACTTTAATTGAGGGTGTCATTTGTCTCCATACCACACTCTCCCAAGTACCCAATGGGGAAATTAGAATAGAATAGAAATGCTGTGGGCAACACCCTGTGGCCATCAGCAGCCGGCAGGACCCAAATGTGGGGGGTGGGGCAGGGGCAAAGACCTGCCTCGGTCAGATTTCATCCCATTTAAGTCGGTGGAACTTTTCCTTTGGAGTGACTGTGACAAGTATTGGGCCCCATGTTGTTTTATCACATTTTGGCAGAACCTAAAGTAAATCCCTGTCCTTTTAATCCCTTTAGAGACTTGAAAATTTTGCAGTCAGAAAGTCAGGCTCTGCGAATGACTGTGAATGAGATAAAAATGTGATTACGATTTTCTACTTTATCCCAGGTTACAAAGGATGTTGTTCTATGAGAGATTTACTTAGAGAAAAATAGAACTGTTAGTGGCATACCCGGGAGTTTGAGCTTCCGGCAGCAGGAGTTACAATGATGTTTTGCAATGAAGTTTCTAATTGCATCTTCCCCCAAATTGGCCGGTCCAAACACCATTCCTCTTGATCTAGAGGAAATATCAGAATATCAATTAGATCACAGCTAAGAAAAAGGAGCTCAACTAGGATTCTCCGAGATACCGAACAGTATCCCATAGTAACCCAGTAAACTTGAAGGAGCCAACAAAGAACAGAGCACTTTGGGGAAACAACAATGGTAGGTTTGCAAATTTAAAATTCAAATGCACTTAAGTCTTTGTTCCCAACTCCAAGACCTACTGTGAAATGCATTTCAACGCTAATCTGATAGAGGAGTGAATTTTCTATGTACCACATTAAAACAAAATACAGCAAAATCCTTTTTAATACATATGGGGTGAAAGAGTGACATTCATCACCAAATGTTCTACTAGAATACCCCAAAGGTAAGATATAAAGTAAAATACATTTGCTTTTGGGACACGCCTTCTAAAACGATGCATAGACATTGTTTCAAACCCAAATACTTTTCTGAAAATAACCGTCCTCAAAAACAAATTCCTGACTAAACCCTAGATCCTTACTCATGGCTCTTTCAAAGCCACTTGCTCTCCTGCAAACTGCTAGAGCTGGGCTTTTTGTGGAAAGACAAGACTATGACACAATGTGTTGGTGGAAGTAAAGTACATATGCTCGATGTAGGTGACAGAGTTACAAATAGAATCAGTATATATAAGGCACCTTTTGAATACTCTATAATCATAACAAATCCCTAGCAGATTCTAAGATCAGTGTTCATCCGTTATCATATCAAAGGCGACCATCATTCTTTGGATTTTGACACTGCACACCACAAAGCAGAGCACACCAGAAACATTTCCCAAGAAACTTTATGAAAGCTAATATTTTATTTTAATGACATGCAGAGTGGAAACAGCACATTTTAAAATCTGAACTCAATTACCGCTCTTAAATACTACATCTTAAGAAAAAAGAAAAGCAAACTATCACAAAAGGAAACAATAAACTTCGCTTCTAAGGAATGCGGTTTTTCAAAAGGGACGTGGTGTAAAATTGGACTTTTTTCCATCCAGGGATTGAAACATTTATCTCAATTTCCACTTCCTTTTGGCAGAATAACAGTAGCTGCTCTGAAGATGTGCCAAGCTCAGAATGAGGGCTGATGTCAGTTTGATCTCAGATTGCCTCTTTGCTCCGAGGCGAGTAGGTGGAGGAAATCTCTTGGGAAGACAAAGTGAACAGACACCCAGGATTAACTTTCCTGGTCACTCAATCGCTCTTACAGAGTACAGCTCTGGGGGTATTTACCCGGCTGCATAAGCTGCCTCTTGTTAACTATTCCTCTCTCTCTGTCCATCTGGTAAGGAACCACTTCAATAAGGTGAAACTGAAGGTGGCAAAAAAAGGTCGAAGCACTCAGCATTTAGACCAGGACTCTACGATGCCAATAAAGTGAAACACAGTGTTATTTTAGTCGTTTAAATTGAAGAATGTCTTTTCATAGTCTCTCCAACATGACCCTGTTAGAATATTTCACTCATTTGCTTTCCATACCTGCCATTTCTTTCTCCCAGTAAAACATAAAAACCCCCAACTTAGAGATGCAACACTGAATCTCAGATAAAACCTGTAAGTTAAATGATTTCCCTCTATGAGCTTTGGGAAAGTTAAGACAAAAGAATCAAAATTAATACCAAATGCATATAGCAGGAGTTCGACCACTCCCAGTGTAGGGGAGAATGAAGGAGAGTTGTAGGGAAATTCATTTGCATCTACCCCCTACAGCACGCCTAGAGCCTTGCAGTCTTAGATAACCAGGTTTTAAAAAAAATACAAGTAGCTGTTTTCCAGATTTTTCACAACACAGGAAAAGCAGGTGGTAGCTTGGTTCCACATGCGAGGAAACGCTAATTAGTGCCATCTATACATAGATTTACTAAAGAACATCTCATCATCATTTCATACTTGTCAAATGCCCAAAACTATCAAAGCAGCAAGCTAAAAAACTGTAATCCCAAATGACCAATAACCAAGGCAGAAGGTTAGGGAAAGTTAAGAGACAACAAGCATTAGAAACAATATGAGAATTTATACCACAAGAATATCTTTTCTTTTGGTAAAGGGTTATCCTTTCATTGACCCCTTCTCCTCATAGGAAAGTTACCATCTTCACTGAGCCTAAGTTTTCTCATTTTTGAACTGGGATTGAAAATGCTTCCTTTCATTGTTGTTGCAAAGGCTAAAGTAAATAACCCGTGAAAGCACTTGCTTAAATCAGTGCTTCCCAAACTTTAGTTTACACTGGATCACCTGAGGATCTTGTGGAAATTCAGATTTTGGTTCAGTATTGCTGGGGAGGGTCCTGAGATTTTGCATGTCTAACCATCTTCCCGGTGATGCTGACCTTGTTGGTCCATGTCCCATGCTTCGTGTAGCAAGTGATTCAGACACATAAGGCATTCGAAATGTGAGCCCCATTGAACTAATCAGACGTAATTCCCCATGATCATGAGAAAATAGTGCTTCTTGTTATCTTGACCATGAAGGCCAACTGCATCCAAAATTGGGTAACCCCACAAAACCAGGAAGGCCACAATGAAGCCATCCTATCAGTTTCCAGAGCTCCTGTCCTTAAGTCATAAAAAAATAAAGTTGCCATAAGACAGTTTCTCAACCCTGGTTGCCCATAGAATCACATGAGGAACTTCTAAAAAATACAGATATCAGGGCCCTATCTTCAGAGATTCTAATTTGATGCCAATCCTTGGCATTTTTTTTTAAGTTCCCTAGGTGACTTTAATAGAAATTGAGGCCCACTGGCCTACAGCATGCAATTTAATACCTACCTGTCAAGTGGGATAATATAATATTAGAATTCTAAATGATAGAATATTCAGGTCATATTAAGTGACATATGCCAAGGTCAAAATTTAATAAATGATAGATGGGATATACATAAACTTGGTTCATTATATATGCAAAAAATTTCCACTGCAAAATTATAAAGTACTTTTAGTACAAGATTCCTACTACTAACCCTTAGGCACACAGGGCTACTGAAGAAATAATATTCTTAGCTAAAAATACTATAGCAGAGCTAAAGTGAAAAATAATAAAGTCTTTATGTATACGAGAGTGGTAACATGGACTCCACAGTCAAATAAATATCATAGGAATTAGATGTGTATGTTCAATATGGATCACCTTTATTTTCTCTAGTTCACCTAGTCCATATATATCTAACTACCACCCAGGTGCCAAGTATAGACAATTATGACAATTAAGAAGTAAAAATGTATGCTGGCAGTTCTCAAGAGTGGTCACTGGACCAGCAGCATCATAATTCCCTGGGAACTTGTAAGAAATGCAGATTATCTGGCCCCACCCCAAACCTGCTGAAGCAGAAACTCTGGCAGTGGGGCCCAGCAATCTGTGTTTTAACAGGCTCTCCTGGTGATTGTGATGTAAGCTCTTATTTGAGAACCATTGTTGCCTGCCATATTGATCAGTGTTTAACCCTCACCATCACTTCTTTCTACGCCACCTTTAATAGAAGAATATAACCTGAGATCCTTTACTGCCAAGTCTTCCCAAAAGCCTACTTCTGGGATAAAATATCCATGGGAATTCAAGGGACAGGTTGATGAGTCATCTCTCTATAGAATTTAAACTTCAGCTCTTATTTAAGTCAGATAATCTGATGCTTCATATTTAAGCTCCATTGTTTTGTCCTCTCATAAGATTTGCTGTTACTAAATAGCACACTTTATGCCCCTAGCTTTCATTTTATCAGCATATGATGGAAGATGCTGCCCATGATAAGATGCAATGACTTTGTTGTGAAGAAAACAAAGGAAACTGTGCTTCTCCTATGACATTGTTCTCATATCAAAGCCACAGAGGCTAAATTACACATTGGAAACTCAGTCAAATTTGCATTAGTCCTTATAATTTCCATTTATGTGTACAAATCTAACTGCAGATTTAATATCATTTTACATATTTCCATATTTTTCCCCCCATTTCCTAATCTATGCTTTTTTATAATCTTATTGTTTTTGGTCTATATACATAAGCTACCTAAA
The DNA here is from genome assembly GCF_028878055.3 of Symphalangus syndactylus. Lineage (NCBI taxonomy): Eukaryota > Metazoa > Chordata > Mammalia > Primates > Hylobatidae > Symphalangus > Symphalangus syndactylus. The sequence continues at coordinate 69,705,373 of NC_072425.2, read as the reverse complement.
AACCTTTCTAGGATCTAGGCAGGGAACATATATGTTTATAAATTATTTTTAAAACCATTTACTATGTGTTAAATGCAATTTTCTAAATGATAACACATAAATTAACTTACTGTTTGACTTCGGGTTTTATAACAGATGGATCTGTCAAATTTTCTCCAACACCTCAAAAGAAGAAACAAAATTCGTTTAGCAAATGGAGATTTCATTTTCTTAGAAATTCAAGAAAATAATAATTAAATTCTAATTTCTTAATTTAAAACTCACAGTCACTCTGTAGTAAATTAAACGTCATGAGCCCATACTTCACCACTAAGCAATACTGGCAAGTAAAAAATCTGGCTGGGTGCTGTGGCTCACGCCTGTAATCCCAGCTCTTTGGGAGGTGGAGGTGGGCAGATGACCTGAGATTAAGAGTTCGAGACCAGCCTGGCCAACACAGTGAAACCCCATCTCTACTAAAAATACGAAAATTAGCCGGGTTTGGTGGCGCATGCCTGTAATCTCAGCTACTCGGGAGGCTGAGGCAGAAGAATCGTTTGAACCTGAGAGGCAGAGGTTGCAGTGAGCCGAGATCACGCCACTGCACTCAAGCCTGGGCAACAGAGCTTAACTCCATCTCAAAGAAAAGGAAAAAAAGGCATGTAAAAAAAATCTATACTTGTACCCCCAAATATATAAAGATATATAAAAACTAAATATAAAAAAATTAAATATTTTAATTCTCAAAAAATCATGTAAATTAAATGCACTATAAAAATTGTTCAGAAATGTTTGAAAATTTTAGTTAATGCACTGTTTCCCGCAAACCCTCTGTTATAATAAACTTCTAGGCCTCAAATGATTGTTTTAGTGGTGTGTTCACAGTTACTGATAGTGGCATCTGTCATTCATTTACCACTTGTATATACCAGATATTCTAATTTTATTTTTTGTAATTCTCAGCAATTATAAAAGAAAAGTGTTATCCTCGTAGCCTCATTTTACATTTTATCCTCATTTACATCAATGAGTACACTGATGTTCAAACCAATTATGTCATCTATCAGAGTTTGCACAGTCCATACATGGTCAAAATGGGATTAATGCTGAGCCAAAGTTTGTGTTCCTAGTAGCTGGACTACAGGCATGTGCCAACACACCCAGCTAATTTTGCACTTTTAGTAGAGACTGGGTTTCTCCATGTTGGTCAGGCTGGTCTCAATCTCCCGACCTTAGATGATCTGCCCACCTCGGCCTCCCAAAGTGCTGGGATTACAGGCGTCAGCCACCGCACCCAGCCACATACTTATACTTTTATTCTACTTATAAACAGTAGAATAGAAACCACCAAATTCTTGATCTGGGTGATGGTTACACCTGTGTATTCAGTTGTGAAAATTCTTTGAGATGTATGCTTATGCTATGTAAATTTTCTAAATGTATATAAGTCTTCAATAAAATTTACCTTTGAAAAAAAGATGACACTAAAGCCTAAAAAGGTAACATAGGTGCAATGTAAAGCTAAAATTTATCAAAACAGGAATCAGCACCTAAAGTGAATCTCTTTTAAAATACAAGTGGTGAGGAGGCTGACTTCCATTGGTGGAAATGTTCCAGGCCAGCCAGTAAGATTTGGGCACAATCCAGCAATTTCTGAGATCATTCTCTAATCAACCCTGCTTCTCTTTGCTTGAAAGCAACAAACCTTGTGGGAAGATTATTTTAAAATTATATAAAATTTGTAAATTTTAGTGTATTTCTACTTGTTGAGAAAACTCATGTTTTCCAGCCAGTATATTTTAAAAAGATTTTTGCTATCGTCTGTAGGTTTTACAATCTGCTAAACCTTTCATAAGAAAATGTAATCCTTATAGACTTTCACCCTATGAAACTGACTTCCTTAGAAAAATAACCTAGAGCTTGAAATTGGGTGACCTGGATACCTCCCTTAATCTCTTTGAACCTCAGTTTTATCATCTGCAATTGTGAATAATAATGGGCCTAATCTTACAGGGTTACTGGGAGGATTAAATTAACTACTGGACACAAACCACTTAGCAAAGTGTCTGCCCCCTAAGAAGCTGAAAAAAATATTCACTGTTACTTGTATTATTTCTCTTCTATCAAGAACTTCTTGTGAAGTGAAATTTTATTTCCTTACCACTAGTAAAATCATGTTTCTGATTGATTATCTCATTTCCCTAAAGTACTATGTTCCCTAAGGAACAGAACTCCTTATAAGAATGAGGGTAAAGAGTATCCACAAAACTTTATACCCCTAAACCCAATCTGACAGTCCAAAGATTAATAAATACATATTTTGGGGCACACAAATGGCAGAAGGACCTTTCAATGTGTGAAAATAGAGAATAGGCCAGGAACGGTGGCTCACACCTGTAATCCCAGCACTTTGGGAGGCCGAGGCAGGCAGATCTCTTGAGTCCAGGAGTTTGAGACTGGCCTGGCCAACATGGTGAAACCCCATCACTACAGACAAATACAAAAATTAGCCAGGTGTGGTGGTGTGTGCCTGTGGTCCCAGTTAACTCAGGAAGCTGAGGTAGGAGGATCGTTAGAGCCCAGGAGGTTGAAGCTGCAGTGAGCCATTACTGTGCCACTGCACTCCAGCCAGCCTTGGCTACACAGTGAGACCTCATCTCAAAAAAAACCAAAAAAGAAAGAAGAGGAGAGGAGAGGAATGGAGAGCAGAGGAGAGGGAAAAGAAAAGAAAAGGAGAAAAGAGCAGCCCCAAGTACTAATCTGACTTCAAGAGAGTAAATGCTCATGTCAGGTAATATGCAGCATGCCTTTATGACGAACTCAAGATTGACATTCTGATCCCAACCACCGGTGAGTACATCAATGAACTTGTACATTGGTGGAAAGAAGCTACCTTTTTTGTAGTAGCAGAATTTATGATGATGATGATGTCGATGCCAATGCTGACATTCTGGAAACTGCTTTGTTGAATAAAAAAATTAGTATCTCTAAAAATTAATATTAATATCTCCAAATTAATGTTGAAAAATACAATGAGCTAAAAAAATGCTATAAACCACTGTAATTTGAAATATAATTGTTTTTAATTTCTGTTGCTGGGAACTAAAGGTTGGATTTTAATGATGATGATTCAGGCCCTCACATGTAGGATTTTTTAAGTGGAAAGACAGCAAAAAACTTCAGCATAATTACAAGTGATTGGAAATTGATCAAGTCTCTCCTTAGAGTACAGTTTCTGACCTGGTGTGGCAGCTTCTGGGGTTAGTTATTGGCACTCTCTTGGAAGAAAGCAAAGAGGAGAAGAAAAGAAACTGAAAGAATAAACTGCTCGAGTGTTTCACACTCCTTTCTCTCAAAGCGGTAGGGAACCACAGCACACTGAGCAGGGCCTTCTTCTATAGAAGCTGAAGCTGCAGTCTCTCTGCAGCACCAACAGGACCACACAGCTGAGGGTGGACTCCCTGCAACTGCAGATTAAACTCCATATTAAAGAGTCACACAGAGATTAATGCTTACAGCAACAATTACTAACATTTACTGAAGGCGGTGTATCAGGAACTTGCCTCAATTCTTGCCCTTAACAACTCTATGGCTTAAGTGCCTAATACTATTTTCCCCATTTACAAATGAGGGAAGTGGGACTCAAGGTGGTTGCTCCTCCATCTTATGCAGCTAATTCACAGTGGAGCCAGAAGTCAGACTCCGGCATTGCAACTCCAGAGCTCCTCCTCCTAACTGCTGCTGGTGAGCCTCTGTCTCCACTTCCACCACCCAGACAGTGTGCATTATCTCTCCAAAGACTAGAAATACAAATAAATTAAATACAATATAAAACTGAACCAAAAACCATTAAGAGATTTTAAAAACACATTCTATTTTCCCTTTCCAACATGGTTTGGATTAAATATAATAATGCACATAAACCTTTAGCCAAGTGCCTGGCACAAACATAGTAAATGTCAGCTAGTAGTAGTAGTGTAACTGTTCATAATTACTATTACAGGATTCACATTCTTCCATAAATCCAGGTCTAACCAATTGGCCAAAACTCTCTGATAAGTATCTCAAATTTCATCACATTCATTCTATGATGTCCACTCTTCCCTTCTTTGAAGGTCAATATTTTGACATTGTTTATTTGGAGTGGCCTATTTCTGCAATTCACATAATTGCCCATTAAAAGAATAAAGTTAATTCTCTTTTTCCCTCAAGACTGTCAACGCAGCATTTGTCCTGTTTAATGTTACTTTGGATTACTAAGAGACATAAAAATCCCCAAACATAAACATCATTAAACAAAAACCTATTCAAGTGGAATACAAAACACACTGAAGAGTCATCATTAATTCCTTAAAGTTTTTCTTTGGTTGTTTTTTTGTGTGTGTGTGTTTCTGTTTTTCCTTTTTAAACAACTCCACCCAAAACTCAAAGCACAGTCAAATACAGATGAAAACAATCAACCTCTCTCCAATTTGAGCTACAAAAATAGATGCCTTGGGCATCGATGCTCTGGGTTTATATGGATCAGGTACTTGCTGGTTTAAAAGCTGAATCAACTTGGTCATTTTAACTTTGTTTATATTGCTTCCTAAAATATTGGGTTTGAATTGAATTAGAAATATAATTTAACTCTGTGAGCAGCATAAATCTGAAAGGACAGAAGCACCTATATGTCATTTAAAAAATGCACTTACATGTAGTTTAAAAATTTGTGTCACATCCTTGAGCATGTGACACAAGTTTCAATCAAAGTGACTTTGCAGTCTTACCGGACATTGCTCATGATGCCCCAGGACTGTCTGCTTATCTCTACATTCTCCAACCTCCAAGCCTGGCTTTCAGCATAGACTCCCAGAACCAGAGAGTTGGGAAAGTCAGACAGGACAAGAAAAAGGCCCAAGTTGTTTAAACAAACCGTAAGATCGTTATACCCTCTACATATGAAACTCTTAAAAGAAATAAAAGAACAGTGAAAAGAGAAGAACAGGGATGTCTTAAGAACAGCTTAAGTCTGCATCCCGGCACCCCTTAAGTAGCTGTGCAACTCTGGGCAAGTTATTAAACTTTCTGGGCCTAAATTCCCATAATATTTACCTCAAGGTGCTGCTTCTAGGATTAAATGAGGTAACTTCTATGAACTTCCTGGACTAAATCTCTTATTTAAAACCAAAGCCCTAGTCAGTGAGCCTAAGGACTAAACGTTGACCTCAATACATATTTTGTTCTGTCCCTGCAAGGAAAGCCTGCTGGAGATACTCTGTTTTGTGCCGCAGGATTATAAGTCACATGTGAGGTGTTGATAGCCAGGAGATGTGTTGATCAAAGGCTTCCATTAAATAAGAGTGTGCTGCGTTGCCTCTCTCAGTCTGTGTATTTTCATGAACAGTTATAACAAGGGATACAGCAAAGAGAGCAAGCTAAATTATAAATTGCTAAAGCAGTGAGCTCAAAATCATGAAAAACACCCAGAATTTAAATGTTCCTATGCGTATAAATGCATGCCTAAGTATTAACATAAGGCTAAGGTGAAGTCATAAAACTGAAAAATTTGTTACAAAAATCATTCCCCATTTTGCTCAAAAATTTAGATGTCTTTACATTTTAAATAAATAATCATCTGCCTACAATTTTCCCTCTACCTAAGTGGGAAATAACATAGCAGATTCCATGATTATCACTGTACAATGTCTCTGAAATAAATGTGCCCACCTCCCTTCAAAGCTAAACAGAGGAACTCCATATATTACCCATCCTGGTTCTTGCAAGATCTCTTTATACTTTGCCTCATGCTTGTTGTATCAAATCCTACATCATCAATCACCTTGCAAATCTAAAACCAGCAGCTCTCCCCGAGTGTACTCATAGGTCCAGTGAGAGAAAGCCAACATCAGCTCCTCCAAGGTGTTGGTGGGGGTGATTTCATCACCATTGTTGTTGTTGTACTTCCGGAACTCCCCTGTCATATACTTCTCAATGGTCAACCACTGGTTGGCTGAATGGCAGTAGATTAAGAAAACTTCCAGGAACCTGTTAGGGAAAAAGAGGCCATTGATCCCCCACAATACAGCAAAAGTGGGACTTACCTTACTGAACGGTCATCAGCAGGAAAGATTACCTAACTCTGGTATGATGCAGCCTCAATGCACATGCCCTTGCCCTTTCTATGGAAGGGATAGGATGCAAATATTGGGAATTTTTCTTTCCATGCTTACCCACCTCCCTTTGCTTTGAGGCAACTTTCCAACTCTTTTATGAGTACCAGACCCAACTCTTCATGCTGTGCTCTATAAAGTTCCTTGTAAATGAAAGAATGAAGCTTTACTCTAAGTCCAGCACCAAATTATGCAAGTGTTCATGAAGACACTGAAGTGAAAGTAACAAGAGTTTATTCTTACAATATTCCTACTTTCTATAAGATATTGGGGGGAAGAGACCATGCTTACAATAAGAATAATTTTTCTACCATAATGCCCCTGGACATTAATAACACCCAAGATCTGTCTGTTTCCCATAACTGAAATCGTAGTTACAGCCTCTGAACCTCTTTTTTCCACTCATGTTTAAGTCCAGTGATCAACACCAAGGTATCTCTGGGGTCTCTAATTCTCCTTTTGCCAGTCTCCGAAATTATGGAAGGAAGAATCCGAAAATAAGATTATGGGGAATTTCCCCATGGATAAGATTTCTCATGAGTAATGGGCTGAGAAGACATAGATAGAAATTCCTACTTGAAATAAAGGGCCAAGGTGTGAAGATTTTCTTACCTTGGTGTGTAGGGAATGGTTTGTGGTTTCACTTGGTTGAAGGTATAGATCAATTTTTGAGCAGCTCTTTGTTGTTGAATTTCCTACAAAATAGGGAGCACTGATAAAAATACTGATTTACTGTTGTACAGCTATGATCATGAAATTACTATAGGCTACCCGAATGTGATTTTTAGCCTTATTCAACTCCCACCACTGCCTACCCCAAAAGCAAAAGTCCTACAAAGCAATACTACCTCTAAAAAATAATAGGCTCCCCTTTGGGTTGAAGATGGGCCTTAGATAAGGATGTAGCCAGATCTCTTTTCTTTGACTTGTCCCTCTGGGCTATGGGTCTCTGAGTTTCAGACTTACCCTGAGGCAAAGATGAAGCACAGTGCTCTCCTGGAAGATTTTATGCCATGTCAGCACAACCTCAGGAAGAAAGGACTTGACAATGAAAACTTGTCCCGGCTTGAGAATGTCATCCTCTGACCAAGTGCTGACGACTCTCATAGCTTTACGGAGGCCCCCATCCATCTCCTCTCGGGACAATACCTGGATCATTGCCGCTCTCCCACGCTGAGACCAAGAGGACATGCTTTTATCAAGGTTTAAAGGGGAACTCTCCTCCAACCTGTAGACAGTTATTTCTTCTCCTGCTGCAAAGAGAAGTGAAGGCTAGGAATTCAATAAGATCCTCATGTCTGTGATATGGATAGTATCCTAAATATCAATGCAGAATCAGTTCAGTTACCCAAATGACCAGAGGAGAATGGGATTAGCAGGGAACAGAACAGAATAAGGACATGTATCTGGCCATGTTTCCATGTTATTTATTGTCTAGTAGATGTGGGGAAGGGGAGAAGGGACAAGTATCAGAGGATACAAAAGAATTAAGCTGTTCTTACTGTAGACTATAACTGGACAAAAACAAAGTGGTAAGGATATGCTTCTTTTGTTAAAGACAAATACTTCTAAAGAGACGGTTTAACCTGATGGTGTTGTTCATTATCATCCTCCTAAGGAGCCTAATTAGACATTCTTTTCTAATTGTTCTTCTCATGACCTATTAATACAGGTTGCATATCCCTTATCCAAAATGCTTAGGACCAGAAGTGTTTCAAACTTTAGATTTTTTCAGATTTTTTGAATATATGCATATACATAATGACATATCTCGGGGATGGGATCCAAGCCCAAACACAAAATTCATTTGTTTCATACACACCTTATACATATAGCCTCATAGTAATTGTACACAATATTTTTAATAATCTTGTGCACAAAACAAAGTTTTGAAAGTGTCTTGACTCTGACCTGTCACATGAGGTCAGGTGTGGGAGTTTTCCACTTGTGGCATCACATTAGCACTCAAAAAGTTTCAGACTTTGGAGCATTTTGGATTTCAGATGGATTTCAGTTTGAATTTAATACAAGCTCAACTTGTATTAAAAATATTCTGTATATCTGCTTATGTGTACTCTATGTAGATCTGTGCTTTATATCATTAAAAAAACTTATTTTTTTTTTAGGGGTGATATTACTTCATTGAAAATGCATGGTCTAACTCAGCTGGAGTCAAACAGTACCAATGTCATATCCCAGAGCCTCTCCTTCCTTGCTTTGTGCCTTTGGACAAGTTACTTAAAGCCTCAATTTCTCCATCAGAAAAATGGGGATGAAAATACTGTTTTCATTGGGCTGTTGTAAAGATTAAATAGGCTAACATGTCTAAAGTGAATTACAACCTCAGATACAAACTCAATCCCACTTAAAGGATTTTAGACACAAAATACTACTTAACTGCTACATAGCTTCCACTTTTAGGCTGCTGAAGAGGAAAAAATTCCTGCTGAACCTAAACACTACCAAGTCAGTGTTTAATGTTTCCTAACAGAGCAACATAATTTATATACAACTTCTGTCCAGCCCCAGCTGGTGTTTCATTTCCCCCTTATACCTTTGCTTCATTATATATATATATATATATTATATATATTATATATATTATATATATTATATATATAAAATATACATATTATATATAATATATATAATATATAAAATATACATATATAATATATATATTACATATATGTATATTTTATATATTATATATATTATATATAATATGTATATTTTATATATATAATGTATATAATATATATAATATATATATTTTATATATATAATATATATATATATATAAACACGGTACTGGTTTACCAAGAAAAGGAATCCATTCTCTCACTCTTGCATCTAATTCCTCACCAATAAACACATCTAGGTAATGCTCAGTAACAACTTTTCAAACCTTTCAAATATTTATTCTTGGCACCCAGATAAATGCCACTGAAGATCTCTTTGGAGTTCTAAATCCCTAGAGGCTTTAAAGCAGAGCTATTGATTTACAAAGCCAGCCATGGGGCCAAATGGAAGGGGAAGGCATCTGCATTAACAATCAGAAGCCCGGCCCGTGTGGTGACTCACGCCTGTAATCCCAGCACTTTGGGAGGCTGGGGCGGTTAGACTACCTGAGGTTAGGAGTTTGAGACCAGCCTTACTAACATGGTGAAACCCCTCCTCTACTAAAAATACAAAAATTAGCCAGGCATGGTGGTGCACGCCTGTAATCCCAGCTGCATGGGAGGCTGAGGCAAGAGAATCACTTGAACCCAGGAGGCAGAGGTTACAGTGAGCCCAGATCCCGCCATTGCACTCCAGCCTGGGCAATGAGAGTGAAACTCCATCTCAGAAAAATATAAAAATAAAAATAAAAATAAATAAATAAAAACAATCAGAAGCCAATCTGGTCTGTTCCCATGTGAACAGTGTGAGAAGAATCAAGATCAAGGACAGTTTGAGGACCCTTGCTATATTGTCAACTTGCTCATGCCTTATCCTGCCAGACAGAGAAATTTTGGTAGCTTTAGCCAGGGTGAGATTGTTTTTCTTTACTACTCCAGACTTTTAAAATGACATTTGCAGTCTGAGGTAAGAGCAATTAGTGTACACAAAACAAAACAAACAAAAAACAATACACAAAGCATTTCTCTTCAGATGCCTGTTGGCTTTCACCATATTGACATTTATCGCTTTCTCCTGTGCTTATTATAAATGGTTGGTTTGTTCTTTTCTTTCCTACTTACTTCCAGCCTTGAGTCAGTGAATGCCAGGTGCAATATTATTGCTTTCTTCCCAACTGCTGCTCATTACAGGTCTTATTCCCATAGTATTAGCTTTTGTCACTGAATGCTGGCCATGACAGTTAACAAGAATTTCCATTTTAGGAAATGAATCTCACTAAACTACAACTATCAACAAAACAAAATTTTCAACTAAAATAATGCAATGTGGTTTCTCCTTTGATTCACTCAGATTTTATGCCTCTGTCCTGGCATAAACTCAAGAAGGTAGAAATGCTACTCACCAAACAGTTGGATTGGTGTAAACGGTATGGTCTGAGAAAGCCTCATTAAATTATTCCTTTCAATGGCTGCAAACAAAAACAGATTTTCTATTTTAAGTATGCATCAGTGGGCTGAATTTACAGAAAGCCTCTCCACATCAATATATTCATATAATGCTATTTAATTTCAAAGACCTCTTACTTTTGCCATTATCAAAAATATAATCTATAATACAGTCTTAAAAATAAATTATGCCTTAAACAGGAAAGAAATCCCAATTTTAGAGGCATTTAATATGAGATTATGGCACACGGTCTGAGGTAGGACTATCACCTCCACTCTCCTGAATACCAAATCACATCCTAATCCATACATATGTGGAACCTTCTTTTAAATGGCATTTTAATCTGTGGACTTTGGTTTTCCTTTCCAAAGCAAATCCAAAGCACAGTGGACTGTGGGGACACCTACTGTTCACTTTGCACAGTTCATCTTCTTTTTCCAGAGAGAGCTGAAGACCGATTTTAATTAGAAGCAAGTGATCTGCATTTTCCTGTTAAGAGCTATAGCCTAAAAGATCAGAGTCAATATGAGTTACAGTATTCCTCACTAGAGACTTTCTTAAGTTGACAGCTGGAGTCAAAATAATAGATTACTGCCGAGCTGAAAAACTCAGTTGTAAGAGCCTGGATTGAGGAGTCTGGAATCCACTGCAACTCTATTCACTACCAAGGAGAATTCAGGATAAGGCAATCTATTACTAGACCCTGAACAAACAACCTCATATAATTATAACGGTAATTATCGCACCAATAAGCTCTTACTCATGTATTGAGCTTTAGATTTGTAAAAGGCTTGCCCATGTATTATCTCATCCAACACTGAGAGCAATGACTCCCAAGAAACCATCCAACGGCACAAGTCCAGTTGGTTTTTATATTGCTTTGCATTTCAAAGTGTTTTCCTCTTAATTCTCAACTAGCCCTTTGGCAGACTGTTCCTCAGGAAGGGCAAGTACAATTATTCCCACTTTGAAAGAAAGACAACTGAAGTACTGTGAAGTGATGTTGCTTAAGAGAGTCAAGACCCTTGACATCTTTGTTTAATAACATCTCTGTTGAACTCACTCTGTGGGGTTGGCCTTCATTCAGTGATCATACTCACTGAGGCCCCATTGAGGGTACAGAACCCTCCCTCAAGGAACTACTTTCAGGTCTGCCTTTTCCCCAGTCCAAAACATTGAGATCTCTGGTTTGGGGCTGCTTTGAGCTTGCAAAGAATTTTTAGATCTCAAAGTCATCTTTCTACTTTGCTATCTGGAACTTGAGAATGCAAACATTTTGCAAAAATCCAAATTATCTTAAATTCTGAAAACTTGTTTTCCCAAGTCAATGGCAAAGTTAGAAATTGGAATGTTCTTCCCATCAAAGTGAACAATAACTTTTCAAGTTGCGAGCCATGTCAGTAACACGGAATTTGTCAATGTTTCTGTTTACAAATGCAGAAGCACAGACGTTTAGTTCAGCTGACATGTCTATGTGCACATGCATCCTACCTGAATAATGATGGTGAGGCTCTTGAGGGCTTTTTAAGGAGGCTGAGATCTCTGAAATTAGATAGGAGATTGGCATTTTAATTACGTGGCTGGAGATAAATACATGCTTATGAATATATTGCCTTCAAAGTTATTATTGAACAGGTTAATCTGAATGGCTTCTCAGTATTCGAAAAAGCTTGCCTAATATTTTTTAACCACATTATTGCGCATGGTATCCTGACAGCTTCCAATCATCAATGTAATATCTCCAAACATATTTATATAGGGAATTGAAGAAAGGCAGGTAATATTAGCCTCAAAGATGTATTTCCTCTGAACCAATTACACCTCTGGGTTGCAGAAGGCACTCAGCTGCCCATCATACTTCACGACATCCCAGAAGCATGATTCTCTGAGCTCCCTACCAAGATGCAGTACCCGTAGAAAGACAGTATTAATACCAAGTTATTAACAGACTACTTCACTGACCTAAAATAACAACAAAATGCTGAAAACACATTAAGAGCTATATACTGGTAACAAAGAAGAGGGTGGATAATATAGCACCAAGAGATTTGTTTGGTTACACAAGGACTATGTGTTGGGAACACCTCTTCCAAGTTTAACTCATTCTCTTCTGTCTGCTCCAGTCCTAAATTACAAGGCTCTAGAGAAACCCCTTGAAAAAGTTTTGCTATTTCATAAAATCAAAATTAAAGTGGAGAACTTTGGTCTCATGATGGCAACTGCTTTATACCTCGTAGAGTAAGCTGCATAATGAGCCCAATTTCGCAGATCTCTCTGGGTTTCTGTTGCTGGATAAGGAGAGGAACGAGAATCACTTCCTTTAGGGAGTGTTGGCAAAAAAGTAAGATCAGCAGAAAAGACTGTTTCTTTCTGAAGTCATCAATAAAAACAAAAAGTATTCCTCTCCCACTATGGATCATACTAGGCATGAGAGATATGGGTAAGACGTGGTTCCCCCCCTACCGAAAAGCAAATGTATTAGGAGAGAGAGACAGGTAACTATAATCACAATACAGTTAAAGTAATATACGTAATAAAGGTATGTACAGAGGTATACGGAACACATTAATTCCACCTGGAAGGTAGGGCCTTCATAAACAGTGTGAAATGCTTAAAGTGTATGGGCATCTGAGTCTGATAAAACTGAGTTTCAGTCCTGGCTTCACTGCTTAAGGAGCTGTGAGACCATATTCATATTTATTCAATATACATTTATTGAGTACCTACTATGTGCCAGGCACTGGTCTATGCTCAAGAGGAAGAGCAGTAATCAAAACAGATAAAGTCTCTAGTTACATTCTAGTAAAAGGAAATAGAAAATAAATATATAGTGGACATAGTATAGTGTGTGTGTGTGTGTGTGTGTGTGTATGTGTGTATGCATCAACTTAAGAGAGTTAGAAAGCATGGGGATAGCAAAGTTGCTGTTTTATACAGGGTGGTTAGGCAAAGCCTCTCTCATAAGGTGAAATTTGAGCACAGAGTTGAAGGAAGAGAGGGGCAGCAATATGAATAAATGAAGAGTATTCCAGTGATAAGTAACAGCAAGTGCGAATGCCCTGGGGCAGGTCCATGCTTGTCATGTTTAAGGAGAGTCTAGCAGCCACAGTGAAATGCACTGACAGAAATGAGGTTGGGGAGTGGCTGGAAAGCAGACAGGGTATTGTAGACTCGGCTTGGACTTTGCTTTTGCAAAGTGAGGAAGAATGCCATTTGAGCAAGAGTGACTCAGTTCAACTTTCAGTTTAAAAGGATTATTCTGGCTGTTTCTGGAAAAAGACTACTAGAGAGCAATAGTTTGGAGGCCATACTATAATCCAAGGAAGAGATTATGATTGCTTAAAAATGGTGTTATGGCCGGGTGCCGTGGCTCACACCTGTAATCTCAGCACATTGGGAGGCCGAGGCAGGTGGATCACGAGGTCAGGAGATTGAGACCATCCTAGCTAACACAGTGAAACCCCATCTCCACTAAAAATACAAAAAATTAGCCAGGCTTGGTGGGCGCCTGTAGTCCCAGCTACTCAGGAGGCTGAGGTGGGAGAATGGCATGAACCCAGGAGGCAGAGCTTGCAGTGAGCCGAGATCGCGCCACTGCACTGCAGCCTGGGCGACAAAGCAAGACTCTGTCTCAAAAAAAAAAAAATGGTATTATGTGGAAATAGCAAAACGTGATCAGAGTCTTGATATATTTTGAAAGATTTAGTGATAGATGGGATGTAAGGATGTGAAAAAATGGAAGACAAGTATTGCAAGACTTTGGCCTCAGGAACTGGGAGGATGGAGTTGCCATTTCCTGAGATGAGAGAGGACAGTGTTGGAACATTTTGTTTGAGACACCTTTTAGACCTCCACATGGAGGTGTTACTATGTGGTCAGTCATATTCTGCAAGGCAGAAGTAATGAATGAAAGGGATCATGCCTATGGGCCTGGAAATTTGAATTGAGATCCAGCTTTCAAGAGCATTGAGGAAAAACTCAGGGGTTTGCAGTCTACCTTTGGGTAACAGGGAGTCATTGAAGGCTTCTACCTGAGTGATGATTTAGCATTCATAAAGATAATTCTGATAGAAACATAGGAAAGTTTAAAAGGAGACAAACCAATCAGACTGCTAAGACAAACTCAAGGGCAAATGAAAGTATACACTTTTGTTTTGGAAAATAAATAATGGTGGTTTTAAGGCAGGAGCAGTAGGGTAGACCAAACAGATCGCTTGGAAGATGTGGGGGTGGGGAGTGGCAGGGGAGGGACAGAGTTAGAAGGCAAGGTTAATAGCTAAGAGCAATGGGGTAGGAAGGAGATTGTAAATGACTAAGATTTCCAGCTTGCATGAAGGAACAAGAGACTCTCAGAAAGATCAAAATAAGTCGACAAAGAAGTAGAACAGCCAAAGAAGAAGAGCCTCAAGGAAACATAGAAAAGAGAGGGTGCCATGAAGGAAAAATGGTCAATATCAAATGCCACGAGTTCAACAAGAACTGAGAAGAGTCAAGTGAGTTAGCAGCTGTAGTGGAGTTTCAGGAAAGTGATGGGGCACACCCCATGGGCTGAAGATCAAATGTTAATTGCTCTTTCAATTAATTTGGAGGTGAAGGGTTGGAGTGGCAGCTTGAAAGCTAGGTAAACCAAGAAAAAGACTATTTGTTTCTTTTGTATAGAAAACAACCTAAATTTGTTAGTAGGCTGAGGAGAGGGAATCAACTGTAAAGGAGGTGGGGGAGTACTGGAAACCCAAGAAAGTGTGATGGAACAAGAAGACAGAAGACGAAGGTGCCTTTACATCAAGGAGTCAAGAATGTGGAAAGGAGTTTGTAAATTGTAGTCAAGTTTGAGAGTAGCTGTAGTGGCTTTACCAGGGAGCTGTCTCACATGACCTAATCCTATTTAGCCATTTGGGGCCCCGGATCTTACTAAAACCCTACAGGAAAAGGCACCCATATAACAATGGCTCTTAATGAGTAATGTGTGAAAAAACAAAAGGACAGTAAGAGTTGGTGAGCAAAATGAGCTCAGTGGTTATACTCTCATTCACGCAGAAAATGGGGAAATAACAGTCAGAAACGGTCATTCAAAAAGTTTTAAACCAGACATCAATCCCAATTTGTCTGAAGAAAGATATTCAACTTTCTACTCTTCTACTGAACTTTCTACATTGCATGATAGATAAAAATCATAAATACAATTTCAAGAATGACAAAAATATCAGCAGGACAGTGAACCTCATTATTAAAAAGATGAAAAAATAAAAAAGAAAATGTTTAAATAGAAAAACTTACTGTCAACTCCATTTGAACTTTTCAGCCTGTTTGAAAAAAAAATGAAGTTGTTTAGATAATGCTGCCTTAAATCTTACAGTTATCCAAAAAAAGGAAACAGCACGTGAAACAGTGACATCACAAAGTATATATTTTATATACATGTGAAATACATATACAGTCATGCACTGCCTAATGATGTTTTGGTCAACGACAGACAGCATATATTACAATGATCCCATAGATTATAACAGAGCTGAAAAACTCCCAACACCTAGTGATGTCTTAGCCATCATAATGTCACAGCGCAATGCATTACTTATGTGTTTGCAATTATGCTGGCATAAGTAAGCCTACTGTGCTGCCAGTCATATAAAAATATAGTACATACAACTATGTACAGCACATAATACTTGATGATCATGATGAATGATTATGTTACTGGTTTATGTATTTATTATATTATGCTCTTTTTCATTCTTTTAGCATGTACTCCTTATATTTATGTTTTCTTTTAAGTTAACTGTAAACAGCCTCTGGCAGGTCATTCAGGAGGTATCCGGAAGAAGTCATTGTTATCATAGGAGGTGATAGCTCCATGCGTGTTATTGCCCTTGAAGACCTTCCAGTGGGACAAGATGAGGAGACAGGAGACAGTGATATTGATGATCCCGATCCCGTGTAGGTCTAGGCTAATGAGTGTATTTGTGTCTTCATATTTTTAAAAAGTTTAAGAAGTGAAAATAAATAAATAATTTAAAAACAGAAAATGGCTTCTAGAATAAGGATATAAAGAAAGAACATATTTTTGTACAGCCATACAATGTATTTGTGTTTTAAGTGTTATTGTAAAACAGTCAAAAAGATTTTTAAATGTTTTACAGTTTATCAAGTTAAAAAGTTACAGTAAAGCTAAGGTTAATTGATTATTTAAAAAAGAAAAAAATTATATAAATTTAGTGTAGCCTAAATGTACACATAAAGTCTCCAGTCGTGTAGAGTAATGCCCTGGGCCTTCACATTCTTTCACCACTCACTCACTCTGACACCCAGAGCAAGCTTCCAGTCCGGCAAGCTCCATTCATTGTAAGCATCCTATACAGGTGTACCATTTTTTATCTTTTATACTGTATTTATACTGTACTTTTTGTGTGTTTAGATACACAAATACCATAGCTTACAGTAGTCAGTACAGTAACATACTGTACAGATTTGTAGCTTAGGAACAATAAGCTAGACCATATAGCCTAGGTGTGTAGTAGGTTAGACCATCTAGGTGTGTGTAAATGCACTCTATGATGCTTGTACAACGATGAAATCACCTAATGACACATTTCTCAGAATGTATCCTGTCGTTAATTGATGCATGACTGTATATATATTTGAAAGAGAAGTATTAGTTACATCTAATCCCTATCGTATCAATAAAGAAGTAACTTTCCAGCGCTGCAAGTGTTTTTATAGAAAAATGAGCACCAGATATGTATGTAAGTCATTTATTGTGTACATCTGAAGCTAACTGAAAAGCAGTTGTTGTTTTTTAATTAGCTTTGTGATCACACAATATATATAAGATGTAACTGTGTTTGTGTTCTTCTGGATCAGTTAAACTAAAGGGTTCCTGAACTATGCAAAGCAGATGCCTACAAATGAGTCTGTGAATGTCTCTGGACAAGCCTACAAATCAGTTTCATTAGCCCACGTGGCCCCTAAATGTTCACAGGCTGAAATTAGTTCTCTTTAAACTGTTACTTGCCCTGCTCAAATGCACAAGTGGCCACAGGCAAGTCTGAATAAATACATTCAAATAATATCTTCAGTATTTAAGGTCCTTAAGAAAGTACAATTAAGATTATTGTTCAATTTCATGCTGCAATAAACCCCTACTCTGCATGAGCACAAACTACTGAACCTTTGGGAGAAGAAAGTCATGTGTCCTTTAAGTCTGGAGGCAGGCTTGCACAAGGTCCATGATGGGAGCCCTAGAGAAAGACCATCTCTAAACAGAGCTGACTGCAAACTGAAAGCCACCTTCTACCTGCTGGGTATCAACTGGCACTTCCATAGAGTAGATGGTTTTGAATTCTACCCGCATGAATAGTTAATGTGATGATGCAACTAGGAAAGTCCAGAAAATACTACAAATAAAATAGGATAATCTTTGCTTGGTTGATTTACAACTTTTATTTCTCTAGATATATACTAATAAAATTCCAGGAAGATACTCAAGTGAGTTCTCTATCTTCTTTCTCTCTCCAACCCGTCTTCCTCTCCCTCTCTGTCTCAATATTTCTCGGTTATTGCTTTGATGATTAGGATGCTACTGAGAAACCAAAAACAAAAAAGATATGCCTTATAAACTAAAAGGAAAAAATAATTATTTTTAAAATTAAAGAACAAACGTAATCAGGTGTTCAGTCTAAGTCTGTTTCTTTAAGCAAGACAGATTTATTTCTACTCTTTTATGCAAATTCACAATCTTATCTATCCAAAAAGATATGATAATCATTATTCCATGTGTGTTTTGACACTGAAAAGGCAAATGTTTAATTTGTTGTAGGAGTATGGGTTTCGTTATATTCTTAAAAGGAACTCAGGTGAGATCTTGTTGCCAGAAACAGGAAAACTTGGAGAAGAAATCATTTTCATTCTGCTAACAAGAGAAAAATACTGTCATTTGACACACACTTCTTTTTTCTCCCTTTCTGACTAAACTAAACCTTTGTTTCTAACCAAGTTAAAAAAAATAGAAGCCAAAGACTCTTAAAGATAAACATTTAGAAATACTCACAGGGAGTTCCTATTGAGGTTGGTGCTCCTGGAATTCCACAAAGAGTTTTTGCTGAGATCCTGAGCAGAAGGGAAAGGCCGTTACATGTGTGCTCAACATAGTCCCACCCTAAGTTTCTAGGAATGATCTGCCAAACACGCTCCTTGGAGAATCTTTCTTTTCTCTTCATCTACCTGAATATTTTTCTTCTAAAAAACATACTAAACTCAAGCTAGAAAGATGCATAATGTTAGGGCAATGTCAGAGTAACTCAGTGTGTTGATGGACTTTAACAGGATGAAATTACCTTTAAGGAGATCTCAAACAGAAAATGTAATATATGAAATTTTTTACAGACCGAACATAGAAAATCAGGACTAAACATACACAATCAGTTAATCAGGACTGAGCATACACAATCAGCTAATGACATGGAGAGAAATGAAAGTACAAGTTGACAGACAACACGGATCATCACATTGTTATGTCTTATGAAAAGATTCTCATCTCAGGTCATGATGATTATTTAAAATAACATTACCTTGGATTTACCTCATTTGATTTCCTGCTCAAATTCAATTATTTCCTGAGACTTAGTATACTCCAGGCATTAGTCTAGGTAGGCCTTTTCATAGTTGTTATTTTTGCTGTCCATTAGCAATAATCTTATAAGGATGGCATTAGTCCCACTTTAGAGATACAGCTAATGAAGCTCGTAGGTTAACTGATGTACATAGCTTTGAAACGTAGAAAGTGGCAGAGCCAGAATTTGAACACACGTCCCTGCTTCCAATTACCCTCAAGTAGTCTGACACTTTACTTTGAAAATCTTTCACAGATCCTATTCCTACAAGAATATCTAAGGTTGTTAGCCATAAAGGTCATGTCTCAACACTTCTCAAGTTCAAACAGGTAATATTCAAACAAAGATTTAAAATTAGGTTTCTTGGGTTAAGCTAACTATTCACACTTCCCACATGGCAGATGACACAAAACAAGGCCCATATTTTTAGACAGCAAGAAAAACAGACCGCAAAACCAGAGAATCTCAGCATTGAAGAAACACTAAGGGTCTTTACCCTGCAAGGCTTTAATCCCCTCCATCATGCCTGCAAAGAGGTTTGTTCAGCCTATGCTTGACTGATCGCACTAGTGAGGGACTCACTACTTCCAGAAATAAATCATTCCATGCTTGGAAAGCTCCAATTGCTAAAAATTTCTCCTCAGATTGGGCTGAAATCTGTCTCCCAGTAGCTTCTATATGTTGATTCTAGATCTACCTCTTAAAAGTGTATAGAAAATAGCTTATTTTTCTTCCACATGACAACTTTCACATATTTGAAAACAATTACCAAAACTCCTGAATTCTTTCTCTCTCATGCTGAACATCCCCAGGATAAATTATTGAGTGGATAGGTAAATTGCATAAAGAAGAATATCAAAGAAAGAATAATGTGGAGGGGATTGAAAAAATAGAACAGGAATTCAACTGAGCATAGCTTCAAAACAAAAGATTAAACAGACTGTCAATAAAAAGTAGAAGCCAATTAAGGGACATAAAGGTAAAATGGGCATAGTCAAGAGTAGCACTGCATGCTCGAATGTTTTTTTTTTTTTAACTCCTAAAATATTTTTACCTCTTGAGACTGCTTTAGGTAATCACTGACTTGTACAGCACATTGTCCAATTTCTTTAGTTTTCATTTTCTGATGTATATAAGGTTCTACACCTTGTAAAGAGGAAGAGAAAGATTAGAAAATACATGAAAATGTGTTACATTCAAATCACAGTTCCCAAATAGAAAAATCTGAACACAGTACATTCATTTAAACTTGGATATCGTTTTCCCTTTCTGTTTTTAGCAAGTTTTACCAAGTTTCCTTTATCCTTTTTTTCTCAAGAGGTTGAAAACTATATATTCTATTTCTATTCTTCTATACTTTCACATTTATAACAACTTACACTTCTCTATTGAAGTCAAGAATTAAATGATCCATAAACTGTCCTCTTAGAAGACAACACCTTTAGTAATTTTTTATATCTACCTTATCCTGCACACTATTGCACATGCTTTATTTAAAATATGTGAAATTTAATTCCATTCCTAGTCTAGTTAGGAATCCTTCCTTAGCAACTGCATCAAACATCATAGTAGACTACTTAAAAAGAACAACAACAAAAGAATGATAGAGGCTGGGCGCCGTGGCTCACATCTGTAATCCCAACACTTTGGGAGGCCAAGGCGGGTGGATAACCCAAGGTCAGGAGTTCAAAACCAGCCTGACCAACATGGAGAAACTGTGTCTCTACTAAAAATATAAAAATGAGCCAGGTGTGGTGGCGCATACCTGTAATCCCAGCTACTCAGGAAGCTGAGGCAAGAGAATCGCTTGAAACCCGGAGGCAGAGGTTGCAGTGAGCCAAGATTGTGCCACTGCACTCCAGCCTGGGCAACAGAGTGAGACTGTCTCAAACAAAAAAAAAAAAAAAAGAAAGGAATGCCATCAAATAAATAGATTTAATTTTTAGCCTTTTATTAAAAAGGATGATGAGGTTCATTACTGTTATTCTTTTTGTAGCTGGTACCTACAGAGTTGCTACATATAGTAGATGCATAATAAATATTTAATGAATACTTGGTTGGATTAATTCTGAGAATAATACTTATTAGGAGTCCTGACTAAAAATAAGAGATAATGGTTGCATTTTTCCCTAATGATTTTGTGCTGGAAAAAGAAAAAGTACACAAGAAGTATAAAAGATACTAGTTGAAGGCCAAGTGGAGTAGCTGGCTCATGCCTGTAATCCTAGCACTTTAGGAGGCCAAGACAGGAGCATCACTTGAGGACAGGAGTTTGAGACCAGCCTGGGTAACATAGTGAGACCCCCATCTCTACAAAAAATAAACAAAATTAGCCAAGCATGGTGGCACATGCTATAGTCCCAGCTACTCAGGAGGCTGAGGTGGAAGGATCACTTGAGCCCAGGAGGTCAAGGCTGCAGTGAGCTGTGATCACGTAACTATACTCCAGCTTGGGTGATGGTGCCAGATGCTGTATTTAAAAAAAAAAAAAAAATACAGAGAGAGAGAATGCTACCTGACAGGGCATCTGCCTATCCACAGACTTTTTTTTTTTAATTTTTTTTCAATTAATTATTAACTCAGACACATTTCATAAAAACAAGCTTCTCAACTCTGGATGTGGTTCAAGGAAGACAGTGGGCCTCATTACTCACTCAGATTAGCCGGGCACTCGGATCAACCTATTTCCCTAGCCTTACCTCCCCCTCTGATCATCTGACTTAATGAGATTCTTTCCCAGAAACCTCCTGCCACTTGCATCTCTCGATGTTTGAAATTCATTGGAAAGAACTTAAATGATTTGAGAATTATATATAATATCCTAAACATAAATTATACTATTTATAAAAAATATAATACCTAATATATAATATAAATATATGACATTTATAAATAAAATGAATCTATTTGTAATTGGTCCTGGAGTCATGTCTTTAGGTGTGGGATTTAATTTATCCAAATTTATGGTCTCTAGTAAATGGTATGATTAAAGTCAAGGTAAATTAAGCTCTCAAGCTATATCTATAAATTGAGGAGGTGCTGACTAATTTAATTTCTAAATGTCTCTTTCAGCTTAGAGACCACTTGATTCTCAGTGATTTAACAGACAACTGAGTATTTTTAAACATAAAGTCAGGGTTTCTCCACCTTAGCAATGACATTTTGGTCTGGATAATTGTCATGAGGACCTAGCTATCCCGTTCATTTTAAGATGTTTAACAGCATCCCTGGCCTCTACTCACTAGGTGGCAAGAGCATTCCCCCCACTTTAGTTATGACAACAAAAATATCTCCAGATATTCCCAAGTGTCCCATGGGGAAAGTGAGGGGAACGTGTAAAATCACCCCTTGGTTGAGAACCATTTACCATATGAACAAGCAGATTTTTAGAAAAGTCCGACAGCATAAATTTCAATACAATGTCTACTTGTACCTTAAACTTAGTATTTTAAATATTTTTAAAACCTTATGACTACTTAATCACTTAGTCCTTTCTGTTTAAAAATTGGTAAATGTCTCTTATCTAATACAAGAAGTCCAAAGTTCTTATCATTGCTATCTTTTCTGTTCACAATCTGCCCTCATCTTACCTGTCCAGACCTATTTCACCATCCACGACCACCATCCATAGTCATTCCTAGCTGGTTGATCCATCTTCTCTCCTCTACAAACACCATTATTAAGCTTATTAAGAGATAATTGCCCACAGAATAAACACTAAATGTAGACAGTAGTAAATAACCAAATATAACTTAACCCACTGAATTCTGTGTAGCGGTCCATATCAATGTCACATGTACTTTAAGAATTTATAAAATTAGACAATCCCCTATCCATAATTCAGACTAAATGAATGCTGTCTGGATAAAACATTCTGAGTCAGGTTCAACAGCTTTGAATACAAGAGACTATCTAAATCTTAATTTTTCTTTCCTGGAGTCCTTTAGACAAACAAAATTTTGTCCCTTTCATAAAAATGAGAAACAGAAAAATGCTATTTTCCTTACAGAGTGTAGCCACCTTCTCTTTCCCTTATCTCCATGTGAAAGAACAGGAGGGACCGCCAATGGTCTAAAGACTGTACCCTGAGAAAACTCCACCAGGGTTTTTGGGATCCAAGCCTGTAGATGTTACATACCTGTGTGACTAAATTTGGACACTGTGAACCAGTTCTTGCTGTACTCCTCTTCAGAGATGCTGTTTTCTCCTGGCTCTGGATTCAATTGGTCACTCTGAGAGCAGGCATTGACTGTTATGATCTGGAGAGAAAGACATTTGTTGGAACACAGTGACATTAATTCAAAAGCACTGTGAGTCACACTAATAGAAGCACCATGGTGAAGGGCAGTGTCTGTTAACACTGGCTGCATATGACAATTGCCTGGGAGGTGCTGACAAATCCCATCACAGGCTGGCAGGACACAAGCATCCATGTGATTTCTCTTTGCAGTCATGACTGAGAACCCCTGCTCCACACCTCGGTTCTTAATCTTGAGTGCACATCAGAATCACCAAGGGCTTGGGGGCTGGTTTAAGCCACAGGTCACTGGGTCCCACCTCTGGAATCTCTAATGCAGCAGGTCTGGAAGGAGGAAGAATTTGAATCGCTAATAAGTTCCCAGGTGATGCTCATGCTGCTAATAGGAGATCATATTTTGAGAAAACATTAGAATCCAAGGAATTTGTGTTGGAATTCTAGCTCTGTCATTTAGAAGCCATGTGAATTTGGGAAAAATCACTTAATGTCTCTGAGCCCCTTTTCCTTCATTACTAAAATAATAGCCAATAATATGACTGTCCCATATACTTCCGAGCTGCAGAACAAATGCGGTAACTCAAGTGCTGGGATTACAGGGGTGAGCCACCATGCCCGGCTGGCCCGCCTAACATTTTAAATTTGGATTTTCCCCTTCTCTTCCCCTCCTTTT
The DNA here is from genome assembly GCF_028878055.3 of Symphalangus syndactylus. Lineage (NCBI taxonomy): Eukaryota > Metazoa > Chordata > Mammalia > Primates > Hylobatidae > Symphalangus > Symphalangus syndactylus. The sequence goes on along the minus strand of NC_072425.2, from coordinate 69,681,637 downwards.
TTTTTTTTTTTTTTTGACAGGGTCTCTCTCTGTCGCCCAGGCTGGAGTGCAGTGGTGCAATCTCAACTCACTGCAAACTCTACTTCCCAGGGTCAAGCGATTCTCCTTACTCAAATTGGTAACTCAAAAGCAATAAATAAATGCAAGCTTGAATTATTGAACCCAGTTGCAATTTCTAGTTGAACTCTGGACATTTGAACTATTCCAAAAATAAATCTACTTAAGTGCATATTTCTTGGGATTCCAGAAACTCATGGCATTTTTCCTAAAAGAACAGCCTTCCGTATCTCTCCCCTAAAAGGTTCTTTTACATAATTGTCTCAATACTAATCTCTTTGCTTCTGCTTCTCATTCTAAAAAAAAGGCTGAGGTTTTTTTTTTTTAATTCATCCAGATTATTATTTGGAAAAATGTGTAAAAATTTTTTAAATAAGGCAGAGCATTAGATCATGAAAGGTGAATTCTTACAGAATTGCTACTTGAGATATAAAACTTCCTAAAGAAATATAAAAAGTCTCACTGAATGAAAATAAAAACAACACATCAAAATTTGTAGGAAAGAGCTAAAACAGCGCTTAGAGGGAATTTTATAGCACTAAATGGCTACATTAGAAAAGAAGGCCAGGCACAGTGGTTCACACTTGTAATCCCAGCACTTTTGGGAGGCTGAGGCAGGTGAATTGCTTGAGCTTAGGAGTTTAAGAACCAGCCTGGGCAACATGAAGAAACCCCGTCTCTACAAAAAAAAAAAATACAAAATACAAAAATTAGCCAGGTGTGGTGGCACACCTGTGGTCCCAGGTACTCAAGGGGCTGAGGTGGGAGGATCACTTGAGACTGGGAGACAGAGGTTGCAATAAGTTGAAATGACAACTGCACTCCAGCCTGTGTGACAGAGTGAAACCCTGTCTCAAGAAAAAAAAAAAAAAAATTAAGAAGGAAGTCTGAAATCAATGACCAAAGTTTCTACCTTAACAAACTAGAGGCTGGGCGCGGTGGTTCACACCTGTAATCTCAGTACTTTGGGAGGTCGAGGTGGGCAGATCACCTGAGGTCAGGAGTTCAAGACTAGCCTGGCCAAAACTGAAAATACAAAAGTTAGCTGGGTGTGGTGGCATGTGCCTATAGTCCCAGCTACTTGGGAGGCTGAGGCAGGAGAATCACTTGAACCCAGGAGGCGGAGGATGCAGTGAGCCAACATCGTGCCACTGCACTCCAGCCTACACGACAGAGAGAGACTTTGTCTAAAAAAACAAACAAACAAACAAACAAAAAAACCTAGAAAGAGAAGAGCAAAGTTAAACCCAAAGTAAATAGAAGAAAAGAAATAATAAAGATAAGGGCAAGCATGAATGAAACAGAAATCAGAGGCTGGGCGTGGTGGCTCATGCCTGTAATCCCAGCACTTTGGGAGGCTGAGGCAGGCAGATCAATTGAGGCCAGCCTGGCCAACATATCGAAACCCTGTCTCTACTAAAAATACAAAAATCAGCTGGACGGGGTGGCACAGGCCTGTAATCCTAGCTACTCAGGAGGCTGAGGCAGGAGAATCACTTGACCCTGGGAAGTAGAGTTTGCAGTGAGCTGAGATTGCACCACTGCACTCCAGCCTGGGTGACAGAGAGAGACCTTGTCAAAAAAAAAAAAGGAGGGGAAGAGAAGGGGAAAATCCAAATTTAAAATGTTAGGAACGGGCCAGCCGGGCATGGTGGCTCACCCCTGTAATCCCAGCACCTGGGAAACCGAGGTGGGTGGGTCACCTGAGGTCAGGAGTTCGAGATCAGCCTGGTCAACATGGTCAAACTCCATCTCTATTAAAAATACAAAAATTAGCCAGGCATAGTGGTGGGCGCCTGTAATCCCAGCTACTCGGGATGCTGAGGTGGGAGAATCGCTTGAACCCGGGAGGCAGAGGTTGCAGTGATCCAAGATCAAGTCACTGCACTCCAGCCTAGGCGACAGAGCAATAATCCATCTCAAAAATAAATAAGTGAATAAATAAAATAAAATGTTAGGAACAAAAGTAGTGATGTCACTAACCACAGATCTCAAAGACAATAAATGAATAATAAAAGATTATGAACATTATGCCAATAAATTAAACAACTTAAACAAAATGAAGGCCAGGCGCGGTGGCTCACGCTTGTAATCCCAGCACTTTGGGAGGCCGAGGCGGGCAGATCACGAGGTCAGGAGATCGAGACCACGGTGAAACCCCGTCTCTACTAAAAATACAAAAAATTAGCTGGGCGTGGTGGCGGGCGCCTGTAGTCCCAGCTACTCGGAGAGGCTGAGGCAGGAGAATGGCGTGAACCTGGGAGGCGGAGCTTGCAGTGAGCCGAGATAGCGCCACTGCACTCCAGCCTGGGCGACAGAGCGAGACTCCGTCTCAAAAAAAAAAAAAAACAAAATGAATAAATTCTTTGACATACACAAAAAAAGCTCATTCAAGACGAATTACATAACCTAAATAGCTCTATATCTATTACAGAAATTGAATTTGTAGTTAAAAGCTTTCCCACAAAGATGGTTTCATTGGTTAATTCTACCGAATACTTCAGACTGAAATAATATCAATTCCTTACAAATTCACCCAGAAAACTGAAGAGGAGGGAATACTTCCCAGCTCACTAAATAAACCAAGCATCATCCTGATACCAAAACCAGACAAAGATATTACAATAAAAGTGAACTAAACACAACTATCCCTCAATAATTCTGATGCAAAAAAACTAATGAAAAGTTTAGCAAAATGAATACAATATGAAAAAAAATACATCATGACCAAGTGGGGTTCATCCCAGCAAGGTAATTTAATATTCTGAGAATTCTAACATTATAAAATTAACGAATGAAATTCACTGTAGAATAACAAAATCAAAAGGAGAAATATCTGATCACCTACGTAGATACAGAAAAAGCATTTGACAGAGGCTAATATCCATGAATGATAAAAATTCTCTGAAAACTAAAAACAGAAGGAAAGTTTTCACCCTGATAAAGGGCATCTATAGAAAAACCTATAGCTAATCTCATTCTTAATGGTAAAGGATTAAATGCTTTTCCCCTAAGAACGGACACAGGAAGAGATATCTGCTTTTATCACTTCTAGTCAATATTATACCAGAAGTTCTGTTCAGTGTAATCAGGCAAGAAAAGGAAATACAACATGTCCAGATTGAAAGGAAGAAGTAAAACTATCTATGTTTGTAGATGACATGGTCATGTATATAGAAAATTCTTAAAAAGCTACACAAAATCTACTCAAGTAAAGGAGTTTAGCAAGGTTGCAAAATATAGGACCAGTATCAAAAAACTTCTATATACCATAAACAAATAATCAGATATTAAAATTGTTAACTAACGGCAGTTATAATAAAATTCAAAAATATGAAATAGGGATACATTTAACAAAATATGTGCAAGATCAGTACTACTCTAAAAGCTACAAAACATTACTTCAAGAAGCCAAAGAAGACCTAAATGGAGAAATACATCATGTTCGTGAATCCGAAGACTCATTATTGTTAAAATGTCAACTTTCCCCACATCGACATATAGATCTATGGCAATTCCATTCATAATCCTAGTCCACTTCTCTGTAAAAATTGACAAGCTGATTCAAAATTTATATGGAAATGCAAAGGACACAAAACAGCCAAACTTTTTGAAAAAGAAAGAAAATTCACCTTTAATATATGACTCAAAATTTATTATAAAGTTGTATTCAAGATAGCATAATATTGGCATAAAGATAGAAACTGATCCATACATATTGTGATCTATATGGTCAATTAATTTTTCACACAGATGTCAAGGCAACAACAGAAAAAAGATATCTTCTATTATTGTTAATATGGTCAAGAACAGAATCGAAAAAGATATCTTTTTACCAAAAAATGGTAGAAAATTTTGATATTCATATTCAAGAAAGAAAGAGAAGGGCAGAAGAAACTCAATTCTTAGCTATCTTCATATACAAAAATTACCTCAAAATTGATTATAGACCTACATGCAAGAGCTAAAACTATAAAATTCCTAGAAGAAAACATGGGCTTAGTGATCTTGACAAAAATATTTTAAATGTGATACAAAAAATCATAGACTATAAAAGAATCAAACACTTCATCAAAAAAATTATGGTTTCAAAGGATATTCATGAAAATTAAAAGGCAAACCACTGAGAAAAAATATTTGCAAAAACATCTACTCAAAAAAGGACTTATATCTAACATATATTTTTAAACGCTCACAACTTTATAACAAGACAACAACCAATTTTTTAAATGGGCAAAGATCTGAACAAACATGTCACCAAAAAAGATATACCATCATGCCCCGCATAACACTATTTCAGTTAATGACAGATCACTAATACAACGGTGGTCCCATAAGATTATAACGGAACTGAAAAATGCCTGTCACCTAGTGACATTACAGCTGTGATAACATCGTAGCACATTTTGTTTTTTATAAATTTAGTGTAGCCTAAGTGTGCAGTGTTTATAAAGTCTACAGTAGTATACAGTAATGTCCTAGGCCTTTGCATTCACTCACCGCTCACTCACTGACACTCCTAGAACAACTTCCAAGTCCTGCAAATAAGTGCCCTATACAGATGTACCAATTTTTATCTTTTACACTGTACTTTTACTGACCCTTTCTATGTTTAGATATGCTTAGATACACAAATGCCATTGTGTTACAATTACCTAAAGTGTTCAGTACAGTAACATGCTGTACAAGTTTATAGCCTAGGAGCAACAGGCTACATCATACAGACTAGGCATGTGGTAGGTTAGACCATCTAGGTTTGTGTAAGTATATTCCATGATGTTTGTGCCATGATGAAATCACCTAATGACACATTTCTCAGAAAGTATTCCCATCATTAAGCAATGCATGACTGTACAGACGGCAAATAAACATATGAAAAGATGCCTAGTAGCATTCGTCACTATGGAAATACAAACGAAGTTGTACCATGAGATACCACTACACATTCACTAATATGGCTAAAATTTAAAAGATTGAGTATACTGAATTGGTGAGTGCTATGATTTGAATGTTTGTTCCTTCCAAAACTCATGTTAAAACTTAATTCCCAGTGCAATCATATTAAGAGATGGAGGCTTTAAGAGGTGACTGAATCATGAGGGCTCTGGCTCATGAATAGATTAATTCGTTCATGAGTTAATGGACTAATGGATTATGGAGGGGATAGGTTATTTATCATGAGAGTGGATCTGTTATAAAAGCCTGTTTGGCTCTCTCAGGAGCCTCCCTTGCCATGTGATGCCCGGTGCCACCTAGGATTCTGCAGAGAGTCTCTACCAGCAAGAAGTCCCTATCAGATATGTTCCCTCCACCCTGGACTTCCCAGCCTCCAGAACTGTAAGAAATAAACTTCTTTTCTTTATTAATCACCAAGTCTTAGGTTTCTATTATAGCAACACAAAACAAACTAAGACAGTGAGGATGTGGAACAGCTGAAATGCTCATAAATTACTGATGGGCATGTAAAATGTTACGACTACCTTGGAAAGCAGTTTGGAAGTTTCTTCAAAAATTAAAAAACACTTACCATATGACTCTGACATTCCATTCCTAAGTATTTACCAAGGAGAAATTAAAACATATGTCCACAAAAAGACTTGTTCATAACAGCTTTTTTGGAATAGCCAAAAACTGAAAACAACCCAAATGTCCTTCAACATGTTAGCAGATAAATAAATTGCAGTATATCCACTCTAATGACTCTTAAATTTATATCTGGGTGTGGTTGTGTATGCCTTTAGTCCCAGCTACTTGGGAGGCTGAGGTGGTAGGACTACATGTGCCCAGAGGTTCAAGATCAGCCTGAACAACATAGCGAGACCCCATCTCTTAAAAAGAGGAACAAATTATATCTTCAGTCCTTTCAATACAATGATATTTTGTGCAGATGGCACTTTACAATAAAGATAAATCAAACTAAGATAGGCCACTATCTTGACTGCTCAAAACCTAAAAGACAGAATAACAGTACACTTACTGGCACCTGGAGTCCTTGAGTATTCTTCTTTTTCTTTGACAGTCTCCTGTCTTTGGTTAGCATTTTTGCTTTGACCCATGCTCCCTGCCCTACTTCTGAAGAGCCTGAAAGATCTGTAAGGGAAATGGTCTACATGAGAAAGTTGACAACAGTAAGGGGGGACCATTTTGTTTTACAGAAAAAGCTGAGAGAATGGGGAGAATGACAATGTGGTTAAGAGTCATAGATTAAAAAAAAACAACAAAAAAAAAAAACCAGTAGCAATGCAAAGGACTTAATGTTGATTTTTTAAATGTTTATTCCTTACTTTTAATCTTACAGATCTTCATCAATTTCTCCTCCTTATGGAATCTAAAACTATGACTCCTAGCGAACGGCCTGTCTCCGCGGAGAGGATTGATCCAAAAGGATGTGTTTGGCTGAAGCCATGGTCCCATCTCTGAGCATTCACTACTCTGGGCCGATCTTGTTGAGTTATCAGATAGGGAGCTGTCCTGGGCCTGCTTCTGGTGCTGTTCACTCCGAGTGGAATCACTGTCACAAGTGGAGGGCAAGCAGGTTTGCCATTTTTTCTTGATGCTAAACACACCAGTTTCATCACCTTCTGAAAATGCCCAGTTTATATATCCACCTCCAGTTTGCAAGATCTTGGCTTGGGAAAGAGGGGAGGTCATTGTCATGGGTTCAGGTGTGCAACTCAAAGTGGGTAGCACTTGCTCCGCCTTGTCTTGTCCATCCGGTAAGTGAGCAATTGGCTCGTGCTGTTCCTTGGTTTCATCCACTGATGCCCGGTCAGAGACAATTGGGGTCTGCCCAGTCAGACGAACAAGAACCTCAGTCTGGATGTCCTGTTCAGTTGCCAGCACATGTGGCACAGAGGGTCTGGACAGAGGCAAGACAGTTTCTGCTGAAAAAGGAACTCGCTTTAGATTAGAAGGGACCAGAAGAAACCGGCCATACTTTGAGTGTGCTTGCCTGTTAGGAGACACCCCAGAAACCACTATACTACTTTCTGTTTCTTGCTTTTCCTGGTCATTTCTTACATTTGTAGCCTCTCTTTTACTGTCTGTAATCTCAAGAAGCGCCCCCCTCTGCACTCTTGGGGGATGCCGGCCTCCAGCCAGGCTCCTCAGCAAAGAAGAGGGCATGCTATAATACTGGTATTTCTTCTCTCCAGCGATCTCCATGCTGCCTAGAACCTCTGCACAGATGACATTGCTCCAGCTGTGGGGAAGTTTTTTGCAAGTAGAATGCTTTCTCTTGGCCAGGAGAGCCTCATCCTCTTGCAAGGTGTCAACAGCAGAAAGGACTTTTAGGGTATCCACAGTCAGGGCAGAGAGATCCTGCAGGTGTCCCACCTGGCTGTCCAAAGACAGTAAGGAGTCCTTTATAAAAGACACCTTTTCATTCATTTCTTTCAGCTGGAAGTACATCTCTGTAACCCTAGTGGTGAAGGAAGGGAGAAAACCAACAAGCACATTAAGCCAGTGAGAATTTGCTCTCTTTCTACCCTACTTCCATCCTTAAATGGCTCCTGAGCCTCAGCTGCTTCCCTAGGTTAATCTGTCTTTTGCCTTCTTCTTCGCCCAATACATAACTCTCAACTCAGGTGATCTCATCCACTCCTATAATGCCCACTACTACCCATAGGAGAGGAAAAACTTATAAATCTACATTTCTAGCCCTTATTTCTTTTTAATATTTCAGAACCACATTTCCAGTTCCAGCTAATGATTCCTTCAATTGTGTGATCAATCATCCCATTTTTATTCATTAATATATTTATTCATTTACATGACAAACACTTGAATACTTCCTAATAGCAAGCACTGTACAATTTTAATGCATGTAGGAGATCCTGAGGAAGAAATAAGAATGACAGAAATTGAATCAATAATCAAATACGTAATGAAGAAAAAGAAAAAAAACACAGATCTTTAAAATTAAAAAAAAATCTCTAACTCTACTGTTCAAACAGGCTTCCCAAGTTTCAAACAAAATCCATTTTAGAAGACTTATATTCAGAAAAAGCCTAATGCAAATTTTTTAAGTTGTTTTGAATACTTTAACCCAAGATTATGATGTTCAGTCATTGATTCATGTAAAAGCAACACAACACATGTTCACCTATTCAAATGTAAATGTAAGTTGCAAGTAAATTGAATTAAATGTAACAATTAGTCCAGGTGCAATGGCTCAGGCCTGTAATCCCAGCACTGTGGGAGGCAGGTGGATCACTTGAAGTCAAGAGTTTGTGAACAACCTGGCCAACATGGTGAAACCCCATCTCTACTAAAAAATACAAAAATTAGCCGGGCATAGTGGCAGGCACCTGTAATCCCTGCTACTCAGGAGACTGAGGCAGAGGTTGCAGTGAGCCAAGATCACACCACTGCACTCCAGCCTGGGCAACAGAGTAAGACTCCATCTCAAAAAAATAAAAAAAATAAAAATTAATTTAATTGAGAGATGGTTACTATTTGTCTGTACATTTCTTTGTAATTATCTCTGTATGTGGATGAGGTTGGTTTTGTATCCCCCAAAAAGCATATGTTGAAGCCTTAACCCCAGAACCATAGAATGTGACCTGATTTGGAAATCAGATATTGATAGAGTAATCAAGCTAAAATGTGATCATCAGGCTGAACTCTAATCCAATATGACTGGTGTCCTTATAATGTGAAATCCTGACACAGACACAAAGAGGGAAGACGATGTGAAGACACACAGGGACAAAATGGCCATTGGCTAGAATAATGCATCTACAAGCCAAGGAACACCGACGGTTGCCAGCAAACACCAGAAGCTAGACCAGAAGCTAGAAGAGGCAAGGAAGGATAGCAACATCGGAGAAAGCATGGCCCTGCCAACACCTTGATTTTGGACTTCTAGCTTCCAGAAGTGTGAGACAATGAAGTACTGTTAGAAGACACACAGTTTTTGGTATTTTGCTGCAGCAGCCCTGGGAAACTAATGCAGCTATCTAAACTTCATGAGCGATGGAATAAATTACAACATGTATGAGTTGATTACACAAAAAGAAACTTGTATGCAAAAATAGAATACAAAGGTTTAAAACGAAAGTAAATTGGAAAACTAGTATTCTAATAAATTTGATGAGGCATTGATATCTCTTGATTAAGCAAAAACTTTCACAACTTATTGAGGAAAAAAAATTACAAAGACTCCCAAAGACAGGAACAGATGAAAAGATACAATACAAAAGGTAAGGAAACCCGGTAAAATAGCCTCATTAGGTAATCAGAGATGAAAATTAAGATAATAATGAGTTCATCTATATCATAACGGCATTTGTTTTAACCTAGCAAATTAAAAAAAGAAAAAGTGAAACAACTCGGTAGCAAGGATGGAACATAGGGACACAATAATTGTAAAGGAAACATAATCTCACTATGCTAAAGCAGACAGATATGCTAAATTATGAGATAGAATATTATGCATCCATTAAAAATCATACTCACATTGTTGATAATTATTTTCTTGGGCTATTTCTGATGGTAGAGGCAGGGCTGGGGATGTCTATTATGTTCGGCATTATGTTTTTAAATTTGGTATAAAATTTTAAGTTCAGAAACAATAGTTAAAATATATTTACAAAGTATATGTAATTAATTGGAGAAAATATTTTTGATGTGTAAGAGCAAAAAAAAAAAAAAACAGGATACAAAATAGTATCATCTTAACTGGAAATATGTAGAAGACTAAATTTTAAAAAGCCAAAATTTTCACGTGAACTCTGGCATATCACATTGTTTTTTCTTTCTTTTCTTCCCTTGTTTTGTTCTATTATTTGGGGGAGAGGAGATATAGTTTCAGTTTCTCAATAATGAAAATCTTCAATAAACAAGATTCAGATAAAAAAAACAGCATGGGAGGGAACCTAACCAATTGTGTCATGGCTGACGTGACCATTGCAGAAATGAAAAATGATTCCCGCTCTTATCTGGGGACAGGGAGAAGTCGTGATTATGCCTTGAAGAGTTTAACACTCAGCTGTAACAAGTACTTCCCAAAATAGTGTTAGACTTCCCATCTTTAGAACACATCTCAAGTCACAGGGATTGAAAGAAAGATCTTCCACTTCCTTTTTCTGGGACCTTTGTCAATAGAAATTAAAGATAAAAAGAGTGGCACCTTCCATCTTTATTATATTCTATGTGAGTAGAAACGTCTCTTTCTTGCTTCTGCTATAGAATTCAACTTCTATAACTCAATAGAGGCTTAACAAATGCTTCCTGACCTTCTGGAATCTGCAAAATTAGAACTGGCAAGGATGATGTGGGAAACAGCACAAAATATATGTATACTCCCTTCCAAATATGCTTAATTAGAGCCTCTCCATCCAGTGCACTGTTTCATCTAATTCAAAAACAGTACAGTCTGAACACCAGTAATGGAGCCTCATTAAGTTCCATTAGCAGCAGTCACATCGAATGGATACAATAGAAACCAGCAACTATTCACAGCCACAGGTAACATGCTACAATAGAAACCTGTTAGACAAACAACCTGGTCACCCTCAAATCAGGTCCCTTGCTTTTATAGACTTATTTTCTAAAACTTGATGTCCAGTGAAACATATTTTAATTATATTGCTGGACCACCGATATTAATTTAGCCTTTCAGTCATTCTGACACATAAAATTTATAATTTTAGTTTCCTCCATGCAAGGTATGAGGATGGAAGAAAGATGAGAATGGTAATTGTTTTATTATGGGCCTTTAGGCAAGATGCCTTAAAATGAGATAACAGCAAGTATAATTACAATCACCATGAAAATCACCATATTCACTGAGTGCTCACTATGTGCCAAGCATTTTATAAAGGTTCTACCTGTACTATTTTATTCAATCCATGTAACAACCCTATAAGGTAGGCATTACTATTATCCTTTCATAGAAAAGAGCCTGGGTTGGCCGTGCATGGTGGCTCATGCCTGTAATCCCAGCACTTTTTGGGAGGCTGAGGCAGTTGGATCATCTAAGGTCAGGAGTTCAAGACCAGCATGGCCAATATGGTGAAACCCCAACTCTACTAAAAAAAAAAAAAAAAAAAAAATAGCTGGGGGTGGTGGCAGGCACCTGTAATCCCAGCTACTGGGAAGGCTGAGGCAGGAGAATCACCTGAACCCAGGGAGCGGAGGTTGCAGTGAGCTAACACCATGCCATTGCACTCCAGCCTAGGCAACAAGAGCGACACTCCGTCTCAAAAAAAAAGAGAGGTTAGGTCATATAGCCAGAGTCACATGGCCCGTAAAAACGTCAGGCATCAAACCTAGACAGGCTGATTCCATATTGAGTGGCATTGACCACTGTCTTCTGGTACCCCTCAGCAACTCACCTAGGATCTAGGCAATTTCTTTTGGGGGTTCCTGGAGTACCATGAAGTACTACATGAACTACACCATCAATTCTCATGCTGGGAGGTGTCACAGATGTTCCTCAGTAAGATTTCATGGTCAAATAGTGGTGGGACCTGCTTAAGCTATAACTGTACTGATGAATTACAATGCACATTATGTTAAATATTTTTTAAAACCACAGTATTTCCCAAATATAATGTACCAAAACATGCTTAATGTGGAAAAATACCTAAAAGCATCTTACTCCACAGAACAGAGAAGGGAAAAGCTGACTTACACTACTAGAATCAAAAAAGAAGTTAGAGTCCCAAATAGGGAAAGTAAGATTTAAAACAGCCTTGCTATGTTTTCTTTTTCCACTGTCACAACTCACTTGATTCGAGAAGGATATAGCAATCTCTTCTTCAGAAGTAGGCTAACGTGCAAAATCCTCTGAATCTCCTTCCCTTCCCTCTTCTAACTATTGCTCAGTTACCTCAGGAAATATTCTCCTCTCTTTCCCATACCTCATTTATGAGGTCCCCACAAATGACCTCAACAAAGATGACAGTATAAGAACAGTGCCACTGAGATAGCTCCATCAAGAGGGAAAATAGATTCTATTTTGAAGTTTAATTAGAGCTGCAGGCTCAGATGCGGTAACTCATGCCTGTAATCCCAGCACTTTGGGAGACTGAGGCAGAAGGGTTGCTTGAGGCCAGGAGTTCAAGACCAGCCTGGGCAACATTAGCAAGACCCTGCCTCTACAAAAATGAAAAAAATAAAAGTTAGCTCAGCATGGTAGCATGTGCCTGTAGTCCTAGCTACTTGGAAGGCTGAGGCAAGAGGATCGCTTGAGCCCAGGATTTCAAGGGTGCATGAGCCCTGATCACTTTATCTAAATAATAATAATAATAATAATAATAAATTAGAGCTTCATAACCAAAGTCTAAACCTCTTGGAAGTCCCCATAATTTTCAGAAGGTACATATCCATTTAATTTCTAACCCTCTACTCAAATCCCAAGAAAAGAATCCAAGAGAAACACAATGCTTTATGATGGTTAATGTTTTTAGGATTTTATCATTGAATTACTTGTTTATAAATGTCTGGTTCTCAATTTTCACTCTATGTTCCCTTAGTTTATGATACTGCCTTCTTCTAGTTCTCTTTATACTCCTCTGAACGGTTATTTATGGTCTTCTCCATGAGTTTCTCTTTCTTTGCCCATTACAGGTGTTGGCACCTTGCAGGATTTAACTCTCAGCTCACTAGTTTCCCTCACTCTTGCTTCCTGGGCATAATCGCTTCCTCTGTCATACTTTTAGTTTCCTACAATAGGCAGATGACTCCTACAGTTGACTGTCCCAATAAGCAGATGATCTCCTCCACCAGTTCAAATGCTCCCCGGGGGCTTCAGATGCACACATCCAAAGCCTCCTGAACATCTCTGGCTAAATATACTACAAGAATCTCAATCTCAAGAAATCTAAAACTTATTGCTTTCTCTTCACACCTCTTGTGCCTTCTTTATTTCGGTGGTGCCACCTTTCACCTGATTACCCCACTCTTTTCTGAAAGTCGTGCTGGACCCTATGCTCTCCCTTAGCTCCACATCTGATCCTTAACATGCCTAATGAATTGTTCTTTCTAAATGTCATATTCACCCCTTCCTTTCAATCCCACCACCACCAACCTTGGCAAGGCTGTGGTCACATCAGTGCTCTGCACTATTCTCTCAAATGGTCTTCCTGGTTCTTATTCTGACCCCCTCAAATCCACACCATTACTGAAGGTAAATCTGTCCATATCTTTGGCCACCTAAAATCCTTCCTTCCTTTATAGTTTAGAGTAAACGGCTCTTCATAAACTTATCCCAGTTCATAATCTTGGGAAGGCAGGGAGGCTATCCTGTCCGCATCTCATCTGTTCATTCCCCTTTCCTTAAGGGTTGGAGGGGAATTTGTATTTAAAAAGAAATTATACTAACAATTTTGAGGGGCCCGTTTTTACTTAGTAATAGATAACTTTCATTGTACTCTTACTGTGAGTCAGCACTCTGCCACACAGTTCATCTATATTATGTCATTTAATCCTCACAACACCTCTAAGAGGTAGGGCTATTTCCAGGGTTTTGTTTGTTTGTTTGTTTGAGACACAGTCTCATTCTCTTGCCCAGGCTGGAGTGCAGTGGTGCGATTTCAGCTCACTGCAACCTCCGCCTCCTGGATTCATGCGATTCTTCTGCCTCAGCATCCTGAGTAGCTGGGACTACAGGCATGTGCCACCACACCCAGCTAATTTTCTTTGTATTTTTAGTAGAGACGGAGTTTTGCCATGTTGGCCAGGCTAGTATTGAGCTCCTGATGTCAAGTGATCCACCTGCCTCGGCCTCCAAAAGTGTTGGGATTACAGGAGTGAGCCACCTTGCCGGGCCTCCGTGTTTATTTTACAAATAAGAAAACAGCCTGGCATGGTGGCTCACGCCTGTAATCCCAGCATTGTGGGAGGTTGAGGGGGCCAGATCACGAGATCAGGAGATCCAGAGCATCCTGGCTAACACGGTGAAATCCCGTCTCTATTAAAAATACAAAAAATTAGCCAGGTGTGGTGGCACACACCTGTAATCCCAGCTACTCAGGAGGCTGAGGCAGGAGAATCACTTGAACCCGGGAGGCAGAAGCTGCAGTGAGCCGAGATCACGCTGTGGCACTCCAGCCTGGTGACAGAGTGAGACTCCATCAAAAGGAAGGAAAGAAGGAAGAAAAGAAGGAAGGAAGGAAGGAAGGAAGGAAGGAAGGAAGGAAGGAAGGAAGGAAGGAAGGAAGGAAAGAAGGAAGGAAACCAAGGAGGTTCAGTAAATTTGCCCATGTCCATATAACTAGTAAGTGCCTGAAGCAGGACTTCATCCCAGCTCCGTAAGCTCCTAATATGGGTCTATGCTTCATACAAAACAGAGAACCAAGCTTGCCCGTCAGACTCAATGAGCATAGCTATAAAGGGGGACAGAATGCATAGAAGAAGGAAAGAGAAATTCATATAACTATAGACTAAAGATATTATGTAGGTGAAATCAATTTTTGTGGACTCAATCTTTGATATTCAATTTTTTCTCCATATTAAATTTGATCTGAAATTCAATCAGGCACAGAAACACAGATTTATATAAATATGGTACCAATAGAGATTTATATAAACATGACTTATGCCCATAGTGAACCATTTACAAAGTTCTTCATGTGATTCAGTTTAAGTAAAGCCATATTTAAGGATTCACATCTCTCTATCTGATATTTGCACATCAGAAAAAAAAATGCATAATTAGATATAATACATCATAGTTCCATGTATGTTCAAAAATAAAGGAACACATTTAACGTCTGTCAATTTGCTTCCATTTACAAGAACAATTCTGTGTTTTAAACAAATGCATTTCATCACATATAGCCTTCCATATGTTCACACGATGCCATGCACCCACCATGAGTAATAAATCCACAGTAACTCAGACCACATTATAGCTTCCTAATATGTTCAATCTCTCCAATACGTCTCCTCCTCTTTCCTCAAACCTCTGAATGTCCCCTATACCGCCTGCCTCCCTCAAAATCCCACACACAGGCACACCTAGCCGACGACTTTGCCTCAAGATCTGGGTCGCCCCCAACCCCGTCTGCCTTCCCATCTACTCTGGCCATATCCTGTCCCGTTCCCCTGCTTTGGGGAAAAGGTCAGACCCTCCATTTTCCCAGCTTCTCAGGGACTTCCCTTCAGCAAATGGCCTCCTCCCTCCTGCTCCTGAGTTTCTCCCTTGCTGGTGGATCATTTCCAGGACCAGGCTGTTTTATTTATCGCCACATGAAGCAAAATCCAACAAAAAAACCTCACCGTGTCCCCATACCTCATCATGCTTCCCTGCACAGTAACACTCCTCCCAAAAGCCACCTGTAATTGCAGTCTCTGCTTCTCCTATGCTCTCTTCACCCACTTCAGTGAAGCAGCCGCCAACTCCACTGCACAACAACCGCCGGTCAGACGCCCTGAGAACCCCACGACTCCCCATCCAACCAGCACCCTCCATCTACCTCCTCCTCCCCTCTGGCTGCTGCCAGACACACTGTGTGGCCTCAGGCGGCTGCGCTTGCTGTTCCTTCCGCCAGGGGCGCTATTCCACCAGACGCCCCTGCCTCGCCCACTGCCTCACTTCCTTCAGGCCTCCACTCAATGCCCTCAGAACGACCTTCTAGGACCAGACCATCTAAACAGTCCACTCAACCCCCAGCTCCGCTAGATTTCACGCCACCATCATTTCCTATTCTCTCCAACTACTTTATTTTTCTTCATAGCTCTTTTACTGCCTGATATTAAATTACAAATCTATTTGTGTGGTTCCTTGCTTAGGTTTTGTTCTCCACTTCATTTCTCTCACCACCTACACCCATGCACACACACACACACACACACACACGCACGCGCGCGCATGAATGTAAGTCCCATGAGGACAAGGATTCTTATGTCTTATTAACCACTTACTCCTAGTAACTAAAAGAGTTACTTTTAGATGCTTAATAAATATACTTTCATTACATGAATATTATATGTTATTAAATGTTTCAAATTATAAAGAACTCAAACCTCTGGGATTTGAAAGTAGATCTTTCTACTCCTTTATATATTCTAGTAGAATCACGTTTTGTTAGTGGTTTCAGAATGGAGAAGATTTATATCTTTTACCTTTCTGATGTCACTCGGATTCGTTCCTCACAACTACAATTCACATCTTCCATCTTCTCATGGAAGTATTTTTCCACGCACTGCTCCTCAAAATCATGAAGCTTTTTCAGATCCTCCTTACTCAGGTAGAGTTCTATAGAAATAAGTATGAAACACAGAAAGAATCATTATTCACCTCAGGGCATGAGTGGCTTTTCTTCCACTTGTATTGAAAATGAGAAACTGTAGCCTGTTGTGATAAAAGTTTGTCACCTTGCCAAACTATTTCTAATATTAATGCAGAAACAGCACCAAAAAACAACTGGAAGCCAGGTGCAGTGGCTCACGCTTGTAATCCCAACACTTTTGGAGGCTGACAGGGGGTGGATCGCTTGAGCTCAGGAATTAGAAACCAGCCTGGGAAACATAGGCAGACCTTCTCTCTACAAAAAAATTTAAAAATTAGCTAGGCGCCTGTGGTCCCAGCTATGCAGGAAACTGAGGCAGAAGGATGGCTTGAGCCTGGGAGGTCAAGGCTGCAGGAGCCGTGATCACGCCACTACACTCCAGCATGGGCTACAAAGGGAGAACCTGTGTCAAAAAAGGAAAAGAAAAGAAAGAACTGGAAACACCCGCCTGGGTCTCTCCTACTCACTCTCTGAAAATGACTCATATATAGAATTCTTTCTCTTTAATATTTTTACAGGTTAGAACGCTTTCACATTTAACAAAAATTCACTGCGTTTATATGAAAATGGGGAATCTGATTGTCTTTTCTCTCTGCCAACACTTTCTAAAATTAATTAAATTTTAATTGATTCATATTAGATTCACATATTTTTGAGATACATGTGATAATTTGATACATTCATATAATCAAATCAGGGCAATTGGTGGCTCAAGCCTGTAGTCACAGCTACTCAGGAGGCTGAGGTAGATCACCTTAAATATGTACCTGTCCTATAAGATAGAAACATTTGAATTATTCTCTTCTAGCTATTTTGAAATGTATAATCAATTAATTTTAACTGTAGTCAACCTACTGATGGCAGGGCATGGTGGCTCACATCTGTAATCCCAGCACTTTGGGAGGCCGAGGCAGGTGGATAACCTGAGATCAGGAGTTCAAGACCACCCTGGCCAACATGGTGAAACCCCACCTCTAGTAAAAATACAAAAATTGGGGGCTTCCTCTCTCGGCTTTGGAGCCCCCCTCCCTCTGTCTCTGTATGAGGGAGCTTCTTCTTTCTTATTTGCCTATTAAACTCTCCACTCCTTAAAACAAACAAATAACAAAATTAGCTGGGTGTGGTGGTCCATGCCTATAATCCCAGCTACTCAGGAGGCTAAGGTAGGAGAAACATTTGAACCCAGGAGGCAGAGGTTACAGTGAGCCGAGATCACTCCACTGCACTCCAGCCTGGGCAACAGAGCGAGACTCCATCTCAAACAACAACAACAAAAACCCTACCGATCTATTGAACACTAGGTCTTATTTCTTCTATCAAAGTGTATATTTGTACTCATTAATCAACCTCTCTCCCAACTCTTTTAGCTATTACAATGACAGTAAATAACCAATAGGTTAAATGCAAGATTAGAAGAAGGAAGTCTGTTGAAATTAATCCAGTAAATATAGAAAGTTTTACCTTGTTACACAGAGTTTGTGCATACTAAGTCCTTCTACTGAAGAATGAGATGTTATTATTGCCATTCAATGGCCAGTCATGGCTGTATACCTTCTCTGACACAATTATAAATAATTCATTAAATAGACACATCACTAAGTAATATTATAAGGCTAACACAATTCTTCATCAAACTCCAGCATTCACATTTGGTCTATTACCTTGGCTTTCACTCCTGCCTAATAGAATAATATACCATCTTTTAAGCAAGTTTATAATACTTAGAAAATATATAAATGAAGTGATGCTGCTAAAAGGATTAAATTGGAAAGTTCTCTTTCTTGAATGATTTTGCTTACATTAGGAGAAAAAGAACTAACATGGTTCTCCAGAATTTATTTAAAATGCAATTGTTACATTATTTTCTGATAAAACTAATGACAAAAAATCTTAATTTTAAATTGAAAACATGGCTAAAAGTATTATTCAGCTGTAAAATGTATTCACAACTCAGGTATACAGTGCTTTCTGATTTAAATGGCAGGAAAAAATTTTTCAGACACTGAAAAGATTCGGTATCTCCCATCCCCTACCCAACTCTAATGTCTTCTTTCACTAAAGAATCTCCTATGAGCAAGAAACTTTACAGGTGTCATCATGTGAACCTTAGGTGGATCCCTGAGAGCAAACAATCCAGAGTTAATTCCAATGACTGGTGCAGCTTGCAGTATGTGGCGCTTTCCTGTAATTGTCCGCAAGGTGGCACTGCTGCCCCTTTTGTAAATGTCTTTATCCTCAATATAAAGGATCAGAAGCAATGTTATGAAAATTCAAGAACGTTCCAGAAAGCTCAGGGTGAATTCATTTTAAACTTTACTTGAGTTTTATATGAATCATCCTATAAGCACAGACCAAGGTGAACCCAGGAAACGTTCTTTCATGTGGTACTAGGAAGTCTGGGCAAATCCTAGTCAATTCCAGGATTTATCAAGCGATTCACACTCTGCTATTAGGTTGCAATGGTTCTGCAGCCAAAGCCTGAGACGTCTCTCTATTAGCAGCCTGAAATTTACAGTATAATTATAAGGCTTCAAGTTAACTTCAGTTACGCTTTGGCTTTCATACAGGCTGAATCTCTTGGTCAGGGAGCGGGGTATGAAAAAGAAAAAAAAATCTTCAAAGTGACTTAGGAGGAGAAAAAATACTTCACAGAGTCACCTACCACCAGCAAAAGCATATCACCCTGTCAACCCCATAATATACTGCAAGGGATGATATGTCCCCCTAAGGACCTACCTAAACACATAAATAGCCCACTGTCCCTTAGCTGAAACTCCCAGAGTCCAGAGTATTTTAGAATTCAGAACTGTTCTTTTGTAGTTTCAGAAAGTTAATATAGTGAATATATCATAAATGAAGGGAAATCCCTAGTTAAGATTAAAGCAATCCCTAAAATCAAACATATTACTATTTTCTGCAGCAACATCAATGAATATTCATACTACAAGAAATAAAGAGAATAAATGGCTTCACATCAATTCTCATCAGCCTTTTTTGGCCAAATGAGCCTTTCCCCAAATTTTTGATGAAAAAAGGCTTTCAGTTTTCAGAGGTATTTTAGATTTAGGAATTGGGAAAAGGATTGTGCATTTATGCCCCCTGCTTCCTGTATTTCTGGGAACTATCTAGAAATGGGCCTGGTACCAATTGTGGAATTGCTTGACAGGAACTACAGAAGATCTGTAAAACCACCAAACGCAATGTTCTCTGACAACAATTAGTACGATAGTCATATCATGCAGTGAAGATCTGGCTAAACAAGATGAATTAGGAAAACCTCAAAATATATAAGCTTATGCTTTGAAAAAACACAAGTGAGAATCCCTATTTCCGCATCCTGACTCACAATGTTGCCCAGGCTGAAGTGGCTATTCACAGGCATGATCATGGTGCACCCCAGCTTTAATCTTCTGAGCTCAAGCAATTCTTGTGCCTCAGCCTCCTGAGCTAGGACTACAGGCATGCACTACCACACCCAGTTTCTGAGTTGAGGTTCTTGAAAATAAGAAACATCCATTTCAGAATCACCTCCATGCTCAGTAGATTAGAGAACCAGAGGATCGTGACTCTGGTTAATAAGCCCAGCTTTGCTTATCTTTTCTCTTAGACCCCAAGGCCTTCTGTAACTCCATTCTTTCTGAATTCCATCTTCCACAACAAGGAGAACAGTACAGGTCACATGACTACTCTAGGAGTTATTCTGATGAGTTCTCCGGTCAGCAGAGAAAACACAGGTTTTCCATGTGACATAAAGCCTTTACACAATCAAGCAGAGACTCTCTTCCTACCTATTCCTTTCTAAGTATCCGTTCATCTTGGCAAAAGGCATTGCGACCTCATAATGAGGTCAATATATTTACTTAGACCCAGAACATCAGCTGATATTCTATTGTCAGGGAACTCCCAGAGCCCCACAGTGCCCTGAACTTCTGATACTCCAGTGCATCTTTGCCTTGAATCCTACTTTTGCTCTCTTTCTCCTGCCTCACATAGAACAACTTACTTAATCCAACGTCACCATCTTCTTGGTCGTGAGGAGCTCGATGACTGCACAGGCGGCGGAGGAGAAGGCCCACGTGGCTCAGCAGGATGAGAGGTGGGGGCAGCCAGGGCTTCTCGTGGTAGGTCATGATGTAGCGATAGCGGTTGTATTTCCACAGGTTATTTGAAATGGATTCCATATCTAAGTAAACGTTGCTGTAAGATGAAGTAAGAGAGGGACAATGTTTTAATATGAAATCCTGAAAGGTAACAGATTCTATATCTTCCAACATTTATGACTGGCTCACCTGACATTACCGGCAGTTACCCAATACAAATACTATCCATGTGTTTATGATTTTTCTTCCACCAAACAAAATATATTAGCTACCTTCTACAATGAAACATGCTAATCAGAATAACAAGCAAAAGGCAGACATTACAATCAGAGAAAAGAAAATGCCAACATTTTCAGTGTAACGAACAGAAAATCCATTCTGGAACTCAACACTATTCTCAAGTCACCATCTCTTCTCACATAAGAAGGTCTTTTTCAGTCCATAATTCATCGTTTATGGGAAACAGCTTTAATGTTCCTCTGTATCATCTACCTAATGTCAAATGGGAGAACTGCTAGAAAAATCCCAGTTAAAACGTGCAAACAGAACAGTGTTAATGGAGAAATGGAA
The DNA here is from genome assembly GCF_028878055.3 of Symphalangus syndactylus. Taxonomy (NCBI): domain Eukaryota; kingdom Metazoa; phylum Chordata; class Mammalia; order Primates; family Hylobatidae; genus Symphalangus; species Symphalangus syndactylus. The sequence goes on along the minus strand of NC_072425.2, from coordinate 69,660,669 downwards.
GACGAATCAATTCATCTTAAATCAAAAAGCAGAGCTTCTATTAAAATCCAGACAAATTATTTAGATTAACTTTACAATAAAAGTAACTCCTTATTGGTAGGTCACTTTGTAGTTGTAACATGGAGATAGGATGGTGAATATTGATATTATAGAACTTGCCATGGGGGTAATGATTGGAAGTACAGTTATTCTGAAACAATATATCATCCTTAACTACTTAACTTTAAGTATATAATATGATATAAGAGGAACACAATAAAATGTCCATCTTAATATTTTGCATAGACTAACAAAATTTGGTTTCTTTTTAAAACAATTCTTCTTCTCGCAGTGTCAAAATTTTAGTTTCTTTAGAGGAAGATAGCAGAGTAGAACTTGAGGAAGGTAGCCAAATTTAGCAAATAAAAACACAGATAACCCTAAACCTGAACAGTGATAAAGAAAAGGAATCAGGATTATCCTGGAGAAAGCCATCTTTGGGTAAGAATAGAAGTTTCTCAGAATCCATACAGAAGGTGATTGAAACATAGATGACTTGGTTATATCAGTAGTTCTCAAGCATGTTTTCTGAACCAGCAGCAGCAACATCACCTGAGAACATGTCAGAAACGCACATTTTTGGGGCCTGGTCAATGAGTGAGAAACTCTAGGGTTGCACATGCTATTAATAGTAGTTTCACTCCAATGTGACAACAGCCTTCCACCAGCAGGTGGCGACCTTCACAGTGTATTTAATTTTTTTTGGTTGGTTGGTTTTTGTTTTTTTCAATTATTTTATAAAGAATTGTCTGTAACCGGCTCCTGGACAAGTAGACAGATCTGGGGTTTGTCAGTTTGTATGGTCTTCAGTGTGTTCACCTCTAACATGAGAAATTTGTCCTATGCGAGGATTTCTCAACTTCTTTTTTGACACTGGACATTTGTTGCTGTTGTTGTTGTTGTTGTTTTTGTTGGCCAGGAGGCTCACAAAGAGGCCTTTATTTATCTAGCTCAAAGTATACACTATTACAGTCTTGTCTGTTACTCCTTCTACTAAAATAGTTCAAATCAATGTTTCTACCACACTATCAAAAAGTTATAGTTCTTTTTGTCTCCCCACATCAGAGTGGTTGAATAGAAGGTAGAAACAGGCTGAGAGTCCATAGGCTCCCAGCTCTAAACAGTGCCAGGGCAGGAAGGGGTGGCTCCGGATCTCACTGTGGCACCTTCTACAGAAAATAGACGTAGCTGCCAGGCCTGGGGACAGAAACCAGACATCCCAGTCCATCTCCAAAAAGCAGCACAAATACTTTCCCCCCACAGTAGGAAAAATACACACCTCTAGCACTCAGCAGTCATGCATTTAGTTTTCTTTAAGAAAAAACAAATCGGTAGTTATGTATCCTGTTTCCTCAAGTTTCAAGAAAAAAAAATGAAAGGTCACTTTTTTCTCTTTAAACACTGATGTGTAGCTAGTAACTTGGATAAAAAGGTGCCACTCTACAAAATGTGCTCAGCATGTTCTGATGCCAGGATGGGCTTGGCCTCCTGGGCTGGGGCTAGAAAGGAGACCTCCATCTGTCCCAGTGGAAACTGAAGCCGAGTGTTCGTGCCGCATTTGGCTTCAAGATCGAGAATCAGAGCCTTTGAAATGGAAAGGGGGCATCGAAAGGGCACCTCCACCAGGGGCTTTCAGAGCTAAGGCTCCAGAAGGAAGGGGTCGCCCTGCTAGTGACAGAGCTGGGAGTCACTCTGAGCTGCAGCCCCCACAGGATCCCCCTGTGGGAGGCCCCATCTGACCCTCTCCAGCCCATGGCTCTCCGCAACTGCCACCTGTACTCAGGTATATGGCTTTGCTGCTGCTGGCTTTTAAAATCAGTTACTATGTTTGAGATGTGACTGTCACCTACAGAATTCTGTCCTAAAATGCCATCCCAGTGCCATGTTGGCTCAGGGGGCACCAGCTTTGTACTGCCTCCATAACAGGCAGGAGAGTTCTCAAAGCAATGTTCCACTGATCCTTAGATGCCACTGCAGCATTAGGGCAGGGTCAGTCCCCTGGAGGGGAAAGGTGGCTTCAAGCCTGTTCTCTGGGCCATTTGCAGGAGATCTGCAGGTACCAGGAGCCCGTACTTATCTCTTCTTTCAGTGGTGGCCAAGCCAACCAGACCCAAACATGACGCACATGGGCTCCCAGACTTGGCTCCCGTTCAAAATTGACCCACACACCTTGGGCTGCTCTGCAGTTCTTTGGACTCCAAGACCCAGAAGGGCCTCTGCCCAGCTGCCTGCTTGGGCAAGACTCACTGGGTACCATGACCAGCAGGTGTTCACCCAACCTTGAGTGTACACCCCTAGTGATGGGGAGCGCACCACCTGACTGAGAGACACTCCTTCCCAAAGAGTCCAAAGAGCCCACAGCAGGAGCATCACGCCATCCCATCACCAGCCCCCACTTACCTTCCTGGGGCTAAGATGTGGGGTGTGAGCCTTTCCCCTGAGAGCAAACGGGCAGTGAGACACTGGACATTTTTAATAAACAAAAATCTCAGACTACCATCCTGGGCAACATGGCGAAACCCCATCTCTACCAAAAATACAAAATTTAGCTGGGCATGGTGGCATGCATCTGTAGTCCCAGCTACTCGGGAGGCTGAGGTGGGATGACCGCTTGAACCAGGGAGGCAGAGGTTGCAGTGAACAGAGATCACACCACTGCACCACTCCAGCCTGAGTGACAGAGTGAATCCCTGTCTCCCCCAATGCCCCCCCAAAAAACTCAGACCCTTTTATTATTTGATATATAAAAATAGCTATTATAACTAAACACCAGCAAATATTCCAAGTTCCTAAAATGGTTGGGCTAAGAGAGCTGATGACTATCATATAAGAAGCAAGAAGGTATGTCTTCCCCATATATAGGTAACAACAAAGCAGTCACTTTTTTTTTTAAGAATTTTGATTTACTTTGCTGACTCTCAACCCGTCTTCCCTACTTTCGTTACTTATACTGCACAAATTGATTTTCCCTTTTCTTATCTTTTCCTCTTCAGTAAGATAAGCAAGGAATCAAATACCTAGCACAGTGCCTGATAGTTAAAAGGCATCTAGAAAATATGAGTTTCTTCCTATTACTTCACTTGGTTTCTTTTGTCTAGGAAACAAATACGTGTCAGGCACTCTTTTCAGTGTTTGAGGTAAATTGCTTGCTTCTGAGCAAGAAGAGAAGAGGTGAGGAAGTGGGCCATACTGGTAGCTGCAGGAAGAGCATTCTAGGCAGAGGGAAAAGCAAGTGCAAAGGCACCTGTGTGGTCTGAAAAACTGAGGGGCCAACGTGGTTGGAGAGGAATGGGTCAGGGAAGAGTAGTGTGATGCATGATTTAAGAAGTGACGGCTGAGCGCAGTGGCTCACACCTGTAATCCCAGCACTTTGGGAGGCCAAGGCGGGCGGATCACGAAGTCAGGAGTTCAAGACGAGCCTGGCCAATATGGTGAAACCCTGTCTCAACTAAAAATACAAAAATTAGCTGGGTGTGGTGGCACGCACCTGCAGTCCCAGCTACTCGGGAGGCTGAGGCAGAAGAATCACTTGAACCTGGGAGGCAAAGGTTGTAGTGAGCCGAGATCATACCACTGCATTCCAGCCTGGGCAACAGAGACAGACTCAAAAAAAAAAAAAAAAAAAAGTGACAGGGGCCAGGCATGGTGGCTCACACCTGTAATCCCAGCACTTTGGGAGGCCAAGGCGGGTGCAGGAATTTGAGACCAGCCTGGCCAACAGGGTGAAACCGTGTCTCTACTAAAAATACAAAAATTAGCCAAGTGTGTGGCACACACCTGCAATGCCAGCTACTCGGGAGGCTGAGGTAGGACACCTGCTTGAACCTGGGAGGCAGAGGTTGCAGTGAGCTGAGATCGCGCCATTGCACTCTAGCCTGGGTGACAAAAGTGAAACTCCGTCTCAAAAAAAAAAAAAAAAAAAAAGAAGTGACAGGAAAGCCAGCTCACATGGGGCCATATAAGTCATTGTAGTGACTTAAACTTTTACCCAGAAGTAAAATGGGAGCCACTGAAGAGTTTGGAGCAGTAGAGTAATATCCTCTGATGTCTGCTTTTAAAGGGTCATTTGGACTACTGTGTTGAGAAAAGAATATAGGGAGTCAAAGACAGAAGCAGAGATAAATTAGAGGCTCTGTGGTAACAGTGGGGTAGTGAGAGGTCGTTAAATCAGTTACCTATTTGAAGGTTGAGTTAACAGAAGTTCCTGAGAGTTTAGAGGTAGAGGTTCAAGAGACCTTGAGAATGACTCCATGTACAGAATCACGGTGCAGAGTAGAGAAAAAGTAAGAATGACTACTTAGTTTTTGGTGTAAACAACTGAAAAGCTGGAACATCAACAAAAACTCATGTTCTTCCTTGCAGATTTGGGAAAGACTACATTAAACAGCATAAATAGGCCGGGCGCGGTGGCTCACGCTTGTAATCCCAGCACTTTGGGAGGCCGAGGCGGGCGGATCACGAGGTCAGGAGATTGAGACCACGGTGAAACCCCGTCTCTAGTAAAAATACAAAAAATTAGCCGGGCATGGTGGCGGGCGCCTGTAGTCCCAGCTACTCGGAGAGGCTGAGGCAAGAGAATGGCGTGAACCCAGGAGGCGGAGCTTGCAGTGAGCCGAGATTGCGCCACTGCACTCCAGCCTGGGCGACAAAGCGAGACTCCGTCTCAAAAAAAAAAAAAAAAAAAGAAAGGACGCTTGGCTGGAGATATAAATTGGGTGTGCTCAGGATATACAGGAAACTGAAAGAGATCACAAAAAAGCATAAATAAAGAGGCAGGTCCGGGCTCAGGGACATTCCAATGTTAAAAGGTTGGGGAGAAGATGATCCAGAACACAAGATTGAGAAGTAGTGAGAAGTGACAGAGAAGAAAACAGAGGGCCTGGCGCAGTGGCTCATTCCTATAATCCCAGCACTTAGGGAGGCAGAGGCAGGTGGATCACTTGCAGTCAGGAGTTTGAGACCAGCCTGGTCAACATGGTGAAACCCCATTTCTACTAAAAATACAAAAATTAGCCAGGCGTGGTAGCAGGCGCCTGTAATCCCATCTACTTGGGAGGCTGAGGCAGGAGAATTGCTTGAACCCAGGAGGCAGAGGTTGCGGTGAGCTGGGGTCACACCCACTGCACTCCAGCCTGGGTAGCACAGCGAGACTCTATCTCAAAAAAAAAAAAAAAAAGAAGAAGAAAAAGAAAGAAAGGAAAAGAAAAGAGGAGGAGAGGAGAGGAAAGGAAAGGAAAACAAAAGAAAGGAAAGGAGAGGAGAAGAGAGGAAAGGAAGAAAGAGAGAGAGAGAGAAAGAGAGAAAGCGAGAAAACAGAACAGGGGAAGCTGGGAGCAAGTGAAGAAAGCACATCAAGAACTCCTTAGCCAACTTGCAATTCCATCACTTGCTATCCTTTCATAATTCGAACTTACTGCCTAATCAAAACTCAAGATCTCCTTGCATTCTGATGTTGTTACATTGTACTTTCCCTCCACAGTCAGTCCTCCATATCTGTGGGTTCTGCATCTGTGGATTCAAACAACCACAGATTGAAAATATTTGGGGAAAAGAAAAGGATGATTGTGTCTGTGCTGAACATGCAGGGAAAAGAAAAGGATGATTGTGTCTGTGCTGAACATGCAGAGACATTTTATCTTTGCATTATTCCCTCAACAATACAGTATAGCAACCATTTACATTGCATTAATACTATATTAGGTATTATAGAGAATTTAGAGATGTTTTAAAGTATACAGGAGGATGTGCATAGGTTATATGAAATACTACACCATTTTCTATAAGGGACTGGAGCATCCACAGAGTTTGGTATCTGCAGGGTGTCCTAGAACAAGTCCTCCGCAGATAACGATGGATGACTACATTTATTATTTCACTGTTTCCCATGCTCCACATCCTTCTTACCAGTAGTTTTATGTGCATATTTCAAAACAATAATAATAAAACATAGAACACACAAATATCAAAGGTTACATACTCAAAGTACATGTGAATCTACTCAACATATCTGCCCACATTTCTTATTTAAATAAAATAATCATACTTAATTGAAATAACCTACTTGAAGAAAGCAATCAACAGGTTCACCATGATGATATATTGCACGAAGAGGTAGACAGCTTGCAAGAATGGAGTAAGAAAAGAACCAGGAGGGCAGGATGGCTGGCTTGAACAAACTACAAATAAAGAATTTTAAAAGAATGAAAGATAAGATGAATCACAGTCCTGCCACTCTAGACAAACATTTAGCAAATTAACTGCACAGAATACCATAAATTCAAACATTCTTAAGATTTAGATGATTGTTTTTCAGATTTATTTTACTCTTGTTAACTATGAAGGCACAATTTCTGCATGATGGTAAAATCCCATACACACCATCTATGTCTCCAGCATAGACTTCTCCGTATATCATCCAGTATGGCTCAAATACAATATCTCGAGCTAGACTCCAAGATGGTGGTTCCTTTGGCGAAAGGATGGCCTTGCGTGCCACTCCAAAGCTCAGCAGGACTATGGCCATGATGATCACAATATAGAACATGTTTGCTGTCTGCAAAAGAGCATAGCACAACCAGAATTTTACCACAGATTTGAAGTTCAAAAGAAACCAAACACCAGCAGCCATCATAATTATACCTGCAAATAATAAGATTGTCTAGTCATTGACTAAAACACCCTTGTCCATGAACAGCTAGACTTTCTTTGGCTAAACTCTTGTTTTCTCACGCAGTATGCATTTCAAGTCAACGTGGTCTATGGAATAATATAAATGTGCTGAGAGGAGAGAATTTGTGCTTCTTTGTTTAAGCAGTAATGAATTGTGGACACTTTTTGATTAGCTAATATCCAACTTTGCCCCCAGTTGGACCAGAAGTTAGGAAAATAAAAAATAAAAAAATAGGGTATTGTTGAATTAGTCCAATGGCACCTTATTCCCATAATTGTCTTCAGGAATTGATTAGGGTCTAAGAAACTGATCAAGCCAGTTTAATTCCATCTACTAAATGTACATCAACTCAATCCATTAGTTTACTGTAACAGAGAGAGCATTCACCACAATTCCCATCAGTATTTCAAGAGCTACTCTACATCTCTTAGCTTTCCTTCCACTAGGCTGGGGCTGTGAAACCTATTCCAGCCAGTGGGCTGTGGTTTGATGGTGACTTGGGCACTTCTTGTCCAGAGCAATTAAAAGCCATTAGACTTTCTCCATCCCACTGACTCTCTACCATAGACCTTAGGAGCTAAATGTTCACATAGCTATGTCACAAGACAAAGGGATCCCAGATCCCTGAGTCACTGCATAGAGGACAGCCGCCATGAGCCCTCACCAAACCTTGCACTAGGCAGAAATACCCTTGTGCTAAGTCACTGAAATATATTGGTTATCTCGGCATAGCCTATCTCATAAATACTAATGTCACCAAGACAAGAGAAAACATTTCTTGTCTAAGAGAAAAATGTCAAATAGGAAAAACCTTTGGAGTCTTGGAGGTTGTCTGTTTTCTGTCCCCTTTGTTTGTCTTAGCACTACCCTTCATTCTCCAGAACTTGCCCCTTCACTGCCAGTAAGTATTCTAGAAAGAAAAGCCAAAGATGATCTTGAGACACTGTACTTATTAAAGCGTAGGTCTTAGGTCCTTCTGAACAGCTAGATGGAAAAAGCCGGCCGCGCTCAGTAGCTCATGCCTGTAATCCCAGCACTTTGGGAGGCTGAGGCAAGCAGATCTCTTGAGGTCAAGAGTTTGAGACTAGCCTGGCCAACATGGTGAAACCCCGTCTCTACTAAAATATAAAAAAATTAGCCGGGCATAGTGGCAAGCACCTGTAGTCCCTACTATAGGCTACTCAGGAAGCTGAGGCAGGAGAATCGCTTGAATGCAGGAAGCAGAGGCTGCAGTGAGTGGAGATCATGCCACTGCACTCCAGCCTGGACAACAGAGCAAGACTCCACCTCAGAAAAAAAAAAAAAAAAGAAAGAAAAAGAAAAAAAGAAAAAGCTGACACAACTGTACGGCAAGCTCAGATGACAGACTAGACCTAGGTGGCCCAATTTTGAATCCTGCCTCCCCTTATATTCCTTTGAGGAATTTACTTAACCTCCATTTCCTTGTATGTAAATGTGTGTAACACTACCTATCTCCTGAAGTTGTTGCTAAGATTAAACGAGTTAATATATACCAAGTACCTAGAACAGTGTGTGGCCTATAGTAAGCACAATTTAAGAGTGTGCTGGTAGGGGAGAGTCAGTGAGTGATATAAGAATAAACGGATATTTTAGCAGAAAATATCATTGGTGGTAGCCTCACATGAATCTGGTCCTCGGAAATTACTGTGCTCAGAGAGAGATTTGACTCAATCCCATAACATCTGGTCCTAATCAAAAGGGTAAGCTGAGTGTCCCAATCAACTAACTATGCAATATACTATCCAAGGTCATTTGCTAATACTAGTTTGTGGTTATATGGAAGGCAGTGGTGACATGATCTTGCTCGCTGTGCTTCTATAAATAATTCCAAAATGGCAAGGCACAATGGCTCATGCCTGTAATCCCAGCACTTTGGGAGGCTGAGGCAGGAGGATCATTTGAGCTCAGGAGTTTGAGACCAGCCTGGGCAACCTAGTGGGACCCTGTCTATATAAATAACAAAAAATAATTAGCTTGGCATAATGGTGTGTGCCTGTGGTCCCAGTTACTCAGGTGGTTGAGGATTTCTTGAGCCTGGGAGGGTGAGGCTGCAGTGAGCCATGATCGCACCACTGCACTCCAGCCTAGGTGACAGAGCGAGACCCTGTCTCACATAATGATGATAATAATAATAATAATAATTTCAAAGTTAAACTATCGGATATAAACCACGAAGAACCATTAAAAAGAAGCCAGGCATGGTGGTGCATGCCTATAGTCCCAGCTACTCAGGAGGCTGAGATGGGAGGATCCCTTGAGCCCAACAGTTCAAATCTAGCCTGCACAACATAGCATCTTTACAAAGAACACTAGAACAACAGGGTTACTATAGTTAATAATAATTAATTGTACATTTTAAAATAACTGAAAGAGTATAAGTGAGTTGTTTGTAACACAAAAGATTAATGCTCGAGGTGATGAATACCCCATTTACCCTGATGTGATTATTATGCATTGTATGCCTGTATCAAAATATTCCATATACCCCATAAATACATACACTTACTTATGTACCCACAAGAATTATTTTTTTTTTGAGACAGAGTCTCGCTCTGTCGCCCAGGCTGGAGTGCAGTGGTGCGATCTCAGCTCACTGCAAGCTCCACCTTCTGGGTTCACACTATTCTCCCGCCTCAGCCTTCCGAGTAGCTGGGACTACAGGTGCCCACCACCACGCCCAGCTAATTTTTTGTATTTTTAATAGAGACAGGGTTTCACCGTGTTAGCCAGGATGGTCTTGATCTCCTGACCTTGTGATCCGCCCACCTCGGCCTCCCAAAGTGCTGGGATTACACGTGTGAGCCACCACACCCGGCTAAAAATAATTTTAAAAAAGAATACCAGGATATAAAACTAGACTGTACTCACCATTTTTGCAATCATGGTCACATATGGACCTGCATGTTGATTCACAGCAAAGAAGTCCAGGAGCCGTGAGAACCAGAATATGATGTCTATGCAGTAGATCAGTCTTCCCGCTGTGTGAAAAGGAGCGTCACCCCATCGAAGGACGAAGCCAACTGAAAACAGGCCAATGGCCACGGTTTCTGTTAAGTTCCAGTACTCACTAATCCATACCTTCACCTTTTGAGTAAACTTCCCAGGTTCTGAAATACAGATCTAAAAGATGGAAGAAGGAAACTTTAAAAAGGAGGTACAACCAAAGAATTCCATCAATATGATCTTCTTAAATACACAAACCATTCACTGAACGAGTAATCTAAAACCAGCCAAACCTTAAATCACTCGCAGATTTCAGAGACTTAAGTTATCATCAGTAATGAATTATTTAAACAATGCTGTAAAGATATAATTTAATTCATTTGATAATACTAGATTGTCACTTGAAACTCCAACTAGAAGTCAAAAAAAATAGAAAGCACTTTTTCTAGCTTTCAATAATCCTGAAATAGCATGAGAAAACACCAAGACATTTTAAAACTCAATACTGCAGTGGATCTGTATAGCTACGATTTCATTTCAGGAGGCACAGCAGGGTGCAAAGAACACTGGATGGAGCAAGGAATCCTGTAATCCAGTCCAACTACTGCTATTTAGTGAGTTGTTGACAAACTACTAAGAATATGATATCGGGCCAGGTGCAGTGGCTCACGCCTATAATCCCAACACTTTGGGAGGCTGAGGCAGGCAGATCACTTGAGGTCAGGAGTTCGAGACCAGCCTGGCCAACATGGTGAAACCCCGTCTCTACTAAAAATACAAAAATTAGGCCGGGTGCAATGGCTCAAGCCTGTAATCCCAACACTTTGGGAGGCTGAGGCAGGCGGATCACTTGAGGTCAGGAGTTCGAGACCAGCCTGGCCAACATGGTGAAACCCCATCTCTACCAAAAATACAAAAATTAGGCCGGGTGCAATGGCTCAAGCCTGTAATCCCAACACTTTGGGAGGCCGAGGCAGGTGGATCACTTGAGATCAGGAGTTCAAGACCAGCTTGGCCAACATGGTGAAAACCTGTCTCTGCTAAAAATACAAAAATTAGCTGGGTGTGGTGGCAGGCACCTGTAATCCCAGCTACTCCAGAGGCTAAGGCAGGAGAATTGCCTGAACCTGGGAGGCAGAGGTTGCAGTGAGCCAAGATCTCACCACTGCACTCCAGCCTGGGTGACAGAGCAAGACTCCATCTCAAAAGAAAAAAAAAAGAAAAAAAAGAATGTGATATTGGAACTCACTAAGATAAGAAAATACCCCTGAAACACCACATCAGACAAACAGAAATGTAAAATAGTACACTAATTTTCCCTAAAGCATTAAAAAAAAAAAGGTACAATTCAGATAACTATCTTTTTCTCTCCTGACTTACTTTCTATAATCTATAAACTCCACATAGGAATTAGCAGGCAACATAGATATAATTACAAAGAATATAAGTATATAATGTTGGTTATATTACCTCTAGGACAAAATAAATATAGGTAAATACACAGACACAGAGACATACATTGACATCTAAAACAGTCTGAGTCACAAATATTTATGATTGCAGTTATAACTGATAGGAATGCTAGTTTTTGTTTTTGTTTTTGTTTAAGATGGAGTCTCGCTCTGTCACACAGGCTGGAGTGCAGTGGCGCGATCTTGGCTCACTGCAACCTCCACCGCCTGGATTCAAGCAATTCTCCTGCTTTAACCTCCCAAGTAGCTGGGATTACAGGTGCGTGCCACCATGCCCGGCTAATTTTTTGTATTTTTAGTAGAGACAGGTTTTCACCATGTTAGCCAAGATGGTCTTGATCTCCTGACCTCGTGATCTGCCTGCCTCGGCCTCCCAAAGTGCTGGGATTACAAGCATAAGCCACCATGCCCGGCCCCCTTTTTTTTTTTAAAGTAACTCATTATGAACTAGAAATTTTTAAAAGTTTTGTTTTTTTGCTTCTTGGATTATTTGCCTCAGAGAGATTTCCAGCTTCAATTTTCAAAGTGTTTGGTAGGAGCTTTCAAAAGCTATAAACGTATTCCTTACATATTGCACAACTTCGCCATTTATGCCACTCATTAGATGAAACTGATAATATGAAAATAATGCAAGGCAACAAAAATCAACCCCACCAAAAAAAAAAAAAAAAAAAACTCAGGGAAATCAAATAGTTGGAGGGTTTAATACAATTCTATGGCATCATCTATCCTTTAGGATTGGTAAACACACCAAGACATCCAATTCAAAGATAACTGCTTCCAAAGTGCACCAACCAGCAGAAAGCAGCTGATAAGGATAAAGGGCTGGAATCTAGGATTCTCCCCCAAATAACCTTTATGCAGCATGTAAGTCAAGGTCAGTGTGTCCTGTCTTCCCCCGCCCTTGATATGTCCATTTTCATCACCAGAGCCAAGGAGTCTTTTAGTGGATACCTACAGAAGCTGAGGGCATATGCAGAAGATAAAGGTAGATGGCATAACTCACCTCCCTGACCACCTCAATAGCACTGGTGAAGATGTAAATGCTAACAAGCCACTCCTGCACGCTGGGCTGGGGCTGCATCTCCACCAACACGGTGTAAGTGAACAGCATGAGGAATGCCAAATACGCCATCTGTGAGGGGGACACACATTCCCCATATGTGAGTGAGAGCAAGCATGGAGCATGCCAAGGAGACGCAGATGGAGCAGAAACCCAGGCATGAACTTCAACACGATAACATGAACACAGAACTAGGACCACCTTCGGGTTATTGATGACCTACTATCAAGGAAAGCACAACAATCCATGGTGTTCTAGTCTAGGATTTAGAGGCAGGAATGAAATCACTGTTCTCAGATGCATGGAAGGACACATTGTGCCATTCTGCTGGCTCGTGACTGGCATTTCCAGGACCCTGCACAACCAACAGGGGCACTGGCAAGCTAACAGCAAGCCCAGGAGGAATCACAGGTCTTCCCCTCCATCTTAAACACAGAAAGAAAACATGTGTGAAGCATGCCAGATCCACAGTGGCAATAGATGCTTATTTTCAAATACAATGAACTGTGGCCTTTACCACTGCTGGGAGTTCTATTTTATGTTGATTAAAATAATCTGTTTAATAGAAAAGTTGTGTCCAACTGTGAGCCCTTTTAATTAAGGACTGTTTGTCAATATTTATATCTTCAGCACTCAGCACTCAGCACTCTGCCTGACACATGATAGACATTCAATAAATGTTTGTCTAATTACTGTGTATATATATGTATGCCTAGATTTCCAAAGTCTTGAAAGAATTAAGACATAGTAATCACACATATAGATACATAGTGATTAATAGCTTTGTAATCTTATGTAATATTCTTATCTTCTTAAGATATAGTCCCAGAAGCAGAATATCTGTCCACGCACATTGAAAACTGTGACAAATATTACTAAATTTTCTGACAGAAAGGCTTTACCAGTTTACACTATTATCAACAATGTAAGAGACTGCAGTCCTCTAAATAGCCTCAGAGACAACACACAGTGCTCACTGATCAATACTTGCATTTAAAAACCTTGTATCGGCTGGATGCGGTGGCTCATGCCTATAATCCCAGCCCTTTGGGAGGCCAAGGCGGGCGGATCACCTGAGGTTAGGAGTTCGAGACCGACCTGGCCAACATGGTGAAACCCCGTCTCTACTAAAAATACAAAAAATTAGCTGGGCATGGTGGTGTGCACCTGTAATCCCAGTTATTCAGGAGGATGAGGCAAGAGAATCTCTTGAACCCAGAAGGCCGAGGTTGTAGTGAGCCGAGATCGCACCATTGCACCCCAGCCTGGGTGACAGAGCAAGACTCCATTTCAAAAAAAAAAAAAAAAAATCAGTTGAGAGAAAAATGTGTGTGTATGTGTGTGTGTGTGTGTGTGTGTGTGTTCATTCTCACAAAAGTCATATTATTTTAACCTTGATCCCTATTTCTCATATATTTTTATCTACCTAAATGGATAAGTCTGCTTCTAACTTTAGTTCTGCACAGATAACATAGAGAATAGCTTAAACCATTTCTAACTATATAAGAATGGTATTACTGACAATAGGTGGTCTTTTAGGCAGTCATAATGGATATTACTGCCTATGATTTAAGGAGGTGTAGAAGAGAAGCATATAAGAAAGTAATAATTCTATACTTCTCTTGGTCTATATCTCAAAGTCTGAGTGTTTTTGATGACTCCTTAGGGACACACTTTAACTTAATTTGTTCTATCAAGCATTTAAGTTTTTTGTCATTGGTTTCAGCATGGCTAGACAATTTACTCCTTAACTTTTACTCTGAGGTTCAGACCTTAGCCCATTTGTCTGTATATATTTTATTATTTGTATTTTGTTATCTCCTTATACTGATTCCTTATCCTGGACTCATTTACGTACATTAATGGTCTCCCCTACATAACTGTAAGCTGTTTGAGGTCAATATTGGTGTTTGGCAATGTCTTCTTCTCACTGCCCCCTCTGCTGCCTAGTATACTATGTCTTAAAGACAGCAGTTAGCTCTCAGTAAAATTCAATTGAATGACCTGAACCTCAGGTTACCCTCAGCCATAACTTTCTTTCTAATATGTATAGTATCCGACTATTCGAATCTGGAAGATTTATAAGCAAAAGACTACAAACATATTCGATTAGTAGATATTCAGATTGAGAAAGCAGCACAATTCCTCTACTTGAGAACAGGTTGGATTCCTAAAGGCTATGTTAAGTCCACTTACTCTTTAGTCCAAAGTGGCATCACACAAAGGCTACAAGCAACAAAAGTACTCACACCTAGGTAAAATTAGGCACTAAACACTCTGGACATTGGCAGTATTGCTTCTGACTCTTTTTGTTTCGTTCCAATTATTAAAAACACCATGGTGGGCAGATCTAGCTGGTTTTGTGCTACTGCTTAGCTTTGTTCCTGTTTCTTAAAGCTCCTGAGCTAGAAATTTCCAAGGGAAGAAATGCCTAAATACACTTTTCCCAATGGTATGACCATGGTTAAAACTCTCCCAGCACTCCTGTCAAAGTCTTTCGTATATGTTGTCGCACATTACAAAAATAGCAAAACCTCATTGTTTGAAAGCAGATGTGATTTTTGGAAACAGATAAAAATCATACACAGCTGTGTACTTATTCAATAAGTATAGGAAATAAGTGTGTGGTTGGCCAGGTAAATATTTGGAAATACAACACATTTAGATAAATATCCTTTTATAGTCACACTTCAAATGTTTTAGACATACAAACTCTTGGCCATGAGCTATTTAAGTGTAGATAAGCATTAGAAAAATAAATGCTATGGGAGCACATGTTCTCAGATCTCCTGAGGGCTCTGTCATGGAAAAAAATATTAAAAAAAAAAAAAGAAAAGAAAATTCTATGAAATAAATGTGAAAAGCACCAAACACATCTAAAGCACAGTTCATGCTTTCTCTGTAGCTCTGACATCCATAATAGATTTAGTATTTGTTCACACAGTTCAGCTTCTAAAGTTTTTCATTTTCTCTCTGTATTTATAAACATATACTACTGAAGGCAAAAAAAAACCACTTGCATCATTTTCTATCTATATAACACATTCTTACAAAGAAAAAGCTGATTCAATTGCTGATTTTCTAAGAAGAATCCACCCACCTATTGCTTAATTCTACAAACACTGCTATTAATTTGGTTGTTCCACAAATCTTTGAACGCTTAGCCTCCCTTCAAATGGTGAGGTTTTACCACTTTTGTGAATGTGCAACAACATACTTGAGGGACTCTGATAGGAGTGCCGAGAGAGTTTTAACCACAGTCACACTGTTAAGAAAAGAATATTCCAGTGCTTCTTTCTGTGGAAATTTCTAGCTCAGGAGTTTTTAGAGACAGGAGCGAAGCTAAGCAACAGGGCAAAGCCAGTTAGATCTTCCCACAATAACAGTGCTAACTCTTAGCACTCAAAGAGAGAAGAAAATGCTTGTTCTCAAACTCCAAACAGTAGGCGAGCTCCACCCTAACCTATCCCTGCCTTCCTCCAGTCCTCTTTGCTACCTACTTTGTCATGCCCTCACTTTTTTTTAACTAGGCTTCTACATTTTTATTGCAAAGTGGCACATCAGGCATATTATCAACATCATCACTAGCTATCAACCATCATTAATCCGACATATATTGTTGTAATGAGACCAACCGTATAAAACCAAAACTTGACAATTGGAGCACTGTAGAACTCATAGACTTTCCTGGTCCATGGAAGGTGTTGGTGCCCACTTTCCAAACCAAAATGCTGATTTTCATCCAGTTTCTCATCATGGCCCTTTTCCAAATCATACTCTTTCTGTAAAACAAACAATCATTTTCTTGTCAGCAGCTTAACTAAAATAGTGACAAGCATGAACATCCAAAAAATATCATAAATAATATATTAGAAATTAATTAGCTGTAATCCCAGCACTTTGGGAGGCCAAGGTGGGCAGATCACCTGAGGTCAGGAGTTCAAGACCAGCCTGGCCAACATGGAGAAACCCTGCCTCTACTAAAAATACAAAAATGAGTAGAGTGTGGTGGCACATATCTGTAATCCCAACTACTTGGGAGGCTGAGGCAAAAGAATCGCTTGAACCCGGGAGGCAGAGGTTACAGTGAGCCGATATCATGCCACCGCACTCCAGCCTGGGTGAGAGTGAGACTCTGTCTCAAAAAATAATAATAATAATAATAATAATTGGGCACCCACATGCCAAATTATAATCTTACCTTTGAAGGGAGAGAAAACTGCATGTATTGTATAAATTATTGACCAGGTAAAACGCATGAGGTATTTCTGAAATGCAAGCTGTCTCTGTAGTAATCAAACCCAAAGTAAGAATAGTTCCAAGGATTTAAAAATTGATCTCTTTCCCAATATCCTTTTTTTTTTTTTGAGATGAAGTCTTGCTCTTGTCGCCCAGGCTGGAGTGCACTGGCCCGGTCTCTGCTCACTGCAACCAACCTCCGCCTCCCAGTTTCAAGAGATTCTCATACCTCAGCCTCCCAAGTAGCTGGGCTCACAGTCACCTGCCACCACACCTGGCTAATTTTTGTACATTTTTAAATTTTGGAACCTAAGGATACTCATAAAATCCCTGTGAAATCAGTAATGAACAATACAATTATTTCCTTAACACATAAGAAATTGAGCATACATTGATGATGCATGGCCATTCCTTGTCATAGGAAATTCAGACACTGCATTAGTTTTAGGATTCTGACCTTCGATAGCATCCCCACTGATTTATAGCAGAGGGTCTGTTTGTCTGCAGTTCATGTGCTCTCTGAGCTTCTAGAGTTCCTTGAACACCCTGCAACCATGTGCAAGTATTTGTGTTGTACATGCATTTTTCTGGGGAAAGGATCAGATTTTCATCAACTACCAAAAAGGTATGTGTCAGTCCAAGGGAATTAACTCATGTAGAGAATTAGCAATGAGTATATGTAAGGCAGAGCAGGAGTTGCCTGAATGTGACTACACAAACACCCACACAGAACGAGCTTTGAAAAGAGGAAGGAAAGAAAGAGAAAAGAAAAGAGAGAAAGGAAAAGAAAAGACAAGACAAGACAAGACAAGACAAGACAAGACAAGAAAAGAAAAGAAAAGAAGCACTTATAGCCTGGCTACCTTTAAGAAGCAGCAATAACAAGGGTAGCGAAAGGAAAGCAAAAGCGATGTCACTCTACTGTGTAGATTTCTAGGTGGTTTTAGTTTTTTAATAGGAAACACATGTAATTTTTAATTTTTTTAAGTAATATTGAAAGAAAGGAATGTTCTCTGCTGCCTCTCAAACTAGTCCATTCTTGCAACCTAGCCACAAAAGTTATCTCTTTAATGTCAGACCTGCAAGATTAGCAAAATTTTTTAAGCCAAGGAATGAGTCAAATTTTGCTTGAGTTGTCCATATAATTGCAGAAAAAATGTGATGTTTAAGGCCTCAGGCATCTAGATGGGTTATCATCAGTGCCTGATTAATTATTCAGTCATTTATTTCACTTTGGGCAGTGGGGTTAGGATTGTGACTTAGAAATGTAGGAATTGGTTCCTAGCAGGTTTGAACCAGCCTAGAATTAAAATGGCATAAAACCAATTAGAAAAGTGATCATTTATGAGCTTTTAATGACGTCAATACCACATCAGAAAGACCCCAGAAAGCAATTTAAGTAACGACTTTATTATTAAATAACTTCTCTTATTATTTTTCTAGGAGTGTTTCATTAGCTCTTAATTGCTCTTGACAGTTTGGAGTGGATTATAAAGTGCTGATCGGGCCTGTCTCTGAGTTGAATTCAAAGACACCAATTGCTATGATGAAGACAACCTGAGAATATAAATTCAGATTTTTTTTTTTTTTTACTGAGAAGAAGGTAAAGACAAAAACATTTGGCTTGAAAAACTTTTATTACATATATATAGCTCCCCTCACCCCCCACACCCCCTGACCACCCCACACTCCTTTTTTCTCTCTAATTGTAATCTGATACCAGCAGGTACACAGATTAAAATTATAACTACAACAATAAGTCTTCCCCCATATCTGTTTTGCAGTCATCATTCCCACTTAATGATGTTCTGATAGAATAGATTTTGTTATACAACTTTCTTAGTATTATTTCACTGTGTCTAAGACCGAGCTCATCTTTCCCCTTCTGAACCCATTCCTTCTCCAGTTATCCTTGTGTCCCTTCAATATGGCCTTGTTTAAAAGGCCCTCTTCCTCTCCATGTCCATTGCTACTGACTCTCAATAAAGGATTTATCATTTCTCACCTGGATGGCTATGCTACCCTGGCCTATGTTCACCCTGCTTCCAGCCAGTCTTCTTGCTAAACCATCCTATGCCCTGGAGGCAGAATAATTTCTCTAATAGTCAGATCATCTCACTACTCTGGCATACACATTCACTGGCTGTCCGTAACTTACACAATAAAAATCATACTCCTTCACAGGATATACAAGAATCTACATGATCTAGCCTCAATCTACTTTCCAGCCATTCCTACAAGTACTCCCAGCTTGTCACCTAACCCTCATAACCTCGATTCCAGCCAAACCATACCATTTGCGATGCTTTACATATGCCTTGCCACTTCCCAACTCCATGACCCTGCTTATTGTCTCCTTCCCACTGACATGCTCTTTTCCCTCTCCACATCCTCAAGTCAAGCTCAAACACCACCTCAATCATAAAACTGTCACCAACCCCTAATCCTCACCTACGACTCCTAGTGGGAAGGGTCTTCTTCTGCTGTTGGTTAACCCAGTCTGCCATCTTACTATAATTTAGTCCTAAGAAAACTCATGTCATCAGAGGTCATGTTTTTAAGAGGTTATCAGCTAAAAAGATCTAAATTTCACATGGCAAAGTTATTTTGCCTGTAGGAATTTCAATAAGGAGTTTTATAAAACCTCAGTGAGCAAATGCAGTATTTGATGCTATACAGCTTCAGCTCCAGAATAATGGCTTTCCTTCTCCAATTACCAAAAGTGCCTTCTTTATATTCATTATTACCCACTATTACCACAAGAAGACAACACAGTGATACTCTAAAGAGCATCTATGTATCACCTGCCTTCAGTTTCCTGCCACAATACATAATGCAAATTATGTTCCTCAACTAATAAATTGCATTACTTAATTAGTGTTATGAAATCTTATCTACCCCATCAAAAGTGCTGCCTCCACCCCTTACACCATGCCTAGCAAAATTCTAAAAACATAGCAGCTTATTAATAATTACTGCTTAAGTTAAATTCAAAGGCAAAAGAAAGATTGTGGTTATGATTATAAGCCATTTATAGTGAACAGACTTGAAACACTTTTTCAATACCTGTTTTAATTGAACAATGGTGAGATATTGTGGATATTCTGTCTGATAAGCCCCACAGTGGAAAAGGCTGCATCTGCCTTAATTAATTCAGAGTCCACAGAACCTCTAGCACATGTAAAGTGGCCACTAACGAGTCATTGAATTAATAAATTGGTATATGGCTATGTCCAAACCACGTCTTTGATTTTGGCTTTGAAGTAGAAATACGATATTTTGCTTAACTGTATATGGGGGTTAATTAGGTCTATTGTACATAGTATACCTGACCATAGCATAATATGATTAAGGTTATACAAGAGAACTAAATGCTTGACTGATTAGTCAGAGGCATTTTAAAATAATGTATAACCCCAGGAACATCTGTCATCACGGGCCTGAAATAGAGGCAACATAAATTTTGTTTAATAGATGGCTATATAAATAAACATTAAGGATGTGTATGTTTGCGTGCAGTCAATACAATGAAAATTCAGTTCCTTATGATTTTGCACTAACCACAGAAGCACTTTCTTTGGAACTGCTGGCATTCTGGTCACTGTAATACCACATAAATTGGTAGTCCTGGGACTGGGGAACATGTGACATCTCAGCTTTGCTTTTAAATTCCAATGTAAAAATGGTGGGTGGTAAAATAATGCTTATAATAATCTGTAAAAGAAAAAGAAAGCAAAACAAAGTATTAGGGACTACAAAAGCACATACTAGACAAATAATGAAATTAAGAATTTCAGTGTATATAAAATGCCATCCCCATCCCAGTTCAATTTTCATCCCGTTTCTATAAATAATTTTTTGACTCAGCAACTTCAGTTCTTGTGTCTTGCTCAGAAATATTCATGAGTACAAGCATTTGCGGATAAGAATGTTCATTGCAAGACTATTTGTAAAAGCAAAGCACTGGTGTCAACCTAAATGTCTATCTAGAGAGGGACAGCTGGTCTGGAATAACCTAATAGTGGAATACTGTGCAACCATTAAAAAGACAAAGGCAATGTTGAATATAATGAAAAGGTAGCTACGCTATATTGTGAAGGGAAAAAATCAAATTACAGTTATCTCTTGGTATCCAAGGGGGATTGCTGCCAGGACACCCCTGACCCCCGACCCCAAGGATACCAAAATCTGAGCCTGCTCAAGTCCCTGATATAAAATGGTGTTGTATTTCCATATAACCTATACACATCCTACCCTTACTTTAAACCATCTCTAAATTACTTATAATACCTAATACAATGTAAATGCTATATAAATAGTTGTTCTGTATTGATTTTTCATTTGTATGACTTTTATTGTATTGTTATTTATCTGGGGCTGGTTTTCCAAATATTTTTTATCTGAAGTTGATTAAATCGGCAGATGTGGAACCCATGGATATGAAGAGCCAACTGTATAGAAGAACACAGAGTGATCCCATTTTTGTCAAAAAATAAAATTAAAAATCTTAGCTATTTAAATGCATATACATATGCATTTAAAAGTTTGAAAATATGTATACCACCCTGTAATTATTTATCTCTAGGAATAGCAGGACAGGGCAGTGACAAGTATTATTTTTCAATGAGCACACTGCTTTAATAATATTTTAAAGCCATTAAGTAGCTATTACCACGTAAAACACATTAAAATTTGTTGATATTATAAAATCAAGAATCTAAAAGTATACCGTCACCTTCTGTTAGATCCATCTCCCATTCTACACGTATCTTTTCTCTACTAGTAAAACTCAAGGAGGGTATATATCCAGACATCCACAAGTTTTTTTCATTATACTGCTATTATTTATTAATTACTAACAGTCTTTTCAAAAAAAATTTTAAATTCAACTTGTATGACCTTCCAAGGTAAAGAGTTTAAAAGATTTACTAAATGCTCTGATATCAACTTGATGAACACTACCTCTTTCAAGCTAAAAGTAGGCCTTAATATTCTGGTATTCAGTGACCAAAAAGAGGATTTAAATTGACTATTTGACATTCATTATTAAGTATGGTAAACTGAAGTCATATCCTTGTCAACCTTCTTTTTTTTTCATGATGAAATTATCTTTTGTCATCCTGTTTTAAAGCTTGATCTCCTATGAAGATTCTCTGGACTTTCTACAGTTCTAATAGGATTTTATTTGTGTGTTTGTTTTTGTCCAGATGTAGAACCCAAAATACATGTGATCTTCTAGGTCTGGAAAAATCGCAGTTACCATACCCAGTGGTAATATTGTACTAATTAATCTCTAGTCAACTTACTGAAGAGGCCCCACATTCTGTTGCCCTTGTGCATTGCAGAACAACTGGCTTATGAAATAGTATTTGACAACATCAGTATCCCATCTCTAAGGGATAGGATGGAGAATTACAATGAGTTTTCCCATCCACATCTCCCTACATGGTTTTCCTACAGTTTTTTTCTACTTGGAATTAGCCTAGCCAGGACATCTCACAATTATTTGCAAATGGGTTTCTAAAATTCACCAACTAAGCACTGATAAAGTAAGATCTAAACACTGGAGAAGAATGTTTACTGCAGCTTAGAGACTTTAAGTAGCTAACTCAGCCTTTTTTATTAACTCACTCTATGTTTTGGGGCAAAACATTTAGTCTTACTTCACAAGTCTCCTTTTTGGTATGAAGTATATGAAGAACAAGAATTCATTAAGTTCTCAGAAATAAGGATTTCTAGTAAACTAGAGTATATACAGTACACAAACATGAGGAAAATTATTTCTCAAACTACCAGCTATCTATATCTTATCTCACTCCCTGAACGTTGAACTTATGTAGCTACAGTTGAACCCATTCACATCACTTATTCCTCAGTTCCAAGGGTGCAATCAAAGCAGATCATCGGAGAACTTCTGAAAACAATTACTGTTTCTGATATTTTCTTTAAAAGGATTTATGTTGAGATCCTTTTTGGTTGACATTTCTCTTATTTCTATAATTTCATCAGTGGAAAAATAGTCATGCTTGGGATGCATCATATTTTTAAGAACTCTAGGAAAAATAAAATTAAAATATAAAATACAGACTTATGTAGTTCTTAATACTCACTCTTTGTCTCCTTTTATTTATTTGGTTTCATAAGTATATGTACTCTTTAAGCTTGGCCATAACCTAAAGCCTTTAGACTTAGGTTTGACGTCAAAAGTTAAATGTCCTTAGCAGTCAACTAAATTAGTCTTGATAATTTAAGATAATAGATGAGGCTGAGAATTTTGAGATGGTTAGTTATATGAACAAATGTATTGGAGGGTAGCCTTATGAAAGAGTCACTTATTCTCTCAAAAAAAAACACACACATACACACACATACACACACACACACACACACACATTGGGTGAGCAGAACAACAGAAGTTATTAATTTTATTTAGTTTATTATCTGTTAGTATTCTTACACTGAGAAAAAAATTCACTAAAAAGTCTCATTTACTTTTGTTGTAAGTATTGGAGGCAATAGCAACTAATAATAATGAAATCTTGCATGTTTGTCTATGCTTTTAACTTCTAACCACCCTCACCTTTGTGGTGGACAGGGCAGGTAAAATTATACCCATTTTTCAAAAGGAAACTGTGGCCATGGGAGATAAAAGTCGTCTTCACAGATTCCTCTGGGAAGACCCCAGATCTTCTGTGAGAATCAATTATATTAACTGGGATGTGAGGGCGATCTGGCTGTGACATCTGTCACTCCATTGATTGCTAGTGTTGATTCAGCTGATCTGGCCGGCTAGGCAGGTGTCCCCTTCTTCCCTCACCACTCCATGTGCATCCCTCCCAAAGCTGCGCGCTCTGTCGCTCAGTCGCAGAAGATGACCATCCCTGATAGAGGTGGACCAATCTTCCATCAAGGGTATATGAGTAGCTGCACTCCCCTGCTAGAACCTCGAAATGAGCTCTCAAAGATATTAACTGGTTTTCCTGAAGACACAATTCTGGAACAAAATGTAACTCGAGTACAGAATTTTATACAAAACTAACATTAAACTCCATAAGACAAGTAAAGTAAATTTACCTTTAACCAAGAGTTTTTCCTCATTTTCAGCCGCCCCATCCACATGTCCGTCAGTAGCATCTGGGTACAAGTATGTGAAACAAAGGGTCGTAATCCTCCCGACACGGCCAGTTTCAGGCAGGTCGAATTGCTCCAGTTCCTGAGTTCATACGTCAACAGCGTCATGGCCATGCGCTCATTCTGCTTGAATGCCTTCTCCAACAAGTCCAGAGCCAGCTGGCCAAACTGTCTGCCATGACGGTGGCCAATTAAGAAAACAAAGGCAGGTGAGAGAGCTGCATTATTAGAAACATTTTAGAACATTTAGAAACATTGTAAAAGATTGGATGTGAGGCTCAGAAAATATCAATTCATAAGGCTTCCTTTAAAAAAAAAAAAAAAAAGCCAACAACACCAAACAGCAACTTAATAATCTTAGTTTCCAGAAACTATTTGAAAGGAATTACTGCTCAGGAAAGGGATTTTTCTCCCTTTCCTGAAGGAATGCAACTAGGAGGTTTACACTGTAGCATACAGAATTTAATTTACACCTGAGCTATTCATGGGGAGTAGCCACTCCACACTATTGGACATAGCTTGGTTTGGGACTTATACATAGGCTTATACATAGCTTGGTTTGTTTGGGACTCCCTGATAAGACCTAATAAAGTGGTTGGTCTTTTTTTTTTTTTTTTTTTTTGGACAAAAAAGACTATTCAGAACCCAACTAGCAAGTAAGGAAAGATGTGGAGTCACTTTTTTTTTTTAAAGATTTTATAAAATATCTACATGACTTAAGAAAGCTATAGAGCTAGACCTAGAGACACCCTCATGTGATTTTCGAGGAGAATGTTTCCTCTGAAAGGTAGACATTGTCATTCTCTGGAATTTGTCTTTTAGGTAGAGACAGGGTCTTGCTATGTTGCCCAGGCTGGTCTTGAACTCCTGGCCTCAATCAATCCTCCCACCTTGGTGTCCCAAAGTGCTGAGATTAAAGGTGTGAGCCACTGCACCCAGCCTGGGAATTTTTTATTTATTTTTTTGACGGAGTCTCGCTCTGTCACCAGGCTAGAGTGCAGTGGCACGATCTCGGTTCACTGCAACCTCTGTCTCCAGCCTGGGAATTTTTAAATCAAAATTATAAATTAGTTTCCATTGATTCTAGCTTTCATTCTTATTTCACTACTATAACACTTTAGTAACTTAAAAACCAAAAGCATTTTTAACTTCTATTTTCCACCATTACTCTCTGGCTCTTTAAGACAATGCATTTATTTGTTTTCCCACCTAAGAGATACTTAATGAAAACAATGTCTTAATTTAATTTAGCATCAAAGAGTTCTAGAGTTAGGGGGAACTTTCAAAATCATTAATTAAACATTTCACAGTTAGGAAACTAAAGCCCCGAAATCTGGTCAACTGTCTTGTCTAATTAGTCAACAGCTGGACTAGAACCCAAGTCCCCTGACTTGAAGGCCACCTCTCTTTCCTTTACTTCACAAAGCTCCTTAGAATACCTGAAGACCCTTTTAATAGGAGAGTCCATAAAATGCATGGCAGTAAGTCCATTTGTCCTACAAGTTAAAGATGAGAGAGATAAAAGTGTCTAACCATTCTAAGTGTTGATGTTTAATATGAAGTGAAGAGAGAACACTTACTTTGAGTAATTCTTCAACTCTTCTGAGGCATCATCCACCATGTGACTCTCCTTAGCTTCATGGGCCATTGCCTGGTAGAGGATACACGCAATCACGGCTTTAACCGTGGCCTCCTCTCCATGCTGCCAGAAGAACATGGCCATCTTCTGCCTTTTCATCAGCACAGCCCAAACCAGCAGGTCATTGTAAGGGTAAAGAAAGCCAGTAGACTCAGGGTCATCTGATACATTTTGTTCTTTTGACTTCTTCCTTGATTTATGAAGGACTATAGACTTTTCCTGTTGGAAAATAAAATAGGAATGAGTTTTCAAATACTCAGATGCATGATGTTTTACCTAATTCAACACAGCAGGTGTCCTAGAGATTTTTTTTAATCACTACTAAAAAAAAAAGATGGAAATAATAAGATTTTATAAGCCAACAAGCAAAATTTAGACCATAAAAGGTAATCTACGTCTTGTTGCATTTAACAGATCCAGAGTCCCTGAACTGATATATCTTAAGGTCATTTAGCATAACTTAAAGCAGTGCCTCTTTAGGATATACCCAGAGTGCTTAATTGAATTTGAAAGATGGGTGGGTAGGGGACGATATAACAATGCCTGAGAAATGGTTCCATCTTCCTCAAAGTAATAACCACAGAGCACTACGATGAGTGCTGAAATAGAGACTACATGACAACTTTTAATTTCTCAAGGAAATGGGTCGAAACAGCATATTGGATACATGAGAGTGATGTATTTTTAAAAAGCTCTAACCTCACTTAGCAAATAGATTCATTATCTTCCCTTTGGGAAAGCATCCCTAGTGTAGCCAACATGCATCCAAATAGATTGATTTGAAGTTTCTTTTCCTTTATTCTGATTATATTTATCAGCAAAGGTAATAGGTGATCATGAAATACCATTCTCCACCTGATAAATCCCCATTCATCATGCCACCCTACCTCCTCACGTACTCCTGTATCACTTTGTGTGTCTCTATCTCTGGGCTCATCATACTGCACTACGGTTATGACTTTGAGGAAGATGAGACTATTTCTCGGACACAATTATATCCTCCCCTCCCCACCCACCTTCCAAGTTCAACCAAGCACTCAGTATAATGCCTGGCAAATACTAAAGATTCAATAATTACTCCTTTTAATTTGAGAGGTCACAGCAAAAAACTATAATCCATTTCCTCTATTTCTATAAATAAAAGGAATTCATGTTCATTGATTATAACCAAGGGTAATTTTATAAAATACCTCTTTCATACCAGGAGCTATGGAAAGCAAACCTCTTTCAGCTAACATAATAACCATTTGCATGGAAATTCTTGAGCAAAAGCATTTATTCTCAGAGTAAAGTAGGACTGGAGGAGTATGAGACTAGGAGGAATAACAATGTTGTACACACACACACACACACACACACACACTCATCATCATTGTCATACTGTAATATTAGATTCATATTAATTTCAAGAAAGCCTCAAAAAGGAAAAAATTAAAAAAAAAAAAGAAGATGCAAAAAGTCAGTGCGACAGAGAAGTGAAGGAAAAGAAGGAAACAGACTTCACATCCAACTGGCCTTAGGGAACAGGATATAAGAGTATGGTGTTGGGTTAATGATCAAATTTTTTAAGTACCATCCCATAGATCACCTGACTGAGTCACTGTCTAGACACAGCAGGGATAGCAGCAAGGAAGAGAGGCTAAAGTGCGAGTCCAGAGAATCACTGTGCCTTTGCTCACTGTTGTTACCAGACAGCTGTGATATGCTTTTGACGTGTACCATCTGTTTATGGCACTTACAAATGGTTCCTCCATTTGCACCTCCCTTTCTTTGACGTAAATGAAGAAATAGTCTTGAGCTGCAAAAAACATTTTCCTTTTAAGTTTAAAAACAAGTAAATGGTACCTTGAATTTGTATGGCTGTGCAGTTCTAATGAACTGGGAGTGCAACGTACTTTCTGCAGATTCATTTCTATTCCCTGAGGAGTGTCTCTGGTGCTGGGAAAGGTTTTGAACAAAGCTGGTCACTCTCTGGCACATGTTATTATTTTATTTTTAAAACAAAACAAAAGGAGGGTAGATTATAGTGGTAACAATATTTTATTTCTAGACAATAATGAAAACCAAATATAATGTTGTGTCCTACCAAATATCCATGCCTCTGTCTCTCATTCATGATTAGCACCCAACAAGAGCCTCTAATGATCTCATTGTGCATTTTGTTATTTCCTAACATCTTAGAGAACACACTTTTTCATTCCCTATGATATATCTGCATTCCTTCACTATGTGGAAATTCCATTAGAATGAATGGATGTTCTCTACCTGGAACAAGTTCAGAATAGGCAATAAAGATTTACAGTTCTGATAAGAAAAAATTCCCATTCACAAGCAGTTCCAAGGTTACGTCAGAAAGTTATGGAATTTCTCAGGTATTATATAACATCTCCACTGGAACTCCAGTGGCCAGGCCCAATAACAACACAACTAATTGCCATTAGCATGAAGTTTTCATCAATGAGAAACAAAAACAAAAAGAAGCATTCTTAAAGGGACTAACATAAAACATGATAAAAATCATAGGCTTGCCTGATCTCTACTTCTACGGAGATCCTGAAGAGATTGAAAAAGAGTAGGCTGCTGCTGAAAAGGCTGTGACCAAGGAGGAATTTCAGGGTGAATGGACTGCTTCAGCTCCTGAGTTCACTGCTACTCAGCCTGAGGTTACAGACTGGTCTGAAAGCATGCAGGTGCCCTCTGTGACTATTCAGCAGTTCCCTACTGAAGACTGGAGTGCTCAGCCTGCCACAGAAGACTGGTCTGCAGCTTCCAGTCTCAGGCCAGTTCCAGCTTTTAATTTAAGCAGTTCCAGCTTTTCTGAACTGATCTAACTAGCGTTTGCTTGCATTTGACTCTGTGTTTTCTGTATTAAGATTTTCAACCTCAAAATAGGGAGGCACTTGTTTTTTTTCCAGTCATCTTTTCGATACTTAACAAAAACCAACTAGGGCTCTCCTCACCTCCTCCTCATCCCCAAGTCATTATACCACCCTAATGCCTGCCTGGGGCTCCTGGGCATCCCTGCCACAGTCACCCATGTATAGTATAGCAGTTCAGAAAAGCTGGAACTGCTTAAATTAAAAGCTGGAACTGGCCTG
The DNA here is from genome assembly GCF_028878055.3 of Symphalangus syndactylus. Taxonomy (NCBI): domain Eukaryota; kingdom Metazoa; phylum Chordata; class Mammalia; order Primates; family Hylobatidae; genus Symphalangus; species Symphalangus syndactylus. The sequence continues at coordinate 69,632,354 of NC_072425.2, read as the reverse complement.
AGACTGGAAGCTGCAGACCAGTCTTCTGTGGCAGGCTGAGCACTCCAGTCTTCAGTAGGGAACTGCTGAATAGTCACAGAGGGCACCTGCATGCTTTCAGACCAGTCTGTAACCTCAGGCTGAGTAGCAGTGAACTCAGGAGCTGAAGCAGTCCATTCACCCTGAAATTCCTCCTTGGTCACAGCCTTTTCAGCAGCAGCCTACTCTTCTTTTTCAATCTCTTCAGGATCTCCGTAGAAGTAGAGATCAGGCAAGCCTATGATTTTATCATGAATGGGTAGAAGCAACCACTGAATGGTCTTAAGCTGCCCTTGCACGGGCTCATAAGCAACATGGAAATAAGGTTAATGTAAAATAAACATCAGTTTCTGAAAAAAGAAAAGTCTGAAGCACAAAAAATCCCAAAATATGCACATAGCAAATGAATGATTATAAATATTTATGGAAATAAAGTTTAAAGAGGGATAGCTTTTTAATAGAAAAATAATAAAAATTTTGTTTGAAATGTCATCTTAAACAATTAAAAACTAACTAAAATTAGTTTAATTTTACATTAGCTATAATAAAGGTCAGATGATCATTGCAACTGAGCACAACTCCTTCAACTGAGCAAAGACTGAATCAAGTAATTTTTTCACATAATTGGATAAAATCTCCAATCCTAATTTGTGGTTAACTTTAGTGGCAAAACCATAAACAGGATGATTTTGGCATGAATGTTTCCATTTTTCCAAAGGCCTCTGTTAGTTTTTGATACTTAAATCATTCTCCTAGGAAGAAATATAGATTCATTTTCACCATGCTACTGATTTGGAAGATCATCCGCAAACCTATGCTCCCTAATGCAATTTCTTAAAAAGGAATGTCTTCACTTGTTGAGGGAGAACATTTACCGCTAGATAATCCGCCCACACTAAGAGCCCACAGGTTCAGTAAAGAGTGGATCTGGCCACTAATCCCAGAAATTACTCCCTCATTACTGAGTAAACTTATAAAGAAAATAGAAACAATCTTCAGACAATGCTACTCCAGAACGAAATGAGGAGGCCGCAGAACTGAGATGTTGCTTAAGTAACATGTCTCAGAATGTGACAAATACGTGCTATCTGTGAATGTGAATTTTTCACATTTTCACCTGGACGCAAATTCGAAAGTTGTTTAAAATCACTGGTGTTCTTAAAGCAAACTATACATGGGTGACTGTGGCAGGGATGCCCAGGAGCCCCAGGCAGGCATTAGGGTGGTATAATGACTTGGGGATGAGGAGGAGGTGAGGAGAGCTCTAGTTGGTTTTTCTTAAGTATCGAAAAGATGACTGGAAAAAAAACAAGTGCCTCCCTATTTTGAGGTTGAAAATCTTAATACAGAAAACACAGAGTCAAATGCAAGCAAACGCTAGTTAGATCAGTTCAGAAAAGCTGGAACTGCTTAAATTGAAACCCTCACAGCTGAATCAGAAAGCATAGTGAATATTGACTGGATATTTGATTATATTAAGGAATTATTCATTTTTTATGTATGATAATGGCATCATAATTACATTTTCCTAAGTACATTTCATTTAGAGATATTCACAAGAATTTATGAATGAAATGATATGATGCATAAGATTTGATCTTAAATAATCTGGGGGCAGGAGGTTGGCCATTGTTGCTATTACTGAAACTGAGTGATAGGTACATGTGGATTCATTATACTATTCTCTATTTTTGTATGTTTAAAATTTTCCATTAAAAAATACAACTGAGAGGAATAGGAACAGCTCCGGTCTCCAGCTCCCAGCCCCAGCGACACAGAAGACGGGTGATTTCTGCATTTCTGCTTGAGGTACCGGTTTCATCTCACTAGGGAGTGCCTAACAGTGGGTTCAGGACAGTCGGTGAAGCGCACTGTGCGCGAGCCCAAGGAGGGCGAGGCATTGCCTCACTCGGGAAGCGCAAGGGGTCAGGGAGTTCCCTTTCCTAGTCAAAGAAAGGGGAAACAGACGTCACCTGGAATATCGGGTCGGTCCCGTCCTAATACTGCGCTTTTCCAACGGGCCTGGAAAACGGCACACTAGGAGATTGTGTCCCGCACCTGGCTCGGAGGGTCCTAAGCCCACAGAGTCTTGCTGATTGCTACACAGCAGTCTGAGATCACGCTGCAAGGCGGCAACGAGGCTGGGGGAGGGGCGCCCGCCATTGCCCAGGCTTGCTTAGGTAAACAAAGCAGCCAGGAAGCTCGAACTGGGTGGAGCCCACCACAGCTCAAGGAGGCCTGCCTGCCTCTGTAGGCTCCACCTCTGGGGGCAGGGCACAGACAACCAAAAACTCAGCGAGAACCTCCACAGCCTTAAATGTCCCTGTCTGACTGACAGCTTTGAAGAGAGTAGTGGTTCTCCCAGCACGCAGCTGGAGATCTGAGAACGGACAGACTGCCTCCTAAAGTGGGTCCCTCACCCCTGAGCAGCCTAACTGGGAGGCACCCCCCCCAGTAGGGACAGACTGACACCTCATTCAACCGGACAAAACTTTCAGAGGAACTATCAGACAGCTGAATTTGTGGTCTCACGAAAATCCACTGTTCTGCAGCCACCAGTGCTGACACCCAGCCAAACAGGGTCTGGAGTGGACCTCTAGTAAACTCCAACAGACCTGCAGCTGAGGGTCTTGTCTGGTAGAAGGAAAATTAACAAACAGAAAGGACATCCACACCAAAAACCCATCTGTACATCACCATCATCGAAGACAAAAAGTAGACAAAACCACAAAGATGGGGAAAAAACAGACCAAAAAAACTGGAAACTCTAAAAAACAGAGCACCTCTCCTCCTCCAAAGGAACGCAGTTCCTCACCAGCAACGGAACAAAGCTGGATGGAGGATGACTTTGATGAGTTGAGAGAAGAAGGCTTCAGACGATCAAACTACTCTGAGCTACGAGAGGAAATTCAAAACAATAGCAAAGAAGTTAAAAACTTTGAAAAAAAATTAGAAGAATGGATAACTAGAATAACCAATGGAGAGAAGGGCTTAAAGGAGATGATGGAGCTGAAAGCCAAGTTTCGAGAACTACGCGAAGAATGCAGAAGCCTCAGTAGCAGATGCGATCAACTGGAAGAAAGGGTATCGCTGATAGAAGATGAAATGAATGAAATGAAGAGAGAAGGGAAGTTTAGAGAAAAAAGAATAAAAAGAAATGAACAAAGCCTCCAAGAAATTTGGGACTATGTGAAAAGACCAAACCTACGTCTGATTGGTGTACCTGAAAATGATGGGGAGAATGGAACCAAGTTGGAAAACACTCTGCAAGATATTATCCAGGAGAACTTCCCCAATCTAGCAAGGCAGGCCAGCATTCAGATTCAGGAAATACAGAGAACGCCACAAAGATACTCCTCGAGAAGGGTAACTCCAAGACACATAATTGTCAGATTCACCAAAGTTGAAATGAAGGAAAAAATGTTAAGGGCAGCCAGAGAGAAAGGTCGGGTTACCCACAAAGGGAAGCCTATCAGACTAACAGCTGATCTCTCAGCAGAAACTCTACAAGCCAGAAGAGAGTGGGGGCCGATATTCAACATTCTTAAAGAAAAGAATTTTCAACCCAGAATTTCCTATCCCGCCAAACTAAGCTTCAAAAGTGAAGGAGAAATAAAATACTTTACAGACAAGCAAACGCTGAGTGATTTTGTCACCACCAGGCCTGCCCTAAAAGAGCTCCTGAAGGAAGCACTAAACATGGAAAGGAACAACCGGTACCAGCCCCTGCAAAAACATGCCAAATTGTAAAGACCATCGAGGCTAGGAAGAAACTATAGCAACTAACGAGCAAAATAACCAACTAACATCATAATGACAGGGTCAGATTCACACATAACAATATTCACGTTAAATGTAAATGGGCTAAATGCTCCAATCAAAAGACACAGACTGGCAAACTGGATAAGGAGTCAGGACCCATCAGTGTGCTGTATTCAGGAAACCCATCTCACGTGCAGAGACACACATAGACTCAAAATAAAGGGATGGAGGAAGATCTATCAAGCAACTGGAAAACAAAAAAAGGCAGGGGTTGCAATCCTAGTCTCTGATAAAATAGACTTTAAACCAACAAAGATCAAAAGAGACAAAGAAGGCCATTACATAATGGTAAAGGGATCAATTCAACAAGAAGAGCTAACTATCCTAAATATATATGCACCCAACACAGGAGCACCCAGATTCATAAAGCAAGTCCTCAGTGACCTACAAAGGGACTTAAACTCCCACACAATAATAATGGGAGATTTTAACACCCCACTGTCAGCATTAGACAGATCAACGAGACAGAAAGTTAACAAGGATATCCAGGAATTGAACTCAGCTCTACATAAAGTGGACCTAATAGACATCTACAGAACTCTCCACCCCAAATCAACAGAATATACATTTTTTTCAGCACCACACCACACCTATTCCAAAATTGACCACATAGTTGGAAGTAAAGCTCTTCTCAGCAAATGTAAAAGAACAGAGATTATAACAAACTGTCTCTCAGACCACAGTGCAATCAAACTAGAACTCAGGATTAAGAAACTCAGTCAAAACCGCTCAACTACATGGAAACTGAACACCCTGCTCCTGAATGACTATTGGGTACATAATGAAATGAAGGCAGAAATAAAGATGTTCTTTGAAACCAACGAGAACAAAGACACAACATACCAGAATCTCTGGGACACGTTCAAAGCAGTGTGTAGAGGGAAATTTATAGCACTAAATGCCCACAAGAGAAAGCAGGAAAGATCCAAAATTGACACCCTAACATCACAATTAAAAGAACTAGAAAAGCAAGAGCAAACACATTCAAAAGCTAGCAGAAGGCTAGAAATAACTAAAATCAGAGCAGAACTGAAGGAAATAGAGACACAAAAAACCCTTCAAAAAATTAATGAATCCAGGAGCTGGTTTTTTGAAAAGATCAACAAAATTGATGGACCGCTAGCAAGACTAATAAAGAAGAAAAGAGAGAAGAATCAAATAGATGCAATAAAAAACGAAAAAGGGGATATCACCACTGATCCCACAGAAATACAATCTACCATCAGAGAATACTACAAACACCTCTATGCAAATAAGCTAGAAAATCTAGAAGAAATGGATAAATTCCTCGACAAATACACCCTCCCAAGACTAAACCAGGAAGAAGTTGAATCTCTGAATAGACCAATAACAGGCTCTGAAATTGTGGCAATAATCAATAGCTTACCAACCAAAAAGAGTCCAGGACCTGATGGATTCACAGCTGAATTCTACCAGAGGTACAAGGAGGAACTGGTACCATTCCTTCTGAAACTATTCCAATCGATAGAAAAAGAGGGAATCCTCCCTAACACATTTTACGAAGCCAGCATCATCCTGATACCAAAACCTGGCAGAGACATAACCAAAAAAGAGAATTTCAGACCAATATCCTTGATGAACATTGATGCAAAAATCCTCAATAAAATACTGGCAAACCGAATCCAGCAGCACATCAAAAAGCTTATCCACCATGATCAAGTGGGCTTCATCCCTGGGATGCAAGGCTGGTTCAACATACGCAAATCAATAAATGTAATCCAGCATATAAACAGAACCAAAGACAAAAACCACATGATTATCTCAATAGATGCAGAAAAGGCCTTTGACAAAATTCAACAACCCTTCATGCTAAAAACTCTCAATAAATTAGGTATTGATGGGACGTATCTCAAAATAGTAAGAGCTATCTACAACAAACCCACAGCCAATATCATACTGAATGGGCAAAAACTGGAAGCATTCCCTCTGAAAACTGGCACAAGACAGGGATGCCCTCTCTCACCGCTCCTATTCAACATAGTGCTGGAAGTTCTGGCCAGAGCAATCAGGCAGGAGAAGGAAATAAAGGGTATTCAATTAGGAAAAGAGGAAGTCAAATTGTCCCTGTTTGCAGATGACATGATTGTATATCTAGAAAACCCCATTGTCTCAGCCCAAAATCTCCTTAAGCTGATTAGCAACTTCAGCAAAGTCTCAGGATACAAAATTAATGTACAAAAATCACAAGCATTCTTGTACACCAATAACAGACAAACAGAGAGCCAAATCATGAGTGAACTCCCATTCACAATTGCTTCAAAGAGAATAAAATACCTAGGAATCCAACTTACAAGGAATGTGAAGGACCTCTTCAAGGAGAACTACAAACCACTGCTCAATGAAATAAAAGAGGATACAAACAAATGGAAGAACATTCCATGCTCATGGGTTGGAAGAATCAATATCGTGAAAATGGCCATACTGCCCAAGGTAATTTATAGATTCAATGCCATCCCCATCAAGCTACCAATGACTTTCTTCACAGAATTGGAAAAAAATACTTTAAAGTTCATATGGAACCAAAAAAGAGCCCGCATCGCCAAGTCAATCCTAAGCCAAAAGAACAAAGCTGGAGGCATCACGCTACCTGACTTTAAACTATACTACAAGGCTACAGTAACCAAAACAGCATGGTACTGGTACCACAACAGAGACATAGATCAATGGAACAGAACAGAGCCCTCAGAAATGATGCCGCATAGCTACAACTATCTGATCTTTGACAAACCTGACAAAAACAAGAAATGGGGAAAGGATTCCCTATTTAATAAATGGTGCTGGGAAAACTGGCTAGCCATATGTAGAAAGCTGCAACTGGATCCCTTCCTTACACCTTATACAAAAATTAATTCAAGATGGATTAAAGACTTATATGTTAGACCTAAAACCATTAAAATCCTACAAGAAAACCTAGGCAATACCATTCAGGACATAGGCGTGGGCAAGGACTTCATGTCTAAAACACCAAAAGCAATGGTAACAAAAGCCAAAATCGACAAATGGGATCTCATTAAACTAAAGAGCTTCTGCACAGCAAAAGAAACTATCATCAGAGTGAACAGGCAACCTACAGAATGGGAGAAAATTTTTGCAACCTACTCATCTGACAAAGGGCTAATATCCAGAATCTACAATGAACTCAAACAAATTTACAAGAAAAAAACAAACAACCCCATCAAAAAGTGGGCAGAGGACATGAACAGACACTTCTCAAAAGAAGACATTTATGCAGCCAAAAAACACATGAAGAAATGCTCCTCATCACTGGCCATCAGAGAAATGCAAATCAAAACCACAGTGAGATACCATCTCACACCAGTTAGAATGGCCATCATTAAAAAATCAGGAAACAACAGGTGCTGGAGAGGATGTGGAGAAATAGGAACACTTTTACACTGTTGGTGGGACTGTAAACTAGTTCAACCATTGTGGAAGTCAGTGTGGCGATTCCTCAGGGATCTAGAACTAGAAATACCATTTGACCCAGCCATCCCATTACTGGGTATATACCCAAAGGACTATAAATCATGCTGCTATAAAGACACATGCACACGTATGTTTATTGCGGCACTATTCACAATAGCAAAGAGTTGGAACCAACCCAAATGTCCAACAACGATAGACTGGATTAAGAAAATATGGCACATATACACCATGGAATACTATGCAGCCATAAAAAATGATGAGTTCATGTCCTTTGTAGGGACATGGATGAAACTGGAAAACATCATTCTCAGTAAACTATCACAAGGACAAAAAACCAAACACCGCATGTTCTCACTCATAGGTGGGAATTGAACAATGAGAACTCATGGACACAGGAAGGGGAACATCACGTCACGCTCCAGGGACTGTTGTGGGGTGGGGGGAGGGGGGAGGGACAGCATTAGGAGATACACCTAATGCTAAATGACGAGTTAATGGGTGCAGGAAATCAACATGGCACATGGATACATATGTAACAAACCTGCACATTGTGCACATGTACCCTAAAACCCTAAAGTATAATATAAAAAAAAAAAAGAAAAAAAAAAAAAAAGAATATATCATCAAGATGAACCTTAAATTTTTATCGGATTTGGCCTAATATTTTCAAACAAAATGGCAGCTCATTTTTTAAAATTCAAAGGAAAATCTCTTTCATAACTTGAATAAATCTCAAACCAATTTGGAAAATGAAAAAAAAAAAAAAAAAAAAAAAAAAAAAAAAATACAACTGAGAAAAAAAAACATAGGCTTTGTTTTTTAAAATTTATTTATTTATTTATTTATTTATTTACAGACTGGATCTCACTGTGTTGCCCAGGCTGGTCTCGAATTCCTGGGCTCAAGCAATCCTCCTGCCTTGGCCTCCCAAAGTCTAGGGATTACATGCATGAGCCACCATGCCCAGCCCAAACTATAGGCTTTGAACTGCTTTATTTAAGTTTCTGTTTTGTTGATAAAAATTGAACATAGAAATGATGAGGTGAAGACTTTTTAAAGGCAACACCCAAATTATTATTACTCTTGTAATATAGAATAGTGTCATTATAGTAATTATCATAATGACCATTATTACTAACGATAACTGCACCCTCTGTGTACCAGGAACATGGATTTTTCATATATTATTTTATTTAATCCTTCTGACAAATTTATAAAAGGGGCATTACTATTCCCATTTATAGATGAGAAAACATGCACAGAGAAGTTAAGCTTATTGTTCAAGATTACACAGCTACTAAAGAGCAAAATTGGAGGCAGTCCTAGCCAGATGTCTCTGACTCCAAAATCATGTGCTTGTAACTACTACAATTTAGTTTTGTATGACACACAATAAACTCTGCACTCCACTGGAAGACAATCCAAGAAACAGGTGACTTCATACTGGCAGGCCATTTAAAGAAAGGGCACTAAGGGAACTTCCCTACCAAGCTCCACACTGGGCTGCACCAGCGCCACAGTCAGTCCTCCTACTTGCCACTGGGAACCTCACAGCAATGTCTGTTCTGTTTAAATGAAGTAGCTGATACCTCCTTAAGTGTATCCTTATGCCTTTGAAATCTTAATAAAGAACATTTTTCTGTGTCGGATTTGGCTTTCCTGTTTTGCTTTTTCATTTCTGAAAGCCAAGCTGGGCTTTCACGTCACTTGATTCTTTATAAAGGATCCCAAGTAGCTTCATATTCTAGGCTGTTTATGGAATCTTACCCCAAACTGCCTTTCCAGTCTCCTCCCTTAAAACCATATGACACTGATTCTCCAGCAACAAAGGTCTCCTTGTCACAGCAGAAACATACCTGAATATCCAAAGGCTGTGCCCTTTACTGCTCCTTCTCTTCTCTCAACAAAAATACCCAAAACTACATTTTCTAATCCTCCCCTCATCTTCTAATAAGAATAAGTCTCCTCAGGTTGCTAATCCATAATGGCAATTTCAAGAAATAGGCAATGTTTCCCCTGCTAACTACTAACCAACAACTCTAATTTTACATTCCTAGACTCTCAAAACTATCATGGAAAATAAAATATGTATCACTTGTGTTTTTAAGGATATTCTACACGCATCTTTCAATATAATCACTACATGCTTATATCAAGTTTGTTATCTCCAGACTACGGACTATGATGAGTTTACATATCTAATCTGATTAAGCTTTTGATATCAGTATTTTCGGAAGAACAAAAAGAAAAGAAAAGAAAATAACTAGTCATCTCTCACTCTAACCTGCCTCATCACATTACTTCTATGTCACTATAGCATGTATTATATACTGTTTTGTATTATGGCTAGTTACTCATAAATCTGTTTAAGAGTTTCTACACTTCTGATCCTTATGCATCCCAAGCCAACACTGCAACACTTAGTACAGTATACTTCACATACAGCAGATAACAAATGTCCATAAATAAAATGATCATTTTAGGAGCTATTTTTGTCTGAACTTCCAAGGCCATTTTTCTAAAACAACAATTCCTAATCATTCTCAATTTTACTTGGGCACTTTTCAATTACTCTACCTTGGGTTTTCTGTAGAGGTTGTTGTAGAGGGCTCTGAAAGGTTTTCTAGTGTAGTTGCTGCGATATGCTCTACCAATGAGGTATTCTACTACTAATCCAATGTCAATCAAGGTTATTCGGTAGCCTGAGAGAAGAGTATGCTGCAACAAAAACATGCAACGACTTTTAACTTTTAGTTATCTTCTTCCATTTCTCTTGCCATGCCATTAGAACATAATCAAATTAATCGCAAAGTGGTAGACATACCTTTTAAATATCTTTACAACCTGATTAATTTAAGTGACCAGCCATTGATACAATCTGCTAGTTCAGAAGGAAAAATATCTTAGCCTTAATATGTTTTCTCATTTCATAGACATTAAATGTGTGCTTCCATCTATGCGTGCTCTCTCTCTCTTACTCTTGCTCTCACTCTCCTTACCATGCACACAAACATATATACACACAAGTTTGAGTAAAATACATTTAAATATTTTTATTCTATATTGAGTTCCTAATTGGAAGTAAGATAAAAATATTAAACAAGTAGAAGAACAAACAAATATGTATATAATATAGCTACTCCAACAGAAGTAAAATCATAAAGTCTACACTGAATGTGTGTGATCCAAAATTAACATTGGGTTAGCTTTTCAGCTTCTCTCTTTGTTGAAATGGATATAACACTTTGCACTGCGTTGACTACATCATATTTAAAACAAGAATATGGGAGGAAGTAGAACAAATGAAAACAAGGAATATAGAATGACAGAGTCAAATTCGATACCAAAACATGAGGCTTATGCAGCCACGTTCTTCCTTGAATTGAACTTAATCCAGTATAGACAGTATAGTATTTTCTATATTTCCAGGCATATTTGGGGGTCTTTGTTTCTATAATCCACTTTCCCTGTGGTCCAGAATCCCACAGGATATATTACAAGGGTATTGAAGTTGTCAGCTTGCATGTCTGTCTTCCTTTACAGACTGTATCAAAGGGTCTGTCTTTCTCTACCCAGAGTTTAGCATATGCACTTGGCCAAGCTGAGTAACTATCTGAAACTCTATACAGGCATACCTTAGAGACATTGTGAGTTCAGTTTGAGAAAACCACAATAAAGAGAATATTGCAATAAAGCAAAACAAACAAACGAACAAACAAAACCATGAGGCTGTGCCAAGACAAGTGTTATGGTTGGTTGGCAGGAGGGCTGAGTGGTAGATTTCCAAGTATGTGGGTCTTAGTCTAAATGAAAATTATTTTGACCCCTTAAATCGCACCTTACTACCTCTTCGTAACTGTTCACTTTTAAACTGCCCATTTATAGTAAATTTTTAAAGGCACACAGAGTGTTGAACAAGGTCTCTGAAATGAAGATTGTGACTAATATTCACAAAGCTTGGAACAATAAATAAGGTTATATATGAATGAATGTAAATAATTTAATTTTTCTTTTTCACATTCATAATTTACTTTTTTCAAGGAATGCCAAAAGTAATGCTCTTATTGCTGCTAGTTAGAACATATTTAACCTAGTCCATCACTTTTTTTCAGTTTACTGTGGCAGAGTTTAAGAAAAAAAATAAAGAAAATCATTTTTATATTGCGTAAATCAATACAAACTAAATTTACATGAGCATGGACACTTTTGCTTACTGCTAATTTGCCAAGGAATAGGCGGGGCACAGTGGCTCACGCCTGTAATCCCAGCACTTTGGGAGACCAAAGCAGGTGGATCACCTGAGGTCAGGAGTTCGAGACCAGCCTGACCAACATGGTGAAACCCCATCTCTACCAAAAATACAAAAAAGTAGCCGGGTGTGGTGGCAGGCACCTGTAGTCCCAGCTATTCAGGAGGGTGAGGCAGGAGAATCACTTGAACCAAGAGGCGGAGGTTGCAGTGAGCCAAGATCGTGTCATTGCACTCCAGCGTGGGCAAGAGCAAAACTCCATCTCAAAAAAAAAAAAAAAAAAAAAAGAAAAAGAAAAAACAAGGATATATCTTCCTTTCACTCCGGCTCTCTCTCCACGTCAACATAACCTGAAAGCTCACATTCCTTCTAACAAGATATCAGACTTTGGAAAAACAGGAGAATTTTAAAAATCTGCCTTGGATTTTAACCATAGTGACAAATAAATAAAAGGTACTCCCAATTTTCAGGTGATGTGGATAAAAGTCATTGGTAATGGAAAGAGAAGAAACTGAGGCATAAATGTTTGTTAAAGTTGGAAGGTTTGGGTAACTAATGGGAAATCAAATACTTTAAGTTTGACCTAACTCACAGTTCAGTGCGAACACCACGAGCAAAACATGACCAAGAGTATAGAACAGGGAGGGGAGCCACCTGACTGCCGAGAACAATGCAAACTCACAAAAGCAGCAAGAGAGTGTCAGAACTATCACTGACACCAAAAACAATGGAAATCACATATTAGTCCTCCAATAAGGATAGCACAACCACAAAGGTCTTTATTTCCAGCTGGTATCATCATCATAGGCACCACCATGTTATCGTGGTAAGCTGAAGTTCTGATTAGAAGCATTGCATGTCTCTGATTCATGGCTTTTTATTAGCAAATATCACCTAACTGGTGGAGCAAGTCTTTTAAAACATAAAGTAAATTAAGGAAAAAAGTGTACGAGTGTGGTTTGTTGATGAACTTGTTCAAATCAAGGTAAAGAAGATAGGTAATTAACAAAACAATCCAAATCTGCATTTTACAAAGCAAAATTCAGTGACTTCTCCAACACAAAGCTAAGGCAATATACAAAGACACATTCACACCTTCTTAATTAGGTTACCTGTTTCACATCTTGGACAAGATGATGCAAGAGTGTATTAGTAGGTCCTTGTTTCTGAAATAAAGAACAAAAGGAAGAATTATTCTCTTTAATTACCATGTGCTGGGGGGTACAACCTTTACTTCAGAATGCATAAGTAACTCAGAATACTGAAAATTTTGTTCAACATTTTTAGTAACAAAGCTTAAGCCAATTAATTGTAAAGAAGGTGTTTTCGAAGAGAAGATGTAATTATATGAAATATTTTTCAAAGCAAGATGCAAATATGTAGATACTGAAGACTTTACATGATAAGAGACAGAAATTAATCTTAGGTAATTTATTACTATACTTTATCATACAATTACAAATCCTATCACATGAGCACATTCCAGCAACAAATACTTATTGAAAACTTACTATATTCAATCAGGGATTCAATGACAAATACAAGCACTATTTTCCTGGAGTGTTTACAATAATAGAAAAGAGTGGCTACTTTCACTAAAAAATAACCAACAATATGTGTAGGCTCAAAAAGAGTTACAAATAATTGGTACTCTAGGAACAAATCACTGTAAACTAACTGTAGTAATCAAGAAGAAAAGACTTGAATAAATCATTGAAGAAAGAATAAGATTTAAAGGACAAGGAAGGCTATTTCAAGAAGTGTGCATGGTTTCAGCAATTGGTGTTTTCACAGTGTGTAAGCCAGGCTAGTTTCAACAAAGGGTTTACATGGGAAAGGTACAGGAACAGTATTTTAATAGTGGCCTTAGGTTGAGATATTTCCAATAACTCAATAAAAGGTAATTTGTTCTTATTCACATTTTAGTCTTTAACTATGTTTTTACTAGGATAAAATAGAATTGGTAAGAATGTTTCTCCTTTGGTTGAAGAGTCTATCTATAAACTATCTTTGTACAAGAACATTCAAGGAGATAAATAAGTCTTAAGCTGATCAATAAATAATTACCAGGCAAGGTGTCAGACCCCTGGCAACGGAAAGTGACTGGCTTGCAGGTAGTAAGAAGAATTTACTGACAACAGTATAGGTTTTGAATAAGGAACGTTTTATCAGAAGGAAAGAACGCTGGAGAAGAGTGCAGAAGGGAGCTTCAGCAAGAGAGAACTGAGCTTACAGCAGTGGATTTTCCTCAGGAGTATTTACAGACCTTAAAGTGGGAGCTTAAGGGTAATTTGAACCATGTTAGCCATGTAGGTCATGATAAATTATTGCATTTGTAGACATTTTGGTGCCTTCACATCAGGAAGGGTTGCACAATGAGTTTTAACATGCATGCATTTTGAAGATGTACAGAAATTCTAGTTACTTATAAATGTTGGGGAAAGAAGCCTGGAACTAGATCCAGCTTCAGATAATAGGGAAGTCCAATTACTTCTAACTTCCTCAGATAAGGAGCTTTGCTTCTGCATCGTCTGCTTGATGATCTTTGCTCTTCTCAAATCTGGAGGGAAATGACTGATGAAATGTTCCATACTCACTGTATTATAGAGCTCTTCCAGTCGAGGGATGGTAAGAAAGCGATGTAGGTTCACTCCATAGTCTATTAAGAGCTTCACAAAATCCACCCGATCCATTACTAAAGCATCTAACATTGCTTGTTCCAGGGCATCAGGCTTCAGAAGCACAAATAAGAAATGCAAAGACAATTAAGAAAGTAGAAATAACTAAAGAATTACATGTTTTTGAACTCAAAATTACACAAACACAATAATTTTAAAATAAAATCCTGCCATCAGTGGGTACAGAAGAAAAAAATTTAAATACAGTCTTATTAGGCCAGGTTCAGTGGTGCACACCTGTAATCCTAGCACTCTTGGAGGCTGACGCAGGTGGATTGCTTGAGTTTAGGTGTTCCAAACCAGCCTTGGCAACACAGCAAAACCCTGTCTCTACCAAAAATACAAAAATTAGCCAGTCATAGTGACATGCACCTGTGGTCCCAGCTGATCGGGAGGCTGAGGTGGGAGGACCAGCTGAGCCCAAGGGGTCAAGGCTGCAGTGAGCCATGAATGCACCACTACACTCCAGCCTGGGCAACAGGGCAAGACCCTGTCTTGAATGAATGAATGAATAAATAAATAAATAAATAAATAGTCTTACTAAGAAATGTGCAGGACTTAAGTGAAGATACCTTGAATAAATCAAAGAACATCCCCTGTACTTGGATGGGAAAACTGATTATTGTAAAGATCTCAAAGCTTCCCAAATGAATGTACAGGTATAATGCAATTCTGATAGACATTCAAGGTTTCTTCTTCTTCTTTTGTTTTTGCTACTTGTCATGTGTCCATTTAAACTCTACCTGGCTTCTGGGTACAAATGGCAAATTGAACACGCTCATCTAATTTTTCTCCCACTCAAAACTTCATTAAAACTACAGTAAAGGGATTTTTGTTACGAAATAAATCTACAAGGACAAGGAGGACAAGAGTGGAGACAACAGTGCAACATTTTGGAAGCTGGAAAGCAGATGGTCAAGTTGTAATTGACTGAGCAGTCACCAGAAAGCCAAATAGTAGAAGTGGAAAATGTCAAGAGACAAACAGATTTATACTACAGAGTTCCAACAGCAACAAAATACATGTATACATGCTGAATCCCTAACGTTGGGGTCTTTCCAGTCATCTTTCCCCTTTGAGTCCCATAACACTAGCAACAAGGCTTACACCTTCCAGTCAGGGAACTAGAGGATTATTTTCTGGTAATGTCACCAATACAAGAGAAAAGACACGAACATGTTGGTATCTGGGGCCCCCGAACTAGCGGCAGTCAGATCACCCTACTGTGAAACTCAAACCTATAGGCAACGTCCAACTGCAGGCTCAGAATTTCCAAAGAGCTTTTTATCCCCTACACTTAAACAAAAAGACCAAAACAAACAGATCGAAAAACATCAACTAGCAGGAAGCAGACAATGCAAGAAGAAGAAAACTTCAAAAGTGCTCTCATTCATATCCTCAAAAAGCTAAAAGAAGATATTGTATTCTGGGCTGGGCACAGAGGCTTACGCCTATAATCCCAGCACTTTGGGAGGCTGAGGCAGGCATATCACCTGAGGTCAGGAGTTCAAAACCAGCCTGGCCAACATGGTAAAACTCCATCTCTACTAAAAATACAAAAATTAGCCGGGTGTGGTGGCAGGAACCTGTAATCCCAGCTACTCGGGAAGCTGAGGCAGGAGAATTGCTTGAATCTGGGAGGTGGACATTGCAATAAGCCAAGATTGCACCACTGCACTCCAGCCTGAGCCACAGAGTGAGACTCCATCTCAAAAAAAAAGAAAATATTGGATTCTGGATGCTAATGAAAAACATAGGGGAGGGTGCAATCAGGGAGCAAGTTTGCTGTCACAAATTAATAGACTGCCAGGCATAGAAAGACAAATTTACATGTGCTCAATAATTTGTAGGAGCTGAAAATTAAAACAATTGAATCCATGGAGATGGAGAGCAGAAGGATGGTTACCAGAAGCTGGGAAGAGTACTGAGGCTGATAAGGGGGATAATTAATGGGTACCAAAAAATACTTAGAAAGAATGAATAAGATCTAGTATTTGATAGCACAACAGAATGACTATAGTCAATAATAATTTAATTGTACATTTTAAAATATTAAGGATTATAATTGGATTGTTTGTAACACAAAGGATAAATGCTTGAGGGGATGGATACCTCATTTACCTTGATGTGATTATTACATATTGTATGCCTGTATCAGAATATCCCAGACACCCCATAAATATATACACCCACTATGAGCACACAAAAATTAAAAACTAAAAAAAGAAGAAATTGGGGCCGGGCGCGATGGCTCACGCCTGTAATCCCAGCACTTTGGGAGGCCGAGGCGGGTGGATCACGAGGTCAGGAGATCGAGACCACGATGAAACCCCGTCTCTACTAAAAATACAAAAAAATTAGCCGGGCGTGGTGGCAGGCGCCCGTAGTCCCAGCTACTCGGGAGGCTGAGGCAGGAGAATGGCGTGAACCCGGGAGGCGGAGCTTGCAGTGAGCCGAGATCGCGCCACTGCACTCCAGCCTGGGGGACAGGGCGAGACTCCGTCTCAAAAAAAAAAAAAAAAAAAAAAAAGAAGAAATTAATAGATTCATAGTATGCTACCAGAAAAGAAAAGCTTCGTAGAAGGCTTGAAAATTAAAGTTGAGGCTCAGCCTGTAATCCCAGCACTTTGGGAGGCTGAGGCAGGTGGATTGCTTGAGCCTAGGAGTTCGAGACCAGCCTGGCCAACATGGCAAACCCCTGTCTCTAGTAAAGACACAAAAATTAGCCTGGCGTAGTGGCACACACCTGTGGTCCCAGCTACTCAGGAGGTTGAGGTGGGAGGATTGCTTGTGTGTGGGAGGTGGAGGTTGAAGTGAGCCGAGATCATGCCACTGCACTCCAGTATAGGTGACAGAGTGAGACCCTATCTCAAAAATAAATAAATAAATAAATAATTAAAATTAAAATAAGAAAATAAAGTCAAGCAAAGCTACCAAAGGAAAGATAGGGAATATGGGAGGAAAAAGATAAGAACATTAGAGGAGCAGTCCATAAGGTCCAATATTCAAATAATAGGAATTACAAAAGAGAACAAAGGTGGGGGGTGTTATGGAACAGAACGGAATGGAATGCAATGAAAACATATGATTGCCAAGTTGAAATCATGTGTCCAACAAAATGGATACACAGACTCACAAAAACACATAACACTGGAAAAGAAAGATTTTTTTAACTTTCAGATAGGAAAAAATAATGGTGACAAAGAATCTGAAAACAAAAAAAAAGTGTTTACTTCTCAATAGAAATTCTGGGTCCTGGAAGCTAGGCATTCAAATTTCTGTAGGAAAAAATAGTTTAAATCATGAATTAAAATACACTCAAACATGTAAGTCCTCAAAATATGTATCTCTCATACTCCCTTTCTCAGGAACTTACTGAAACATGTATACCATCAAAACAAATGAGTAAACAAAGAGGAAGACAAGGGACATAGAAGACATGCCCTCTAATATGGGAAAGAGGCAAGGGAATCCCCAAGATGATGAGGGTGTGTCCCGGGATGACAGCAGTGCACCAGGAGGAGAAGGCAACTGGTCCACATTGCAGCCGTGAGGCCCACAAGAGAGAAGTGTTGAAAAATTTCTGAAACTGATGAACCAAAATACAGCAATATGACATTATTTAGAAATACGGAGATGTATAAGTGTTAGAAAAATCAAAAACGTCTTAAGTACTAGCTTTTGTGATTATCAGGGCAGAGAACTACCATCTTTTAAAATTGCCTTTTAATATAATTTGATATTTTAAACAATGTGCATGTATTAGCTTTGCCCAAAAATAATATACCTGTAATATAGCCACAACTATAATCCTTTAAAATGATTATCATTAGTGATTATCATTAGTATTATGGGTAATCTTTCTTCTTTTTTATGTTTTCACTAATTTCTAATGTGAGCACTTACTACATTTTAAAGCAAAAAGTAAACTTGGAGTTTTAAATAACAAGATAGAAATCTACCCAAAAATAAATTAAAAATCATACGCCAGGCACAGTGGCCCACGCCTGTAATTCTGGCACTTTGGGAGACCAAGGTAGCAAGATCATTTGAGGCCAGGAGTTCAAGACCAGCCTGGGCAATATATCAAGTCGTTGTCTCAAATAATAAAATAAAATACATTTTCCAAAGAAATTAGTTGGGCATGGTGGCACGCGCCTGTGGTCCCAGATACTCAGGAGGCTGATGGGGGAGGATTAACTGACCCCAGGAGTTAAAGGTTACAGTGAGCTATGATTGTACCATTGCATGACATCCTGGGCAACAGAGTGAGACCTTGTGTCTAAAAATAAAATAACATACACAAAATAAAATAAAATAAAAACCTTCCATTCTGTCTTTCCCTCAACTTCCCTTTTCAGCTTCAGTTAGATTGCAGAGCCAGGAAAAAAAAAAAAAAGATGGTTTTCAGGAAGGCAAAGTCAACGGGAAAAGTGCCTTAGCTGTCCCAGCTACAGAGATGCTACCCCACACTTCTACCAAACCAATCAATATCTCCTCTCATTTTCTCTTTTGCCCTTCCTAACAGACCATCACACAAAATATTTTTTCCAAATAACTTCATTTTCACTATACCTTCCAGTGTTGTTCATAAATTAGGATATGTTTCTTGGCAATGTCCACCCTGTCCCAAGCCATTGCCAGATTTAATTGCTCTGACGCTGATAAATTTGTGCCTAGGGTAAAAGAAAGGAATGATCATATATTCTTTTCAAGATATCTACGCAAGAAGCACAAAGTACTGTGGAATATGAGAAGCGTAAGTGAGGAACAATTGCAACCCCATCCAGATACTCACCCTTCAGCAAAGCTGTTAGGATTGCTAAGTCAAGGTCTTGCTGCTCTTCAGAGTCAGCATCAAATATGGTAATCTACAACAGTGAAAAACAGAGAGCCATACATTTGGGGAACTACCAAATAAATACTTTCAAAGAGTACCCACAAAATTCAGACTGGAGCTAATGAATTGAGGAAAACATTCATCTTTAAAACCTTTTTTCACTTATAGGAGAGAAAACTTTTAAATAGGGTAACAAAGAATTATGGGCACTTAGGGGAAACAAAACTAAAAATTCCACATATACAGAGGAAACATTTATGAAGAAATGTTATTACATGAATTTACTATGTACATGCTACAACAAAAAGAACCTCGATGTTAATTTCTGATGTAAATAAAATCATGTCTCCTTTCAGAGAGACAACGAATGAAATCCTTCATTCACCTAGCCTTGGAAACTAAGACTTTTGCTTTTTTTTCTCTTTTCTTAATTTTTTGTAGAGACAAGGTCTCACTATATTGCCCAGGCTGGTCTTGAATTCCTGGGCTCAGGCGATCCTCCGGTCTCAGCCTCCCAAAGTGCTGGGATTACAGGCGAGTCACCACGCCCAGGCAGACTTGCTTTTTCATGAGAAATGAATCCTCAAGGGTTTGTCATAAAATAACTGAGGTAATTACAGTGGACCCAATGAGCAAGTACCTGGGCAACACAGACGGTCTTTGACTCTTTTAAAGGCAAGTAAGTTCGTTACTTATGGTTCCAAAGGGTCACCTGGGGACCCTTGAGGCACTTGCTCACCCGTTCCCACCCTGTGGGGTGTGCTTTCATTTTCAATAAATCTCTGCTTTTGTTGCTTCAAAAAAAGGAGGAGGGGAGTCACCTGCTATTAATGACTATATCTCAGTCTTTTTAAATTAAAATACATTTCATATAGTAGAAGGAGCTATTTTAACGAAAAAGCCAAGATTGGCAAGACCTAGTTCCAAGTATGCCACTAACAAGCTAGTCCTAGGTAAATATCTTGAGGCTGCTGAATCTCAGGCTCCTCATCCATAAAATGAGAGGAACCTGCTGAATAATCGCTAAGGTATCATAAAGATAAAAATCTATGCTTCTATAACTTCACACATCGTTTCCTTTCACCTGACACGCCCTCTATGTGCATGAATAAAACCAGCACTCAATTGTACAACCCAATTCCTATCATCTGCAAGCCCTTTGCTGCCTTCTCTTGTCCCTCTTCGTCATTACATTGCTTATTAATTATTCTGCTTGACGGCAGGAAGAGGCAAACATAAGGGCAATCTCTTTTACCTGTCCTTTTCTTAACTTACTGATTACTGTGGCAAATAGAAAGTGTAATAGACTAAGAAGATTTCAACTCTTCTGAAACTCAAGTTTCAGATTTATCATTTCTTGTTTTTTTTTTTTTTGTTTGTTTGTTTTTTTGAGACAGGGTTTTGCTCTTGTTGCCCAGGCTGGAGTGCAATGGTGCGATCTCGGCTCACTGCAACCTCTGCCTCCCGGGTTCAAGCGATTCTCCTGCCTAAGCCTCCCAAGTAGCTGGGATTATAGGCACCCGCCACCATGCCTGGCTAATTTTTGCATTTTTGGCAGAGACAGGGTTTCACCATGTTGGCCAGGCTGGTCTCTAACTCCTGATCTCAGGTGATCCACCCACTTCGGCCTCCCAAAGTGCTGGGATTATAGGCATGAGCCAACACATCCGAGCATATCTGTCATTTCTTAACTGCATGACTGCAAACCCCTTAAATTCTCTAGCCTTCTGCTTCATCATTTCCAAACTGGAAATAACCACTGCCATACTGAACTCACTCACAGGGCTATTTCAAATGAAAAGAATGTGTTTAGAAGCACACTGCTAATTAGAAACATGGTTGCTATTGTTGTTGTTATTGGGCCAACTAAAACCCCAAAGAGTTTTCCACATAGATTTTGTCATGCTTCCTCTAGCCAGAACATTTCAGCTGTTTTGTTTTTTTTTTTTTTTTGAGGGCAGGTAATTAAATATTACCAAAATTCCTACACAATTTGGTCCAGCCTTCAGATTCTAGAAGATCACCTTGAATCATGACATATCTGTATATTTACTATAATCGTCAGCTTCATATCATCTGAGTCACTGATATTAATTGATAATTCGGCCGGGCACAGTGGTTTACGCCTGCAATCCCAGCACTTTGTGAGGCCGAGACAGGCAGATTGCTTGAGGCCAGGAGTTCAAGACCAGCTTGGCCAACACGGTGAAACCCCATCTCTACGAAAAAATACAAAAATTAGCCAGGCATGGTGGCATGCACCTGTAGTCCAAGCTACTCAGGAGGCTGAGGCATGAGAATCACTTGAGCCTAGGAGGTGGAGGTTGCAGCGAGCCAAGATCTCATCTCACCACTGCACTCCAGCCTAGGTGACAGACTGAGGCCCTGTCTCAAAAAAAAAAAAAAAAAAGAATTGATAATTCATAACATCCAAGTCATTTTATTCATAGGCTGGCCATGGTGGCTCATGCCTATAATCCCAGCACTTTGGGAGGCCAAGGCAAGAGGATTACTTGAGCCCAGGAATTCAAGGCTGCAGTGAGCTACGACTGCACCACTGCACTCCAGCCTGGGCAAAAGAGCAAGACCTTGTCTTTACCAAATAAATTAATTAATTAAATAAATTAATCTTTTTATCACAGTACCCTAAAACACTAAAAACTTTTCCTGAGTCTACATTATGGTAATAGCCCATAGTTTGTGGGCTCCATTTTTTATCCCAGAGTTTATTCTCACTTTTCCCATTGTCCAGTACATTCCCAATTATTTCCTGCAGGATTTACTCAGGATGCTGTGAGGCAGTCATGTAACTCAGCACCATGAAGCTGTGTTCATTGAAGACACGGAGCTGTTCCTTTACCCTCTGAAAATACTTCTGTGTAATTTTCACTAAATCTGATAACCTTTCTGGAACACTGTTATACTAAGTGCTTTTTCTGTAGTAGAGTCTAGTATTTGAAGTATGGGGAGTGCGGACAGCAGTGACAGTAAGAAGTCAAGTTTACTCAACTAAGAATCAAATTCTGTAGAGCTAGATACACTCAAAATCAAAATGAAAAATCCATATTTTTTATTTTTAATTATTTTAATTTTAAAAAATTTTACTTTAAGTTCTGGGATACATGTGCAGGATGTGCAGGTTTGTTACACAGGTAAATGTTTGCCATGGTGGTTTGCTGCACCTATCAACCCATCACTTAGGTATTAAGACCTGCATGCATTAGCTATTTATCCTGATTTTCTCCCTCCCCCTTCCCCCCTGACAGGCCCCTGTATGTTGTTCCCCTTCCTGTGTCCATCATGTTTTTTTTAATTGTGAAAATAAATATTACAATTTTTATAAATTAGCAGTTCTTAAGTCAGTTGAATCATCAACTCGTCATACTCACACAATCCCCGTGAACCATACACTCCATTAGAATTTGAAAAAGGTGCTTGGACTGTTTAAGACTAAAGTTGAAAGCGTTCTGAATCATGCAGATGATCTCCTCTTTCACCTGAGGTCGCAGCATTCTGGAAGAGAAATAAATGGTCTTGACACAACCCAGAGAGGGGAATGAGCCGACAACATCAGTATAAGAAAACACCCCATCAGCTCCCCAGACTGAAAACGTGTCTATGGACAGTTCTACCAGGATAGCAAATGAGGGGGAGCAAATGGAAGCAGGAGCTCAAGAAGAAGGCTGAATTTGAAAGTGGGAATGGAGCCAGGCATGGTGGCTCACACCTGTAATCCCAGCACTTTGGGAGGCCCAGGTGGAGGATCACTTGAGGCCAGGAGTTCGAGGCCAGCCTGGGCAACATAGCAAGACGCTGCCTCTATTTTTACATTTATAAAAGAAGAAAGAAAGTGAGAATGGGTTGATCTGCCACATCCTGAAAAGAATATACTCTGAAGTGGAGTTCTGAAGCTGGTAGATTTCCAGAGGGCTGGGAATCTCCAGAAATTATAGGTATTATATTCTCTAAAGGATCTGAAACCCTAAAAGGTTTAATAACCACACATCCAGGGTGATTTTAGACAAGGGAGAGGAGTGAAAGCAGAGGGAGATGGTAGAGGGCGGAAGTGGAGGCAGGAGGGATGAACAGGGAGAGCAATCATAAGCAAAGGCACTCCAGAGAGCTGTTACAGCATAAGCAGTGAATAATTGTTTACTAAATAAATTAGTGGGGTCAACATTTTAGTTCTTAGGCACTGTACTTATTTATACAGTAGAAGTATCATGCTTTTGAAATTGGAAGAATCACACTGGCTAGAGGGATGGCAAGAGAAAAATTATCTTCTTATTTGAAAAGGGGAAAGAATTAAAGCCTGAAATAAGCACAGCATATGCTATGAAAATGTCAGGATATAGACCTTCCCAATTTCTGCTATTTCCATTAAAGTCAAATGAATTTGAAGGTGCTCTGGGCCCAACACTGGCCACCTCCCTTACAAGGTCCTTACGGCTGTAATGGCCAATTGCTCAAGCCACACCTCCCTCACTCCCCATGCAAACACCTTTTCCCCAAAGTTCAAGCAAGACTCAAGCTTTCCTTTAAAGGCAGGCCATTCTTCAGCTAAGAAAATAGCAACTCTCGTGGCTGAAGGGCATTTTGATGTTGAACAACAAACACAAAGTCACTGAGAAATGAAATCCAGTCTCAACTTCTACAATCCAAGAATATCTGGCCCACATAAATGCACAGTCAAAATAGCTACAATGGAGGAATAAATAGCCCCTATAGTTTCAAAAAAGAAGAGCCAACAACTCACCCTTCATCTGCCAGGTGTTTGTGTGTGAAGGCCAGGAGGTCAGCCGCCCTGCCTGTGCCCTCACACACCACCACCGGGTCCTTGTCCTTGACAGTCTCCCACACTGACAGGATGACGTTGGGACCGCCTTCCACCACCAGCCCCACCACCGGCACGCCTTGTCTTGAGCCTATTCCAGACCACAAACAATACCACACTGTTAGAGAATCCCTAGATCAGCCAGTCGGCCATTTTGACTTCCAGACACAAGTCTCTCAATTACCACCTATGTTCATTCCTCGCACTGGCCCCTCCCTCATTTTACCCTGGTTTGCTTAGATCAAGACCAAGCCAGAAACTTGGACTTCAAATAAAATGTGGCATAAATATGGTGACAGCATCTTCAAGCTTTTACCAGGTAAAAAGGCTTTCAATAATTTTTTTAAAAAATAAGTATTCCTTAAGAAATAAGTATTCCATCATGGGAAACTCCCAAAGTATCTAAAAGTAAACAGAACAATATAATAGATCCCAGTGTGTTCATCACTCATCTCCAAAAATGAGCAACCTTAACCAGTTCAATAAACATTTTAATTATTACTTATTTATTTATTTTATATAAGACAAGGTCTCACTCTGTCACCTAGGCTGGAATGCAGTGGTGTGATCACAGCTCACTGCAGCCTCAACTTACCGGGCTCAGGCAATCCTCCTGTCTCAGCCTCCTGAGTAGATGGGACCACAGGTATGTACCACCACACCTAGCTTTTTTTTTTTTTTTTTTTCAGTTATTTGTAGAGATGGGGTCTCCCTGTGTTGCTCAGGCTGATCTCAAGCTCCTTGTCTCAAGCGATCTTCCTGCCTCAGCCTCCCAAAGTCTTGGAATTACAGGTGTGAGCCACCACACCTAGACTCTATAAACTTTTAATGGTGGTTATTTCTAGGAACAAGGTAGGATGACAACCCTCAAAGACTTTTTTGCATTGCCGTTTATTTCGTTTTTTATTGTTTGAATTTTTTATCATGACTATATATTACCTTTTTTTCTTGCAGACTATGTGACCCAAGCCTATATATATATTACTTTATTAAAGTAAGGGAGAAAGAACAGAAAGGAATAACTGCAGTCATTCTTTTAAAAAAGATGTAAGCAAAAAAGCTTACAGAATAATATGCACAGTATTATCCTATGTATATTTTTAAAACAATATACATATATACGTATTTTATATGTATATATGCACATACCTGTATGTATAGCATGTTATATAAATGACCAGAAAATTCTGGAAGGATACACATCACACTATGAACAGTGGAAAAGAGAAGGGAAGGTTTAGGAAAATATTGAAAAGGGACCTTGACTATTTATTCTATAGATTTTTTATTTGCTTTATGTTTCACACCACACATATATTGATATACTACATTTAAATCACTATATTTTATTTTATTTTCCAA
Organism: Symphalangus syndactylus; assembly: GCF_028878055.3. Lineage (NCBI taxonomy): Eukaryota > Metazoa > Chordata > Mammalia > Primates > Hylobatidae > Symphalangus > Symphalangus syndactylus. The sequence goes on along the minus strand of NC_072425.2, from coordinate 69,607,104 downwards.
AAGAAGAAAACTTGGCAAGCAATGCCACACTCACCCCTGAGCAAAAGAGGACTTTACTCTGGGCCCCATGTTTTCAGGGGCACACACTGGCCTTCCTCTGGCCACACCCCTGCCTTCATGGTGAGACATCTACAGGGTCAAGGGTCAAGGGAAGCCTGTGCTCCCTCCCCAGCTTACTAGGATGCCCAAGGAACACCATGTTGCCCAGTACTTCCAAAAATCCAAGGTTTCCAAACTCAAGTCTGGCCTTCCAGCTATATGTGTCAAGATAAAAGGCTAGGACATATTTTATACAGTTATCTAGATTTAAGGCATTTAAATATCTAGACATATAGTATGTGGTCTTCTATGTGTATCCTGTGTCAGGCTCTCAAATGTTAGGGATGGGTCAGTTAGCAACCATCCAAAAACTTCACTCCATCAGTTTAGTTGCTTTGACATTCTACTCCTTTTCCATACACCTCCACCTCATTATTTTCTCCATATCACTAAAAAGCATATCTATGATGTACCAACTAATAGACATAGGGTTTCTCTAAATAGATAGTCTTATAAAAGCCAAATGAAGTGGCAAAAATAGTATAAGGCACAAAAGTAATAGAAGAAAATTTCGATTAATATTTTATTGGTTTTGGAATAAAAACGCTTGTAAGTGAATTTTTTGTATCTTGTGTAATAAAATGTTATTCAGCCACTAAAATGTACTAAATTATACTCACTGACATGGAAATAGGACCGTGTTTAGTGGGGCAGGGGAAAAACTACCATAGAAGCATTATGAAATCACCCCAGTTTTTGCTTAAAAGATGTTGCTTGTGTGTGTGTGCGTCTGCATGTGTGTGTAGAAAATTTGTGAAAATATACCTATGAGAAGGTTAAGAATGGTTAGTTTTGATAGTGAGATTATGGAAAACTGTCCCTTTCTTCTGTTATATGCTTTCTTTGCGTTACCTGAATGTGGAAGTATATAATACTTTTACCATCCGAAAAAGAAAAAGAAATTAATATGGGCATTTTTGTGGAAGAGGAAGAGAATTCAATTTCTGTTAGACACACTTTTTTTTTTTTTTTATGGAGTCTCACTTTGTTGCCCAGGCTGGAGTGCAGTGGCACCATCTTAGCTCACTGCAACCTCTGCCTCCTGGGTTCAAGTGATTCTCCTGCCTCAGCCTCCTGAGTAGCTGGGATTGCAGGCACACGCCATCATGCCTGGCTACTTTTTTGTATTTTTAGTAGAGACAGGGTTTCACCATGTTGGCCAGGCTGGTCTTGAACTCCTGACCTCGGGTGATCCAACCACCTCAGCCTCCCAAAGTGCCGGGACTACAGGCATGAGCCACCATGCCTGGCCCACTTTTCTTGAAGTAATAACTTATTCCCACAAAATCAAATATATTTATGGCTTTTTCCGAAAAAAAAAAATCTTACTGATACACTAATACAAATTGGTTTAAAAAGAAAAAAATGTAAAATTCTTGCTGAGAAATCTCAGTAGAGAGCTGCTTCTACTGTAAGGTCCCAGGGTGAGGCAGGAATACAATATTAGACCTCCAAATTAAAAGTTCCTAGAACAGACATTACGGGAAAGAGCACTCTTCTCCCTTGAGACTTGGATTATGAAAATATACAGAGGCATCAGAGCCTATGTTTCCTATCTTGAAATCACATCCTTAGAGTCTTACAAAACAGAAGCTGACATTGGCCACATTTCAAATGGCTGAAAGCCAGGGATTCCTACAGCAACTTATAATGTGAGTCTTTTTTTTTTTTTTTTTTTTTAAAGTATTCTCTGCCAACAACACGGGTTTGCCAGAGTCGCCAAGAAGACTGGCTGAAAAGCAATAAAATAAATCAACCACAGGCTGGGCACAGTGGCTCACACCTGTAATTCCAGCACTTTGGGAGGCCAAGGCAGGTGGATTACTTGAGGTCAGGAGTTTGAGACCAGCCTGGCTAACATGGTAAAATCCCATCACTACTAAAAATAGAAAAAAATTAGCCGGGTGTGGTGGCAGGCACCTGTAATCCCAGCTACTCAGGAGGCTGGGGCAGGAGAATTGTTTGAACCAGGGAGGCAGAGGTTGCAGTGAACTGAGATCATGCCACTGCACTCCAGCCTGGGTGACAGAGCGAGACTCAGTCTCCAGAAAAAACAAAAAAGTCAAATAAATCAACCACTATTTAAGTATTTTCATGCCATCAAAAATAAATCCCTTTTTGATCATATCAACAACAAATACAAATATGGTAGCCAACCTCCCTCATAAGTATTAGGTATGAAGATCAGCTTGATACATAAGAATTTTGAGTTTCTTGAGGGCATATCTTCTCTTTCTTCCCTGTGTGTGTGTGTGTGTGTGTGTGTGTGTGTATAGGCGGCTTCTTGTTTTTGCTGTTTTTATATGGGTTCTCCTTAGAATAATAAATGTTACCAGTCCACTGGAATTGACTCCACAGTCAGCAAAAGCCTCCAGATAAATCCTAGGTTTCAAGGTCTTTGAAAGTAGAAATGTCATCTGCTACTATAAGCAAGCTCAGGGTTGTTGCATTCATACTAAAATGGGCAATCAGCAGGGAGTAAGAAAGACAAAGACTCTCATACCTCCCATGGAACATACATTATAGCGCTGCACAGAACCCCACGCAATTTAGGTGGTGGGCAAAGGTCAACAGAGGCAACGGGACATTTCAGGTAATATTTCAGGCCCCTCATGGATCCCTCTCTATACGGATTCTTCTTCAAGGTCCTTCTCTGACCTCTCTTCCTTTCCTCTGTTCTGCTGGTCTCCCTTCTCCCAGCCATTCCTACCCCGCAGAAGTCCACATACCTGATCCTCTCTCCCCTTTTCCTGTCCTGCATAAGCCTCAGAATCCTTATTCACACTAAGAGTTAAGCGAATGACCACAATTCCCAGAGTCCCTCCCCTCCTCCTACCCCACAACCATGAGATGATCACTGTACCAAAGGAGGGAAAAAGGAAGGAAAAAAACAGACATTTATGAAAGACACACCGTGCACCCAACACAATTCGAGACATCCCTAACATACATCTTCTCAATTAATTGTCACAACAAACGTTAGAAGTAGATAGTTCTTTCCATTTTATAATAAGAAAACAGTTTGACAGATGTTAATGCCATCTGGCCAAGGTCACAGGCACAAAATGACAGAGCTTCAATCTGTCTGACCTCACTAGATTCTGCTGCCTCCAGGGATCAAGGCCAAAAACTAAATGGACTTCCAGCCTTTCATTTTTTCAGCCCAACGCTCAAAGGCTGAAGAGGACTTGAGCCTCCTGAAGGCATTCCCACTCCCTGGCCCTTTGTCCTGAAGAAGTATTTTGTGGAAGATTTAATTTCGGCACAAGAGGCAGGGGTCCGCTTTCTGGTGCCTTGAACCAAAAGTCTCCAATTTTCCAGGCAGCACTCAGCCCTCTTGCTCTCTGTAAAGGATTCACATTTCCCTGCCCAGTGGTGCATGCTGATTCTGGCCCTCCCTTCTCCTTGCCCTCCTCCAGATAAAACTACCAAAATGGCCCTCTTGAAGCACCACTGTGAGCATGACACAGACTTGACACTTTCCAAGGTCCCTATTTCTTTTTCTTTTTTTTTGTTTTTGTTTTGAGACAGAGTCTTGCTCTGTCACCCGGGCTGAAGTGCAGTGGTGCGATCTCAGCTCACTGTAACCTCTACCTCCCAGGTTCAAGCCATTCTCCTGCCTCAGCCTCCTGAGTAGCTGGGATTACAGGCATGCACAACCACACCTGGCTAATTTTTGTATTTTTAGCAAAGACGGGGTTTCACCATGTTGGCCAGGCTGGTCTCGACTCCTGACTTCAGGTGATCCACCCGCCTCAGCCTCCCAACGTGCTGGGATTACAGGCGTGAGCCACCACACCCAGCCCCAAGGTCCCTATTTCTAAAACTCCTGTCTGGTCTTAACCCCTTCCCCGCCTAGGGCCACGCCACCCACACATGAAATGTCATCTTCCCTGACCATCAAAGCTCACATCCCTAGTCCCCTCAAGCTAGTCTCTTTCATGCTTTTCAGCCACCCCCTTCCCACGTGGGTATCTCCCCTCCTCTCTCCCTCCATCTATCCAACCCAAATGACTTTTTGAGGATCCACTGAAGTCTTCATCCCTCCGTCATCTCCCAAACATTTCTTCCTCTCTCTCAACTGTCACCCACAAGTCTGCACTGTCTTATATCCTGCTTTCTTCTGGCTGCGGGTTCACTATGTTAGCTTAATCCCTCCGGCTGCTCTAAGGCAGGGGCCAACTTGGGCCTCTCTATTCTGTGCAGGTGATAAGTGAGCACCTTGACCATGGTGAACCCACAGCCGGAAGAACACAGGATATCAGACGGTGCAGACTTGTGGTGACAGTTGAGAGAGAGGAAGAAATCTTTGGGGGGATCATGGAAGGATGAAGACTTTAGTGGATCCTCGAAGTGTCAATTGGGTTGGATAGATGGAGGGAGAGAGGAGGGGGGATACCCATGTGGGAAGGGGGGTGGCTGAAGATCATTAAGGAGGCTAGCTTGAGGGGACTAGGGGTGTGAGCTTTGATGGTCAGGGAAGACCATGAAAGATCTCAGCAGGCCTGCAACCAGACCGGGTGACTGAGCCCCTGTGATACTCACGGCAGTGTATTTTCTGCAGAGAGAGGTACTTCTCCAGGTTCCTTCTGAGCTTCATTTCATTTCCATACTTGCCCACGGTCCCGTCATCAGACAGGATGAAGTGTGAGTGCATGCTGTTGAGTGTTGTGAGCTTGCTGAGGGGGTTATCCAGAGTCTGGTACAGGCACACCACCTGAGAGACAGCAAGGACAAGGGAGGGTCAGAGCTCTAGATCCTTCCCCAGGCTCACCTGCTCCAAAGGCCTACCTTTATGTGCTAACAGAGTTCCTGTCTAGTTTAAAAAGTATTACTTGTGGCCAGGCATGGTGGCTCACGCCTGTAATCCCAGCACTTTGGGGGGCCAAGGTGGGCAGATCACAAGGTCAGGAGATAGAGACCATTCTTGCTAACACGGTGAAACCCCATCTCTACTAAAAATATACAAAAAAATTGGCCAGGCATGGTGGCGGGTGCCTGTAGTCCCAGCTACTCGGGAGGCTGAGGCAGAATTGCTTGAACCTGGGGTTGCAGCGAGGTGAGATCACGCCACAGCATTCCAGTGCAACAGAGTGAGACTCCGACCCAAAAAGAAAAAAAAAAAGTATTACTTGCAATTTAGAGCAGTGCTTCTCAAACTATCTGTGGTATCAATTTTTTAAATTTCCCATGTTTTAATGGACCAATATGTGATCCTACTATGAATAACTAGTAGGCAGCTTGTGGTACATGAGATTCACAACACAAGTTCAACAATATTGAAACATACCCTGTTCAGCAAGATGAGCCTGCTTTCCACGTGCTTGAATAATACAGCATGGTCACATTGCTGGCAGTGGTTCTAAATATTTTTTTTCCTTTCTTTCTTTTTTCTTTTTTTTTTTTTGAGACAGAGTCTTGCTCTGTCACCCAGGCTGGATTGCAGTGGCGTGATCTCGGCTCACTGCAACCTTAGCCTCCCAGGTTCAAGTGATTCTCTTGCTTCAGCCTCCCGAGTAGCTGGGACTACAGGCACACATCTCCACACTTTGCTAATTTTTGTATTTTTAGTAGAGACGGGGTTTCACACCCAGCCTTCTTTTTCATTTCTGTGCTTACCTTGTTTCAAACCATTAAAAAACAGTTCAAGGACTAGTACCAGTACATAGACCACACCATTATTCAAAAATACTGTCTTTTAATAGATTTATTCCAGAATAATATTTTGACACTGACTTTTCTCTAGTATTTCAAACAAAATAAAGAGTAACAGCCGGCCAGGAGCGGTGGCTCATGCCTGTAATACCAGCACTTTAGGAGGCCGAGGCTGGCGGATCAGTTGAGGTTAGGAGTTCGAGACCAGCCTGGCCAACATGGTAAAACCCTATCTCTACCAAAAATACAAAAATTAGCCAGGCATGGTGGCATGTGCCTGTAGTCCCAGCTACTTGGGAGGCTGAAGCACAAGAATCACTTGAACCTGGGAGGTGGAGGTTGCAGTGAGCCAAGATCTCACCACTGCACTCCAGCCTGGGCGACATAGTGAGACCACGTCTCAAAAATAAATAAATAAATAAAACAGTGGAACAGCCAACCAGCCAAATAGCATTTCATTCATTATAAAACATCAAAATCTTTATTACATTAATGGACATTTTCTTAAGCTGCTCCACTTCATATTTGCTTTTAGAGGCAAGAGCACAATATTTAGAGTAAGAAAGCCCAAGTTTAAGTCAAGGCTCTTCTACTTACTAACCTTAACTCTGAGTAATTCTTGCCTTCTTTCTCAGGCTTATTTCCCTCAAGTGTAAGTAAGGATGATGATAATGATACTTTTTATTCAGAGGGTTGTTGTGAGGCTTCAAAGAAATAATGGATGCAAAAGTCACTATGAACTTTATAAACATTAGACTTTAAATGTTACCTTTATAATTTCGAAGCGTGACACTGAGGCAAGAAACCAAAAGGAAAATAATTGAGAGATTTAATACATATTTTGTATTTATTTTAAAAAGATAAGAAATAATATAAAATAAAAACTATGAGAAATGCAGCATACTTGACAAACAAAATTGTTACTAGGCTGAATTACAGGATCTTTCAAGGCTAGGCACGAGAGAGACTCATTCCTATAATCCCAACACTTTGGGAGGCTAAGGCAGGAAGATCACTTGAGGCCAAGGGTTCAAGACCAGCCTGAGCAACACAGCAAGGCCCCATCTCTAAAAGAAAAAAATTTTTAAGAATTAGTTGGGTGTGGCAGTGTATGCATTTAGTACCAACTACTCTAGAGGCTGACATGGGGGGATCACTTGAGCCCAAGAGTTCAAGGCTGCAGTGAGCTATGATCATGCCATTGTACTCCAGCCTTGGCAACAGAGCAAATTTTATCTTAAAAAAAAAAGAAAAAAAAAACTTGAAGGTTAAGAAGTCTAAAATCCCTCCTTGAAAAATATACAAAAACCATATGAAGAGATGTTGAAGCTCACTAGCAATCAGGGAAATGTAAAGAAGAAAAATTAGGTATTATTTCATACCTTAACAGAATGGTATAGCTTGAAAAAAAACAGAATACTCAGAACTCAATGGGCATCCACATACCCCATTGAAAATAATATGAATTGTTTTCTTTTGGGGTTTTGTTTGTTTGTTTGTTCGTTTTGTTTTCTTCTTTTAGACAGGGTCTAATTCTGTCGCTCAGGCTGGAGTGCAGTAGTGCCCATCTGGGATCACTGCAACCTCTGCCTCCCAGGCTCAAGCGATCCTCCCACCTCAGCCTCCTGAGTAGCTAAGATCACAGGCACATGCTGCCATGCTGGCTATTTTTGTTTTTGTTGTTATTTGGTTTGTTTGTTTGAGACAGGATCTCACTCTGCTGCCCAGGCTGGAGTGCAGTGGTGCAATCACAGCTCACCACAACCTCAACTTCCCAGGTTCAAGCAATCCTTCCACCTCAGACCCCCAAGTAGCTGAGACTATAGGTGCACACCACCATGCCTGGCTAATTTTTTTTTTTTTTTTTTTTTTTTGTAGACACAGGGTTTCACCATGTTACTCAGGCTAGTCTCAAACTCGTGGGCTCAAGCAATCCGTCGGCCTCGGCCTCGGCCTCCCAAAGTACTGGAATTATACGCATGAGCCACCACGCCCAGCCAAGAATGTGAATTGTTACCACCTTTCCAGGAGGCAATGTGTCACATTTTAAACGGTTATACAGACTGGTCCAAGCATTCCACTTTGAGAATTAATTCTAGGGAAGCTAGTATCAAAGATTTACATATCTTATCACAATATTATTATTATTATCCTCAAAAGTGAAAAACAGAACATGACCTAAATGGACAATAATAGAGGAATCATTGATTCAATGCAGTACAGTATGATACTAGCTGGCATGAAAAATCAAAATGTTTCCTTGGCCTCCAGATGTGCTCTGCTAATACTATGTCCCACTGGCCAGGCACAGTGGCTCACGCCCGTAATCCCAGCACTTTGGGAAGCCGACGTGGGTGGATCACGAGGTCATGAATTTGAGACCAGCCTGGCCAACGTGGTGAAACCCCATCTTTACCAAAAATAAAAAAATTAGCCGGGTGTGGTGGCTGGTGCCTGTTATCCCAGCTACTTGGGAGGCTGAGGCAGGAGAATCGCTTGAACCCGGGAGGCGGAGGTTGCAGTGAGCCGAGATCACACCACCACACTCCAGCCTGGGCAACATAGCAAGACTCCATCTCTGGGGAAAAAAAAAAAAAAAACTATGTCCCACTAAAAGCAAACAGCCTTTACTCTGGGAAACAAAAAATATACACAATGAGCCTGGAATATTTTTTCATACTGAAAAGCAAGGAAGTCATGATAGACAATGGAATTGTATGAAAAGACAAGGAGACATCTTGAAAACACTCCACTGGCCAAAATGGGATAATTTGAACATTATTAATAATAATAACTGTATTGATTAATGGATTGAAATATGACAAATATGTTTAAATTTATGAGTTAAGAAAACTCATCATTCACCTTTCATTATTTTGAAAACTGGCAAATAAAAAGAAAGAGTCAAGCATTTATTCAGCCCTTGCTATACAACTGTACCACAAGGTAAACCAAGTGATTGGTGAGAAAACATTTCTCTATATGGAGTATTTAAGTATTAGAGTGTTAAGTACATAGAGCATGTAAACTAATAAACAAAGGACATTATAATTAAATGTCAGCATGTTGGAACGCTGTTGAAATAATGAATCTATGCAACGACTGCGAACATTATAAAGAGACCACCATATATTACAAGGGAAAGACATACCTCCTCCTATGGCATAAACTTACACAGAAAACCTGAACCTGATCATACCTCTCAATCGAACTACCAATTTACAGAAAAGAAGCAAAGAAACATGCTAAACACTACTACAAAAGATTAAATCTGGAAAATCCAAGTTGGAGGAAGAAACTCTTCAGAGCAAATGACCCAGTTTCCTCAATAAATAAATTACACACACATAAAATAATGAGATGGAGGTAAAATCCACAGATTAAAAGTGACAAAAATAAAAGCAAGTCAAGAGATACATCAACCCATCACAATATATGAAACTTTTTTGGATAATGAAATCAAATCATTAAATAATGAAGACTTAAGAAATCCTGTTTTTGAAAAAAACATTATGAGGCAATGAAAAACTTGACTAGACTGCATAGTCAGTGATACTCAGAAATTCCTGGTAATTTTTTAGATATAATAACTCCATTGTGATTACATATTTTTCATTGTCCATATATTTTAGAAAGAACTACTGAAATATTTATAGAGGAAATTATTTGATGTTTCAAATTTGCTCCAAAATAACAGAGGGTGTCGGATGAATGGATAACAAAAGAGGGGAAACAAAATTGGCTATGAGCTGGTAACTGTTGAAGCTGGAGATAGGTACATAGAAAAGAGTTCATTTTTCTAATTTCTCTACTGCCTAATATGTTGGAAGTTTTCCAAAATAAAAGTTAAAACAGGCTGGGTGTGGTGGCTCACACCTATAATCCCAGCACTTTGGGAAGCCGAGGCAGGCAGATCATCTGAGGTCAGGAATTTGAGACCAGCCTAGCCAACATGGTGAAACCTGTCTCTACTAAAAATACAAAAATTAGCCAGGCCTGGTGGTGGGCGCCTGTAATCCCAGCTACTTGGGAGGCTGAGGCAAGAGAACTGCTTGAACCCAGGAAGTGGAGATTGCAGTGAGCCGAGATTGCGCCGCTACACTCCAGCCTGGGCAACAGAGTGAGACTCCATCTCAGAAAAAAAAAAAAGTTAAAACAACCCATAAGCATGTCTGTATTAATCGACATGGAGAAATAACTATGGCAAATAGGTAAGCTAAATAAAAGCAGATTTATAGCAATCAGTTCTGTTACTATTTTTAAATACACACTTTTTTTACTGTACATATACACACATACATAGAAAAAATTCTGAAATGATCCTGACAGAAATATTAACAGTAGTCATCTTTCTTCTTTAGAACATTTTCTTATATCTGATATTTTACCAAAAAATTATAGTAGTCTTACAAAGAGACTGAGACAAGTCCATTCCCTTTAAAAGAATACATAGGATCAAAGAATCAATACACAAGAAGGAACGAAGCGGAGTAATACAAGATAACAGATGAGAACTAGGAGGGCCAAATTAAGAATGTCGCTTGTTTCACTACAGGCAAACCACTTCAAGAACCTTGGCTACTACCTTAAGTGAGACAGAAGTCCTTGAAGGGTTTTACACAGAAGAATAGCATGATCTGATTTGTATATTCTAAAAGAATCATTCTGGCTACTATGTTGAGACTACACTGTTAGGAGACAAAGGTAAGAATAAAGATGGCTATTGCAATCATTCAGGCGACAGATAATGGTGGCTCAGATTCACTCAGTAACAGTAAGGGTAGTGAGAAGAAGAAATCAGATTTTAGATATATTTTTAAAGTGGAACTGATAGATCAAGTTTGAGTGTGAGACAAAGAGATCATTCCAGGATTAGTCCAAGGCTTTTGACTTGAGCAACTGCAAGGGTGAGACTGTCATCTTCTAATATAGGGTGAGGGAAGCAGCAGAAAGTCAGGAGTTGGTTGTGATATATTACATCTGTGATGTGCATTCATTAGACATCCAGGTACAGTGTTAAGCTGGCAATTTGCACACGTGTTCATTTGCTTTTGCTATGAAAGGATTGTCTACTTACATCTTTTCCAATAAGGTCTCTCTGGTTCTCAATGACACCCCAAGGAGGGATTCCAACTGTCCAGATTTTTCTCAAGGAATGAGAGGAATGGGATTTCAAGGCATCCCCAACATGCTTGGACACTCCTATGAACAACCAGTTTAGAAGTCAAACTTTAATTCACAAATCGTGCAAAACAAAGAGACTGCCAGAAAGAGACAAATAAATAGGCAAGTATATGCAAAAGGATATTCTTAGGGAGAGTTTCTGATACCTTGGCTTCCTCTATTCTTTCTAGACACATCTTCCTCTTATCATTACCTCTCTCTACCTGAACAATGTTCCTCTGAGCCGTTTGGGCAATTTCTGCCTACAACTTCAGATCCGATCCTACTCTTGCCTAAGCAAAATGCTGTGCGCTGTCCTTCCTCAGCAAGCCCAGCGCTAACATTATGAATGCTTATCATTATTATTATACTTTAAGTTCTAGGGTACATGTGCACAACGAGTGGGTTTGTTACATATGTATACATGTGCCATGTTGGTTTGCTGCGCCCATTAACTCGTCCTTTAAGTATTTCTCCTAATGCTAGCCCTCCCCCAGCCCCCCACCCCGACAGGCCCTGGTGTGTGATGTTCGCCGCCCTATGTCCAAGTGTTCTCATTGTTCAATTCCCACCTATGAGTGAGAACGTGCGGTGTCTGATTTTCTGTCCTTGCAATAGTTTGCTCATCTATGTCCCTACAAAGGACATGAACTCGTCCCTTTTTATGGCTGCATAGTATTCCATGGTGTATATGTGCCACATTTTCTTAATCCAATCTATCACTGATGGACATTTGGGTTGGTTCCAAGTCTTTGCTATTGTGAATAGTGCCGCAATAAATGTATGTGTGCATGTGTCTTTATAGTAGCATGATTTATAATCCTTTGGGTATATACCCAGTAATGGGATCACTGGGTCAAATGGTATTTCTAGTTCTAGATCCTTGAGGAATCGCCACACTGTCTTCCACAATGGTTGAACTAGTTTACACTCCCACCAACAGTGTAAAAGTGTTCCTATATCTCCAGCACCTGTTGTTTCCTGACTTTTTAATAATCACCATTCTAACTGGTGTGAGACAGTATCTCATTGTGGTTTTGATTTGCATTTCTCTGATGGCCAGTGCTGATGAGCATTTTTTCATGTGTCTGTTGGCTGCATAAATGTCTTCTAATGAAAAGTGTCTGTTCATATCCTTTGCCCACTTTTTGATGGGGTTGTTTGATTTTTTCTTGTAAATTTGTTTAAGTTCTTTGTAGAGTTTGGATATTAGCCCTTTGACAGATGGGTAGATTGCAAAAATTTTCTCCTATTATGAATGTTTTTTTATCCCTAATCTTACCCAATGTCCCAGCACAACATCCTGCAGATATGTCCCTTGCTCATTAAGGCAAACTAACTTAATAGCTTTATATCCACAAATATTTCGAAGCTAATACATTGAGGAGTAATATGTTAATGTTTGCCCTTCTGGAATTAATACTAGTAATTAGTACAGTAGCCAACACTTACTGACCCACAGTAAGATTTCAGTAAGTGTTGGCTACCTTTGTATGTATTTACACTTTAAGTAGGAATGTTTTTAGTCCACTTTATAGGCAAAAAATTGTGGCAATGAGAGTTTAAATAAATTGTCCAAGGTTTGTAGAGCTTTGGACAATTTATTTAGAGCTTGGATTTTGTAGAGATTGGATTCCAATTTAGGCAATTGACCTTTTTCAAGAATAGACTTTATTTTTTGGAGTAGTTTTGAGTTCACAGCAAAATTGAATGAAAAGTACAGGAAGTTCCCATGCCACGCCCTGCCCCCCACACAAACACAGCCTCCCCAACTATCAGCATCCCCCATGAGACTGGTACATCTGTTACAATTGATGACCCTACATTATAGGGTCATGACAATAGAATATCACTATTCTCCATAGTCCACAGTTTACATTACAGTTCACTCTCGCTGCTGTCCATTCTATGAGTTTTGACAAAGATACAATGATGTATATCCACCATGTTAGTATCACTGCCCTGAAAATATTTTATGCTCTGCCTACTCATCCCTCTCTCCCCTCAGCTCCTGGCAACTGCTGATCTTTCTACTGTCTCCATAGATTTGCCTTTTCCAGAATGTCATATACTGTAGTTGGAATCATACAGTAAGTAGCCTTTGAGATTGGCTTGATCTGACCTTTAAATCACAATACTGCATTGTAAGACTTGTTCTTCCTATGTGTGGTACTGATATTATATGTGTCATTAGCACAGAAGGAAAAATAACCTGCATATGGCATGGATCTGATGCTTAGCAGCTAAATCACTTCCTCGTTCCTGGCATCTTCCCTTCCAACTCATTTTCTGACCCTCTCCCAGAGCCATCTCTAGAATCTGGGATCTGGATTGCCGGCACACATCAATATTAAGTGTGGAGCCATCCACCCCAGTAGAGATTCTGATTCCATAGTTTGGCATGGTGTGCCAATATTGTTGTTGTTTTAAGCACCTTACATGTGATCCTAATACATATCGTTGGTTAAGACTCTCCGTAAACCCAATTTGACCATGTTATTCCCCTATTCATCCTGCTGTTCAAATTCCTTTCAGGGCTCCTTGCTATGTAGAGAATAAGACTTCAGCATGGCACCCAATCTGCCTCCAGTCTCCTTTGCAGTCCCTGTCCCCTGCCACATGGCACACACTCCAGCCAGGAGCTTTATCACTTCTTTCTAGACATGCCTTCATCTCTAGCTGTGTGCCTAACCCTGAGCTGCCACTTCTTACTAATGCCACTTCCTACCTTTCCCACAAGACCAATGCCAAGTGCTATATCCTTCCCAAGACTTCCAAGGTGCCCTCAATTGAAACTAGAATTCATCTCCCTCTTCCTTGTATTCGCAAAACACTTCCTTTGAATCTCAACTATAACCCAGTCAGCATCAATTTCTCACTAGTTGCTTTTTGTCTGTCACAGCCCAACCCATCACTAAATTCAGGGTCCATGTTACTCCTCTTTCATTCCTAACACCTATCCAAATGCTTTTCACAGAGTAGATTCTTAAGGCTTGTGGCATTCAATTTAAGTAAATGTCAAAGATTCATGCCAAATTATGTTCAACTATGGTTGAGAAGACTGTCAAGAATAGACAGGAGCTCATAAGCAGAGTTCAAATTTAAACGTGCATGGGAATCATCTGGGGATGTTGTTAAAATGCAGGCTCTGATTCTGCAGGTCTGGGATGGGGCCTGAAATAGGCACTTTAGCAAGCTCTCAGTTGATGCTGATGCTGCTGGTCCAGGGACTAATCCTTAAGTAGCCAGGCCATAAAGGAGCTGTGGTTGAATCAGGTTAGACTGATTGTTTTATGTTGTTGTTGTTTTCTTTTTTTTTTTTGAGACGGAGTCTCGCTCGTCGCCCAGGCTGGAGTGCAGTGGCACGATCTTGGCTCACTGCAACCTCCACCTCCCAGGTTCACGCCATTCTCTTGCCTCAGCCTCCTGAGTAGCTGGGACTACAGGCGCCCGCCACCACACCTGGCTAATTGTATTTTTAGTAGAGACAGGGTTTCACCGTGTTAGCCAGGTTGGTCTTGATCTCCTGACCTTGTGATCCACCCACCTCGGCCTCCCAAAGTGTTGGGATTACAGGCATGAGCCACCACGCCCGGCCCTTTTTTATTTTTTATTTTTTTTTAAGACAGGGTCTTGCTTTGCCACCCAGACTGGGTGCAGTGACATGATCATAACTCACTGTGGCCTCGACTTCCCAGGCTCAAGTAAGCCTCCCACCTCAGCCTCCCCAGTAGCTGGTCTACAGGTGCACACCACCACGTCCAGCTAATTTTTGTAATTTTTTAGAGATAGGGTTTTGCCACATTGCCCAGGCTGGTCTCGAACTCCTGACCTCAGGCAATTCACCAGCCCTCAGCTTCCCAAAACACCGGGATTATAGGCATGAACCACTGCATCTGGCCTGACTGTGGTTTAGTGGAGATCCAAGTATTTCTCATTTCCCATTTCTTTTGTTTATATGAAGTATTTCAATCATCTCCACACTACTCTATTTGTGTTCCTTTAGGTTAACTGGCCATAAACTCAATGATCTTTTTAAGGCATTAAGTAAAATGAAGCATGACATGCAGTTAGTTATTCAAAGAAAAAGCCTTGCCCAAGACTGTCTTTTTAATGAACGATGTGAAACTTCCCTACCCACCCACTTTTTTACTGGAAATCAAATAAGAACTATACAATGGACTTAGAACTCTGCCAACTTCAGTTTCTTCCAAGAAAGTGAAACAATCTCTATAAAATATGTACGATAAAGTATGCGTTACCTATTTGTGATGGGCCAAATTCCTTGGTTTTATTTTGCTTTGTTTTTTCAGTCATTCACTTCCTTCATTCCTTTTCAGTCAAAAGGAACTTTGTTATGTCAGTACAAGGTGCTAAATGCTTAGGCAGATGTTCAGGCCCTTGCCTCTAGTACACAACCAGAAGGAGAGCTAACACACTGACTCATCCTAGCCTGTAAAGCAAAATACCAACATTCTACAAGTGCTACAGGCTGTAAATGCTGTAGAAATTAAAAGACAAAAGTGAGTAGCTCTAGTTGAGATATTCAAGAGGCTGTTTGATGAGTGCATTGGCATCTCGTGTAGATCTTAAAACATGGGCAAAATTTGATAGGAGACACTGGGCAGAGCATACCAAATCAAAAGAGAGAAAAGTAAAGGGAAGATAGAAAACCACAGGTTAGGCCAGACACGGTGGCTCATGCCTGTAATCCCAGCACTTTGGGAGGCCAAGGTGGACAGATCGCCTGAGGTCAGGAGTTCGAGGCCAGCCTGGCCAATATGGTGAAACCCCGTCTCTACTAAAAATACAAAAATTAGCCAGGCGTGGTGACAGGCGCCTGTAATCCCAGCTACTTGGGAGGCTGAGGCAGGAGAATCACTTGAACCTGGGAGGCGGAGGTTGCAGTAGGCCAAGGTTGCACCATTGCACTCCAGCCTGGGTGACAAGAGTGAGACTTCGTCTCAAAAAAAAAGAAAAAAGAAAAAAGAAGAAAACCACAGGTTAATAACAAATTGGTAAGAGACAAGAGTTTATGGAATCACTAGTTCTCAATCCTGGCTGACATACTTCAGAAGCTCCAGACTAAAAGCCTCTAATTCATCTGGGGTTAGATCCTGTACATCTGTATTTTTAAAGCTCCCCAGGTTGTCCTTATGTGCAGACAATTCACAAACACTGAAGCAAAGAAATAAGATCAGAGCCCACCATATAAAATTCTTGAATTTCAGATTTTGAGAAGTATAAAAGAGTCAGTGATTGAGACGGTGAGTGTTTTGGCAATCATGTAGTTAAAAAAAAAAAAGTATCTACTCATGCCCAAAACACGCAATGCAAGTTTTACCCACATCACTGATTTCCCAAATCTGAGAAACTGACAATGATTATATGAGTTTAGTGAAAGTCCAGGCCCACACACACTACACACTTGCATGGATTCGATGTCTCTTCTAGCCTTACTGTAGTTGGGAGCTCAGGAAAGGCTATTTTCTTTTCCAGAGGTTTATCTGAAGTTACATTAAAATAGTATATTCTGACAATGGTAAAAACACATTCCAGGAAAAACCTGTGATTCTTCTGGGTTTATTTTCTAGTCACTAGGATTTTCATCTTTCTTCCTCACAGCACCACATATCCTAGGAGCGCTACAGAGCAGAGATTATGTGGCACACTACCTGATTCACAGTTAGAAAGAAGAAAGAAAAAAGAGAAAGAGAAGAGAGAGAGGGAGGAAGGAAGGAAGGAAGGAAGGAAGGAAGGAAGGAAGGAAGGAAGGAAGGAAGGATGGAAGGAGGGAGGGGGGAGGGGGGGAGGGAAGGAGGGAGGGAGAAAAGAAAAGAGAGAAAGAGAAAGGAAAAAAGAAAAGAGGGAGGGAGAGAGGGAGGGTGGAAGAGAGGGTGGGAGAAATGGAGGGAGGGAGCTTTACCTGTATTGATGCCTTCAGTTATTATCCACGCTCCTGTTGTCTCTGCAGCTTTAACCAAACCTTGGCTGAAAATCTCTTTAAATTTAGAGGGCATAGTAAAGTTCTGGATGCCCCCATGGACTGAGATCACAAGCTTGGGCAGTTCCATTTTCCACTCTTTCAACATTAAATGTAACAGATGATCCAATTTTGTATCATAAGAAGTTCTAATATACTGCAAGAAAAGCACATGTAGGTGAACAGAACATTGTAAAAAAGATATGCCAGGCACAGAAACAATGAGCACACAGCAGGGCAACTGAAATGGCCAAAATCTAAAAGGAAGTATGTGGGATCTCTTTAAAGTTCATCTTCATGTAATGGAAATATTTACTTTTAAAAGATTCCACACTCCCATTAAGTTCCTTCTTGGAATTACAAGTCACTGTAGGAAAGCTTCCTCTGGTTTTCAAGGCTGGCCCACCAATGCTCTCCAGAGAACCTGGGGTGAGGCAGAAATACTTCAAACAGGCAGGGTGCAGTGACTCACGCCTGTAATTCCAGCACTTCGGGAGGCCAAGGCGGGCGGAACACCTGAGGTCAGGAGTTCAAGACCAGCCTGGCCAACATGGTGACACCCCATCTCTACTAAAAATACAAAAAAATTAGCCAGGCATGGTGGCACACGTCTGTAATCCCAGCTACCCGGGTGACTGAGGCAGGAGAATTGCTTGAGCCCAGGAGGCGGAGGTTGCAGTGAGCTGAGATCACTCACTCCACTCACGCCACTGCACTCCACTCTGGGTGACAGAGCAGGACTCTGTCTCAAAAAAAAAAAAAAGAAAGGAAGAAAGAAGAAAAAGAAAAGAAAAAGAAATACTTCGAACAACTGGCCAAAATCACTATGTCAGCAAACCTTTTCATCAGAAGCTATAACAAACAGGTGAAATGGGATTTTTCATAAATGCTATGGCTTTCCATTTACTTAATCATTTCACAGATTTGCATAATTTAAATTAAGATTCTAGAGCATGGACATTTAATTTATTGTAAATTTTACTTTCTAATCATTCCATTAAAATTGTAAATTTTACCTTCTAACCATTATCCCTCTGAAAACACTTTTGTTCTGAAATAAATACTTTTCACAAAACAGTCATCTCTTTAATTGTCAATGTAAGCAAAAGAAAAGATGAGGGAAATCAAAGCCAGCAGGTTGCCCCAGAAACATTTTTTATTTTACCTAATATTGTATTGCACGGCTGGCTTGCTTTTTCCAGCAAATGCAGATCACTCAAAGGATATTGAGATGAATTTGCCTCCCTCAAACTTATGCGAACCAACAGCAAGAATAAGCCAGATTTATAGGAAGAAGTAAGGACAATAAGAAACCATGAATTATGAAACAAAAACAACCACAGGCAAAGATCTCCATACATGCAAATAGGAATTAACACATGATCTTCCAGAACGTGACAGTAATTTAAAACAATTTCCGATTCATCTTTGAACTTTTTTTTTTTTTTGAGATGAAGTCTCGTGCTGTCGCCCAGGCTGGAGTGCAGTGGTGCAATCTTGGCTCACTGCAACCTCCACCTCCCAGGTTCAAGTGATTCTCCAGCCTCAGCCTCCCGAGTAGCTGGGATTACAGGCCTGTGCCACCACACCCAGCTAAATTTTGTATTTTTTAGCAGAGACGGGGTTTCACCATGTTGGCCAGGCTGGTCTCAAACTCCTGACCTCAGGTGATCCACCTGCCTTGGCCTCCCAGAGTTCTGGGGTTACAGGCATGAGCCAACGTGCACAGCCTGAACTTCTTGATACATAATTCCTTTATTCCAAAATTAAAATATTAAAATTTCTGAACATCAGGAATGGTGCAGCTATTGAAAAATGTGAAGGCACAAATACTTCAAACAGGCAGAAACCTGTTAGTAGAAACCCCTACTAAAAATACAAAATTAGCCAGGAGTGGTGGCCCATGCCTGTAGTCCCAGCTACTCGGGAGGCTGAGGCAGGAGAATCACTTGAACCCGGGAGGCAGAGTTTGCAGTGCGCTGAGATCGCGCCATTGCACTCCAGCCTGGGCAACAAGAGCAAAACTCCATCTCAAAAAAAAAAAAAAAAAAAGAAGAAAGAAAGAAACCAGCAAAACAATTTGGGTTATTAGCAAACCTTGGCATGGTGGGTGTGCTCTCCATCTTGGAAATTAATCGTGCCAAAAGTATCTGTTGGGCTTTTCGTTGTGTGCTTTTCAACAGACCATTGTTCACTTTCTTTACCCTTGGCAGCTGAGATGGTCCAGGAATAATCTATCCCAGCATGGTCTCCAATCAGTCGGCCACAGTAACACCTTAAATTGAAGACCAAAAAAAAATTCAACTTCAAAATAGAAAATAGATGCAATATGTCTACCTTTTTCTAAAGTAATGTATAGATGCCATATACTATTTCTTAAAACTTCACATTAAGGTTTATATTAGATTTCTAACATAGGACTGTCTTCTAAGTTTAGAAACACTATTAGTGGTTCTCTCTCTTGGCTGCACATTAGGATAATTTGGAGAATTTTTTTTTTTTAATTATACTTTAGGTTTTAGGGTACATGTGCACAATGTGCAGGTTTGTTACATATGTATCCATGTGCCATGTTGATTTCCTGCACCCATTAACTTGTCATTTAGCATTAGGTATATCTCCTAATGCTGTCCCTCCCCCCTCCCTCAACCCCACAACAGTCCCCAGAGTGAGATGTTCCCCTTCCTGTGTCCATGAGTTCTCATTGTTCAATTCCCACCTATGAGTGAGAACATGCGGTGTTTGGTTTTTTGTCCTTGTGATAGTTTACTGAGAATGATGTTTTCCAGTTTCATCCATGTCCCTACAAAGGACATGAACTCATCATTTTTTATGGCTGCATAGTATCCCATGGTGTATATGTGCCACATTTTCTTAATCCAGTCTATCGTTGTTGGACATTTGGGTTGGTTCCAACTCTTTGCTATTGTGAATAGTGCCGCAATAAACATACATGTGCATGTGTCTTTATAGCAGCATGATTTATAGTCCTTTGGGTATATACCCAGTAATGGGATGGCTGGGTCAAATGGTATTTCTAGTTCTAGATCCCTGAGGAATCGCCACACTGACTTCCACAATGGTTGAACTTTTTTTTAAAGGCAGGAATATCTTGGAGACATTGAAAGTTTGGTTCCAGTCCACTGCAATAAAGTGAATATGGCAATAAAGCTAGTCACACAAATAGTTTGGTTTCCTAGTGCATATAGTAGTTATGCTGACACTATACTGTAGTCTATTAAGTGTTCAATAGCATTACGTCTAAAAAACAATGTACATAACTTAATTAAAATAATTTATTGCTAAAAAACGCTACCAACCATCTGAGCCTTCAGTGAGTTGTAATCTATGTGCTGGTGAAGGGTCTTCTCTCGATGTTGATGGTTGCTAACTGATCAGAATGGTGGTTGCTGAAGACTAAGGTGGCTGGGGCTATGTCTTAAAATAAGACAACAGTGAAGTTTGCCACATTGATTGACTCTTCCTTTCACAAAAGATTTCTCTGTAGCATGTGATGCTATTTGATAGCATTTTACCCACAGTAGAACTTCTTTCAAAACTGGAGTCAATCCTCTCAAACTCTGTCACTGTTTTATCAACTAGATTCATGTCATATTCTAAATCCTTTGTTGTCATTTCTACAACGGTCAATCTTCACCAGTAGATTCCATTTCAATGAACCATTTTCTTTGTTCATCCATAAGAAGCAACTCCTCATCTAATCAAGTTTTTTAATGAGATTCAGTTACACCCTTCAAGCTCCAGTTTTAAACGTAGATGTCTTGCTATTTCCAGCACCTTCTACAGTGACTTCCTCCACTGAAGTCTTGAACCCCTCAAAGTCATCCATGAAAGTTGGGATCAACGTCTCCAAAACTCTCATTAATGTTGCATTTTGACCTCCTCCCATGAATCACGAATGTTCTTAATGGCATCTAGAGTGGTGAATCCTTTCCAGAAAGTTTTCAATTTACTTTGTCCAGATCCATCAGAGGAATCACTATCTACAGCAGCTAAAGCCATACAAAATGTATTTCTTAAATAATAAGAGTCGAAATTTAAAATTATTTCTTGATGCATGGGCTGCAGAAGGGATGTTGTGTTAGCAGGCATGAAAACAACATTCATCTCCTTGTAATATTTCCATAAGAGCTCTTGGGTGACCAGGTGCGTGGTCAATAAGCAGAAATATGTTTAAAGGAATCTTTCTTTTTTAAAACAGTAGATCTCAACAGTGGGCTTAAAATATTCAGTAAACCATACTAAAAACAAATGTACTGACATTCAGGCTTTGTTGTTCCATTTATAGAGCACAAGCCGAGTAAATTTAGCATAATTATTAAGGGGCCTAAAATTTTGGCATGGTAAATGAGGGCTGGCTTTAACACAAAGTCACCAGCACTGATACTGATGGACTTGCTCGATCCAAGGTTCCCACAAACCTCCAATTGTCTCGTAACAAGAGAGTCAGCCTGTTCTTTGAAGCTTTGAAGCCAGACATTGACTTCTCTCTAGCTATGAAAGTCTCAGATGGCATCTTCTTCCAACATAAGGCTGTTGGTCTACATTGAAAATCTTTGTTTAGTGTAGGTACCTCATCAATAATCTTAGCTAGATCTTCTAAATAACTTGCTGCAGCTCCTCTGTTAGCATTTATTGCTTCACCCTGAACTTTTATATTACGGAGACTGCTTCTTTCTTTAAACCTCATGAACCAACATCTGCTAGGTTCAGACTTTTCTTTCGAAGCTTTCTCACCTCTCTCAGACTTCATAGAATTGAAAAGAGTTAGGACCTTATTCTGGATTAGTCTTTCATTTAGGGGAATGCTGTGGCTGGTTTGATCTTCTATCCAGACCACTCAAACTTTCTTCATATCAGCAATAAAGCTGTTTCTTTTCTTATCATTTGTGTGTTCACTGGAGTAGCACTTATAATTTCCATCAAGCACCTTTCCTTTGCATTCACAACTTGGCTAACTGTTTGGCACAAGAGGCCTAGCTTTCAACATATCTCAGCTTTCAACATGCCTTCCTCACTAAGCTTAATTATTTCTAGCTTTTGATTTAAACTGAGATATGCGAGACTCTTTATTTCATTTTGTTTCACTAAGTGGCCATTATAGGATTATTAATTTGCCTAATTTCAACATTGTGGCATCTCAAGGTAGAGGGAGGCACAAGGAGAGGGAGAGAGACAGGATCGGTCAGTGGAATAGTCAGAACATATACAACATTTATCTAATTGGTTTGCCCCATCTTATATGGGTGCAGTTCATGACACTCCAAAACAATTACAACAGTGACATCAAAGATCGCCGATTAAAAATTGTCATAACAGATACAATAATGATAAAATAAAAAAGTTTGAAATATTGTGAGAATTATTAAAATGTGATGCAGAGACAAGAAATGAGCATGTGCCATTGGAAAAATGGCACTGAGAGACTTGCTCAATGCAAGGTTCCCACAAACCTCCACATTATAAAAAATGCAATATCAGTAAAGCACAATAAAGTAATCAACATGAGGTACGCCTGTACTAAAAATCTCTTGCATACTCATGTTCATAGCAGCATTATTCTGAATATCCACAAAGTGGAAGCAACCCAAATGTCCATCAGTGGAGAAGTGGACAAACAATATGTGGTATATAAATACCATGGTATATGATTCAGCCTTAAAAAGGAAGAAAATTCTGACATATGCTATAATATGGAAAAACCTTGAAGACATTATGCTAATTAAAAGAAGCCAATCACAAAAAGATAAACAGGCCAAGTGCAGTGGCTCACACCCGTAATTCCAGCACGTTGGATGGGTGAGGTGGGAGGATCGCTTAAGGCCAACAGTTCATGACCAGCCTGGGCAACATAGCAAAACCCTGTCTCTACAAAAAAATATAACAACTAGCCCCATGTGGTGGAGCAAGTCTATAATCTCAGCTACTAGGGAGGCAGGAAAATCACTTGAGCCTGGGAGGGAGAGGCTGCAGTGAGCCGAGATTACATCACTGCACTCCAGCCTGAGCAACAAAGCCAGACTCTGTCTCAAAACAAAATAAAAAGTAAGAATAATTTATCATTTTATGCATTATCTACAACATGTTGAATAAAACTAACAAAAATACAAATGTAGAGGGAAAGAGTTATAATTTAGATGAGTAAAATGAGCCTCTCTGACATTTTGGGATGGATGATTTAAAAAAAAATTTACGTAAAAAATAAAAAGAGCCTCTCTAGGAAATCAATTTGACATCAAGAGAGTTCTTATCTCTTCAAAATGAATATCAAGAAGCAGAGAAAATTTGTCATTTATTGTAAATAATTGAGTACAGTTCCTACTGTGACTTTCACCTCACCTTGATTAATCAACAGATAAGTTCATTAGATAAGCTGATTAATCAACAGATAAGTTGAGTCTGCTTAGCTGCCTGGATATTAAATTTCTGTTTTCTTTAGATTTCTTGTCAATACAAACAAGTCAATTTATGGCCCAGTATATGAATAGACATTTAAGGTGCAAATTGTTTGCTTCTTTTTTTTCCCTATAATTAAAGCTCATTCTCTTCTTAAAGGGAAATTCATATTTCTACATTTATGTACCTCCTTTGCAAGAAGGGCCCTATTATATTATTTTAAAGTTCTTGCTGTACCTAATTCTCATGTAAAACAATTATATTGTTTTCTGGTATGAACTTCAGTGACAAATTTTTAAATGAGAATTAGATAGGTATAGCAGGAACTTTAAAAACTGAAAACATTTTTCTTATCGATATTTTAGATTGTCTTTTTTTTTTTGAGACAGAGTCTTGC
The DNA here is from genome assembly GCF_028878055.3 of Symphalangus syndactylus. Taxonomy (NCBI): domain Eukaryota; kingdom Metazoa; phylum Chordata; class Mammalia; order Primates; family Hylobatidae; genus Symphalangus; species Symphalangus syndactylus. The sequence goes on along the minus strand of NC_072425.2, from coordinate 69,583,390 downwards.
TCTGTTGCCCAGGCTGGAATACAGTGGCACGATCTCTGCTCACTGCCACCTCCACCTCCTGGATTCAAGCAATTCTCCTGCCTCAGCCTCCCAAGTAGCTGGGATTACAGCGGTGTGTCACCACACCTGGATAACTTGTTTGTATTTTTAGTAGAGACGGGGTTTCACCATGTTGCCCAGGCTGGCCTTGAACTATTGACCTCAGGTGATCCACCCACTTCGGCCTTCCAAAGTGCTGGGATTACAGTCGTGAGCCACTGCTCCCGGCTATTTTACAATATTTTTCTAAAATGCACACTTTTAAGAAATTATCTTCATCTATTAAAATCTTCGGACCTGGGTTTGTTTATAAGTCCCAAAAAGCCTAGTCATTGATCCTATGAGTCTACAAATCACACATGGCTCCATGCACTAATCCACCATGACATTATTCCTTTCCTACCTTGAGTATACAGACGAGGTGTTGTTCTGCAAGCCAACAATGGTCTTTTCACAATTAGGTGCTGCTATTCACGCACCGTCAAGTTTTAACTGAAAATGGTTGCCAATGTCAAGTATTAGCAAGGACACATTTCCTTTGTAAAAAAAATTTTTTTAATTATTATTAGTTTTAACATTCTCACTTTTTAAAATTTTCACTTTTTAGTTTGAGATAAGGTCTTACTCTGTCACCCAGGCTGGAGTGCAGTGGTGTGACCATGGCTCACTGCAGCCTCGACTTCCCGTGCTCAATCAATCCTCCCACTTCAGCCTCCCATGCAGCTGGAATTATAGGCATGGACTATCACGTCCGGCTAATTTGGGGTTTTGCCATGTTGCCCAAGCTGGTCTTGAACTCCTGGGCTCCAGCAATCCTTCTCCCTCAGTCTCCCAAAGTGCTGGGATTTTTAATCATTATTTTAAGATGTTAATTTGCATTCAATATTGTCAAAGGCAGGCTGCTCTGATGGTAGTAGGTTATCAGAACTTACTAACATTAGTGTCACTAAAGTTGGTATACAACCCCCCACTGCTAAATTTGACTGGCTTTAAAAATATATATATATAGTCAAAGACAAAGTATACTCTAAACCATTGTCATTCTTGATTTTAAGGGCCATAAGTAACTTTGTGTCTCTGATTAAAGTTATGAAGTCTACACTCAGGAATTCTGAAAAATAGATAAATAATGAAGTTATGAAGCCCATCTCAAGAAAAAATATATAGGTAGTAGTAGTTCTTCCTTATCTTCAGGGCATATGTTCCAAGACCTCCAGTGGGTGCCCAAAACCGCAGATAATACCAAACCTAATTGCTGTCAATCAGAACAGGTTTCTGTTCATGTCTTCCACCCACAAATGCAACGACTGTTTCATTTTAACTAAGCACTTATCAAAATTATGGCCCTGTGGCAGGGCCACAGGTACAGCAGTAAAACTAGCACGAATTTTTTTTTCCTTCTTCACAATTTCATGGATAGAAGATGGATTTGTACCACAGATCTTAGCAACCTCAGCTAACTTTTATTCTTACCTTATTAAGCTGAGAACTTTCACCTTTTCACTTAAAGAAAGCACTTTATGGCTTTTTGGCATGTCCAAATTGCCTGCATCACTACTCTTGCACTTTGGAGCCATTATGAAGGGTTACTTGGATTCAAGTACTGCAATACCAAGACAGTCAATCTGATAACCCTGACAGCTACTAAGCCACTAACAGGTGGGGAGCGTCTGTAGCATGGCTAGGCTGGACAAAGGAATGATTCATGTCCTAGGTTGGACAAAGCAAATGGCAAGAGATTTTATCATGCCACTCAGAATGGCACGCAATTTTAAACCCATAAATTGTTTTTCTTCTGGGATTTTCTATTTAATATTTTTGGCCCATGAGAAACTGAAACAATGGAAAGCAAAATGGCAGAAAAGGGGGGACTACTCCTTCCAAATTTCTAAACCTTCTTTGATTAAAAATCACATCCTGGTCCACAGTTTTCCCCAATTGCCCTGCCTCCAGCTAGATAGTAATGCCTACAATGCCCTGCCTGAAAGAGTCAATATTCTTCTTGACAGCTTTTCATTCTAAATTTCAGTGTCTATATTCTGATGCACAATTAATTCCATGGACTACGTAAGGTGCAGTACACATTAGTAAATGTTATATTTAACTTCTATATATCTGCTTATCTGATGACAAATATGTACAGTGAGAAGAAAAAAAAGTAAAGAAATCTACACAGAACCAGAGCTCAATTTCCAAAATGTTCCAAAGAGACAATAGAGACAAATACATTTGAGTACATGGTGGAGAAATGTGGCTAGCTGTTATGGACTGAATTGTGTTCCAACAAAATTCATATGCTGAAGCTCTGACCCCTAATGTGACTGTATTAATTACCTCCTTAAAGTTAAATTAAGTTAAATTCAGCACGGCACGGTGTCTCACGCCTTTCATCCCAGCACTTTGAGAGGCCGAGGGGGCCAGATCACCTGAGGTCAGGAGTTCTAGACCAGCCTGGCCAACATGGTGAAACCTCATCTCTACTAAAAATACAAAAAATTAGCCAGGTGTGGTGGCAGGTGCCTGTAATCCCAGCTATTCAGGAGGCTAACACAGGAGAATCGCTTGAACCTGGGAGGCGGAGGTTGCAGTGAACTGAGATTGCACCATTGCACTCCAGCCTGGGCAATAAGAGTGAAACTTTGTCTCAAAAAAAAAAAAAAAAAAAAAAAAAAAGTTAAGTTAAATTAAGTCATAAGGATGGAGGATTAATTTGATAGAAATGATGTCCTTAGAAGAAGAGGGAGAGATCCCCAGGATGTGTGCACACAGGGAAAAACCATCTGAAGACACAATAAGAAGGTGACCATCTGCAAGCCAAGGAGAGACCACAAGAGAAGCCAACCCTGCAAACAACTTGGTCTTGGATTTCTGACCTCCAGAACTGTGAGAAGTTCATTTCTGTTGTTTAAGCCACCTAGTTTGTGGTATTTTGTTATGGCAGCTCTAGATGACTAAAATCCTGGCTATAGAACAGTGGGTTGTACCTGACAAGCAGGGGTACCCAAAAACAAGAGCTGAAGTGCAGGCAGCCTAGGCCATAAACGGTAAGCATCTAGGAAGTGATGTGTCCTGGAGCAAAAGCACTGGACCAGGAGATGGCCAATGCCGTGCAAATCCCTGCTCTCCCAAACCCTCTATTTCTTCAACTGCAGTAATGTTAAGCATTGGTTGGACAAGGTGGTCTCTGATGTCTTTCCTTTCCTTTCATTGTGTAACTGAGAACCTGTAGCAATGCTCAGTGTTCAGGACCCTGCTCTGAAAGAGGTGATCAGTGGGCTAAGGATACTTATTGTGCAGCTACTGTATTGAGCAGCATGTCAGGTACATGGTGAGAAGTTACAGGGGAAACAGAAGTGTCTACAACTTACAATCTCTTCAGAGAACTAGAACAGGGCTGGGCACAGTGGCTCACGTCTGTAATGCCAGCACTTTGGGAGGCCGAGGCAGGCTGGTCACTTGAAGTCAGGCATTCAAGACCAGCCTGGCCAACATGGTGAAACCCCGTCTCTACTAAAAATACAAAAATCAGCTGAGCGTGGTGGCACGTGCTTGTAATCTCAGTTACTCAGGAGGCTGAAGCACGAGAATCGCTTGAACCTAGGAAGCGGAAGTTATAGTGAGGCGAGGTTGGGCCATTGCACTCCAGCCTGGGCGACAGAGGGAGACTCTGTCTCAAAAAAAAGATAACCAGAACAAGTGCAGGTGATGAAAACTTCAGTTTATGTAAAAACCAACATAAGACCGGGCACGGTGGCTCACGCCTATAATCCCACCACTTTGGGAGGCTGAGGTGGGTGGATCACATGAGGTCAGGAGTTCAAGACCAGCCTGGCCAACATGGTGAAACCCTGTCTCCACTAAAAATACAAAAATCATCCAGGTGTGGTGGCAAGTGCCTGTAATCCCAGCTTCTCAGGAGGCTGAGGCAGGAGAATTGCTTGAACCTAGGAGGCAGAGGTTGCTGCGAGCCGAGATCACACCATTGCACTTCAGCCTGGGTAACAAGAGAGAAACTTCGTCTCAAAAAAAAAAAAAAACAACAAAAAGGCAAAGTAAGAATATAGGGGTTTCAAATGGAAAGGTTCTTAATGTAAAGGGAGGCACAGTAATCCCAAATGTACAGAATAGACATAATCAGGATCTACTAGTTAGAATGGTGTCATCTGACCATCTTTTGGAACAAGGGTCACCCTTCAAAATGAAGCAGCATCTATTAAAACACAAGACAAATGATTTATCTGCCTGGCTTTTTCTACACAGAACATAAATTGAAGTAACCACATCTGGAGAGATAACTCATTATGCTTTTATAAGGCAGTTCTTTAGTGCAAACCAACTTTCACATTAAGTATATCTCTATTCTGATTATCTATTTGATTTGAGTTGACATTTTATTCTTTTTTTTCAGTTCATTAAATTGTAGCAAGATCCCATAGAAGAAACAGATCTCCAAAATTAAAACATATATATTCATATTTGTCCCTTTAATTACAACTTTGGAAGTCTCAAAGAACCTATCACCAACAAGTACTAAAAGCTCACTTTATATAAATGTCAATTCCAGGAGGGGGGTAAAAAAAGTCAATTCCCTCTCAAATTGTTTTATAAATTCAGTAAAATACCCATCACTCAGAGCATTTCATAGCCATGTTAAAAACAAAAAATAAAATAAATTTAAAAAGAAAAAAAGACATCAAAATCTCAAAATATTTTTCAGGGAACAAGACAAGGTAATTCTAAAATTTATATTATATCGGCTGGGCACGGTGGCTCACGCCTGTAATCCCAGCACTTTGGGAGGCCAAGGAGGGTGGACCATTTAAGGTCGGGAGTTCGAGATCACCCTGGCCAACATTGTGAAACCCCATCTCTGCTAAAAATACAAAAAATTAGCCAGGCGTGGTGGTGGGCCCCTGTAATCCCAGCTACTCGGGAGGCTGAGGCACGAGAATCGCTCGAACCTGAGAAGTGGAGGTTGCGGTGAGCCAAGATTGCACCACTGTGCTCCAGCTTGGGTGACAGAGCTAGACTCTGTCTCAAATATATATATATTTTTTATATATATATTATATATATATTTTATATATATATTATATATATATTTTATATATATATATTATATATATATATTATATATATATTTTATATATATATAATATATATATTATATATATATTTTATATATTTTTTATATATTTTTTATATATATATTTTATATATATTTTTTATATATATATTTTTATATATATATATATAAAACAATCACTTATTGACAAGGAGATTTAGGATTGTTTTTAAGTATTGCAATATAGTCCAGGTGTGGTGGCTCCCAGCACTTTGGGAGGGCGAGGCAGGAGGATCACTCAAGGCCAGGAGTTGTAGAACAGCCTGGGTAACATAGCAAGAACCCATCTCTACAAAAAATAAAAAACAAAAAAAATCAGCCAGACACAGTGGTACATGCCAGGAGGGGGGTAGCTACTCAGGAGGCTGAGGAGTGGGGATCACTTGAACCCAAGAGTTTGAGGTTGCAATGAGCTATGACTGTACCACCGCACTTCAGCCTGGGAGACAGAGCAAGACCTTGCCTTTAAAAATTAGATTTTTTTTAAATGATAGTATTGCAATGTAGCGGAACTGCTTTTTAAAACATACTATTTTAAAGAAAATGTTTACTTTTTCTTTTTCTTTTTGAGACAGGATCTTGCTGTGTTGCCCAGGCTGAATGTGAACTCCTTGGCTCAAGCTATCCCCCATCCTCAGTCTCCTGAGTAGCTAGGACTACAAGCATGTGCCCACCACACTTGGCTAAAATTTTCTTTCAATAAAAAAAAAATCTGTATAAATGCATAAAAGTGTTTTGAAAAGTAAAAACAATTTTTAAAAGATAAATAAAGTATAGGAAACTTTCCCTATCAGATATCAAGACATATATTACAAAACTATAATAATGAAACAGAGTGGCATTTGACAAGCGTAGAAGTAGATCAAAATACTGAAAAGAAAGCCCAGAAACAAAGCCACAGATGGATAGAAATGTGGTATATAACACAGACAGCATCAGAAATGAGTGAGACTAGGAGAGACTGCTCAGTAACTCGTATTAGGACATTTGGCTCTCCCTATCAAAAAAATAAAACTAGTCTCAGCTAGGTGCAAAAATGACTAGTTTTTAACCATTTTTAATTTCTAAGAGGTATAAAAGTAGATGCTTTTCCAATATTTTCCAATATTTTTATTTTTTATTTGAGACAGGGTCTCACTCTGCCACCCAGGTAGGAGTGCAGTGGTGTAATCACAGCTCATTGAAGCCTTGACCTCCCAAGCTCAAGCAATCCTCTCACCTCAGCCTTCTGTGTAGCTGGGTATACAGGCACACACCAACACGTCCCGCTACAATTTTGGGGGTTTTGGTTTTGCTTTTGCACGTCGAGACAGGGTTTTACCATGTTTTCCAAACTGGTCTCAAATCAGAGCTCAAGCAGTCCACCTGCCTTGGATTCCCAAATTCCTGGCATAATGGGTGTGAGTGACCGTGCCTAGCCCCAAATGTTTTTTTCCAAGAATAAATTTAACTTTGGTTCAATCCATTATATAAACTTCGGGCTATGATCAGAATTAAGAAAATTTCATTTCCTTCCACTTACAAAACAGAAAGGTAAAAACGGTCACATCGTTTAAAATGCAAATCACTGTTAAAATTTGTATTGCACTAAAGAGCTGTTTTTGCCCATAAGCTTAGTATGCATACACGGCACCTGCAAGTCGTACATCAATTACAGTCCCGTATGTGCATGCAGCATCTTCATTATCCAAATGTGATCATAAAACTAAAATGTAATGCTTTACAAGTGTTTCCCTTGGTAGAAATTCCTGTCAAAGGCCCTTAGCCAATTTACATGTCTCAGTAATTCAAGTAGTCTATTACGTTTGAATACTCATTCTCCATCAAAAACATCTTTTTAAAACTTCCCTTGGAAAGGTAAATTGCATGCACCATTTACTGAATCCATTCAAGATATGAGGAAACTGTCCCAGTGAATTTTAAATAGGGTGCCTAAAAGCTAAAAGGAATCTTGCTTATCTAAGTCTTACCTGATTAAATTCTGGCAGACCTGGCATACTGGAGTACATCTAAATTAAAGAAATAAAACCTCTGTTAGTTTGTTGGTGTATTTGAAAATACATTTAATGCTTGTACAGTAAATATCTATTATTTTCCATGATCTAGAAATCAAGGTTTGCTGAAATTCATATATCACGTTCCAAATATTCCATTATGGCGTTTACTACATATAATTACTACAGCAACTATGATCTAATTAATACAACATTCAGTTTAGAACCAAAATACCTCAATTTAAATCTCATTGATTTAACAATTACTCTAAGCCCCAGTTTCTACATCTGAAAATAATATCTGCTTCATAAGGTTATTAAAATAATTATCGGAGATAATAATACGTAATGTGTCTTATGGTACCTGGTAAAGACAGTTTGTACAATAATGTAGCTATTATTATTATTAAACTATGAAGATAACACAGATTTCTTGAGAATCAAGAAAATAGATATATGTAAACCACTTTAAAACCATAAAGCACAGGCCGGGCGCGGTGGCTCACGCTTGTAATCCCAGCACTTTGGGAGGCCGAGGCGGGCGGATCACGAGGTCAGGAGATCGAGACCACGGTGAAACCCCGTCTCTACTAAAAATACAAAAAATTAGCCGGGCGTGGTGGCGGGCGCCTGTAGTCCCAGCTACTCGGAGAGGCTGAGGCAGGAGAATGGCGTGAACCCGGGAGGCGGAGCTTGCAGTGAGCCGAAATCGCGCCACTGCACTCCAGCCTGGGTGACAGAGCGAGACTCCGTCTCAAAAAAAAAAACAAACAAACCATAAAGCACTATCAAAAAAGGGACATTTGGTATAATTATAAATTATCCTTTATTAATCTTTCTTTTTTATTATTCAGAAGAACCTTATAGATTTAGGGGTTAGCACTGTGGTCATCAATTATATTTTTGGGCCAGGCACAGTGGTTTATGCCTGTAATCCCAGCACTTTGTGAGGCTGAGGTGGGAGGATTGCTTGAGTTCAGGAGTCCAAGACCAGCCTGGGCAACATAATGAGACCTTGACTCTTATAAAAATTCACAAAATTAGCCCTGTGTGCTGATATGTGCCTGTGGTCCCAGCTACTTGGGAGGCTAAGATGGGAGGATTGCTTGAGTCCAGGAGGTTGAGGCTTCAGTAAGCCAAGATCATGCCACTGTACTGCAACGTGGGGCACACAGAAAGATCCTGTCTCAAAATATGTGTGCGTATGTGTGCCTGTGTGACTGTGTGTGTGTATGTGTGTGAAGAAGTATTAACAGGGAATTCTAGTTAAAATAATGGAAGAAAAGGTAATGTTCACAAAATAAGGGCCGCCCTAAGTTATTCAGAAACTAATATTCAGGACTTTTATTTCTTCCTGTCCCAGCCTTTTGGGAATGCCTTTTCTCAGAAGCTTTCCTTCAACAGTAAATTGAAAATGAGAAGGAAAAAGATGTTATAATCAAATGTATCAGATTTGTTTCTTATTGGGAGCTACAAAAAGAATAAAACGCAGAAACTTTTATTGATATTTTAAAAAGTGAATTATCACCCTCTTCCTGTGCACCAATAGTGAAGAAAACTGCATAAAAGCTACAATTCTGAGAATTTTACTAGGATCTAAAAAAAAGGCTGGCATAGAAGAAATAGCCATAATCATCCATTAACTTTTATCTACAATCCCACAATATAGAGACTGTTTTTTCACTTGCTAAAGTATACTATGCCTTGGAACATTCATGGAATTACAATCATTGATATTCTTCTTGAGTCTATGGGCTAGTAAAGGACTTAGTAATTTCATCACGTTTTTTTGAGATTCAAGATTATTGTAAAAATGATTTTTTTATTCACAGATACAAAATGAGCCACCTGAATCAACTTGCATTCCATTACAGTCACCACCACATAATGTCATAAAAAATGAAGGGGAAAAACAAGGTTATCTTGGCATACTATAAACCTTTCTTAAGCAGGTAAAATGAGAATTTCCAATCACAAGACTTACAAATCATAGGTAATTCAATAAGGGTGGGACTAGTAAATATTTAACGAAGGCAAGGAACACTATTTCAGTCATCTCCAAAGAACTAGAATTTCAAAAACCTTACCATGCTACCCTTCATAACACATAGTTATGAGTTCTAAACCTTAAAGGCATATAAGGACAAATGCTCAAAAAAAATCTAAAAATAGAGTGGTTCCCTTACTTAAAATATTACTCTTCTATTTTCCTTTTAATTTATTTTTCCAAGGGCAATGTCAATCTTAATTTCACAGACCTGATTACCCAGAGGAATTTTCCATAGCCCTTTCTTCCCCTGTCTTTCACTAGTTGCTTTTTTGACCTTTGTTCTACAAGTAGAGCTTCCAAAGCATTGTCAAGAACTCAGTAGTCAAACTCAAATTATTCCATTCTGCTGCCGATTATCTGCTCAATCAAAAAGCCTATGGGCGGCCGGGCGCGGTGGCTCACGCTTGTAATCCCAGCACTTTGGGAGGCCGAGGCGGGCGGATCACAAGGTCAGGAGATCGAGACCACGGTGAAACCCCGTCTCTACTAAAAATACAAAAAAAAAAAAAAAAAAAAAAATTAGCCGGGCGTGGTGGCGGGCGCCTGTAGTCCCAGCTACTCGGAGAGGCTGAGACAGGAGAATGGCGTGAACCCGGGAGGCGGAGCTTGCAGTGAGCCGAGACTGCGCCACTGCACTCCAGCCTGGGTGACAGAGCGAGACTCCGTCTCCAAAAAAAAAAAAAAAAAAAAAAAAAAAAAAAAAAAAAAAGCCTATGGGCGCTCACTTCGGCAGCACACATACTAAAATTGGAATGATACAGAGAAGATTAGCATGGCCCCTGCTCAAGGATGACGTGCAAATTCATAAAGCGTTCCATAAAAATAAAGTCTATGGAAGGAAAATGGAACTGAAATTACCTGTTCATCTAATCTGGGCACAGTGTACTGAAATATACCAGTCACTATTTTCCACAGATACTTTAGTTGGGGATAAGAAACATTCACAATATTTTGAATATTCAATATTCAGAAAATGTAAATTATTGATTCCAACCCAGTGAAATGGATGTAACACTAGATATTTCTGTAACGTCTATCCCCCCATCAAGAGGAACAGAAGAATCAAGTAGAATGAAATCCACGACAATATTAACAGTGACAGCATTAAGAATAACTTCTTTATACTTCATTAAATTCCTTAAACAGATATTTATCACTGGGCTCGGTGGCTCGCACCTGTAATCCCAGCACTTTGGGAGGCCGAGGTGGGTGGATCACGAGGTCAGGAGATCGAGACCATCCTGGCTAACACGGTGAAACCCTGTCTCTACTAAAAGTACTAAAATTAGCCGGACGTGGTGGCAGGTGCCTGTAATCCCAGCTACTCGGGAGGCTGAGGCAGGAGAATCGCTTGAACCTGGGAGGTGGAGGTTGCAGTGAGCTGAGATCGCGCCATTGCACTCCAGCCTGGAGGACAAGAGCGAGACTTCATCTCAACAAAAAAACAAAAACACAGATATTTATCAAGAGCCTACTATGTGGCAGGCACTGTCACAGACACTGGAGTAAGAGTAAGGTACAAATTGACAAGGTCCCTGTTCTTCCCAGATTTTCTACAATAATCATGTATTATTTTTATAAAGTGAAAGAAATAAACATTGAAAATTCTAACTTTATAGATATGATCAGATCTTCTAAACAAGTCATATTTCTAAGTTTCTATAAATAGTCCTCCAGGTAGTGTTGCTTTTAAAAGAAGAATGTAATTGAAAATTTTACCTGTGAGGATTTTTTGAGCTGGGTATGATTGTGCTACATTCTCTCTTGTCAAATACTCCTTTAATCCAGGATTTCTGGGACTAAAAAGAAAGTGTCATTATTTTATACTCCAATTATGTGACAAAACAATGTAACCATAGTAGTTCCCACAGGTAAGAAATACTCAAGTATCATGAATGCTAATTAAAATGCCAAGACTAACCCCACACAGGCTAAGCATTTACCAGTTTCTATTACAGATAACATAGGCACAAATAAGCCAAATGTGAACATTAAACGACACGCAAAGTGAATATGCCCATAATCTCACTTTGAGTAACAAAAGCCCTACATGAACAAACCCCTAGCAAGGAAGTAAAGATGTAACTGATATATCCTCTTAAATCTGCCAAAAGTCACTTTTATATCTTGTACCATAATCCTATGGAATAAATATCAAGCTCCCAAAACTTCAAAATTTTTACCCATCAAGTCCCACTTTGGCTAAGATTTCACAGGAAGCTGGAAAGAGTGTCAGAGGAGAGATGTGACTCAGCAAGATTCGATACACATTCTGCAAGCATAGTTTACCACTGGGCGTGTTGTTTCAGGTTGCACAGCCTATAACTGTCCCTAAATCCAGTGAGACGTTGATACTCACTCTTCCTCCTAATAAACTCTCTCCCATTCTACAGAATCCATGTCATAGCCAAGCTCCTCCATAAGCTGTATTACAAGTCCAGTGGCAGAGGACACTGGACCGACTATACATCCCAGCTACTTATGAGTAGTTCTAATATAAAAGTATTTTGACTGTAAATCGTACAAGAATATGTGTCCTAGCCGGGTGCGGTGGCTCATGCCTGTAATCCAAACACTTTGGGAGGCCGAGGCGGGTGGATCACTTGAAGTCAGGAGTTCGAGACCAGCCTGGTCAATATGGTGAAACCCCATCTCTACTAAAAATACAAAAAATTAGCTGGGTATGGTGGCAGGCAACTATAATCCCAGCTACTCGGGAGGCTGAAGCGTGAGAATCACTTGAACCTGGCAGGCAGAGATTGCAGTGAGCCAAGATTGCACCACTGCACTCTGGCCTGGGTGGCAGAGTGAGACTCTGCCTCAAAAAAAAAAAAAAAAGGAATATGTGTCCGTATTACTTTATACACACATAGATATTCGAACAGCGATGAAAGGAAGGCTTTCTAAAAGGGAGCTTTTTCAAACTCCACGTCAGTGCAGTCCCCACTGCACTCTTACATCTATATCTATTCCCATTCTACTGCGGAGGGAAATGCACTGGGTCAGAAAATATGCTACAAATCCAGCTGTGGTACCTCATTATCACACTACCCTCAAAAAAAGTTCAGTGGATCTTGTCCAATATGCACCAATCCTAAACGTAAATGTTCATCACTGAACAGAACTGTAGATAATGGAAGTCCAGACTTTTTTAAGTAAAATAGAAAGGAGAAAAACAGAGATTAGTTGATGGGTTCCTGTGTATTTAAATCTTATCTATAAACAAGGAAAACTTCCCAGATCAAGGCCAGAGTCATCTTAAATCATTTTACTCTCATTCTTTTTGCGTGGTCAGCAGCATTTTCTATGTATTAAAAGACATTCACTAAATTGGCAAAACACGAAAAAACTTGGGAAAATCCAGAGTCATACAATTTATTTATTTATTTATTTTTCTTTTTTTTTTTTTTTTGAGACGGAATCTTGCTCTGTCGCCCAGGCTGGAATGCAATGGTGCAATCTCGGCTCACTGCAACCTCTGCCTCTCGGTTTCAAGCGATTCTCCTGCCTCAGCCTCCTGAGTAGCTGGGATGATAGGCGTGCACCAGCATGCCTGGCTAATTTTTGTATTTTTAGTAGCAACAGGGTTTCACCATGTTGGTCAGACTGGTCTCAAACTCCTGAACTCAAGTTGTCTGCCTGCCTTGGCCTCCCAAAGTGCTGGGATAACAGGCATGAGCCACCGCACCCAGCCCAGAATCATGGAATTTAAAAGAAACTAAATGAACAGGGAATTCAAAATCTATATTTCAACAAGAAATGACACAATCTGGCCGAGTGCAGTGGCCCACACCTGTAATCCCAGCACTTTGTGAGGCCGAGGCAGGTGGATCACTTGAGCCCAGAAGTTCCAGACCAGCCTGGGCAACATGGTGAAACCCTGTCTCTACAAAATGCAGGAATAAAAACAGCCATGCATGGTGGCATGTGCCTATAATTCCCAGCAACCCAGAAGGCTGAGGTGGGAGGATTGCTTAAGCCCAGGGAAGTCGAGGCTGCAGTGAGCCATGATTGTGCCACTGCACTCTAGCCTGGGCGACAGAGTGAGACCTTGTCACAAAAAAAAAGAAAAAGAAAGAAATGACACAATCTTTTTGAATCAGTCAGCCCTGTCCCCTATTCAAAAACGTTAACAATTTCATTTGTTCATTCTCCAAACATTTATTAAATACCTAAATTTTGCAAAGCACTGACAAACATGTTACAAAAAGTCAGTATGTCCTCAAAGAATTCTTCATTCTGAATTTCAAAATACCTGAATCTATGAATTCATTCAACAAATATTTTGGATAGGCCTCCACGCTGCATGCTGGGACTTCTATTGCAAACCAGACAAAGTTCCTGCTCTCAGTTAGAATAAAAAGGAGGAAACAGATAAGAAACTGATATCATTAAACTTTATGTGCACCAATTAACTATTTTTTTAAATGTTTTGTATTTTTCATGCCTCTGAGACAAGTTCAAGGCCAATTAACTATTAAAACCAGATGCTAAAAGGGTATCCAATGTAGAAGCCTATATAGACAAAATAGGCAAGCTGTGCTCAACCATTCACTTCTTTCAAAATGCTGAATGGCAGCTTTGTAGTAGGACTACCTGAACAAATTATTCAATTTCTTCATGCCTGTTTGTCTATCAAAATGGGGATAATAATAGTACCTCATAGAACTATTGAAAGGATTAGATAAAGGTTTAGAATTCTTTCTGGGACTTATTAAGTCTGAATAAAGCTTAGTTATTATTATTAGCAATATCAAAAGTAAAAATTGGCTTTGGGTTAACGGTCTGGGAACTTAACTTTGATGTATTTTTTTTTTTTTTTTCATAGAAAAATGCCTCCTGACCTCCAAATTTCCCTCACAGTTCCTCTCATACTATGATTTAATGACCTTTACAGGCTCACATCTTCCCTGGACTCCAGCTCCTATAGGCCCCAATGCCAGTCATTTCTATTGCCCCAGGGCCTAACCCAATGATTGTTGAATGAGCAACAAACATGCTGAAAATAGAACTTCAGGAACCCATGTATACCATTTTCCCTCCAAAGGTGTAAACAGGAAGCCTGTGCCATAACAAGAATGTGGAAACTTTCCTCCTTCAACTCCGGTTATCTTTTCTCAAAACTACCAGAAAAAAAAAAAAAAAAGCAGCCTTAGCTTGAAAATGTTTCAAATAATTCTCAATTTAGAACATTACTTCCCACCCTGCCAGCCTCGTAATAGTTCCTTTGCAATATACTCTCCAGCACACTTCGCAGAGGCCTCCATGTTCAGTTCAACAGAGAACCAAATGTTTGTTGGTTCTGATGGGACAAACACCCAGTGTGCTAGCTTCTGCCACTAGAGCAGCAAATTTATTGTGGCCGTGGTAGTTGAGAGTAAGGATTTTGACATTTCTGCAGCTATCATGGCAGTCTTCATCGACTGGATGTTTTTTTGCTTTTTAATTGTTGTAATTTAGGAGAGGGAAAGGCAAAGGAGAAAGAAGGGAAATAGTGTGTTGGTCTCAATTTGTGCCATCCTAAAACATAATCAGATTTTATATCTAATCTTTGGCCTGAGGTCAGGCTGGGGAATTACAAAGAAATGTTCAAAGACTAACATAGTGAGATATCTTGGGGAGGGATCCAAGTCTGAATGTGAAATTCATTTATGTTTCATATACATCTTATATGCACAAACAAAAGGTAATTTTACACAATATTTTTTTAAAATTTATACATAAAATTGTCCGGGTGTGGTGGCTCACGCCTGTAATCCCAGCATTTTGGGAGGCCAAGGCAGGCAAGTCACTTGAGGTCAGAAGTTCGAGACCAGCCTGGACAACATGGCAAAACCCCATCTCTACTAAAGATACAAAAATTAGCTGGACGTGGTGACGGGCACCTATAGTCCCAGTTACTCAGGAGGCTGAGGCATGAGAATCACTTGAACCCAGGAGGCAGAGGTTGCAGTGAGCTGAGATCATGCCACTGCACTCCAGCCTGGGTGACAGAACAGGACTCTGTCTCCAAATAAATAAATAAATAGTTTTATGCGTGAAACAAAGTGTTTTTGTTTTGTTTTGTTTTTTGTTTTGTTTTGTTTTTTTGAGACGGAGTTTCTCTCGCTGCCCAGACTGGAGTGCAATGGCACGATCTCGGCTCACTGCAACCTCTGCCTCCCGGGTTCAAGTGATTCTCCTGCCTCAGTCTCCCAAGTAGCTGGGATTACAGGTTCCTGCCACCACATCCAGCTAATTTTTGTATTTTTAGTAGAGATGGGGTTTCACCATGTTGGCCAGGCTGGTCTCAAACTCCTGACCTCAAGTGATCCACCCGCCTCGGCCTCCCAAAGTGCTAGGATTACAGGAATGAGCCACTGTGCCTGGATGAAACAAAGTTTTAAGCGCATTTCAACTGCCACCTGCCACGTGAGGTCAGATGTGAAATTTCCCGCCCATGGCCCTCAAAGTTTCAGATTTTAGAGCATTTCACATTTCAGATTTTCAGATTAGGGATGTTTAACCTGTATTTCCACTTTAAGGCTTTTTAGGGTTCCCAGATAAATTATCTTGGGATACTCTCTGAGAAGGCATAATTTCACAGATGTTCCTTAATTTTCAAAAAAGTGACTTTTTTTTTTTAAAAAAACATCCACAAGGTTGCATGATTGGAGGTAAAGGGAGACAAAGATAACAGGTCATCTGTTTTCTTTCTACAACTTTTTTGCACCTTAAAAAAATCTATCATCTAACAACTACTTCTTCAGTGGAACTGATAACTGACTCCCATTTTGATTTCCTGCATTCTCTCTTACACACATCACAGCACTAACAACGTTTACTTGCATTCACTGGGCCATCTCTCTCTCTCTCTCTTAACCTTATTGTAATCCACTTCAAAAGAGGGCATTATTTTATTTATCTTGGAATCCACAACACTAGAATGGGTCAAATAGACAATATTTTCAGACTCCAGATCAACACTTGTTATTTTTTCTTCAGAGCGCCTCCCTTGAAGGAAGAACCCCTTCAAAGTGCCAGGTAGATGGACTTCAGGATATACCATCAATCAATCTGTTGGCTCAGGGAATCCATCAGTGCAAAGCCAGCCCATCCACTTTCAAGTGTCAGCTCAGGGCCTTCTATCAGGTTCTGTCCAAATTCTGCAAGGATACCTACCTGACACTTGATCTAAGAGGGACAGTCTCAGAAAAACAGCATCCAAGCTCAAAATATCTAAAAACCAAGTTCCTGTTCCACCAACACTACCACAAAGTGTGTTGACTGATTTTCCACTAAATACTCTGTCCAGGAGGCAGAGAACACAAAGTAACCTTACACCTTCATCTCACTTTGGTGGTAAAAGGTGAGCACTATTTAGCTGGTAGTGATTTATTTTTGGTAATAACTCTAAAAATTGAATGTCAACTAAATAATTCACAATTCCCTAAAATGGCATTTCTCTTGAGTAGGTGAGAAATGTTACTAACATTTTCACATAGTGCTTTGCTAAGCAAAGGCATTTAGAACCTTGGAATGAGGCCTGGTGCAGTGGCTCACGCCTGAATCCCTGTACTTTGAAGGCCGAGGTGGGTGGATCACCTAAGGTCAGGAGTTCAAGACCAGCCTGGCCAACATGATGAAACCCTGTCACTACTAAAAATACAAAAAATTAGCCATGCATGGTGGTGGGTGCCTGTAATCCCAGCTACTCAGGAGGCTGAAGCAAGAGAATCGCTTGAACCCAGGAGGTGGAGGTTGCAGTGAGCTGAGATCATGCCACTGCACTCCAGCCTGGGCAACAAGAGAGAAATTCCGTCCCAAAAAAAAAAAAAAAAATAGAACCTCAGAATGAATTTCTAGATTGTATAAACTCATGAGTAAAGGAGTAAAACATTTATAAATCTTCCTGGAGCCAAATAGAGGATTAGAGGAACTCAACAGTAACCTTCCAAGTAAAGTGTATCAGAAAGGTGAAAAGTGAAATGCTATCATACCCCTTCCTTCCTCTTTCCAAATTGGTTAAAGCACTGATTTCAGCCCTAAAACCCAATTTCAAAATAGCAGTGAAAGACATCCTTTTCCTCAGTTGTCACTCACGCTTCAGGGTTTAACCAGTCTCCTGGGGAAGAAAACATGCAAATGAAACATTTGTAATTTCAGATCTTGTTAAATCATTCTGATAAAAAGGGAAGAGGAAATGGAAGGCTCCTTTATGAGTGTACTTTACAACTGTCCCTCGATAGTAAAATACAGAGATTTTGTATTTTAGGCCAAATGCTGGGCCTATTTGTAGTACAACCACTCTAATCTGGTTAGATTTTCCACCTATATGCACTCAATTCTCTCCAATTTCCAAGCTCCAAAATGCTCACAAATTTGTTATCTATGTTCACAGATGGTCTTCATTTATGCTCCAAATATCTTGTTAAATTATCCAAAATTTTACTAGTACTACATGCAAATGAACTACATGGCCTAAAAACAAGTCTTTTTTGGAGTGGCTCATGAAACTATGCTGTTATTTTTCTTTTAATACAGAGTCTTGCTATGTTGCCCAGGCTGAAGTGCAGTGGCTATTCACAGGTGTGATCACAGCACACTGTGGCCTCGAACTCCTAGGATCAGGTGATACTCCTGCCTCAGCCCCCTGAGAATCTGGGACTACAGATATGTACCACCATGACTGGGAAAAATATACTGTTAAATAATTGACTTTTAGGAAACTTACCAACCTCTCAGACAATAAAGCCTTTATTAGAAGTTACATGTTTGGCCAGGCATGGTGGCTCATGCCTAGAATCCCAGCACTTTGGGAGGCCATGACCTGAGAATCATTGAGCCCAGGAGATCAAGGCCAGCCTGGGCAACATATCGAGAACCCATGTCTACTTCCAATAATACAAAAAATAGAAACATTTTTAAAAAGAAGTTAAATTTTATTTATGACATTCATAGTAAGGTTTATATAGACAATGGAGATTATTTGTCTTATTTTTTTCAATATAGCACAGCAGAAAGAAAACACAACTCGATTTTGCTCCTTAAAATTTGGTGTACACTCATACCGCATGTGTAACTTAGACAAATTCAAAAGCTTTGCTAAAAGAATGAGAGAAGGCTAGAAGGTGAAAAATAAGACAGAGAGAGAAAAAATTTTAATAGTGTGGGCAGTTTCACTGTCATTCCACAATCATTAGGTTTGATTTTTTGTTGTTGTTGTTTTTTTTTTTTTTTCTTTGAGACAGAGTTTCACTCTTGTTGCCCAGGCTAGAGTGCAATGGCGTGATCTCGGCTCACTGCAACTTCCGCCTCCCAGATTCAAGCGATTCTCCTGCCTCAGCCTCTTGAGTAGCTGGGATTATAGGCATGCCCCATCACACCCGGCTAATTTTGTATTTTCAGTAGAGACGGGGTTTCACCATGTTGGCCAGGCTGGTCTTGAACTCCTGACCTCAGGTGATACACCCACCTCACTCTCCCAAAGTGCAGGGATTACAGGCGTGAGCCACCACGCCCAGCCTCAGGAGTATCTTATATCCAAAGGCAGCAGTTTTGAAACTTCTTGAGCTTAGGATCCTTTCATAATCATAAAAACTACCAAATACTCCAAAAAATATTTTATTTAAATTATGTCTACCAATATTTACCATATATGAAATTAAAACTGAGACATTTAAATATATTTACTCATTAGTTCATTTTAATCTGTTACATGCTAACACAAAAATTTTCCAAAAAAGTTCATAAACAGAGCATTGTCTTATATTTTTGCAAATCTCTTTCATGTCTGGCTAAAGATGGCTAGATTCTCATGTTTGCTTCTGCACTCAATCCTTTGCAATAAGTGGTTTTGCTTGAAGTATACAAAGAAAATCTGCCTCACAGAGACATGTAGTTGAAAAGGGAGAGTATTTTAATGGCTTTCTTAGATCATTGTGTATTCATCATGTACCCTTGGGAAAACTCCAGTGTACGCTCATGAGAGAATATGTCAAAAGGGCAAACAGCCTCTTAGTACCATTATGAAAATAATTTTGACTCTGAGGACCCTCTGAAAAGGTCTTAGAGACCTCTAGGAGTCCTTGGACCACATACAGAGAACTACTGCACACAAGTGACTGTGTATAGACACTAGATTGGAGTCTGTGAGAGCAAGAATATACCATTCCCCAGATGGTCTCAGTTCCCACATGCATATCTTAGTCTGCATACCTCATCTTAATGAGTAGATTCTAGTACTTCAAGATCCCCTGTTTAATCTGGTACTCAACTGAAGAAAGTTCCAACACAAGATAAAATCTTCATGTACTGTATTTTATGCTCAATGAAAGGGACTTTTCAAGGGTAGTTTGGAATGCATTCAATTTCTAAACTTACAGCCAACTTTAGTGCCTACCACACCCACCCTCTGGAAGATGTCGTTAAATTCAGTGACCTTGGGAAGCTTGTGAAGTGTGGAACCAGCCCTTTACAATCCATAGGCAGGATACATCCTATCAGTTTATCCACCTCTTTTAAAACATTGAAACCTCGAAAGGAAGAAACAAATGAAAAGAAAAATTGATACCTCTAAGAATAATAGGTTTATTCATTCATTTAAAAAAAAAATACGTTGACAGCCAGATGCAGTGGCTCACGCCTGTAATCCCAGCACTTTGGGAGGCCGATGTGCGGGGTCACGTGAGGTCAGGAATTCCAGACCAGCCCGGCCAACATGGCGAAACCCCAATTCTATTAAAAACAAAAAAAATTAACTGGGCAGAGTGGCACAGGCCTGTAATCCCAGCTACTCAGGAGGCTGAGGCAGGAGAATCACTTGAACCCAGGAGACAGAGGTTGCAGTGGGCTGAGATTGCACCCCTATACTCCAGCCTGACAGAGCAAGACTCCGCCAAAAAAAAAAACTTTGACACCTCATGTTATTCTGATTAAAATAAAAAAAATAAAAAAGTGTCCCGCCGGGTGGGGTTGCTCACACCTGTAATCCCAACACTTAGGGAGGCTGAGGCAGGTGGATCACCTGAGGTCAGGAGTTTGAGACCAGCCTGGCCAACACGATAAAACCCCATCTCTACTAAACACAAAAATTAGCTGGGCGTGGTGGTGCATGCCTGTAATCCCAGCTACTCGGGAGGCTGAGGCAGGAGAATCATTTGAACCCAGGAGGCGGAGGTTGCAGTGAGCCGAGATCATGCCACTGCACTCCAGCCGGGTCGACAGAGCGAGACTCCATCTCAAAAAATAAAATAAAATAAAGTGTCCCAAATGCCACCAGCAAATGAGAAGCACTTATGTTAACAAATGGGCACTAAGTACGGAAGTAGGTCATGTCACAAACATAGGCAACAGGACACTGGTGAAGGAGAAATTCCTTCTGCCTGTAGATACTTGAGATGTTTTCATGGAAGACACGGAATTTATGAAAGTTCTTGAAAGACAACAAAGGTTTTAAAAGGTGGTGAGGCAGTCCATGGTGGTTAGAAAAGCAGAGATTTCAGCCTAGAAGAAAATTTAGAAGAGGTTCACTTTAAGGTGATGATAAAAGCCATGAGGTCACTGAAGGACAGACAATAGAGAAGATCAAAGGGTCAAGAACTTTCAGAAACATCTAAACAAGGATGCAGAAGAAAGAGTTTGGGGGATAGAGAATAGAGACTTACTAGCCAGGATGGTGGTTTGATACCTGAATTAGGAAAGGGAGAAAGTTTCTCACTTTAGTAAAATGTTTGCATCATTACCAAAGTAGAAAATTTCAAAGAAAAACTGATAAGACATATTTAATACTAAAAAGAAGATAAGAAGAATGGCAATTTTGTCCATGATGAACAAACCGATTTCAAGAGATTCAGGAAAAAGGTTGTAAAACAGAGGAGATAGGTAGTTAGTGCAAGATTCTCTTGGGAGAAACAATACTAAAAACAATAGTCAGGGCCAGCCTGTAATCCCAGCACTTTGGGAGGCCAAGGCAGGAAGATCACGAGGTCAGGAGATCGAGACCATCCTGACTAACATGGTGAAACCCCGTCACTACTAAAAATACAAAAAATTAGCCAGGCATGGTGGCATGCACCTGTAGTCCCAGCTACTCGGGAGGCTGAGGAAGGAGAACCGCTTGAACCCGGGAGGCAGGGTCCAGTGAGCTGAGATCACGCCACTGCACTGCAGCCTGGGAGACAGAGCGAGACTCCCTCTCAAAAAAAAAAAAAAACAAAACAAAACAAAACAAAAAAACAGTCATAAATGGACGATATAAAGCAAAAGCCAACACTAAAGTAGTCTGTCATATCTGCCAAAAGATGGGTGGGCTAAATGTCTTAGGTGCTTTAGCTAAAGCAATATTCACAATTCTGTGGCTCATCACAGTACTATTTATTGCCTCTTCACCGAGGAGGAGCAGGTTCTAATGCTAGTGCCGGAGATCTTTTACATGATGTTTCATAGGCACAGTTTATTTTATGTTGAGAAAACAGGACTCTGTAGACTAAAGGAGAAGTCAACAAAAAGAGAGAGAGTGAAGACTCAATGAGAGAATGGAAATGACTGTAGAGATCTCAGAGACGGGTGAGGAGGGAAGGAAGGAAGGAAATGCTATGGACAGTTGAAGAGGAAGGTTCTGCCTTGAAGTAATCTTATATGTCTGATAGATATCAGAAAGAATGACAAATTTTCCTTCTTGGTAAATTTGCCCAAGACCTTATTATCCATGTTCTATAGAAACTGATAGCCCGTTTAGGTCTGAAGGTTGCAAACTTCAGCATTTATTTTTGCCCCTCTTACCCAGAGAGAGAAAGGACGGTAGGAAACACCCATGTGCATTCACAGACCCCCTTTTCATTACCCGCACTTTACAGTATAGCAGCACAGTATAGGACATTTCCCAAAGTAGGTTCTACAGATCACAAAGCATATGAAATCCTCTCTCAGCAAAGTATCTGCCAAATTTAAAATAGTTGAAAAAAATAATGAATTCAATTAAATACCTAGGGAACACCTATAGTATCCCATTGGATGCCCCATGGGGAATATAATATTCCTGAAACACAACATTGCAGGAATTTCCCTAATAATCTAATAACCTAAAAACATGTACCTTTGAATACGTGGGTCTGCAGACATCTACACTAAGGGAATAGGAGTTTGGGATAAAGGATAAGAGTAAATGTAATTGGGAATCATGGACATTCAATAAATCATGTCAAGCTATAATGAAAGGAAAAAAGAAAGGGAGGAAAAACAAGATAACACTGTTTTCTTCTGTAGCCTGTAGGTAATCTCTACCAGCAAACTAGAGAAATCTTGTTCTCCCTGGGTGAGTGACCCCAGGAATTAATTTCCAGCTGTCCAGCTATAAAGTTTCACGAACATTCCTTTAGTTGCACTTAGAAATAGGCACTCCACGGGCTGGGCGCAGTGCCTCACGCCTGTAATCCCAGCACTTTGGAAGGCCGAGGTGGGTGGATCACCTAAGGTCAGGAGTTCAAGACAAGCCTGGCCAACATGGTGAAACCCCGTCTCTACTAAAACTACAAAAATTAGCCAGGCATGGTGGTGTGTGCCTGTAATCCCAGCTTCTCAGGAGGCTGAGGCAGGAGAATCGCTTGAGTTCGGGCGGCTTGAATTCGGGAGGTTGCAGTGAGCCAAGATCATGCCACGGCAGTCCAGCCTAGGTGACAGAGATACTCCGTCTCAAAAAAAAAAAGCATTCCACTTCTATTTTTAAAAAATAATAATAATTACAATTGCTTCAAGTAAACCCTCTATAACTGTGTGCCTAAATTGCCACATAGCAAAAAACAACCAAAACAGATAGTTACAATGTTATAACTGTGACAAAGCTGCGCTTAGTTCTTATCTAAGTCCTCACTATATCATCCATGGGATATGCTAAACCAGCTCCTGGCAATTTTTTTCTAATAGATAATATTGCAAATTGTATAAAATCCAGGAAGTACATCAGGTGATACAGGGAAAAGTTAAATTTCCCTCCCACCCCTGATCCCCAGCCATCCAGTTTCCCTCTCAAAAGTTAACCTCTATTACAGTTTGTTGTGCATTCCTCTAAAGATAGTCAATGTGTTTACAGGTATACCCCCCAAAAAGTTCTTACACAGATACAGGCAAATTATACATGCTGTTCTGCACCTTGTTTTTTTCCTGATTAATAATGATATGTAATAACCTCATATATAGAATTGCTTCATTTTATGAGGCTGACCAGTATTCCCTAATATGGAAGTCCCATAATTGACTTAGCTAAGCACCTGGTCGTGTATATATATGTTATTTTTCATCTTACACAACATACATACAGCATAGCTTTCATGTTCATGTGTATCTTCAGAATATACACCTGCAAGTAAAATTTCTAAGTCAACTCAGATTTCCACATTCCCCTCCATAGAGAGGTACCAATTTATAAGCACAATAGATGACTTACGAGCAACTGTTTTTTTGAAAGGGGGTCTCACTATATTACCCAGGTTGGCCTTGAACTCCTGGGCTCAAGCAGTCCTCCCACCTTCACCTCCCGAGTATCTGGGATTACAGGCATGTGCGACCATACCCAAATCAGTAGTAACTTTTTTTTTTTTTTTTTGAGACAGAGTTTCGCTCTTTTGCCCAGACTGGAGTGAAGTGGCACAATCTCGGCTCACTGCAACCTCCACCTCCTGGGTTCCAGCAATTCTCCTGCCTCAGCCTCCTGAGTAGCTGGGATTACTGGTGTGCGCCACCACGCCCAGCTAATTTTTCTATTTTTAGTAGAGACAGAGTTTCGCTATGTTGGCCAGGCTGGTCTCAAACTCCTGACCTCAAGTGATCCACCCGCCCCAGCCTCCTAAAGTGCTAGGATTACAGTTGTCAGCCACCATGCCTGGCTGCAACTTTTTTAAAATAGTGACAGGGTCTTGTTATGTTGGCCAGGGTAGCCTTGAACTCCTGGCTTCAAGCAATCATCCTGCCTTGTCCTCCCAAAGTGCTGGAATTACAGGCATGAGCCACCACACTCAGCCAACAGTAGCAGTTTTTAAGCATTAAGGAATACACTGAGATGGGATCTTGCTTTGTTGGCCAGGCTGGTCTCAAACTCCTGGCCTCAAGCAATCCTCCCACTGCAGCCTCCCAAGTAGCTGGGATTGCAGGCATGAGCTGCCATGCCTGTGAGCTTTTCTGAGACAGGGTTTCTCATTCCTGTGCCCAAGCTGGAGTGCAGTGGCACAATCTTGGCTTACTGCAACCTCCGCCTCACAGCGCTCAAGCAATTCTCCTGCCTTATCCTCCCAAGTAGCTGGGACCACAGGTGTACACCACCACACCAGGCAAATTTTGTGTGTGTGTGTGTGCACACGTGTGTACGTGTTTTGTAGAGACAGGGTTTCCCTGTATTGGCCAGGCTGATTTCAAACTCCTGAGCTCAAGTGATCCGCCAGCCTCAGCCTCTCAAAGTGCTGGGATTACAGGCGTGAGCCACTGCGCAGGGCCTGATTTTATCTCTTAAACATCTCTTGTATCTGCCTACCTTTCCGCATCTATATTGCCACTGCCCTAGTTAAAGTCACCATAAACTTTTGCCTACATTGCCTCCCAGGCCTTTCTGCCTCTAATTTTCTCTTCAATCCATTCTCTATAATAAAGCTTATAATCTTTTAAAATAAATAAAGTGAACAAGTCATTGTCACATAAAACCTTCCAAGGGCTCGTCATTATCCTCAAGATAAAGTTGTAAAGTCCTTCACATGCTTTACAGAGCACCGCCTGCCACATCTTGGGTGCTCCAGCTCCTACCTGATCTCTTGCTCCTCCCTGCCTCCATCTCTACATTCTAAATATACTGAGCAACTTTGAATTGTCTGAATTCACCTACAGGTATTCTCTACACACTGTTCTCTCCACCTAGAATACTCTCCACTCTCTTCCTTTCTCCGCCAACTTAGACTTCATGCCTCCTAGAAAACTTCTGGAAACTCTCAAGTCTGAATCAGGACCTCCTTCCCCGTGATCTCTGAGCCTGAGCCTTCTGTGCTTATCCCCTGCACTGTATTGTCATGACCTAGTTAGACCCACTGTACTCTTATGTCTCCAAAGACAGGGAAGTGTCTGAAGTACAGCCTGAAGAAGATACTATATTTCATGGAAGAAAAAGAAAATGTGCTCTCCTGGGCAGCACGTATACTAAAATTGGAAAGGAAAATGTTTTGTGGCTGTATAAGCACATATGAGAATTATGATTGTCCAGAAGGGATACACTGTTTCCCAAAATATATTTGATCAAGGATTTTCTCTGAGGGTATTACAGACTTGTTTCCACAGGATGCAATTTCAGGAGACTCTTTTCTAAGAGATTTTCCAACAATTATCAGTTAAGAATATCCCCTCCCCTAAATCATTTACCTTAAGATTCTTATTTTAATCTTTGAGGGACTCATCTTAAATTATAAAGATTTTTTATCTTAACATTTAGAATTTTTAACTTTTTAACAGAAAAAAATATTTTAATTTAAAAAATCTTAAAAATCTTTGAGATTTTTATTGTAACTTGAAGATTTAGGGTAGAGTGCAGACAAGTTTTTTATTCAGAAAAAAAAACCCTCACATTCAAAATAACTGATTCCCCTAAAATTTGTAGGAGGAAAAAGATGTTTTAATAGAATTAGGGCAGTCCAGGCTGGGCATGGTGGCTTACAACTGTAATCCTAGCACGTTGGGAGGCCGAGGCAGGCAGATCACCTGAGGTCAGGAGTTCAAGACCAGCCTGGACAACATGACGAAACCCTGTCTCTACTAAAAATACAAAAATTAGCCAGGCATGGTGGTACATGCCTGTAATTCCAGCTACTCGGAAGGCTAAGGGAGGAGAATCACTTGAACCTAGGAGGCAGAGATTGCCATTAGCCGAGATTGTGTCACTGCACTCCAGCCTGGGCGACAGAGTGAGAATCTGTCTAAAAAAAAAAAAACAAGAATTAGAGTTGTCCAGGAAATTGAGACTCAGAAGTCTGTCAGTGGGATACCAAGAATCCTATGAGTTAACAGAGGTTGGCAGATAGGACACTATCATTTGCTAGGCTGAAATTTCCCAACTTCTCTTTCTTGCTGGAACACATGATATTCAAAGTTCCAATGTTGTTGTTTAGAGACTGCCTGTACTTTCAGTGCAATTCAGGAAGGAAAGGAGAGCACAGCTACCCACATAATGCCTTTCTTTAAGTCACTGAGGAGCACAACTCCAGAACAGGTTTCCATTTTCACTGGGTTTTGATGCTGAAGACATTTCTTTGGTATTTAATTTCTTCTGATATTGTAAAGTGAGAAGAAATATATTTTATCCATAAGAAAGAGACTTTGAAATGACCCAAAAAGGCAATCATAAAAGAGGAATTAAACAAAAGCAAAGCAGTTTTTCTTTTTCTTTTTTTTTTTTAAGAATGTGTCACTGAAATGCTCCTAACATTTTGTAATTGTATTTTTTTTTTTTTTTTTTTTTGAGACAGTGTCTTGCTCTGTCACCCATGCCGGAGTGTAGTGGTGCAATCTTAGCTCACTGCAACCTCCACCTCCCGAGTTCAAGTGATTCTCCTGCCTCAGCCTCCAGAGTAGCTGGGATTACAGGCATGCACCACCATGCCCAGCTAATTTTTTTTTTTTTTTTTTTTGCTACTTTTAGTAGAGACGAGTTTCGCCATGTTGGCCAGGCTGGTCTCAGACTCCTGACCTTGGGTGATCTGCCCACCTCAGCTTCCCAAAATGCTGGGATTACAGGCATAAGCCACCACTCCTGGCCTGTAAT
Source organism: Symphalangus syndactylus (assembly GCF_028878055.3). NCBI lineage: Eukaryota > Metazoa > Chordata > Mammalia > Primates > Hylobatidae > Symphalangus > Symphalangus syndactylus. The sequence continues at coordinate 69,556,412 of NC_072425.2, read as the reverse complement.
TGTATTATAAGAAGGAATATTTTATCTTAGCCTCTTCCAGTTGTAAACCCAGGCCACCAAATAAGTAAATAATTTTTCAAACCACCATCATCTTCTGTAGGTCAGAGAACAAAACTGATAAAACACTGGAATTCAGAGTTGTTGGCCTGCACCTTACAGTAACTCTTCCCTTCCATTAAACTTGAAGGAGGGCCGGGTGTGGTGGCTCACGCCTGTTATCCCAGCAGTTTGGGAGACCGAGGTGGGTGGATCACCTGAGGTCAGGGGTTCAAGATCAGCCTGGCCAACATGATAAAACCCTGTCTCTACTAAAAATACAAAAATTAGCCAGACGTGGTGGCGCATGCCTATAGTTACAACTACTCAGCAGGCTGAGGCAGGAGAATTGCTCAAAACTGGGAAGTGGAGGTTGCAGTGAGCCAAGATCATGCCACTGCACTCCAGCCTGGGTGACAGAGCTTGACTCCATCTCAAAAAATTTAAAAATAATAATAATAATAATAAAGATGCAGTCTATAAGGCCTTATGCCGATTCATTATTCCCTCCTAGTTTGCCTTTCTTAAGGCTGTCCTAAAAATGATAGTTAATTTTAGAAACATTTTAAAATTTGAAGACTTTGGACCCCATTCTCTCTACTTGCTTGACCTTGGGGTGAAAGAGCAAAAACTGCTCATTTGGAAGGTTGTTTCTATGGGCCAGATAAGGACAAAGGCTAAAATATGTTTTCTTTTGTTTTAAAATCCCTCTAAAGCAGACACTAACAGTGGTGACAAAGGTTAGAAAGGATTAACTTAAACAGGCCAAGGATCTGTAAAGTACCCTGTAAACCTAAGCTTATCTAAGAAGAAAATTCTCTTTCCTGAGAAGATTACAAGATTCAATTTGCAGAAACTTCTTGGCCCTTTTAAAGTTCAATAGAAGATATCTACATCCCCCAAGAAAAGAAAGAGGTTTTCATATTCAAAGGTCAACCTGGTCTGTCATATAATATTAACTGCAGGGTAACAATTTATTTATTTACTTATTTTTGGAGATGGATTTTCGCTCTTGTCGCCCAGGCTGAAATGCAATGGCATGATCACGGCTCACTGCAACCTCTGCCTCTCAGGTTCAAGCAATTCTCCTGCCTCAGCTTCCCAAGTAGTTGGAATTACAGGCATGCGCCACCATGCCCGGTCAAATTTTATATTTTTAGTAGAAATGGGGTTTCATCACGCTGGTTAGGCTGGTCTCAAACTCCTGACCTCACGTGATCCACCCACCTCGGCCTCCCAAGTGCTGGGATTACAGGCGTGAGCCACCGTGCCCAGCCAGGGTAACAATTTATTCAGCACTTTCTATGGGCCCACCTGGAAAATGCAAAACATTTTGTTTATTAACTCACTTAAATTGCTCAAGAGTACCTGGGTGCAGTTATTAAACTCATTTTATGAAAGAGGATACTGAATCTTAGAGAGGTTGAGTAATTTCCCTAAGGAACACAACAGCTCATAAAAGTGACACTAGGATTCATATATAGGCAGTCTGATTTGAGTTCATTCCCTTAGCAACTTCACTTTACCATCGTTTACCCACAACACTTGTGCTAATACCAATCCCTGAAGCACTATAGTGTTTTAGGGTCGGCCAATCACTTTCCTGAATATCTGATCATCACACAAATCTGGTACATAATAATTATGGGTGAGACCAACCATATAAAATGCCCTGAAAAACATCTGCCACACAGCATGTTCTCTGTGAGAAGCCTCAGGCCCTTACAGATACTGGGAAGGTCATGAACCCTTAGAAACTGTATACTAACTTTTGTGTGGATGTGCACATTTTCCGGAAGAAAATCTGAAGCACTGGATCAAAAATAAGTGCCACACAAAGGATCTAAATAGTTCTCCAAATAACAAATGTCGAATAAACCCATGAAAAGATGCTCAAAATCATTAGTCATAAGGGAAATGGAAAACCACGCAGTCTTCATACCCGCTAGGATGGCTATAATCAAAAAGTCAGACAATACAAAAAAACAGGGAGAAACTTGAATTATCATGGATTGCTGGTGATTATGTAAAATGATACAGCTGCTTTGAAACAAATTCTGGCAATTCCTCAAAAGGCCAAACACAAGAGTTATCATATGACCCAGAAATTCCACTCCTAGGTATCGCCCCCCAAAAAATGAAAACATACGTCTATACAAAAACTTGTATACAAATGTTCATACCAGCATTATTCATAATTGTCAAAAAGTAGAAACAACACAAATATCCATCAACTGATTAATGGACAAATAATATACAATGCAGCCACAGGAAAAAAGCACCTGGACTCCAGTGAGCCCTGAGACTAACAGGGAGCTGCCTGGAGACCATGTGATGGCATTGCTCCAGGGAGGGAGCTCACACTGAGTCCCACACACACTATGAATTCTAAGCAGCTACAGCAAGGTGCGATTTTTAGAGCACAGCCCCCACTAGACTGCATCCTGTCCTGGGGCCCAACAGCCCTACATCTCCATATCCCTGAAGTCCCATTGATATCCCCTGCCCACAGCCCACCTCCACTGTTTGCTGCTGCCTACGGGTCCAAACCATGAGCCATTGGCACTGACACCATCATGCTCCGTATTGGGGTCACCACACATTTAAAAGTGCCCCGAGGAAAGGCAGCCTCGTTTAAAGCCACAAGCTGGAGCCAAGCTAGCTTTCCCCTGCTGCCTGTTTACAGCTTCTGCCACTGAAACAACTCTGCCCTCCCCAGCAGCAGGGCCACAATGCAGCCGCTGCCACTCCAACTCAGGCATTCCACCAGGGGCCTGGGGATCACCTCACCCCTCCTACCACAGCCAGTGGCTACATGCACCATGACGGGCCTGAGGAGAAGCCCACCCTGCCCAACTCCATCCCACCCAGTGCTGGAGCACACCATCCAGGGGCCTAGGGATCACCTGCCCCACCCACCACAGTTGGCACCTGAGCACTCCTCCCAGAAACCTGAGAATGGGCTCACCCAGCCTGCCACCACCACAGCTGGCACCCACATGCACACCACCTGCAGGCCTGGGGACTGACCCACCTAGTCCATCACAGCCAATTTCAACACCAGCATGGATCACTTGGGAACCAGAGGATTGTCTCACCACTGCTACTGTCATCATTCACACCACACCCACTGTCCAGGGGCTCAAGGACACACCTGCCTGCCCATCCCACCTTTGCCACTGCCAGCACCCAAGAAAGTCACCTGCAGGCCCAAGAATCAGCTCACCTGGCCCTACTAACACCAGTGTCAGCATATGCCACCCAGGGGCCCAAGGACTGGCACATTCAGCTCACTGCTATCACCACTAGGGCCCAAGGACTGGCCCATCTTATGTCCCCATCTCCAGCAAAACCTCACCAAAGCCTCCACTAACAATCACACCCGAAGCCACTGAGCAAATCTCAGACACTACTGACACTGTTTATAGCTGAAGAAATCATACCGAGACTATACTATTGCACACACCCAGAATCAAAGCCAAAATGACCTACTTAAACACCACCACATAAACATCTTCAGAATACAATCCTCCCCTGTGCAAGCAAATTCAAAAGATTGGAAGAAGCAATGGTTATGCCAGATGCACAGGTATCAATGTAAGGACAAAAGAAACATGAAAAAGCAAGGAAATATAATATCTCCAAAGGAACATAATAATTCTCCAGCAATAGATTTCAATGAAGAAATTCATAAAACCCAGGAAAAAGAATTCAAACTAATGACATTAAAGAAGCTCAGCCAGGTGTGGTGGCTCATTCCTATAATCTTAGTTACTTGAGAAGCTTGATGCAGGAGGACCACTCAACTTCAGGAGTTCAGGAGTTCAGGAGTTCAATCTGCCATTGAGCTATGATTGTACCACTGGAATCCAGCCTGGGCAACAGAGTGAAACCTCATCTCAAAAAAAATTTCTTTTTAATTTTAAAAAAGTTTTATTTAGAAAGCTCAGTGAGATACAATAGAACTTGGAAATACAATACAAAGAAATCAGAAAATTCAGGATACAAATGAAAAATTGACCAAAGACATAAATATCATTAAAAAAGAACCAAAATAAATTCTAGAATTAAAGAATTCTCTGAATGAAATGCAAAATATATGAGAAAGCTTCAACAATAGACTCAATCAAGCAGAAAGAATTTGAGAACTTGAAAACAAGTGTGATGCAATAGCAAAGAGTTGGAACCAACCCAAATGTCCAACAACGATAGACTGGATTAAGAAAATGTGGCACATATACACCATGGAATACTATGCAGCCATAAAAAATGATGAGTTCGTGTCCTTTGTAGGGACATGGATGAAACTGGAAAACATCATTTTCAGTAAACTATCGCAAGGACAAAAAACCAAACACCGCATGTTCTCACTCATAGGTGGGAATTGAACAATGAGAACTCATGGACACAGGAAGGGGAACATCACGCTCCGGGGACTGTTGTGGGGTGGGGGGAGGGGGGAGGGACAGCATTAGGAGATACACCTAATGCTAAATGACGAGTTAATGGGTGCAGGAAATCAACATGGCACATGGATACATATGTAACAAACCTGCACATTGTGCACATGTACCCTAAAACCCTAAATAATACAAAAAAATAAAATAAAATAAATTAAAAAAAAAAAAAAAAGAAAACAAGTGTGATGAAATAACCCAGTCAATGTGGTGTAATGATTTAAATACATATTTATGTATATGATTTTTATGTATATGATTTATATACATATATATATATATAAAACAAGGAACCATTTTATACATATAAAGGAACCATGGATATATATAAGGTTTTACCCATGGTTCCTTGTTAATAACTCCCATATCCTTTCTTTGAGTCTTTTGTTATAATGTCGGGTGTGTTAGGCCTCAGGGGAAGGTCTGAGGAAACAGAATTTCTCTCCTGCCTTTCTTATACCTGGCCCAATGCAGGATTCTAATCTTTCTGCTCCTTTCTGATTGTAGGCCTTAAGTCCCTTCCCAGAGAGGGTCCCACCCTATACCCTGGGAGAAGAAATTCTGACATCATGAAGCTTCCATAAAAACCCAAGAGGACAAGGTTTGGTGAGTTCCTGGGTAGCTGAACACATAGAGGTTCCTGAAGGGTGATATGCCCAGGGACGGCACGGAAACTGTGCACCCCTTCCCCCATACCTAGCCCTATGCATCTCTTCATCTATATCCTTTGTAGTATCCTTTATAATTAACCAGCAAATATGTTTCCCTAAGTTCTGTGAGCTGCCCCAGCAAATTAATGAAATCCAAAGAGGAGGTCATGGGAACCCCAGCTTGAAGCCAGTCAGTTAGAAGTTCCATCTGAAGGAGGCAGGTGTAGTCTTGGGGAATGAGTCCCCAACTTGTGTGATCTGGCACTATCTTCAGGTAGATAGCGTCAGAACTGAATTGGAAGAAACCTACCTGGCATCCGCTGCTTGATGTGTGGGGAAAACTCCCACACACATATTTGTCACAGAAGTCCTCTGTGCTGATTGTTGTGGTGTAAAAGTAGAGGAGAAATGAGGATTTTTCCTGACACAGACAAAAATAAAGAAAAAATAATTTAAAAGAATAAAGTCTACGTGACATATGAGGCACCATAAAGAAGCCAAATATTCAAAATCTTGGTGCTCTGGAAGGTGAAGAGAAAACAAAAGGAACAGAAAACCTATTTAATGAAATAATAGCCGAAAACTTCCCAGGTCTAGCAAGAGATTTAGACATCCGGAAACAGGAAGCTCAGAGATTGCCAAAAAAGATACAATTCAAAAAGATCTTTTCCAGAGCACATTATAGTCAAACTGAAAGAATTCTAAATTCTAAAAACAGCAAAAGAAAAATGTCCAGTGATTTATACAGGAACCTCCATCAGACTAACAGCAAATTTCTCAACAGAAACTTTACAAGCCAGGAGAGAATGCAATGATATATTCAAAATACCAAAAAAAAAAAAAAAAAAAAAAAAAGCACTGCCATCCAAGGATACTATTCCTAGCAATGTCATCCTTCATAAATAAATGAGAAGTGAAGTCTTTCCCAGATAAGCAAAAGCTGAAAAAATTCATCACCACTAAACCAGCCCTGTAAGAAATGTTTAAGCAAGCCCTGCACGTAGAAGCAAAAAGACAATATCTACCATCATGAAAATACACAAAAGTATAAAACCCACCAATAGGGCAAACACACAAATAAGGAAGTAAAAGTGCTTAAATGTTACCACTACAGAATACCACCAAACCACAATGATAAACAATAAGAGAGAAAGAAAAGAACCAAGGATATACAAAACAACCAGACATCAATTAATAAAATGTCAAGAATAAGTGCTCCCAGATCCATAATAACCGTGAAAGTAAATGGATTAAATTTTCCACTTAAAACATATAGATTGGCTGAATGGATTGGAAAAAAACAATGACCCTGGCTGGGCATGGTAGCTTGCACCTGTAATCCTAGCACTTTGGGAGGCCCAAATGGGAGGATCACTTGAGCCCAGGAGTTCAAGACCAGCCTGGTCAGCATAGCAAGACCCCATCTCTATAAAAAAATTTTTTTAATTAAAAAAAAAAGACCCAACTATATGCTACCTGTAAGAAACTCATCTCACCTATAAAGACAGATATAGACTGAAAGTAAAGGAATGGGAAAAGATATCCCATGCAAACAGAAACCAAACGCAAGCATAAATAACTATACTTACATCAGATGAAACAAACTTTAAGTAAAAAAAAAAGTTAAAAGAGACAAAAAATGTAATTATAGAATTATAATTATATAAGGCAATCAATTCAGCAAGAAAGTATAACAATTCTAAACATATATGCACCTAACAAAGCATGCACCCCAATATATAAAGCAAATATTATTCTATCAAACGGGACAAATAGACTCCAACACAGTAACGGTTGGGGACTTCAACACCCCACTCTCAGCATTAGACAGATTATCTAAACAGAAAATTAAAATAATATTTAAATTGTACTTTAGATCAAATGGACCTAATAAATATTGACAGAACATTTCATCCAACAGTTTTAGAATACACATTTTTATCAGCATGTGGGACATTCTCCAGAATAGACTATATGGTAAAACACAAAACACATCTCAACTAATTTTTAAAAATCAAAATCATATCATGTATCTTCTCAGACCACAAGATAAAGTAAAACTAGAAATCAATAATAAGAGGAACTTTGGAAACTGTACAAAAGTATTCTTATAGCTATAGTAACCAAAACAGCATGCTATTGGTATAAAAAGACACATAGACCAATGGAACAAAATAGAGAACACAGAAGTAAATCCACATTTTTACAGCTAACTGAATTTTGACAAAGGCATCAAGAATATACATTGGTTACAGGACACCCTCTTCAATAAATCATGCTGGGAAAACTGGATATTTATATGCAGAAGAATGAAACTGAACTCCTATCTTTCACCATATACAAAAATCAACTCAAGATGCATTAAAGACTTAAATGTAAGACTTCAACTATAAAGATACTAGAAGAAAATATAAGGCAAACACTTCAGGACATTGATCTAAGCAAAGATTTTGCAGCTAAGACCTCATAAGCACAGACAACAAAAACAAAAGTACACAACTGATTCAGTGCTTCTTGGTTGGTTAAAAGGAAGAAAGAGAAACAAAAATACACAAATGAGACCATGTTACACTAAAAAGTTTCTGCGCAGTGAAGGAAACAATCAACAAAATGAAGCGACAATCTGTTGAGTTGGAGAAAATATTTGCAAACTATTTATTTGACAGGGGACTAATATCCAGAATATAAAAAGAACTCAAACAACTCAATAGTAAACACAAAACAAATAAGCCCACTGAAGAATGGGCAAAGGACATGAATCAACGTTTCTCAAACAAATACATACAAACAGCCAACATGCATATGAAAATATGCTCAACATCACTAATCATCAGTAAAATGCAAATCAAAACCACAATGAGATATCATCTCGCTCCAGTTAAAATGGTTATCATAAAGAAGACAAAAATTAACAAATACTGGCAAGGATGCAGAGAAAGGGGACCCTCGTACACTGTTGATAGGAATGTAATTTAGTACAGCCGTTATGGAAAACAGTAATGGAGGTTCCTCCAAAAACTAAAAATGGAATTACCATTCAATCCTGCAGTCCCACTACTGAGTATTCATCCAGCTGAAAGCAGATTCAACCACCTATTCAGAGTATAAGACAAAGCCCACTACAAAGGAGTCTGTGTGAGAATCTCTTTTTCCGTTTTTGTTTTAATTGTGGTAAAATATATAATGTAAAATTTACCATCCTAACCATTTTTAAGTGTGTAGCTCAGTTTTGCTAAGTATAATTCACATTGTTGTGCAGCCAATCTCCAGAACTTTTTCATCTCGAAAAACTGAAACTCCATACCCATTAAACAATTAAAGATTTCCCCTCCCCTAGCCCTGCCAACCATAATTCCATTTTTTGTTTGTATGAATTTGATTTCTATAGATGGCTCATAAGTGGAATCATACAGTATTTATCTTTTTGTGACTGGTTTATTTCACTTAGCATTATGTCCTCAAGGTTCATCCATGTTGTAGCATGTGTCAGAATTTCCCTCCATTTTAAGGCTGAATAATATTCCCTTGTGTATATGTGCCATATTTTGTTTATCCATCCAGAAAATCTATTTATTTATCAGTGGTATTGTTCTGTTGGTCTGGTGGCTCAACAGGTATTTAGCTCAATTTTTAATGATTGTGATTTTATACCAAGAGAAAAAGAGATGTGATTGTATATTTGCACTCTAGGAAAGGAAAAACAAATTAAAGCTTAAACTGAGCTCAGTTTCTTCGAGAAGCATCTCACTATCCCTTTCTATCTCAAAAATAAAAGTTTTGTTCACTGTATATTCCCAGATTCTGGAACACAGTTTGGGACGTAACACTCAGTCAGTATTTGTGACTGATCGTGAAGAGAAAATGCTATACCTATGATCTTGATCACTCCAGTTCATCTGAACATACTATTCAAGAAGGCACTAATGTGTACTGACATGGAAAAATCTTCAGAAACTGCTGTTAAGTGAAACAAGTTACAGATCAATATAAACAATATGACTCAATTTATTTAAAAACATATGCGGCTGGGCGCTGTGGCTCACCCTTGTAATCCCAGCACTTTGGGAGGCCGAGGCGGGCGGATCACGAGGTCAGGAGACCGAGACCACGGTGAAACCCCGTCTCTACTAAAACTACAAAAAATTAGCTGGGCGTGGTGGCGGGCGCCTGTAGTCCCAGCTACTCGGAGAGGCTGAGGCAGGAGAATGGCATGAACCCGGGAGGCGGAGCTTGCAGTGAGCCGAGATCGCGCCACTGCACTCCAGCCTGGGCGACAGAGCCAGACTCCGTCTCAAAAAAAAAAAAAAAAAACACATGCAAAGTCAGGCACGGTGCCATGTGCCTGTAATCCCAGATACTTGAGAGGTTGAGGTAAGAGGATCCTTTGAGCTCAGGAGTTCAAGACTAGCGTGGGCAACATAGTAAGACACCATCTCAATAAAATTAAATTAAATTAAAATAAATAGATCGGGTGCAGTGGCTTATGCCTGTAATCCCAGAACTTTGGAAGGCCGAGGCGGGTGGATCACCTGAGGTCAGGAGGTCGAGACCATCCTGACCAACATGGAGAAACCCTGTCTCTACTAAAAGTACAAAATTAGCTGGGCGTGGTGGCACATGCCTGTAATCCCAGCTACTCGGGAGGCTGAGGCAGGAGAATTACTTGAACCTGGGAGGCAGAGGTTGTGGTGAGCCAAGATTGTGCCATTGCACTCCAGCCTGGGCAACAAGAGCAAAACTCCATCTCAAAAAATAAAGTAAATAAATAAATAAATGCACAAATCAAAAAAATACATATGTATGGCCGGGTGCAGTGGCTCACGCCTGTAATCCCAGCACTCTGGGCAGATCATGAGGTCAGGAGATCAAGACCATCCTGCATAACATGGTGAAACCCCATCTCTATTAAAAATACAAAAAATGAGCTGGGTGTGATGGCTCGTGCCTGTAGTCCCAGCTACTCGGGAGGCTGAGGCAGGAGAACGGTGTGAACCCGGGAGGTGGAGCTTGCAGTGAGCTGAGATCATGCCACTGCACTCCAGCCTGGGCAACAGAGCGAGACTCCAACTCAAAAATAAATACATACATACATACATACATATATAAAAGCATATCTAAATAATATGCTCCAAATCAACAGTTTGATTACCTCTGGGTCAGAGGGGGAGTAGTTGAGGGGTAGAAAGGGAACTTTCTATTTGGATTTCTATTTGTAGTATTTGAATTATTTACAATAAGAAATTATTTTTATATTGTTAGTGACAAAGTTTTTAAGGGAAAAACATCTGGACAATTATTTTCTGTGATACACAATCAAGGAAAAAAATATATTCAGTTCTGTTTACCTTACATGTACCTTTTCTTAGAAAGCTACTGGAGAATGTGCTCCATCAAAATGATAGAAGAAATCAAAACAGACTAAGGTGTGGGATACAGGAAACAGGAGCCAGAATAACAGAGACGCAAAGTGAATCAATCCCCAAATCATGGTGAAGAGAGAGCCCAAGGTAATGGCTGTGCATCAAACATCAAGAGCAACCAGTCTGGACTGGCAAAGCAGGTAAGAAAGCTGTGCTAGAAATAAAATTGATTCAAATAGCTGTTGCATTGGACATCTTGAGGGAAGATTTAGACAACTGGCAAAGAACTTGTGGTTAAATTGGTGAAAACTTTGCAAACACAGAGAGACAACTCTGGAAAAAAAACAAGGAAGGAAGCTCTTAATAGCATGTAGGGAGGCATAATAATGTTGACCTAACTAAATATTGACCTAACCAAAAATTATGAGATAACTATATTCACAGGATCTATGGAACGAACAGGTGGGATGCATGTAAGTGGTAGTGGCAAGAAAGCAGAAAAGAGTTAAATCCACACATTTCTTGCAGGAAAGCCAATGCATGATGATTAAACCTGAAAAACCAAGAAGGAGCAATTATAAGGAATATCTAGAGATACAGACAAATAGTAACTAGTTAAAGGAGATGAACATGATTACTTCTCTTATAAAGCAGGAAATGATGGAGGGTTCTACTGTTTTTAGATATCAACTCTATGGAATTAATTGATTCTGAACAATGAGAATGTAAAACTTCAATAAAACTAAGAAGTAAAGAAAAAAAGGCACTAGTGAGACTCACATCATATCTTACCTAACAGTGATGGATTTTACAGAAAATAGTTGCCATGTAGACTTCTGATGTGTCACAAAGAAATAACTGAGTTATAGGTAGGAGGGTCACTTTCAGTTCCAGCATGGTATGATTCTACCAGAAGTATAATGAAAATCACTCAGATTATTTGGGCTGTTTATACTGAAAACTCACAATTTAAAACACAGTGAGGCCAGGCACGGTGGCTCAGGCCTGTAATCTTGGCACTTTGGGAGGCCAAAGAGGATTGCTTGAGCCCAGGAGTTCAAGACCAGTCTGGGCAACATAGCGAGACCCTGTCTTAAAAAAATAAAATAAAACAAAAAACGAGAAATTTGAAAAAGAAGGAAAAAGAGAGAAGCCATATTTCAGGCACAGTATTTACCAAATGCTTGATAGTTTTGGCATAGATGTCCTATCCAAAAAAATAGCTATGATAGAGAATTGTAAATAGGCAAGATAAGACCGAAATTTGTGACAAATTGCAACATATTGCAAGATTCTTTCCCTTCACCTCTGGTATAATCATCTCAAATGCTATTCATGCCCTTGTCTATCAAGACAAGTTTAACACTACCAAAGGGTACTAGTCTCCAGTTTTGGCCCAAAAAACAAAACTCATGCTAACTCCTACCCTAGATGGTTACCACTCGTGGTGGGAAACATAAGAAACAACCAGATTCTTAAAGTCAAGCCCAGATTCCAGTCTGGCCAAAATAGCTAACGCTTTATCAGTCCTGTAAGAACACAAAGCAGATGACAGTGAAACATCAAAATCTGTATACAGGGGGAAAGAAATTGAATAACTCGTTTCCCACTTTAACAATTAAAGGTGATCATTTCTCCCTAGAACAAATAATCCCAATGATGTGTATGACTAGAACATCCATGTTCTCAGTGTCTTTTTTCTCTCGCTTTTTTTTTTCTTTTTTATGTTCTCAGTGTCTTAAAGCACTGACCTGAGTTCAAATCTCAAATCTGCTTTTCTCCTTTGGTTTCATTTTCCTCACCTGTAAACCGGTGGGGATGGGAGAGAAAGGATACTTGGACTTTATAGGATTACTGCCAGGATGAAATAGTTAAGCATCCCAAACTCTAAATACGTCAGGCATTATTCTAAGTGCAAATGGCATGTAGCATTTCATTTCATCTTGAAACTACAAATCGTATTATCCCATTTTCCAGATGAGAAAGCCGAAGAACAGATGTTAACTCGCCCAAGATCACAGGTAGTGATGCAGCTGGGATGCTAATTCAGGCTACCTGGCTCCAGAGCATATGTTCTTATCAAAGCAGGCTGAAATGAGCTAACGTTTGCTAAGCTGCCTGGACTATTCCTGAAATACAATGTGCTCAATGATACTTATTTTTCATACACAGTGTGAGAAAGTCCAGACAAAATAGGCGAGACCAAGGAATTACCAGGATCTCCACTACTCTCCCAAGCGTCTCCAGCGCTCTCCCAACAGCCAGGAGCACCCTCCCTCTCCAAGCCCCCAGAACTTCCTGTTGCGCCACTAGCCAGCGGTGGAGAGGAGCCAGCGGGGACTCCTGAGGTTGCAAGTCCGGGCGGCGCCGCGTTGGGGAAGGAAGCGGACTGCGGCGGGGCGGGCGTTTACCGTAACAGGCGCTGTCATCGCTCCGGGACTCCGGCACGGGGCGCACTGGGCGCACGGGGACGCGCAGGGGCGCGGAGGGACGGCGGTCTGGGCACTTCTCCAGCCGCCTCGGAAAGCCGCGACCCCCGGCTCGTCAGCGTCCCGGTCTGCGATCCGTGCCTGTGGCAGCTCAAAATGCGCCTTCTCTCCTCCAGGTTCTCAGCTCAAGCCACCTCCGAACTCCTCTCCCTCTGGCCCGGAACGGAACCACAGAGCTGCCTCCTCTCCCGGGGTGTTTCCCACTGCCCCAAGCTGAAACCCGGACCCCCGCTAGGTTTCCGCTCTGACACCACCTCCGCTATGGCCGCATCCCAGCTCTTGAAACGGGGGCTGCGGGACCTGCCCTGTAGTAGCGTACACTACCTTAGGATAATCATCTTTGGGTGGAGACCAGAGAACTTGAAAGCCGGTATTTCGTAAATCCTAGCTATTCTAGATCCTCGTTAGATGTAGTGTCCTTGGCCCCACCCACTTCTATCTAAGGCCGGGGGCTTAGATCTAGCGAATCGCCTAAGGTCCTTGTTCCCTGCCAGTCGAGCAGCCTGAGCTTACCTGCAAGCGCTCCAAGACAGGTTGTTCTTTCATCTTTGATTTGCAGGCCCTGCTCCCAAAGCCCTGTCTGAGCTTTTAACTGTGGAGGCAGAAACTCTGGGCTCCACCTCCACACGCTGCCTTTTACAGCCCAGTGGATTTGTCACAATACCTTTCGGCTTCAGTTACCTAACTGCCTAGAAAAGAAGGTGACTCCCACCTTCCTTCGATTAAAGAATAATAATGAGGATCAAATGGGATGGCCTGTCATCACAGACATCCTTTGTAGTAATGTATTGTTATTGTTGAGTCAGTGTGGGGCGTGAGGACATCAGAGAGTTAAGCTAACGCACTGCTTTTACTACCAGTGACTTATTGGGCATGTCAAGCCTCAGTTTATTTATCTATGCAACGGGAATAATAGGGACAAAAATCCAGTTCCCTCACGAGGTTACAATGAACAAAGGAAATCACTTAATGTGCTTCATGTATAACATACAATACAAATGTTTTGTTATTTCTGGCTTTTTTTTCATTTTTTTGTCTGTTTTGTTTTGTTTTGGTGTATTCCTCTGGATAGGCGTCTTCTTTCTTTCTCGCTCTCTCTCTTTCTTCCTTCTTTTTTTAGAGATGGGGTCTTGCTCTGTTGCCTAGGCCGGAGTGCAGTGACAGGATCATGGCTCACTGCATCCTTGACCTCCCAGGCTCAAGTGATCCTTCCACTTCAGGCTCCAGAGAGTAGCTGGGACTACAGGCACACACCAGAGTGCCTGGCTAATTTTATTTATTTATTTATTTATTTATTTATTTATTTATTTATTTATTTTAGAAATGGGGTCTCACTATGTTGCCCAGGCTGGTCTCAAACTCCTGGACTCAAGCGATCTTCGTGCCTCAGCCTTCCAGAGTGCTAGGATTACAGGCGTGAGCCACCATGCCTGGCCTAGGCAGTCTTGATTAAGGTTGTGGTCATGATTTGGGGTGGATCCCAGTGTGTTGGCAGAGGTGGCACAAAGCACACAGGCAAAATGATGCTCACATTATTACAAGTGTAATTAACAATGCTAGTCATTCATCCCTGACAACAACTTAAAATTAGGGACACCTACTCATTTAGTTTATTATGAATTTTTGCCTGGTGAATTCACATTTGCAGACAGTTTACAGGCTTTTTTCCCTCATTTCTCAATGTGGTTTTAATGAGCATTTCTTTGTTTATTGGAAAATTGTAACCTCTCATATGTGTATTGGCATTTTGTTGTTTTTCTTTTTGTTGTTGTTGCTGTTGTTGTTGAGCCAGGGTCACTCTGTCACCCAGACTGGAGTACAGTGGCACTATTCGGCTCACTGCAACCTCTGCCTCCTGGGCTCAAGCAATCCTTCAGCCTCAGCCCCCACAAGTAGCTGGGACTACAGGTGCAAGCCACTACACCCGGCTAATTTTTGTAATTTTTGTAGATACAGAGTTTCACCATGTTGCCCAGGCTGGTCTCGAACTTCTGAACCCAAACAATCCACCCACTTCAGCCTCCCTAAGTGCTAGGCATTTGTTATTCTTCTATAAACACATTTAATCTCCTTTCCTCTCCTTAACCCATCTCCTTTAAAGAGTTAATCTGTAAACAGTTAACAGGTTCTGAAAGCTCTTCTAAGGCAAGTAAATCCTTCTCGATCTATGTCATCCATACAATTTCTTTGTTAGGTCTCTTACAGTGCCCGGTCAGAGAGTTCTCAGAAATCTTCTGACCCACCAAGAAGAGTAGCCATTTGGAACCCAAGATTCTTAGGAAGTCTACCATCTTCTAGTTTACCATCTTTGGTAAATCTACATGTTAGGATGATCATATATTCTTTTCAGATCAAGCTTCAAGGCATTTAGAGCCTGAAATACAAGGGCAATTCAAAGTGCTTAAAGCATTGGATGTACTAGTTTACAAGCTGCCTTTGGTTCCCAAGCTGTATCAGAAACATCTGAGGCATTTGTCAAAAGTGCAGATTCCCAGGCTCCAACCACCCTACCCAGATCTCTTGTATCAGGATTTCTAGAGTGGGGCCCAGGAATCTGTATCTTTCACAAGCACTTTAATCAATTGTCAAACTTGTATATAAAATTTTTCTTGGGCCGTGCGCGGTGGCTCACGCTTGTAATCCCAGCACTTTGGGAGGCCGAGGCGGGCGAATCACGAGGTCAGGAGATCGAGACCATGGTGAAACTCCGTCTCTACTAAAAAAATACAAAAAATTAGCCGGGCGTGGTGGCGGGCGCCTGTAGTCCCAGCTACTCGGAGAGGCTGAGGCAGGAGAATGGCGTGAACCCGGGAGGCGGAGCTTACAGTGAGCCGAGATCGCGCCACTGCACTCCAGCCTGGGCGGCAGAGCGAGACTCCGTCTCAAAATAAATAAATAAATAAATAAAAAATAAAAAAAATAAAATAAAATTTTTCTTGTCCGGGCATGGTAGCTCATGCCTGTGATCCCAGCATCTAGGGAGGCCGAGGCAGGAGAATCACTTGAACTCATGATTTCGAGACCAGCCTGGGCAGCATAGCAAAACCCCATCTCTACAAAAAAATACAAAAATTAGCCAGGCGTGGTGGCTCACACTTGTGGTCCCAGCTACTTGGATGGCTGAGGTGAGAGGATTGCTTGAGCCCAGGAGGTCGGGGCTGCAGTGAACTATGATGGCACCACTGCACTCCAGACTGGGCAACAGAGTAAGACCATATCTCAAAAAATAAATAAATAAAAATAAAACTATTCTGGGCACAAACATACCTATGCCCAGGGTAGCTGTGAAAATTAAATTTTAAAAATTCATTAGTAGTCTAGTGTGGTTTGATTCAGGCCAACAAATATTTCCTGAACATAGACTGTTTGTCAGGCATCATGCTGGGCACCAGGAAAACAAAGATGAATAAGACATTGTCCAGTCTATGAGTAGCTCAAGTTTATAAGAGGAAGATGAACAATCAAAAATGAAACTGGGAAGAGGTGGAGCAAAGGTGGAATAGAAGGCCCCGATCATCCCCTTTGCTGGAAAACCAAATTCAACAACTATGTACACACAAAAAAAGCACCTTTCTAAGAACCAAAAATCAGGTGAGCACTCACAGTACCTGGTTTTAACTTCATATCACTGGAAGAGGCACTGAAGAGGTTGGAAACAATCTTTTTTATTTTTAACTTTTATTTTTGGTTCAGGGGTACAGTGCAGGTTTGTTTTATAGGTAAAGTCATGTCACGGGGGTTTATTGTACAGATGATTTTGTCACCCAGGTACTAAGCCTAGTACCTAATAGTTATTTTTTCTGATCCTCTCCCTCATCCCATCCTCCACTCTCAAGGAGGCCCTAGTGTCTGTTCTTCCCTCTTTGTGTCCATGTGTTCTCATCATTTAGCTCACAGTGAGCTTGTGAGAACATGCAGTATCTGGTTTTCTGTTCCTGCATTTGCTAAGGATAATGGCCTCCAGCTCCATCCATTTCTTGCAAAATATATGATCTTGTTCTTTTTTATGACTGTATAGTATTCCACGGTGTATACGTACCACACTTTTTAAATCCAATCTGCCATTGATGAGATTTAAGTTGATTCTATGTCTTTGCTATTGTGAATAATGCTTGAGTGAACATACGTGTGCACATGTCTTTATGGTACAACAATTTATGTTTCTTTGGGTATATACCCAGTAATGGGATTGTTGGGTTTAGTGGTTGTTCTGTTTTTAGCTCTTTGAGGAACCACCACACTGCTTTCCACAATGGTTGAACTAATTTACACTCCCACCAACAGTCTGTAAAAGGAAAGACAGTATTGAATTGCGGATGCCACCCCTTCCCCACCCATCCACAGCAGCCACTTGGCATGGAGAAATCTGTGTGATAGGGAGAGGGAGAAAGCAGCGGTTGTGAGGCTTTGCGTTGAACTCAGTGCTGCCTTGTCACAGCAGAGAGCAAAACCAGGCTGAACTCAGCCAACGCCGGCCCACTGAGAGAACATTTAGACCAGCTCTAGACAGAGAGGAATCATCCATCCCAGCAGTCAGAACTCAAGTTCCAGCAAGCCTCGCCACACCACAGACTGGAGGGCTCTGAGGCTCTAAATATTCTTGAAAGGCAGTTTAGGCCACAGGAACTATAAATCCTAGTGCTGAGCTGGGCTCAGACCAAGTGAACTTGGGGCGCATGTCACCTACTGAGACACAAGCTAGGACAGCTAAGGGGGTGCTTGCGCCACCCCTCCCCCAGCCCCAGGCAACACAGCTCCTGCCAAAAGAGACCCCCTTCTTCCACTTGAGGAGAGGAGAAGGAAGAGTAAAGAGGGCTTTGTCTTGCACCTTGGATACCAGCTCAACCACAGTAAGACAGGGCACCGGTCAGAGTCATGAGGCCCCCATTCTAGGCCCTAGGTCCCAGATGACATTTCCAGACACACGATGGGCCAGAAAGGAACCCACTCCCTTGAAGGGAGGGACCCATTCCTGGCAGGAACCATCACCTGCTGGCTAAAGAGTATTTGGGTCCTGAGTAACCAGCAGTGATACCCCGGCAGTACGCCATGGACCTTGGGTGAGACTCTGAGAAGTGCTGGCTTCAGGTGAGATCCAGCACATTCCCAGCTCTGGTGGCTACAGTGAGAGACTCCATCTACTTGAGAAAAGCAGAGAGAAAAGTAAAGGGGACTTTGTCTTGCACCTTAGGCACCAGCTAGCCACAGTATGGTAGAGCACCAGGCAGGCTCTTGGGGTCCCTAATTCCAGACCTTGACTCTCGGACAGCATTTCTGGACCTGCCCTGGACCAGAGGAGAGCCCACTGCCCTGAAGTATGAGTCCCAGGCCTGGCGGCGTTCACCACAAGCTGACTTCAGAGACCTTGGGCCTTAAGTGAACATCAGCAGTAACGTGGCAATACTCCTCATGGGCCTGTGGTGGTGGTGGCCATGGGATGAAGCTCCTCTGCCTGTGGCAAGGTGAAGGAAGAATGAGAAGGACTGTGTCTCAGGGTTTGAGGCCCAGCTCAGCCACAGTAGAATACAACACCAGGTAAACTTCTAAGGTTTTCGACTCTAGTCTCTAGCTGCCAGACAGCATCTCTGGACCCACCCAAGGCCTGGGGGAATTCACCACCCTGAAAGGAAGGACACAACCCTTGCTGGCTTCACCACCTGCTGATTGTATAGCCCTAGGACCATGAGTAAACATAAGCAGTAGCCAGGTAGTGGTTACAGTGGGACTTGGGCAAGACCCAGTGCTGTGCTGGCTTCAGGTCTGACCCAGAGCAGTCTCAGTGGTGGTGGCCACAGAGGTGCTTACATCACTCCACACCCAGCTCCAGGTAGCTCAGCACAGAGATAGAAAGGCTCCATTTGTTTGGGAGAAAGCAAGAGAAGCTAACAGGAATCTCTACCTGGTAATCCAGAGAATTCTTCCAGATCTTATCCAAGACCACCAAGGCAGTACTCTTAGGAGTCTGCAAGAACCACAGCATTACTGGGCTTTGAGTGCCCCCTAATGCAAATACAGCTTAGATTATAACACCCAAATCCTTTTGAATACCTGGAAAGCCTTCCCAAGGACAAATAGAAACAAGCCCAGACTGTGAAGACTACAATAAATACCTAACTCTTCAATGCCCAGACACTGACAAATATCATCCACAGGCATCAAGACCATCCAGGAAAACATGACCTCATCAAATTAACTAAGGCACCAGCAACCAATCCTGGGAAAACAGAGATACGTGAGTTTTCAGACAGAGAATTCAAAATAGCTGTTCTGAGAAACTCAAAGAAATTCAAGATAACACAGAGAAGTAATTTAGAATTCTGTCAGATAAATTTAACAAAGAGATTGAAATAATTTTTTAAAAAATCACTGAGTGCAGTAGCTCATGCCTGTAATTCTAGCACTTCGAGAGGCCAAGATGGACATATTGCTTGAGCTCAGGAGTTGGAGACTAGCCTGGGCAACATAACAAAACCCTGTCTCTACAATAAATGCAAGAAATTAGCCAGACATAGTGTGCATGCCTGTAGTCCCAGCTACCCAGGAGGCTGAGGTGGGAGATCGCCTGAGCCTGGGAAGTCAAGGCTGCAGTGAGCTGTGATCATACCACGACACTCCAGCCTGAATGACAACATGACACCTTGCCTCAGAAAAAGCAGAAATCGTGGAGTTGAAAATGCAATTGACATACTGAAGAATACATGAAAATCACTTAATAGCAGAATTGATTAAGCAGAAGAATTAGTGAGCTTGAAGACAGACTACTTGAAAATACACAGTCAGAGAAGACAAAAGAAATAAGAATAAAAAACAACGAAGCATGCCTACAAGATCTAGAAAATAGCCTCAAAAGGGTAAATCTAAGAGTTACTTGACTTGAAGGGAAGGTAGAGAAAGAGATGGGGGTAAAAAGTTTATTAAAAGAAATAATATTAGAGAACTTCCCAAACCTAGAGAAAGATATCAATATCCAAGTACAAGAAGGTTATAGAGCACCAAGCAAATTTAACCCAAACAAGACTACCACAAGGCATTTAATAGGCAAACTCCCAAAAGTGAAAGATAAAGAAAGGACCCTAAAAGCAGCCAGAGAAAAGAAACAAATAACATACTATGGAGCTCCAATAAATCAGGCAGTAGACTTTTTAGTGGAAACCTTAGAGATCAGGAAAGAGAGTCATGACATATTGAAAGTGCTGAAGGAAAAACACTTTTACTCTACAATTGTATATCTAGCAAAAAGGAGAAATGAAAACATTCCCAAACAATAGCAGAGGAATTTCATCAACATCAGGCTTGTCCTACAAGAAATGCTAAAAGAAGTACTTCAATCAGAAAGAAAAGGACATTAACATGCAATAAGACATCAACTGAAGGTACAAAATTCATTGGCAATAGAAAGTATACAGAAAAACACAGAATATTATATCACTGTAATTGTGGTGTATAAACTACCCTTTCTTAAGTAGAAACACTGAAAGTGAACCCATTCAAAATATTAACTATGACAACTTTTCAAGACATAGTCAGTACAATAAGATATAAACAGAAACAACAAACAGTGTAAAAGCAGGCCAGGCACGGTGGCGCATGCCTGTAATCCCAGCGCTTTTGGAGGCCAAGGTGGGTTGATCACCTGAGGTCAGAAGTACCAGACCAGCCTGGCCAACATAGCGAAACCCAATCTCTACAAAAATACAAAAATTAGCCAGACATGGTGGTACATGCCTGTAATCCCAGCTACTTGGAAGGCTGAGCTATGAGAATTGCTTGAACCTGGGAGATGGAAGTTGCAGTAAGCCAAGATTGCACCATTGCACTCCAGCCTGGGCAACAGAGTGAGACTATGTCTCAAAAAAAAAAGTGTGTATATATATATATATGTATATATATATATGTGGTACACAAAAAACAAAAGCAAGAAATTAAATTATACCACCAGAGAAAATTACCTTCACTAAAAGGAGGGCAGGAAGGAAGGAAAAGAAGACCGGAAAATAAATAACAAAATGGAAGAAGTAAGTCCTTACATATCAACAATAACATTGGCTGTAAATGGACTAAACTCCCCAATTAAAAGACTTAGAGTGGCTGAATGGATAAAACAAAAAGACTCAGGGATTTGTTGCCTCCAAGAAGCAAACTTCACCCATAAAGACACACATAGACTGAAAATAAAGGGATGGAAAAAGATATCCCATGCCAATGGAAACAAAAAAAGAGCAAGAGTAGCTATACTTATATTAGACCAAATAGATTTCAAGAAAAAAACTACAAGAAGATACAAAGAAAGTCATTATACAATAATAAAAGAGTCAACTCAGCAAGAGGATATAACAGTTGTAAATATATATGCACTCAACACTGGAGCATCCAGATATATAAAGCAAATATTATTGGAGCTAATGAAAGACTTAGACTCCAATACAATAATAGCTGGAGACTTTAACACCCCACTTTCAGCACTAGAAAGATATTCCAGACAGAAATTCAACAAGGAAACATCAGACTTAATCCGCAGTATAGACCAAATGGACCTAGTAGATATTTACAGAACATTTCATCCAACAGCTACACAATACGCATTCTTTTCCTCAGCATATGGATTATTCTCAGGGATAGATCATATGTTCAGTCACAGAGCAAGTCTTAAAACATTCAAAAAACTGAAATAATATCAAGCATCTTCTCTGGGCCACAGTGGAATAAAACTAGAAATCAATAAATGAGGAATTTTGGAAACTATACAAACACATGGAGATTAAACAATATGCTCCTGAATGACCAGTGAGTCAATGAAAACATTAAGAAAAACAATTGAAAAATTTCTTGAAACAAATGATAATGGAAACGTAACATACCAAAACCTATGGGATACAGCACAAGAGGTACTAAGAGGGAAGTTTATACCTATAAGCTTGTATATCAGAAAAGAGAAACACTTCAAATAAACAGCCTGATGATGCATCTAAAGAACTAGAAAAGTAAGAGCAAACCAAACCCAAAATTAGTAGAAGAAAAGAAATAATAAAGATCACAGCAGAGATAAATGAGTTAGATTGAAATTTACAGACATGGAAAGGGGAAAATAGCAACTAGTAAAAGTAAATACAATCCCATTTTTAAAAATGTACATATGTAGGATGGAATATTCACAGGAAGGTTGTAGAAGAAAATATGCAGAATTGAACTGTTAACAAGGGAAGACATACTTATAATAAATAAATTATTTGTTGCTTATCTGCAATTAAAATTTAACTGAGCATCTTGTCTTTTTTTTTTTAATCCAGCCCCAAATTTCACATGCCAGTCACACAAGATTGTTATGCAAGCCTAGATTGGTAGCTTCAGACAGCTGTGGGTGCTTTGCTTTAAAAGTATGCATTACAAACTTGACACCAAACCTAAGCTTCTTTTTTTTTTTTTTTTTTTTTGAGACAGAGTCTCGCTCTGTCGGCCAGGCTGGAGTGCAGTGGTGTGATCTCGGCTCACCGCAACCTTCGCCTCCCAGGTTCAAGCAATTCTCCTGCCTCAGCCTCCCAAACTGCTGGGGTTACAGGCATGAGCCACCGTGCCCAGCCCATATTCAGCTTTGAATGATTCCTAAAGGGCAGAAAGGAGGGTCATTAAAATTAGATAACTGCCACCAACAAAGTGCTAGACAAGCTGATAGATAACCATCTTCTTCAGCTCTTTTAAATCAAAATTGACAATGTGGATTGTTTAATGGCCACAAACTTTTCCCAGGCCAGTTGGCACACGAATTTGTAACAGCCCTCCCATGCAAAGGCAGAGTTTCTATTCACTCACTTGAACCTGAGCTGGATTTGTGGTCAATAAAAGTGGCAAAAGTGGCAAAAGTGACATGGTTTAAGTTTCTGAGCCTAAACCTCAGGCGGCCCCTGCAGCTTCAGCCTTCCTTCCATTTCCCATTTTTGCCTTGACCAGCATTTACAAGGTCCAGCATGCAAGAAATGTTTACTTAGCCCAATTAAATTGAAGTAGTAGCCTTATTATCTTTATATTTTTCTCCCCAAATTCTAAAAATCTTGGTATCTTTATTCTTTAACGAACTATCATACCTGTTCAAAATTATAATCTCTTACTTTAAAAGTTACCAAAAATGGGTTGGGCATGGTGGCTCATGCCTGTAATCCCAGCACTTTGGGAGGCCAAGGCGGGCAGACCATGAGGTCAGGAGTTCAAGACCAGCCTGGCCAATATGGTGAAATCCCATCTCTACTGAAAAAAATATATATATATACACAAAAATTAGCCAGGCGTGGTGGTGCTCGCCTGTAGTCCCAGCGACTCAGGAGGCTGAGGCAGAAGAATCACTTGAACCTGGGAGGCAGAGGTTGCAGCGAGCTGAGATCATGCCACTGCACTCCAGCCTGGGTGACAGAGCGAGACTCCATCTCAAAAAAAAAAAAAATTAAAAAAAAAAAAGTTACCAAAAATGGAGGCAAAGTGCTAAGCATTTATATTTAATAGAGCTCAGGAATTTATTTATTTATTTATTTCGAGACAAGGTCTTGCTCTGTCACCAAGGCTGGAGTGCAGAGGTGTGAACACAGGTCACGGCAGCTTCAGCTTCCTGGGCTCATATGATCCCCCGACCTCAGCCTCCCAAGTAGCTGGCACTACAGGCACTCACCACCATGCCTGGCTAATTTTCCTTTTTTTGTAGAGATGAGGGGTCTCACCATGTTCCCCAGTGTGGTCTAGAACTCCTATGCTCAAATGATCCTCTCGCCTCAGCCTCTCCAAGTGCTGGGATACAGGCACGAGCCACGATGCCCTGCCAGAAATTCTTACTTAAAAAAAAAAAAAAAAAAAAGCATGAAGAATAAGCAATCTGAAGCATTATAGTTTTCTATGGCATTAGTACGCTGAGGCCAGCATGATTGTATCTACAGGGAGAAAAAGGACATATTGCACATGTATTCATATCAAATTTCTCTAAAGTATTTTACAAAGTTGTATAACAAGGGGAAATCAAAAACCACAAAAGGAGAAAATGATTACTGTAAGTATTTATAGTCTTATAGATACATACTGTATATACAGTGTATATATATACTATATATATATACAGTGTATATATATATACACTATATATATATACTGTGTATATATATATACTATATATATATACTGTGTATATATATACTATATATATACTGTGTATATATATACTATATATATATACTGTGTATATAGATACTATATATATATACTGTGTATATATACACTTTTTTAAGTAAGAATATACATATATATATATATACTGTAAGTATTTATAGTATTGTAAGTATTTATAGTCTTGAAGTCCCATCTAGAACAACATAGGACCCAGAAAGCCAAGTCACTGCTGTGTCAAGCTCAGGACAGAAATGTAAATGGTTCTGTGATTATGATCATGGGACCAAGTTCACAATCAGGACCACCAGGAAAGCAAATGTATTTCAGGAAGACATTATTCAGAGATATCCGGATACTTCCTTTCTTTTTCCCCTTGTTGAGAATGAGCATTTAATACCAGATCTGGTTCAAGAAGTAGAACTGGGTGTTTGTCATCATTCCCTTAACAGAGGGCAAAGTTTTCAGTATAACTTCTTCTGGAATAGTAATATAATCCCAGAGTTTAAAGGATTTGTGGTCCATAAGGAATTGGGTTCTTCTTTTGACTCTGGCAAGATACTGTCTGAGGGTGTCAATGGTGACTTTGCATCCCATTGAGGGAAACAAGGAAAGGGCAGAATTGGTTCTGTCTCAACATAGATACTCCTTCTCTGTGAAGTTCTGAATGTGTGCATGTGTGTCTGCTGCACTCAAATGGTTCTCCTATGATGCTGCTGGACCCAGCAACAACCTCACCTCTACCGTAAAGGAGCACACTGCTCCATATTCCACCTCCCCGCCTTCAACTAGTACTAGAAACTGCTTCCAAAAAGTTGCAAAGTTGCATGTGTCTCCTTCATTCCAGAAGCATTCTTATTTTTCTTTTTTGTTTTTTGTTTGTTTGTTTGCTTGTTTTGAGACAGAGTCTCACTCTGTCACCCAGGCTGGAGTGCAGTGGCATCATCTCGGCTCACTGCAACCTCTGCCTCCCAGGAGGTTCAAGCGATTCTCCTGCCTCAGCCTCCCAGGTGGCTGGGATTACAGGGGGCCGCCACCACACCGGGCTAATTTTTCTATTTTTAGTAGAGAAGGGGTTTCACCATGTCGGCCAGGCTGGTCTTGAACTCCTGACTTCAGGTGATCCACCCGCCTCGGTCTCCCAAAGTGCTGGGATTACAGGCGTGGGCCACCACTCCCAGCCAGCATTCTTATTTTTCTGATTATAAAAGCAAAATGGGCCAGCAAAAAGCAAAAAGTAACAAGAGTGAAACTCCATCTCAAAAAAAAAAAAAAAAAGCAAAATGCCCCCACGTGATAGATCATGCCTGTAATGCCAATATTTTACAAGGCTGAGGCAGGAGGATTGCTTGAGGCCAGGAGTTCAAGACCAGGGCAACAGTTCAGCCTGGACAACATAGCAAGACTCCCATCTCTGAAAAAAAAAATAGCTGGAATGGTGGTACGCACCTGTAGTCCTAGCTACTCAGGAGGATGAAGCAGGAGGATTTTAGGAGCCCAGGAGTTCGAGGCTGCAGAGAGCTATGATCATGGCATTGCACACCAGCCTGGACAACAAAGTAAGACTCTGCCTCTAAAAGAATAAATAAATAAGTACACCTTGGTTGTAGAGAACTGGAGAAATTCAAAAGGGTACATGGGAAAGGGAGAAAGAGTGGTCTCCCACCATAGAGGGAGACAGAGAGAAAGTGAATCACTGGTAATTCTACCTCTTTCAGATAACAACTGTCATTATTCTAGTGTATTTCCCTCTAGAAGCCCTCTTTTCAGTATTTCTTTGCCCACTTCTCATCGGCTCCCCTGTCTTGCACTTTTAATGTCATGTTTTTAATAGAATTGATAGTTAAATGTGTAAATGCTTTAATTGGGAGAAATTTTATTTTGCGATGTTAAATGAAATTTACAGGAGGCCATTGGTTTGGACTGAGCTCCTGCACTAGACCTAACAGATCAAACCAAAATCGAGTCACTCATGCTAAAGTTCCATACCACCAAGCTGAAACTAAGTTGTTTATCCTTCCTTCCAAGAAATTAGGACAGTGAAAGATAATAGCCAAATCCCCAAACAAGCCAGTTTTAGTGGGCATGATAAGGATGTTTCTTCTGCTTTAACTTTACAAGGAAAGTCACTTTGTTTTTTGGGTTTTTTGTTTGTTTGTTTGTTTTTGAAACAGAGTCTCTGTCACTCAGTCTGGAGTGCAGTGGCATGGTCTTGGTTTACTACAGCCTCTGCCTCCTGGGTTCAAGCAATTCTCGTGCCTCAGCCTCCCAAGTAGCTGGGATTAAAGGCATGGGAGGTCTCGCCAAGGCTGGTATATTTATATATATATACTGCATACATCAGTAAATGTTGTTGTTGTTTTTTCCATAGGCTTTTGGGGGAACAGGTGGTATTTGGTTACACGAGTAAGTTCTTTCTTTTTTTTTGAGACAGAGTTTCACTCTTGTTGCCCAGGCTGGAGTGCAATGGCGCTATCTTGGCTCACCACAACCTCCACCTCCCAGGTTCAAGCGATTCTCCTGCCTCAGCCTCCCAAGGAGCTGGGATTACAGGCATGTGCCACCATGCCCGGCTAATTTTGTATTTTTAGTAGAGACGGAGTTTCTCCATATTGGTCAGGCTGGTCTCAAACTCCCAACATCAGGTGATCTGCCTGCCTCGGCCTCCCAAAGTGCTGGGATTACAGGTGTGAGCCATTGCGCCCAGCTGAGTAAATTCTTTAGTGGTGATTTGTGAGGTTTTGGTGCACCCATCACCCAAGCAGTACACTCTGAACCCGACTGGTAGTCTTTTATCCCTCACCCCCAGTCAATATATGTTCTACATACATTGTGACTTAAACCCACAGACATATATAATACTGTCTTGTTTTCTAACTGTGTGATATGGGTACATATGTTGAATCTCATAAGACTGTAAGCACTAAGTCTTTGTACTTCCTTCCTTTGTATCCCAGGGCACTGAGCATTGCTAACTCCTGGTAGGTACTCAGAAAATACTATTCAGGTACCTGAAAAAGTAAGAAATACTAAAGGAAATAAAGAGATAGTTAAAACACTTGGCCAAGTTGGTTTTTTAAAGAAACTCAATATAATCTGGTGCCTAGAAAATATTTACTGGCCCAAGATTACAGTTTAAAGGCTGTAAAAGCCTGTACATCTGTCTCCTTTAATCCTAATTATTATCAGAAACAGGCCATTATCAACAAAGAAGCACAAAGGTTAGTCACTAGTGTGTTGTTTTAACACTTGCCATAAAATATCTCTGAGAGTTCATCCAGGGAAATGCTGAAAAAGCAGTTTACTAACTCTACCATCCACCCTTCCCCCAGGTAATCTTGTCTGAATCAAAGTGTGAGCTGAGAACTTCGGGAGGAAAAAGAACAGGTAAATTTTAAACTTTATGAGAAATGCATACCTTCCAAATGAATGTGCATGCTACCTCTATATTGAGACATCTTCTGACTTAATGGAATATATTCTTAGGAAAAAGTCCCCACTTATTTAAACTGTTATATATAAGTTAAAATATATTGGTTCTAGCCTAGAAATTGAGACTGAATTCTTATCCCATTTGGCCCTATTTGATACAGAATGATCTACAAAATAAAATATTCAGTAAAATAAGCAAAGAACAGAATATATGCATGGTATTGTAATTCTACCATTTATGCTTTTAAAATGAGAGAGAGAATTTTATACACACACCTTGAATATTTTACTACATTCATGTATTATCTTCAGATATGTTGTTTTTTATTTTTTATTGTAAAACTAAAACACAGATCCAAAAAAATCCCGTAACTCAAATTAATGTCTTAGTGAATTATTGCCAGGTAAATGCTCTTGTAGCTATCTACCAGGTCAAGAAATAAAACTGCCAGCCACCCAGAAGCCTCTCTCCATGTGCCACATCTTAATCACGTCTTATCCATCCCTCAAAAAGTAACCATGATCTTGACTTTTATAGAAATAATTTCCTTCCACTATTTAGACATTTATACCTTCCTTGCATTTCTTTATAATTTTATCAACCGAGTGTACACTCCTCGCTTCTGGAGTTAGTCTTGACTATTTTTTTTAAAAAATTGGGGCCGGGCACAGTGGTTCACGCCTGTAATCCCAGCACTTTGGGAAGCCAAGGCAGGTGGATCACAAGTTCAGGAGTTCAAGACCAGCCTGGCCAAGATGGTGAAACCCCTTCTCTGCTAAAAACTGCAAAAATTAGCCAGGCACAGTGGCAAGCACCTGTAATCCCGGCTACCCGGGAGGCTGAGGCAGGAGAATTGCTTGAACCTCGGCGGCAGAGGTTCCATTGAGCCGAGATAGCACCACTGCACTCCAGCCTGGGCAACAGAGTGAGACTCTGTCTAAAAAAAAAAAAAAAAAAAAACCTGTTCTTTTCTGTTTCTTTTAATGTCCTGGTTTCCCTCCATCTCTTTTCCTTACACTTTTTCTATTGAATAACCCAAGCGATTTGGCCTATAGAGATTCTCTCCAGTATGGATTTTGCTGATTGCACATTTGGGGAATAGTGCAATACGTTCCTCCTACCTCTCTTCTTGCAAGTTGACAACTGAATCCAGAGGATTCATCAGACCAGTCTGTTTGGCAGGGATCTAGTGGGTGATCTGTTCTTTCATCAGATGACACTTAATGTCTGGTTTCTGTTCCTTATCATTATCAACAACATTTGATGCTTAGTACCTAGATTCCTTAATTTATAGGTGGCTTGTAATAGGAAATTCTAATACTGTTATTTAATTTTCATTAGCTGAAATAATTTTTTTTTTTTTGAGACGGAGTCTCGCTCTGTCGCCCAGGCCGGCTCACTGCAAGCTCCGCCTCCCGGGTTCACACCATTCTCCTGCCCCAGTCTCACGAGTAACTGGGACTACAGGCGCCTGCCACCACACCCAGCTAATTTTTTTTTGTATTTTTATTAGAGACGGGTTTCACCGTGTTAGCCAGGATGGTCTCAATCTCCTGACCTCGTGATCCACCCACCTCAGCCTCCCAAAGTGCTGGGATTACAGACGTGAGCCACTGTGCCTGGCCAAACATTATTAGCCTCCCCGTCGGGGAATCGAACCCCAGTCTCCTGCGTGACAGGCAGGGATACTCACCGCTATACTAACGAGGATCGCCTTTTTTTTTTGAGACGGAATCTCAGTCCGTCACCCAGGCTGGAGTGCAGTGGTGCAATCTCGGCTCACTGCAATCTCCTCCTCCCGGGTTCAAGCGATTTTCCTGCCTCAGCCTCCCGGGTAGCTGGGACTACAGGTGCATGCCACCATGCCCAGCTAATTTTTTGTTGTTGTTGTTATTTTTTTTTAGTAGAGATGGGGTTTCACTGTGTTAGCCAGGATGATCTCAATCTCCTGACCTCGTGATCTGCCCACCTCGGCCTCCCAAAGTGTTGAGATTACAGGCGTGAGCCACCGTGCCTGGCTCAGCTGAGATAATTTTACAAGGAGAAACATTTACTCATCTATTATTTGGTTTTTGCTATTATTGTTTTTTTTTGTTTGTTTTTTTTTAGATGAAGTCTCACTCTGTTGCCCAGGCTAGAGTGCAATGGCACAATCCTGGCTCACTGCAACCTCCACCTCCCGGGTTCAAGAGATTCTCCTGCCTCAGCCTCCTGGGTAGCTGGGACTACAGGTGCATGCCACCATGCCCAGTTTATTTATTTATTTATTTATTTTTTTTGGAGACGGAGTCTCGCTCTGTCACCCAGGCTGGAGTGCAGTGGCGCAGTCTCGGCTCACTGCAAGCTCCGCCTCCCGGGTTCACGCCATTCTCCTGTCTCAGCCTCTTCGAGTAGCTGGGACTACAGGCGCCCGCCACCACGCCCGGCTAATTTTTTGTATTTTTAGTAGAGACGGGGTTTCACCGTGGTCTCGATCTCCTGACCTTGTGATCCGCCCACCTCGGCCTCCCAAAGTGCTGGGATTACAAGCGTGAGCCACCGCGCCCGGCCCAGTTTATTTTTTGTATTTTTAGTAGAGACGGGGTTTCACCGTGTTAGCCAGGATGATCTCGATCTCCTGACCTCGTGATCTACCCACCTCGGCCTCCCAAAGTGCTAAGATTACAGGTGTGAGCCACCGTGTCCAGCCTAGCTGAAATAATTTTATAAAGAGAAACTTTTACTCATCTATTCTTTGCTTTTGCTGTTGTTGTTTTTTTGTTTTGTTTTTTTTTGAGACGAAGTCTCACTCTGTTGCCCAGGCTGGAGTGCAATGGCACAATCTTGGCTCACTGCAACCTCCGCCTCCCAGGTTCAAGCAATTCTCTTGCCTCAGCCTCCCGAGGAGCTGGGATTACAGGTGCGCGCCATCATGCCTGGCTAATTTTTTGTATCTTTACTACAGATAGGATTTCACCATGTTGGTCAGGCTGGTCTTGAACTCCTGACCTCATGATCTGCCCGCCCAAAGTGCTGAGATTATGGGCATGAGCCACTACACGCAGCCTATTTCCCCAGGTTTTTGTTTGTTTGTTTTTGTTTTGTTTGTTTTGTTTTGTTTTTGAGACAGAGTCTTGCCCTGTCGCCCAGGCTGGAGTGCAGTGGCACAATCTCATCTCACTGCAAGCTCTGCCTCCTGGGTTCACGCCATTCTCCTGCCTCAGCCTCCCAAGTAGCTGGGACTACAGGCGCCCACTACGATGCCCGGCTAATTTTTTTGTATTTTTAGTAGAGACGGGGTTTCACCGTGTTAGCCAGGATGGTCTCATTCTCCTGACCTCGTGATCCGCCCGCCTCGGCCTCCCAAAGTGCTGGGATTACAGGCGTGAGCCACCACGCCCAGCTATTTCCCCAGTTTTTAAGATAACATATGGTTCTCTGTCATCTTTAGAAGAACAACTTTGTTTGTTTGTTTTTAGAGATGGAGTCTGCTATATTGCCCAGGCGGGAATGCAATGGCTATTTACAGGCACCGTCATAGCACACTACAGCCCCAAACCCCTGGGCTCAAAGAATCCTCCTTCCTCAACCTCCTGAATGGCTGGGACTATAGGCGCTGGCCACCGTGCCCAGCTGTTTGTTTTAAATATTATTGTGAACTCATAGATTAAAGCATATCTGAAGGTTTTCAGACTGTGAGAGTCAGTTTCCAAGACAGTCCCCAGTGACCCCTGTCTTATAATATTCACAGTTGTAGAGTTCCCTCCCACATTGTACAAGCATTGGTCTGTATAACCAATAAAATATAGCAGACATGATGGCGTGTCACTTCTGAGATTAGGTGTGCACTCGCTGGACAACTCCCACTTTCTCTCTATACTCACTCTGCGGGGAACCATGTTATAAACAGCCATGTGAAGAAGCACACATTGTAAGGAACCAAAGTCTCCTGCCAAAACCTACATAAGCGAGTTTGAAAGCAGATCTTTCAGACCCAGATTCAGATTAATGTATCCCCAGCTGGCAGCCTAACCGCAGTGTCATTAGAGACCTTGAGACAGAACCACCAATTAAGCTGCTCCTGGGTTCCTGATTCTCAGAAACTGTGTGATACAATAAACGTGTTGTTGGCTTTAAGCAAAGCCCTGCAGTAATTTGCTGTACAGTAATAGATAACTAATTGACAGTCTGTTGCAATTCTCATTGTTACTGAAATGTGATTTGTCCCATCTCTGGTCAGTGGGAGCCTTTTCAAATTGTCTTCTGAGGCTGGGCAAGGTGGCTGGCACTGGAGGCCCAGTGGTACTGAGGTCTCAGGAATACAACCTGATGGTGCCTCTTGCCATCCCGAATGGCAGAGCAACTCCCCTCAAGGGAGCATGGAGAGGTTCACTGTGGCAAGGACTTCTCCGAGGTCAAAGCATATGGCGCCATGACATTGACACAGTCAAGAGCTCAGTTCTCAGCAATAAACAAGCGAGGTCAACAGGTCACCAGCCTTAGGGTCTTACCAGAAGACCTGGCCTGGTTCTGGATGTCAGTGACAAAGAGGGCTGCCCCAGGACCCAGAGAGCTGGAGAAGTGGGTGGGGCTGAGCACAAAGGTCTGAGCTGGGTTTGGATGCAGGCTGGGAGTGAACAGATTCCGAAATGGGGGCAAGATGGTGCCCCATGGAGAATCTGGGGAGGTGGCCCTGCCTGGACTTCGCTCCAGTTCCCTTGCAATCTATTCTAATTCTGGTAGTCTCTGTATCACCAGGTTAGGGGAGGAGCTGTGTAAGGGAGACGAAGGGACCTGGAGAGAGGAGGGTCCCACTAGGCCAACATGGATAAGAAGAGCAGGAGGCAGCCGCTGAGCAGCAGGATACCCTGGAAGGCAGCCGGGTC
The DNA here is from genome assembly GCF_028878055.3 of Symphalangus syndactylus. Taxonomy (NCBI): domain Eukaryota; kingdom Metazoa; phylum Chordata; class Mammalia; order Primates; family Hylobatidae; genus Symphalangus; species Symphalangus syndactylus. Next base: position 69,523,983 of record NC_072425.2, on the reverse strand, counting down.
AGCACTGGTAAGTGCAGGCAGTGAGGAAAGCACACCTGTTGGGTGTCTGAGCCACGGCTCAGGTAAGCTCCCATGGTCAGGTCTGGGGTCTCCTGCTGCACAGCCCTGGCCTACCTTGCAAAAGCCAGAGCCTCTAGGCTCTCAGATTCCACTCCAGGGTGCAGGAGGAGCTGGCCACCTGTTGGCCCCTTTGAGTCTCTCCTGTTCTCAGTCCACCTGACACCCCATTGCTTCCTTCTGCTGTGTCCCAAATAGATGATAATAACATTGAGCCTGTGATTGTTGGTGATTGTAGTTTACAGGCACTCTTTGGTTGGTTGCAGGGGCTGGGGAGCAGAGAAGGAACATATGTGTGTAGACTAGCACTTCCATTCAGCAGAGGAACATGGTACCTCTTACTCATAGTAAACAAACATATGCTTTGTGATCCAGCAATGCCATTCCTGGATCTAGAGTCCAAATAAATTCTCACACTAGATCTATGAAAAGACAGTATAAGGAAGTTCATCATAGTTTGTAGTACAGAGAATTGGAGGTAATATTAATTTCCATCACTGGAGGTGTAAATAGGTACAATGAATGAATTCACACCGTGCAGTGTATACATTATGTAGCAATTCGAAATAATAGATCTATACCACAGCAATATGTATAGATCCTAAAATCCTTAATGTTTAGTGAAAAAAGTAAAAAGCAGATTAAGATCCATAACATATGAACATATTTATACAAATTGTACAATACCTGCTAAAAAAACAAAGCTACAGATTTTACAAAACCACATACTCGAAGAGGATGCACATTAACCACATTAGAATGGTTGCTGTGGGAATAAGAGGAAATGACAATGGAGAATAAAGTGGATTATATAAACAAATGAACAAACAGATACACAAATAAAAACAAAAAGAGAAATTGCAAAGATCAATGAACATGAAGTGCCCTAAACTCAGAAGTAGTTAACTCACTTGTCCACATCTGAGTTCCTACTTCAAATATTTTTCCTTAAAACAACTTTTTGGAATATCTCTAACTGCAAAGTGAAAATTATCTTCCCTGTCCTATTAGCATCTTCTCTATTTACTTTCCATTTTCTGACTTCCTTTTTCAGCAGCGTTTTCAATCTTACAACATTTTATTCATCTGGCTCATTCACTCATTTATTCAATAAGTGTTTAAATGTTTACTCAAATATTAAGTGTACATAAAGTATTATTCTGGGGACTAAGAGGATATGAGGGAAATGTCTTATGATCCCTATTTCCAGGAACCTACAATGTAATGGTGGATGCAAAGTATTAACCCAGGAAACATTTCAAAATCGTCCGAGGCAGCATCGATTCCATGTCTAAAAGAAGTGGATGGGCCAGGCTCAGTGGCTCACAACTGTAATCCCAGCACTTTGGGAGGCTGAGGCAGGCAGATCACCTAAGGTCATGAGTTCGAGACCATCCTGGCCAACATGGTGAAACCCCGTCTCTACTAAAAATACAAAAATTAGCCGGGCGTGGTGGCAAGTACCTGTAATCCCAGCTACTCGGGAGGCTGAGGCAGAAGAGTTGCTTGAACCCGGGAGGCAGAGGTTGCAGTGAGCCGTGGGCAACAGAGTGAGACTCCGTCTCAAAAATAAATTAATTTTTTAAAACAATAAGCGGTTGATGATTACAGGGGAAGGAATCCAAAAAAAAAAGAACTGGTTGATGGTTACAAGTAAAGGAATCCAAAAAAAAAAAAAAAAAAGACATCAGTGAAGATTGATGTGGGTAGGAGAGACCTGTCAGGAAGGTCACAATTGCATCAGATCTTATCTAATGGGTAATGTAGATTAGAGAGAGAGAGGAATGGGCATCCCAAGGAGGGGAAATATCTTTTTAAAGACACTAGATTAAAAAAAAGCACCATCGGGAAGCCTAAAACCTGATGGCAGGAGCTGAGTAAGGAAGTAAGGGAAGTAAGATTGAATCCGGCTGGGTGTGGTGGCTCGTGCCTATAATCCCAGCACTTTGGGAGGCCAAGGCAGGAGTTCAAGACCAGCCCCGGCAACACAGTGAGACCCCCATCTCTATTTAAACTTGAAAATATAAATTTAGAAAAGAAGATTGAATCAACCTAGAATAAATTATAGAGGACTTGGCAGCTTCACCAAGAAGTCTTGATTTAATCCAGTCAGCAGCAGAAAGCCTCTGGAGGTTCTTCAATTGGGAACTGAATAATTTTCTGTTATATCCCACATCAAATCTCCTACCAAATATGGCTGAGGACCTTAGTCCTCTTTTCCTCCAGCCACACAGGGGTACACCTTGTCCCAAGAGGGTCCACTGAACTCCTACTACAAACCCTATCTCTTTGCTGGCCACCTCACTTTCAGCCTTTTCTCCTTTCACTTCTACACTTCTTCAACTTCACAGCCTGACTTCCTCCCATCATAGTCTAGGTTATGTTTGTTCCCTTGGCATCCTGTGCTTACCTGTACCACATTGATTCATTAGTTCACTCATCAAATATTTATTATATGATCCCCTACTGCCTTCTAGGCCCTCTGCCAAGGGTTGAGCTCACAACAAAAACCAAAGCCCGCCTTCACGAAGCCTAGAAGCAGAGAGAACAGTTATCATATTTTTAGTATCCTATTTTTCACTGTAGCATTTATTGCACTACATTCCAACTGTCCTCTCCTTTTTTTTTTTTTTTTTTTTTTTTGAGACAGAGTCTCACTCTGTCGCCCAGGCTGGAGTGCAATGGAGCGATCTCGGCTCACCACAACCTCCACCTCCCAGATTCAAGCAATTCTCCTGTCTCACCCCTCAGGTAGCTGGGATTACAGGCACGCACTACCATGCCCGGCTACTTTTTTGTATTTTTAGTAGAAGTGGGGTTTCACCATGTTAGCCAGGCTGGTCTCAAACTCCTGACCTAAGGTGATCTGCCCGCCTCAGCCTCCAAAAATGCTGGGATTACAGGCGTGAGCCACCGCGCCCGGCCTCCAACCGTCTTCTGTAATCTTCACAATAGAGTATGAGCTCATAGTGTCCAACACATTGTAGGTGCTCAATAAAGGTTTATTCAATAGATGAATGTATTGATGCTTGGGAGAATGCTACACATATAGCCATAAGAATTGTCAACAGTCCTGGATTGTTAACAGCAATCTCATCCCTTCTGAGCATAACTGATCACATAACAATGTAAATGCTGGGTTATAAGTTGACACACTTTTTCTGTGAAGTGCCAGATAGTAAACATTTAGTGTTCACAAGCCATATGGTGCCTGTTGCAACTACTCAGCTACAGGGATACTCAGCTGTACCTTTGTAATGCAAAAGCAGCCAGAGACAATAGGTAAACAAGCTAATGTGGCTGTGTTCCAATGAAATTATATTTACAAAAGCATGCAGTAGGTTGGATTTGGCCCACAGGCCCTAGCTTGCCATCCCCTGTCCTGAATGATGCTACTTTTTGTCAATTTTCAGGACTAGCTTTGTGCCTAGTCCATACTCTATTCTTTAGTCAGGTAAATTGAGTTGCCACAGCCAATATCTGAGTTTATCTTTCAACTCATATCTGATTTTTACAATTGTGGTATTGTGAAACGGTATGTAATGCAGAGCACAACAGACTTGTTTTACTCATTAGTTGACTTTTTGGCAAGTTACTTAGCTTTTTTGAACCTCTATCTCGTGACTGTAAATGAAGATTTTTTTTTTTAATCCTGTGAAGATTGAGACGTATACATCGAGAGCTGAAATATGATGCCTAGTACGCAGTAGGCTGAAAACAAATATCCCTCCCCCTTTGCCCAGTCATGTTCTTTTCCTCCTTTAAATAAATCAGCAGATATTAATTAGGAATCTACTATATCCAAAGTACAATTTCAGGTACCTTTGAAACTGATATATATCCTCTCTGATATCTCTTTTGACAGCAGGTTCTTTCCATCTGCCTCCTCTTTAACAGTTAGTACCAGGCCGGGCGCAGTGGCTCAAGCCTGTAATCCCAGCACTTTGGGAGGCCGAGGCGGGTGGATCACGAGGTCAGGAGATCGAGACCATCCTGGCTAACACGGTGAAACTCCATCTCTACTAAAAATACAAAAAATTAGCCGAGCGTGTTGGCGGGCGCCTGTAGTACCAGCTACTCAGGAGGCTGAGGCAGGAGAATGGCGTGAACCCGGGAGGCAGAGCTTGCAGTGAGCCGAGATAGCGCCACTGCACTCCAGCCTGGGCGACAGAGCAAGACTCCGTCTCAAAAAAAAAAAAAAAAACAGTACCTATATGTACCTCTTTATAGAGCTAGAGGTGATTAGGTTCTTGCATATGTGAATCACTCATGTTTGAATGTACTTAGGGAGAGCAGAAGAGAAGAGAATGAAATAACCATCTTTATGCTTCACATTTATTGTTTAATGTCATTGATTTATTGTTAAGTGTCATTGACATTTATTACTTAACTTCCAGATATCCATTCCTGATATGGCAACTTATGGCAACTGCCTTGATTTTTATTTGGAGATCCACCTCTCTCCCACCCTTCATCCAGTGGTAAAGCTTGAGGCTTGAGTCCTAGAAGCTCATAAAACCAGTATATTGACTTCTCTGGCCATAGTTAGTGTTGATTACAGTTCATTCACTCCGAGTAAGCGTAATGATTTTGTTTCCTAGGAATGCTGAACAAAGACATCCTCTTTTTTCTGCTGGATTGGAAACAACAAATATGGCTTCTGGAGATTCTGGCAGCTATTTTACAAGGAGAAATATCTCTCAAGGAGAGATATTTCTCCTTTATCTCTCAAGGAGAAAGCTTGTCTGAGAACAGAATAACAGGTAACAGACAGACAAAGAGAGAGATAATTTTGAGCCAATGTTTAGCTATTTTTCAAGCCAGGTGTACCACTAAACTGCTATTTGAGCCAATAAATTCTCTTTTGTTTCTGCTTCTGCCAGACCTAATCAAGTGTTCTGTTACTGGCAATCAAAAAAATCCAAGTCAATACAGCCTCCTTCCGTCTCCTTCAGAACTAAATCTAACCACTCATGTACACAGAAACTATGTGCCAGAGTCAAGCATCAACCATTCATTCGACAAACATATATTCAGTGCCTACTGGACACAATACATGGTCTCGGAGAGTTACAGCAGTATACCATCATTAAGAACAGCACAAATGTTTGTAAAAAGAATATCCAGCAAAAAAATAAAAACACATACTCCTACTGTGAATGAGGCCCTCTGCTAGGCATTGGGGACAGAAAGGGTCACAAGACAGTCTGTATTCTCCACGGTTGGCCATGATATTGGAAAGATGTCATGCACATAAAAAGATAAGCAGAAATTGCCCAGGCACGGTGGCTCATGCCTGTAATCCCAGCACTTTGGGAGGCCGAGGCAGGCAGATCACCTGAGGTTGGGAGTTGGAGACCAACCTGACCAACATGGAGAAACCCCGTCTCTACTAAAAATACAAAATTAGCCAGACGTGTTGGCACATGCCTGTAATCCCAGGTACTCAGGAGGCTAATGCAGGAGAATTGCTTGAACCCAGGAGGCGGAGGTTGCGGTTAGCCGAGATTGTACCATTGCACTCCAGCCTGGGCAACAAGAGCAAAACTCTATCTCAAAAAAAAAAAAAAAAAAAGCCGGGCGCGGTGGCTCACGCCTGTAATCCCAGCACTTTGGGAGGCCAAGGCGGGCGGATCACGAGCTCAGGAGATCTAGACCATCCTGGCTAACGTCTCTACTAAAAATACAAAAAATTAGCCGGGCGTGGTGGCGGGCGCCTGTAGTCCCAGCTACTGGGGAGACTGAGGCAGGAGAATAGCGTGAAACCGGGAGGCGGAGCTTGCAGTGAGAGGAGATCGCGCCACTGCACTCCAGCCTGGGCAACTGAGCAGGACTCCGTCTCAAAAAAAAAAAAAAAGATAAGCAGAAATCTGGGACGTTAGATGTATGAGTTCCTAAGGATGGATATCAAAGCCAAAGTAAGAAGCCTAGGCAGAAAATCTTAAGTGAACACAGTCACCATAATATTTTTATTTCCCTTTGAACTAAAATTAGCTAGAAAAGGGAGGGAACGGCTGGGCATGGTGGTTCACACCTATAATCTCAGCACTTTGGAAGGCCAAGGCGGGTGGATCACCTGAGGTCAGGAGTTCGAGACTAGACTGGTCAAAACGGTGAAACCTCATCTCTATTAAAAATGGAAACATTAGGCAGGCATGGTGGCAGGTGCCTGTAATCTCAGCTACTCGAGAGGCTGAGACAAGAGAATCACCTGAACCTGGGAGGTGAGGTTGCAGTGAGCTGAGATTGCACCACTGCACTCCAGCCTGGGCGACAGAGTGAGACTCTGCCTCAAAAAAAAGAAAGAAAGAACGAAAGAACGAAGGAACGAAGGAACGAAAGAACGAAAGAACGAAGGAACGAAAGAACGAAAGAACGAAAGAAAGGAAAAGAAAGAAGAAAGAAAAGGGAGGGAACATGTTGCAAAAAGTAGAGATGGGGTTTCACCATGTTGGCCAGGCTGGTCTCAAACCCCTGACCTCAGGTGATCCATCTGCCTTGCAAAGTGCTGGGATTACAGGTGTGAGCCAACGTGCCCAGGATTACGGGCATGAGCCACCTCGCCTGAGGTCAGGAGTTTGAGACCAGCCTGGCCAACATGGTGAAACTCCATCTCTACTAAAAATACCAAAAAATTAGCCAGGTGTGGTGGTAAGCACCTGTAGTCCCAGCTATTTGGGAGGCTGAAGCAGGAGAATCGCTTGAACCCAGGAGGTGGAGGTTGCAGTGAGCCAAGATTGTGCCACTGCACTCGAGCCTGAGCAACAGAGTGAGACTCCATCTCAAATAAATAAATAAATAAATAAATAAATAAATAAATAAATATCTGAATTTGAGAACTGACTTTAGGATTCATGCAACCTTTAGCACATTCCTAACCTTCTTGAATGTCAGTATCCATCCCTGCCAAGCAGGAACAACAATTCCCATTTCACCAAACAACACCTTCACCTCACGTGGTGCTCATGTGTTGCAGAGTATTTTGTTATAAAATGTTCTATTTTTACCTTTCATTTCTGAGCCCCACATTGAAAGAAAGATTATCACTTACACACTTTCTTAAAATTCCAGAGGTTTATAAGTAACATTAGCAGGATCTCTGTGTTCCCTCAGCCTTGTTTGTCTTCCCAGCTACGCTCATTTCTAAAAACTTCAATGCCCTTTTGAATTGCGAGTAAGTACTCTTCTGGAGACCAACGGTATGAAAAAAAGGGGAAGGACAAATTAATGGGTATGCATAACTTGGAGGCACTAGGAAGTCATCAAAGGATTATTATTTTTTCTTTAAATGGTTGTTATGAATAGCAGTTATTATACTACACCATCAGTTCTTCATAAATGCATCTCAGAGAAAAAAAAACTCACCCAGGACAGAGGAATGGCAGATTTATTGTATTTAGATAAATTTCTGTCTAGCATCCTGTGAACAGGAGCTTGAGATGCTATTGTAAATACATGGCTTCTCTTAGGATGTACCGTGGCGTTCCACGCCATCAATAGGGTGAAGTGGATTGTGTATTTCCTGCCAAGCGGCCAATGAGAGTCAAAACTGGGTCTAAAATATTGTGCTGTAAAAAGAACTTAAGAGCTAGTTGTCAGTTGTGTTTATTATGCTATAAACTTTTAAACATCACTTTCCTGATCGCCCTTAGATTGCTGGTTTAGAAGTAGATTGATGATTCAGAGTTCTTATCATCCTTCCTGAGATATTCACCATGAATTGCCAAGTTAATTTTAAGAAATCAACATGTGGCAGGCACGGTGGCTCATGCCTGTATTCCTAGCACTTTGGAGCACTTTGGGAGGCCAGTGCAGGCAAATCACTTGAGACCAGGAGTTCAAGACTATCCTGGCCAACATGGTGAAACCCCGTCTCAACTAAAAATACAAAAATTAGCTGGGCATGGTGGTATGTGCCTTTAATCCCAACTACTCAGGAGGCTGAGACATGAGAATCGCTTGAACCTGGAAGGCAGAGGTTGCAGTGAGCTGAGATCATGCCACTGCACTCCAGCCTGTGCAATAAAGCAAGATTCTGTCTCCCCAAAAAAAAGAAGAAGAAAAAGAAAAAAATCAATGGATCTTTCTTTCCCTACCTCACCTCCCCTCATCAAAGAAAACAAATTTTAACTATTTTAGTGTTGTAAAACTATTTTAAGTAAATTCAGCTAGTTCCTCTCTCTACACCCATATACTGCTTTTGTCTGTAAAATATAACAAGTGTTCTGGGTCAGTTTCCAATGTTCTATGCAGTACCTAAAACGGTGGGCACTAGAAGGAGAAACTGAGTGATATAACTGGCTAGAAGCCCCTAGCATTCATCCCTTCCACAAAGAGAAACAAAACAACAAATAAACAACTACATTTTAAGAAAAATAATCAAAGGAGCATGCTGGAATATGTCAAAACAGCAACAGAAACCTTGGTGAGCACAGAAGCTCATGATATCCACATAGAGAATGGAAGGATGCACTGGACCCCACCACCCCATTCTCCAGCCAGGATAAGCCAGGAATCAGGAGGAACTTCTCCCTACAGCAAAAAGGGAGACAAGAGGATCCCAGTAGCTCTCACCAATATCTTGTATACCTACAGTTTTCCCTGTTGGGATCCCCTACAGCCCTCACAGGCCCAGCTGAGGGAGCTGCCTAGAGACCGCATAGCGGCACTCCCCCAGAAAAGGAGCCAAAACTGTGCCCCACCCCCTGTGGCCTGCACAGCTACTGCACTGTGCCATCTTGAAACTAGAAATACTGCTGGAGTGTGTCTTGCTCCAGAGTTGAGTAGCCGTGGCTCCTTTTCATCCTTGAGTCTAAGGAGCCACTGAATCACCTCAGCCTGGTGGCCTGACATCCCCGAGCCAAGCTGTGAGCAACTGCTATACCCTTCCTCATGGGGCCATTGCAGTGACAGAACTGTTCCATTATCCCTCTGCCTACCCTCTGGACTGAGCTGAATCTGTATAGTCCCTCCTGAGGAAATGGTACTTTGGCAGAACAGCTCCATCTTCTGAATTCCAGAACCTGAGCTGCTGGGGAAGAGGGCGTGCCTCAAAGACATAGATCCTGATGCTGTGAGTTACCTACATCCAACCCTGCACAGAACACAAACCTACCAAGACCCAGGTGACACAATAGGTTCATGAGACCCTGAGTCTAGGACCTTGGCCCCACAGCCACCCTAAGCACCTTGCACCTAGAACAGAGAGCCACAGCAGCTGCTTGTAAACAATGGCAGACCTAACACCAAGAGGGATCCCCTTAGCTAAATCTCCCTATTGTGGGGAAAATGAGAATAGGAGAATCCCAAATGTCCTTGCCGCCAAGGACATTAACTACCTATAGTGATGATAATGATTACCCTACGAAAACTTCTGCAGCCTAGTCTTCGGAGGCACCCATGGTTGTTAGTGACATTGAATGCAGCTGAAAATCTGCATGGAGACTATACCACTGCACCTACCCAAAAACAGAGTCACCATACCCTTCCCAACTGACACACTGAGACCCAATTGCAGGTGAAACTCTTCCTCTACAAAAGCCACTCTGGAAAGTTGGGAAGAAGTAATTCTTCCACCAGATGCACAGGCATCGATTCAGGAACATAAGAAACATAAAAAAGCAAGGAAATGTGACACTACCAAGGGAACATAATAACTCTCTAGTAACAGATCCCAATGAAAAGGAAATCAACAAATTGCTATAAAAGGAACTCAAAGTAATGGTCTTAAGGAAAATCAATGTAATACAAGGAAATACAGATAGACAATTCAATGAAATCTGGAAAACAATTCATGGGTATGAATGAGAAATTCAGCAAAGAGATAGATATCATTAAAAAAAAAAACCTCAGAAATCCTGCAACTGAAGAATTCAATGAATGAAATAAAAATACAATACAGAGCTCCAATAGCAGACCTAATCAAGGAGAAGAAAGAATCTCTGAATCTGAAGATGGGTTGTTTAAAATTACCGGGCGCAGTGGTTCACATCTGTAATACCAGCACTTTGGGAGACCGAGGTGAGAGGACTGCTTGAGCCCAGGAGTTCAAGATCAGCCTGGGCAATATAATAAGACCTCATCTCTAAAAAATAAATAAATAAAATAAAATTATCCAGTTAGAGAATCAAAAAAGAAATAAGAGAAAAAGAGAGTGAAGAAAGGCTACTTATAGGACTTATAGGACACTATTATTAAGTGAACAAATATTCAAATTTTGTGTATTCCAGAGGGAGAAAATATGGGAAAAGCCATAGAAAACCAATTTAAAGAACTAATAGCTGAACACTTCCCAAGTTTAGGGAACAATATGGGTGTCTACATCCAGAAATCTAAAAAGTCTCAAATAAATTCAACTCAAAGGGTCCCCCAACTTCAGACATATTAATATTTAGTGGTTAAAAGTCAAAGACAAGGAGGTAATTCTAAAAACAGCAATAGAAAAGTGTTAAATCACATATGAGATAATTCCCATTCGACTAACAGCAGAATTCTCAGCAGAAACCTTCAGGCCAGGCAAAAAAGAGATATATTCAAAGTATTGAAAGAAAAAAATTGCTAGTCATGAATACTGTACCCAGCAAAGCTACTCTTCAGAAATTGGGGAGAAATACTCTTTACCAGATAAGCAAAACTGAGGGAATTCATCACCACTAGATTGGTCTTATGACAAATGTTCAAGGGAGGCCTGCATCTAGAAGTAAAAAGATAATAACCATCATAAAAATGTGAAAAAGTATAAAACTCACTGGTAGAGTCAATACACAAAGGAGAAAGAGAAAAGAATCAAACCTTATCACTGTAGAAAACTACCAAACTTAAATTATAAAAATTAAGAAAGGAAGAAAGAAACAAAGAATATACAAAACAACTAGAAAACAATTAACAAAATGAAATAAGTATTTACCTCTCAATAATAACCTTGGGCCAGGTGCGGTGGCTCACGCCTGTAATCCCAGCACTTTGGGAAGCCAAGGTGGGTGAATAGCTTGAGCCTAAGAGTTTGAGACCAGCCTGGAAACATGGCAAACCCCATTTGTACTAAAAATACAAAAATTAGCCAGGTGTGGTAGTGTGTGCCTGTAGTCCCAGCTACACAGGAGGCTGAAATGGGAGGATCAATTGAGCCTGAGAGGCAGAGGTTGCAGTGAGCCAAGACTGCACCACTGCACTTCAGCCTGAGTGACAGACTGAGATCCTGTCTCAAAATAATAATAATAATAAACAACTTTGAATGGAAGTGGATTAAATTCTCCATTTAAAAGACATAGCCTAAACAAGGTACAGTGTTGCATGCCTGTAGTCCCAGCTACTTGGGAGACTGAGGCAGGAGGATCTCTTGAGCCCAGGAGTTTGAGGCCAGCTTGGGCAACATAGCAAGATCCTGTCTCTAAATTAATCAATCAATTAATTAATTTAATAAAAAGATATAGACTGGCTGAATAGATTTTTTTTAAATGACCCAACTACTTGCTGTCTAAAAGAAACTAATTTTTCACTTTTAAAGACATATAGACTGAAAGTGGAGGGATGGGAAAAAGAAATTCCACACAAACAGAAACCAAAAGCAAGCAGGAATAACTATATTTATATCAGATAAAACAGACTTTAAGTCAAAAATTGTAAATAGAGACAAATAAGGCCATTATAATGATAAAGGCATAAATTCAGCAATAGGATATAACAATTGTAAATATATATGACCCAATATTGGAGAACCCACATATAGAAAAGCCAATATTATTATATTTAAAGGGAGGTATAGACTCCAATACACCAATAGTTGGACACTTTAACACCCTATTCTCAACATTTAACAGATTATCTAGACAGAAAAATCAGCAAAAACCATTGGATCTAAACTGCACTTTAGAACAAATGACCTAACAAACATTTATAGAACATTTCATCTGACAGCTGCAGAATACACATTCTTTTCAGTAGCACATGAGACATTCTCTGGGATAGATCATGTTAGGCCACAAAATAAGACTCACCAAATTTAATATAAGTAATATCACATCAAGTATTTTTTCTGACTAGAAAAGAATTTTTATTCTTACTGGAATAATGCTAGAAATAAACAACAAGAAAAAGTGTTGAAATGGTACAAACATATAAAAATTAAACATCATGTTTTTGAACAACCAATGGATCAATGAAAACATTAAAAAGGAAATTTTGGCCAGGTGTGGTGGCTCACACTTGTAATCCCAGCACTTTGGGAGGCCAAGGCAAGAAAATTGCTCGAGCTCAGATGTTCGAGAATAGCCTAGGAAACATAATGAGACCTCATCTGTACTAAAATTCAGAAAAATTTAGCCAAGTGTGGTGGTGCACGCCTGTGGTCCCAGCTACTTGAAGGGCTGAAGTGGGAGGATCACTTGAGCCTAGGAGGTTGAGGCCACAGTGAGCCCTGATCATGCCACAGCACTACAGCATGGGTGACAGGGTGCACCTCTGACTCAAAAATAAAAATAAAAATAAGAAGGAGATTTAAAAATTTCTTAAACAAAAATAGAAACACAGCCTACCAAAAGTTATGGGATACAGCAAAAGCAGTATTAGAGAGAAGTTTATAGCAATAAACACCTACATTAAAAATATTCAAGTCTGGGCATAGTGGCTTACACCTGTAATCCCAGCACTTTGGGAGACCAAGGCAGGCAGATCTCCTGAGGTCAGGAGTTCGAGACCAGCCTGACCAACACGAAGAAACCCCATCTCTACTAAAAATACAAAAATTAGTCGGGCGTGGTAGCACACGCCTGTAATCCCAGCTACTCGGGAGGCTGAGGCAGGAGAATCGCTTGAACCCTGGAGGAGGAGGTTGCAGTGAGCTGAGACCACACCACTGTACTCCAGCGTGGGCAACGAGAGTGAAACTCCATCTCAAAAAAAAAAAAAGATGTCAAATAAGCAACATAAAAATGCCTCTCAAGGATCTAGGAAAGCAAGAACAAATCAAACCCATAATCAGTAGAAGGAAAGAAATAAGATAAGAGCAGAAAAAAAAACAACGAAATGAAAAGTTAGTTTTTTGAAAAGATAATCAAAACAAACCATTAGCTGGACTAACCAAGAAAAAAATCCAAATAAATAAAATCAGATATGAAAAGGTAGACAGTGCAACTCATACCACAGACATACAAAGATTCATTAGAGACTATTATAAACAACTATATACCAACAAATTGGAAAACTTAGTGGTAATAGATGAATTCCCAGACATACACAACCTACCAAGATTGAACCAAGAAAAAGTAGAAAACCAGAACAGACAAATAATGAGTAAAAAAATTGAATCGGTAATGAAAAGTCTCCCATAATTTTTTTTAAAAACCCAGGACCTGATGGTTTAACTGCCAAACATTTTAAAAATAACTAACTATTAATACCAATTATTTTCAAACTCCCCCAGGAAATTGAAGAAGAGAGAATTCTTTTTTTTTTTTTTTTTTTTTGAGAGATAGTCTTGCTCTGTCTGTCGCCCAGGCTGGAGTGCAATGGCGCGATCTCGGCTCACTGCAAGCTCCGCCTCCTGGGTTCACGCCATTCTTCTTCCTCAGCCTCCTGGGTAGCTAGGACTACAGGCGCCGGCCATCACGCCCGGCTTATATTTTGTATTTTTAGTAGAGACGGGGTTTCACCGTGTTAGCCAGGATGGTCTCGATCTCTTGGCCTCGTGATCTGCCCGCCTCGGCCTCCCAGAGTGCTGGGATTACAGGCGTGAGCCACCGCGCCCGGCGGGAATTCTTCTATACTCATTCTACAAGGCCAGCATAACCCTGATACCGAAACCAGATAAGGACATAACAAAAAGAGAAATCTATAGGTCAATATTCCTGGTGAACATAGAAGGAAATCAAATCCAGCAGCACATTAAAAAGATCACTCACCATGATCAAGTGGGATTTATCTCAGAGATGCAAGAATGGTCCAACATACACAAATCAAAAAATGTGATACATCACAACAACAGAATGAAGGACAAAAACCACATGATCATCTCAACAAACACAGAAAAAGCATCTGATAAAATTCAACATACCTTCATGATAAAATGTCTTCACCAACTAGGTATAGAAGGAACATACCTCAACACAATAAAAGCCATATAGGACAAACCCTCAGCTAGATAGCATTATACGAAATGCGGGAAGGCTAAAAGCTTTTCCTCTAAGAACTGGAACAAGAGAACGATGCCCACTTCCACCACTTTTATTCAACATAGTACTGGAAGTTCTAGCCAGAGCAATTAGGCAAAAGAAAGAAAAAAAGGGGCTCCAAACTGGATAAGAAGAAGTCATATTTGCATATGTCCCTATTTGCATATGGCATGCTCTTACATATAGAAAACTCTAAAAGCACCATCAAAAAAAACTCTTAGACCTGACAAAGAAATTTAGTAAAGTTTCAGGGTACAAAATAAACATGCAAAAATTAGTAGCATTTGGCTGGGCACAGTGGCTTACTTATGTAACCCCAGTACTTTGGGAGGCCAAGGGAGGAGGATCACTTGAGGCCAGAAGTTTGAGACTAGGCTGGGCAACATAGTGAGATCACATCTCTACAAACAAATTGAAAAATCAGCAGCATATTTATACATCAACAATGAACTACTGGAAAAATAAATCAAGAAAGCAATCCCATTTGTGATAGCTTAAAAAAATATACCTAGGAATAAATTTAACCAAGGAGGTGAAAAATCTCTATGAGGAAAACTATAAGACACTGATGAAAGAAATTGAAGAGTTCACAAAAAAATGAAGACATTCCCTGTTCACAGATTGAAAGAATTAATGTTATGAAAGTGACCATACTACCAAAAGCGATCTACGGATTCAATGTAATTCCTATCAAAATACCAGTGATATTCTTCACAAGAATAGAAAAAAAAGATCCTGAAATTCAAATGGAATTATAGAAGACCCCTGAATAACTAAAGAAATACTGAGCAAAAGAACAAATCTGGGAGCATCACGCTACTTGACTTCAAAATACATTACAAAGGTATAGTAGCCAAAACAGCATCATACTGGCGTAAAAACAGACACATAGACCAGTGGAACAAGATAAAAGACACATAAATAAATTCACATATTTACAGCCAACTGATCTTCGACAAAGGTGCCAAGAACATTCAGTGGTAAGGGATAGTTTCTTCAATAAATGGTGCCAGGAAAACTGGATGCCCATATGCAGAAAAATGAAACTAGATTCCTATCTCTCACCATATATAAAAATGAAATAAAAATTGATTAAACACTTATATGTAAGACCTGAAACTGTGAAACTACTAGAAGAAAACATCGAGGAAATGCGTCAAGACTTTGATCTGGGCAAAGCTTTTTGGGTAATACCTGAAAAGCATGGCAACAAAAGCAAAAATAGACAAATGGGATTACATCAGGCTAAAAAGCTTATGCACCGCAAAGGAGAGTGAAGAGACAACCTACAAAATGGGAGAAAATGTATGTAAACTATCTATCCAACAAGGGATTAATAACCAGAAAATATAAAGAACTCAACTCATTAGGAAAACAATTCAATTTAAAAATAGGCAAAAGGTCAGTCTCACTGGCTCACACCTGTGATCCCAAGAATTTGGGAGGCCAAAGAGGGAAGACTGTTTGAGCCCAGGGGTTTGAGCCTAGGCAACATAATGAGGCTTTATCTCTACTAAACATTAAAATTAAAAAATTAGCCAGGCATGGTGGCAAGTGCCTGTAGTCCCAGCTACTCAGGAGGCTGAGGTGGGAGGATCACTTGAGCCGATGAGTTCGAGGTTGCAGTGAGCCGTGATCACACCACTGCACTCCAACGTAGGCAACAGAGCAAGACCCTGTCTTTTAAATAAATTTTTAAAATTAAAAAAAATTAATGGGCAAATGATCTCAACAGACATTTCTCAAAAGACATACAAATGGCCAATAGGCCTATGAAAAAATGCTCAACATCAATAATCATCAGGGAAATGCAAATCAAAACCACAATGAGATATTGTCTCACTCCGGTTAAAATAGCTATCATCAAAAAGACAAAAAGTATGCATTCACTGCAATATCTAAATAAATAAACTAAAACCAAACAAAAATGACAAAAAATAAATACTGCAGAGAAAGGGGAGCCCCCATTCACTGCTGATGGGAAGATAAATTAGTACAGCCACTATGGAAAATAGTATGGAGGTTCCCAAAAAAACTAAAAATAGGGCTGGGGGCGATGGCTTATGCCTGTAATCCCAGCACTCTGGGAGGCAGAGGCAGACAGATCATCTGAGGTTGGGAGTTCGAAACCAGCCTGGCCAACATGGTGAAACCTTGTCTCTACTAAATATAGAAAAAAAAAAAAGTTAGCTGGGTGTTGTGGTGCATGCCTGTGATCCCAGCTACTCAGGAGGCTGAGGCAGGGGAATCACTTGAACCTGGGAGGCGGGAGGTTGCGGTGAGCCAAGATCACGCCACTGGACTACAGCCTGGGCGATAGAGCAAGACTCAGTCTCGGAAAAACAAAACAAAACAAAACTGACAATACATCTATTACATGATCTAGCAATCCACTACTGGGTTATATCCAAAAGAATGGAAATCAGTATATTGAAGAGATATCTGCACAACCATGTTTATTGCAGCACCATTCACAATAGCCAAATCAAACTAAGTGTCCATCGACAGATTAATTGTCATGAATTAATTCGCAAAAATGAAATCCTGTCATTTGCCACAATGTGGATGGAATCAGGGGTCATTATATAGTGAAATAAGCCAGGCAACTATCACATGTTCTCACTCACATCAATTTCATTAAAAAGCTGATCTCATGGAGATAGAGAGTAGAATGGTGGTTATCAGAGGCTTGGAAAGGTAGGTGGAGAGAGGGTGAAGAGAGGCTGGTTGGCTGGAAGCAGTGGCTAATGCCTGTAATCCCAGCACTTTTTGAGACCAAGGTGGGTGGATCACTTGAGCTCAGGAGTTTGAGACCAGCCTAGGCAACATGGCGAAACCCTATGTCTACCAAAAAATACAAAAATTAGCTTGGCATGGTAGTGTGTACATGTAGTCCCAGCTACTTGGCAGGCTGAGGTAAGAGAATCACTTGGGCCCAGGAGGTGGAGGTTCCAGTGAGCCAAGATGGCGCCACTGCACTCCACCCTGGGTGACAGAGGGAGACCCTGTCTCAAACAAAAAAGAAACAAAAAAAAAAGAGAGAGAGCGAGAGAGAGGGAAGTTGGTTAATGGGTACAAAAATACGGTTAAATAGAAGAAATACATTCTGGCATTTGTTAACACAGTAAGATGACGAAAGTAATTTATTATGTATATTAAAAGAACAACAAAAAATATTTGAAATGTTCCTAATACAAAAAAAGTAATAGATATTTGAGGTGATGTATATCCTAATTACTCTGATTTGAGCAATACACATCAGATGCATGTATCAAAATATCATATGGACCCCAAAATATGTACAATTATTATGTATCAATAAAAATGGGGGTACTTTATAGATGTAACTATGTTCTCATTTCTTTTTGTTGGGCTACGTCAATTAGCTAAAAAGTTTGAGTAAAGTCTCACACACACACACACACACACGAGCTTTAAGTCAACCTCACTGTTCAACGTTTTAAGTGTCTGGCACATGTAGGCACTGAATAATCAGTTTCCATTACAGTTGTCCCTCCAAATCTACAAGGGATAAGTTACAGGAACTCCCACGGATACCAAAATCCTTTTACGCTAAGGTCCACTATATAAAATGGCATTGTATTTGCATAAAATCCATGCACATTTGCCCATATACTTTAAATTATCTCTAGATTATTTATAATACTTTATACAATTTAAGTTCTATGTAATAGTTGTTATACTGTGTTATCTGTACTTTTTTTGTCTTATTTTTTCTTTTTTTAACATTTTCAGTCTGTGGTTGGTTGAATCAATGAACAAGGATCTTGTGGATACGGAGGGCCAATTTAATTATTCAGTTATCTAAAGGTTGGTGTCTACATAAGCACATGAAAAAAAGCAAAAAAATGAAATTTTCTGGAAAGGGAGTTTTCAATCTAGATTTTAAGGGGACCAAGGGTTCTGTGAACACCCCGAAATTGTATGTAAAATATGTGCTTGTGGCCAAGCACGGTGGCTCACACCTGTAATCCCAACACTTTCGGAGGCCGAGGTGGGCAGATCACTTGAGGCCAGGAGTTCCAGATCAGCCTGGCCAACATGGTGGAACCCTGTCTCTACTAAAAATATAAAAATTAGCTGGATGTGGTGGTGCAAGCCTGTAGTCCCAGCTACTTGGGAGGCTGAGGCAGAAGAATGTCTGGAACCTGGGAGGTGGAGGTTGCAGTGAGCTGAGATTGAGCCACTGCACTCCAGTCTGGATGACAGAGTGAGACTCCGTCTCAAGAAAAAAAATTTTAAAAATTTTAAAAAATTACGTAGTTCCCGGGGATAAGCTTGGGAAGTACACTCTAGACTTGGATTGTAACTTTCAGGGAAAGATTATATATTATCTCCATAATATGGCAAAGATCAATATTAACTATTTTGAGTGCAATATTACTCTTCTGCTTTTTGTTTTGTTTTGTTTTGAGACGGAGTTTCACTCTTGTTGCCCAGGCTGGAGTGCAATGGCGCGATCTCGGCTCACTGCAACCTCTGCCTCCAGGGTTCAAGCGATTCTCCTGCCTCAGCCTCTGGAATAGCTGGGATTACAGGCTTGCGCCACCAAGCCCAGCTAATTTTGTATTTTTAGTAGAGACAGGGTTTCACCATGTTGGTCAGGCTGGTCTTGAACTCCTGACCTCAGGTGATCTGGCCACCTCGGCCTCCCAAAGTGCTGGGATTACAGGCGTGAGCCACTGCTCCGGCCTGTTTTTTTTTTTTTTTTTTCAATTACAAACATTATAAGGTGACTAGTGTTATAGCATAATAAACCAACATGAACAGATGATTGTGGTGCATGTTTAACTGAATCAGTCAATTAATGATAGCCATACTCACAGTGTTACAAGGTAATTAGACAGAGAGGATAATAAAATGTAAATGCCTGAAACCTCTGTTACTTTTACATGGTCAAATCAAATATCGCTCTTCACACTTTAATTTTTTTAGTAGCTGCAGGGAACCCTAATGCCAACAGTCCTACCTAAGATGATGTTGTCCTCACCCAGACAGGGAAATTGGTGTCAGGGAGCAGAGAAGTCCCAAAGAAAAGAACTCTACATACCTGGTATTTAAGGAGAGAGAAGGAATTCCTTCCGGGTCCAAAAGATTATCCAGGGAGGGCAGAACATCAGGACAGGGAAAAGAGGCCTGGAGCTGGCAGACAAAACTTAAGCAGGGAATGTCTTGTGCTAGAACAAACACTGCTCCATGTACCCCTGCAGCGGCTGGGTAACCACAGATCCTTGTGAGAGGTGACAGCATGCTGGCAGTCCTCACAGCCCTCGCTCGCTGTCGGCGCCTCCTCTGCCTGGGCTCCCACTTTGGTGGCACTTGAGGAGCCCCTCAGCCCACCGCTGCACTGTGGGAGCTCCTTTCTGGGCTGGCCAAGGCGGAAGCCGCCTCCCTCAGCTTGCCGGGAGTGTGGAGGGAGAGGCGCGAGCGGGAACCGGGGCTGCGCACGGCGCTTGCGGGCCAGCTGGACTTCCGGGTGGGCGTGGGCTTGGCGGGCCCCTCACTCAGAGCAGCCCGCAGGCCCTGCCGGCCCCAGGCAATGAGGGGCTTAGCACCCAGGCCAGCGGCTGCGAAGGGTGTACTAGGTCCCCTGGCAGTGCCAGCCCACCGGCGCTGCGCTGGATTTCTCACCAGGCCTTAGCTGCCTTCCCATGGGGCAGGGCTCGGGACCTGCAGCCCGCCATGCCTGAGCCTCCCACCCCCTCCATGGGCTCCTGTGCGGCCGAGCCTCCCTGACGAGCGCCACTCCCTGCTCCACGTCGCCCAGTCCCATCGACCACCCAAGGGCTGAGGAGTGCGAGCTCACGGCGCAGGACTAGCAGGCAGCTCCACCTGCAGCCCTGGTGCGAGACCCACTGGGTGACGCCAGCTGGGCTCCTGAGTCTGGTGGAGATGTGGAGAACCTTTATGTCTAGCTCAGGGATTGTAAACACACCAATCAGCACCCTGTGTCTAGCTCGAGGTTTGTGGATGCACCAATCCACACTCTGTGTCTGGCTGCTCTGGTGGGGCCTTGGAGAACCTTTGTGTTGATACTCTGTATCTAACTGATCTGATGGGGAGGTGGAGAACCTTTATGTCTAGCTCAGGGATTGTAAATGCACCAATCAGCGCCCTGTCAAAATAGACCACTGGGCTCTACCCATCAGCAGGACGCGGGTGGGGCCAGATAAGAGAATAAAAGCAGGCTGTCCAAGCCAGCAGTAGCAACCCGCTGGGGTCCCCTTCCACACAGTGGAAGCTTTGTTCTTTAGCTCTTTGCAATAAATCTTGCTACTGCTCACTCTTTGGGTCCACACTGCTTTTATGAGCTGTAACACTCCCCGCAAAGGTCTGCAGCTTCACTATTGAAGCCAGCGAGACCACGAGCCCAGCGGGAGAAACGAACAACTCCAGACGCGCTGCCTTAAGAGCTGTAACACACCACGAAGGTCTGCAGCCTCACTCCTGAGCCAGCGAGACCACGAACCCACCAGAAGGAAGAAACTCCGAACACATCCGAACATCAGAAGGAACAAACTCCGTACACGCCGCCTTTAGAACTGTAACACTCACCGCGAGGGTCCGCGGCTTCATTCTTGAAGTCAGTGAAACCAAGAACCCACCAATTCCAGACATACTTGTGGAACGGGGTGTCTGGAAGAGGGTAGGGAGTGTTTCTTCTCTTATATCCTCCCTGCCTTCCTAGAGAGACTTCATCAGGTTTATCAGCTTCCACTGACCTGCACACACCCAAAACTCCTCCAACAGAAAAGAAAGCAGGTGTGGTCCTCCCCAGCACATGCTGCAAAGGGGAGAATCTGTATGAAGAGCCTAATCACCATCATTTATTGAGCAGCTATTAAACATAGGGCACTTGCTTTACCTTCATTTTCTTATTTAATCCTCACAACAACACTATAACGTAGGTACTACGATTATTCCCATTTAATGGGCTGTATCTTCTCAGGCTCAAAGTAGTGCAGTTTGAAGAGAACTACACCAGAGCTCTGTAATTTTTATTTCAATGGCTCATCTATAATTTCTTATTTATTATCCTTTGGTGTAAATCTTTATTTCTTCACTTCTGAACTACTAGACTCTGCCTACCTGGTCTCCTATCCTCCATCGTGTACATCCAATTCATCCTCATCCTCCACACAGAGCCACTGAAGCATAAGGTGAGCAGTCTAGAGGCCTCACCACTGCTGCAAGGGGTTGGAGTAGCCAAAAACAAACACTTCTCTAGCTTAATACAAAAAACTGGGATTGTGAACACTCTAATACTCATGCTTCATTCATATTTTCAGTCAAATTTTCAGGTTTTTAAAAGGGAAAATGTGTTTTGGCATATTTAATCTTTAGAACACATTGAATATTGTCAACTACTTACTTAGAATAACTTAAATCTACTATGATTGTGATTATGGTTGAATGTAACACGAGTAATTTTTCCTGCCAGGAAGACTGCTCTAGAAGCCTTCTTATGACTTGGCATCACTGAGTGACATTTGGTCCAACGAGGCCATAAACACGGTCATGTGGTGACCATTTTCTGAGGGTTAGTTTGTTTCATAGCACTATCAGTACTCCACAGTAATGGAGTCATAGGTGGAGTAACACTTGATAAACAGCAAAGATGAGCTTTAAAAAAATTCTCTTACACTTAATGACCAGCAATTAAAATAATAAAACAAGATCCGTAGCAACATTGTGCACAGGTCAGAGAAAATGTGACAAATAAAATTCTCATAATATTTTGTGAAAAAAACAAATAGGACTATATCTGGTCTCAAGTTTGACTTTTCTCTAGAATTTTCAAATCCTAGAAACATGCATATATCAATATAATATGTTGATGGGTTAAAAACAAAAACTAATATGAATCATACATATTAGTATATAACTGTGCAGTTGTCAACAAGTGCATGTTCTCAGATAATTACCTAATAGGGTTATCTTGTCTGTCTATATGGTGGTTGAAACATACCTAAGAGTGAGGATTCTGTTTCCTGATCACCTATCTCTGTGAACCTCTGGCTTTCATTCTAGAAAAAAAAAATCATTCCTTTTTTTCTTGGAGAAATAAGCCAGTAAAAACAAATAAAGAAAAAAGAAAAAAATCATTATTGAAATACAGAAAAATCATTCTTGAAATCAATAACTTGACTTTTGCTAAGACAAATCTTTCCAATCTTGATTTCTCTTGACCTCTATGACATGTGTCCAAGTAGAAATTATCTCCGTGCACGCCCCCACCATGGTTTTAGAGATGCTGCCCTCTCTGCTTTCCTCTCTGACCACTCTTCTGCCTCCTACCATTTCTGTAACTTAAATGAGGTATTGGTCCTAGGTATGTGATAATAGTTTTCTTTCTGTCTTCTACTTTAATATCTCAAAAACTCCCCTTGCTTCAGTGGACACGTCCAGGCTAATAACTCTAAAATAAATCTATTATTTCAGCCCCAAGACTTCTCCAGCCTGAGAGTCCTATGTGCTAAACATTTGCAACAACCACTGAGTCCAGTTCAATAATTCTAAGCTTGCCTATGATTATTCTCACCAAATTATCTTCCCATTCTCGTGTCCCTATTTCTAGCAATGATCCAATTACCCACCGTCTTACCAAAACTTGAAACTTCAATATCATATTTTATTCATCTCTCTGTCTCATGGCCCCTTCCCACTCACTAGTATACTTTTTATTTTTTTTTTTAGACAGAGTCTCACTCTGTCGCCCAGGCTGGAGTGCAATGGCACGATCTCGGCTCACTGTAACCTCCACCTCCCAGGTTCAAGCAATTCCCCTGCCTCAGCCTCCCGAGTAGGTGGAATTACAGGTGCCCACCACTATGCCTGGCTAATTTTTACGTTTTTAGTAGAGATGGGTTTTCGCCATGTTGGTCAGGCTGGTCTCGAACTCCTGACCTCAGGTGATCCGCCCACCTCGACCTCCCAAAGTGCTGAGATTACAGGCGAGAGCCACCACACCCGGCCTAGTATATCTACTAATAATCATTGCCAAACTTCAATGGATTTTTTTCCTGCATTAGAAAGCCTTTTCTTGCCAGGCATGGTGATTCACACCCGCAATCCCAGCACTTTGGGAGGGAGAAGCAGGAGGATCTCTTGAGCCCAGGAGTTCAAGATACAGTCTGGGCAATATAGTGAGACCTCGTCTCCACAAAAACCTTAAAAAACTAGCAGAGCGTGGTGTTATGTGCCCGTGGTCCCAGCTACTGGGGAGGCTGAGACACAAGGATCACTTAAGCTTGGGAGGTGGAGGTTACAGTGAGCGAAGATTGCACCACTGCACTCCAGCCCAAGTGACATAGACCCTGCCAGAGAAGGAGAAGCAGAAGGAGAAACAAAAACAAAAGAAAAAAATAGCCTTTCCTTGCATTCCTTCATTTTCAATTTTTTTTTTCATTCCTATTCCAGTTATCCTACTTCTGCCATTCAGCCCAAAATTTCTGGGTTACCATTATTTTCTCATAGATGGTATCCTTTGCTTTTCTCTATATTTTTTTTGTTTGTTGTTACCAAATGCAATTTCCTTAGAGCACCACTTTGACAGTATCCTTCCTCTGATCCATAAGCTTCAACGACAGTATTATCATAGAGGTTTAGACTGGGGCTTCTCACATTTTAACATGTATACAAGTCAGCTGGGGCTCTTCCTAAAATGCAGATTGGGATTCCACTGGCCTGTGGTGAGTCCTGAGGGTCTGCATATCCAGCCCCATGGGGGTGGGGGTGGGGGGTGATGTTGATACTGCTGGCTCATGGGCCACGTGTTGAAGATTTATGACCTTGGTCATGTTCAAGTCTCGTTTTCCTCATCTATCAAATGGGGAGAACAATAGCTGATAACAGGCCTCCTGCCCTCACCTTTGTTGTCATTCAATCTATTCTCAATATAGCAGATAGAATGATTTTGTTAATATGTCAGTCTGGTCATGTCCCTCCTCTGATCAAAGACTCCCAGTGCCTTCATTCTCATTCAAGTAAAGCAAAGTACTTACTTTGTCCTGCAAGGCCTGTATGATCTGATCTATCCTTTACCTCCCTGACTGCAACTCCTAACATCCTCCTTCTTGCTTATTCCATTCCACCCTCGCTGCCTTCTTTGCTGTTTTTAAAACAACAAGAAGCTTCTTCCTTCAGGGTTTCCTCTTGCCTTTTATTATGTCTAAAATGCTCTTCCTCCAGATAGTTGCATGGTATGCTCCCTCACTTCCTTTAAACTTGGACTTGAAGGTCATTTTCTCAATCATATCTTCCTTAGCCATGCTATCTAAAATTGCAAACATCCCTCCTTCACCACCAGGTCCTCACATCCTCTTCCTTGCTTTATTTTTCTTGGTAACATTTATCCATATATAATATAGCAAATATTTTGCTTAGAGAATGTAAGCTCCAGGAGGGCACAGATTCTTGTTTCATTTAATTGTTCATACATTTCCATTTGTTTTATTTAGCTGATCCCTTAAGAACTAGAAAAGTGCCTGGTACATAAATAAATGTTTGTTAACTGAGAAATAAATGAAGAATAATACTTACCTCAAATGATTATTATGAGGATAATAAGATAGCACACATAAAGCATTTAACGCAGTACTTTAAATAAAGTACCAAAATTATTTGATTCTAATTTAGTTATCTTTCAATAATAAGACGGATGAATACATTGTGGTAAATTCATACTGTAGAATTCTATGAAGCCATGGAAATAAATACTTATATGAATTAATATGGATACATCTCAGTAACATAATGTTGGGTAAAAGAAGCAATGCAAAACAAAATTATATATATATATATTTGTGTATGTGTGTGAGTATATGTATATATTTAACTCACAAAAACTAATCTAGACCAATGGACATCAGAATATTAGTTACCTTTGTAGGTGGGAAGAGAGTGAGAGAATGCACGAAGCCGGCATCTGGGGTGCTGAAATGTTCAATTACTTAACCTGGGTGGTGCTTACAAAACATTTTCACTGCTTAAGAATTCATTGAATTATATACCCATGATTTGTATGCTTTTTGTGTATATGTTATATTTCAATTAAAATGTTTTCTTTAAAAATGAGAAAATGGTCTTTATGCTAGGAAACACTAAGCAAATTGAGGAGAGAGAAATTAATTGAAAGTTTATGTAATAAATGTCAAAACTACCAGTCTTCCTTTTTTTTTTTTTTAAACGGAGTCTCACTCTGTCACCCAAGCTGGAGTGCAGTGGTGCAATCTTGGCTCACTGCAACCTCCACCTCCCAGGTTCAAGAGATCCTCCTGCTTCAGCCTCCTGAGTAGCTGGGACACAGGCGTGTGCCACCATGCCCAGCTAATTTTTTGTATTTTTAGTGGAGACGAGGTTTCACCATGTTAGTCAGGATGGTCTTGATTTCCTGACCTCGTGATCTGCCCGCCTCAGCCTCCCAAAGTGCAGAGATTACAGGTGTGAGTCACCGTGCCTGGCCCAGGCTTCCTTTTACTTGAATCCCAGAACTTAGCCAGGGCTTTCCCCTCCAGACAGGTTAGGTGATTCTTCTCTGGAGACTTTGACAAACTAGGAGAAAAGACTTGCTATTACGGTTGGGTGCTGTGGCTCACGCCTGTAATGCCAGTGCTTTGGAGACCGAGGTGGGCGGATCACCTGAGGTCAGGAGTTTGAGACCAACTCAGCCAACATGGTGAAACCCTATCTCTACTAAAAATACTAAAATTAGTCAGGCATGGTGGCAGGCGCCTGTAATCCCAGCTACTCGGGAGGCTGAGGCAGGAGAATCACTTGAACCCGGGAGGCAGAGGTTGCAGTGAGCTGAGATTGCGCCATTGCATTCCAGCCTGGGCAACAAGAGCAAGACTCTGTCTCAAAAAAAAAAAAAAGAAAAGACTTGATATTAGGAGTTCTCCAACATAAGGCTTAGCAGATCACTCCGTAATGAAGGCTCCATCCAGCTCACAAGCCTCACACATGCACACAGCATTAATTAGCTTTTGTTTTTTGTTTTCTGTTTTTGTTTTTTGACACAGATTCACTCTGTTGCCCAGGCTTCAGTGCTCAAGCGGTGTGATCTCAGCTCAATGCAACCTCTGTCTCCCAGGTCCAGGCGAGTGCCTCAGCCTCCTGAGTAGATAGGACCACAGGCATGCACCACCACACCCGGCTAATTCTTGTTTTTTTTTTTTTTTTTTTGTATTTTTAGTAGAGACAGGGTTTTGCAATGTTGGCCAGGCTGGTCTCAAACTCCTGGCCTCAAGTGATCCACCCACCTTGGCCTCCCAAATAATTCGCCTTTTAGTGTGCAAATCTTAAATATGCTCAGATAGCCAAAGGCTACTGGATGTTTTAGAAAAAATTTAATATGAAGTAAAGAAAACAAACCAGGGAGGAAAAAATTGTCAAAAAATACATCATTCCTGTTAGACTACATCAAACAAAAAGCTTCTGCAGAGCAAAGGAAACAATCAACAAAATGAAAAGGTAACATATCGATCAGGAGAAAATATGTGTGAACCATATATCTGATGAGTTAATATCCAAAATATATAAGGAACCCACACGACTCAATAGCAAAATAATAATAATCATAACCTAATTTAAAAATGGGCAAAGACCTGAATAGACATTTCTCCAATGTAGACATATAAATGTCCAACAGGTAGGAAAATGTAAATCAAAACCACAATGAGATATCCCTTCACACCTGTTAAGATGGCCATTACCAAAAAGACAAAAGATAACAAGTGTTGGTGAGGATGTGGAAGTAAGGGAATGCTTCCACACTGTTGATAAGAATGTAAACTGGTGCATTCATTATAAAAAAAATACATGAAGGTTTCTCAAGAAATTAAAAATAAAATTACCATATGAAACCAGTAATCTCACTTCTAGGTATATATCCAAAGGAAATAAAATCAGCATCTCATAGAGATATTTACACTCCTGTGTTCATTGCAGCATTATTCACAATAGTCAAGATATAGGGTCAGGCGTGGTGGCTCATGCCTGTAAGCCCAGCACTTTGGGAGGCCGAGGCAGGCGGATCACGAGGTCAGGAGTTCGAGACCAGCCTGACCAATATGGTGAAATCCCGTTTCTACTAAAAATACAAAAATTAGCCGGGCGTGGTGGTGTGTGCCTATAATCCCATCTACTCGGGAAGCTGTGGCAGGAAAATCGCTTGAACCCGGGAGGTGGAGGTTACAGCGAGCTGAGATCGCGCCACTGCACTCCAGCCTGGGTGACAGTGAGACTCCAACTCAAAAAAAAAAAAAAAAAAAAAGATATAGAAATGACTTAAGTATCCATCAATGGATGAATGGTTAAAGAAATTGTGGAATACATACACAATGAAGTATTATTCAACCTTTAAAAAAAGATCCTGTCATTTATGACAACGGGGATAAATCTGGAGGACGTTACGCTAAGTGAAATAAGCAGGAGACAGAAAAATATTGCATGATCTCACTTATATGTGGAATCGTTTTTGTTTTATTTTTATTTTTTATTTTGTTAAAGACAGGATCTCGCTCTGTCACCCAGGCTGGAGTGCAGTGGCCTAATCAACGCTCACTGCAGCTTTGAATTCCTGGGCTCAAGTGACCCTCTAGCCTCTCAAGTAGCTGGAACTACAAGAATGCCCCACTACGCCCCACTTATTTTTAAGTAGTTTTGTAGAGACTCGGTCTCACTATGTTGCCCAGGCTTGTTTCAAACTCCCGTCCTCAAGGGATCCTCTCACTTCTGCATCCCAAAGTGCTAGGATTAGAGGCGTGAGCCACGTGCTCAGCCTATGTGGAATCTTAAAAGAGTTGAATACATAGGAACACAGAGTAGAACGGTGGTTCCCAGGGGCAGAAGAGGTAGAGTGGAAATAGGGTGATGTCGATTGTTTTGAAAAAACCTCCGAACCTGTTTTTCCTCTGCTCTCCCCCGACAACAATCAACACAGATGAGTTCTGTGACCCCAAAACATGTGGAGATTTCTCCCCGCAAGCAAGGAAGGCAGGCAGGCAGGCCGGCAGGCAGGCCGGCCGGGCAGGCCAGGCAGGCAGGCAAGCAATCATTTCAGCAGCAGACACCAGCTGGGTGTCCTCCAATTGAGTTCTGACACAGTCTTCCTGGAGATAGCGTCAGATCCCACAGGTTGAGGGCTCTCCCCGCAAGACTGTCCCCTCCATGGCCGGGCGCGGTGGCTCACGCTTGTAATCCCAGCACTTTGGGAGGCCGAGGGGGGCGGATCACAAGGTCAGGAGATGGAGACCACGGTGAAACTCCGTCTCTACTAAAAATACAAAAAATTAGCTGGGCGTGGTGGCGGGCGCCTGTAGTCCCAGCTACTCGGAGAGGCTGAGGCAGGAGAATGGCGTGAATCCGGGAGGTGGAGCTTGCAGTGAGCCGAGATTGCGCCACTGCACTCCAGCCTGGGCGACAGAGCAAGACTCCGTCTCAAAAAAAAAAAAAAAACAAAAAGACTGTCCCCTCCTTCCCTCCAGTTACAAGTCCAGGCCTTCGGAACTTCTGACTGACTAGGTTCAAGCTGGAGTTCCTATGAGTCCCTCTTTGGGTTAATTTGCTAGAGCGACTCAGAACTCAGGGAAACACTTACCTTCACCAATTTATTACAAAGAAGATTTTAAAAGATACAAATACACAGCCAGATGACCAGATACACAGGGCCAAGTCTGAAAGGGTCCTGAGTGCAAGAGCTTCTGTCCCTGTGGAGTTGGGGTGTGCCACCCTCCCAGCACATGAATGAGTTCTTGTTCACCTTCCTGTTGGCCTCCAAGTGTTCAGCTCCCCGGAAGCTCTCTGAACTCCCTCGTTTGGGCCTATTATAGAGACTTCATTGGTTGTTCAGGGTTGAAGCACAAACAATCGTGGCGAAATGTGATTGGACAGCCAGGCGCGGTGGCTCAGACCTGTAATCCCAGCACTTTAGGAGGCCGAGGCGGGTGGATTGCTTGAGGTGAGTAGTTTGAAACCGGCCTAACATGGTGAAACCCTGTCTCAACTAAAAATACAAAAATTAGCTGGGCATAGTGGCTGGCGCCTGTAATCCCAGTTACTCGGGAGGCTGAGGCAGAAGAATCGCTTGAACCCGGGAGGCAGAGGTTATCGTGAGCTGAGACCACTCCACTGCACTCCAGCCCGGCAACAAAGCCAGATTTCGTCTAAAAAAAAAATTAAAAAATAAAAATATGTGATTGCACAAAAAGGGTATGATTTAACCCAGCAAGGTCTGTCTGTTCAGTTCAGATTCTTCTGGCTCTCTGTGCAGCATTCCTTCCTCCAGAGTATGGAGCAAGACTGTATCTGGAATGAGGGTCTTACGACCCACAATCAGATTTGAGTGCTGCCTTGGGACTCTAATGAAAAGAGGGCAGGAGAAGGTCAGAGGGAGTGATTCTGTCGCTTGAGGCCTACTTCTGAGTCTTAACAAAAGACTAACAAGGGCTATGGGAGTTATGAGCCAGGAACTGTGGATGAAAACATATATACGTATTAGGCTGGTGCAAAAGCAATTGCAGTGTTTGAGTTCTGTGAGCTGCACAGTGGCTTGCACCTGTATTCCCAGTGCTTTGGGAGGCCAAGGTGAAAGGCTTACTTGAGGCCAGGAATTCGAAACTAGCCTGGGCAACATAGCAAGACTCCTGTCTCCACAGATAATGAAAAAATTAGCCAGACATGGTGGTTTACACCTGTAGTCCTAGCTACTTGGCAGGCTGAGGCAGGAGGACTGCTTGAGTCCAGGAGTTCAAGGTTGCAGTGATCTATGATTGTGCCACTGCACTTTAGCCTGAGTGATGGCGTGACCCTGTCTTAAAAAAACAATTAATTAATTAATCTTCCAGAAAAATCTTCCAGAAAATAGGGCGAAAGACAATAATTTGAAAAATAGATGGGAAAGCTATGAAAACTTGTAGAGCAGCCCAAGAGTCCTAAGATAGACAGAAGGGAAAAAACAGAGTCAAGGATATTATCAATAAATTGATTCAAGAAAATTTCCCAGCATATAAGTCTAAATTCTAAATTGAGCATCCATCACAATGGATGAAAAGGAATTCAAATTATTGTGAACGTCTACAACAGTGGCAAAAAAAATAAAAGTCCCTATAAGCTTTTGTGATAAAAATGTCATACAAAACTGAAGAATCAGAAAAGCATTGGATAACTCAACGGCAATATTGGAAACTAGGAGACAATGGTCCAATGGCATCAAAAGTTTGAGGAAAAATTATTTCCAATGTAGAGTAACACATTCAGCTAGACAATAAAATGCAAAAGTAAATAAAAATATTTTCAGGTGTTCAGAACCTGAGATTTTCCTAACATGCTCACCTCTTAAGAGCTACTAGAGGATTGGCTCCACAAAAACAATGGAATAAACTGAAAATGGAAAGTATGGTGTTCAGGGAACAGGGGAGCCAATATGAGAAAAAGTAAAAAGAATCCACAGGGTGAGAGGGAAAGGAGGCCCCAAAACAAGGGCTGTGCAGTAGGCCCAATGAGCAGCTAGACAGAATTGAGCAGGCATGGAGAATGTGGGGAGATTTTCTTCAATAAGTTGCAAATGATAAAATACCTAGAACATACTGAAAATAATTTACTAATTGGGGCAGGGGGAGATTGGGTGTGAAATACTAGAAAATACATAGACAACTAAGCAAATAAAAAAAAAAAAAACTAATTCCAGGAAAGGAATAATCATGGTGATATGGGTTAGCTGTGTCCCCACCCAAATCTCATCTTGAATTGTAGTTCCCATAATCCCCAGTGGGAGATAATTGAATCACAAGGGCAGTTACCTCCATGGTGTTCTTGTGAGAGTGAGTGGGTTCTCACAAGATCTGATGGTTTTTTTTTTTTTTTTTTTTTTTTTTTTTTTTTTTTTTTTGGATCAGTGATAATAACTCAATCCTCTATTTGACAAAGAAGAGGGAGAAGGAAGAGGAAGAAAAAGAAAGTGGGATAAAGGATCAGAAAGGGAGGAAAATAGAAAAAATTAGAGTATGACTCCAGGGTAGACCTGTTTTGTTGTCATTGAGTTGGTTGGTTGGTTTGTCTGTTGTATTCTTCATGTTTCGCCAAGTTGGCCAGACTGGTCTCGAACTCCTAGTCCGAAGTGATCAACCCGCCTCGCCCCCTAGAGTGCCGGGACCACAGGCGTGAGCCACCACGTCCAGCCCCCACATTGCTTCTGGCCTCCGTGGTAGACCTCCCAGACGGAGCGGCCAGGCAGAGGAGCTCCTCACTTCTACCCAGACACGGGGCGGCCGGGCAGAGGGGCTCCTCACTTCCCAGACGGGGCGGCCAGGCAGAGACGCTCCTCACTTCTTCCCAGACGATAGGTGGCCGGGCAGAGGCGCTCCTCATTTCTTCCCGGACGGGGCGGCCGGGCAGAGGCGCTCCTCACTTCTTCCCGGACGGGGCGGCCGGGCGGAGGCGCTCCTCACTTCCCAGACGATGGGTGGCCGGGCAGAGGCGCTCCTCACTTCCCAGACGGTGGGTGGCCGGGCAGAGGCGCTCCTCACTTCCCAGACGGTGGGTGGCCGGGCAGAGGCGCTCCTCACTTCCCAGACGGTGGGTGGCCGGGCAGAGGGGCTCCTCACTTCCCAGACGGTGGGTGGCCGGGCAGAGGCGCTCCTCACTTCCCAGACGGTGGGTGGCCGGGCAGAGGCGCTCCTCACTTCCCAGACGGTGGGTGGCCGGGCAGAGGCGCTCCTCACTTCCCAGACGGTGGGTGGCCGGGCAGAGGCGCTCCTCACTTCCCAGACGGTGGGTGGCCGGGCAGAGGCGCTCCTCACTTCCCAGACGGGGCGGCCGGGCAGAGGCACTGCTCACTTCCCAGACGGGGCGGCCGGGGGGCAGAGGCCGCCGCGAGGCCAGACCACGCCACCGCCCTTCAGCCCGGGCAACACCGAGCACTGGGTGAGCGAGACTCCGTCTGCAGTCCCAGTACCTCGGGAGGCTGAGGCGGGCAGAGCACTCGGCGTCAGGAGCTGGCGACCAGCGTGGGCAAGATGGCGAACGCGTGCCTGCATCCAAAGGAGAAAAGGCAGGCAGCGGTGGCGGGCGCCGGCAGTCCCAGGCAGTCCGCGGCTTGGGCAGCAGCAAGCCGAGTAGACTGCAGCCTGGGCCAGAGAGGGAGAGAAAGAAAGAAAGAAAGAAAGAAAGAAAGGAAGGAAGGAAGGAAGGAAGGAAGGAAGGAAGGAAGGAAGGAAGGAAGGAAGGAAGGAAGGAAGGAAGGAAGGAAGGAAGGAAGGAAGGAAGGAAGGAAGGAAGGAAGGAAGGAAGGAAGGAAGGAAGGAAGGAAGGAAGGAAGGGATCTGATGGTTTTATAAGGGTTTTTCCCCCCTTTTGCTTGGCACTTCTTGCTGCTGCCATGTGAAGAAGTACATGTTTGCTTCCCGTTCCACCATGATTGTAAGTTTTCTGAGACCTCCCCAGCTCTGTGGAACTGTGAGTCAATTAAACCTCTTTCTTTTATAAATTACCCAGCCTCAGGTATGTCTATAACAGCATGATAACAGACTAATACACATAGTATATTACAGTTTCCTATTCTGTGCAGATAAGGAATCTTAGTATACTATGTATTCTCCTGTGAGTAGCATTTTCATAGTACTGAAAATCCTGAATACAGAACTAGCCAAGGTTACAATATATCTATATGGAGAAATATATGTGTGCATATGTGTGGTGGGGGTGGCAAAAGGAGCTAAATTCTCAGCTTCCATGGTGAGTTATCAAAACATAATACCTAAAGCTAACCAAGAAATAACAATAAAAACATGTTATTGAGGGATATAGAGCCATAAAATAAAATAATCAGCTGAAGGAATTGAACCTTGAACAAGCCAAGCAACTCATATAAAAATGAACTTCAAAAATAGCAATGGGCTGGGTGCAGTGGCTCACGCCTGTAATCCCAGCACTTTGGGAGGCTGAGGCAGGCGGATCACGAGGTGAAGAGATCAAGACCATCCTGGCCAAAATGGTGAAACCCCGTCTCTACTAAAAATACAAAAATTAGCCAGGCGTGGTGACAAGTGCCTATAGTCCCAGCTACTCGGGAAGCTGAGGCAGGAGAATCACTTGAACCTGGGGAGGCAGAGGTTGCAGTGAGCCGAGATTGCACCACTGCACTCCAGCCTGGTGACAGAGTGAGACTCCATCTCAAAAAACAAAACAAAACAAAACAAAAAAAAAAAAAAAAAAAAAAAACAAAACAAAAACTGCATAGCAATGAAATCAGCCAGCCAGGAGATGAATTTTTTAACATTGTGGGCCAGGTGTGGTGGCTCACGCCTGTAATCCCAGCACTTTGGGAGGCCAAGGCGGGTGGATCATCTGAGATCAGGAGTTCAAGACCAGTCTGACCAACATGGAGAAACCCTGTCTTTACTAAAAATACAAAATTAGCCGGGCACGGTGGCACATGCCTGTAATCCCAGCTACTTGGGAGGCTGAGGCAGGAGAACTGCTTGAACCCAGGAGGCGGAGGTTGCAGTGAGCTGAGATCATGCCATTGCACTCCAGCCTAGACAACAAGAGCGAAACTCCTTCTCAAAACATAAATAAAATAAAATTGCCTAGAATAAATGGGATATGGTAAAAACATGTTAATAAGCATTTAATCTATTTAAATATAAGAATTATAACTACAGTGGCATTTAAATGTTTTTAAATTAACACAGTAAAAATAAGTAACAAAAAATTGGAGAAGGGAAATAGAAAAAAGTATAAGAATGTTAATGTCCTCGTCTTTTACTGAAGGAAATTAGTCAATATGGTCTAAAACGGAAACACCTAGGTCACAGAGTATCCCTCATGATCATTACTTTTTAACTTCGGAATAATCTTTTATTAATTAAAATATGTAGTGGTGAAAAAAAACACTTTTCTCTGGTGGGGGATGTTGATAATGGGGGATACAATGCATGTGTGGGATTAGGGAGTCCATAGGAAATATCTGTACCTTCCTCTCAATTTTATGTAGGAGTTTGAGACCAGCCTGGCCAACATGGTGAAACCCTGTCTCTACTAAAAATACAAAAAATTAGCCAGGTATGGTGGCATGGTCCTATAATCCCAGCTACTTGGGAGGCTGAAGCAGGAGAATGATTTGAACCTAGGAGGAGGAGGTTGCAGTGAGCTGAGATCACGCCACTGCACTCCAGCCTGGGCGACAGAGTAAGACTCTGTCTCAAAAAAAAAAAAAAGTGTTTAAAAAAGAAACATCCTAGGAACACTAGAGGGCATTGGAAAATAAGAAATAAATACAAATTTAAAAGAGAAACATCTTGAGGTTTAGCAGTTTCTTCTATTTTACTTCAATTTCTTACCTTCTATTAAATTCAAGTAAAATTGCATGTAATACCTTTTATTTTAAGTGGCTTATTGGATGATAAGCCAATAAGCATTTTATAAAATTCTTTCTATCTACTTTCCTCTATGCATCTATATATTTCAATTCACCGATCCCTCTGTCCATCAAGAAGTTCTAGATGTGATGTTCACCTAGTGTTACTAAACATTACTTCTAAATTACAGTGATATCATAAAATCCTTTTTTGTATTTATCTGTATTGCTTAAATTTTTACAAGTATATTTCTTTTCAGCAAAGTCAAAGCCATTCTATTCTAAAATATTAAGAGATTTCAAGCTCACAAAAGGTCACAAGAGTATGTTAAAACAATACAAGAGTGTTCTAAACAACGTCATACTGAACAGGCAAAAACTGGAAGCATTCCACTTGAGAACTGGAACAAGGCAAGGATGCCCACTCTCATCACTCCTATTTCAA
The DNA here is from genome assembly GCF_028878055.3 of Symphalangus syndactylus. NCBI lineage: Eukaryota > Metazoa > Chordata > Mammalia > Primates > Hylobatidae > Symphalangus > Symphalangus syndactylus. The sequence goes on along the minus strand of NC_072425.2, from coordinate 69,488,936 downwards.
GTAGTACTAGAAGTGCTAGCCAGAGCAATAAGGCAAGAGAAAGATAAAACGTATTCAAATAGGAAAAGAAGTCGAACCATCTCTCTTTATGGAAAATGTGATCCTATAGCTAGAAAATCCTGAAGATTCTGCCAAAAGGCTCCTGGAACTGATAAAAACTTCAGTAAAGTTTCAGGATACAAAATCAATGTACAAAATAAATAGCATTTCTATATGCCAGTCACGTTCAAGCTGAGAGCCAGATGAAGAATGCAATCCCATTTAAAATAGCCACACACACAAAATAAAATACCTAGGGACACATCTAACCAAGGAGGTGAAAGATCTCTCCAAAGAGAACTAGAAAACACTGCTGAAAGATGTAAAACGTGACATAAACAAATGGAAAAATGCTTCATTTCTAATGAATTGGAAGAATTAGTATCATTCAAATAGCTGTATTGCCCAAAGCAATCTACAAATTCAACACTATTCCTGTCAAACTACCAACATCTTTTTGCAGAACTAGAAAAAACTATTCTAAAATTCACAAGGAACCAAAAAAGGCCCCAAATAACCATAGCAATCCTAAGCAAAAAGAACAAAGCTGGAGGCATCACATTACCCATCTTTAAACTACACTATAAGGATTAGGTAAACAAAAAAGCATGGTACTGGTACAAAAACAGACACATAGACCAACTGAACAGCATAGACAACCTAGAAATAAAGCCACAACCATTGGATCTTCGATAAAGTTGACCAAAATAAGCAATGGGAAAAGGACTTCCTATTTAATAAATGGTGCTGGGATAGTGGGCTAGCTACATGTAGAATGAAACTGGACCCCTACCTTTTACCAGATACAAAAATTAACTCAAGAGAGATTAAGATTTAAATGTAAGACCTCAAACTATAAGAATCCTAGAAAAAAACATAGGAAACACCATTCTAGACATCAGCCTTGGGAAATAATTTATGATGACTAAGTCTTCAAAAGCAATTGCAAGAAAAGCAAAATTTGACAAGTGGAACCTAATTAAACTAAAGAGCTTCTGCAGAGCAAAAGAAACTATCAACAGAGTAAACAGACAACCTACAGAATGGGACAAAATATTCACAAATTATGCATCCAACAAAGGTGTAATATCCAGAATCTATAAGGAACTTAAACAATTGAACAAACAAAAAACAAATAACCCCATTTAAAAATGTGCAAAAGACATGAACAGATGCTTCTCAAAAGAAGACACACAAGTGGCCAACAAACATGAAAAAATGCTGCACATCACTAATAATCAGAGAAATTCAAATCAAAACCACAATGAGATACCATCTCATGCCAGTCAGTATGGCTATTATTAAAAAGTCAAGGTCAAGTTCAGTGGCTCACACCTGTAGTCCCAGCACTTTGGGAGGCCAAGGCAGGCGGATCACGAGGTCAAGAGATCGAGACCATCCTGGCCAACATGGTAAAACCCCGCCTCTACTAAAAATACAAAAATTAACTGGGTGTGGTGTCGTGCAGTTGTAGTCCCAGCTACTTGGGAGGCTGAAGCAGGAGAATCGCTTGAAGCTGGGAGGCATAGGTTGCAGAGAGCCAAGATCGTGCCACTGCACTCCAGCCTGGCCACACACAGACTCCATCTCAAAAAAAACAAACAAAAAAAAACTCAAAAAACGACCTGGCACAGTGGCTCATGCCTGTAATCCTAGCACTTCAGGAGGCCAAGGTTGGTGGATTGCCTGAGCTCAGGAGTTTGAGACCAGCCTGGGCAACATGGCGAAACCCTGTCTCTACTAAAAATACAAAAAATTAGCCAGGCATAGTGGCACATGCCTGTAGTCCCAGCTACTTGGAGGCTGAGGCACAAGAACTGCTTGAACCTGGGAGGTTACGGTGAGCTGAGATTGTGCCACTGCACTCCAGCCTGGTCAACAGAGTGAGACTCTGTCTCCACAAAAAAAAAAAAAAGTCAAAAAACAACAGATGCTTAGCAAGGCTGCAGAGAAAAGGGAACACATATACATTGCTGGTGGGAATGTAAATTAGTTCAGCCAGTGTAGAAAGCAGTTTGGAGATTTCTCAAAGAACTTGGAACTACCAATCAGCCGAGTAATCTCATTAGGGTATATATCCAAAAGAAAACAAATCTGTCTACCAAACACACACATGCACTTGCATGTTCTTTGCAGGACTATTCACAATAGCAAGGACACAGAATCAACATAGGTGCCCATCAATAGTGAATTGGATAAAGAAAATGTGGTACATATACACCATGGAATACCATGCAGCCATAAAAAAGAATGAAATCATATCCTTTTCGGCAACATGAATGCAGCTGGAGGCCATTATTCTAAGGGAATTAATGTAGGAACAGAAAACCAAATACCACATTTTCACTTATAAGTGGGAGCTAAACACTGGGTACTTATGGATATAAAGATGGCACAATGGAAACTGAGGACTTCTTGGGGGGAAGGTGGGCAAGGGTCAAGGGGCAAGAGTTGAATAACTGTTGGGTTATATGTTCAGTACCTGGGCGATGGACTCATTTGCACCCCAAACCTCAGCATCATGCAATATACCCAGGTTACCTGCACATGTAGCCCCTGAATCTAAAAAAAAGTTAAAGAAAAAAAAAAAGGAGTGCCCTAAAACTCACGTGAATTTGGAAAAAAATAAATATAGGTTTAGCCATGTTCAAATATTAGTTTGATTTAACAAAAAAAATGATGAATTCAAATATATGTGTATAACTGTAAGTAAGAAGCAATAAGCCAAAATATTAACTGTGGTTGTCTCTGGGAAATGAAATTTTGATTTTTTCTATATCTTTTTGTGCCTTTGTAAATTTCCACAATGGGCACATATCATTTAAATAATCATAAAAACAGTATTCATTATATAAAAAATTAATAAATAGATTAGTTAAGTAGAGACAGAGAGTTATGTACTAGGTTAACAGCTTTGCCTGTTAGACTTTACAACTGCTTAACAATGGAACACAGTAATCAAAGAATACCCAGAAAGCTTAGGGTGGGAATGCTTTTAGACACTATTGAATACACCCACACTTTTGCACCTGCAGTTTTACAAGCTCAAATTAGAAAACCTATCATGTCAATAAAAATAAAAATATTGGAGGGAGCGCCCTTCCAGGAGAGGGGGTGGCTGCAGTAGTGAGAGGCTGGTGCTGCAGCTCTTTCCCTGCAGTCCTGCCGAGGAAGCGTGCATCCCTGGCGCTTCCTTCTTCTCTTCGGGCGTTGAGCTTGGGATGTGGTAATGCCAGCCACACTTCTCAGAGCCGTGGCCAGATCTCACCGTATATTATCAAAAGCACATCAGTGCAGAAGAATTGGTCATCTAATGTTAAAACCACTTAAGGAATTTGAAAATACCACATGCAGCACACTGACAATATGTCAAAACTTGGATTTGTTCCTTCCTGATAAAACAGCTGGTGGTTTGAATAAATCTCAGATCCTCGAAATGAACCAAAAAAAAAAAAAAAAAAAAAGATCAAATACTAGCATGCTCTCTCCATTAAATGCTGCTCGTTGCCAAGATGAAAAGGCACACCTTCCAACCAGGAAATCCTTTGGTACTCACAGGAGAGTGATCCACAAACCAAATCTATTGGGTTCTAAATGGTTTATTAAAATATTAAAGAGGCATTTCTTATCTATATCAATGGAAACATTTGTTCCAAAACAAGACTTTCCACAGATCAAGAGACCACTAAAAGCACCCAGGACCAGGCAGCCATCCAGGACCAACCTTCCAGTTCTGTCTGTGAACCAGGTAAAGTGGAGGTGGCCATGGCTCTTGTGCTTAGTGATCATTGCCCATGCTAAACCAGTGTGCGTTGCACCCCAGCCTTACCACCAACATAAGAGAAATGGCAGTCAACTCAGACTTATTCATCAAGATCTTTGAAGCCTAATAAATATTCAAAGGGATTCAAAATCTTAATTTTTAAGAATTAATGATACATATAAAAACAAAATACAGGCAATAAAACATGAAAATATGGTTTATAAAAGATTTAGCTATTGGTCTAAGGAAACTGAAAAAGAGGACTAGTATTAAGTCCAGTCTAAGAATGGAACTGTAAAAACAAAACAAAACAGAACAAAAAACCCATTAGAAAAAAAACAAGCTAGAAATTCTTCATCAAATTAAAAAAAAATTGTAACTCTGCAGACAGATAAGCCTTTATTAGCCTGTGGCAACTGTGCATGGGGCAGTGAAATGACACACTAGGGTAGGCTCCAAAAGCAGCAGGGGAAGAGGGCCTTGCTTTTTTGTCTTCTTAAGGTTTAAGGGGATATTTTTTATTCATCCTTAAGGGGTTGATGGGAATTTTTCTGCTACAATTTGCATTTCTCCTTTAATAACAATTTAAGGTTCAAAATCAAGCCCTTGGTAACCTTTGTATCTTGCATAATACCTAGAACTGTGCCTTGTACTTAAATGTTTATTAAATTGGAAAGGATCAAAAAGAGGCAAGAGGATCTTTAATGTCCATAGTCATCAACATTAAAGACATTTTAAACTTGATGAAGACTTCTGAATCTGTCAGAAAACACGTTAGAATGTCTGTCTTCAAGTCTTGATTCTGAAACGTAACCCCTGAGCCTGTTTAATTTTGGCTGTGTTTTTATTAAGGTATAGCTGGCACCCCTTGGAAAGGTATACATACCTTTACTCATCCTCAGATCCTGAAGCTAGGAATTAACAAATGGTCTTTGTGTTGGATTCTGGAATGGTTTCAATTCGTATATGGTTTCTGTGAACCCAGGATGTGAAGGATGGATGCGTTGTGCAGGTACTGTTCCCCCTTTCCTTTTAAGGCTGGAGCTTTGGGATAACCTGGGAAATTCAGTATTTAAGTGTCCAAGATGACATTAAGTGTAAAAACCTGAATTCATGGCAGATCCAAAAAAGAGAAAGCTCAACTCATTTTGTTCTTTTGTTACATCTAGCAGCACAGTGCATCAGGTTTCTTAGCAAGGAACTGATACAGCCAGAGAATTCCCTAGGCTCTGTTTCTTTGGGCCATCCTTAGACTTGGAAGCAATTTTCCTAAATACCATTTCTTATTTTTCTTTAGGATTTTTTTTTCTACTTCCTTCCAGGAAAGGATTTGAAGTAATTTTCTTTCTTTCTTTTTTTTTTTTTTGCATTCAAAATCTTTTTAATAAGAGGGTAGGATCCAGGGTTAGTTTTTGTAGCCTCAGCTGGCCCGTCGGCCTCTGGCACGCTCGAAATTCCGGCCCTTGTAGCGGACGTAGGGTTTGGTGTGGCTGTGCGGGGTTCCTGGGGCCTTGCCGAAATGCCGGTACACCTCTCGGCCCTTGCGAGGACCGGAGAGCAGGACAGTGCCGCAGCCCTTGGGGGAGTCCAGGGCCAGCTGGTCGAAAGTGAGGATCTTGCCCCCTGCCCTGCGGATGCGGCTACGGGCCGGCTGGTCACGCGCAGTGCACGTACCTTCAGTTTGGGCACCTCCTGATCCCGCACGTCATCCGTTATGGTCCCCACAACCACGGCCATTTTGTTTTCCCGGCCAGGAAGCTTCATCTTCCGGATAATCCGGGAAAGGGACAGAGGCGGCCGGTTGGTGTGACTCATAAACAACCTCTTCAACACAACCTGGTTGAACGAGGAGTTGGTTCTTCTGGGCAGAAACCTGTACAACTTGACCAACAGCCTCAGGTAGATATCCTGGCTCTTGGGCTCCTTGCGCCGAACTTTTTGGTCCTTGTTGTGGCGGATGTCGACTCCCATGATGGCGCCTCCTGCTAGGCCAGGTCCGGAAAGAGTTGAAGTAATTTTCAACATTCAACATAGTTTCAAATGAGATAATAAATACTGTCACATATTAGTCAAAGCAAATAGTTGACATGAACAGAGAAATAAAGTTATAAAGTACCTGAAATGAATAATCTAGTTGAACGTTTTGTTTTGAGAGGCCCAGTAATTAAAAGAGGAAATCCTCCTGGGATTTATTGTTTGCTGTTTATTGTTGTGGGGGACAGCAGAGTAAAAACATAAAAATATCTTAAGAGAAGTAACTTTTTCAGGCATTGAAATTAAGGAGTTGGTTACTTCATGGGTCCTGTTATAGAAGACATTGTATAACACGACAGACAATGACTTCAGTTGGAGTTTGGCAAAAAGAAGCCTATGCTGTCTTTCTGAAAGCACAGGAAAATAATAGAAAATCATATGTTTCTGGCTGGGTGGTGGCTCACGCCTGTAATCCCAACACTTTGGGAGGCCGAGGCAGATTACTTGAGGTCAGGAGTTCAAGACTAGCCTGGCCAACATGGTGAAACCCTATCTCCACAAAAATACAAAAATTAGCCAGGCGTGGTGGTGGTGTGTGCCTGTAATCCCAGCTGTTTGGGAGGCTGAGGAAGGAGAATCTCTTGAACCCAGGAGGCGGAGGTTGCAGTGAGCCAAGATCATGCCACTGCACTCCAACCTGGGTGACAGAGCGAGACTCTGTCGAAGAAGGAGAAGGAGGAGAAGGAGAGGGACATATGTTTCTAAAGTGACCTGAGATAACTTGAAGATTTTACTTTTCATAGAGAAAGCAGTCTTGGCATGACTAGGTAATATGTCCCCAGGACCGAGACTCACTTTCATCTGCCCGAAATTGAGGGCCACTCCATTTTCATACGGCCACCGTAGTGCTGGTAAACCCTTTATACAACTCTTGACTGAGACAAGGAAAAGACTCTGCTTTGTGTCAGAAAGCATGTGGACTTTGTTTTGTTCCCATAGTTGCACCAAGCTCATCTTTTTAGCCCTGCAGAACAGCATGCATCTGGAGTTGGCTGAATGAGGTTTCAGTGATCCTCTCTGTCAAAATTAAATCTTTACCTGGTCTCATTTTCAGAGATCATAAACTGAGATATTCAACCCACATCCCATCGGCTTACAATTCCTAAAAGCAATAGTGTGTGCAGTGGCTCATGCCTATAATTTCAGTGCTTTGGGAGGCTGATGCAGGAGGACCACTTGAGGCCAGGAGTTGAAGACCAGCCTGGCAACATAGCAAGACTCCCATTTCTAAAAGACTTTTTTAAAAAAAATTAGCTGGGTGTGGTGGTGTGCACCTATAGTCCTAGCTACTCAAGAGGCTGAGGTGGGAGGATCGCTTGAACCCAGGCGCTCCAAGCTGCAGTGAGCCATGACTGTACCTAACTCCATCCAGCCTGGGCAACAGAGTGAGACTCTGTCACTAAACAAACTAACAAAAAACAATAATAGCAGCGCTTCTTGTTAATGTCTAGTCTTTGAAGAGAACAGCAGAGGATGGGAAAGGCAGGTCTGAGTGGCGTGGAGCTGGACACCAGGGAGAGAGTTTCCAGGCTAATAGCACAGGGTGTTACAAAATCCTAGTGAATTGTTAAACATTTTTTTGAAAAATGAAATAGAATAGAAAATAACAGAATACACTGCTCATGATAAAGGTAAATATTGGTTTGTGAAGCTTTTGTGGCAATTATTGGTGTGTAAGCATATATGTGTATATGTACTGTATATAATTATTATCATAGGTTGTAGTAAAAAAACTTACAAGGTAAAGCATAATACTGGTAACATAAAAATATAAAAAATAAAAATATAAAAATATTGTCAATTTTTAATAAGCATTACAGAATTTTGTATTAATGCTCTCTGTAATTCTGATAGTTACCATCTTTCATTTAAAGAACAAGCCAACATATTTTAATCAGTTGATTAAAAATATGAACTACTAGATGGAATAAGCTGTGAATTCAATTGTTAAAATAAACGTAGGACTGTTCAGGTTATCATTTGTTTCTTTAATAAGTCTTGGCAGTTTCCACCTTTAAAAAAATTTGTCCACTTGATCTAAGTACTCAAATACTATTTTTAAAATTCTAAATGTTAAAAGCCATACTATTTTTAAAATTCTAAGTGTTCAAAAGACTCATTAAGCCTTAGAAATATTCTAATAAAATGTCCAGGAATAATAAAATCTTGGACTAAAAACCAAAATGAGCAGGCAAACAAAAAACAGAATTAGCTTATTATAAGGACAAAATAATAACGTTTATATGTATTACACTTATTCTAGTAGTCCAGAGAGGAATACATATATTTTTATATACTGTCCTTTTCATATATTGTTAAATTTGTCAATATTTTGTAGAGGATTTGTGTGTTTATGTTCATGAGGGATATTGTATTGATCTGTAGTCTTCTTCTTCTTCTTCTCCTTCTCCTTCTCCTTTTTTTGAGACAGAGTCTCACTCTGTCGCCCGAGCTGGAGTACAATGGTGCAATCTTGACTCAACCTCTGCCTCCCAGGTTCAAGCGATTCTCCTGCCTCAGCCTCCTGAGTAGCTGGGATTACAGGCACACACCACCACGCCCAGCTAATTTTTGTATTTTTAGTTAGAGATGGGGTTTCACCATTTTGGTTAGGCTGGTCTCAAACTTCTGACCTCATGATCCACCCGCCTCGGCCTCCCAAAGTGCTGGGATTACAGGAGTGAGCCACCGTGCCCGGCCGCTTTCTTCTTCTTGTAATACATTTGTCTGGATTTGGTATCAAAGTAATGCTGGTTTCCCAAAGTGAACTAGAAAGTAATTCCTGCTATTTTTCTGAGAAATAGTACATTTCTTCCTCAAATATTTGGTGGAATTTTCCAGTGAAATTATATGAGTCTGGAGTTTTATTGTTAGAAGATTTTAAGCTATGAATTCAATTTTTAAAATAAACATAGGACTGTTCAAGTTTATTTGTTTCTTTAATAAATCTTGGCAGTTTACACCTTTAAAGAAGTTTGTCCACTCAAATTTATAGGAATAAAGTTGTTTGTAATATCTGGGACACCAATGACATGAATATTGTACATTTTGATATTGTCTTAAAGGTTGATGAGGGTCTGTTTATTTTTAAATCTTTTTTCTTCCTGTTTTTCAAATGGTTTTCAAATAATTTCTATTGGCCTGTTTTCAAGTTCACTGATTTTTCCTGTCTTCCCAATTCTGCTACTTAGCACATGTACTACATGTACTGAATCTTTTACCTATTGTAATTTTTTCTTCTCAAATTTCCATTTGATTTTTTCTTATAGTTGATTTTTCTGAAAAATCGTATCTTTTCATTAAGTTTATTTTCTTTATGGATTATAATTATAATAGCTGTAAAATCTTTGATAATTCTAACATTTGTGTCATCTTGGGTTTGGCATCTATTGATTGTCTTTTCCCTTGAAAACTAGTCACATTCTCCTAATTCTTTGTGTGTCAAGTATTTTGGATTGTGTCCTGGACATTTTGAATATTATGTTGTGAGAATCTGGGTCTTTTTAAAATCCTCTGGAGAATATCGATTTTTAAATGAGTAATCAACCCAGTTAGGTTCAGGCTTTAAGTTCTGTCTGTTCTTCTGCGAACACGGTTCTAACGTCACTTAAGTTTTCAAAGCCTTGGCTATGCTGCCTTGGGACTGTCCCACGCATGTATCACACTCTGGCGTTAGTATGGAGCTTGGGCAGAAGTTTATATTGCAGCTTAGTTCACAAAGCCTTCGCTAGGTGGCTTTCAATCTGTCTCCTGTATCTGTACCTCAGGGATGAGGCTGAGACCATTGCCAGTTTATACACAGAATCATGGGATCCATAATCCAGTCCTCTCTGCTCCAGAATTCCTCCTGCTCTCTCTTGCTCAAAGTAGTTCCCCCTTTCTTGGTCTCCTGGCCAAAAAAAGATAGGTTTTTATCAATTTCTGCTGTTCATACTGCCCACTGCAGTTCTGCTAGATGTTCACTCTTGCTTCAGAGCTGGGAGAGACAGGAAAAAATGAAACCAGAAAACTGAACTCTACATGAGTTTCTTTGCCCAGTTCGACTTCTATTCCCAATCCAATAATGCTTTCATTTACTTTTCAGAGACTGCAGGTGTACTCTAGCCAGAGATTTTACTTGTTTTTGTTGTTGGTTGTTTGTTTGTTTGTACTGAGATAGAGTCTTGCTCTGTTGCCCTGGCTAGAGTGCAGTGGTGCAGTCTTGGCTCACTGCAACCACTGCCTCCTGGGTTCAAGTGATTCTCATGCCTCAGCCTCCCAAGTAGCTGGGAGTACAAGCTGCGCTACCACACCCGGCTAATTTTTGTAAGTTTAGTAGAGACAGAGTTTCACCATGTTAGCCAGACCGGTCTTGAACTCCTGACCTCAAGTGATCCACCTACCTTGGCCTCCCAAAGAGCTGGGATTACAGGTTTGAGCCATTGTGCCTGGCCGCTTTTACTTGTAAGTGGAGAGACACATGGGGTATAGTAACCTACTTGATCAACTCTGAAAGTCCTTTTTTCACACTTATTTTTAAGCATTTTTCGATACCATTAAAATTTTTAAAATTGCCATCTTATCATTTCATTATATTCCACTATATGTATTTTAATTATGCATCCATTCTCTTAAACTGTTTTTGTTGTTGCTGTTGTTTTTTGTTTGTTTTTGTTTTTTTGAGACACAGTATCACACTGTCACCCAGGCTGGAGTGCTATGGCACAATCACAACTCACTGCATCCCTGACCTTCTAGGCCCAAGTGATCCTCCCACCTGAGTCTCCCCAGTAGCTGGGACCACAGGCATGTGCCACCATGCCCAGCTAATTTATTATTATTATTATTTTGTAGAGACGGGGTTTCCCTATGTTACTCAGGCTGGTATCAAACTCCTGGGTTCAAGCAGTTGTCCCACCTTGGCCTCCCAAAGTGCTGGGATTACAGGAGCGAGCCACCATGCCCAGCCCAAAGTCTATTTTTGTTTACTTCTAATATGTTACTATTACCTATTACACTGTGACATAAATTTGCATCTTGTTTTCTGATTATTTAACATATATTTTTAGATACAGAATTACTAGTTCAAAGATCACAAAGATGGGCTGGGTTCAGTGGTTTATGCCTGTAATCTCAGTGTTTGGGGAGGCTGAGGCAGGAGGATTATTTGAGGCCAGGAGTTTGAGACCAACCTGGGCCTATTTACAGAAAAAAACAAAAAAATAGCCGGGTATGGTGGTGCATACTTGTGGTCCTATGGCTACTCAGGAGGCTAATGCAGGAGGATGGCTTGAGCCCAGGAGTTCCAGGCTGCAGTGAGTTATGATGGGACCACTGCACTCAAGCTTAGGTAACAGAGTGAAACTGTTTTTGTTTTTGATTTCCCTTGAATTGGCCAGACTCTGTCTCTTAAGGAAAAAAAAAAGTCACAAAGCTGAAATTAAAGCACCAGCTAGTTTGTGTTCTTTTCTGGAGCCTCTTGAGAAGAATACACTTTCAAGTTGATTTAGTTTATTGGCTGAATCTGCATCTTTGAAATTGTAGGGTTGAAGTCCCTGTTTCTTTGCTGACTGGCCGCTAGGAATCTCTCAGCTCCTAGAAACCACTCTCAGGTTTTTGTCCCTTGGCTCCTTCCGTCTTCAAAGCCAGCAGGGGAATTACTTTCACATCAAATCCCTTGCACACTGTGCCTCTCACTGTCTTCCTGTCTCTGACCACTCCATCCTTATTGAAAGGGCTCATGTGATTAGATTAGAGCCACCTGGATAATCTCCCTATCTGAAGGTCAACTGGTTTGGGACAGTAATTAGTCCATTCTTGCACTGCTATAAAGAAATACCTGAGACTGGGTAATTTATAAGGAAAAGAGGTTTAATTGGCTCACAGTTCCACAGGGTATACAGGAAGCACAGCAGCTTTTGCTACTGGGGAGGCCTCAGGAAATTTGTAGTCATGGCGGAAGGCAAAGGGGGAGTGAGTCATTTCACATGGCAGGAGTGGAAGGAAGTGGGGTGGGAGGTGCCACACACTTTTAAACAACCAGATCTCATGAGAACTCACTATCTCATGATAACTCCAAGGGGGATGGTGTTAAACCATGAAACCACTCCCATGATTTAATTACCTCCCACCAGGCCCCACCTCCAGCATTGGGGATTATATTTCAACATGAGATTTGGGTGGGGACACAGATCCAAACAGTATCAGGGACTTTAATTACATCTGCAAAATTCTTCACAGCAATGCCTCAACTAGCATTTGATTAAATAAGTGGATGTTACACCAGGGAATGGGAATCATCCCTTAGGGACCATCTTAGGATTCTGCCAGTACAGGGTCACATCAGAAAGACACAAGATACAACAATCAATACATATAAATTGCTAGAGTATTATTGTTTAGGTCTGTGGACTCAAGAGACTCCAATAGCTAAACTTCTTTAAAAGTGACCTTAATCAGAACGTTTGCCTCACTTCACGTCAGGTACTGCCAGACATCACTAATAGTTATCTGTCAATCATATATCTATCAGAGATATAGCAAATACATACATTCCAAGTACTACAGAGAAGGAAGAGGGGCCTGAAATGTTATTTAGTGTCCACTATGAGTTCCCTACAGCCATCATGTCATTCCATCCCCATTCTGCTCCTAAGATGGATATCAGTGTCCTCATTTTCCGAGAATTCCGAGGCTCAAATTGTTTAGTGAATGACAGTGTTGCACAGCCAATACTTATTTCCAGTCATGAACCATGTAAACATTAAAGTCCACTGTCAATGTTAACCAGTATTTGCACAATAAATAATAAAAGATATTGAAAAGTGGGGCAAGGAGGAACAAGAGTCAACTCAAAGGGACTCCAACAACTAAATCTGGGATCTGTGCCACAAAATGATAGCAATGGATAACTCAGAATAAATTACTGCCCATTAGTCTATATTGGTATCAGTAAACACCTGAATAAAGAAATGGGGTGAAAGGAAAGCTCTTCCTTTACAGCAGGGGTCCCCAACCCCTGGGCCACAGGCCACTACAAGTCCATGGCCTGTTAGGACCCGGGTTGCACAGCAGGAGGTGAGTGGTGGGCCAAGTGAGCAAAGCTTCATCTGTATTTATAGCCGCTCTCCATTGCTTGCATTACCGCCTGAGCTCTGCTTCCTGTCAGATTAGCAGCAGCATTACATTCTCATAAGATTGCTAATCCTATTGTGAACTGTGCATGCAAGGGATCTAGGTTGCAGGCTCCTTATGAGTATCTAATGCCTGATTATCTGTCACTGTCTCCCATCACCCCTAGATGGGACCATCTAGTTGCAGGAAAACAAGCTCAGGGCTCCCACTGATTCTACATTATAGTGAGTTGTATAATTATTTCATTATATATTACAATGTAACAATAATAAAGTGCAAAATAAATATAATGCACTTGAATCATCCCCAAACCACCCCCCACCCCCAGGTCTGTGGAAAAATTGTCTTCCATGAAACTGGTCTCTGGTGCCAGAAAGGTTGTGGACCACTGCTTTACGGAATTCCAATTAATGTAGAAGGCATGATAAAATAGAAAATTTTTCCTGATTTTCTCCCTCCTCCCACCCTCCACCTTCCGATACACCTCTGTGCATCATTCCCGTGTCCATGTATTCTCATCATTTAGCTCCCACTTATAAGTAAGAACATGTGGTGTTTGGTTTTCTGTTCCTGCGTTAGTTTGCTAAGGATAATAGCCTCCAGCTCCTGGATACTAGGCTTAATACCTGGGTGAAATGAAGTAATTCTGTACAACAAACCCCTGTGACATGTGTTTACCTATGTAACAAACCTGCACATCCTGCACATGTACCCCTGAAATTAAAAGTTAAAAAAAAATTTTTTTATCGGCATGCAAGAAGAATAGAGTATCTTTCTTTTCTTTTTTTTTGAGATGGGCTGTCGCTCTGTCGCCCAGGTTGGGGTGCAGTGGCACAATCTCAGCTCACTGCAACCTCCACCTCCCGGGTTCAAGCAATTCTCCTGCCTCAGCCTCCCAGGTAGCTGGGACTACAGGCACACACCACCATATCCAGCTAATTTTTGAGTTTTTAGTAGAGATGGGGTTTCACCATATTGGTCAGGCTGGTCTCAAACTCCTGACCTCAGGCAATCCACCCACCTCGGCCTCCCAAAGTGCTGGGATTACAGGCATGAGCCACCACACCGGCCAGAATAGAGTATCTTTCTATACTCCTATAGACAAAGATATTACAAAATTATCATCCTATGAAAAGATAATTAGAGAGTAATCAGCCAAAATAGGTAAGGAGAGAAAGCATTATAGAGATCTGTCAGGTAGTTAAATAATTTTTAAGTAAGCTATTTTTCTGAATTAAAAAAATAGAAAATTACCATTTGACATATATCAGAGCAGTAAGGCAGTAAGGCAACTCATCAATCCTAAAATTTGTGGGCAGAATATAAGAAATGGAGTATTTACTGTCTCAAAATATTTTCCCAGAAGGTAATAATTAATTACAAAAGGGAAAACAGTAACTTTACAAAAGAGAAATCTGGCAGACACCATCTTAACCGAGTAATCAATGTTATGATTACTGATGAGACAAGCTAAGATTCTTGTGCCTGTTGACATGATGCACTGATACATCAACGTCACTTCCATGGAGTTCTTACCAAGAAGGCATATTTTTAAGAAACATCAGACAAACCAAAATCGAGGGCTATCCTACAAAATACCTGAGCAGTGCTCTTCAAAAGGTACCCAGGTCATGAAAAGCAAAGAAATTCTGAGTTTTTTTAGATTAAAAGAAGACTAAGGAGATATTATAACTAAATATAACATGTGAACCTGAATTGGATGCTGGGCTAGAAAAAGAATAGAACAATGGTGAAAGTTGAATAGTCTATACATTTCATAATTTTTTAGGTTTTTGACATATATCCTTTAAGAGTTGTCTGAGGTCATTCTTTCCATATCCTCGAAATCACACAAGAGAATTATATCAGTGTTAATTTCCTGATTTTCATAATTGTACTGTGGTAATTTAAGATGTTACATTAGGGAATTGGGGTGAAGGGTTATAAAACATTTAAAAACCCACATTTTACCTCAATTTATCCACAGTGAAATTTTGCTGTTACCTCAAGTTTACTTAGTAAACAACTTTTTTAAGGGACGGAATTATTTTAACTCTGTTTTCTATATATAGACTGCCCCTGACTTGACGGTTTGACAGGATTTTTCAGCTTTATCACAGTGTGAAAGTGATATAAATTCAGTATGTTTGACTAACCATGGGGTTATGTCCTGATAAACCCATCATAAGTTGAAAATATCGTAAGCTGAAAGTTTCAATTCCAATTTCTATCTTGAAACTTCTAGAGGCAGTTAAAACTTTAACTGTAGGGAGCATGTTTATTCTAATGATTTTTTTAACCTACCTTAAGGTTATTATGAGAACTAAACAAGATGATGCAAGTAAAGTACTTATAACATTGCTTGACAATAAACAGTCTCTCTGAGGTAGATACTATTTATTATTTCTCATTTTACAGGTGAGAAATTTGAGGCTTGGAGATGAAAAATAACTGGCTTAAAGATACATAGGTAGTAAGTGGCAGTACAAGACTTTGAACTATGTCTGACCACAATGCTATACAGTTTGTCTTCTGTTCTAAAGCATTCTAATTAATGTCAACCCATTCTTAAATCCTTCATTACACACAAAAAAAATCAAGTTTTTCTCTTTCTCTCTCAATGGCATTTACCATTTTTCTTGAATTTTGGATTTAATGTCATCAACAACAAAAAACACAAGCAAGAACCAGTTATTCAATTACAAAACCAACATTCTGGATGCAGTACAAAAGTTAGTTAACTTAATCACTGATACTCACATCACAAATTGCTTACTTTATTTCTTTAACAATGAAATAGTAGTAACACAATAATTCAGTTGTAACAAAGCCACCAACAGAGCAAAACAAAAACAAAGCTAATTAAGAAGCATTGCTTCAGCTCAAATTAGTTATCTCCTTTAAACAGGAAAAATGACCATTAGTCTAGTGGTTCTCAACCCTGTCTGCACATGAGAGGAATGGAGGGAAACAGGACTGGTGCTTAAAAAAATAGTTATATCCAAGACCCCCTTCAGAACTATTAAATGAGAATCTCTCAAGAGTGAGGCCCAGGCAAAGATTTTTAAAGTGCTGTCAGTGTTGAAAACTACAGGTCTAAGGTAATAAGGAATAAAACCATGCCTCGAAGCAAATCAAAACCAAGAAGCTGATCATATAATACATTTTTTCCTCTAATCCTGGGAAAACCTGGGGAAGCAGGCACCGACTCAGTTTTCATTGTTCTTTATCCATCTTCAGCTGCCAATAGTAGAGCTTAACAAACATCAAATATTGGAAGTTATGCAAACATGCTACCCAAATTGAAATTCTCACTACTTTATATTTAGAAAGCTCTTTTAAAACAATAGCTTTTACAACAATCCGGCCCATCTTAAGTTTGCATAGATGTTCAAGTCAGCTATGTGTTCAACTAACAGAGTCAATAGAATGTATTAGAAAGTACTTTATTAACAACAGTTATTATAAAACAATATTCATTTTATGTACTACAAATAAACTTTTTGGTGCAGATAGAAGGAATATTTGAGTTTTTCCCACCTATTTCTAAAACTGCTAGAATTTCTTTTTATAAGATCAGTACCTTCAATTCTAGAATTTAAACAAAACTTTTTGCTCTAAGAATGCATACATAAAATACTTCCCCTACAACTGTGCTCTATCCTTGACAAATCCTTATTAAGAGGTTCAGTAGTAACTGTAGGTATTTAATGTCAGAACAATCTTTCTTCATTTCTCAGGTTTGGAAATATAACTTCAAGTATGGAAAATAACTTTTTCCTTAAGAATACGAGAATTCACTTAGAGACATCTCCTCAAATCAGCCAATCCCACTGCTTCAGCTCCTTACGTCAGGACTCCATGTCAACCTCAGCCCCTTCATTCCTGCCCTGAAGTGTTGCTTCTGTCAGGGTGTCTTCACTTAAATCTTCAATGTCTGCCAGATCAATAGGAGGCAAAGGATTCCTCCAGTACTGGAAGGTATTATACTGCCAAAATTCTTCATTGTGCTTTAGAGAAAAAAAAGAGAGAAAGTGCATCAGTAGCTTAGAAAAAATTAAGTTTTTTTCAGAAAACAAATTTGTTTTAAAGGCAAACTCATATAAGATTTTGTAGTCTATTTTGTATTTTTAACAAATATACATTTTAAATTTTGTCTCATCTAAGTACTTCATGTACTCAATGAAATCTCTGCATTTTAATATTTACAATTTGTGAAAGTATTTGTTAAATTTAAAGAATTTCCTCCAAGAGCATCTCTTTCCACAGTTTTTCTCCCATTTTTCACCTAAAGAAGATTATCTAAAAAGTCTTAAAATTTTTTATCTTTCAATAAGGAAAATAAGAATTTATTTTAAAAATACAAACACAGACACACTCCTTATAACTTACTTTTGGTCTTGTTCTTAAGGTCTGGTATTTTAAGAGATTTACTTTACATAGGCCAAAATATTTTGAAATCTTCCAAAAAGTATTAGGTTATAAACATGATGAAGAGCAAGAAAATGTTAAACTGATCATTTTATTAAAGATAAAAAATCAATGCTCAATAGCCACATGACCTAGTGGCTACTGTGCTGGACAGCACAGGTCTGTAAGAAAGTCTCATTAGGAAATTCATTGTCTTCTATCCTGAGCCTTAAAGAATTAAGTTTTGGGGGAATTTCTTAATATTGGGATAAACACACAATAAGTCAAAAGATATTAAGAAAAATTTCACTTTAATATTTTGGAAAATCGGCCGGGCGCGGTGGCTCACGCTTGTAATCCCAGCACTTTGGGAGGCCGAGGCGGGCGGATCACGAGGTCAGGAGATCGAGACCACGGTGAAACCCCGTCTCTACTAAAAATACAAAAAATTAGCCGGGCGTGGTGGCGGGCGCCTGTAGTCCCAGCTACTCGGAGAGGCTGAGGCAGGAGAATGGCGTGAACCCAGGAGGCGGAGCTTGCAGTGAGCCGAGATCGCGCCACTGCACTCCAGCCTGGGCGACAGAGCGAGACTCCGTCTCAAAAAAAAAAAAAAAAAAAAAAAAAAAAAAAAAAAATTTTGGAAAATCTACTGTACAAATTATCTACTTATAAACATGGACCAAAAAAAGGTCTTTTAATTATGTTAGTAAAACATAGTGACTAAGGGCACACAAACTTTGCCACCAGACAGACCTGGGTTTGCAAGATAACTCCACCGCCCACTAACTCTGATCTTGACCTTATTGATAAAATGGAGGACTGTTGTAAAAATTCAGGCTTGGCATAGTAATTGCTCAATATTGCGAGGTATTGTATCCCAATAAGCCTGTGAATCATTAATCACTGTCTCCTTAGAGCATTTCTGCTTACTTTCTGTTAAGAATATCTAACAGTTGGCTGGGCATGATTACACCTGTAATCCCAGCACTTTGGGAGGCAGAAGGATCGCTTGAGCCCCAGAGTTTGAGACCAGCCCTGGCAACAAAGCAAGACTCCATCTCAATTTATTAAAAACAAACAAACAAAAAACTAACAGTTGAGTCAACACTGACAGCAGTGAATCTATATAGTGACACTAACATGAAAAAAATACATGAATATTTAATGAATACCTGATTTTATTTCTCTAGTCAAAAAACATCTGAAACAGGAAATACCCTGAAGTTCCAAGACAGAAATGACGTAACATTATCCTGCCTAGATTGCATTCTCAATGTAGAAAAACGGTATTTGAGGTACTATTTCCTAAATGAGGTCCCGAGGGTGAGGGCTGGGACTTAAGCCCTATTCTGAGCACAAAAGAAACCAGGCATTTACTGTATTGAACTGTTTACTTCTTTTTGTTATATTCAATTTTCCCTTGGTAATCAGGTATAAAATCCTTAAAACAAAAAGCCTGTGTCTTTGGAGGCAGGAATGAAAAACAGAAGCTGGAGAGAGCATGTTTGTAAAAGAGAAGTGGCTCCAGAACAAATCTAACAAAAAGAAGGAACAGGAGTGTTACTGGGCTTTCCTCAAAAGAGGGCCTGACAGTGGCTCACGCCTGTAATCCCAGCAATTTGGTAGGCAGAGGCGGGAGGATCGCTTGAGCCCAGCCTGGGTAACATGGCAAAACCCCATCTCTCCAAAAAAAAAAAAAATTAGTCCAGCGTGGTGGTGTGCACCTGCAGTCCCAACTACTCAGGAGGCTAAGGTTGCAGTGAGCTGGGATGGTGCCACTGCACTCCAGCCTGGGCATGGAAGCGAGACCCCAAGACCCTTTTTTTTAAAAAGTAACAGAGAACAACGGGACTAGTCTTGGTGAAGAAAGAACCCCTGCAGCCAACCTTTTTCCCTGTCATGTGCTTGCAGCGACTACAGGAAGTAGACAGCTGCCAGATCTAGTCACTGCTGTGGGGGAAAAGACAGTTGAGTCTACGACTCTAAGCAAGCATCATCGTTTGAGGCTACTAGAGAACTCTCTTTGCCTACTGTCATTTCCATATTTCCCTCTTATCACTGTGTGGCATACTATACACAGTGTATTCTGGTAGGAGACAAGCCGATGCATGAGTGGAGTACTAAAATGGTCTGACGAGCTTTCAAAAAGTTTTCACACTACACAGTCCCTAATCTCCATATCCATTATGGATGGGTGGTTTAGAAGACTATCCATCTGTTTTCAGTTGATTTTAAATATCTGAGAGCAATCTGAAGAAAAAGTTTAAATAAGGCTCATGTTTCAACCATAGGCAAAAAAAAAAAAAGTCTTTCCTAACTATACAACTCTCGTTATTTTATTGGATTTTTCACATGAACAAGTCATGCCTAAGAAATTCCATTTATTTTTTTGGAAAGGTATTTGAAAACCCTGACATAAGATACTTAAGAAAATAGAAAAACGTTGGGTGGATGCTATCAGATAGCTGAAGAGAATTTGGTGAATTCTGAGAAAGCTGTACTTGGTTCGTCATCTCCCAAGTCCCCTGGTAAGTCATTCAGGACTGTGAAAAAGTAGTATGAATTCCTAACTCTAGACCAAAGCTGTCTAATAAATATATAATGCTCCAAAAACATAATTTAAAATTTTCTAGTAGCTGTATTTAAAAAGTAAAAGAAACTTCTGGTATTAATTTTAATATATTTTCTTCAATATAGCCAAGTTATTTCATGTATAATCAATATAAAATTGAGCTATTTTATCTTCATTTCTTATTAAATCCAGGAAATTTCATGTATATTTTAAACTTAGAGCACATTTCCATTTGTCCTAGTCATGTTTCAAGTGTTCTTACTGGCTAGCGGCTGGGCAGCAGAGATCTAGGCAAATTGAGGCATGCCTAGATCTTCTCAGGATTCTTAGGTGCAGAGATGAGGCAGGCTCATGTCTTGAATAGAAACCCCCTAATGATTCTCATATACGCCTTAAGGCCCAAATTAATTTTCTTTTTTCTTTTTTTTTTTTTTTTGAGACAGAGTCTCACTCTGTTGCCCAGGCTAGAGTGCAGTGGCCCAATCTCAGCTCATTGCAACCTCCATCTCCCAGGTTAAAGTGATTCTTGTGCCTCAGCCTTCCGAGTAGCTGCGATTACAGGCATGCACCACCACACCCAGCTAATTTTTGTATTTTAATAGGGACAGAGTTTCACCCTATTGGCCAGGCTGGTCTCGAACTCCCGACCTCAGGTGATCCACCCGCTGTGGCCTCCCAAGTCCTGGGATTACAGGCGTGAGACACCACGCCCCGCCCCCAAATTAATTTTCAACGCTACTTTTGCCTAGGATCAGATTTAACACTATGAGTTAAAGCTTTGCCCAAGGTATGGTGGTCCATCCTTTTCTCCAGAAGCTGTACCAGCCTGTAGGACATTCAATTAATCGATGGCTACCACATTGGTCTCCCTCTAGAAAAAGAACTCTATCCCGAATTCTAGACTAATCGTCGTTAAACCCAGGAAGGCCCTCTACACCTTTGTCTGTCGTTTGTCGTTGGGCTGAACCTATCCCCTCACCGTCCGCGTCCTCAACCATGCTCACAGCCCGCCACGACCCACGGTCCCGTTTCCCTTTTACGGAGCGCGGCGCTGACGCCGCAAGGCCACTTCTATCGCTCCCGACCACGGTCTGTTTCTCCCTCGCCCAGCCCAGTGCTTTCTGCCCATCGGACTCTCGGGGTGTCTTCTGGCGGTCGGCGTCCTCTCCCAGAGAGGTGACCCCTTCTTTTCCCCCCATCAGGCGTCTTAACCTACACAAGTCATGAGTGGGAACCGGCGCGTTTTGGGTGTCGGAGGGAAAAGGCAAGCCCCTTCGCCCCTCAGCCCACCCGCCCCCAGCCCCTACCTGGCGCGATGCGACCCCCCAGTCTCCCCGCTGGGGTCCTGCGCGCCCCGCCCCGTCGTCGCCACCGCCCCCCGGGGGCCGGGCGCCCGGGAGCTCCTCCCCCGGCCCCGGCAATACGGGCGGCAGCGGCAGCGGCGGATCGCCTGTCTCCAGGCCGTGGTCCTCACGCTCCTGGCCGCTCGGGGCGCTGTTGTCCCCGCTGTCACGGCGCTTGCTGGGCGAAGCCGAGGGCTCTGCCATGGTCCCTGCGTCGATTTTGCGCTTTCGGTGCTGCTCGGGGACGCCGAGGGGCTGCCCAGCATGCGCGACCCCGGGCGGCCGGATCCAGAGAGGCGGTGGCGGCGACTGCTCAGCGAAGTCGCAGAGCAGGAGTCGCTTCCAAGGCACGTGGAACGTCACCGGCTCGGCCGCACGCCGCTTGGCCATGGGCCCAGAGGCTCGGGCGGAGCCCGCCAGGCGCGGGAGACCGAGTGCCGATAGCTGCGGGGGCGAAGAGCGAGGACTAAGCGCGTGAGAGAGGGATAGGCCGAAGTCGGGCGAGAAGGGCGACAGGACGCTGGAGGGGGTAGGGCGGGGCGGCTCGCGCACGAGCTAGGGCTGGGGCTCCGGCTCAGAGGCAGCTCCCGCGCTCAGCCCTCGCCGCCGCCGAGATGCGGCCCGGACGTTGAGAAGCAACCGCGAAGCGGCGGAGATTCGAACCTGCGCACAACGTGCGCGGGCGCACTCTGTCTGGCCAGGCGGAGCCGCTGGTTGGTGGAGGCTTGCGGGGCGCGCTCCCGAGCGCCCTCGCGACCGGAAGTGCGCGCCCGGGGGTAGGCGGGAAGGCGGCGGCGGGATTAATTAAAGACCCGATCAAGCGGCCCGCAGAGGGGCGTGACCTTGTTTTCTCAGGAGCGTGGCGGTGGTCTTACTACTATGTTCGGAAAAGCGCGGTACGCTCTAGACTCTTCTATAGGAAATTTAAGGCCTTTAAAATGTGTATTTCCTTCCTCCAGTCAGTGACCACTGGGGCGTCTCCATGAGATTAAGACAGATTATAGAGTTCCAGACCATCCTGGGCAACATAGCAAGACCTCGTCTCTACCAAAAATACAAAAATAGGCCAGACTTGTTGGCCTGACCCTGTGGTCCCGGCTACTCGGGAGGCTGAAGAGGAAGATTCACTTGAGCCCGGGAGGTGGAGGCTGTAGTGAGCCAGAGATCGCACCACTACACTGCAGCCTGGGCAACAGAGCGAGACTCCCGTCTCAAAAAAAAAAAAAAAAGGTAAAGGATAATACAAGATTTAAATAAAACTAGTGTTTAAGAAGCTTCACAGGCCGGGCGCGGTGGCTCACGCTTGTAATCCCAGCACTTTGGGAGGCCGAGGCGGGCGGATCACGAGGTCAGGAGATCGAGACCACGGTGAAACCCCGTCTCTACTAAAAATACAAAAAAATTAGCCGGGCGTGGTGGCGGGCGCCTGTAGTCCCAGCTACTCGGAGAGGCTGAGGCAGGAGAATGGCGTGAACCCGGGAGGCGGAGCTTGCAGGGAGCCGAGATTGCGCCACTGCACTCCAGCCTGGGCGACAGAGCGAGACTCCTCCGTCTCAAAAAAAAAAAGAAGCTTCACAGTAGGTTGTTACTCAAAACAAACGACTGAAGGGGAGTGCGGGCTGAGGGAAGTAGCTAAAGCTAACATACAAAACACACACAAATCGAAGTGTATGCTTTGCATGTTTTGCACAGCTGCTGTGGAAGGTGAAGCAGGCAGTACATTCCTGGAAGATCTCTTGATTAAAAACTTAGGGAGGGAGTTACAGACAAAATGTGCAGCTCATCCAAAATAGCTGAGTAGTTGGCAAGAACCAAGCCTGAAGCACAGCTGTCCTTTCCAACTGAAACCTAAAATTGTTGGGCTCTTAAATTAATGTTGGAAGGCTGAGTTCCCTGCTTACTATGGGCGGTGGTCACTAAGGCCATTACAGCAAAATAGTGTTGTCAGGTGAAGTGAGGTGGAGACAACTGCAGTATATTTACTATTTTATTATTTTTTTTTTTGAGACAGGGTCTCGGCCGCCTAGGCGGGAGTGCAGTGGTGCCATCACGGCTCACTGCAGCCGGGCCCCACTGAGCTCAAGCGATCCTCCTGTCTGGGCCTCCCAAAGTGCTTGGTTTATAGGTGTGAGCCACCGCATCTGGTCGTATTTACTATTTTAATAGTTTGATAAAGACAGTAAGGAAGAAAATAAGACTATTACCAGTACTTTGAAGAGAAAAACTGTCCTCTGTAGAAAAAGTGTGCAAGGAAGATAATTCTATTTTAGTGCTAGGTACTATCTCAGTACTAATTACCCTGTACCCCTGCACCTCAAGGTGGTTGTGAGAGGACAAGTTAATTAGTTATTAACAAGCACAGAAATGGACCAAGTTAGGGTAGTAAGCAATAGCTTTTCTGTTTGGTTTTTACTTTTCTTGTTTGAAATTGGTAACTGGCCAGGTGTGGTGGCTCACGCCTTTAATCCCAGCACTTTTGAGAATATGAGGTGCACAGATCACCTGAGCCCAGGAGTTCCAATACCAGCCTGGCCAACATGGTGAAACCCCATCTCTACAGAAAATACAAAAATTAGCCAGAGGTGGTGCCTTGCACCTGTAGTCCCGGGGAGGCTGAGGTGGGAGGATCATTTGAACCCTGGAGGCAGAGGCCAAGATTACACCACTGCACTTCCAGCCTGGGTGACAGTGTGAGACCCTGTCTCCAGAAAAAAACAAATTGAAAACCCATCTATCTCAAACAGAGAAAGAGTTTTGCCATTTTTAAATCAGCAGGAAAGATCTTAATTGTAGCCATCAGGTGCTGTTTGAAATGTTCTGAGTGCCCCGAAATAATGAGTATAGTTTAGCTAATGGTTGGTTCTTTTGTGTTCCTCTTTACAAACGCTTTTTTCAAAATTGTGAAATTTATCATATATGCAAAAGGTTGTATAAAATACACATGTAGTTAAAAGAATGATAGTAAAACATACAGCATTCTGTTTCAGAAGTAGAGTACTACCTGTACTAGAACATGACAAGCTCCCTATGTGCCCCTTCCCCACTGGCACATGCCCTTCCCTTTCCCTCACTCCCGGTAATTACTGTTTTAAATGTTGAGTTAATCATTCCTTTGTTTTTTAACTTCTCCATCTGTATGTATATTGCTAAATAACTTTTTTTTTTTTTTTTTTGAGACGGGGCTTGCTCTGTTGCCCCGGCTGGAGAGCAGTGATATGATTACAGCTCACTGCACCGACCTCTCAGGGGCAAGCAATCCTCCCACCTCAGCCTCCTGAGTAGCTGAGACTACAGGTGTACATCACTACACCCAGCTAATTTTTAAAATTTTTTTTGTAGAGCCAGGGTTTTGCCATGTTGCCCAGACTAGTCTCAAAGTCCTGAACTCAAGCAATCTGCCTGCCCTGGCCTCCCAAAGTGTTGGGATTACAGGCATGAGCCACCACGCCCGGCTTAATATATTTTTTAAGACTGGGTATTGCTCTGTCGCCCAGGATAGAATGTAGTGGCATGATCACTGCTCACTGCAGCTTCAACTTCCTGGCCTCAAGCAGTCCCCCTGCCTCAGCCTCCCAAGTAACTGGGCCCATGGCTTGTGCCACCACACCCAGCTAATTTTTTATTTTTAGTAGCAACAAGGTCTCACTATATTGCCCAGGCTTGTTTTGCTGGGTTTTGTTTTTGTTTTTGTTTTTTTAAAACAGCTTTACCTAGGTCTAAATGACATACAATAACATGCATATAAAGTGTACAATTTGACATTCATACACCTGTGAAACCATAACCACAATCAAGATGATCAAAGTTTTGAGAGCAATCTTTGACATCTTGTTCTTTAGGAGTGTTTCAACTATACTTGGCCCTTTGTTATTGCATAATAGCATCCTCTGTAACATTTAGTTACTCTTTTGGAATTTTGGTTATAATTGCATTGAGATTATAGATCAATTTGGGAAGAATTATTATCTTTACAATACCAAGCTCATTTCCTGTTCAAGAATATAACTATTTAAGTTTTTAAAAATCTCTCAATAAAGTTTTATCTTTCTCACCATAAAGAGCTTATATCTTTGTTAAGTTTATCCCTAGGCACTTTATAATTTTTGTAGACAATATTCTTTTTCTTTTTAAATAACATTTTCTGAGTTTTTGTTGCTGCTCTGGGTTCTTTTTTTTAAGGCCCCAGAAGTAGAATTTGAAATTAGTTTACCCTAAGTTGTAAATAGTACCAGACCCACTTGTTCACGGAATTTGTCCATTTCATTAATCAAATTTGTTGGAATATTTTCTTAGTTTCTCTTTTTCTCATTTCATTGGCTTCTACTAAATTTGGATTTACTTTGCTCTTCTTTCTTTAGCTTCTTCTAATAGAACCTAGGTCACTGATTTTAGTCTTTGTTAGTTTCTTTTTGGAGACAGAGTCGCTCTGGCTGGAGTGAAGTGGCATGATCTTGGCTCACTGCAGCCTCTGCCTCCCAGGTTCAAGCGATTCTCCTGCCTCAGCCTCCCGAGTAGCTGGGACTACGGGTGCATGCCACCGCACCCGGCTAATTTTTGCATTTTTGGTAGAGACGGGGTTTCACCATGCTAGCCAGGTTGGTCTCAAACTCCTGACTTCAGGTGATCCACCCACCTCGGCCTCCCAAAGTGCTGGGATTACAGGCGTGAGCCAACGCGCCCAGCCGTCTTTGTTAGTTTCTAAAATAAATATTTAAAGCTGTAACTTTCCCTGTAGCACTGCTTTGGCTACATCCTACAAATTTTGGTATGTTGTA
Source organism: Symphalangus syndactylus (assembly GCF_028878055.3). Taxonomy (NCBI): domain Eukaryota; kingdom Metazoa; phylum Chordata; class Mammalia; order Primates; family Hylobatidae; genus Symphalangus; species Symphalangus syndactylus. The sequence goes on along the minus strand of NC_072425.2, from coordinate 69,462,887 downwards.
TTTTTATTATCTTTCAGTTTGAAGTACTTTCAAAATTTCCTTTCTTGTTACTCTACCTCCTTCCTATTGTTACGAATTTCATTTTAAGTTAACCTATTGGTATTTACTTAGCTATACCTCTTTGAATTAATAATGTGGTTGCCATAAGGACTGTTCATATACATCTTTATTTTTTCACAGTCTACTTCGAGCTAACATTGTACCACTTTATGTAAAACATAAACACCTTGCACTCCTCCCCCTGCCCTATCCAAATGCATTTTTTATTGACCTAATAGGATCTTCTACCTATTCTACATATCCCATAATTTTGTGGATAATAACTCAGAAGTCATTAGTTACAACAAAACAACAAAGAAGGGAAACTTTTTTCTTCTTACTGAAAAAGGAATACACACAAATTTATTCTGCTTATCTTTAAACTTGTGTGTTTCAGACTAACTGAAGCCTCACAGCAGTGTAGGGTGGGGAAGTAGTTTAAAATTTTTTAATTGCCAGAACTTTTACATATCTGATTTGATCCCAAAAACTTTGGGGCAGATTATTGCCAGTTTAACAGATAAACCTCTCTTCTGAGCATCAGATCCATGTGACTTCTCATGAGTCTACCTTACCCACCTTATTTAAAATTGCAACTCACTCTACATTTCTCCTGACTCTTGATTCCCCTCTTTTCCCCCATAGCATGATTACTTTCTAATCTATTATACATTTCACTTACTTATTACTCTTATTGTCTCCCTTTCTAGAAAGTAAGCTCCTTGAAGGTAGGGTTCCAGTTTGTTTTTTGGGTTTTGTCCCCAGTCATATACTCAAAGTGACTAGCATGTTAGGTGCTCAGTAAATATTTGTTGCTTGAATGAGTGTCCATTATTTCCACTTGGGTGTTCTGTAGGCATCTCATATTCCATCCTCCAGTGTCATCAGTCATCTATACAGGTACCCATACCAGAAATATAATTGTATTCTTTCATAATCACATTCACTCAGTTTATTCTTTGAATACATATTTTAAGCATCTGCTACAGACCAGGCACTGGGGTTACAACAGTAAAACAAAAATCCCTACCCCATGACTGTCCAAGGAATCTTGGGGGAGACAGACAATAAATAAGTACATCTATCAGGTGGTGCTGAGGAAAAATAAAAATAAAGCAGGATAAGAGGTCAAGATGGGCATCTCTGACAAGACTTTTGGGCCAAGACCTGAGGAAAGTGAGGGGGCAAATCATGTGATCCTAGTCAGATGTAATAGCAAGTATGAATGTCCAAAAGTATAAAATAGCAAAAGCATGAGCAAAGGGCAGCAAAAAAACAAAAAACCCAGTGCTGCCTTTTTCTCAATGTTTTGTTTTGGGTAGTGTCTGTTTCTTCAAGTTCACTAGTTCGTTCTCTTGTACCTTATCTGCTGTTAACCCCACACACTATTTTTTCATCTTCCATGATGTACTTTTCATCTCTAGTTCCATTTGGGTCTTTTTTTCTATCTTCCAAATCTAGGTAACTTTTTGAACATACGGAATACAGTTATTCTGTTTTAATGCTTTCTGCTAATTCTAACATCTGTGTCAGTTCTGGTTTGGGTTCACCTGATCTTTCTCCTCTCTATGGGTCGTGTTATCCAGCATGCCTGGTATCGTGTTTGTCAGCATACTTGGTAGTTATTGCTACCAGATATTGTTTTACTTTGTTGGGTGCTATTTTTGTATTTCCATAAGTATTCTTGAGATTTATTCTAGGATGCTGTTAAGTACATAGACATAGTTTGACCCATTTGGATCTTGCTTACAAGATTTGTCAAGTGGGACCTGAGCTTTTTTAGTCTAGGGCTAATGATTCCACATTACCAAGGCAAGACTTCTCTGTACCACACCTAGTGCCCTACACATTTTGAGGTTTTATAGTCTGGGTGTGAGAACAAACACTCTCTGGCCCTGTGTGGGCCCTGGCTACTGTTATGATACTTCAGGTGCTTTTTTTCCTCTGGCCGTGGTTCGTTATCTCACACATGCACTGATCAGTAGTACTCTGAAGATTACTCAAGGGGGACTGTTCTCATATCTCCAGTGTTGTATGTGCAGCTACCAATGTTTGTATCATATTGGTTATTAAAATTTTAATAAGTGATTGTGTTGATAAGGATATGCAGAAACAGATGCTCTCTTTGTTTTAAAGTGTAAGTTAGTATAACCTTTTAAGAGAGCAATCTGGGTGGGGTGTGGTGGCTCACGCCTGTAATCCCAGCACTTTGGGAGGCTGAGCCAGGTGGATCACTTGAGGTCAGGAATTTGAGACCAGTCTGACCAACGTGGTGAAACCCCATCTCTACTAAAAAATACAAAATTAGCCGGGCGTAGGGGCACGTGCCTGTAATCCCAGCTGCTTGGGAGACTGAGGCAGGAGAATTGCTTGAACCCGGGAGGCAGAGGTTGCAGTGAGCCAAGATCGCACCATTGCACTACAGCCTGGGCAGCAACAAGAGCAAAATTCCGTCTCAAAAAAAAAAAAGCAATCTGACAATATCTGTGAAAATTAAAAAATACACACACACATTCAGAAACTCTAACTCTAGGAACTTATACTCCAGATATACTACTGACAATAGACATAAACAACTATGTACAGGATTATTACATTGTGGCATAATGCTACATAGCAAAAGATTGCAAACAACCGAATGTTACTTACTAGTAAAGTATGGCATATGTTATGTATTAATAAAATTAGTATAATAAATATGTATTTTATGTATAATGGAATGCTGTGCTTTTTTTTTTTTTGAGTCGGAGTCTTGCTCTGTCACCCAGGCTGGAGTGCAGTGGCGCAATCTCAGTTCACTGCAACCTCTGCCTCCTGGGTTCAAGCAATTCTCCTGCCTCAGCTTCCCAAAGAGCAGGGATTACAGGCATGCACCTCCACGCCTGACTAATTTTTGTATTTTTAGTAGAGATGGGTTTCACCATGTTGGCCAGGCTGTTCTCGAACTCCTGACCTCAGGTGATCTGCCTGCCCCGGCCTCCTAAATTGTTGGGATTACAGGCGTGAGCCACCGTGCCCAGCCTGTGCTTTTTAACTGAAGTAAATTTGTATTTATGGATATAGAATAATTGTCAAAATACAACAAAAAAAGGTGCAGAGTAGACTCTATTGGTCACAGATATATAGACATTTCTCAGAGATACTGCATGTTCAGTTCCAGACCAACACAATAAAGCAATTATCATAATAAAGTGAGTCTCACAAATTTTTTGGTTTCTCAGTGCAAATAAAAGTTATGCTGGCCGGGTACAGTAGTTTATGCCTGTAATCCCAGCACTTTGGGAGGCTGAGGTGGGTGGATCAGTTGAGCTCAGGAGTTTGAGACCAGCCTGGGCAACATGGTGAAACCCTGTCTCTACTAAAATACAAAAAAAAAACACAAAAAACCGGGTGTGGCAGTGTGCGCCTGTAATCCCAACTACTCAGGAGGCTGAGACAGGAGAATTTCTTGAACCCGGGAGGCAGAGGTTGCACTGAGCCGAGGTTGTGCCATTGCACTCCAGCCGAAGCGACAGAGCAAGACTCCATCTCAAAAAAAAAAAAACCACACACACACACACATACACAAATTAGCTGGGCGTGGTGGTGCACACCTGTAATTTCAGCTACTCAGGAGGCTAAGGCAGGAGGATAGCTTTAACCCAGGAGGTAGAGACTGCAGTGAGCCGAGATGGTGCCACTGCACTCCAGCCTGGGCACTAGAGCAAAATCCTGTCTCAAAAAATAAAAGGTGATGCTTACACTATACTATAGTCTATCAACTGTAAAATAGCATATCAAAAAAAGTACATACTGTAACTTACAAGTAACTTATTGCTGCAAGGTGCTAACAGTTATCTGAACCTGCAGTGAGCCATAATCTTTTTGCTCGTGGAAGATGTTGCCTCAATGTTGATAGCTGTTGACTGATCAGGGTGGTGGCTGCTGAAGGTTGGAGTGGCTGTGCAGTTTCTTAAGACAACAATGAAGTTTGCTGCATCAATTGATTCATCCTTTCACAGAAGTATCTGATGCTGTTTGATAGGATTCTACCCATGGAAGAACTTTTTCAAAACAGGAGTCAGTCTTCAAACCCCACCACTGCTTTATTGACTACATTTAAGTATTATTCTAAATTATTTGTTGTTATGTCAATAGGGTTGACAGCATCTTTATCAGGAATAGATTCCATCAAGAATTTCTTTGCTTAACTATAAGAAGCAACTCTTCACCTTTCAAGTTTTACCATAAGACTGTAGCAGTCCAGTCACATCTTCACTCATAAGCTTTTTTCATGGCATTCCATTGGGTGCTCAAGAAGGGTGGGGGCATACATAGCAGGAGGCTGCTGCGATCCCCCCTGTAAAGCAAAGATATGTAGTATAGCTGCCCCTGAGGTGGGGATAGGCACAAAAACCCACCTGTTTCCCTGGTTCATTTTCTGCCAAAAACAGAAGCCTTAAGCCGCTGATGGAGGGTTAACAAACATTTTCTCAGGGCAGAAAATGCTTTTGTGGGAGGAATAGAGGCAAAACGTCTCTGCCTCAGAAGGAAGGACAAAGGCAAAGATCTTTCATTTAAGGAGAAAAAGTAGAAGCACAAATCTTAATTTAGAGGAGAGAGACATAAAATAGTTTGGCGCCTAGCATCCTCCACTGATACTACTAGGAGAGGAGTAGGAAATTCCTGCTGAAGACCAGTCATAAATACATGAGGAGCAGGGATAGGAATGCTAAGGACACAATTCTGAGGCCAGGTGTGCAAAGCCTGCCTAAGACTGAGGCTGAGCTAAGACAACAAAGATTCCTTATTGTCTCTACCATGAGCCTAGCACAGACTAACAAGAAAATGCAGTCTACCTCTGAGGCAGGGGCAAGAGCATGGAGAGAGAACGTCTTGGGAGCAAAGGCATACAGAGACAGCTGGAATTGGAGAGGAAGCTGGAACATTGAGGAAAATACCCTCTGGCATCCTGTCCTTTAAGCACACAGGAACAGCTCACTGCTAGAGGAATTTGAAATCTGTGATGTGCTGCAGATAACAGTAAGAAAACATAAACTCAGTTTCTTACAATACTGACTCAACCTCCCATACCAGCCTAACAGGCATGTATTTATAACCAGACATAAATACTGTTTACCTCAGTTTCTGTTTTTTTCTACACACGATAAATGAAATTCAATATTATAAGACTCAAGGGAAAAAAAAAAAAAACACCTTGTCAAGAGATAATGCAATTAATAGAACAAGACTCAGAGGTGACTCAGATAAAATTTGAATTATCAGTTAAGGACTAACATTAATATACTATATTGAAGGATATAGTGAAATAGGTGGACAACACATTGACGCAGGGTGTTTTAGCAGAGATGAAAACTATAAAAATATAAATGAAAATGCTAGAAATAAAAAGAGATGAAAATCCCTTCAACAGGTTCATTAGTAGAATGGAGATAGCTGAGGAAAGATTCAATGTATTGGAAGATACATTTAAAAAGTCATTCTGAAACACTGAGAAAAAAATTACAAAAAAAAAAAAAAAAAGCCCAGTGTGGTGGCTCACACCTGTAATCCCAGCACTTTGCAGGAGCAAGACGGGCAGATCACTTGAGGTCAGGAGTTTGAGACCAGCCTGGCCAATATGGCAAAACCCCAGCTCTACTAAAAATACAAAAATCAGCTGGGCATGGTAGCAGGTGCGGGGAATCCCAGCTACTCGGGAGGCTGAGGCAGGAGAATTGCTTGAACCCAGGAGGAGGTTGCAGTGAGCTGAGATCCCGCCATTGTGCTCCAGCCTGGGTGACAAGAGTGAAACTCTGCTTCCAAAACAAACAATAAAAACAGTGCCCAGGAGCTATGGAATAATAACAAGCAGTCTAACATACATGTAATAAAAGTCTCAGAAGGAGAAGAGAAAACAGGAAAGAATATTTTAGGAGATAATGGCAAGGAATTTTTCAGAAATAATAACAAAACATCAAACCACAGATCTAACCAGTTTAGAAAACCCCAAACAGGATAAATACCAAAACCAATTAAAGCAGCCAGAGGAAAAAAGAAACACACTCAGAAGGACAAAGATAAGAATTATAGCAGAGTACTCATCAAAACAACAGAGTGACATATTTAAAGAAATAAATCAACCCCCAATTTTGTACTCTGTGAATAAATCTTTGAAAAATAAAAGATGAAATAAAGACTTTTTAGACAAAAGCTGAAAGAAGTCACTGTCAGCAGACCTATGATATAAAGTAAGTTCTCTAGGCAGAAGAGTGATGGCAGATAGAAACTTGGATACATACAAAGAAATGACTAGTGCTTTATAACAAGTTATCCCCAAACTTAAGTGACTTCAAACAACATTTTCTCAAGTCTATGGGTTAGAAATTCACCATCAGTTTGGCTGGGTGTTACAGTGTCGCTCATGTGGTTACAATTATGTGGTTGGCTGGGTGTTTGATTATAGAAGGCTTGCCTGGGGTGGAGGATCCACTTCCAAGCTCATTCAATTCATATGACTCTTTGGAGGAGGCCTAACTTCTTCACCAAGTGGGATTCTCCATAGGGGTATTTCAGTATCTTCATGACATGTCATCTGGCTTCCCCCCAGTGCCAGAGATCTGAGAGAAAATGGAAGGTGCAATGTCTTTTATGACCTAGCCTTGGAATGACACATTTCTACCACATTCTATTCATTTAATAAATTACTACAGCCCACACTCAAGGGAACGGGAATTAGGCTGTTCCCAAGGTAGGAGTATTGAAGAATTTGGGGACATATTTTTAAAGCAACCCACACCAGAAATTATTCAAAAATGACGATAAATATAAAAGATATTTTTTGTTAAAGAATTGAGTCCAAAGCAAAAATATTACCACTGTATTCAGGGGTTTATTACACACATAAAATTAAGATGTATGACAACAGCATAAATGATGCAAGAGAAATTGGAAGTATATTGTTGTAAGGTTCTAACTATACATGAAGTGGTACACCATTTGAAGTTTGTATAAGTTGAACATATTTTAAAACCTGGAGAAGCCACTGAAACCTTTTTTTAAATAAAGAGCTATAACTAATAAGCCAATAATGGAGATAAAATCAAGAAAATACTCAATCCAAAAGAAAGTGAGAAAAAAGAAAATGGGACAAGTCGAAAATAGCAAAATAGTGAGATTACATTCAACCACATCCATAATTACATTAAAATGTAAACTAATTTCCAATTAAAAGACATCAGATTGAATAAAAAAACAAGACCCATCGGTCTTCAAGATGGCTGACTAGAGGCATCTGGTACTCAACTTCTCCGTAAAGAACCAAAATAGTGAATAGATAATCACAGTTCGAATATATCATCTAGGAGAGAACACTAAAATTCAACAGAGAAGTGAACAGGAAACACCTAAAACAAGGAAGGAGAGGGAAGTGAGGCAGCCTGCTCAGCTGGGATTGGCTGGGAGCCTGTAGAGACTTCCCAATGAAGGGAAAGGGTAAGGGACAGACACCCCAGCAGTCCACATTTTTATTGCAGACTCCTACAATCCTAACCACAGGAGAGCTCCCTCAATCCTTGTGGGCCCTGAGACTAACATAGGGAGCTGCTTGAAGACCATGTGATGGTATTGCTCCAGAAAGGGATCTAAGGCTGAGTCTTGCACACCCTGAGTTTTAAGCAGCTACAGCAAGGTACCATTTTGAGAGCCAGCACCTCCATGTGCCACCAGGCAGCCTGGGGACAGGTTTGCCTAGACTGGCTCTGTACCCCCTAGTCCCCAAGCACACTCTCAGGGGCCCTGCGGACTGCCTAGCTCAGCCCACCGCCATTGACACCTGAGCACTCCTCCCAGGATCCTAAGGTCAGGCCCACCCAACCTGCCACTACCATCACAGATGTCACCCACCTGTATATGCCACCCTGTGAGCCTAGGGACTGGCCCTCCCAGCCTGTCACAGCCACTGCCAATGCTAGCATGGACCACTTGGGAACCAGAGAACTGTCCCACCACTGCTACTGCCTTGGCTTATGCCATGCTGACTATCCAGGGGCCTAACAAACTGCCTACCTGCTCAGCCCACCACTGTCACTACCAAGCACCCAAGCAAGCCAGCTGGAGGGCCAAGAATCTGCCCATCTGAACCTGCTAATATACCAGTGACAGCATATCCCACCCAGGGGCCAAAGGACAGGCATGCTCAGCCCACTCCTGCCATCACCGGGAACTGAGGACTGGCCCACCTATGTCCCTGTCCACAGCAAAACTTCACCACAGCCTCCACTAAATGGACTCTAAGCCACTGAGAAAATCACAGACACTATTGACACTATTTATACCTAAAGAAAACATACAGAGACTACACTACTGCACACACCCAGAATCAAAGCCACAGTGTCCTACCCAACCAACACCACATATACATCTTCAGGAAAAAGTCCTCCACTATGAAAGCAAATCCAAAAAAATTGGAAGAAGTGACTGTTAGACCAGATGTGCCGCGAAAAATGTAAGGACACAACAAACATGAAAAAGCAGGGAAATATAACACCTTCAAGGGCACACAATAATTCTCCAGCAACAGATTCCAATGAAAAAGAAATTTATGAAGTCCAGAAAAAGAATTCAAAATAATGATATTAAAGAAGCTCGGTGAGACAGCAGAGCACACAACAAATACAAAAAATAATGAGAAATTTACCAAAGACATAACAATCATGAAAAAAACACCAAATTTTGGAACTGATGAATTCACTGAATGAAACACAATATACACTTAAAAGCTTCAAAAATAGATCAAGCAGAACAAAAAATTGCAGAACTTGCAGACAGGTCTTTTGAAATAACCCAGTCAGACAAAAATAAAGAAAAAAGAATGAACAAAGCCTACATGACATATGGGACACCATAAAATGACCAATATTCAAATTTTTGGTGTTCCAGAATGCAAAGAGAAAAGGGGTAGAAAATCCATTTCATGAAACAGTAGCTGAAAATTTCCTAGGTCTAGTAAGAGATTTAAAGATCCAATACAAGAAGTTCAGAGATCCCCAAACAGATGCGATTCAAAGAGGTCTTCACGACACATGGTCGTCAAATTTCAAAGACAGAGAATTCCAAAAACAGCAAAAGAATAGTGTCTAGTCACTTACAAGGGATCCCCCAACTGACTAAGCAGAATTCTCAATGGAAACCCTACAGGCCAGGAAAGAATGGGATGGTATAGACAATGAGCTGAGAGAAAAAACCGCCAGCCAAGGATGCTACACCCAGCAAAGCTATCCGTCATAAATGATGGAGAAGTAGTCTTTCCCAGACAAGCAACAGTTGAGGGAATTCATCACACTAGGTGAGCCCTACAAGAAATGTTTAAGAGAGTCCTGGAAGGAAAACAATGATACACACCACCACAAAAACACAAAATTACAAACCCCACTGGTAGAGCAAAGACACAAATAGGAGAAAGGACTCAAACATTACCACTACAGAAAACCACCAAATCACAATAATAAATAAGAGAGAAAGGGAGGAACAAAGGATATATAAAACAAGTAGCTATCAAGTAATAAAACGACAGGAATTAGCTCTTACATATCAATAATAACCTTGAATGTAAACAGATTAAACTTTCCACTTGAAAGTTACAGGCTGGCCTAATGGATTAAAAAAAAACACGGCCCACCCATAAGCTGCCTAACAGAAACTCGTCTCACTTGTAAGAACGTATACAGACAAATTAAAGACATGGAAAGAGAGATTCCAATCAAATGGTAATCAAAAGAAAGCAGGGGTAGCTATACTAATGTTGGATAAAACAGACTTTAAGTCAAAAACTGTTAAAAGAGACAAAGAAGGTCACTATATAATGATAAGTGGATTAGTAGGGCAAGAGTATATAACAATTATAAATATATATGTACCCAACATTAGAGCACCCAGATATATAAAGCAAATATTAGATCTAAAGGGAGAGATGGACTGTAACATAGAGTTTGGGACTTCAACATACCACTTTCAGAATTAGACCAACTAGATGGAAAATTAACAAACATTTACACTGCACTTTAGACCTAATGGACCTAAACAGCACATTTCATCCTACAGCTATAGAATACACTTTCTCCTCATCAGCACATGAAGCATTTTCCAGCACAGACCATATGTTAAGCCACAAAACAAGTCTCAACAAATTTTTTTTTTACTTTTTTTTTTTTTTTTTTTTTTTGAGACGGAGTCTCGCTCTGTCGCCCAGGCTGGAGTGCAGTGGCGCGATCTCGGCTCACTGCAAGCTCCGCCTCCCGGGTCCACGCCATTCTCCTGCCTCAGCCTCTCCAAGTAGCTGGGACTACAGGCGCCCGCCACCACGCCCGGCTAATTTTTTGTATTTTTAGTAGAGACAGGGTTTCACCGTGGTCTCGATCTCCTGACCTCGTGATCCGCCCGCCTCAGCCTCCCAAAGTGCTGGGATTACAAGCGTGAGCCACCGCGCCCGGCCAAGTCTCAACAAATTTTTAAAATAGAAATCATATCAATTATCTTCGCAGACCACAATGGGATAAAACAATAAATAAGTAGCATGGGCTGGGCACGGTGGCTCACGCCTGTAATCCCAGCACTTTGGGAAGCCAAGGCGGGCGGATCACGAGGTCAGGAGTTTGAGACCAGGCTGACCAACATGGTGAAACCCCATCTCTACTAAAATTACACAAATAATTAGCTGGGCATGGTGGCGTGGTGCCTGTAATCCCAGCTACTCAGGAGGCTGAGGCAGGAGAATTGCTTGAACCCCGGGAGGTGGAGGTTGCAGTGGGCTGAGGTCACACCACTGCACTCCAGCCTGGGCAACAGAGTGAGACTCTGTCTCAAAAAATATATATTATATTTTTTATATAATATGCAACATATTTTATATAAGCTATATAATATAATCTATATTATAATCTGTTATAATCTATATTATATAATCTATATTATATATAATCTATAATATAGTTATAATCTATATTATATCTAATTATGTATATATTAGATATAATATAGATTATAATATAATATATAATTATATACTATCTAGATTATTTATAATATAGATTATATAATATACTATATATAATATATATATATAGTGTGTGTGGTGTGTGGGAGTGGGGAGCAGACTTGTCTTGCTGTCTTTGTCAGAAATTCTAAGTAAGGGCTGTGTATTTGTGGATTACCTTCTTTTGTTCTTCCTGCCAGAGATCATGATAAGAGGGTGTTGGGGGTAGGATTAGCTTGAATTTTTTTTTTTTTCATTATATTCTTCTCCTGTCTGCTCCCTGCTTAGCCCTCCGTTTTCTCATTCCTCTGGTCTTTGAAGACCATTTGGCTGGTCTTCAAAACTGTCATGTGTAGGGTTGACAATGTTGGGGGTAGGGGATCCAGCTTATTTTATTTTCAAGTCCATTCTTGGGGCTGGTGGGGAGGCAAAATGCCCCTCCCTAAGCCCTTAGTGTGTGCCAAGCTTGCTTTTTGATGTTGGCAGTGGAGGGGGAACCTCCCCTCCAGTCTCCAGGGTGGTGACTGAGTTTCCTGTGTCAAACCCTTTAATGGGCACAAAATGGGAGTGCTTGATTTCAGGGTTTTGTTTTTTTTTTTTTATGAATGTCCAAATCTGTGTTTCTCCCTGCCCTCCCAGACTGTGTGGCCAGTTGAAAGTGTCTGGTTTGTGTTCGTCTCTCCCTCATTTCTGGAGCAAGGCCTGAGACCCTGCCACATCTCCTATGCTCTGTATCCATGCCTCCTTTGGACATTAAAAGTTGACTGATGCAATAATAATAAATCATAATGACGTCTCACTTTACATTAGAATAAGTGTTATTAAAAAGCAAAAAAAAAAAATTACAGATGCTAGTGAGGATGTACAGAAAAGGGAACTCAAACTGTTGGTGGAAATGTAAATTAGTTCAGCCACTATGGAAAACAACAGAGAAAAAAACTAAAAATAGAACTACCATACCACCTAGCAATTCTTCTACTGGGCATTTATCCAAAGGAAATCAGTATACCAGAAGGATACATGCACTCCCATGTTTCTGACAGCTCTATTGACAGTAAAGATAAGGAATCAACCTAAGTGTCCATCAACAGATGAACAAAGGAAATGTGGTCTACATACACAATGGAGTACTATTCAGTCACAAAAGAGAGTGAAATCATGTCATTTACAGCAACATGGGTGGATCTGGAGGACATTAAGTTAAATAAGCCAGGCAGAAAAAGACAAATACTGCATGTTCTCACTCATATGTGGGAGCTAAGAAAGTTGATCTCATGGAGGTAGTGAGTAGAATGATAGCTATCAGAGGATGGGAAGGGCATATGGGTAGGAGTGGCTATGAAGAGAGGTTGGTTAATGGGTACAAACATACAGTTAGATAGAGTAAGTTCTAATGTTTGATACAAAGTTGGGTGACTATAGTTAATAGTTAACAACAATGTATATTTCAAAATAACTAGAAAAGAGGACTTGGAATGTTCCTAATATATAGAAATAAACATTCAAGGTGATGGATACCCCAAATACTCTAAAGTGATTATTGCACATTCTATGCATGTAACAATATCACATGTGCCCTATATAAATATGTACAAATACTATGCATTGATTAAAATTTAAAAAGCAAGACCAAGGTATGTGCTGTTAATGAGAAACCCATTTTAAATATAAGGTAGGTTAAAAGTGAAAAAATAAGGGAAAAAAACAACAGTGCATGCAAATACTGGTAAACTCCAAACAAGGTCTATCAATAGTTTAGTAATAGTATTGTACCAATGTCAACTTCAAGGTTTTAATAATATGGTTACTTAAAATGCTATCTTTGGGGGAAGCTGGGTGAGAGTACACAGAACTCTCTGTATTATTTGTGTAATTTCTCATGTCTTTACCAGCATCTAGGAAACTGTAACAGACTAACTTATCAGATGGTAAATAGGGTAAACTCAAATAGCAGACTTAGCAATTTTGTTGAGAAAGAAAGGATGCTGATAGACATGTATTTCTGGATTAGGAAAGACAAGGCTCTGCAGGCCAGTACAAGAAAATAAGACTCCCAAGATCCAGTAATGAATACTATTGCCCAAATGGCAGGAGACCCTACTTCTTCCCGTTTATATGCCGAGCTGCTAGAAGCAGGACTGAAATAAGTCACCCAAATAATAACTTCATTGTTGCTCTCTTCCAGGCAGAAAGAAGAAGAAATGTTATAACAGAGCAGCAAGTCCCATGATCCTAGCTAACAGGTGGTATGGCTGTGACTGCTGAGGTGGAGAGTCCTCAAAGGTAAATTAATGTTGTCAGCAATGAAGGCTTCGCTATTTAAATAGAGCTTTGAGTGACCTGAAGACAGAAGTTAATTTGGTTGAATTGAGCATGGGTGGCCACTTAAAAGTGAGTGAAGGAAACGCCTTGCCTAATAGTATAAAGCCAAACACCTGGTTCCTGTCAACAGTCCAACCTGGCTTATAATGAGGACAGGGCTCTGGATGCCAGGGCCGCCAAGGCTGGAAGACTGCAGGGCAGAACACAGTGGCGTGAGCATGGACAGAAAGGAAGTTTGGATCATAATCCTGAAAAACAATTCTGAATGCCATAATCTCAAATATTGAAATACTGAAAGATCAAAATCCCTGAAGTCTAAAAATCCAGAAAATTGCAATCCCAAAATTTCAAAATCTTGAAAATGTAGGGAAAAAAATCTTAAAAATTATTTAAAATGCATTTATTTACATTTTTAAAAGGGGATTTATTTGAGAAACATAAAAACACAAGAGAACACTGTGTAGGCCACTTCACACAATGAAATAGGCAATAACATATTTTTTGCAAGCATAAACACTCAGGCATACTGATGACAATTGCGTGGATGTAACAATTATGGGCAGATGAACTGTATTCATAAAGAAATGGGTGAAAAAGCTAAATATATAAAAGCATACACCCAGCTTTATAACTGCAGTCATCTGAAATACAGTGATAGACAACATAAGTCTTCTGACCAGATCAATCAAAAACTTCAATGGGGGGCCGGGTGCGGTGGCTCATGCCTGTAATCCCAGCACTTTGGGAGGCCGAGGCGGGCAGATCACTTCAGGTCAGGAGTTCGAGACCAGCCTGACCAACATGGTGAAACCCTGTCTCTACCAAAAATACAAAAATTAGTCAGGTGTGGTGGTAGGCACCTATGATCCCAGCTACTCAGGAGGCTGAGGCAGGAGAATTGCTTGAATCCAGTAGGTGATTACGGTGAGCCGAGATCACGCCACTGCACTCAAGCTGGGGCAATAGGGCAAGACTCCATCTAAAAGGAAACAAAAAAACAAAAACAAAAAAAAAACTTGGCTGGGCATGGTGGCTCACGTCTGCAATTCCAGCACTTTGGGAGGCCAACATGGGCGGATCACCTGAGGTCAGGAGTTCAAGACCAGCCTGACCAACATGGTGAAACCCTGTGTCTACAAAAATACAAAAATTAGCTAGGCGTGGTGGTGGGCACTTGTAGTCCCAGCTACTTGAGAGGCTGAGGCAGGAGAATCGCTTGAACCCAGGAGGCGGAGGTTGCAGTGAGCTGAGATGGTGCCACTGCACTCCAGCCTGGGCAACAGAACAAGACTCTGTCTTAAAAAAAACAAAAACAAAAACAAAAACCTTCAGTGGGTCACCACCAAATACACATTAGCCCAAAGAGCCAAGATTTTCAGAAATTTTATCTTTGACAAACGCAGACGTACAAAGAGGACATCTCTTCCTTTACTGAGGAAGTTTCTACATTTTTACATACATGCAAAATGCTTACACATGGTTAATGCTGTGATAATGTACTCCGTGGTGTCAAATTTCTGATGTCCGAGGCAGCAGCGGAAAATTTGTCCCAGCTCTGAGAGGGACTAATTTGCCTTCTCTGTTCTCTATAGGCCCCTGGCTGATTGGACGGCTCCTGCCAACACTAAGGACAGATCTTTCCCACTTAGTCCACTGAGACTCACATACACATCTCCCCTAGAAAGACTCTCACAGATACACTGAAAATAATGCCTTACTAGGTTTCTAGGTATTCCTTAATCCAGACAAGTTGACACCTAAAACTATGTCCATAAGTCCACTTCTTGTCAATTTGGCACCCATATGAATCTCCTTAAACCGTAATTTCCTAGTAAAGACAATAACAAGGTAATAGTTCTGCCTCTCGTGATGCAAGTATACTGCATACAACCGAAAACACATTAATCCCTTCCCCAGAATTTGTCTCACGGGATTTCAAAGATTTTAATCCATTGAAATTTTAGATGTTAGGGACTTTAGACCTTAAGGATTTTGATATTTCAGGATTTCAACATTCAGGATTATGTATTTTGAGATGATGATCAGCACCAAAGTAAGGGGTCTTGGAAGCTGGACACTCATTGGATGTTGGAGATAGATGGGGGAAGAAGTAACAGCAGTGCTCAGGCACTGAACCTGGAGACAGTGGTCAATGGAAAAAAATGCTGACAATCAAATTTCTTCCCCACCACCATTGAGAAACATAAAAACACAAGAGAACACTTTGTAGGCCACTTCACACAATGAAATAGGCAATAACATTTTTTTGCAAGCATAAACACTCAGGCATACTAATGACAATTGCGTGGATGTAACAATTATGAGCAGATGAACTGTATTCCCCACCACCATTGCTCCTACTGTCATTGTAGGCTAGCTTCCTCTGCCACCTGGAACTCCCAACTGGGGGATAACCTGATCTTTTGGGATCTGTGCTGTAGCACCTGATGCACATGTTAAACTTCTTGGTCTGTGTTCCTACAGGAAAAAAGGCACTTTAATTCAACTGACAGGGTTTGGATAGGGCTTGGAGTGGGGAAGGAAAACTGAAATTGTTAGGGGCCAGGGAGAGCTGAGCTGGCAGGTCGAACAAAGCTTTAATCACTTACTGAAATAGCAAGAGGTTAAACTAGAGAAAGCGCCAACTCTTTTCTGTCCTATCCCAGCCCCCAAATTTTTGACGAGGAGCTGGACCCCTCAAAAATAATGTCACCAGGGCTCTTTGAACATATTCAATATATGTATAATAGAATTCATGGATTTTATGCCTGCACTTCTTGGTCTATATCTTATTCCATCTCACTCTCAAGGAATACTGCACAGACTGAACTCACTCCCTGGTGGTCCAGTATTAAGTAATATAGGCCTCCAAGAGGAGAAGTTTCAAAGACTTAATGGCTGCCTGAGTACTCAGAGAGGCAACAGCTCAATACTAACAATCGCAACAGCTGCCTAACCCAGCCACCACGTACATCTTTATATGTTAACAAAAGAAGGCAGCTATTAACCTGCTAAGCTTTTGTTGAAACTTAATGTGACTTAACGTAGGTCTTCTGACTCTTTGGCTTGACATCCCCATTTTGGGATGGGTCAACTTGGACTTGATGGCTAACAAGATGAAAAGAATCTAATAAGCCTCGCTAGTCAAAGAGAAATAGCATAGCTTGCCTGGCCCAAGCAACTTTTTGGTCCTACATGAAAAAATGGCAGCTATCCTTTTGGAGGTAAACTGTACGGCCAACTCCACTGCATAAAGCAATCTCATTGGTTCAGTGGGGCCCTTGACTTAGTTTCCCCTAAATTTCTGGGCCTACTTCACAAATTGTTTGGCTACAATGAAACATAATGGAGTCCAATGAGCTGCTGCTGCTGTTCAGCTTCAGTGCCAGCTACGTAAAACCAAAAGCAGATGTGGCTGCTCCTCTCAATTACTAGAACTCAAGGCAGTCCTCAAGGCTCTGGCCAGTACTCCACCTGATGAACCTCACTAAGTTTTAATTAGGTTTGGAGCTGTTGCCAATGACCTATCAGGTCTGCCACATGAAATCATATAGACTGGCAGATTAAAAACACTTCTCTTTGGCCATTAAACTCAGAGAAATTGCTTAACTTTCCCAATAATTAAGTAAATGAATATTCAAATTAGATAACACTTCTTATACAGGCATACCTTGGAGATACTGCAGACTCAGTTCCAGACCATCATGATAAAGTGAGTCACACACATTTTGAGGTTTCCCAGTGCATATAAAAGTATGTTTATACTATACTGTAGCGTGTTAAATGTGCAATAGCATTTTGTCTAAAAGAACAACGTACATACTTAATTTAAAAATACGTGATTGCAAAAAAATGCTGACACAGAGATATGACATGAGCACATGCTGTTGGAAAATGACACCAATATAGACTTGTTTGATGCAGGGTTGCCACAAACCTTCAATTTGTAAAAAAAAAAAAAAAAAAAAAAAAAAAAAAAAATACAGTATCTGCAAGGTGCAATAAAGCAAAGTAGAATAAAATGAGGTATGTCTGTAGTGACAAAAATGAAAAGCTCAGCAATATCCAGTACTGGCCACGGAATGGATATGTTACTTTTAAACACTGTTCCTGGCATGTAAATTGGTGCAGTCCTTCTGAAAGGCAACTTTTAACTGAAAATGCACATACACACTGACTGAAAGATCCCACATCTAAATAGGTATCAAAGAGAAAGAATCAAACATATGCAAGAGGGATGTGCTAGCAGGTTAATAAAAGTGGGAGTAACATGCCATTAAATTTTACTTATGCCCTCGCCTACTATTACCTACTATTATATTTCATTATAATTCCCAACAAACTTTTGGAATCTGTATCTGTACCTACCATTTTTTACTGTTTTCCCCAGGATTCCACGGAAACCTTTTTCAAAGGGTCACCGTAAGATAATTAAAACTAATGTCCTGTTAACAATCCTCATTTTTTCCATCACTATATAGCAGTCAACACAGACTGAAATTACATTTATGGTAATTGTCTATCATGTGCTTTCATACACACAAAAATATATATAAAAGCTCATATGACCTAATAAACCATCTGAAATAGATGGTATTAATCCTCTCTTACAGATGAGGAAACAAGCCAAGAGTGGCTTGCCTGAGATCACAATCATTCAGGAAAATGAACCCAGAAGATCTAAGTGCTCATCCCACTGATGGCTGGTCCTAGAACTGTCTTCTACTAGTTCCTTTTATAGTTCTTTTTCTATTATTTAACAAAACTGAAAATCAAGATTATTCGTTTTCCTCAATGGATTCTAACTTTGTTACAGTGAACTTGAATGAAACAAAGTGAAAATAATTAGTATAAGGCTTGGCGTATTATAAGGTGAAGTATTCATGTTACTGACTTCTTAGAAGCATATAAAAATAAGCTAATCCAAGAGTTCAAAAGTATATATGCTCAACTCATTAAAATCCCCACATCTATGGTTACATTAACTTAGATGAAAACAACCAAGCAACTAGTGTTTCATAGCAATTGGCAGACTTTAATATTCAAGAAAAATTAATTTCATCATACACATTAAAAATATAGGAAATTTCATGCAGACATGAAGCTTCCAATTCAGCTTTTGTGGCAACTTTTAGAATGAGAGTTACATATAAATACAGTACATTTTACAGTTACCAAACTTCATAATTTTATACTGTGATTTTTACAGCTTCTCCTTATATTGTACATATTCCACCTTGCTCACTTGATTAGCATACCCTATATCTGCACTGCTTCAGAATACGTAAATTGAAGAAAAAAACATAAGCACAATGGACTATCTCTTCCCATTTCACAAAGTAAATGAAAATGTTTGTGTATACAGCTAATTTAAGAAAAACATTTTAAACTTTAAGGCTTACATACTTTAGTAGCTAGGACTAAAATTAAGAAATACAAAGTTAAATAAATCCTCCAGTGATACTTCTATTATTGATACCACATTTTCAAGTTTAGAATATATTAACTGCAAAAGCTGTAAGAAAAAAAGTGATGCAAATTTGTATAGAACATTTAAAAAACAATATTCATGATATGAGAGATAAATTAACAAATGAAGTAACTGATTTCAGAATTAACTAAAACATATGCTATAATTTAGAAATTTAACATTATTAAAGAAAACCTAATAGAAAAAAATTAATTAATAAAGCCAACCCACCAGTGTCAACCTGTTTTCGCCTGTGACAAAAACAAAGATCATTTGTTTTGATACAAGTTGTAAAAAAGTGAATACTAGTCAGTGAATAAAAAGCATGTCTAAGCCATTCAAAAACAGCATGCATTCCTTTCTGTTCAATTGACTTTTTAAAAAATACTTATGTACTTTGTAAGTTTTCTTCTTTTAAAACAATAATTTGAGGTTTTTTTTTCTTCCTTGCCACTAAATTCAAACTCATTCATGTAAGTAATAAGAATTTCCACCAAATGAACATCTGCTAAGTATTGAGGGACACAAAAAAAGAGAAATCTTTGAAAAAAAAAAAAAGGTTACAGTCTTCCCAATTTTGACATGTCAAATTAACTGCATGAAATCCTCTATTGCATAGTGAGAGTAAAGGTCACAAAAGTCCCATCACTGTACACAGAAAAGGTCCCCCCAACTAGTAAGATGCCAAATAGGGTAGTAACTCCCCAGCCTAAGTGACAACAAAGGTCTAAAGATTTACAAGTAACTTTTCCTATTAAAACATGACATTTATGCGACCAGCACATTACTGAGATTAAATCCATCTAATTTAAATTGCCACAGAGGTCATTTAAAGCAATCACAATCATCTGTGAAAATATTCCATAAGAGTTCTTCCTTTTCTCCAAGAAAAGGCTAAAACATTAGTCATCTCTACTTTCCAAGCTACTGGAAACAGAATATCATACATTAAAAAATACAAAGGAAAACTCCCTCCAATAAAGATCTGCTAGAGGTAGAAATTTAAAGCAGCATATACTGTTTAAGCTCCATCTATCAGGGAACAAAATTGGTATTAATCTGAAATTACATGATGGCTGCTGCTTACAATATTGAAGACACAGACCATGGGCAGTAATTTATCCCTGAATTTCATAATCAAAATTCCCCACATTAATACTATTATGACAGTTTTTCCTAGTATATAATTGTTTTAATGAAAAAAGTGCTTGCTTTCATAATCCAGATAATCTAAAGAAAAGACATTATTGTAAACATCACACTGTCAAACTCTGTATTCATTTAGAGTCTGAAAATCATATATTTCAAATGGGTAAATTTTATTCTTATTTTCTCTGTTTCCTAGCACTACTTTTAATAAAGGCTTTTTATTTCTCACTTTGAATGTTGAGATCTCGTATATTTCAAAGTGATCCATGATGAGTATGCTTTCATAAAGTGTTCAGTTTATTGTGGCCAAAAGACTTTGATAATTTCTCAGTTACTTGAATATATTTTACCGGCCTGTGATGCTATTAAATTTAACACTTCATAAAAAAGAAATGTTTGATGCTTCTTTAAGTTCATCTGAGCTAGAAAATACAAAATTAAATTAATCTGAATGATAAAAGAATAGACACAGGCCAGGTGCGGTGGTACATGCCTATAGTCCTAGCTACTCAGGAGGCTAAGGCAGGAAGATCGCTTGAGTCCAGGAGTTTGAGGTTACAGTGAACTATGATCGTGCCACTGCACTCCGGCCTGGGAGACAGAGCGGGATCCTGTCTCTGAAGGAAAAAAAAAAAAAGACATATTTTACGCATAGTTTTCTTAGATTGAAAGTGAACAAAGTCCCAACTCCAGATGTTGAATATGACTGAGGATCCTTAGACTCTTCTAAAAGTTACATGTGCAATGCATACAAAACAACAAAAAAAGGAAGATTATTATGGACTTCAATACTATTAGTCATTAATTCGGCAGACTTGCAATGGACAGCATCATGAAGACACTGGAGATTAGGTCTTTTTCCTACTGAAACACAATTCTGGGCTTCAAGGAAAAAGTATACTTCAAGACATTTCCTCCATTTTTACTTGTGTAGTACAAATCTGCATGGCATAGTATATTTCTGAAAAAGCAATAGACATATTAAGAAAATAGACACTATTTCTAAATTTCGTTAGGAATAAGAAGGCACCACTGATTTGAGGTTGTGTCCTGTCATCACTGATAGTTGATTTTGAGTCGTTTATTTCAGCATTTGTTCTTACTAAACTTTTTTCCAGGTGGTATCACTTGAGACCATTATTGTGGCTTACGGACCACAAACAAGACACATTCATAGTAGTATTTCATCATAGAGAGATCATTCACAGTATATGTTGACAATACAGATTCTTTTTCCACCTGCAATGCAAACAATAATCATAATACTGACTATGACAGTCATCATGACCACACCACTAACAAATTCTGAGTGCATATGTATCAGTGGCAGGCACAACTTTAAGCATATTCATTTATTACATACAACTACCCCCATAAGAGAGGTAATATTAATATTAGTAGTCTCACTTTACAAAGAACAGTCACACTAATAAGTGGTGGAACTGAGATTCAAACTCAGGCAGTCTTGAGCTCTGAACTACATGATATGTTGCTTCTTATCATTCTTAAAAACAAACCTATTGTTTCCAAAATGGAATGCTTCTAAATCAATGAACTGAAACACAATAGCCAAAATATCACAAAACTTTACAGTAATGCACATAATTAAAAAAAGATGAAGTAGTACACAAGGACATATTGTGAATATCCCTCTTATACCTGCCCTCCCACCCCCTTTTGTTTTCCCCAGAGCCTACTCTACTTTCTATCTATCAGTGGGAGTCTGTAAGACCAGTATTATAATGATCAGCTACCATGTATTGAAAGGCTATTTCACCAGTAAGTACAGTTTTCCCTTTATGTACACATTATCCCAAATCCTTGTAATTCTGAAAGCTAAGTAACACAGGTCAAGCATCCCTAATCTGAAAATCTGAAACGCTCCAAAATCCAAAATGTTTTGAGCGCCGACATAATGCCACAAGTGATAAATTCCACATCTGACTTCATGTGGCAGGTGGTCAAAATTTTAAAATATTGTTATCAAATTACCTTTGGGCTATGCTTATAAGGCATATATAAAACATAAATGAATTTCACATTTAGACTTCAGTCCCCTCCCAAGATATGTCATTATGTATATGCATATATTGCAAAATTGGAAAAAAATCCAAAATCCAAAACATTTCTGGTCCCAAGCATTTTGAATAAGGGATACTCAACCTGTATTATCTTCCCTTTATAGATAAGAAAACAGAGAATTCAAATAGTCACTAACAGCCATGATATCAACACTTCTGTTGAGGTGCTTTGGGAGTTAAACTTTGGCAATATTTTATTCCATTCTTACCTCTACCTTGAATCCATACTGCAGAACAACGTTTTTTATATCCTCATAGCTCAATTCTATGGAAAGTTCATTTGCCAGATTTTCAAAGTGGTACAGCAGAGGACCTATGGTTTAAAGATACTATGAATTACTTGAATATAAACATACACTCATAGCTGTGTTACACCGAATTCCAAGTTGAGTAAGTTAGGTACTGGATGAGACAAACATAAAAAGTCTGGGCATTTGCTGAAAATGCCCAGACCTCTGAAAATTTGGCGTAGTATCTGACACCCTCAAGAGTTGAGCCTACACTCATGAGGATTAAGTCCCTCTGGCGTACCTGCCTTACACTGTGATTCACACCATGGGCCTTCACCTTTAAGTTGTAAGTTACTTCACTTGTAAGTTACTTGCAAACTTCACCTTTCACTTGTAAGTTACTGAAGGAGTAGATGAATCAGAGAATGCTAAGTCCTCAAATTCCAAATGTATTCTGCAATTATAATTCCACAAGCAAATGCAAAACTGCAGTTACCAACTGTGTATCATATGAAAACAAAGAAGGAGCCTCAAGTTAACCTAGGTAGTAAAAGGTGGACAGGTTATGTGGAAGGTTTCCTGAAAGGAGGAAGTAACATTAGAGCTGGCTTTTTTTAAGTGCACTGTTCATATCCCAGCTCTAACATCTAATAATTGTGTGCTGTGGGCAATTCACTAACTCCGCTTCATCTGTAATATGACTTTTTTTTTTTTTTTTTTTTTGGAGACAGAATCTCACTCTGTTGCCCAGGATGGGTGAGGTGCAGTGGCACGATCTGGGCTTACTGCAACCTCCACCTCCCAGGTTCAAGCGATTTTCCTGCCTCAGCCTCCTGAATAGCTGAGATTACAGGAACCTGTCATCACGCCAGGCTAATTTTTATATTTTTAGTAGAGACAGGGTTTCACCATGTTGGCCAGGCTGGTCTTGGAACTCCTGACCTCAAGTGATCCACCAGCCTTGGCCTCCCAAAGTGTTGCGATTACAGGCGTGAGCCACCGTGTGTGCCCTGTAATATGACTTTAATATGAGATAATATGTATTACACCTGTCATAAACAAGGCACTAAGTAAAGGACAGGTATTACACTGTTTCTATGACATCCTCCCTTTACTATTTGCTCATTCCGTACATTCAAGAAATGCACATATGATTTAAAGCATGATTTTCAAATCTTTCAATCTATCATTCTGCCCAATCCATCAACCTCATCCAGGAACCATTATCACTTAACACAGTTATATATACCTCAGGCTAATCTAGACAATCTTCTCTTTACTTTTCATTGGGTTAATTATAAATCCTGCAACCAGCTCTCTACTCCTACACCCCATACAATGTGCTAATCATGGAAGATAAAAGTATTTAATAACAAGACAAAGGTTCTGCTACCAAGAGGCTTAACATTCTGTGGATCACAGTCAGGGTAAAAAAGTTTTTCTTTCTCTCTCCTTTCTGTATCCTACATAAACGACTAGAAAAAATGACCACGAATATAATGTATATGTTAGTGCTACTTACAAAAGATAACAATGGTTCCTTATCAAACTACTCTATCAAGCTGAAATTTGTTATATTAGTACTAGTAAAAATGATCGTTTTCTACCATTTCCTGAGCACTGATGTTTCCTAGACTACCCAAAGCTTTTATAAGAATGCAGAGCCTCACAGCAGTCTTTCCAGCTTTTAAAGATTATGTTGTTCCTGTTCCATTATTTTAAGAGCCTCCAATAACATAGTTTTATTATCTCTACATACATACATATATATATTCCAATGATTTTTACATACTCAGACCATTTTTACCTCTAGTCATGGTGTGTTCCACCTAAAAAGCTCCAACCCTCCAACTCAAGCTTTAGCCATGCTTCAAAACCTTGCTGAAATCCATCCAAGTCTTCATCCCTACTGCTCATTGTTCTTAATGTGGCGTATTTTAACACTCATTTAATGCAGTGTTGCATTGCTCAGTGAAAATTTTTCAGGTAATTAGCACTGTTTTCTCACTAGATTACAAGTTATGTAAGTCAAGGAACACATCTTAAGTTGCTTTTGAACCCACTACAATGCCTAGCTTAGTGCTGAATTTACAAATTTTAGCAAAGACAACAGCTGGAGTGTATATTTTTAGTCTTCTAATACAATGGTACTTTGACAAATATCCTTGTGCATATTTTAGATTATCCCTTACAAAGATGTTTCTTGAAGGTCAGAGAATAAACATTTTTACTGACCTGATTCAGACTGCCAAAAATGCTTTCCCAAAGAGTTATAAGTTTTCACTCACAATTGCAATAAGTACTTATTTCAACATCTTATATTAAGCGGTGGGAATGCAATGGTACAGTCACTTTGGAAAACACCTTGCCAGTTTCTTTTTTTTTTTTTTTTGACACGGAGTCTCGCTCTGTCGCCCAGGCTAGAGTGCAGTGGCGCAATCTCGGCTCACTGCAAGCTCCGCCTCCCAGGTTCACGCCATTCTCCTGCCTCAGCCTCTCCGAGTAGCTGGGACTACAGGCGCCCGCCACCACGCCCGGCTAATTTTTTTGTATTTTTAGTAGAGACGGGGTTTCATTGTGGTCTCAATCTCCTGACCTCGTGATCCGCCCGCCTCGGCCTCCCAAAATGCTGGGATTACAAGTGTGAGCCACCGCGCCCGGCCCACCTTGCCAGTTTCTAAGTTATAGATACACTCACCATATGTGACCCAGCAATTCTGTTAGGTACGTATTTATGCAGAATAAATGGAAATTTGCAGTCACATGAAGATTTATACTCATATTTAATGCAACTTTATTCTTAAACATAATAATTTGGGAATAACCCAAACGTCCACCAACCAGTGAATGGATAAACAAAATGTAATATATCAAATGGAAAACTACTCAACAATAAAAAAAGACCACAATAGTACATGCAACAAAATGATGAATCTCAAAAGTGTTATGGTAAGAAAGCCAGAGACAAAAAGCAGCATACTGTATGATTCTATTTATATGACATTCTAGAAAAGGGAAAACTATAGTAACAGAATCCAAAGTAGTGATGGCATGGTATTAGGAGTAAGAGGAGACAAAGAAGTACAAGGGGACATTTTGGGGTGATGGAAATGGGAAGATTCCCTGTCTTGATAGTGGCCATGGTTACACAATTATCCAGTTTTCAAAATGCATCAAACTGTACATTTGTAAGAAGGGTGAATTTTATTATATGTCAATTATACCTCCAAAAAATCCAACTTAAAAAAAAAACACAACAAGAATTCTTATTAAACAAAATATTTGCTAATTTGATATGGGGAAAATTATATATAATTTGAATTTGCATCTCTTTGAGGCTGAGCAGTTTTTCATATTTACGACCTAGTTGCCCATTCTTTAAACAAATACTTACCAAGCACCTAGCTAATGTCTGGCATTGGATATATATGAAGATGAATAACAGAGACACATTCCTCAAAGGGTTCTTTATTTTCTCAACTCTCATGTCTCTTCGTTCTTTTTAAATTTTTAATTATTTAATTTTTTTTTAGAGACAGTGTCTCGTTATATTACCCAAGCTGGATTAGAATTCCTGGGCTCAAGCAATCCTCTTGCCTCAGTCTCCCAAATAGCTGGGACTACAGGCATGCAACATCACACCCAGCTTTCTTCATATTCTTTTAGTGGCCATAACAGAAGGAGCAAAGATATGTTTTTTTCCTTGATTATAAGATCAAAACTAGGAAGCTGAGATAACATGAAAAAGCATTAAAAAATTAAAAAATCACCTATAAGTCTAACATTCAGAGTAAGCACTTGAATATTTATCTCCTTGCAGTCTTTCCTCGATGTACAGTGTATTCCATATACAGTCTTATATCTTATATACTTCATTGGGAACGTTTCCCTATTTCATTATTTCTAGAAAATAGTTTTACTGTATGAATGTCTTATGACTGTCCACTCCATTACTGTTAGAAATGTAAGTTCACTCTAAGTTCTCGCTGAGTATGTCTGTCCATTTCATCAGTCTTTAGTCTGCCCATATCTGATTATTTTCCTCTGACAGACTTCTAGAAGCAGGCCAAATTTGGCCTATGGGCTGTAGTTTGCCAACCCCTGACTGAATGTATGAATATTTAAGGTTTTCCCACACATTATTTTATAACATGTTACTGTTTTTCTAGAAGAAAGTTGTATCATTTTACATCCCCACTAACAGAACAAGAGCATATCCCATCTCACTGTACTTACCTAAGCTTTAAGTAAGCAAATTTAAAAACTTAGTGAATATGATAGGTGAAAAATGGTAGCACATTTATATTTATTTACTTGATTAACAGTGAGAATGAACATTTTTTTCTGTATATAGGTCGTTTACATTTATTCTTTTTTTCATTTTTTTACTGAGTGTTGGAGTCTTGCTCTGTCACCCAGGTTGAAGTATGATGGCATAAGCATAGTTCACTGCAGCCTTGAATTTCTGGGCTCCGGTGATCCTCTCACCTCAGCTCCCAAGTAGCTGGGAGTACAGGCACAGGCCACTACACCTGGCTAATTTTTAAACATTTTTTTAAGAGATGAAGGGTCTTGCTGTGTTGCCCAGGCTGGTCTAGAAATCCTGGCCTCAAGCGATCTGCCTAGCTTGACCTCAGGAGTTGTCAGGATTACAGGCATGAGCTACGTCATCCAGTTTTTTTATTATTAAAATAACTTGCATATTTATGTTGTACAGCCTATTTCATTGCTGGGTAGTTTTCTCTTTTTTCCCCCTTTAAAGAATTTTTTTAATCTAAAAATATAGTTTGCTGTTGATATGGTTTGGCTTTGTGCCTCCACCCAAATCTCATCTCAAATTATAATCCCACATGGAGGGAGGGACCTGGTGGGAGGTGACTGGATCATGGGGGCGGTTCCCCCCATGCTGTTCTCAGGATACTGAGTTCTTGCAAGATCTGATGCTTTAAAGGTGGCAAATGCAAATTCCTCTGGGGAAAAACACTTCAACCCAGGCCTTAAGAAATCCAAAGTGTGATTTCTCACGAACAATCCCCAATAAACACTCAAAGTCAACGGCACAGAGAAACAAGAAATCATGAACAAGAACCAAGAAAAGCAAGAGAAAGCAGAAAATGACCTGCAAAGACTTGAGATGTTAGAATTATCAGAAATAATATGGTCAGTATTTTCAAATAAAAGACTATCGGTCAGAAGAAACTATCCAGAGTGCAGCATGGCGAGAAAGATAGCAAGAGAAGTGGTTGAGAGATATGAAAGCTACCATAAGAAGTTATAAAATACATTTGATTACACTTCCAGAAGAAACAGAGAAAAAGAATGAGGCCGAGGCAGTATGTGAAGAAGTAATGGCTATCGTTACATATTTTAATGCTAAACCTACGATTGGTAAGAGGGGATCCCCCCGCAAAGCTGAGAATTTTTCACAACTGATAAGGTCAATTCATAGACTTAAGAAGCCTAACAAACTGCACAGTATTAAAAAGAAAACTCTACACCTAGATGTAATATTAGACCTGCTAAAAACTACAAAGTAAAAATCTTAAAAAAACAGAATACCTTCAGAGGAGCAACATTTTAAAAAGCTGAATTCTCAGCAGCAAAGACAGAAGCTAGAGGCCACTGGGTGTGATATATTCTAAGTGCTGAAAGCTACCTGCCACCTTAGTATCTTATATTGAGTGTTGCATTGGAACTAAAGTTATCAGTATGAACTTATGATTTTGTCTGTATGTTTGTGTGTATGTATGTATGAGTGTGTGTTTAGTTTTTCTTAAGGCCCTCCTTTGATGATTTTTACAGACACGCATGTACGTATGATTTTTACAGACGGACATATACATATATTTCCTACCCTGTTTGCCAAAAAGGCCTAGACAAAATACCACTCCAGTGGTAGAAACTAGATTTTCCATTTCTACAAACCATTCCCCATTAAAAGGAACCAGGAATCCTTGGAAATAATGGCTGGTCAGAGAAAGTACAAGATGGGCTTGGAATATCTGGTTGTTGCACAACAGTTCAAGACCAGCCTGGCCAACATGGTGAAACCCCATCTCCAAACAGTGACAGGGATATGTCGAAAGAACAGGAACTAGCTTAAAGGGGGTTGCCAAACCACTTGCCATATCTGTGACAAGTGGATTTAAACCATTTACACCTGTAAGGCTCTAAAAGTTCTGGTTAGGAGATAAAGATTGTTTGACTGGATAGTAAAAATGTACTGTATGCTGTTTGTAAGAGACACACCTAAAACATAAAGATTGCCACAAAAAGGCTGAAAAATCTAAAAAGTTAGGCATAAAGATTTGAGACAGAAAAAGATACAAGAAACAATTATTAATTTTAAAATAAGCTTATATAGCGATATTGACATGCCCACTCTAAGAAATATGACTGGCATCTGTGCAAAACATCTGGAATTCAAACCTCAGTAAGTTTTTTGTTTGTTGGTTGGTTTTTTTTGTTTTGTTTTGTTTTTTTCAGAGGGAGTCTCGCTCTGTCGCCAGGCTGGAGTGAAGTGGCACAATCTCAGATCACTGCAACCTCTGCCTCCCAACTTCAAGCACTTCTCCTGCCTCAGCCTCCCGAGTAGCTGTGACTACAGGTGTGCGCCACCACACTCAGCTAATTTTTGTATTTTTAGTAAAAACGGGGTTTCACCATGTTGGAGTTGGAGATGGCTTGGGCTGATGGTCACTGCTTGAGCATTTTCCAAAGTTTTTAATTAATCCCCTTCTTTTCTGCCCTACATTTTGCCCCCATTCTATATGAGGACATGCTTTCCTAAATCCTGCTCCTTTCCTATTTACTTTTTCTAGGGAATTAAACTTAGGGTCTCTCACCTGAGCATGGAGTGGAACTGGGCATATAAGGTAGGCATCTTGATTATAGAGGAGTCAACTGTTCAATATATATAGATTTTCAAGTTAGGTTTTTCCATACAGCACCTCATTTTCCAGAGTTATTCGGGTAAGGTGGCTCTCACATGTTTTTCTTCGCAAAACTTACCTATCTACCCCAACTTCTAAAAACTGGTACATTATTTTGTCCCTCAGTAACACGCCTGCCATTCTTTGTCCATGTGTTTTATATCTTTTTATATTTTTACTACTACTATAATGAGGAAAGGCTGCATGTCTACCTTTTAAAGGGAATCTCATGTTTTAAAAAATTCTAGGCCGGGCACAGTGGCTCACGCTTGTAATCCCAGCACTTTGGGAGGCTGAGGCAGGTGGATCACCTGAGGTCAGGAGTTCAAGACCAGCCTGGCCAACATGGTGAAACCCCATCTCCGCTTAAAATACAAAAAACAGCCAGGCATGGTGGCGCACGCCTGTAACCCCAGCTACTCGAGAGGCTGAGGCATGAGAATCACTTGAACCCAGGAGACAGAGGTTGCAGTGAGCCGAGACAGTACCACTGCACTCCAGCCGGGGCGACAGAGTGAGACTCCGTCCAAAAAAAAAAATTCTGTAGCTTCATAATGCTCTAAAATCTGACTTAAGACCTATCTTTCAATACACTTCACAAAGATCTCCTTTGGTACTTTTACCAGATGTAGTTACATTTTAATTCTTCAGATGTAGTTAGATTCATTTTATTAATTCTTCCAGATGTAGCTAAATGCCTGCCCTCCACTACCTGACTCCCAAATTTATCAGTGCATACATACACACACACTTCCTTTTTAGAAGAAATTATAAATAAATGTGTTTAAGGAGTGCTGGTCAGGATGAAAAACTGAAAAAGGGAATTCACAGGCATTCTTTTTTTCTCTGCCAAAATCATAGCCTTACCCAAAGGACATATGCATAATAGTTCCCTTAAAAGGCTTACTAGCTTTCCTTAAACTGGGTAGTGTTAAAGAGTCCATCAAATTCTCCTTAATTAAAGCATTTTGTAAATTAATGATCCCCGCCAAATCTGATTTCATGCAATTTGGGCAACATTTTCATATATAATTTTACCTCCAATGTCACTTGTTCCCAAATGGCTGGCCATTACATTTCCCATTATATATGAATATATTGATGTTCTAGTCTACATAAGCATGGTTAGGGTAAAATCATCCCCAAGAGGTTGATCTCTCACTTTACAGAGTAAATTAAGCCTCCAGGTCTACATAATTAAAGCCAAAACCATAAGAATGTTATGAATTTACCAATATAGATGGCACTTCATCATGTCTTCGAGACATCTTAGTATGTTCCCTTTTTCAAATTTTGAAACAATACATTCATACATACAGGTAACAGTCATTAATATCCACTGTTTGCCAGGCTTTGTACCAGGTGACTAGGAAGCATTAGATCTTTGCCCTTACGGAGCTTAGAGACTAGCAGTGGAAACAAAGGCATATGGGTGCTAACACCAAACTTAAGTATATGTTACAGCAGAGTCTCTTAGAACGTAAGAAACACAGAATACTTAACCCAACCCGAAAGGATCACCTGAGCTAAGTGTTTAAGAACACACAGGGACTAACCAAGGGAAAACAGAAGAGAAAGAAAGGGCTAAGTCAAAGGACTGGCACTTGAGGTCAGAGAAGGGGTGGTAAAAAACAATCCTGAAGGTAAAAAACATAATCCTGAAGAGTTTAGGTTTTCCAGAAAGCTAGAATTTCATGCAGGGAGTCTTACAGGAACAGATTTGCATGTTAGGAAGGTCACTGATGATTATGTGGAGAAATGAAAAGGGCTGAAGACAACTTGAAGGGAGGGGGGTCCTTAAGGAAACTACTACAGTAATCCTAATGCTAATCCGGGCAAGAAACCATGAAATTGGAGCAATGGTTCTCAACTGGAGATGACTTTGCCAACACCCTCCACTCCCAGAGGGCAACATTTTCCAATATCTAAAGACATTTTGGTTGTCAAAACTGGGAGGTACTACTGGAGTCTTAGAGGCCAGGAAGGCTGTTAACCATCCTACACTATACAGGCCAGACCCCCACTTCCCTCACCACTCCCACTGAAGAATGATCCAGCCCAAATGTCAATACCACAATCGAGAAACCCTGGAATAGAAAGATATTCAAGGGCGATTAAGTAGCTTTAGGAGATACAACTTTTAGACCGACTAGAGACAAACAGCGAGGAAAAAGAGAGGTCCTATTGACTGTTTGTGTCTCCCTGCCTCCAAATTCACACGTTGAAGCCCTAATCCCCAGTGTGGCTTTATTTGAAGGTAGGACTTCTAAGGAAGTAATTAAGGTAAATGAGGTCGTAAGGGTGGGGTCCTCATCCAATAGGATTAGTGTCCTTATAAGAAGAGACACCAAAGAGCTCACCCATGCTCTCATTCACTCCTTCTCCCTCTATGCACAACCAAAGAAAGGCTATGTGAATACATAGCAAGAGGGTAACCCCTGCAAATCAAAGGAAGAGCCTCACTAGACACCAACATGGTGAGCACCTGAAATTCCAGTCATCAGAACTGTGAGAAAATAAACTTGTTATTTAAGCCACCCAATCTGTGGTATTGTTATGGTAGCCTGAGTGACCTAATAAAAGGGGTAATGAAAGGCTCCCAGTATTTTTCTTTGGGGGAACCTGAGTAGATGATGAATAGAAAAAATATTGGGAGGCATGGAATCGTTTTGTTTTGGCTTTTTTTTGAGATGGGGTCTCGGGGCATGCTGCCCAGGCTGGTCTTGAGACACAAAGATTTTGAAGTATCTGTGGTACACCCAAGTTGGACATACTGGCTTGGAGCACAAGAGAGATGTTTGAACCAAAGATACTGATTGGGAATCGAAAGAGTAGGAGAAGCCATGAGATTAGGTAGGAGGAATATGGAGTCAAAAATGAGTACATGGCATAAAAAATGAAAAACAGATTAGATGCCCAGAACACACTAACATTTAAAATAAAACCGATTCTGAGACTTTTTTTTACATTCTTTAACTTATACATACAAAAGATTTATAAGTTAATACTTTATAAAGTACTAACCTTCCAAATAACTATTTTTAAGGACTGTGTTTCTCCATTATTACAATTTTCAAAATTGTTTTGAGAATCCATAGTGGAATTAGCTCTCCTTATTGACTTCCTGTTAACCAACATGCTCCATTATTTCTGATGCTCATGACAGATCATAAGTCACACTATAGTACATCTACTCTTATCAAACAGTATACTTATCAAGAGCCAACTTTATGTGCTTCAGGTAGTTACAATTATTGTATTATATAACTTAATATTCATAAACCAATAAAACAAATGTTTTAAAAAAAGCTGTTTCTATGAAAGTCACATGCTCTGGAAATACATAAAACCTTACCATAACTCAGTAATGGGGGCCAAAAAATTTAATTATGTAAACACAGGGTCATGTTAATGCTAACTTACAAATTAACTGAGGTTAATCAAGAAATTGGCTGTGGGCTTCAAGCCTGTCTTTGCCACATGTAAGCTACAGGACTGTTCTGCTAGTTATTTAACCCAAGACTCTTAAGTTTCTTCAACTATAACATAGTGCCATTTCAATATAGGGCTGCTTTGAGATTCCACAAGGTATTTATAAGGGACCAACATAGTATCTAACCCACAGTAAGCAAAGACCCAGTAGGTAATATCTTTCCATTTTTCCTTGGGAAAAATTTCCCAAGGTAACTACTTTTAAAGAAGACTTACAGTTTGGGATATTTATTTTATTATGATTGCATTGTACCGCTGCTTTCATCTGGTCCTAAGGAATTCTTAAGAGAAGTTTGCAAAAGACTTACTACTACCTCCAGGGCTTAGTCCCAAATGGCAAAATTTCTGGCAAATTAAAATCATTAAAAAGAGACTAGGTGTCAGAAATTAGTCACAAAAATACACCCACCAGGAAGGCCAAGGGCTCAAAACCATGTACGTTATGTCCTTTTACGTAGTATAATCATCCTTACCTTGAAAACCTTTATGTTCTAGTCGTGATGTCTTTCTGAACGCAGATTATGTATCTCACTAAAGAACACATGTATATCTACCTGGATATTATCATTATACCCCCTTTATTTTAAAAAGGAGTAAAGTGGCAATTTCCTTTAGATTCTGGACTGGAGGAACCATGTTATACTCATCATTTAATTTCTAACATCGAGTAGTAAGTAGAATGCAGTAAAAAAAGAATTTTGCATAAAAAAAATTGTGTTTCTATTCTTTCTTAAACTCAAGGTAATCACAGAAGTTATCACACCTACACTCTTCCCAGTACATGGATGTACTAGGGAGGAAGATTCCACGGGAGAGGTAAAATCTCCCCACTATGCTTCATTATAGAAAGAAAAAGAGAACACTCTCTTCCTAACAGAACGGACCACTGTCTCAGCATGTGGGATGGTGATAATGAGGGAATGATTACCTACCATCAGATCAACAATTAGTATACACTGAAATTACAATGACTGTGAGACTGACCTAAGTGTGAATATACAACTTCTGAGCTTCCACTGCCTTAGGAGGGATCACCACCAGGATGCAGTCTAAAGGAAACTGTAGCGGTTTTAAAACATTTACAACGTAATTCTAATGTTCATGAACATTTGAGACTGTGAAGTTAAATGTAATACAGCTGTAAGTACTAAGATTAATATACAAAATTTTAGTAAATACTAAAAAACTTACCTAAATTTATCCAAATTCCACCTGGCTTGAGTATTTTCCATATTGTATCAATATAATCAATTACATTGTGAGCTGTGTCTATGAAGAAACAGGTAGCAATACAGTCCCAGGTATCTAATGAAGAAAAATCAAATTACTGCATCTGTTATGTTATTTTGCTTTTTTCTTTTAATTATTTAAATCTGCCAGTTACCTTTTACAGAGTATTAATATTTGACAGAGATTCAGAAGCTAAACTTCTGATCAACATTATAATCAAGGTAACCAAACAGTCACTTATGGGAAATACTGATATCAATAATCTGATTAAGTAACCAATTTGGAAATCATCCCCAATAACACTGATATTATAATCTATTCTCTACATATTATTACCAATGATATTTGCTAAGAGTTTTGTTTATCCTCTATTCAACTTCTAGCCTTCATTTAAAATCATTTAAAACAAAATGATAGTCATTCAAATTTAAACTAGTGTTAACCACCAATTCTGGCAGGTTTCAGAAAGACTGCAGGCACCAGTTGCCAACTGAGGAATGAATGACATCCAAATACCTCAACATCTACCACAACTTCGAATAATTACCAGGGAAAAAGGGGAGCCAGGGGCAGGCAGAAGCAGTGGGTGGGAACCCAGTAGAGAACACCGTTTGCCTCTAGGAGGTATGGTGTCTATACAAATGCTAGTGCAATAAAGGCACTTGATCCCATGGAGGACTACCTTCATCATCTGTTCTCTCAAACCTTGCTCTAGAAAAAGGGGACTTTTACTTGCCTAAGTGATGTTTTCCATTATTTCATTCCTTATCCACAACACCTAACATCTTCCATCTCTCCCTTACTTCCTTCAGAGTACAGGTTGTCCCAATCTCAGAGTTCAGAGAAAAATAAACAAAAACTTTCTATGTTTTAAATAAATAAATGAATAAAAACAATCTATGTTGTTGCTATCCCTGCTTTAAGCCCTCCAATGGCTTCCTGTTTCTCTGAGTACAATTTCAAGTCCTTGCTATGGCCTGTCAACAAGTTTGCCTCATCAAACTCTCTCGAGGCTGACCTCTCACCATTGTACCCATTGCTTACTACAGCCTAGCTCCTCCTTGAGCAGAGCAAGCACTCTCTCTACTCCCTGATCCTCTTCCCTTGCCATTCCCCATCTGCAACATTTTCCCTTCAAATATCTCAGTGGTTTGCCTCTGTACTCTTTCAAGGTTCTCTGCTAGATATTTTTTTTTTTTAGTTTCTACTCTTAGAAAGGCTTTCTCTGAAAACTCTATATAAAGCAGCAGCCTCTCCCCAGTCACTCTGTAATCCCTCTTCCCTGCCTTATTTTTTCTTCCTTACAATATCATATTTATTATTGCCTCCCTTTCTCTACTGGAAGTTCTCTGTGGACAGGGATTTTGTTTTGTTCACTGTTCTCTTTTGACACCTAGAACATACCTGGTACTCAGTAGGTGCTCAACAAATACCTATTGACTCAACGATCTTGCTGAACCCTCAGTATTCTATTTTGTTTTCCTTTTAGTGCCAATCTCCCTCTCTTCTTTCCCTATTACCATCTCCCTTTCTCTCCTGCCTAGCTCAGATTTCTTCAACAGTTTGCCAGGCTGAAGTCAACTGTGCAGCCTGACTATAAAAGTCCTCCATGATCTGGAACAAATTTACTTTTCTAGCAATAGCTCCCATTAAATCTCATTAAATCTCCTATTAAATCGTTTCTTCCCCTGCCAGTACAGCTGTGCTGCCATCCCCAATCACCTTATTCATATCTTTGTACTTCTGCCTGCCTCAAATGCTATTCTCTCAACCTTCAAGTCATAGCCTCACTATGAACAGCTTCCTTCTTACACTAATAACCTTTCTTTTTTTTGTATTCATTACTCATTCAAACTTTGTTTACATGGTATCTCTTAGTATTAATGGGCCCAATAGATTCTAAATTTCTTGACTGTAGATATCTTACACTTCTTATATCCTATCACTGCCTTGTACATGACTTTGAAAACATTCTAAATTGACACTGAAATATGCCTTATGTTCTACCATCAAAATGAATGATCTAAACCTTGGCTTAGGATAAAACTAGCTCATTAAATTTAGAATAAAGGACAAGACTTCTTAAACGCTTGATTTGGACTTACTGCATTCTGAATAAATCTCTTGAAAATCTCCTGCTGTCATAGAGAAGTTAGAACCAGGAGGAAGACTGTGGGGGTCAACATCAGGGAAAAAGATGGGTCGAA
This sequence comes from Symphalangus syndactylus, assembly GCF_028878055.3. Lineage (NCBI taxonomy): Eukaryota > Metazoa > Chordata > Mammalia > Primates > Hylobatidae > Symphalangus > Symphalangus syndactylus. The sequence goes on along the minus strand of NC_072425.2, from coordinate 69,426,724 downwards.
TCTGATCAGCTGATCTCCGGTTATTGCTAAACTGATGGATCCAAGGATAAAGTTTATATTTATTAATTTCAGAACATCTGCAAAATATGAGTATAAAATCAGGTGTTAACTAAATATTTTACCAAGAAAATCCACTTTAAATACTAAAAATATACTGTTTAATTGAAGATTTGCATATATAATTAATATTTAAAGAGTCACTATTACAGCTTCCCTAATTATCTGAAAATGTACATATACATGTAGATGAGCAACCAATCATGGATTAAAGACAGAAAAAAAAAGTAAATTCAGAGATATAAATGTGCTGTTCATTCAAATTTTTAAAAATGTATTTCTAAACTTCAAAACCAAGTAAAACAGTCCAACGAGGTTTTTTTAAATGGTACTGGTTTCAACTAAAACAGTTTGCTATCTATTTTTTGTATAACCCTCTTCTTTTTCCCTTTTTCACCAACCCCCTAAAACTCATACTGCCATCCGAGACAACGTATTATTTAAACAAGGCAGCTACTCAATGTACATCTTCTGGCTTTAAAAATAACAATTGTTTTCCACTGCCTTCCAAAAGAGGCCACAGAAGTTCTGAGAGATCTTTCCAACTCAGTCATGAGAGCATACTTGGCCATTTTATAAGAACTTGATTAAGGAGAAAAAGTTATAATTGCTAAACTAAACTCTTATTTAACTAAAGAAACAAGGAGGTAAAGAAGCTTAAGGAATAAATTTAGAAATACTCCTTCCTGGTTCATACTTAGTCCTGAAGATTTTGTACAGAAATCATTTCATGGAATGCCCAGTCACTTTCTATAAAGTCACTCACCCATCCTGTTTCAACATTCTAATAACTAGGCAGTTGGTTCAAGTGATAATTTGTATAAGTACTTTGATTTTAACATAAGAAACATTTGTGATATATGTAATAATCAAATGCTATGTACTTATCTTCAAATTCAAAATTGTTCAAGAAAATAGGTAAGTCAATCTGATTCTGAGAAATTACTATTTCCAGCAAAAAATAAATTAAATACCTGTTGAGTACAAAGTTGGAAGAAAAGAGCATAAAAAAACTCCATTCATTTCCTTGACAAGCATAACCTAGCATAGCTATTTCCCAGGCCAGTCTTCCTAGTCCAGCACCAGGTACCAGAATATTTACTTTAGAAGGATCCCTGAAATGAAATAAGGCAATTATGTCCAACCCCTCAAAGAAAAAAAGAAAAAGACAAAATCCACATTAACAACTAAAAACTTACTCATTTACTCAATAAGAATAAGCTCACTAAGACTCTGACTTCTCACAATCAAGAAATACTTCTAAATATCAAAAATAAAAGGTATAAGGAATTATTATGTATGTTCTGATATCAGATGAGGGTTTTAGCCCTTAAAAATTATTTTTCAGAAAAAAGGAGTCCCCTTACATCTGAAGACTTATAAAGTCACTCATATTGCTAATAGCTGTCACCCTGAACAACTATCTTAGAAAGACAAATTATTCCAAAGGGATCCCAATTAAATATGAAGAGTTTGAACAAAAGTACTTCATCATATGGGACAATAAATACAACATAACTTTATTTCTAAATTTTATATGTAACCCAATTATTTATGTTAGATTAAACAGACGTAGAGTTTAATGTGTCGGGTATATCTCTAAATCCCTATATATTTTAGTTGACAGAAGAATTTGGGGGAGGGGATATTTTCATGGGGAAAATGGGAAACGGCCCTCTAATTAAACATACATGATAACAAATATATTACACCAAACCAGAGGTTCACGACCAAACTGATCTCTACCTACCAGCACCACACTGCCATACATATTTCCTTCATGTAAGATCCATCATTCCACTTTCCAACCACTAAAAGCTTTACCAAAACAAGGCTTTTTCTCAGGAATTTTGGCAAATCAATATAATCCCGAGGAAACTAAAATTGTAGTCTTATAAGAAGCCAAAGGAAAATGTATACAATCAGCTAATATCATGTCAAGTAAAAAGAAACTTCACTACTGTATTTCCTAAATTTGGTTCACAAATCAAATCCAATTTCCAAATCTACTCCTACTAATTTTTTTTTATCTTTGGTAACTGTGGCCTTTAAGTTTGGCATGCTCCAAGCAGCAACAGGGCACTTTACTAGTAGCCCATATAACCTTGGCATGTCCCACTTCAAAATAAAAAAGAAAGAACACTATGGGGCTTTTGAAAACTCATAGCTCTAGGACTCTGTGCTATTCCTTATATAAGGGACCTGCCATGATGGCATCCTACTCAGACCTAACGCTCTCTCATTTCTCACTCCCTACCAGACCCACCGAAACCCCTACTCTGCAGAATTACCTTTCTTTTCTCAGTTCCCATCTGTCCAATCATAACATGCATTTCTACTCTTACCCAGCAAGTGGCTGTTCTCAGCTTAGAATTTTTTTTTTTTTAATTATCTGATCAAACTCATGCAACAGAAAGCAAAAGGATTTGGAAGTAAATTCATATAGCATTTAAATCTTTATATAAAAATAACCAGCAATCAATTTCCAAATGGCTGATGACCCCAGTAAAATATCACCATGCAGGAGTTAGAAATTATGCTACCCTGAAGGGAAAGCTGTGACAATAATGTTAACAATTATTTTGCTAACTTACAGAAAGTTAACTTAATGACTGCTTTTATCAAATTCTCCTTAACTAAACAGAACCATAGAACTCTCTACCTCAACCTAATGGCAGAAAATATATTAACAGTACCTTGTATTAAAACTGCTATTGAAAGGCTACCCATCAAGTCACAGAACAAAGAATATATCAAAGTCCTATCTTAAGAGTTAACAGACACTAATATAAATCTAAGTTACTGGCATTATGACAAAGAGGAAGTGGACATGTAAGAAATGCATTAAAACAAACCCTCTAGAACTGAAAAAATGATCAGGAACTATGCAATGAATGGGTAAGATGGAGAAAAATTTTCCCTAAATCTTTGTTCTTAGCTAGATTTTATTCATTTGGTCTTTAGACAAGGGATATTAACAGCATAATGAAAAGTTCCTCTAACTGTGATGTGTAAACTAACGCACTCTAAGTGGGAATTTCTGCTATGAATCCGTAAAGTCTAGGGCATTTCTTTTTTTTTTTTTTGAGGCAGACTCTCGCTCTGTCGCCCAGGCTGGAGTGCAGTGGCGCAATCTCGGCTCACTGCAAGCTCCGCCTCCCGGGTTCACGCCATTCTCCTGCCTCAGCCTCCCGAGTAGCTGGGACTACAGGCGCCTGCCACCACGCCCGGCTAATTTTTTGTATTTTTAGTAGAGACGGGGTTTCACCATGTTAGCCAGGATGGTCTCGATCTCCTGACCTCGTGATCCACCCGTCTCGGCCTCCCAAAGTGCTGGGATTACAGGCATGAGCCACCGCGCCCGGCCAAGTCTAGGGCATTTCTATGAGGTCATTTCTGTGGAGAACAAGAAACATAAATCTAATACAGACCTTAATGGTGAGACAACCTTAAACCAGGCTGAATTTTTTTTTTTAAAGCAGGAATAGAGAGGCATACAATATGTAGCTCAGTAATCAAATGGTGCCTACTTGAGATTCTTAGTGAAAATAAGCAAGCCAACAAGTTTACCTAGTTAATAAGGTCCAAATATGGAGAAGCACTACATTTACTACAAATGTGACCTCCCTAATAACAGGAGGAAAAGTTTCAACAGTTTATTCAAGACAAACAGGAACGGAGAAGAAGGGATACATCTGTAAGGATATCGAGCCCATGTGTCTAAAGAGGCCATAGATCACATTTCCATCACCCTTTCTGCTCCAGCTTTTTCACCAGCAGTAAACATTACTCTTGACAGAGGTTTCCTTTGTTGCACACAGAACGATCTTTGCACTGCAGTTGTAAATTTTAAAACTCCAACACAAAGTGCTGTCTTGTTGGGTCATTATGACACTTGGCTGACCCCTAGTGGTAGAAGTAAATACAACTTTTAGGTACCTACGGTGGTTCTCTTTGAATCACAGTACAGTACTGTGAAACAGTACAGTACAGTAAAAGCCACTAACTACATGTGGCTACTGAACACTTAAAACGTGGCTATTGCAAATTGAGACGTGCTGTAAGTGTAAAATGAACACCAAATTTAAAGACAGTATAAAAATGAAAAACATCTCATTAATAATCTTTTATTACATCAAAATTTTCAAAATAAAAATAAAATTGCTTCTTTTAAAAAATATGGCTGCCCTGAGCACACTGCCTGTGGCGTAGCCCTGCTCTGCAGAAGCAGTCAAAAAAATTTTTTTTAATATGAAAAAAAGATCTAAAGCAAATATGGCAAAATGTCAAGGCTTAACAGAACTAGTATTGAATTACTTTTTTTTAAAATTGAGAGTCTTGCTCTGTTGCTCAGGCTGGAGTGCAATAGTGCCATCTCGGGTCACTGCAACCTCTGCCTCTCAGGCTCAAACGATCCTCCTGCCTCAGCATCCCAAGTGGCTGGGACTACAGGTGTGTGCCACCATGCTCAGCTAATTTTTATATTTTTAGAGATGGAGTTTCGCCGTGTTGCCCAGGCTGGTCTTGAACTCCTAGGCTCAAGTAACCTACCTACCTTGGCCTCCCAAAGTGCTGGGATTACAGGCATGAGCCACCACACCCAGCCAAAAATTTTTTATTCGTCATAGAAAATTGACTATAAATCAGGAGTGTTTAGCATCTCCTAACTAACCTCTTCATCAACTCCCAACAAAGAACTCTTTATTTCAGCCAGACAACTTCTCACTGAACCCAGAAAAGACTTTCTTTAGAGCTCTCACCCACGGAAACTCAAATTATTATCTTATTATTATAAATTATCACTTCATCTATATTTCCTAAATATCCCAGGCAAAGTTCCCTGAACTCTCTTCTCTATGCTTTCAATAATTCATTCATACTTCTATTATAGTTTACATACCAAGGTTCTTCACTTCGCGTCATTCACTTAACACAGGTACAGCAACTATGGCTTGCAGGCCAGTCACCTGTCATTGTAAATGAAGTTTTACTGAAGCACAGCCATACTCACTCATCTAAGAATTGTTTATGGCTGCATTCCTACAGCAAGGCGCTAAGCAGTCTCAGGAGAGACAACATTGCCGGCAAAGCCTAAAATATTTACTGTTTGGCACTTCAAGAAAACATTTGCCAACCCCTGATCTAACACAATTCCCCTGAATCTCTTTCATAGCAGTACACAGAGCTTTCTTAACTCACTGCATGATTGTAACATAATTTATCAAAATCTCCTAATAAAGGACATTTATATTGTTTCCAATCTTTCACTATCATAATGTTAAAACAAATACCCTTAGCATGAATAACTCCTTTTTATTTTGAAAAATTTTACTTCCCACACTACACTAATGTAGTGGCATAAATAACTTTCACATGCAGAAATATATGTGTAGAACAGCTTCCCTTAAATTGAACTTCAAGAATCAAGATATGCATTTGTTTTTTGTTTTGTTTTGTTTTCTTTTCTTTTGCTATGAGACGGAGTCTCGCTCTGTCGCCCAGGCTAGAGTGCAGTGGCACGATCTTGACTCACTGCAACCTCCGCCTCCAGGGTTAAAGCAATTCTCCTGCCTCGGCCTCCCAAATAGCTGAGACTACGGGCCTGTACCACCACACCCAGCTAATTTTTGTATTTTTAGTAGAGACAGGTTTCACCATGTTAGCAAGGCTGGTCTTGAACTCCTGACATCAGGTGATCCACCTACTTCAGCCTCCCAGTGCTGGGATTACAGGCGTGAGCCACGGCGCCTGGCCAAGATATGCATTTGAATTTTGACAAATAAGCCACATTGTTCTACATAATTTTTTGCTAATTTATTCTTCCACCAGCAACATATTTATGTTTCCTCACACCTTCACTAATAGTTATCTTTTAAATCTTTGCAATAAAATAAGTAAAAAATGGCATCTTAACATGGTTTTTATATTTGCATTTCCTTATGAGATTGAGTGTCCTGTATTTCTTTTTATGTGATCTATTTACAGCATTTGTCTACTGGGTTACGAATGCTGAGTGGTTTTTCTACTGTGTTATTCTTCTAGATCTGTAAGCACTTGAAATCTTGTTTTGAAAGAAATATGAGACACATACCTGTCTTTGGTCTAGGAGAACTTTCAGGATGAGGGAGAAATCTATCTTTCGTCTCTAAACTACCACCTGCACTATTTGGCAGTCTACATTTTCTCCAATTTCCTCCATTTTCTTTTTAAAAATGAGTTCTCCTAGCTAAAAGAATATTTTCATGAACTATAATTTACATTATTTATTTTAAGTAGAAAAAAAATGCTTCTTTAAAGCTCAGAGTATTTTTTTCCTAATGCCCAACTATATAAAAGAAAAAACAAATTCAACCAGTCAGTAGTGCATCAGTATCTTTTTGGAGTGTTTGTGTATATATATTAAAATGCAAAGACATAACAGATTTTCCCCCACAAATCACTTCCAAGTCTTCTAAAATTGAATGGGCTAATGAAATTAAGATCTAAAAAATATAGTCCAGCAACTTTTAGACTCAAAAAATGTGATTTTACATGTTAGCCTTCCTTCCAGATAGGATGCAAACTTAAGAATCTATATTTCCTTACCTACTATAAGCTTTACAGCACTGAATTCTTATATTTAAATGATTAGACATTCACTTGGAAAATTTTTTTTTAAATCTCAATACATACTGATCTGACCATCAATTAAGAAGAGTTATTACATTATGTTTATGTTCATACGTGAGAAAAAGGTTTAAACCTTAAGCTCATTCTTTAAATTAAAAACATATATATCGTAAATTTCAATGAGCAACTGCTCACTAGTGTTCAAATCCTATTTAAAACAAAAACAAACCAGAGGATATGAAAACAGCATTTCCTTAATTAACAGACTCTATACAAAAGCAAGTCAATCTGTGGCTTCAAAGCTGCTTGTGCTTGCAAACTCAGACATATTAAAAACTCTAAACATAGACAAATTGGAGAAACTGATATATGTGTTTCCTTAGGAAAAATATTTTAATGACCACAAATATAGTTAATTCTACACATATTTCATTAAGTATATGATCTTTTTTTTTTTTTTTTTTTGAGATGGAGTCTCGCTCTGTCGCCCAGGCTGGAGTGCAGTGGTGCAATCTTGGCTCACTGCAAGCTCCACCTCCGGGGTTCATGCCATTCTCCTGCCTCAGCCTCCCGAGTAGCTGGGACTACAGGTGCCCACCACCACGCCCGGCTAATTTTTTGTATTTTTAGTAGAGACGGGGTTTCACTGTGTTAGCCAGGATGGTCTCAATCTCCTGACCTCGTGATCCACCCGCCTCGGCCTCCCAAAGTGCTGGGATTACAGGCGTGAGCCACTGCGCCCGGCAAGTATATGATCTTCTATAGGCAGTTCAATTAGGAAAGGCCTTCGGTGAAATTAAAACACACACACACCCACACACACAATAAAAGGCTAGCTGACATAAATTTGTGTTAACTTGAGCCTGAGTATAAAGACATTAAATTCCCCATGTACTTACTGTGGCATAAACAGAGTCCTAGAAATTTATCTGAAAGACACAAAGTTGACCAGAATCTATCTAGAATCAACCTGGGTTCTGAAGGGCTACAATTAATGACCCTTTTCTTCCTTTTTTTTTTTTGTGACAGAGTCTCGCTCTGTCGCTGAGGCTGGGAATGCAGTGGCTCGATCTTGGCTCACTGCAACCTCCACCTCCCGGATTCAAGCGATTCTCCTGCCTTGGCCTCCCAGGTAGCTGGGATTACAAGTGCATGCTACCACGCCCAGCAAATTTTTGTATTTTTAGTGGAGACGGGGTCTCACCATGTTGGCCAGGGTGGTCTCGAACTCCTGACCCCAAGTGATCCGCCCACCTCGGCCACCCAAAGTGCTGGGATTACAGGCATGAGCCACCACACCTGGCTTAATGCCCCTTTTCCAGGCTCTAGGGTTTATTTATTCTGGCAAAGCTATGATTTTAATATGGATGCAGCCTTTACTGTGTTTTATTAGGTTTCCTGTTTAGGTTTTTTTGATAGCTCACCTTATCTACTATAAGGAAATCAATCTAAATCAAGTAAGTAAAACAAATAGCATACGAAGAAATGTAACAAAAAAAAGTGTGATAGATATTACATTTCAGTGTATTTCATTTAAAGTTTATATATACCTATCCACTTTTATAACAATTACTTTCAGGAAAGGAAACTGGGTAACTGAGGAACAGTTATGAAGAACGGTTATGGAAAGGAGACTATATATCCCTTGAAACCTTTTAAGTTTTAAATCCTGCAAAATGTTTTACTTATTCAGAACGGTTTTAAATTATTTTTATTTAAAAATAACCTGTTAGTACCAAAGGACGAGTTAATTCATCCTTTCCTCACCAGTTTACATTTTGTGAAGTAATAACAATGGAAAAGGAACAGTGTGTGCTAGTTCACTAATTATCTTATAATTATCTAATAATGCCATGCCCTTTTAGTATTGCTGACACTGTTATACTAACTAATGGTATCATACATGATTCTATAATCACTGAGTATAAACAAAGTCATGTTTTAAGTGCCAGAAATGATGTTGATATAAACATTTCACATTCAGCCTCCAACATTCACTCAAACTTTGGTACATTTCTATTAAAAGCCTTATCAATTAAAACCTACAGATATTTCAGCAACAAGTATTTCGAATTTTGAGGTATACCTGGACTTTATTGAAAGTATTAAACTAGTATCTATTACTTTATAAAGCAGGGCACTGAATATATCGAGAGAGAATACTAGCTAGAAACTTTAAGAATATAACATCTTTTTGGAAACAACGATGTTTATTTAAACGATTATTTACCATGACCAAGTGGAACTTATCCCAGGAATGCAAGGGTGGTTCAACACAAGAAAATCAATTGATGAAATATATCACATTAATGGAAGAAAAAACATATACATCATCTCAACTGATGCAAAAAAGATATTTGACAAAATTCAGCACTCTATCAGAAAAACCTTCAGAAAACTTAAAGAAAATTTGGCTGGGCGTGGTGGCTCACACCTGTAATCCCAGCACTTTGGGAGGCCAAGGTGGGCAGATCACTTGAGGTCGAGTTTGAGATCAGCCTGACCAACATAGTGAAACCCCGTCTCTACTGAAAATACAAAAATTAGCTGGGTGTGGTGGTGGGCGCCTGTAATCCCAGCTACTCGGGAGGCTGAGGCAGGAGAATCACTTGAACCTAGGAGGCAGAGGTTGCAGTGAGCCAAGATTGTGCCACTGCACTCCAGCCTGGGTGACAGAGCGAGACCCTGTCTCAAAAAAAAAAAAAACCCCAAGAAAATTCTTCAACATGATAAAGGGTATTTATGAAAGTCCCACAGCTACTCAATGGTGAAAGACTGAAAGATTTCTCCCTAAGAACAGAAACAAGGAAAAGGCATTCAAATTGGAAAAGAAAAGGTAAAAACTACCTCTTTTTGCATAATGTGATCCACAAAGTATCCCTAAGAAAGCTAACAGAGCTAATAAAGCAAGATTGCAGGGTACAAGATCAACACACAAAAATCAGTTGTGCTTCTACTACATTAGCAACAAAAATTCTGAAAAGTAAATTAAGAAAGCAATTCTATTTATAATAGCACCTAACACAGGGATGTCGAATCTTTTGGCTTCCCTGGGCCACACTGGAAGGATTGTCTTGGGCCACACATAAAATAACACTAAAAACAGCTGATGGGCTTAAAAAAAAAAAAAAAAAAAAACCCTCATAATGTTTTAAGAAAGTTTACGAATTTATGCTGGACCACATTCAAAGCTGTCCTGGGCCGCATGCAGCCCACTGGCCATGGGTTGGACAAGTTTGATTTAAAAGAATTAAATACATACAAATAAATCTTTATAATTTTTTTTTTCTTGAGACAGAGTCTCACTCTATTGCCCAGGCTGGAGTGCAATGGCACGATCTCAGCTCACTGCAACCTCCGCCTCCCGAGTTCAAGCGATTCTCCTGCCTCAGCCTTCCAAGTAGCTGGAATCACAGGCACACGCCACCACGCCCAGCTACATTTTGTATTTTAGTAGAGACGGGGTTTCACCATGTTGGCTAGGCTGGTCTTGAACTCCTGACCTCATGATCTGCCTGCCTCGGCCTCCCAAAGTGCTGGGATTACAGGCATGAGCCACCACGCCTGGCCACATATAAATAAATCTAACCAAAGTGAAAGACCTATACACTGAAAACTACAAAACACTGCTGAGAGAAATTAAAGCTCTAAATAAATGGAAAGACATACTGTGATAATGTGTAAGATCTAACACTGTCAAGACCTCAGTACTACAAAGCAATCTATATATTCAGCACAATCCTTAATCAAAATTCCAACAAACTTTTTTGTAGAAATGAAAAAACCTGAAATTCACAAGCATTACAAGAGGTCCCCAAAATAATCTTGAAAAACAACAAAGGAGGCCTCACACTTCCTGACTTTGAAATTTATAAAGCTACGGCAATTAAAACAGTATGTTATGGAATAAGGACAAACACACAGACCAATGAAACAGAATATAGAGTCCAGAAAAAACCCGCATATATGGTCCACTAATTTTCAATGAGTCTACCAAGACCATTCAGTCGGGAAAGGACAGTCTTTTTTTTTTTTTTTTTTTTTTTTAACAAATGTACTGGAAAAACTGGATATCCATATGCAAAAGAATAAAGTTGGATTATTACGTTAACCACATATAAAAATCAACTCAAAATGGATCAAAGACCTAAACTTGGGAATTAAAACTATAAAAACTTTAGTTTATTTAAAAATTTTTTTCTTTTTAACTTTAGAGATAAGTCTTTGCAATGTCGCCCAGGTTGGGATGCAGTGGCTATTAGAAGTGCAATCACAGCACACAGCACACAACACCCATGAACTCCTGGGCTCAAGCAATCCTCCTGACTCAGGGACTACTGGTGTTTGCCACCATGCCCAACCCAAGTTTTTTTTTTTTTTTTTCGGTGTAAGTAACCCATACCAAGTATTTCTTAATGTTGCAAAGATATTCCTACTACTCTGATGCAGGAAAAATATTATCAAACATAAAATAAAAGGTGAGATGCATATGAAACTTCAGAAAGCAGTAATATTCCTACATTGCCATATTTCTAGATGCAAGGCTTATGGACAAATAAGTGATTAGTAGAAGCAGCTAATACATGCAAATATATTAGAAATTAAAATCACTTAATGATTCAGTCAGTCAGCACCACCCCTCTCCCCACCCCCCAGCCCACTAGTGGCCTAATAAGACTAAGGAGAAATGATTTTTTTCTGGTCATTAATATTACTTTATTGTCTACTATTCCTTTACATACAATGCCTGGCATTCAATAAAAAAAAATTAAGAAACATGCAAAGAAGCAAGAAAATGTGGAACTCATAAGGAAGCCTTCAAGAAAACAATTGCACAAACAGAATGTAAGAATCATCAGGTAGGGATTTTAAAATAATCATGAAAAGTACGTTAAAGCATGTAGTGCAAAAAGTAGATCATGTATACAAAGAGGGAATGTGGGTACAGAGAGAGTATATGCATAGGGGTGTGCATGTATATGTAACTGCTAGAAATTTTTTAAAAAATCAAAAAAAGAGTATAAGAGATAAAAAAACTTTTTTCTCTCTTATTAAAAAAAAAAAAAAAAAAAGAAATTCTTTTTTTTTTTTTTTTGAGACGGAGTTTTGCTCTTGCTGCCCAGGCTAGAATGGCATGATCTCGGCTCACTGCAACCTCTGCCTCTTGAGTTCAAGGGATTCTCCTGCCTCAGTCTCCCAAGTAGCTGGGATTACAGGCACCCGCCACCACACCCAGCTAATTTTTTGTATTTTTAGTAGAGACAGGGTTTCACCATGTTGGCCAGGCTGGTCTTGAACTCCTGACCTCAAGTGATCCACTCACCTCAGCCTCCCAAAGTGCTGGGTTTATAGGTGTGAGCTATCACCTCAGGCCAAGAACTCTTTCAAAGGACTTATCAGCAGATTAGCATAGTAAATAATCAGTGAAGTTGAAGTTAGGTTAACAGAAATTATCCAAACTATACCATAAAGGGCTGGGAGGAGAAGGAGTGTGTGCAAAGAGTCATGTGAAACCTAAGAGATGACATGAAATGGTTTAATACTTAATATACATGTAACTGGAGTACCAGAAGAGAAAGAAGTAGAGGAAATGATAGAAAAATAATGTGAAGAGACATAGCAAAGAATTTCTGAATTGATGATATAGATCTACCTAAACCCCAAGACATTAGCAAACCCTAACCAAGATAAATACAAAGGAAACCACATTTAAGACACCTCACAGTCAAACTGCTAAATAATAAAGGTGGAGGCGGGGGGGGAGAATGGAGAGTAACTGCTTAATGGGTATGAGGTTTTATTCCGGGTTGATGAAATGTTTTGGATCTACACAGTGGTGGTAGATGTACAATACTGTGGAAGTACTGAATGTCCCTGAATTATTTAAAATGATTACTTTTGTTTTATGCCATTCACCTCAATAAAAAACTGAGGGAAAAAGACATAAATATATAATTCTCAAAAAAAAACATGTAACATGACCCTTTAACATATGAAAATGTTCAGTTTCACTCATCATAAGAGAAATGCAAATTAAGACTATGCCAACATACAATTTCCCACCCATCAGGCTGGCAAAAGGTCAAAAGCTTAAAACTACAGTATTTGTCAGGGCTGTGCATAAACAGGCACTTTCATACATTGCCAGTAGACAGACAAAACAATGCAACCCTTATAGAAGAATATAGTAATGACTGTGGCAGACAGACCCTGTAGTGGTGCTCCCATGCTCCCTACCTCCTGGTCCTCATGTCTCGCTCCTAACCAACAGAATATGGCAAAGTTGATGAGATGTCCCTCCTGTGATTGCCATTATTATTGAGACAGGGTCTTGCTCTGTTACCCAGGCTGGAATGCAGTAATGTTATCACTGCAACTTTGAACTCCTGGGCTCAAATGATCCCCTTGCCTGGCATCCACCTCCAGAGTAGCCAGGACTATACAAGTGCATGCCACCTCACCTGGCTAATTTTCAAATTTTTAGTAGAGATGAGGTCTCACTACGTTGCCCAAGTTGGTCTTGAATTCCTAGCCTCAAGTGATTCTCTAATCTTGGTCTCTCAAAGTACTGGGATTATAGACATAAGCCTTGACACCCAGCTCTATGACTGTTCAACACTGTAAGACGGTTGACAGCTTGCTTGATCTAGACACCCTCCTTGCTGGCTTGATGAAGTGGTCCTTTTGGGAAAGACAAGGAACTGTGGGTTGCCTCTAGGAGATGAGGCAGGCTTCCAACTGACAAACAAGAACAGCTAAGACCCTCAGTCCTACAGCCGCAATGAAAACAATTCTGCCTCAGTACTATAACTGCAATTAAACAAAATGAAATATGAGTGACAGATTCTTCCCCACTCAAGTCTCCAGGTGAAAATACAGCCCAGCAGACACCTAGATTGCTGCCTTGTAAGCTCCTGCACAGAAGAACCAGTTAAGCCAAGCCTAGACTCCTGACCCACAGAAACTGAAATCAATGTGTTATGCAGCAATCCCACTTCTAAGAATTTTTTTTTTTTTTTTTTTTTTTTGAGACGGAGTCTCGCTCTGTCACCCAGGCTGGAGTGCAGTGGCGCAATCTCGGCTCACTGCAAGCTCCGCCTCCCGGGTTCACGCCATTCTCCTGCCTCAGCCTCTCCGAGTAGCTGGGACTACAGGCACCCACCACCACGCCCGGCTAATTTTTTTTTTGTATTTTTAGTAGAGACGGGGTTTCACCGTGGTCTCGATCTCCTGACCTCGTGATCCACCCGCCTCGGCCTCCCAAAGTGCTGGGATTACAAGCGTGAGCCACCGCGCCCGGCCTCCACTTCTAAGAATTTAAATTAAAGATACACTCTCCTGCACACATACCCGATGAAAGGAACTATCTGACGATTTTTCTGCTAGCAAACGTGAGCTTCGAGCTCTTGATGCCAATCACTGTACATCCTTGACTATTTGAGATGTGACTGATTATCACTTATATCTGAGCTCGGAATGTACATTAATATGTTGGGTCAGTTAAGAGCCCAGGTACTGAGGGTCTTCAAGTTTCTGGTTTTTTTTTTTCTTTGAGATAGCCTTGCTGTATTGGCCAGGCTGGAGTTCAGTGGCATGATCTTGGGTCACTGCAACCTCTGCTTCCCGGGTTCAAACAATTCTCCTGCCTGAGACTCCCGAGTAGCTAGAATTACAGGTGTGTACCACCATGCCCAGCTAATTTTTGTATTTTTAGTAGAGATGGGGTTTTGCCATGTTAGCCAGGCTGATCTCGAACTCTTGACCTCAAGTGATCCATCCAGCTTAGCCTAAGTGCTGGGATTACAGGCATGAGCCACCACGCCTGGACAGGTCTTCAAGTTTTAAGAATTTTTTAAAAATTAGAGCTCCATTTTTCTTCAGAATGATCCATGCCCAAATACAGAACCATATGGACAGTGGGTTACAGAGTTTGCATGGCAAAGTTCAAGTTGTTACACTGTGTTTTTAAAAAATCTTATCTATATGTACTGTTAAATCAGAGACCATCAGATCTACTTATCAGAACCAGGAAGATAGATTCTTCAGAGCTATTTCAACTGATACTTGTTTTCCTCAAAACTTGGTGGACTGTCAGGGAAAGGGCCCCACAATTTTTTGTCTTTGATATTAGCTCCAATTCTCTTAAGTATATACAGGCCCTATAATTGCAGCAGAAAAAAATGCATGATGGAAAATTTCCATAATCCACGCAATGAGACCTGAAAAATCATCCTTACTGGGTATAATTTATTATGGTGCAATTAAGTGCCAACTAATATTTCTCACCATGGACTGGTCAGGGACTGCTGCAAAGAAAAATAAACAGATCCTTCTGCATTATTTATATTCTAAAATTTGGTAAGAGGAAATCAGGAGAAATTACTTCTGAAATTATATTATGGATTTTTTAAAAGATTATCAAATAAAGTTATTTTAAAATAAAAATTAAAGTTATGCCTCCAATAATATAAAAATACATATGCATAAAGTTATTAATTTTAGCATTATGTATAATTGCTAGATACTGCCAACTACCTAAATAGCCTAATGTAGGAGAAAGTTGGTTGAATAAACTATGATACATCCAAGTAACAGAGTAATCTTCAGCTGGGAAAAAAAAAAAAAATGACTGAAGATCTCTGTGAACTGATAGCATAGCTACTTCCAGGATACACTAAGTGAAAAAAGCAAGGTACAGAATAAATGTATGATATATTACCTTTTGTGGATGACGAAAGAGGGTAATTATAAAGAAAAACAAAAAGACCAGGCACAGTGGTTTATGCCTGTAATCCCAATATTTTGGGAGGCAGAGGCAGGAGGATCACTTGAGGCTGGCAGTTCAAGACCAGCCTGTTCAACATAGCAAGACCCCTGTCTCTACAAAAAATATTAAAAAATTAGCTGGGTGGCTGACGTGGGAGGACTACTTGAGCCCAGGAGTTTAAGGCTACAGTGAGCTACGATAACACCACTGCACTACAGCCTGGATGACAGAGCAACACTTTGTGTCAAACAAAAAGAGAGAGAGAGAGAGAGAAAAACAAACAAAACACATCTACTTTTTTTTTTTTTTTTTTGAGACGGAGTCTCGCTCTGTCACCCAGGCTGGAGTGCAGTGGCGCGATCTCCGTTCACTGCAAGCTCCACCTCCCAGGTTCACGCCATTCTCCTGCCTCAGCCTCTCCGAGTAGCTGGGACTACAGACGCCCGCCACCACGCCCAGCTAATTTTTTGTATTTTTAGTAGAGACGGGGTTTCACCGTGGTCTCGATCTCCTGACCTCGTGATCCGCCCGCCTCGGCCTCCCAAAGTGCTGGGATTACAAGCGTGAGCCACTGCGCCCGGCCTACTTTCTTAAAAAAAAAAAACCCAAAGAATAAAAGGATGAATAAACAAGATGCCAATGATATTGATTATCCAAATGGG
The DNA here is from genome assembly GCF_028878055.3 of Symphalangus syndactylus. NCBI lineage: Eukaryota > Metazoa > Chordata > Mammalia > Primates > Hylobatidae > Symphalangus > Symphalangus syndactylus. The sequence continues at coordinate 69,410,629 of NC_072425.2, read as the reverse complement.
GTACAGAATAAAGGGAGGGAATAAAACACTAGGAAGCTGGGGATTAAAGGGAGAGCTAATTTGGGAAAATTGCAAAGAATAAATTCACTATACAACCTTAGTCTAAGGGAAAAATAACTATTAGCAAATCCCGAACTCCTTTTAGTAGGTTTCTTTTTCACAGAGGTATGAATGAAGCAATTCTGAAACCATTCTGTGTGTACTGTAGACAACTGGGTGAATAAGTAAATGTATTGATGTTAGAAGCGAGGTAAACAGATATAGAGAAGAGGGAAAACCAAGGACAACCCTAAAGAGTTGGGACTGGAATTAAGAGTTATCAGTATGAACCACAGTAAATTATGAAACTTGAATATAGACTGTAAATTACCTAACAGTATTCGGGGTTAAATTTCCTCAATGGTTTCAGACACACACATACATAATGCAAGGGAAAGAGGAAGGGAGGGAAGAAGGAAGAGGAAACAGTAAAAGCAAATGTGGCAAAATGTTAAAAACTGGTGAATTCAGGTAAAAAGTATAAGTGAATTCAGGAGGTCTCCATATAATTCATGCAATTTATCTGCAATTTTAAAGTTATTTCAAAATAGTTAAAATAGCCAGGCATAGTAGTAGGTGTCTGTAATCCCAGCTACTCGGGAGGCTGAGGAACAAGAATCACTCGAGCCCAGCAGGCAGAGGTTGCAGTGAGCAGCGCCACTGCACCCCAGCCTGGGCAATAGAGTGAAAAATAAAAATAATAAATAAATACATAATAATCAATAAAATAAAATGTCCCAACAAAAAATAGAGAGAAGAGACACATATGTATGGAAATTTCTGAAAGCATATACTCAAACATAAAGTCGTCAATCAATAAGGAGGCGAAGGAGAGGAGGAAAAGGAGCCTCTCTAAAAGATCTTTAAATAAGACTGAATTCCATCCAATAGCTTTCGTTAAATATATACCCCTAAATCAGGCGTTCCTAACCTGGGACTGAGGTTTGGTGGATTAAATTCTATCCATCAAGAGATCTGTGGATAGAATTCACTGAGTCTCTGAAGGAATGGGAAAAAATTACATTTTAATTTCAGAAACTAATTTTTTTTCTTCAATTATGGATGCAGGCAACAAACAACAATAGTTTTAGCAATACCTATGACTTTATCACGAAGAGAAATCACACATATTTTCACTTCACATTAGCTGAAGTTCTCAAAACAGTGTATATCCCATTCAGCATTTTCATAATACAGTAATTACACTTGCAGCTAAATTGTATTTAAAGTGACATATGAATTAAAAAAACATGCATCACAAATTTACTTTTTAAATATTTTGATAACTGTATTTCAAAATCACTGTTTTCTTTGTAATCATATGCACTTAAATTTATTCACTTAAAATTGTTATTCTGGGCCAGGTGAGGTAGCTCACACCTGTAATCCTAGCACTTTGGGAGGAAGACCCAGGCAGATCACTTGGGGTCGGGAGTTCGAGACCGACCTGGCCAACATGGTGAGCCCATGTCTCTACCAAAAACACAAAAATTAGCCAGGCGTGGTGGTGTAAGCCTGCAGTCCCAGCTACTTCGGAGTCTGAGGCATGAGAATCACTTGAACCCAGGAGGCAGAGGTCACAGTGAACCAAGACCATACCACTGCACTCCAGCCTGGGCAAGAGAGTGAGACTGTCTCAAAAAAAAAAAAAAAAATTATTCTGAAAAGCAGACCATGGGCTTCAGACTGACCAATGGTTCCAAGGCACAAAAAAGTTAAGAATCTCTGCTTGCTCAGAGGTACAGATCCCTCACTTGTTTACAACTATGTCATAATGAGGAGAATTAAAAGTTTACAGTTTTTTTGCTTTGCCATAAAGCAAATTATAAAAAGATACATATCATTGATAATTTTAGATCTAACCTTGTTATTTAATTTCTAAGTAATTTCCCCTAAGCACTAGCACAAAAATTATTCAAAATAATAACTGTAACCTCACACAGAGCATCCGATAACAAATGTAACACACATGTAAAACATACAGGCACACAGCAACTGTAACAATGAAGCAAGACTGTGAAACATTTTATCAAGAAACTCATAAAGTGTTTATACACTTTAAAAACTTGGTTAAAAACAAAGTACTATTTACCATCTCTCTTTTGGAAAATTTTTTAAAATTTCTTTAATGATTGGCTGGTAACAGGCATCCCTTTCTGCTTTCCCAGTTTCACTCCAGTCTCTCACAAACTGTTTCAACGTGGATTTTAACTTATCCATGTCAAATGTAGATGCTGGCATAATCTTTCCATTCCCCTGTTCAAAAAACAGACATCAATTAGCTTCTGAGAGAGTAATCCACTTATATTATGGTTAAATAGACATGCTACTAAGGGGCTATATAGGTGGCTTAGTGGATAAATCACTAGCCTCTCACCTCAACTGGGGTTCAAGTGCAGCTTGAGATCCTAAATGAAAAGAGTTTTGTGGTCTCACTGCTACCCTCAAAAGATTAAGGTCCATTAATCATAAAACCACCATATAATTAAGCAGTGTTTACTCAGGAGAGGACCAAACTGAGCTGCTATGGAGACCGAACATCCTCTCTAAGAGAGGGAAGAAAGTCCCTGCAGGTCATTGATGGGGCAGCATGGAGAGGCTCACACTGGAGTGGCCCAACTGTATCCATCCTGTGGATACAAAAAGAGGACTTCAGTTTCTGTGTACTGCCAGTCCCTTGAGATTTATAAGTGAAAACAATTTCTTACAATAAAAGATGAACAGCAATAGATACAAGACACTGAAAAAATATGAGTTAAGCAAGGGAAATTAATTTCTAGCTAGTAAAGTTGCTTTTAAAAAATTTAAGTCACTAACCCTGTATCCCAAAACAGAACATTATGTCAAAATGCATCAAAATCCCAACAGTTATATTAGTACTTAAAAAAGGAAAACCAGTGAAGATCCAGTCTCTGGCTATTAAGCCTAATCAAATGACTGAACATTTAAGTTAAAACTTTCTGAGTAGAGCAAATAGCCTGTGCCAGATTATAAAAATGAAATCCAGAAAATAAAAGACCTCAAAATACAGAGGTTGACCCTAAAATAAACACAAATAGAACAAACTTTCACATACATCTTCTCCATATTCTTTATTTTCAAACATATGTATGCAATCATTCACAATGGTCAGTAGTATTTCTTGATTATGATCAATGCATTTCCGGATCTTGTCCAAGTGAAGAAGAAACTGAGGAAGTAGTTTCTGTTGGTTAGCTGGAAGTGATCGAAACTGTCTTTCTGTTCGGTTCACTCGCTCATGCATACTGGTGCTAAAACATAAAAGGTGTTTTTTAAATTCACAAAAGAATTCTCACCAGAGGCCAATCTTACTTTAAGGTTGTCTTTCTGTACAATTATTTCCTTATTATGCTGGATACTGTCCTACCATTTACAATCTCTTGGCTTTAAAAAGGCATGAGCTTAGAAAGTTGTAAATCTTTTTACTTTATTACAAATCCTTCTCTAAGCAACCAAAATACAAATGGTTTATCACTAGTAAAAGTAAACATATGCACCAATTAGAAGGGGAAAAAGATTAATGTACAATTAATTTAGTTTTGTGTTTTAAACTTAAAATTTTCAGCAAAACCAGCTTTAGATTTTTCCATCTTTCAGTAGCAAAATACTGCTGTGAAATTATAATACACACAAAATATGTCCTGAAACTAACTAAAAGCTAACCAGGTTGAATTTTTTAAAATATCATAGAAGATCTTATATACTACAAATTACTAAGCAAATAAAAAATTAAAATTCTATAGTGTTTTACTTAACAATACCCACAATTTGCATTGCAAAAATGAACCCAAAGGTCACTTTGGGGACTACTTATTCATAAAACCAGAAAATAGAACATCATTTTTACTTATATTATTATTATTTTTGAGAGGGATTTTTGCTCTTGTCGCCCAGGCTGGAATGCAGTGGCACAGTCTCGGCTCACTGCAACCTCTGTCTCCCAGGCTCAAGCCATCCTTCCACCTCAGCCTCCCAAGTAACTGGGACTACAGACATGTGCCACCACACTTGGCTAATACTTTTGTATTTTTTTGTAGAGATGGGTTTCATCATGTTGCCCAGGCTGGTCTCAAACTCCTGGGCTCAAGCAATCTGCCTGCCCTGGTCGCCCAAAGTACTGGGATTGCAGACATGAGCCACCATGCCTGGCCATGAGAACATCATTTTTAAAAGTTAAATATATACTCATAGTATATCATTCTTACATTGACAAGACGGCCAAAATTTAAAATCCTGACTATATCAAATGTTGGTGATTGGCGAAAATATGGTGTAATTAGGACATTTACACACTAATGGTAAGTGCATACATCAGTGCAACCACTTTGGAAAATTAAATTTAGAGCATTACCTAGTACAACTTAGCATGGTACTTGCCTTATGACCTAGCAATTATATCCTAGAAACTCTTGCAAATGGGCCCCATGAAACATGAACAATCTTTATCACAGCACTGTTAGAGATAACAAACAGGCAGGTGCAGTGGCTCATCCCTGTAATCCCTTGGCACTTTGGAAGGCCAATGTGGGCAGATCACTTGAGGTCAGAAGTTCAAGACCAGCCTGGCCAACACGGTGAAACCCCATCTCTACAAAAATACAAAAATTAGCTGGGCATGGTGACGTCCACCAATAATCCCAGCTACTTGCAAGGCTGAGGCAGGAGAATCGCTTGAACGCGGGAGGCAGAGGTTGCAGTGAGCCGAGATTGCACCACTGCGTTCCAGCCTGGGCAACAGAGCGAAACTCCATCTAAAAAAAAAAAAAAAAAAAAAAAGGAACAAAATATCTGGAAACAACCCAAAGGTCTATTATCAGAAATTATCACATAGTTACTGTAGAATGAACAAATTACAGTATAGTTATACAGTGGAATGCAGCGAAATAAGTAAATTACAGCTCATACAATAATATGTGAGGACTAAACACTGATCTTTTTTATTTTTTCTGTCTTCTCTAAGTTCCTCACTAAGAGGCCTGGGGCGTCATGCCTTACAAATTATAAAATCTCGTTGGATAGGTTTTTATTAACCCTATATAATACGGCTTACTTTCCAACCTGACTCTGGTATGGCATCTTATGACAAATAGCAGACTCAGAAGGAAATCAGAATATTTTACCCCAAAATCTATTTGACATTTTGAAATGGCTGCCACATGGCCAACGGATTTCAATGGCCCCACAAAGCCATGTTTCCTAGGGGAAATATGCATCTGTCAAGAATCTCCATTAATGCAACCAGGCCCTCCCTTTCTAGGCCTTTCCTGGATCCAAGAGAGATTAACTGAGAGCCTGACAACATTAAAGTCTAAAAAGTGACATTTAGTATCTCTTCCCTCTGAGGGCTGCTACCTAGGAGGCTTCATTTAACTTAACAAGAACCTTGGCTTTCACAAGTCCCTTATCTTAACTCAAGCATTCCTTTCTACTTACCATAGCCTACCTCTATCAACCAACTACCAACTGAAGAATCCTTAAAACCCACCTATGACTTGTAACCCCTTCTTTAAGATGTCCTACCTTTTGGGTGAGATCAATGTATACCTTCCATGTAGTTCCTGTATCTCTAAAATGTATAAAACCAAGCTGTAACCTGACCACCTGGGGCGTACTTTGTCAGGGTCATTTGAGATCGTGTAATCACAGGCTGCAGTCACTATCATATTGGCCCAGAACAAACCTCTAAATATATTTTGGCAGAAATTGGTTACTCCCATCACCATCTGGATAACCTCAAGAACATATACATTTGTTGAAAACAATTGCCGGAAAATACATAATGTACAATTGCATTTCATAGAAAACTAAATATTATTATTTAGGGACTAAGCATATGTGGAAAAACTACAAAAAAAGCAAAGAAGTAAAAATTCAGGTTAATAATTCTGAGGGTGAAACAGATAGGATGTTTTTTAAAAACTAGGTGATTGATAAGTGTTCACTGTATCATTCCTTACATTTTATATCTGTATATGTGTGTGCGTTTAAATGTTCTTTAGTATTAATTCAATATTAAATGAAAATGGAAGTATTTTTCATTTTCTATTTCATTTTCTTTCTTTTTTTTGAGATGGAGTCTTGCTCTGTTGCCCAGGCTGGAGTGCAGTGGCGTGATCTCAGCTGACTGCAACCTCCCCCTCCCGGGTTCAAGCGACTCTCCTGCCTCAGCCTCCCAAGTAGCTGGGACTACAGGTGCACGCCACCATGCCCAGCTAATTTTTGTATTTTTAGTAGAGACGGAGTTTCACCATACTGTCCAGGATGGTCTTGATCTCTTGACCTCGTGATCCGCCTGCCTCCACCTCTCAAACTGCTGGGATTATAGGCGTGAGCCACCACGCCCAGCCTTCATTTTCATTTTCAATTTCACTTTCATTTTCAATTTCACTTTCATTTTCAATACCTTTGTCATTTGGTTTCTTAAATCTTTATTCATCCAAACAATTTTCTTATTTTTACCCTCTGCCAAATTATTCCAACTGCCAAACAGTAATGAACTTCAGAAGAAGCTCCTGACAAACAAGCAAAAACCTGGCTGGTCGCATTTTTACAAGCTTGTGTGTGGTGGCTTGGTGTGGGGGGCCCTTAGGGATAAGGTGAAGAGATCAAGTTGTCAGAAGCTCCAGTGACATCCCCCTCTGGGGAGAGTATGATAATGAGCTTTGAAGTCAGAAAGATCAGGGATGAAATCCAGGTTATGAGAGCTATTTGCCACATGACACCAGGCAAATTACCTCCTTCCTTTGTCCAACTCTCTCATATACAGAAGCAAGATATGAATGAACAATGATGATGATCATGGAAGCTACCATTTATTGAGATTTAATAAATACCAGGGACTAAACCAAGTCAGTTAATACTGATTATTCTGAAACATCTTCATAATTAGGTAGCTAGCATTAAGTTCCTCTGCCTAGCAGACAGGGTTTCATTGGAAATAACGTACTCAAAAGATTTAGCCCAATAGCTGAAAGCACAGCAAGCACTCAAAATATATATACTATATATATACCTACTGTTCAATATACTATATAGAGTATATACATACATAGTATATATATACTGCTATATACATACCATATATATTATATACATAGTATATATCTACTATATACAGTATATAAACTATATACATAGTATATATAGTATAAATAGTATATATAGTAGTATAAATATACTATATATACCTACTGTTCAAAAAAGCAGTAGCTATATCTCATTTATCTTACTAAAATGTTCAAAGTATGAAAAATGTAGAAATTAAAAGTACTCAGGGAAAGAAGGCCTAATAATTCCTCTTCTAGAGGGAACCACTTCTAACCTTTTGGCACATTTCCATTTTGCTTAATACAAAGTTGCAGTGGCTCATGCCAGTAATCTCAGTATTTTGGGAGACCAAGGCGGGAAGCCTGTTTGAGGCCAGGTGTTCAAAACCAGCCTGGGCAATATAGCAAGACCCTCCTCTCTACAAAAAAATAAAAAAACAAAATTAGCCAGGCGTGGTGGTGCATGCCTGTAGTCTCACCTACTTGGGAGGCTGAGGTAGGAGAATCGCTTTAGCCCAGAAAGTCAATGGTGCAGCGAGCCATGATTGTGTCACTGCACTACAGGCTGGGTAACAGAGCAAAAACCCTGTCTCCAAAAAAGAGAAGAAAAAAAAAGTCATCTGGCATCTTACTTTTTTAAGCTGTATATTGACAAATTATAATTGTCTATATTTGTGGGGTACAAAGTGGATGTTCATCATTCCATCTTAGGTAACCAACAGTTACTTAGCTATTTCCCAACTATTGGGCATTTAGACACTCACTTGTTTTTATGATGAACATTTTGTGTTCAAAATCTGTCTACAATTTAGGAAAAAAATTAGTATAAATTCTCAAAACCAGAATTACCAGGTGAGAAGGAATACTTTTTTCTTTTTTCTTTTTTTTTGAGATGGAGTCTCACTCTGTCACCTAGGCTGGAATACAGTGGCATGATCTCAGCTCACTGCCAGCTCTGCCTTCCAGCTTCAAGCAATTCTTCTGGTTCAGTCTCCCAGGTAGCTGGGACTACAGGTGCACACCACCATGCACGGCTAATTTTTATATTTTTAGTAGAGATGGGGTTTCACCATGTTGGTCAGGCTGATCTTGAACTCCTGACCTGAAGTGATCTGCCAACCTTGGTCTCCCAAAGTATTGGGATTACAGGTGTGAGCCCCTAAACCTGGCCAGGAGTTAGTATTTTTAAGGCTCTTGATATAAAATGATGTGCAGAAAGACTCCATAAATTTACATTCCTAACAGCAGACTATGACATTAAAGGAACTAAAATGGCCACATCAAGTTAGGCAAACAGCAGAGCTTCAACAGTTTACAATTCACTGTCAGACAGATTGAACAGCCTCACAGAGCTTTCTTCCTAGTGTTTACTCCCGGGCTCTGGATGCCCCACAACTTCCCTCTCACCACACCTCAAAACTCATATCCAAAGTGAACTTAGCACATGCCCCACAAAAACCTGCCCTCCTTCCTTCATGGCTCTGCCAAACCTGCTTTGAAGGAGTATTTTACAAAAATCAGACTCTCCTTGGTTCTGAACTAAGTCAGCATCAGGAGGCGACATCCTCTTGCTGATAAGAGGAGAAAGTAAACTTAGTAGTCATTTTTCCCCAGTGGTGGTATCTCTACCTCCAACTCTCTCTAGAAACCTGGTGTCAGCAGTGACCTCAACTCTGATTTAGTCACCTGTCATCAGGGTGAGCCCATACCAGGTCTGATCTAAAGGCCATGGTCACAGGCCCATTCCTCTGCACTTAGTTGAACTACTCTAGGAAATCCAAATAGAAAAAAACATAACTTGTCAGAAATAAAGCCTGTCTTGATTCATTTTAAATCTTTATTAAATATCTAACATTAAATTTGTCTTACTAGTATAACTCCACATTAATGCACAGTGAAATTTTAGGTAACAATTTTGGATTTTAGGTCAGATTCTACCACAACTGGATTGTGTAACCCTGAGCAAGTTGCTTACTGCTTTGTGTCTATCCACATCCTCACCTGTAAAAATCAGCTCTAAATCTGAATATTAAAAAATCTCACCCCGTTATTTCTAAAAGTAAGAAGTTTCTGAAAAGACTTTCAGCTTTTCAACTCTAGTGTTTTCTATGTGCTGAGGTGCTTCATTCATAACAAGACTGGGTTATAAAACTAACATTTTTGCTATTCAATACAAATGAGCTATATCCGTTTTTACCTTAATGAGAATGTCATCTAAGCAAAATCGGTAGGAATCACAAAATTGAAACCCATTAGAAAGAGAAAATATTAATCAAAAGACACTCCTTGCTTTATGACCTTTTAACTAAATCTCCTACATATTAACTAAAAGACATTTTGCAGTAAAATTGAACCCTGCAAAATCTGGATGTACAGCTGACCCTTGAAAAATACTTGGGTTAGGGGCACCAACCCCCGTGCAGTCAAAAACCCACATGTAACTTTGATTCACCAAAAACTTAACTACTAATAGCCTACTACTGACCGAAAGCCTTACCAATAACATAAACAACTGACAGATATGTTGTATGTTAATATATTATGTACTATATTCTTACAATAAAGCTAAAGAAAATATTAAGAAAGTCGTAGGAAAGGGAAAATACATTTACGCTACTGCACTGCATTTATCAATACTGTAAGTTTACATTATTTGATTACAAGATGAATCCTCTGTCTGAAATGGGGTTGGGGGGCAACCTCCAGCTGCAGACCTCTATCTACAGTACATATCAAACAAATCAACTTTTTCTTGTAATGTCTTGACTTTTCTCTGCTTCTTGGGAGCACTTGCAGCATCACCAGTGGCATGTCATATGGGACCCATGGTGTTATTTAAGGTTTATGGTATTGCATTAAATTTGATGAAATCTGTTTACTGCTATACACAATTTACTTTTGGTGTTATATGGGACCCATGGTGTTATTTAAGGTTTATGGTATTGCATTAAATTTGATGATATGTTTACTGCTATACGCAATGTACTTGACAGACAAAAGCAGAGTGATTATTTTAAGCAGATACTGCCAACATTTGAGCTTACTGCAAAAGCAACAGGAAGTGGCTACAAAATTATTACAGTATTACCGTATCTATTACAGATAATTTTATGCAACTAAGATTTAATGCTACATATTTGCTTGTTTACATTTATCTCAATTGCAAATAGCTCCATGTAAGATCTGTGTTTGTGTAAGTTTTGATAAATTTTAACTTTTTATAATAGATTTGTGTATATTTTATGGTACTAAATGATAAACTAGTATCCACACATATGCATTCGTGGCATAATTTTTTCTTAATTTTTTCACTATTTCTAGGCTATGCAAGTTCGCTAAGTTTTTCAAATTGTTGCAATCTCAAAACAATTTTCCAATATGTTTATTTCAAAAAATTTGTGTATAAGTGGACCCATGCAGTTCAGATCCATATTGTTTAAGGGTCAACTGTACTTGCTAAATGTGTAGAACCGGACTGTCCATCACAACCTACTTCGATAATGGAAAAGCTTTTATTTGCACTGTCCAATACAGCAGACTCTAGCCACACGTAGCTATTGAGCACCTGAAATATGGGTAGTGAAACTGAGCAACTAAATTTTAAAGGTTATTAAATACTAATTAATTTTAGCTTAAATTTATCCAGATATGATTAGTGGCTACAGTTTAAGTCTAGAAGATCACAAAATATTAGAATGTAACAATCCACTGTTTTCTGCTACATAAGCTTTCTGTACCCCTAGCCTTTAAGTGACATTTTAAAAAGCATATTTTTGATGTTATACTATTTTCAGTCCAAGTATCTGAAGTGTTTCAAGAGAGTATATACAAATAAAAACGATTTTTTTTAAAAAAATGAAATGTCCTGAATCCAACATTACACTGGTAGAGAGTATAGGAAACAGTATCACAACCACTAGAATATTCACACAAGATCTCTTCTCTATATTGCCACACTTCAGTTCCTGATCAACCCCTACCCCAACAAAGTCCCATCCCATACTTACCCATAAATATCCATTTTAAATTGGTCCTAATATATTAAAAGTAAGTGCAACTACACACTTAACTAAATGGGTCCACCATATTCCCAAGACATTTCCCAATATTCTTTCTAGATTTTTCAAGAGCAAAATGTACCAGACTTTTCTGTATCTCCCACTCTTAGCTATCTGATGTTAGCTGCCTTTCCTAACTGTATGGTTCTTTCAGTCACAATTCTTGCATCAAATCAATTCTCCAATGGTCTGCCTTGCTCCCTCTGTTACTACTAAATCCGGAGAAATAAAATATCCAAACTACTCTTTTGGGCTCTGTGAAGTAATGCTGTCCCTGGTCTCTATTTCTGAGTTTAATCAGTAAATTATTTCATCAAGATCTTCGAAGTTCAAAAGTTCCTATCACGTATACAATCAGATTCCAAGTAACTTTTTAAGCTTTCACTAAGCAAGCTTCTAAATTCAGACTAGTAAACTAATTTAACTATCAGTCAAAAACTTGATAGACTATTTGGGAATGAGAAATGTATTTCTTTGCTACTATTTGTTTTGTTAAAAACAGAGCTTAAACAACATATGCCAAGCACTAGTGACATAAAAATAAATAAGACTCAGCCCCTGCCCTTGAGGAGGTCACAGCAAAGTAAGAGATTTATGAAAACTATAATACATAAGATGAACAATATAAAAAAACTTTGCATAAAGCACAGCAGGAACCCACCTATGGGAACAGGTTTACCTGCGTAGGAGGTCATGTCTGTCTGATTCCAATTGCAGCCTCAGAACATAGTCACCGGCGGACTCATATCTCTTACGTGAATAAAAGTGTTATCTTCACCTGAAAATCCAGTTGATTTAAGTCCCTTTCAGCTCTTGGAATTATAATTTTGTGATTAAGCTATTTTAACATCTATCTAGAAGAAACGTGGAAGTTAGGGAGCTGTTTTTATGAATGAGGAGCATACTTAAAGGTCCTACCACAGTGCCTAGCACGCCAGGGAGAATTAGATACAGATTTGCAGAAAAAAAGAACGTAAAGGCAGCTCTTATTGTGACTTCTCTCATTTCTCTCCTAATCATTAGCAAATTTTAGAATATCCGGACCACTTCCGCCCTTAATCACCCACCAGTTAAAGACACTGAGCAGCATCATTCAATCGCTCACACAAAAGTGCAAGTGCGTTCACAGCGCCAAAGAGGGGGTGGGTGGAAATCTTAAACTGCTCTTACAGGCACTGGTAACAGTTTGGGAAAATACGTCCTACAGCATCCCACGCGTAGGTGAACTTGGGCTCTCCGTGTGTTCAGTTTGGAGGACATCGACCACACACACCAATCAGCCCAGCAGTGGACGATTCTACCACCATCTTCTTCTATCTGAAATTGTTACAGCGCTTCTCCGGTCACCCCCATCGGCCTCAAAGCCAAACCTTTACGAGGACGGAGGCAGGAGAGCTAATCTGATCCTGAGGTCAGAAGACACGAGGCTGTGCAGCAGACGGCGCGGCGGACACGCGGGTGTGCAGGGCCGGGAGGGGCTGGGGTGGTGCGAGGTGACTCGGGGCCCGGAGGTCAGCTGCAGCAGCCGGGTCCCAACGCCTCGGAGGCGTGGCGGCGGGACGGCGAGCGCCCCCGTTCCGGCGGGTCCGCCGCCACCAGTGGGCGCCCCGACGGTCTGGGCCGGGGTCCGCCACGGGCTCCTTACCCGTAGTAGCGGAAGGCATTAATGATCTTCCAGAAGTGCTCACGCTCAAGCCTCTCCTCCTCCTCCTCGGTGCTGCGCGTGGCCGCCGCCGCCGCCGCCGCCGAAACCGCCGCGGCCGAGCCCCAACGCCCGGCGGAAAACTGCACTTCCACCTCCTCGCTGCCGCCACCGCCTCCTCCCCCGCAGCCCTCGGGCAGCCGGGAGGTGGGCGGCGGAGGGCGCCGCCGTCGCTGCATCGCCGCCGCGGCCCTCGGCCTGGCTCGCTTGCGTCTCGCCGCGACCGACAGCGTGGTGGCGGCTGCTTGGCCTTCCTCTAGACGGCGCCCGCCGCGGACATGCCCCCAGCTCGCAGCGCGCTCCGCCCCCGCCACCCTCAGGCCTCCATCCGCGCTGGGCTCCGCCAGGTTTTCAGCGCTCCCAGAACCAACGCGCATGCGTGTGCCTTGGTACGCGGAGGGCCCGTGCGGTCTGCGCTCATTTGCTCCCGGGCTTCGGAGACAGCGCGCTGACGTCACGACCACGCTTCCAAGGGCGGGGCCGAGGCCCCGGGGTAGGGGGCGGAGGAGGAGCTCGTAGGTGGGGTGGGGCTGGCACTGCGGTTACCTGTGCGCGGCCGCGTGGGTGGGACTTAAGAGCTTGCGAGTGCCGGATTGTTGAGCTGGAGGCTGAACGCAGTCCCAGGCAGTAGCAAGGAAGGGAAAGGCAAAAAGGAAAAGTTCGGCTTTGATGATTTTATTAGGAATTTTTATTTCAGAAAGTCTAGGAGGAACGTCTTGTATCCACCCTAATTTAAGTTGTAATTCGCTTCCTAAATGAATTCCTATTTTTAATTACTTAAGGGGGTCGGAAGTGGGCGCCGTCATCTTTTCACTCTTTTTTTTTTTTTTTTTTCCCACTCTGTCGCCCAGGCTGGAGTGCAGTGGTGCGATCTCGGCTCACTGCAACCTCTGCTTCCTGGGTTCAAGCGATTCTCCTGCCTCAGCCTCCCGAGTGGCTGGGATTACAGGCGGGCGCCACCACTCCCGGCTAATTTTAGTATTTTTAGTAGAGATGGGGTTTCACCATGTTGGCCAGGCTGGTCTGGAATTCCTGGCCTCAGGTGATCCACCCTCCTCGGCCTCCCAAATTGCTGGGATTACAGGCGTGAGCCATCGCGCCCGTCCCATCTTTCCAGTCTTTAGGGGCTTGCGGCAGTCCTAATTCCTCGTTTACTGAGGATGGCAGCAGATAAGGAAAATGCAAGGACCTTCTATCCAGCACCTGGTCTTGGGAAGACCATGACACCTACCAGCATCTAAGGGTGGCTCTTGGGAAATAACTTATTCTGGGGCCGGGCGCGGTGGATCACGCTTGTAATCCCAGCACTTTGGGAGGCCTAGGTGGGCGGATGACGAGGTCAGGATATCGAGACCATCCTGGCTTACATGGTGAAACCCCGACTCTACTAAAAACACAAAAAATTAGCCGGGCTTGGTGGCGGGCGCCTGTAGTCCCAGCTACTCCGGAGGCTGAGGCAGGAGAATGGCGTGAACCCGGGAGGCGGAGCTTGCAGTGAGCCGAGATCCCGCTAGAGCGAGACTCCGTCTCAAAAAAAAAAAAAAGAAAAAGAAATAACGTACTCTGTTCAATTTAATCCACCACCCAGCAAATGAGTCTTACAAAGTAATGATAAAAGGGAAAGATTGCTTTATTCGAGGGGTTAAATATGCCCAGTGACCACAAAGTCTGTTAAAAAGTTACAATCATATTGAAAGTGAAGTGGCTTCATATTTTCATAATTTAAATTAATAGTTGAAATAAAGGTAATGCTTAAAATGACTTAACATTTTTATATAAAAGTTTTCTAAAATGTGAGTCTATTGATAGTAATGCAGTAATACATGTTTCAAAATTCAAAAAGAAAGTGCAAAGGATTACAAATATGAATTGGAGACAGTCTTGCTCTGCTGCCCAGGCTGGAGTGCAGTGGCACGATCTCAGCTCACTGCAACTCGCCTTCCAGGCTCAAGCGATTCTCCTGCCTCAGCATCCCGAGTAGCTGGGATTACAGGCATGCGCCACCACACCTGGCTAATTTTTTGTATTTGAAAATACTGAAGTAGAGACGGGGTTTCACCATGTTGCCCAGGCTAGTCTCGAACTCAGGCAATCCACCTGCCTGGGCCTCCCAAAGTGCTGGTATTACAGGCATGAGCCACCATGCTCGGCCAAGTATGAATAATTGCTTTACCCTGTCCCTAGCCAACTATGTTTCTCTCCAGACACAATATACCAATTCCTTGCCCATTCTTCCAGATTTTCTATCTAATGTCTATTTTTCCAAACACTAATTGTTTGGAAGTTATGTATAAACTCTCATAGTAGTAGCTGTTTCTAATACTGTTCTCATGTACACATGCACACAAGTTATACATGTTGTAATTTGTTGCATGTATTGATATAGGTCTGAATGACCTAACTGATAAAGGCCAGAATGTCATGGATAAAGATAATCAGCTCCATACTTTGCAATATCCTTGGAGGTAGAATAAACATTTTCAAATTAAAGTCATGTGCAGAGGCTTGCTTGACTCTGTCTCCTAACTCGGAGTCTTAGAGTCTGTGTCATGAAGGTGCTCAACTTTAAACTCAATTGTGATCTTACAGGTGAGGAAACCAGGGAATCAGAGATATTAAGTGATCTTCATACACCCACCCACCTCTCATACCTATATTTTATCAGTATTTGTTTATGACTGTGACTGTACTTTTTATTTTTTTGACTGTACTTTTTAAATATTATGCTAGCTAACATTTGTTGAGTTAATATTTTTCAAATTGTTTTCCCAATTTATCACCTTATTTGTCCGTTAGCTCTGTGAACTAGATGTCATTATTATCTTCCTATAAGAAATGAAGAAATAGACTTAAAGAAATTAATTTTCCTGCCCAGGGACACATAAATAGCAGAGCTGAAGTTAACTCACTCATTCATTTATTCTTTTTTTTTTTTTCAACAAACGTGTTGATTGCCTTCTATGTTTCTTTGCCCTGAGCTGAAGGCAGCAGAAGCTAGAAGTACGGGCCTCTCATTCTCACTTCACCAGCTAGTAACTCCATGACCTGTATGAAACATTATGTAAAGCCTCAATTGCAATATTTCTTATATTTCTTTTTCTTTCCTTTCTTTCTTTTTTTTGCAGGGGGATGGGGTACAGAGTCTGGCTCTGTCACCCAGGCTGGAGGGCAGTGATGTGATCATGGCTTACTGAAGCCTTGATCTCCTGGCCTTAAGTGATCCTCCCACCTCAGCCTCCTGAGTAGCTGGGACAACAGGCATGCACCACCACTCTTGGCTAATGTTTTTTTAAATTTTTAATAAAGATGAGGTCTGATTATTTTGCCCAGGCTGATCTTAAACTCCTGAGCTCAAGCAATATTTCTGCCTTGGCCTCCAAAGTGCTAGGATTACAGGCATGGGCCACCAAGCCCGGCAATTGTAATATTTATAAAATAGACATATTACTCTTTTTACAGGGTCGTTGGGAGGAATAAATGAGATAAAGACTGAAAAATGCCGGTATATAGGCTCAATAAATGTTAGTTACCTTCCCTACTCTCAGTTGTCTTTAGAATAAAGTTTTAGCCTTGTTTTAAAACACTTTTCTTAGGACTTCCTTGACCTAACTTCTTTGCGGTGAGTTTCTTCCACTGATATCTTCCCAAACCATAGAGTGATTTGAGCTGAAAGATTTGGAATGTTTTTATCAGAAGGAGACCAATTAATCTCCAGGAATTAATAAGTAAAAAGCACCATCATGATTTGTTAGTTATTCTGAAGAACTGTTGGTGAAGCCCTTGAACTGCTTACATACATTTGCACACTGCTGCTGGAGATGTAACATGGTGCAGCCACTCTGGAAAAGAGTGCAAAGCAGGTTTGCTGTGCATTGGTTACCGAGTCTGGTGAGACAGAACACTCATGTGTACAAGTTACATGAAGTGAATGTATTATTTACAGCTAGGCAACAAGGGACAACCGAAGCATAGGATTCACTGTGAGCCAATCTCCCAAGACTCAGGAAAGCTGCCCCGGAAGGATGGAGTCTCATTTGTGTGTACCCCATTTGTACCACAGCTGAGTGATCCTGGAAAGCAGACCATCTTGGGTTTTATATTTTGGAGGCAACATGACATGTTGGGCTAAAATGATGAAGGACATCCTGTTTCTAGGAGGGACTGGAACAGAGCCTGGGCTGTTTCAGCCAGTCCCTCCTTATCTCAGGATATTGCATTCCTAGCACATTCTACAGTTATTCTTGAGAACTATTAATACAATTGAGAAACTGGCGAGAATTTGATCAGTCCAAGGCCACTGGGACCTGTCATGCGAAGAGTATAGTGATTTTTTTTACAAAACTGAACGTGCACTTACCATACAACCCAGCAATTGCACTCTTAGACATTTATCTCAGAGAAATGAAAACATGGACACACAAAAACCTGTAAATAAAAGTTCATAGCAGCTTTATTTGTAAAAGCCAGAAATTGAAAACAACCCAAATGTCCTTCAGCAGATGAATGGTTAAAAAAACTGTAGCTACTCAGCAATACAAAGTAATGAACTCTTGATACATGTAATAACTTGGAAGAATCTCAAAGGGATTATGCTGAATGGAAAAAAAAAAGGCAATCTCAAAGGATTACATACTGTATGATTGCATTTATTTTACTCTATTTTTATTTTTTTTAGAGACAAGGTCTCACTGTTTCACCCAGGCTGAAATGCAGTGGTGTGACAGTGGCCCAGTGCAGTCTTGAGCTCCTGGCTCAAGCGATGTTCCTGCCTCAGCCTCTGTGAGTAGCTGGGACTACAGATGTGCACCACCATACCTGACTGATTTGTTTTCTTTTGTGAGACGGGGTCTTGCTTGGTTGCCCCGGCTTGTTTTGAACTCCTGGCTTCAAGTAATACGATTACATTTATGTAGCATTTTCAAAATGGCAAAATTGTAGGGATGGGGAACAGATGATTAGTCGCTCGGGGTTGGGGGTGGTGGGGAGTAAGGGCGGTGTCTGTGTTTGTGAAAGGGTAGCTGAAGGGAAACTTGTAGTAGAACTGTCCTGTATCTTGACTACAGCAGTGGTCACACAAATCTACACACGAGATACAATTGCATAAAAATTAGGGCATTTCTGTCAGCCTACTTTGACTCAGGAGACCGCCCCACAAAATATAAAAGAAAATTTAAAAATTAATATACACACCAACCCACACGCAGATGGATACCGCACACAAATTCATCCATCTGGTGAATTTCAAATAAGGTCCATTAGTTATACCAATGTTAATTCACTAAACTGCACGCTCTATTGTCTGAACCAGGAAGACTCAACTTGTTTTCCCAGTCATACCAACAAAGTTACTCCCTTATTATATTCAAGGATGTTTCACAATCAATAAATGTTTGTAAATAAGGGCTTTGAAATGTGCAAGTCTTCTCAACTATTAATCCTAAGTATATACACATATTTTTAAACATTAACATTTAGCAGCTACTAAATATATTTTTATTAGCCTCACATTTCCCAGTTAAAAGTTTGTAATATATATTATGTTGGTTTTAACTGATCTTTTAACTGCCTTGCCTAGTAGACTGTATGTCTGAGGGCAGGAGGCATATCTGTTTTGTTCATGCCTGTATCCCCAGCATCTAACAAAGTGAGATTTTTCTATAACCACTTTTTGAAATGAATAAATGAATTTACAAGTGCCAGACACTGCACTAAACCCTGTAATATATCATTACATATAACTTAATACAATAGTGTCATCTTTTTTGTTTTTTGTTTGTTTGTTTGTTTTTAAACAAAGACTTGCTGTGCTGCCCAGGTTGGAATAGCTGGGACCCCCCCGACACACACTTTTTAAAAAACCAATGAGCACACTATAATTAAGTACCTTGTTCAAAGTCATACAGCTCTTAATAAGTAAAGCCTCAATTTGAAAGCAAGCCCAGGAAATGATTAACCACTGGATCTACTGCCTCTGCTGAAGTTGGTCTTGTCTATCTTTAAATAAGTTTCATGAAGTTGTTTTACTTTTGGAAATCTTATTAATTTGTAAGTAATTGTTTGCAGTGATTTAGCATTTTAGTTGGATAAGAAAATATATATTTTGCTGACCGAAACTGAAAGACTAGGTTGCCCACGGAGTATGTTTATAGGGAAAATAAACAATTTCTTATGCTTTATGTTAAAAATCTAGTTTATGTATCAACAATGACTCAAACTGCTGTTGAGCTAAAACCTCAAGGAAAAAGGCAAAGGCAAGTAATGGCTTTTTTCACTTAATACAAGGGCTCCCTTATAATTCTCATCATCATTCTAGGATTCATTATTTTTACTCTTGGGATTCCTCTACTAATTCTGTTCTTTATGCAAAACTGTCTTTGACTTAGAACTAGCTAGTTTTGTCTTTGTATTCTTTGTTCTAGTCCCTGGATCCACACGAAGGATATTATAATTTGCTCTTAAAATAATACGAATGCTCTCCACTATGGAGCTAGGGATATGATTCCTGTAAATGGTCACTTCATGCCTTTAGTGAGTTTTTTTATTTAAATATTTTATACAATAATTAAATTGCTTTTTGTCTTATTACTCCTGGTAACTCACAGAACACCTTTAGTGAATTTTTATATTCTTTCTTAATCACAGGAACCAGAACCCAGTTGCAGTTTTCGTATGCATGTAGTTTTAATGCTCTCAATGGTTATTCTCAAACTTGGAATAAAAATTCTATTATTGTTGTTAATGTTTGAGGGGGTGGTTAAAAAGTGAAGTGAAATGGATTTTGTGCAACTGATTAGTGCTAAGTTAGTTTACAAAGAAACATCACAGGGTATGTACTGCTAGGAATAAGTCTCTCTTTCTAGGGGTCCCATAATGATCCCTACAAAGATATCTTCCCATCCCATAACCTTTAAATCTTTTTGTTGTTGTTGGGGAACATTTCAAGTTAAAAGAATACTCTGAACTGATATTATTCAATGCTTTCCCATGCATGCTTAGGGTATTAGCCAAACAACTACACCCAAATAAAACATTTTGGGAAGATATGTATGTATGTATGTATGTATGTATGTATGTATGTATTTGAGACCAGGTCTTGCTCTGTTGCCCAGCCTGGAGTGCAGTGGCATGAATATGGCTCATTGCAGCCTTTACCTCCTGGGTTCAAGCCATCCTCCAGCCTCAGCCTCCCAAGTAGCTGGGACCACAGGCATGCAACATGATGCCCTGCTAATTGTATTTATTTTCTGTAGAGGCAAGGTCTCACTATGTTGCCCAGGCTGGCCTCTAATTCCTGGATTCAAGTGATCCTCCTATCTTAGCCTCCCAAAATGCTGAGATTAAAGGTGTGAGCCACTGTGCTTGGCTGAATTATGTATTTATTACTTCCCCAAGAAGCATCAAAATAGTAATCATGGGGGGAAATATGAGAATTTGGTTGGATTTCCTTATATTTATCTTACAGATTATTTTTGTTGTTTTAAGTTACCTTTACTGGCAAAGATGGGAGTACCACAGGATGTTCAGAGCAAAAGATTTGTGTTTTGTCTGAGACCCTCACACAAGTAAGAAAGATGCTTTCTACTTCCATCTTCACTGCAAAGCCGGTCCCCAAGATCTTGGCCTGGTTTTATCATCTGGCCCTGATGTTTTCCGAGATTATTAATAAAGGGTAAGATTGGGCTATCATATTTGAATTAGCAGAATCACTCTAACACCCTATCGTGACTCCTGTCTCTCCATTTAAAATCCTTTCAGTCTCTGGAAGGTTCCCCTCTACCCAACGCTTAATGGGTGATACCTGCAGTCCACATTTGCTACTCAAAAGTATGGACCAGCTCATTTATATCTCCTGGGATACTGTTAGGAATGCAGTATCTCAGACCTCACCTACTGAATCTGAATCTGCATTTAAACAAGATCCCCAGGTGATTCACAGGCATGTTAAAGTTTTGAAAAGCACTGCTCCAGAAACAAAACAGAACGTATACATCTCAGTCCTTTTACTGATGGATTAAAACCTCATATGGGCCAGGTGCAGTGGCTTATGCCTGTAATCCCAGCACTTTGGGAGGCCAAGGCAGGCAGATCACCTGAGGTCAGAAGTTCAAGACCAGGGCTGGCCAACATAGTGAAACCCTGTCTCTACTAAAAATAGGAAAATTAGCTGGGCATGGTGGTTCGTGCCTGTAGTCCCAGCCACTTGGGAGACTGAGGCAGGAGAATCACTTGAACCCGGGAGGTGGAGGTTGCAATGAGCCAAGATTGTGCCACTGCACTCAAGCTTGGCCAATAGAGTGAGACTTTGTCAAAAACAAACAAATAAACAAAAAAACCCCACATATGTATCGTTTTATCTGAGAACCTATGTCAGGATGCTCTCAACAACATGAACAGAACACCCAATTAAAACCAGCTGAAATAATATAGACATTTACTATGTAAAATAAAATGAAGTTTCAAGCTGTAATAACCCTAGGTTGTGTCATCGGTACCATCAAGGACCCAGTTTTCCTCATCCTTTTGCTCTGGTATTTTCAGCATATTAGTTTAGTCCCCCATGATCAAAACATGGTTGCCACAGTTCCAGGCATCACACCCAGATACGGCAAATCCAGCAAAGAAGGTGTGTTTCCTCCTATGTATGTCTCTTCTTCTGTAGGGATACTTTTCTTGGAAGCCCCCCAGCAGATTTCCCAGAAGTGCATCACATTCTAAATAATAAACAAAAAATATAGAATTACCATATCTGGCTTAGACTAAATATCATCTCCATGGTTCTGAAACACATGATACCTGATACCTAATCCAATCAAATCTCTCTCATCTCTTATCAAGAAGAAGGGTGGGACCGGGTGCGGTGGCTCACGCCTGTAATCCCAGCACTTTGGGAGGCCGAGGCGGGCGGATCACAAGGTCAGATTGAGACCATCCTGGCTAACACAGTGAAACCCTATCTCTACTAAAAATAGAAAAAAAATTAGCCAGGCGTGGTGGCAGGTACCTGTAGTCCCAGCTACTCAGGAGGCTAAGGCAGAAGAATGGCGTGAACCTGGGAGGTGGAGCTTGCAGTGAGCCGAGATCGCGCCACTGCACTCCAGCCTGGGTGACAGAGCGAGACTCCATCTCAAAAAAAAAAAAAAAAAAAAGGGTGGGCTGGGCAGAGTGTCTCACACCTGTAATTCTAGCACTTTGGAAGTCTGAGGTGGGAGGAATGCTCGGGGTCAGCAGTTTGAGATCAGCCTGGGCAACATGCAAGAAATTTAAAAATTAGCCCTAACTACTCTGGAGGCTTGAGGCAGGAGGATTACCTGAGCCCAAGAGTTCAAGGGCGCAGTGAGCTATGACTGTACTGCTGCACTCCAATCTAGGCAACAGAGAGAGACCCTGTCTTTAATAAAAAATTAAAAAATGAAACAAGAAAGGCGAACAGTGGGGTAGAGACGGGAGAGTTTGCTTCTAAGAAGACAAGTGAAAATAACTTTATCTTCATGTTTAAACAGAAAAAACCCAACTAAATCTTCTTCAAGGAATGAATTCTCTCTGATTTAATGTATACCCACACTGTAAGCATAACTAACTAAATACATGTATTTAATTAATGTTTGGCTTCAGTTTACTTTATTGTGTTCTATGCTGTATGCCAAACGAAATGCTAGTGCGTGCTTTACTTGCTAATCAATACGCTTACATAAAAATTATTTGGGGCAGGGCTTGGCATAGTCCAGTTATTGGGCCAACACTTTTTTTTTTTTTTTTTTTTTTGAGACGGAGTCTCGCTCTGTCGCCCAGGCTGGAGTGCAGTGGCGCGATCTCGGCTCACTGCAAGCTCCGCCTCCCGGGTTCACGCCATTCTCCTGCCTCAGCCTCTCCCAGTAGCTGGGACTACAGGCGTCCGCCACCACGCCCGGCTAATTTTTTTTTGTATTTTTAGTAGAGACAGGGTTTCACCATGGTCTCGATCTCCTGACCTCGTGATCCACCCGCCTCGGCCTCCCAAAGTGCTGGGATTACAAGCGTGAGCCACCGCGCCCGGCCTGGGCCAACACTTTTTAACTAATCTGCCAGCTCCAGACTTTCCTCCAGTGCCACTAGATATAGAGTGACTTCAGATTATTCTTTTTTCAATAAATAACTTTTTTTGTCCAATGTGAATTGATTATGTTACTCTTCTGATTCAAATCCCTCAATGGTGTTCCACTATTTATTGGACAGAGTCTTAAGTTCCCTCACATAACATATAATGTCCTTCCCATGTGGGCCACGGGCCATCTTTCCAGTCAATCCCATGACTTCCCTCTCAACCCCTTACCTTATCATCCCCCAAAGAGTCACTCCTTCCTCAGTTACTAAGTTTCTCACACTGCTAAAATATCTGGTTTCCCAGTAGAATGTGAACTCATTTAAGGCATAGGTTGTCCCTGTTCATAGCACTGTGCCTTGCACAGTGAGGGCAATCTGTAAACATACAATGAACATGTATAGAGCAGGCATTGACAAACTTCTATAGCAGGGATCCCCAACCCCCAGGCCATGGACCAATATCATTCAGTGGCCTGTTAGGAAATAGGACACAGGAGGTGAGTGGCGGGCAAGCAAGTGAAGCTTCTTCTGAATTTACAGCCACTTCTCATCATTCACATTGCCTCCTGAGCTTCACCTCCTCTCAGATCAGCTTTGGCATTACATTCTTTTTTTTTTTTTTTTTTTTTTTTTGAGACAGAGTCTCGCTGTGTCGCCCGGGCTGGAGTGCAGTGGCGCAATCTCGGCTCACTGCAAGCTCCGCCTCCCGGGTTCACGCCATTCTCCTGCCTCAGCCTCCGAGTAGCTGGGACTACAGGCGCCCGCCACCGCGCCCGGCTAATTTTTTGTATTTTTTAGTAGAGACGGGGTTTCACCGTGGTCTCGATCTCGTGACCTCGTGATCCGCCCGCCTCGGCCTCCCAAAGTGCTGGGATTACAAGCGTGAGCCACCGCGCCCGGCTGGCATTACATTCTTATAGGAGCATGGACCCTATTGTGTACTGCACATGTGAGGGATCTAGGTTGTGTGCTCCTTATGAGAATCTAATGCCTGATGATCTGCCACTGTCTCCCATCACCCCCAGCTGGGACTGTCTAGTTGCAGGAAAACAAGCTCAGGGCTCCCATTGATTCCACATTATGGTGAGCTGTATAATTATTTCATTATATACTACAATGTAATAATAATATAAATGAAGTGCACAATAAATGTAATGAACTTGAATCATCCCAAAATCATCCCCCTGCAACCTGGGGTCTGTGGAAAAATTGTCTTTCACGAAACAAGTCCCTGATGCCAAAAACTTGGTGACCACTGTTCTACAGAGCATCAGTGCATAAACATTTTCAGCTTTGCAGGCCATGAGACCTCTTACAACTACTCAACTCTGCTGTTATAGCATGCAAACAACCACAGAGAACACAAAGAGTGATGTGACTGCGTTTCAACAATTTTTTTTTTTTTTTAGATAGGGTCTCACTGTGTTACCCAGGCTGGAGTACAATGGCATGATACTGGCTTACTGGAGCCTCAACCTCCCAGGCCCAGGCAGTCCTCCTACTCAGCCTCCTGAGTAGCAGGGACCACAGGCATGCACCACCATGCCTAACTAATTTTGTGTATTTTTTATAAAGATGGGGTTTTGCCAGGTTGCCAAGGCTGGTCTTGAACTCCTAGACTCAAGTGATCTGCTTGCCTCTGCCTCCCAAAGTGCTGGAATTACAAGCATGAGCCATAGTGCCCGGACAATAAAACTTAAAAAACAAAACAAAACAGGTGACTGGTTGGATTTGGCCAATAGGACATAATTTGCTGACCCTAACATAGATGAATAAATGTTGACAGTAAACATGAATGCTACTGTAAATGACTTTCTCCTGTTTTCCTATACCACCTTGAGGCCTTTCTAGGCCTCAAACATCATGTCTAAATCATTCATTACTAACATATCTGCCAGATGATAGTTCTCCAGTGTCTGGGCCTATTGGCCCTTCCCCTCACTCTTTCAAAAAAAGTCTAAGAAGGAGACTATGCAACCAAGAGCCATGGCAGGATATTTCCCACATACCAGAGAGTCTGAAAGTTCACCCTAAATTTTATAGTGTAGGAACCCACCTATGGACCCCTATGTGGGTTGAATCATTTCTCTTCTTCTCAATGTCAATTAGTTAAAACTCTGGATTTAAAATGTAAAACCTTGAAGCTGGAACCATAACTAGGAATGTGTCAGAATTTTATCTTCCTAAAATCTCTAGAAAAGTCAGTGTTTCTTGGTGTTGGTGGAGGGGAGCAGTCAGTGATATTTCTTTCTCACATTTGAGGTTTCCACAGAAAGGAAGTTCAGTCAAGCAACAGTCTTTGGCTTCCTCTGTTCTTTACTCATCCTGTTTGGGAAAGGTAGAACAAGTCGTCTGATGAGTACATCTGGAAAGAATAAACTGGGCTTGCTTGGCTCAGCCCCTGACCTATTTTTTCCTCCTAGGATTACATTTGCTTACATCAAGCACAATTTCTTCTCTGTTACTCATTCCATAAAATTCTTCCTAGTTGTCCTCATTTAGTACTGCCTATCATGATGTGAGTAAGTCTGACTATTTCTGGATAGAGTTAGGAGGCTCATTTTACTCTCACATTAACATATTTCTTCCAGTGTAGCTTTATTGCCTGTGATTGAGCAGACATTTTGGCCACCATCAGTTTCTTCTTCGTCTTGTTGTTTAATCTCTTCTGAGCCCAGTGGGAAAGAGGGGAGTGTATGAAGATATCTTCTTATATTCGGTGTTCTTGATTCCCTGGCATCTGCAGCCTTACTGGCCAGGGAGAGATTGACTCTCCCCGGACTAGCTAGTTCCTAGAGATAGTCAACAACTCCTCTGTGCCTTTCATTTGTAAATTGACCACTCCAGAACTCATATCCCCCAACCACCTCCTTTATCTAACTCTTATACACAAGCCAACTTTCCCCTGTCCTAATCAACCTAGAGCCAGGTACCACGCAACTCAGGACAGTCCCTACACCCCAGAGACAGCTGAAATTATTAAAACTAAGCAATCCTACATCTTCCTTGCCTTGCCTTTTTTCTTGCCTTGCTCCTTCCTTGCCTTGCCCCTCCCCTCCCCTTCCCTCCTTTCCTTTCCCTTTCCCTCCTCTTCCTTCCCTTCCCTTCCTCTTCCCTCCCTTCCCCTTCCCTTCCCTCTCCTCCCTTGCTCTCCCCTCCCCTTCTCTTTCCTGTAGAAACGATGATAAAGGCTCATGCCCATGGTTTCCTCTTGCTTCTTCTGCCTCCTGACCGACACTGGTGCTTCCTTGTGTGGCCCTGTGTGGCGTGTTGTGCCCCCTCCCTCTTGGGAATTGTGAGTCACAAGTTATCTCTTCATTGGCAGTCATCTCATCATCTGCTGGCCTCACCATACCTAAATAATAACATCTACATTTTAAAACAAGCAGTTGTTACTGGGCCCCTCCAAAGGCCCAACAAATATCATTTTTCCCTTCGTTCCTGATGTGTTTCTTTTGAAATCAGGAAGATGGAACAGAATTATCTAAATATCTAGGTCCTGATTAGCAATAATTTGCCCAGGTTTCATTTGTTTTTGAGATTCTTACTACTGATTTCTTAAAGAAAAGTAACTTATCTTAAGAATTTATCAATCTGCATCTTAAGTATGAAACATTCTTAAGTTTTGAGAACTAAGAGAAATGTAATTCATGGTCCAAGCCCTCAGTAAACTTATGGCCCATTGGGAAAGAAAACTAGAAAATGTTAAACAGTTGAGACAATTTAGTGTTAAAACCGTATGGATTAAGGAGGGTGTAATGGGAATTGAAGAAAGGAAAGAACAGTTTGAAAGGGGCATGACAGCTAGATCTCGAAGAGTGAATTTAACTCAAAGAAGCGAAGAGGTAGGAGTACTCCTTGCAAGCCAATTCAAGTTGGTTTAAGCCAAAAGGCAAAAGGATTTATTGTTTGTAACTAAAAAGATCAGGCATAGATAGATCTAGAGGCTCAAATTATATCATCATCAGGAACTTGTCCCTTGCTATTTCTTGGCTTTCCCAAACACTATTCTTTTCTAAAAATTCTAACAGAAGCTCTAGGCAGGGCCGGATTGGACCAAGTTGCATCTTGCGCCCTTCACTGACTCAAGTGCTGTAACCAAGGGACTGAGGTGCTCTGATTGGCCAGGTTTCGGTCACATGCTACCCTAGAGCTGGCTGCGGAGTCAGCCGTATCCAAATTTATGGACTGTAAGTAAGGGTCTGATGGTTCCCCCTCAAAATGCTGAGAAATATTACCAAAAGGTAAAACTGATTCTGGACAGCAAAATACAACCATCTGTGGTGTAGTGGAAGAATAACAACATGAGCAAGGAGGAAAGGAAAGCAAAGACCTGTCTCATTATAAACCATGTGAAGAAGCCGAAGAAACCACATTCAATAATTCAGATGGTATAAAACTATTAGGAACTTACAAGTCAGACCAAAAGTTTGGATAAATCACTAAGCAATGGAGACTGTGTTTTAGATTCTGAAGCACTAGAGTCATATGATGAAAGTAGTAGTATAGAATGATTCATTAGACAAGAGCCAGGGGATTAACTGTCATCAAGAAGACCCAGATGAGAAAATTGCTTAAAGAATCCTGAAATGGCATGATAAAGGTTTAGGCTAGACAATAATAGCAAAGGGAAGAGATTAAAGCAAAAATCCAGATAATATTTTCAAAGAAAAGACAAAGTTGAATATAGGGGATGAATAAGGGGAAAAATCAAAAGAGATGCCGGAGGCTGTCGCTAGAGTTACAAAGGCATTACTATTAGAAATTTATAAGGAGAGTAAGTTTCCCCTTCTTCTGATGCCTCCTGCCCCACAGGCCTGCTCTCTTGTCCTCTGATTTCTATCAAATCTAGCAGACTGAATTAAGACTGCTAGGGGTTCTAATGACTGAAAGATTATGGCCTCCCACCTCCATCACTGTATGTGATTCCAAATAAAAATACTAATTGTCAGGCCCAGCGTGGTGCTTCATGGCTATATTCCCAAACCTTTGGGGGTCTGAGGTGAGAGGATCGCTTGAACTGAGGAGTTCAAGACCAGCCTGAACAACATAGCAAGATCTCATCTCTACAAAAAGTTTAAAAAATTAGCCAGGCACTGTGACATGCATCTATAATCCCAGCTACTTGGGAGACTGAGGTGGCAGCATCCCTTAAGCCCAGGAGTTTGAGGTTGCAGTGAGTTCTGTTGGCATCCCTGTACTCCAGCCTGGGTGACAGAGTGAGACTCTGCCTCTAAAAACAACAGCAACAACAACTACTAAATGGTCAAGGAAGTCCAACAGGCATGATTTCTCACATGATGCTACCATGATGCTTTGCTTACAGGTGCATATATGATATTTCATAATTTTTTTCTAACTAGAAATTGACTTGCTGCTGATACACTAATTTAGGTAATCCATCACTACTTTTTTTTTTGAGACAGAGTTTCACTCTTGTTGCCCAGGCTGAGTGCAATGGCACGATCTTGGTTCACCGCAACCTCCGCCTCCCGGGTTCAAGCGATTCTCCTGCTTCAGCCTCCCAAGTAGCTGGGATTACAGGCATGAGCCACCACGCCTGGCTAATTTTGTATTTTTAGTAGAGATGGGGTTTCTCCATGTTGGTCAGGCTGGTCTTGAACTCTCGATCTCAGGTGATCCACCCACCTTGGCCTCCCAAAGTGCTGGGATTACAGGCGTGAGCCACCACGCCTGGCCATTACTTTTTTTTTTTTTTGAGACACAGTCTCTCTGTGTTGCCCAGGCTGGAGTGCAGTGGTGTGATCTCGGCTCAGTGCAACCTCTGCCTCCCAGACTCAAGTGATTCTCCTGCCTCAGCCTCCCGGGTAGCTGGTACTAAAGGTGGGTGCCACCATACCTGGCTAATTTTTGTATTTTTAGTAGAGAAGGTTTTCACAACATTGGCCAGGCTGGTCTCAAACTTCTGACCTCAGGTGATCCACCTGCCTTGGCCTCCCAAAGTGATGCGATTACAGGCGTGAGCCACCGTGCCCGGCCTCATCACTACTTTTATTGTCATTATTTTTCACTCACAGGTTGGAAACATGTTTTTAGACTATAGATGTTTTGTGTGTGTGTGTGTGTGTGTGTTTTAAGGCAACTTTTAAAATGGTGCTTGAATACTACAGAATTTTTTTTTTTTTTTTTTTTTTTTTTAGACAGGCTCTTACTCCCATCACCCAGGCTGGAGTGCAGTGGTGCAATCATGGCTCACTCCAGCCTCGACTTCCCAAATTCAGGTGATCCTCCCACCTCAGCCTCCCGAGTAGCCTCCCAGTGTACCACAGGCACACACCACCACACCTGGCTAATTTTTAGTGTTTTTAGTCTTGAACTCCTGGGCTCAAGCCATCCACCTGCCTTGGCCTCCCAAACTGCTGGGATTACAGGCATGAGCCACTGCGTCCAGCCTGTGGCTGAAATTATTTACAACTTGTGGCTGTTAAAAAAGTGTATCGAGGCTAGGCGCGGTGGCTCACGCCTGTAATCCCAGCACTTTAGGAGGCTGAGACAGGCGGATCACGAGGTCAAGAGATTGAGACCAACCTGGCCAACAGGGTGAAACCCTGTCTCTACTAAAAATACAAAAATTAGCTGGGCGTGGTGGTGCGCACCTGTAGTCCCAGCTACTCAGTAGGCTGAGGCAAGAGAATCACTTGAACCTGGGAGGTGGAGGTTGCAGTGTGCTGAGATCGTGCTACTGCACTCCAGCATGGCAACAGAGCAAGACTCTGTCTCAAAAAAAAAAAAAAAAAGCGTATCTATCTAGGTCGAGTGCAGTGGCTCACACCTGTAATCCCAGCACTTCGGGAGGCTGAGATGAGTAGATCACTTGAGGTCAGGAGTTCGAGACCAGCTTGGCCAACTTGGTGAAACCCCATCTCTACTAAAAATACAAAAATTAGCCAGGCATAGTGGTGCTTGTCTGTAATTCCAGCTACTAGGGAGGCTGAGGCAGGAGAATCGCTTGAGCCTGTGAGGCGGAGGTTGCAGGGAGCCGAGATCACACCACTGTACTCCAGCCTGGGTGACAGAGTGACAGCCTGCCCGCCCCCCACACACATATATCTACCTAATTTTAGTAATTAAACTATTTGATAGGGATATCAGTTATATATAGGCAGAAGGAAGAAAAGAGAGAGAAAATGAAAGATGAAAAGTCCATCAGGTAAAGACGTCTTCAGACTGGGAGAGGGCTGGCATTGGCACTCGGACAAATATATTCATCTTTCCTTCCTAGTTTCCCTTCTCTGGGCACTAGATCAGAAGGATAGATTCTTCATTTTAGGAAACTAAAGTGATTAGATGATTTGGTGGATAGAATGTAGAGAATGTAAGAGTGAGCAAAGAAGTAAAGTCTACAACAAAAAAAGAAAGCTGAGTGCCAGCTCACAATTTCAAAACTATTGGTTACTGGATTACTGGAACACGCATTAGCGCAGTATCCAAAGAACTATAAGCCAACAGCTGTACTTGAATGTCTTACCCTTAGCCTTCCACTGCTACAAATTTTAGACTTTTGTTTACATCTTTAAATAATAATAACTAATATGTAAAGGCCATGTGTCCTGTGCCAGATTACTGTGATAAATGTAAAGTGTAGGTTAAAAAATTTAATCTTCAAAGCAACTTTATAAAGCAAGTTTGTCATTATCTCTGTTTTACAGACAAGGTGACTAAGTCTCAAGACTTAGCTTCTTGAAATCACACAGCCAGATTTGATTCTGTTCTAAATGATGGACACCAAAGTTCTGCATTTTATTATTACATTATACTCTTTTCCAAATACACAGAGAAATACTGAAATTTCTTTTCTCAGGGTGACAATGTTCTAATCTGAAAACCAGGATTTTTATTGCTAAAGAAGAAGGGGCAGATGGAAATTGGGAGGGCTTCTCTGCCACATCCAATAAATTAGCACAATCATTTTTTCCTGTAGTGCTGGAACAGACCACTGTTTCTTCAGTTGAGTGCCAGATAAAGTAACTGACTTGTAATTAGGCATCACATTCTCTCAAGAGTCAAACCACATTTAGCACAGTGGGATGTTCATACTATATGTGCATTTGGGGGAGCTGATGGTTTGTCTTGTAAATTCACATCTCATCTCATGTACCTGCTAGGCATGCGTTCATATTCTCTCCAACGCTCCCCGCCCCTCTATCTGTCTCTGTTTCTCACTCTCTCTCTCTCTCTTTCCTCTAAGCCTATATAGTTGATTAGAATTTGATGCAATGGGATGTGCTTTTTTTTCCTGCTCTCTTTTCCATCACCTTGTGAAATAATTTCAGACTTTAGGAAAGTTCTAAGAGCAGTACAGAGGTTCTTCATATCATTTTCACCCAGCTTCCTCTGTCAACATTTTGCTTGATGATATACAATGATCAAAACTAAAACATTGGTACCATAGCACTACTACAGCATTTATTTGCACTTCACCAGTTTTCCCACTAAGGTTCATTTACTGTTCCAGAATACAATCCAGGATCTGGCATTGCCTTTAATTGTTGTGCCTACTTAGTCTTCTCCAGTCTGTGACAGTTCTTCAGTCTTTTTCTTTCATGACCTTGACACTTTGGAAGAGTACCGGTCATTTGTCTCATAGAAGGTTTCTTAATTTGGGTTTATCTGCTGTTTTCTCATAATTAGATCAAGGGTACACATTTTCAGCAATAATACTATAAAAGTAGTGTACCCTTCCCAGTGTACACATTAGAGGGTACATGACAGAAATGGCATATTTTTAGTCAAATGAGTGGCATGATACAATTCACAATTTACAATAAAAAGACAACTCAGGCAGCTATGTGCAGGGTAGACTGGAAAGAGGAAGATTACTGTCAAAGCCACCAGTTAAGAGGCTGTTGTAATAAACTAGACAGGGAATGAGCAAAGGTGCTCTGAACAAAGGCTGTAGTTGCAGAGACAAATGAAAGTCTGAATATGAGATTTCTGAAGTAAAAATAATAGGATCTGGGGGCTGTTTCCATGAGTGGAGTGAAGAGAGAGAGGAAGTGAGGGTAATTACTGCGATATTAGTTAGATGGTTGACTCCATTGTCAATTGGTGGCCAAGATCTTTGTAATTTAGATTCCTTAGTAAGATTTTAAAATAATTTACTAATGTGTGGCTGCCTCCACTTTTGTGATAAAGGGAGGGGATGGGGAAGAGATGCTGAGCAATTTACTGATTCTTGTTTTCAAGTTCCAGGTTTGGAAATTCAGTATCTTTGGTTTATACCTATGAGTGAGGACCAGGTAGAAGTACCAGCATCTCATCATTGCTCTCATTTTCTCTGGGTAAAAGATAAATTGACATGTACTTTAAAAATATTTGTTGAGCGCCTGTAGTCCCAGCTACTCGGGAGGCTGAGGCAGGAGAATGGCGTGAACCCAGGAGGTGGAGATTGCAGTGAGCCGAGATCGTGCCACGGTACTCCAGCCTGGATGAAAGAGTGAGACTCCATCTCAAAAAAAAAAAAAATTATATATATATATATATATATATTTGTTGAATGTTGTATGAAAAAAATAGTACATCTGAGTCGGGGCTGGCAACAGAATGTCATGGGAGCAGTTGTAAATTGTTCCACAGCCAAGGAGTCTTCCACTTAAATTACCTCTGGTCTTCCCCTGGAACACTGAAGCCAAGGTGGATATTCAAGAGTAAAGTAATGAAAATTAATCTTTTTTGCTCATTTCTCTATTAGAAATAGAGGGGAGATAAAACTCTTAAATTTCCTTAATTTTGGAGAAGCCTACCTGAGCTCTCATTGACCTAAAAACTGGACCTAAAGCTAACAATGTATCATGAAAGGAAGAAGGAAATGTAGCCGATTTGAAAGCAGTGGGTTATCATTACATGTCAAATATCTACATCCCCAAATAAAACAGGTTTTTAACATGGGGCTGCATATCAGAATCATCTGCAGAGCTTTTAAACCATACAGATGCCCAGGACCCATCCCAAGCAATTCTGATGCAGTAGGTGTGTTATTCAGAATATCTTTGGTTGGGAGTGGCAGAGAGCAATTCAAATCAGCCTCAGCCAACAATTTGAAGGGAGTCGTGTATTAGTTATCTAACACTGCATGGCAAGTTACCCAAAGCTTAGCAGCTTAAAACACAGTCACCTTGTACTGTTTCTTTGGTCAGGAGTTTGGGAGTGACTTAGCTGGTGATTCTACCTCTGGGCCTCTCACAAAGTTGAAATGAAGGTGTCAGCTGAGCTTCAGTCATCTGAAGGCTTGACTGGAGTTGGAGGACCTACTTCTGAGATGGTGCCTGTCACATGGCTGGCAAGCTGGTGCTGGCTCTTGGCAGGTGGTCCTGCTGTTTTGCCATATGGGTTTTTGCACAGAATAGCTTGAGTATTCTCACAATGGGTTGGCTGATTTTTCCCAGAGCGAGCAATCCAAGAGAGCAAGGCAGAGCAGCTCAATACAGTTTTACAGCTGGGATTCAGGAGTGTTCACATAGGAGAAGGTGGGTGGTATGCATAGGTTGGATGATCTAATGTTGCAAAGGCTGAGGGCCACCCTTATACGGAGTTTTAGGTACTAAGAGAAAATATACCACATGTTCCACTGTACCCATTTGTTTTTTAATAAAGTGAAAATAATTAAATAATTAAAATGAATATCAAAGGAAGCCTTGAAGAGGAAAGAATAATACTTTTTAAAACTCCAAGGTTATGGATGACTGCCTTTAGCCATGGTGATAGGCTTAGCTCTGTCTTTTAACCTTTAACATCTTTAATATTTGCAGAACCCTTTAGAGTTTCTCAGGTGATTTCATAACTTGTTATTTGAATTTAAGAACAAATCTTAGGTTTGTAGGATGGAATGAGGAGAGTTGGGATTGAAAGATGGAGCTAATAATAGTGAACACCCACCAGGTGCCAGGCACTTGGCTGGATGATTTATATTCATGAACTCTTTAAATAAAATACCATGAAGTAGAAATGAATAATTTTAATTTTGAGGGAGGCTCAGCTTCCTTAGGCTTGGGGAGGTTAAATGACATCCTCGTGGCCAAGCATCAGAGTCGGGCTGAGAACCCAGCTTTCCCAGTCCCATGTGCTTTCAACCCAGCTGCTTCATTTTTCAGCATGACCAGCCATTGCTGTCACTTCCCTTATGTTCCATCCCTGACTTCCTCTTCTTCTTCTGGCAGCAAAGGACTCCCCAAAAGACAGAGGACCCTGCAAATGTAGACTGTTCCATGGTGGGCACGTCTATGCAAGTTTGCCGCCAAAGTCCAAGGAAGTTGGGAGGCCAAAGGAATAGGCTGATGAATTCCATTTCTTAGAAAAAAAACATCTAGGCTGGGTGTGGTGGCTCACGCCTGTAATCCCAACACTTTGGGAGGCTGAGGCAGGTGGATCACCTGAGGTCAGGAGTTCAAGACCAGCCTGGCCAACATGGTGAAACCTCCTTTCAACTAAAAATACAGAAAATTAGCTGGGTGTGATGGCAGGAGCCTCTAATCCCAGCTACTCAGGAGGCTGAGGCAGTAGAATCTCTTGCTCCCGGAGGCAGAGATTGCAGTGAGCTGAGATCGTGCCATTGCACTCCAGCCTGGGAAACAAGAGCAAAATTCTGTCTCAAAAAAAAAAAAAAAAAAAACATATTTAATAAGGACTTAGGAACAGAAGCCATGTCTGTGTCTTGGGCAGAGGCAAAACAAGATGGTGGATTCCTGTGCAATTACCCCCCAGACCCAGAGCTCATATTCCTTAGGGAAAGAGTGGTTCAGAAGGGATGTATAGGACAATCGAAGTATGATAACACCAAGATTGTTTGATCTAAGGGCAGGATCTATGGTATGTACCTGCTCTTACATAGGGACAGTAGATAAACTGAAAATCTTAGAGGCCTTCTCGGACCTGGGGTTAATCAGAAGCCAACATGGTGGATTAGACATCGAAGATGGAATTGCTTTGGCCTCCACACAGGTCCAGACTTACTATGCCCTAAAAAATTTTTTTCCTTTTGTTTTGGTAACTGCCTTATTGCAAGCCTATTGGAAAGAAAAAAAGAGAGACAGAGAGAGAGAGAGAAGGAAGTATATTGGATTGGAAAGGATAAGTAGTTCACAATTTATACTGAAATAAACCAAAAAAGTCTGTCTCTAACACTGACTACTTGAGTGGCCTCAAATAACATCTTGGTGCCCCATTTTCCTTTGTTGTCAAGTGTAGTAACACTTCTTAGGGTTGCCCTACCTTTCATGGATATAGTAGAATAGGTGGCATGAATGGTGGAAAGCATTTTGTGTTCCTATAGGTATTTGGGTGAAATAAATCATTTTCAGGCAGTTTATATTATCTCTATTACTAATGTCTCAAGCTTTTTAATCACTCTTTTACCTTACAAATATGCTTAAACATGATTTGAGTCAAAGTTTCCAACTGCAAGAAGTAAACATTACTTCTTCACATGGTTTGTGGCTTACTAAAAGCAATAATAGTAATAGCTGGGCATGGTGGTTCACGCCTGTAATGCCAGCATTTTGGGAGGTCAAGGTGGGTGAATCACTTGAGGTAGGAGTTTGAGACCAGCCTGGCCAACATGGTGAAACCCCATTCCTACTAAAAATACAAAATTAGCTGGGGGTGGCAGCAGGTACCTGTAGTCCCAGCTACTCTGGAGGCTGAGGCACAAGAATCTGTTGAGCCTGGGAGGTGGAGGTTGCAGTGAGCTGAGATTGCACCACTGCATTCCACCCTGGGCAACAGAGTGAGACTCCAACTCAAAAAGAAAAGAAAAGTAATAATAATAATAATAATACCTGAGATTATCCAATACAGATGTCAACTTTCAACTTTCCCACCAAATGAATCTGCTATTTCTAGCAGCTGTAGACCAGCTGAACAACATGTCCTAAATCCAGTATTATCAGGGTGATCATAGGCGAGAACAAGGGACCTTCTTTTCTGAGCCTTGCAGCACCTCTGCAGGACAGTAAGGACCACATAAAAATAGAGGTCTGGTGGAGCTCTCATCTTACATGCCCCACCTATCTAGGACCCGCAAACACTCAGCCAGTCATATCCTCAGTGAAGTCTGTGGAGCCCTAATTAGGGAAAAGGAGTCAAGCTAGTGGGAGCAGAGGAAAGCAAAAAGAAAAAGCAGATAAGCTCTAAGTCTGCCTTTCTTCACAATCCAGGACACATAACCCTCCTGCGCAAATAACTCACAATCTTCCTGTGCCCAGACCCTTGGCTGATAGAAAAATGCAAGTTAGCTCACTGCAGCCTTGGCATTATCAGTACTGCATGTAACTCTCTCCAGCACAAGTACTGTCCTATAAAATCCCCAGCAAGCCTTTGTCTCCTTGCAGTCAGCTCCTCTCTTGCTGACTTGCCCATTCCTTCCTTGCAACATATTTTCATACTTTCTCTAATAAATCTACCTTTCTTTATCTATAACTGTCTTGGTAAACTCTTCTTACCACCCACATCACCAACCCCATAGTTGGCTTTCACTCACGAGAAAATCTTATTCTTCTGACACTATCATTTTACTCCTGCCAATCTGATAGACAGTCACTTCTGCCATTAGAGTCCAGTGGTTAAGAGCATGGACTCTGAAGTCAAATTTGAATTTGGCGCTGCCAATACTTGTGTGGCCTTGGTCAAGTTACTTAACATCTTTGTGCCTCATTTTCCTCATCTGAAAAGTAAAAATATCTCCTAATAGAGGTTTTTCTGTTTGTTTTGTTTTTGTTTGCTTTTTGTTTTGTTTTGTTTTGTTTTTGAGATGGAGTCTCACTCTGTCGCCCAGGCTGGAGTGCAGTGGCACGATCCTAATAGAATTTTATGAGCATTAAATGAGATCTATGTAGGGAGCTTAGAATGGTAGCTGGTATGTGATAAGCACTCTACAAGTTATAGCTATTTGTGGTATAACTTGAGATACAGCTACTTGAAGTATAACCTGAGTTACCTCCTCAGAACTTCAAGACTCAGGTAAATGGCTGTTTAAGTAGAAAGTCTAATAAGCATTCACAGGCTGGGTGTGGTGGCTCACGCCTCTAATCCCAGAACTTTGGGACACCGAGGCGAGTAGATCACTCCAGGCCAGGAGTTCGAGACCAGCCTGGCCAACATGGCGAAACCCCATCTCTACTAAAAATACAAAAGTTAGCCGGGTGTGGTGGCATAAACGTGTAGTCCCAGCTACTTGGGAGGCTGAGGCACAAGAATCACTTGAACCCAGGGGGCAGAGGTTGCAGTGAGCTGAGATTGAGCCATTGCACTCCAGCCTGGGCAACAGAGCGACACTGTCTCAAAAAAAAAAAAAAAAAAAAAAAAGCAGCATAGATGGAGAAGACATGAAGATCAGCATAGACCTAAATGAAATAGCATTAAGTACTGATATCATCAATCTTTGATGCCTTTGTGCTTTATTCTACTATATCCATCCACCATGTGTAAAATAGGAAGAGGTTACAAAAACGTGAGTATCAGGATAAGCGAGTCTCTACAGAGTTCCTGCTGGGTCTCTCTTTTGCCTGGAGAAAGCAGCAACTCACTCATGGAGATAAGTTCAAGGAGTGTCTTGAATTGAGTAGCTACAGATTCCAGGTACTCCTCAATTAGCCTCCTGTGATAACACAATTAAGTGAGCACACTTAAGAACTCACTATTTGGGCCATGCAAACTTGGGTTCCAAATCTGGCTCTAAAACTTGCAAGCCATGAGATTTTGTGTAGTTACTTTACCACTCAAAGCCTCAAGTTTATTATGGTTGTTATAATGA
The DNA here is from genome assembly GCF_028878055.3 of Symphalangus syndactylus. Taxonomy (NCBI): domain Eukaryota; kingdom Metazoa; phylum Chordata; class Mammalia; order Primates; family Hylobatidae; genus Symphalangus; species Symphalangus syndactylus. The sequence goes on along the minus strand of NC_072425.2, from coordinate 69,372,916 downwards.
TTAAATAATGTATGTAAAGTGTTGTCAAAATATACTTTCCAAAAGTTGAAAATATGACTCTCATACCAATATAAAGAGAACATGACTCAAAGATTCATTCACTTAACCTGGCAAGATGGTAAATCTTGTTCAAAGAGAATTGGAGGCAGCAAAGTATTCGTGGTGGCTGAAAGAAGAGTGTTTGAATAAGATCATCAATTTGATACAAAACGTTAATGTATAGAGCAATAAAACAGTAACTTTTAGAATGATCTTTTCTACCAAAAAAGTCATTTGCATCTCTACTGGACAAATTTAATTTGTATCACAATCAACAGTTCTCAAGTGGGGATGATTTTGCCCTCCAGGGGACACTTGGCAATGTTTGAAGGTATTTTTGATTGTCACAACTCTGTTGGAGGTAGGGGAGGCGGGTGCTACTAGCATCTAGTGGGTAGAGAACAAGGATGATACTAAACATCCTTTGATGCACAGGACAGCCTCCCACAAAAGAACTATCCAGCCCCAAATGCCAACAGTGCTGAGGTTGAGAAACCCAGGCTGTCAGCTTCTGCAAGTTAATATCTACCTTTATGAGATTTAAAATATGCTAATTAAGAGAAAACACCAAGTGAAAGGTACACACTCATGAAGAATTTGATAACCATTGGGCAAGTTGGTTAGACAATGCTCAGATAACCCTGAAAAGACCTCTTTTGCTTATTTCCAAGTTTTAGAAAATTTTCTTTTTTTTTTTTTTTGAGATGGAGTCTTGCTGTGTCACCCAGGCTGAAGTACAGTGGCACCATCTCAGCTCACTGCAACCTCTGCCTCATAGGTTCAAGAGATTCTGCTGCCTCAGCCTTCTGAGTACCTGAGATTATAGGCACCCGCTACCACACCCAGCTAATTTTCTTTTCTGTATTTGTAGTAGAGATGGGTTTTCTCCTGTTGGCCATGCTGGTCTTGAACTCCTCACCTCAAGTGATCTGGCTGCCTTGGCCTCCCAAAGTGCTGGGATTACAGGTGTGAGCCACCACGCCAGACCCCAAATTTTAGAAAATGTTCTTGACAGCACTTGACACAGTACCTAGTCCATGATAGGTGCTGAGTAAATGTTAGTTATTACTATAAATTTAGAGGCCACTAGGTAGAAGGCCAAATTTCCATTCAATAAAATAAGCACATTATTAGACTGGAGTCTGTGAAGAGCACTACAGTGGCTGTAGCACTGTCGGAAATTATTTTTGTTAGATTATTCCATCATAGTTGCTTTAAGGTTTTAAGAAAGTCCTTCAGTATAACCTTCAGACTAACAGATGGTAGATCATGGCTAAAAAGCAAGCCATATTTTAAAATTATCTTGAAATCCTGGACTCAAAAAAACCAAGCCCCTCTTTCTGCCTGAGAAACTGTACCCTCAAATTGAGGGTATCCAACGTATCCTTAGGAAACCCGTTGACTGTCTGATGTAGAACAAGTATGGTAAGGTAAAATTTCAGGACTGCAGTCTGTGGCACTTGTGATTGGCCAAAATGTTTTTACTCTATGGGCAAATGGTATGTGCATTGAATCTGAGAAGTAAGAGGTGGCAAAAGTTTTTTTTTTTTAAAGGAAAGGACAGCCACACAGTTGCCCAAGTCCATCTTCTATAAATCAGTTGGATAGTACACCCAGTAGTTGTCTTAGTCTGGGTCCAATCAGGAGAGAAAAGTCACTCAATAATAAGGTGAACAGGAAGTTTAATATAAAGAATTATATAGGCCGGGCAAGGTGGCTCACGGCTGTAATCCCAGCACTTTGGGGGGCCGAGGTGGGTGGATCACTTGAGGTCAGGAGTTTGAGACCAGCTTGGTCAACATGGCAAAACCCTGTCTCTACTCAAAATACAAAAATTAGCCATGTGTGGTGGCCCACACCTATAATCCCAGCTACTCTGGAGGCTGAGACATGAGAATCACTTGAGCCCGAGAGGCAGAGGTTGCAGTGAGCTGAGATTGTGCCACTATACTCCAGCCTGAGTGACAAGAGGGAGACTCTGCATCAAAAAACCAAACAACAATGAAAATAACGATATAAATTCTTTCTATAAAATAAATATAATTATTTTTAAAAATCTAATAGATAATTGTTTATATAAATTTAATAATAAACAGATAATAAATTTTATGTAAATGTGTAAAATATATTTTAAATAGATTTATTTAAATCTTCTTAAATAGGTAAAATACAAAGCATTCGTGCTTTAAAAAGAGCTGTAGAAAAATATAAAACATAAAAATACAATATATAGATACACATAAACAATTTAATAAATATAATTAGATATATAAAATACATACAAAGGATTGGCTAGTAAGAAGTAAACAGGGGACTCTAAGAAGAGATAAAAGAACAGCTGTCTGGGTGCAGTGGCTCACGCCTGTAATCCTAGCACTTTGGGAGGTCGAGGCAGGTGGATTATCTGAGGTCAGGAGTTCAAAACCAGCCCGGCCAACATGGTGAAACCTCATCTCTACTAAAAATAAAACAATTAGCCGGGTGTGGTGGCACATGCCTGTAATCCCAGCTACTTGGGAGGCTGAGGCAGGAGAATCACTTGAACCTGGGTGGCAGAGATTGCAGTGAGCCAAGATTGCGCTATTGCACTCCAGCTGGGGTGACAGAGTGAAGACTCTGTCTCCAGAAAAAAAACTTAACAGCCACTGAAGGAAGAACCTTGGTAGGAAGGAGAGCCAGACCTTGTTGGAGAGGGCACTAAAGAAAGTAGCTCTGGTGCCATGTTGGCATAATTTGCTGGAAATCTATTCTCTGGAATTTTGGGGAAATCTGCCCTCTGGGGTGCCATGGAAAAGCTGCTCATGGGGAGGTGTTTCTCTATAGGGGCTCCACTGCAGCAGCTGGCCCTGGGGTGCTGCTCTCTGCCCTGCATTGCAGGAACTGAAAGCTGGGCAAGTCATGCTTGCTGCAGTCACCTGGCAAGCAAGCACATAGGAACCAAAAGGCAAAACCTCCTCCTGCAGTGTCTCTCCAGTGCCTTCTACTGACAATGCTCAACACTATGCCACTTGGCAAAAGAAAAAATATTTAAAGGGCCCAGATTCATTTTCACAGATGAGGCAAAAAGGGAGAATTTGAAACTAAATGTCAGTAAAATCAATAACTGGTATAAGAACGATTCTGCAATATTTTAGGGGCTGATGACACCGATAATTTCAGGCTTTTAGTATCCAAATAACAATTCAGTGTGGCCCCTTCAGAGCCTAGAAACTGCTATTTGTCCACTAGAGAGCCAGAATTCTGAAAGTGTGGTCCCTGGGTAATGAATATCAACATCTAGCTAGAAACATGCTAGAAATGCAAATTTTAGGGCCCTATCCCAAACCTACTGAATCAGAAACTCTGGCGTTGGGGACTAGCAATCTACGTTTTAACAAGCTCTCCAAGTTATTCTGACACATGCTAAGGTTTGGAAACCACTGCCATATGCAAGAAGTTCCAGGAATCTGCTTGTGCAAGCTTGACAGGAAGAGTCAATAGGATTTCTTTGTATGAGTTTTAGTTTCTCTCTTTTTTTTTTTTTTTCCAGAGACAAGGTCACTGTCACCCAGGCTGGAGTGCAATGGCATAATCGTAGCTCACTGCAGCCTCAAATTCCTGGGCTCCAGTTATCCTCCTGCCTCAGCCTCCTATGTAGCTAGGGCTACAGACACAAGGCACCATATACGGCTAATTTTTATTTTTTTTGTAGAGACAGGGTCTCACTATATTGCCAGGCTAGTCCCAAACTCCCAGCCTCAAGTGATCCTCCCACCACCGCCTCCCAAACCCTGGAATTACAGGCATGAGCCACCACAACCAGCCTAGTCTCTATTTCTTTTTCTTTTTTTTTTTCATTTTTGAGACAAGGTCTTGCTCTGTCACCCAGGCTGGAGTGCAGTGGCACAAGCACAGCTCACTGTAGCCTTGACCTCCTGGGTTCAAGCAATTCTCTCATCTCAGCTTCCTGAACACCCAGCCTAGTCTTTATTTCTAATCTTGAAGAAGACAACCTAACTTTTCTAGGATCTGGAAGTGGAATGTATTCCTATGTCTCTGCTTTTGCATTTCTGGACTCAGGAGCATGAATGCATCAGATATGCTCACTGTGGTAAGAAGTTTTGCTTTTGATGTTCTCTTATCTGCATGTCATGCTACCCTGATTAGGACCCAAAAGCTGCTGTTGCAATATTCATCTATTTCTGTGTGGGCACAGGAGAGTAAAGGAGAGTAATGCCTTTTCTGCCTTGTCCATATGTTTTCAGCTATATCACCTTTTATGATCTGGCCTAAGAAGTCACATAGCTCACTTCTACCATAGCTGTGTTTTTTTTTTTTTTTTTTTGAGATGGTGTCTCACTCTGTTGCTCAGGCTGGAGTGCAGTGGCATGATCTCTGCTCACTGCAACCTCTGCCTCCCAGGTTCTCAGATTCTCCTGTCTCAGCCTCCTGAGTAGCTGGGACTACAGGTACATGCCGTCAGGCCTGGCTAATTTTTGTATATTTAGTAGATATGGAGTTTCACCATATTGGACAGGCTGGTCTCGAACTCCTGACCTCAGGTGATCCACCTGCCTCGGCCTCCCAAAGTGCTGGGATTACAGGCAAGAGCCACTGCACCCAGCCTGCTTTTTCTGAACTCCCCACCATTGATGGCATATTGAAAGAACAGCTAGAGCCACAAACCACAGGTCAACACAGCCAGATAGTGGCATGGAGCTCCAGGACCTCACCACTGTTCCTTACCCCATGGATAACCTCATGAGATGGCTTGCATCCTTGACTAGGCTCCAAAAGTGCAGAACAGAAAGCTTCATTTTGCCCTGACAGAGCTCTTGCCTTTCCAGGCTCCTTGATTTGCTCCCTTAAAATAGGGAAAGAGAGATGATGTATTCTAGCAGGCTACTTTTCTGCCATTCTTTATGTTGGGAACAAGTCCCCCGAAATCTGGCCATAAACTGGCCCCCAAACTGGCCATAAACAAAATCTCTGCAGCACTGTGACATGTTCATGATGGCCATAAAGCACACGCTGGAAGGTTGTGGGTTTACTGGAATGAGGGCAAGGAACACCTGGCCCACCCAGGGCAGAAAACCGCTTAAAGGCATTTTTAAGCCACAAACAATAGCATGAGCGATCTGTGCCTTAAGGACATGCTCCTGCTGCGGTTAACTAGCCCAACCTATTCCTTTAAATCAGCCCATCCCTTCGTTTCCCATAAGGGATACTTTTAGTTAATTTAATATCTATAGAAACAATGCTAATGACTGGCTTGCTGTTAATAAATACGTGGGCTTTGAGACCCCTGATTTCCCACTGCACACCTCTATATTTCTGTGTGTGTGTCTTTAATTCCTCTAGTGCCGCTGGGTTAGGGTCTTCCCGACTGAGCTGGTCTCGGCACTTTGTCTAAAATGAAAAATGTATGTGTGCATGCTTGTATGATGTCAGGATTGTGGACTTGTCCTGTCATCAGGTAGTTGCATGGTGTTGGACAGCTTTAGTTTCAATTTCAACACTGAGATATAGAGTGTTGGACTAATACCTCAACATTTTGTGACTGTAACATATCACAAGCATATACTTAAAAGATAAACCATTCGGCTTGAATCTCATCCTTTAGTGTAATGGTCTGTGTGTCTTTGAAACCTTTGAAATCTAACTCATGTTTAATTTAATACTAAACACAATGAAGCCTTCCTACAGCAAACTCATCTTAAAGGGACTGGGGTTATTTATGCACAGAAAGTGAAGACTTCAGCAGATGTGCTCCTTGTCAAATATGTATTGTATCTTTCTAAATAGATAACAGTACCACCATTAACTCCTGTAATGAAGAGTAACTGTAATGTGAATCAGTGCATACAGAAATGAAGCACTGGTATTCTTATTTCAAATTCCTATTTATTTCTCACTGATACTAGTGGGCAAAAATATACTTATTTCTTCCCAAAATTACTGGAATGTTTTCCTTTTTGATGCTTTTTTTTTTTCTCGCAAGATAAAGATATTTTCTCTGACCTTCATATGCTGAAATGGGGAGAAAACTGGTGATTCTCAATTAGCAGGGCCGTGCCTCTGTAGCGGGGATGGGGAGAAGAGGGCATCTCAGAAATTCTTAGAAGTTTAATAATCATATGTATACTCTATTTTTATCCTAATAAAACAAAATTCTCCTAATGTATTAATAACACAAATTACAGCAACCCAAACTTGATAAAATCATGGCCAGGGAAGGTATGCAGAAAAAGGCTGTGGTAGGCATCTTCAGTGGCTTTCCTATTTCCTCACTAAAAGATCCTTGATATTGATCAGTGGCAACATCTCAAGGCAGAGTCACAATTGGTCTGAAACTATCATGACACCTTCCCAGCCTCCCTTGCAGGGAGAAGTGACTATATGACCCAGTTCTTATGGGAAATGAGGATAGAGAGGTACACAGAAGCTAGATCAGAGAAAGCCTTGGAGGCCACATTAAAATATTTGAACTTTATCCTTATTCTACCCTACACCCATTCTAAATACTGTTGATATCCCTCATCTTAAAAAGACAAAACCAAGACTTTAAATAGCTTGATTGAAGTCACAGTTACTGAGTGGATGAACTGTAATTTGAACCTGGGTTTTGTTTTTGTTTGTATTTTTTGTAGTGTTTGGGATCCAAAGAACTGTCCAGTCATCACCAAGTGAGTGCAAGCTAGTTAGAAATAAAGAAATAATGAGAGTTGACTGAGTCTGTAGAGAATGGTTAATGTAACAATATATTTTAAAGATTGAGATAGTTGGCTGGGTGTGGTGGCTCACGCCTCTAATTTCAGCACTTTGGGAGGCCAAGGCTGGCGGATCACTAGGTCAGGAGATCGAGACTATCCTGAAACCCCGTCTCTACCAAAAATGCAAAGATTAACTGGGCATGGTAGCATGTGCCTGTAGTTCCAGCTACTCAGGAGGCTGAGGCGGGAGAATCGCTTGAACCCGGGAGGCGGAGATTGCAGTGACCGAGATCGCGCCACTGCACTCCAGCCTGGCAACAGAGTGAGACTGTCTCAAAGTCGGCTTCATCCCTGGGATGCAAGGCTGGTTCAACATATGCAAATCAATGAACGTAATCCATCACATAAACAGAACCAATGACAAAAACCACATGATTATCTCAATAGATGCAGAAAAGGCTTTCGACAAAATCCAACAGCCCTCCATGCTAAAAACTCTCAATAAACTAGGTATTGATGGAACGTATCTCAACATAATAAGAGCTATTTATGACAAACTCACAGCCAATATCATACTGAATGGGCGAAAACTGGAAGCATTCCCTTTGAGTACCTGCACAAGACAAGGATGCCCTCTCTCACTACTCCTATTCAACATAGTGTTGAAAGTTCTGGCCAGGGCAATCAGGCAAGAGAAAGAAATAAAGGATATTCAATTAGAAAATGAGGAAGTCAAATTGTCCCTGTTTGCAGATGACATGATTGTATATTTAGAAAACTCCATTGTCTCAGCCCAAAATCTCCTTAAGCTGATAAGCAACTTCAGCAATGTCTCAGGATACAAAATCAATGTGCAAAAATCACAAGCATTCCTATACACCAATAACAGACAGAGGGCCAAATCATGTGTGAACTCCCATTCACACTTGCTACAAAGAGAATAAAATACCTAGGAATCCAACTTATGAGGGACGTGAAGGACCTCTTCAAGGAGAACTACAAACCACTGCTTAATGAAATAAAAGAGGACACAAACAAATGGAAGAACATTCCATGCTCACTGATAGGAAGAATCAATATAGTGAAAATGGCCATACTGCCCAAGATAATTTATAGATTCAATGCCATCTCCATTAAGCTATCAATGACTTTCTTCACAGAATTGGAAAAAACTACTTTAAAGTTCATATGAAACCAAAAAAGAGCCTGCATTGCCAAGACAATCCTAAGCAAAAGGAAAAAAGCTGGAGGCATCACGCTACCTGACGTCAAACTATTCTACAAAGCTACAGTAACCAAAACAGCATGGTACTGGTACCAAAACAGATATATAGACCAATGGAACAAAACAGAGGCCTCAGAATAACACCACACATCTACAACCATCTGATTTTTGACAAACCTAACAAAAACAAGCAATGGGGAAAGGATTCCCCATTTATAAATGGTGCTGGGAAAATTGGCTAGCCATGTGTAGAATGCTGAAACTGGACCTCTTCCTTACACCTTATACAAAAATTAATTCAAGATAGATTAAAGACTTAAATGTTAGACCTAAAACCATAAAAATCCTAGAAGAAAACCTAGGCAATACCATTCAGGACATAGGCATGGGCAAGGACTTCATGACTAAAACATCAAAAGCAATGGCAACAAAAGCCAAAATAGACAAATGGGATCTAATTAAACTAAAGAGCTTCTGCACGGCAAAAGAAACTACCATCAGAGTGAACAGGCAACCTACAGAATAGGAGAAAATTTTTGCAATCTACCCATCTGATAAAGGGCTAATATCCAGAATCTACAAAGAACTAAGACAAATTTACAAGAGAAAAACAAACAACCCCATCAAAAAGTGGGCAAAGGATATGAACAGACACTTCTCAAAAGAAGACTTCTATGCAGCCAACAGACACATGAAAAAATGCTCATCACTGGTCATCAGAGAAATGCAAATCAAAACCACAATGAGATCCCATTCACACCAGCTAGAATGGCGATCATTAAAAAGTCAGGAAACAATAGATGCTGGAGAGGATGTGGAGAAATAGGAACACTTCTACACTGTTGGTGGGACTGTAAACTAGTTCAACCATTGTGGAAGACAGTGTGGCAATTCCTCAGGGATCTAGAACTAGAAATACCATTTGACCTAGCCATACCATTACTGGGTATATACCCAAAGGATTATAAATCATGCTACTATAAAGACACATGCACATTTATGCTTATTGCGGCACTATTCATAATAGCAAAGACTTAGAACCAACGCAAATGTCCATCAATGATAGACTGGATTAAGAAAATGTGGCATATATACACAATGGAATACTATGCAGCCATAAAAAAGGATGAATTAATGTGGTTTAGGGGACATGGATGAAGCTGGAAACCATCATTCTCAGCAAACTATCACAAAGATAGAAAACCAAACATTGAATGTTCTCAGTCATAGGTGGGAATTGAACAATGAGATCACTTGGATACAGGGCTGGGAACATCACACACCGGGGTCTGTCGGGGCTGGGGGGCTGGGGGAGGGATAGCATTAGGAGAAATACCTAATGTAAATGAGTTGACGGGTGCAGCAAAACAACATGGCACACATATAACTATGTATCAAACCTGCACGTGGTGCATATGTACCCTAGAACTTAAAGTATATATAAAAAAAAGATTGAGATGGTTGTGTGTAATTTTTTTGTTATTAATAAACAAAAGATTGTTCAGCACATAATTTAAATTCCAGCATTGAAAGCAGCCTCAAGAGATCATACAATTCAGATTTCCTTCTGTGCTTTCCAAAGATAGGTCCCCTGGATTCCACAAGATTGAAGTAATTGCTTATTTCTGTGATTTAGAGGCTGGTTTGACAAAAACAAAAATGAACCACGTGGGGGGGAAAAAGAAACCAGAAACCCTATTTGTAACAAAGTCTCAACAATGAGATACAATGGTATTAGATACATGCCAAACACACACACACACACTCAGCAAAATACACAAATAATCCTAGATCTTGTAGCAAATTATTGATTTATTCATTGTGACTGCAGCTCCTAACTGCAGCTCCTAGTAATGCTGCTATTTGCAGGTGGTGAGTGTTGGTATGGGGTGGTATGGAGCAACATTTTCCAAATTGTGGTTGTGATCAATATATTTTTTAAAATTAAAGATGGAAAAACATCACAGTGCATAATATATAAGGTCAATGTCTTGTGATACTTGATGTATGTACGTATCACACACACACATACACACCTACATACAAATACACAAACATACACACAATGAATTCTACAGATATTGGATTGTGATGTAATCTTTATTTCTTACTCTGAGCTCCAGTTAGAAAAGTTTGACAACCATTGTTATAGAGCTATGTTCAGAAAGTGGAGACTTTCTGACTCACCGTGATCTCTGCTGTATCTATGCGCTCCCTGGAGAGGGAGCAACTTGCTAAGGTAGAGTCCTGTCCATTGGCATGGATATTTACTGTTCCACATGTTGGGAAAACCATGTGCAATAAAAATCAAACATATAAAACAATGGCTGTCATTGTACCACAGTATACATTGTATCTTCGTTAAGGTTCTTAAATTATCCCTTGAGTTTCCTAATTCACTTCAGGAAGGATTTGCTGCATTCCGTCTTTATGCTGTCACTTGTAAACCTTGGGAATAAACATAAAAAGAAATTAATGGAGAATTCCAATTCTCATTTTATTAAATCTTTACATCAACAACAGTAAATCTAAGGATGTTTAAATTACAGGGATTCTGGAGCCAAAATGCTGGTTTCCTGTAAAGAACTAAATTGAATCCAAGTCCCATTGTTTTAATCCCTGCATTAAATTTGAAGCATACCTTAAAATATCAGATAGATATCCAATATCACTTGTAGTTGGTATAGTAATCCTTGACTTCAGGGAATGAAATAGTTTGAAGACTAGAATAAAACCACAAAGGGTAGTTGTCTGCAGTATAATCCTTGTTTTGGAGTGTTACCCTTTATGTGGGGAAAGTATTGTTACCTTTAATCCCTTTTCTTAAACGAAGGAAGCCCAGTGGAATACTTGATTTGGCATAGAAATTCAATGATAAACCTACCACATTCTTATCACACAGCTCATATTGGAGAGCACACATTTTTTCGGGTAGTATTTCATTTTTGAAATATGTAATATGTAAAAATGATTACATCCTTTGACTACATAAGTGACACTTCTGGGAATTTACTCCAGGGATATAATTCAAAAAGAAGAAAACCAACAAAGAGTACGTGTAGATATTTTTTATGGCATGTGATTTATCCATGTGAAACACTTGTAACAACAGTAAATATCCAACAATTGGGAAATGGTTAAGTGATCTTATGTTAATTTGGACTACTGTACTAGATAATTATACTATAATTTTATAATTAGATTTTTTTTTTTTTTTTTTTTTTTGAGGCGGAGTCTCGCTCTGCCGCCCAGGCTGGAGTGCAGTGGCGCGATCTCGGCTCACTGCAAGCTCCGCCTCCTGGGTTCACGCCATTCTCCTGCCTCAACCTCTCCGAGTAGCTGGGACTACAGGTGCCCGCCACCACGCCCGGCTGATTTTTTTTATATTTTTAGTAGAGACAGGGTTTCACCGTGGTCTCGATCTCCTGACCTCGTGATTCGCCCGCCTCGGCCTCCCAAAGTGCTGGGATTACAAGCGTGAGCCACCGCACCCGGCCATTAGATTATATTTTATATTTAATGAGAAAAATACAAACATCTGATAATTAAATTTTATTTTGCAACTTCTTATTCCTTTGATTTGGAACTAGACATGTGATATCTTTCTTCTGTACTAAAGGGTCAATGTCAAGACTTACATTTCTCTTCAGTGTACAAAACAGAACTCAGCCTTGATTTTTATTTTTTAACTGGAAGAACTACTTAGTTTCATTATATAATATAATGAACTCTATAAAGCTGCATAAATATTAAATACTAATTTAAAAACAGAGATAAGCATGGCTGATTAACTACACTGTCCTTGCAGTCTTGTAAAAGAGAGATTGATGTGAACAGTAAAAAGACTGGATGTGTACTCATTAAAATGTTAACACTAATGATTGGAGGGAACACAGGTAATTACTTCCTCCCTTTTGCTTTATATTAAACATTTAAAAAGGCTGAGCATGGTGGCTCACGCCTGTAATCCCAGCACTATGGGAGGTCGAGGAAGGCGGATTACCTGAGGTCAGGAGTTCGAGACCAGCCTGGTCAACATAGCGAAACTGTGTCTTGACTAAAAATACAAAAATTAGCAGGGTGTGATAGTGCATACCTGTAATCCCAGCTACTCGAGAGGCTGAGGTAGGAGATCACCTGAATCCAGAAGGTGGAGGTTGCAGTGAGCTGAGATCGCGCCACTGCACTCCAGCCTAGGCAACAGAACGACTCCATATTGGCCGGGGGCGGTGGCTCACGCCTGTAATCCCAGCACTTTGGGAGGCCGAGGTGGGTGGATCACGAGGTCAGGAGATCGAGACCATCCTGGCTAACATGGTGAAACCCCATCTCTACTAAAAAAATATAAAAAATTAGCCTGGCGTGATGGCCAGCACCTGTGGTCTCAGCTACTTGGGAGGCTGAGGCAGGAGAATGGTGTGAACCTGGGAGGCAGAGCTTGCAGTGAGCCAAAATTGTGCCACTGCACTCCAGTCTGGGCGACAGAGCAAAACTCCGTCTCAAAAAAAAAAGGAAAGAAAGAAAGAAAAAAAGACTCCATATCAGAAAAATAAAAAATAAATAAAATAAAAAATAAAAAAACTTTAAAAATGATATGTTTTTATAATGAGGTGAAAATAAATGTTTTTAAAGGGAGTTTGAATGCTCCTGGTGGCTAGACTACCCTGTTTTAGTAAGAATAAGGAAATGATTAAATTTTGCCTCACACTTTGGATTTAAATAAGGATTAAATTAAATGTGTAACTCCATTCCCTTACTCTGCTGGATAATTTATTGTTTCATTAACAATTAAATTCAGTCTTTCTTGTTTCCCTTTCGTTATTATTATTTTATCATAATTATGATTTTATGTACTTAAGACTGAAAAATTAGCTAAACAAGTTTATGAGATGTGAGAAAAAAGCCCTGAAGATTAGTCACTGGAAACACTGAAAGTCCTCCCCAGCTAGCTCAGTGTGTGCCATACTCAGGGTTAAACCAGGCTATGCTGAGGGTACCTTCAGGACAGCTTTGCCAGGATACTGTGGATGGAAGAACTAGGAAAGGTGATAGGTTACTAGAAATAAAACAGTAACTTATTTATGTAACTGAGAAAAATCAGCATAAATGTTGGAGGTAAGAAAAGCTGATGTATTTCTGTTTTTATCCCTCTTTTAAGTTTTTTTTTTTAACTTTATCTAGTATCTAGAAGCCTCAAATGGCGTAGCTAAATACTTTCCTGCCTGCCTCTAGGGTGTAGGGAAGGAAAGAGGAGGGGCGTCACAACACAGGGAAATGCACTTTCTTGTGGGCTAGCAGCACCTGTCAAAACATGTCAGCTGTTCTTGGGCCTTGGAACAGATGGTGAAGACTGAATTTGGAATGGAGCTGGTTGCAATTTACCTGAGCTACGCGACAAAGGCTACTTTCATCTTTATCAGTAGGTAGATCATAAGGCCAAACTCCAGTGTATGACTTAGTCATAAAGGAAAGTTGGACCCAAGCACTGGTCATTGCTGAGAAGACAAAGAGCTAAAGGTGTCCAACAGCTGAAACACTTCTGGAAGTGCCTCATTAGGGACAGAAAGGGGAGCCAATAACTCTCAGAGAAGTGGCTCTGGCTCATGTGCTATCATTTATGAAGGCTGAGCCCCTCCCTTCACCCCACACCCTCTATATCCACTCATGTTGGTGCTCTGAGATTCATTATGGAAGGCCTGACTTTCATCAAAGTAACAGATGGCAGGAGTGGGCAGGCATATCTGGCAAGGATTCTAAATTCTACTTGCAAGAAGAAAATTTAAAATGGTCCTGAAATTCCTTCAAATGGGTTCATGCCTATATGATGGGCTGATCCTAAAATCAACAATGTTTAGGATCAATGAGCTGCCTAGTTGGGCTCAGTCTCGTAGTCAAAGAGGAATTTATTGAGTGATGCAGGTAGGAAATCTAATTCTTACTGAGGAAGGACAACATTTGAACTAGGGCAGTTGCTTCTCAGCAAAAAAACATATAATATTCTTCACTGCTGGAGTGAGTCATACTGTCTTCTCTGAGCCAGCTGATGATTACATTTTGCTGGTGTTAGCCATGGAAGTTCTTTTTAATTCAGATAGTTCAAATATAACAACAGCTAGATCTACAGTTTTGTACTTTAAGCACGTTTTTTTTGACCTTCTTCTGCTTTCTACCTCCTGCCCTGCTTTCTCTTTGGGAAATTTTTGATTTTTTTAATTTTTAGAAATAGGGCTGTCTGTCTCCCAGGGTGGAGTGCAATGGCACAATCATGGCTCACTGCAGCCTTGACTTCCTGGGCTCAAGCCATCCTCCCACCTCAATACCCTGAGTAGCTGAGATTATAGGCACGTGCTACTATGCCCAGCTAATTTTTTTTTTTTTTTTGAGACGGAGTCTCACTCTGTCACCAGGCTGGAGTGTAGTGGCGCGAAATCTCAGCTCAGTGCAATGTCTGCCCCCCGAGTTCAAGAGATTCCCCTGCCTCAGCCTCCCGAGTAGCTGGGACTACAGGCGTGTGCCACCACACCTGGCTAATTTTTTGTATTTTAGTAGAGACGGGGTTTCACCACGTTGGCCAGGATGGTCTGGATCTCTTGACCTCATGATCCGCCTGCCTCGGCCTCCCAAAGTGCTGGGATTACAGGTGTGAGACACTGTGCCCGGCAGCTAATTTTTTAAAAATTTTAATTTTTGTAGAAATGGAGTCCCTCTCACTATGTTGCTCAGGCTGGTCTTGAACTCCTGGCCTCAAGCAATCCTCCCAATTTAGCCTCCCAAAGTGCTGGGATTACAAATGTGAGCCACTGCACCTGGCCAGAGAAATTTTTAAAATCAGAAGGTCTTAGATGAGGTATTCAATTACAAGATGGGTTACGTGATCTAGGCCTGGCCAATCAGAGTATGCCATCTCCCTGGCCATAGTGACTGGTTTGGCAAGTCATGTGATTCAGCAGGACCAATCATCTGGGCTACAACAGAACATTGCTTTTTAGAAAACTATTTAAAATAAAGAATTTCAAATTTATGCAAAAGAAGTGAGAATAAATATGAACCTCCTTGTACTCAATACCCAGCTCCAACATTTATCAACTCGTGGTCAAATCTTGAAAAAGATATCTTTTTACACTGGGACTGATGGACCTAGGAGGATGTTGGTGTCAACAGACATCAGGTCAGTGGAGAGCCTGACTTCAAAATAAACCCTAAATAGAAAGTAGAATAGAAGCAGAGTCCTGAGGACCTTATTTGAGTTCCTTAACCCATTAATGTTGGAGGTTGCGAATTATTTTTGTGAAAAACCAGACCTTGGTGATGACCTTGAGCAGTAGGATATAAATAACTCTTACACGCTTAGAGTTCCAACAATGGAACACTAGGCATAAATGGGTTCATCCAGCTGAGCCTGAAGCCACCATTACCCCTGTACTGTCTTTCTGCTGTAGCCATATTTAGGCAGATCTCTGTCACTTGCAAAAAGTGCCGTCCAATATGAAAACCTTAAACAAACACTTCATAATACTTTTTAAAATCTTGTTTATCTTTGAGGTATTTGGAAAGTAGAAATTTTACGGAAAGTCTTTAAGGGAATAAAAGAAAAGGGGAGCTCTGGACATACTAAAACAAAATCATCAGCATTTTAATTATACTGTGCCCAAAGGATACTTCCAGTTCCATTTGGTACAGCCATCTACTAAAAATTTTAAAGTAAATCACATAAATAGCATTAAGAGATGTAACAAAGGGTACATGGTTTTACCCCTAAAAACAGACAAAATAATTGAGTCTCCAACCCCCCCGAGAATTTCTGATTCTGAATTATCCTCAAAGCAAAGAATGGATGAGCACAATCACTCTTACATTAGCATTCTGGTATTCCATTCTTTCATATGTAATGAACGATTTTCCTGGCTGTTTCGCCTCTACCATCCACTTTGTTAGCACAATACTTACACTTTTGCTTTGCTAGTTCTTGTATTAGATCTTCATATACTTGTAAAAAGAGGTCCTCTTCAGATTTTGTTCCATCCAGGTACACTACGAAGGGGAAAAGAGGGTGGTTCAAATGCTAACAGGCTTATTAATATACAATGTTTACTTTGGCACCCAACATCTCATGTAAATGCCAATAGGTTTAACCAAGGCACCCAGGACCATAACTTAAAAGGAAATTAATAGTGATTAGAGAAAGAAATGGATGCTAGCCAGGTATAACAGGTCAAAAATATTGGATTGTCACAGATAAATCCACACTGGCTTATGTGAAAATTATTTAATTAAAAGAGAAGAGAAAGAAAGAAGAAAAGAGGAAAGAAACAGAAAAAAGAAAGTGGTATTGTGCATACGGCACTTTAGGTGCACTAAAGGTGTTCACCCAAAAGGGTCACTTAAGGAGTAATTCTTCAACATACTTATACATCAGGATCACCTGGGAAGCTTCTTAAACCATGCAGTGGTCTGGGATCTGCAACATATGTACGAACTCAGAATTCACCAGACTCAGAAAATATGTATTTTGTGTGTGTGTGTGTTTGTGTGTGTGTGTGTTTTCTGCTATCAGAGAAAAGATGTATTTTTAATAAAACTGGCATAAGCAGCTTTGGAGAAAAAGTAGAAGTTGTCTAGGTTAAAGGTAGGAAAGGGCCTTCTGGTCAGAAAACAGCATGAGTAGGGAGAGGCAAGAGCACTGATGCACCCTTTGGAATGGCTAGAATATGGGGAAGCTCCGGGAACAGAGTGAGATGAGATTTTAGAGCAAGGGTGTACCTCAGTACCTCAGTTGTTAGAGGCCTTGATGTCTGGCTGTTTGGATTGTATCTCAAAGATCTGGAGATGACTCAAGGTATTCAGCAGGGCAGGAGCCTGATTAGATTTGCATTTTAAGTAAAAGGGAGAGAAGGGAAGCAAGAAGATGTTCTTGCAACCAATGGTCCAAGGTGGATGTGGTGCAGCCAGAATCTCAGCATTGGCCCTGGGGATACATTCCGTGTGCATTCCGCACGGCTCTGACGTAGCTGCCTATCCTGGAGGCCAACAGGCTTCTCACAACACAGACAAGTCCCCTTTATTGTGAAAAGCATACATCAGTTCTAACTCCTTTGCCTTATCCAACAGCCTTCTGCCATCTTCTCTGCATTGAGTGTCCTATTCCAGTGGTCTGTTCTTAGCTCAAGCCCACAGATCCGGATGCTTACCTCCAAATTGCTACACATCTCCCAGGCACCTCAACCTCATTATGTGCAAAACAGACATGCATTCCTCCCTTACAGGTCTGCAATGCCTTCACTTTTTTCTAACATCCGTCAGTTGCTGAGGCATCTGTCATCTTCCCGCCCCCTCCATAGCTGTTCTATCACCCAGTTCTACTGAGTGCGGGCGTCTAACATCACACCCTATAAATCTATCCTCCTCCATTCTCCACACAGCCAGAGGGGTCTTAACTAAAACAAGAATTTTTATCAATCATGTCCCTGTTTAAAACTTCTCTCTGGAGAGCTTCCCACTTCTCTGAGAATAATGATCGAAGTCCTTACCTAGATTATTGGCCTTATAGGGTCTGGACCCTGCCTGTATCACCAGCAACAATCCACTCCCTTAGTTTTCTTTACCAGAAAGCTTTCTCAACACCAGCTTTCTTTCAGTGGCTTCTCATTCCTTCCTGTCCCCTGGCCCTTTCGTGTGCCACATCCACTTTCTGGGGTGATCTTCTATCTCCCCAACCGATCTCCTTTGTTCAGTTAAACTCATCAAAGTTTGGTTAAATGTGACTTGCTCAAGGAAGCCTTTCCTGACTACCGGGATCTCGGCAGTCCCCTAGAGCTTGGTGTCACAGAACTTACAGCAGCTGGAAAGGACAGGCTTGGGCCGTTGGTATCTCTAGCACCTGTTTCCATGATAGAATGTTACCTGCATAAGAGCAGGGGCTGGGTCTGCCTTATTCCCCTCACCATCTCCAGGGCAGCACCGGAAGGCATTCATTCAATACTGGTTGAATGAATAACCATCCAGAAGCTGACAAGAGCCACAGAGAGAAACAGAAACCAGGAGAACCAGCTATGGAAGAGGAGAAGCCCAGAGTGTTCTTTATAAGCGTTCCTTTATACTTTTCTATGAGTCCTTTCTTTTCCATACTTTGAGGCAAATGACAAGTAAAAGGCCTTGAACAGAAGGAGAAAAGGCACTTACCAACTTCCCATGTGATGTCCTGCATTTCTTGTCTGTGCTTTAGATACATGGGCCACACGTGGCCATCAAAGTATCCCGGAGAGTCTGGAGGCTCATAGACCCTTGTACTATCAAAACACGTAAGAAACTTTAGGTTGACAGAAACACACAATTGATAAAGTAAAATATGAATGGTCAGGATAATGGGGAAATCACTCAGAGGCTGAATCTAAACAGGATTAGGACTACATGTGCTACATGTTTTAACTCAATGGCAGTTAGAACAACAGTAACATGGATTTAGTTCTCTGATATTAAAATTAACTTTGCAATCCACTGACTATCATTCTTAATTATCCTTTTTCCTTCTAGTGCTTTATAAGAGAACTAAGAGACAAATAGTGTAAATAACAATGGAGAGACCACTATGTTGGATTAAGCTTTGAACTAATTGGTGTTCTTTGTAGCTGTGGCAGAACAAGCTCACTCACATTAAAATCGAAATCACCACAGGCTTGCTTTGTTTGAGGATTTAGGAGAAATGAGCCAAAAGCTTGATATAAGGCCCTTTTCTTAGAAAGTAATTTGCATTACTCCATGCAGATGACCATTTATGGCAAAAGGTTTTGCTCCTTTTGTAAAAGAGTTAAGGCTTCCTGTCTCTGAAAAATGACCTATACACATTGCTCAATAATGTTGCTGTCCTCCTTTTTCTTCTAATTTTTTTGTTTTGAATTACAACTCACAAAGATGGTTTCAAAACTTACCTCCTCCTCCTTTTACATTCTTCATATGGAATAGTCAGGAAATAGCTTCTATTCCATATAGTGTCAAGGGGCCTAAAATAACAGAATACTTAGTTCACAAGGGTTTTTTTCCCCCCATTCACTCAGAGACAATATTAGGGTGGAGATGCTTACTTATAATTAAAAAGAAGAAAACCTTCGATGATTAAAATGGGAATTTCCTCAGCACTTTCCTTGTCTGTTGATACCACAGAGCGTCTTGCACTTTCCATCCAGCAGGAAATGGCTGCCACCATTTTTTCCATGTTAAGTGCTTCAAGCACTTCAAACAAACACACAAAAATATGCAATCAATATAGCAAAAAATTTTGTGATGTGACTTTTTGTGATGAGTATATCCAGGATTCTGTAAATATATACACTACCATTTTATTTCCCTTCAAAACTCCTAATAACAAATAATTTAGGCCGGGCGCGGTGGCTCACGCTTGTAATCCCAGCACTTTGGGAGGCTCAGGTGAGCGGATCACGAGGTCAGGAGATCAAGACCATGGTGAAACCCCGTCTCTACTAAAAATACAAAAAAAATTAGCCGGGCGTGGTGGCGGGCGCCTGTAGTCCGAGCTACTCGGAGAGGCTGAGGCAGGAGAATGGCGTGAACCCAGGAGGCGGAGCTTGCAGTGAGCTGAGATCGCGCCACTGCACTCCAGCCTGGGCGACAGAGCGAGACTCCGTCTCAAAAAGAAAAAAAAACAAATAATTTAGATAACACGTTGAAACTCTAATGCTGACAAACCAGAGTGAAACATTTTTATTATGAAAATTTCAAACATACAAAAAAGTAAAGTACAGTGAACTCCCACGTCCCTATTACCAGCTCTGATGATCAGAAACCCATGGCTAACCTTGCTTTACTTACAACTTCGATTCTCTCCTGCCTACACAAAAATTTAAAATTTTTAGAAGATGAAATATCTACAGATAAGTTTGAAAGATACATGGCACATGGAGGGAAATATCTGTAATGTCTTTGGCAAAGAGTTAAGATATTTAATATACCAAAGAGCTCTTCTAGATAAATAACTAAAAGTCAGACTATTTGTAAAGAACACAAATATGTCATTGTCACACTCTAAAATGTACATACTTCTCGAGCTAATTGTGATTTTAGAAAAGTAGCCTATAGCTTTTAAAAGTATGGTACTTAAACCAGTAGTATTAGCATCACCTGGGAACTTGTCAGAAATGCAAATTCTCAACTCCACTCCAGAACTACTGAATTGAGCCAACAGCACTTAAGAGTGTTTTTTAGTGGAAGGTTTTTAAATGATGGATTAATTTATTTAATAGACATAGGACTATTAAGATTTTTTTTCTTTGTTCTGGTGTTAGTTTTGGTAAGCGATGTCTTTCTAGGAAATTGTCAATTTCACCTAACTTTTCAAATTTATTTGTATAATAAGAGTTCATAATATCCTTTTATCTCTTTAATGTCTGTAGGATCTACAGTGATACTACCTTTTTTGCTTTTGGTATTTGTAATCTGTTCCTTCTCTATTTTTTTTAATCAGACTTATTTAATCTGGGGATTGCTCAGATTCTTGAAGTTTTATGTCTTAAACCAAATTTGAGAAGTTTTTTTTTAAACCATTACTTTTTTGAATACTTTTTTAGTCCCACACTTTCTCCTCTCTGAGACTCCAATGATATGAATATTAGATCTTTCACTATTGTTCCACATTTTCATTCATTTCTTTTCAGTCTATTCTCTGTTGTTCAGATTGAGTAATTTGTATTTTCTGTTTTAAGTTCACTAATTCTTTTCTCTGTTATAGTTACTCTGCTACTGAGCCAATCCAGTGAGTTTTCAAATTTTGATTAATGTATTTTTTCCATTCTAAAATTTCCATCTGGTTCTTTTTTTCAAATCTTCTATTTCTTTACTGAGGCAGTCTAGTTTTTCACTTGTTTCAAGTCTGTTTGCAATATTATGTTTATAGCCTTTTAATAACGCTGCTTTAAATTCTTTGTCAGATAATTTCAACATCTGTGTCATCATGGTATTGGTGTCTGTTGATTCGTTTTTCTCAGTCAAGTTGAGACTTGTCTGGTTCTTGGTATAATACGTGATTCTCAGTTATGTCCAGGACATTTTAGATCCTGTGTTAAGAGGCTGTAGATCCTATTTAATCTTCTTTTGCAGGCAGTCACTCTGTTCCGGTATAGCTTGCAGGTTCAGGTGGGGGTGGATGCTCTGCTTCCTGCTAGGCCCTGCTGATGCTGTGTTGTGGGGGAAGTTGGTCCATTGTGGGAAGAGGGGGTGAAGGAGAGTGCTGGTTAAGTTTCATTGCTGCTAGCTGTGGGTAGAAGTTCAGCTTTCCACTGGATTCTGCTGACAGGAGCTGACACCACCTGAGTAAGGAAGGTGAAGTGCCAACCTGCTCCACTGCACACTGCCTCTTTCCACCTGAGTACTGCCAGGTGGAGGCGAAAGTGCAGCTTCCCGTTTGGTTCCATTGATCCAACCCCCGTGGGTGACATGGAGGGGTGACTCACCCTGCCTTGCTAATGCTGGATGGATCTTCTGGAAGTCTAGCTCCACACCCAGCTAACACCATGAAGGGAGGACAGTTTTGCCTTTTGTGTCTGGCTAGAGTAGGGTGGATGTTATCAAAAAGGTTTTCTATTTTGGTAGGCCACCCTTTTCCTTGTCCCTTTTTTAGCCTGCGCCTATGGATGGATGGTTCCATGTTGTATACTTCTCCTGTATATGTAGGAAGCAAAAAGAAAACCCATGGATCCCATAGCCATGTCATTCCTCATGTCCTGGAATCTCTAGCCAGCATGCTTTCTTTTTTCCTTTCAGTCTTCCTTTGTCTGTTTGTTGCATTATGTCCAGGGTTTTTCACTGTAGGAGGGAGGACCAGTGAGCAATGGGACTAATCCATCTTGGCTGGAACCAGCAGTCTTACTACTTTTGATATATTTTTGTTATCATTCAGTTAAAAATATTTTCTAATTTTCATTGTGATTTAGCTTTTGACCCAAGGAATAGATAAGTGTTTTGCTTCAGATAAAATACAATGATGTTTGGGATTTGCTTCAAAACAATATAGATGAATAGAGTGGGTGAGGGTATAGATGAAATATAATTGGTCAAAATTTCATCAATATTAAAACTGGATGGCGAACTCATGAGAGAGTTCATTATACTTTTCTGCTGACTTCTGCATATGTTTGAAATTTTCCATTAGAAAAAGTTTTTGAAAATCAGAAAAAAGGATAATGCTTACTTTTCAAACATTTGGTTATTGATTTTTAATTTACTTCATGGTGATTACACAGTATCTTTATATTTCGTCAATCCATAAAGTGTATTAGGACTTCTCCATGCCCTTGCATATATGGAATGTTTGGGGTAATATATCCCATGTACTCAAGAAAAAAAAATATGTATTCTGCTGTTATTAGGTGCATGTTCTGTACATGTCAGTTTTTGGTCAAGTTAGTTAATTGTGTTGTTCAAATCTGTTATATCATTAGTAATTTTTGTCTGCTAGTCTCATTAGTGGCTGTTATGAGTTGAATGCGTACCCCTATGTTAAAGTCCTAATGCCCAGTTCTCCAGAATGTGACTTTATTTGGAAATATGGTCATTACAGATACAATCAGTTAAGGTGAGGTCACACTGGAGTAGGGTGGGCTCCTGATGCAATATGACTGGTTACAGAAGGAGAAAATTCAGACACACACATGGTGAGAGCACCATGTGGAGATGAAGTCAGGGACTGGGGTGATGCAGCCGAAGCCAAGGCTGCCGGAGATTCCAGCAAACACCAGAAGCCAGGAGAGGGGCACCGAAAAGAGTCTCCCTCACAGCCTCAGAGGGAACCCACCCTGCTGACACCTGGATCTCAGACTTCTGGCCTCGAATTGTGAGACCATAATTTTCTGTTGTTTAAGGCATTCTGTGGTGCTTTGTTATGTCGCCCTAGCAAACTAATACACAAAGGAAGTTGTGTTAAAATCCCCCTCATCAGCTGGGCATGGCGGCTCATACCTGTAATCCCAGTACTTTGGGAGGCTGAGGTGGGCAGATCACCTGAGGTCAGGAGTTCGAGACCAGTCTGGCCAACATGGCGAAACCTCAAATGTACTTAAAAAAAAAAAAAAATTAGCCAGGCGTGGTGGTGTGTGGCTGTAGTCCCAGCTACTCAGGAGGCTGGGGCATGAGAATCGTTTTAACCTGCACAGCAGAGGTTGCAGTGAGCCGAGATCATACCACTGCACTCCAGCCTGGGTGACAGAGTGAGACTCCATGTCAATAAAAAACAAACAAACAAACAAAAAACTCCCACACCAGTTGTGGATTTGTGTCTTTCTCTCCTCTTAGCTCTGTCAGTGTTTACTTAATGCATTTTAATGTTATGTTATTAGGTAGATATAAATTTTAGGTTGTTTTATCTTCCTGTCGAAGTAACTCATTTCTCTCTATCTCAGTAATAGTCAGCCTTAAAGTTTACTTCGTCTGGTATTAGTATAGTTGCCAGAGTTAAAACAGTTCTTTCAGTAGGTGTTTCCATCATGGATCTTTTTCTAGCCTTTTATTGCCTATATTTCTATGTCCTTATACATATCCTTTCTCTTTTTTATCTTTTTTAAGACAGAGGCTCGCTCTGTTGCCCATACTGGAGTGCAGTGGCCTAACCTTGGCTCACTGCAACCTCAGTCTCATAGGTTCAAGTGATTCTCCTGCCTCGGCTTCCCGAGTAGCTGGGACTACAGGCGTGAGCCACCGCACCCGGCCATTAAGTCTTTCTCTTTTAAGGAGCTTATTGGTGGCTTAAAAAAAAAATACCAGTGTGACAATTTTTTGTATTTTAGTTCCTTTCACTTAATGTGGCTACTGGTATATTTGGGCTTAAATTTATCGTCTTATTACTATTTTCTATTTTTCCACCATCTTTTGATTTTTTTTTTTTTTTTTTTGAGATAGTCTCACTCTGTCACCTAAGCTGGAGTGCAGCGGCATATCTCGGCTCACTATAGCCTTTGCCTCCTGGGCTCAAGTGATCCTCCCGCCTCAGTCTCCTCGGTAGCTGGGACCACAGGTGCGCACCATGACACCTGGCTAATTTTTGTATTTTTTGTAGAGACAGGGTTTTGCCATGTTGCTCAGGCTGGTCTTGAACCCCTTGGACTCAAGTAATCTACCCACCTCGGCCTCCCAAAGAGCTGGGCTTACAGGTGTGAGCCACCACACCTGGCCATCCTTTGATTTTTAATTTTTTTTGGACTTCTTTCATATTAATCAACTATATTCCATTGAAAATCAGTTATTTCCTCTACAAACTTGATAGTTCCACATTGTAAAACTATCCTGTTTGTGCTCAGAAAGACTTGACTAGTACTTTGATTTACCTTAAATTTCTACATTTACCTAAAATGTTCAAGTTTTTCCTTAAGATAGATTCCTGATGTGAGATGCTTGAAGTCATGGCATGAACATGCTAAGTTTGGGACACATGCTCAACCTCCTTTCCAGAAAGACTGTAGCAATTTATCTATATACATCCATCTAAAGTATATTAGGGCCTTTGTTTTACTGAGCCCATGCTATCACTGGAAAATTATCATTGCTTTAAACATCTTTGTTTATTTGGTAGGTGGGAAAAAAAGCAATTTGCAGGTCTTTAAGGTTGACTTTTATTGTACATTCATTAATCCAATAACTGACTGCTTCTATGAAGAGCTTATTCACATCCTTAGGCCCTTTTTCTACTGGGATATTAGTTTTTCTTATCAGTTTGTAAGAATTCATTAAAAATTAGAAATAGTAATTCTTTTCCAATTGTTGAAAACTGTTTTTCCTTGTTTTTCACGCTTACTTTGTAGTGATTTTTCTCACTAACTTCTGGATGAGAGGAAGAGAAGAAAAAAAAATGATCCTGGCTGCAACTGAAGATGCAAGAACAGAGAGTGAGTCAAGAATTTTGCCTCTCATAAAACTATTATGTGTCTGTAAGAACTGATTGATAACACTTTTCCTAAAAGGTTAAAAATAGAGAACATTATTACTTTTTAAAGAGAGCTCCCTCTGTCACTAGTTTGTGTAAGTACTCAATAATCATCTTTTTAATTATAAAAGTTAATAAGATCACCAAATATTAAACAGCCTATTAGCATGATATTCTCTACAGAAAACGTTTTATGATAGACTGTAATCCTTTGGCTTCAAAACTGAGCTTGGAGTAAGGAATGAGGAGAATCCATCTAAAATATATTCACAAACCTTTCTGAACAGAGAAAAAAACAAAACCAAACCACAGTGGCCTAGTACTTTGGCCACCAAGAAGGAAAGCTGAAAGAATGAGAGAATATAGTTTGCTCCAGGCAAAATTCTCTCATGGGGTGGTTGAGGGTGGCCAATGCAGCTACTTATACATCTTCAGAACAGGAATGGGCAGAGGGAAAGCAAGCCTAACTTGCTTCAGAAGAAAACCCTATGATTCCATGCGGAGAAAGGGGAACCATCACATACTATTGGAAGGAATGTAAATTAGTACAGCCACTATGGAGAAGTACAGAGATTCCTCAAAAAATTAAAAATAGAACTACCACATGATCCGGCAATTCTATTACCAGGTATATATCCAAAATAAAAGAAATCAATATATCCAAGAAATATCTGCACTCCCATGTTTATTGCAGCACTATTCACAAATAGCCAGAATATGAAATGAACCTAAATACCCATCGATGAATAAATGAATAAAGTATGGTGTGTATATGTAATGGAATATCACGCACCCTTAAAAAGAATGAAGTCCTGTCATTTGCGGCAACATGGATGGAACTGGAGGCCATTATGTTAAATGAAATAAGTCAGGCACAGAAAGACAAATATCTCATGTCCTCATGCATATGTGGGAGCTAAAACAAGTGGATTCTATGAAGATAGACAGTAGACTGGTGGTTACCAGAGACTTGGAAGGGGAGGCAGGTCAGGGGAATGAAGGGAGAAAAAAAAATGTATTTATTACCAATGAACTGTACACTTAAGATTGGTAAAGAGAGCAAATTATATAGGCATATTTTACCTCAATTAAAAAGAAGAAAAATCTATCATTTCAGTGTTTTCATTTTTATTATTTTATTTTTAAAAATATATATTTTTGAGACAGGGTCACACTCTGTCACCCAGGGTGGAGTACAGTGGTGCGATCTCGGTTCACTGCAAACTCAGCCTCCTGGGCAAAGTGATCCTCCCACCTTAGCCTCCAAAGGAGCTGTGACTACAGGCATGCACCACCACACCTGGCTAATTTTTGTGTTTTTTTGGGGTAGAGATGGAATCTCCCTATGTTGCTCAGGCTGGTCTGAAACTTCTGAGCTCAAGTGATCTGCCTGCCTCGGCCTTCCAAAAGTGCTAGCATTACAGGTGTAAGCCTCCAAGCCTGGCCCCAATGTTTTCAGTTTTAAATATAAAACTGGAAAAAGGTTTTAACTTATTTAAAGAGTTCAACATAAATCAGAAACCTACAAATGCAGGCTTAAAGTATAACAATATATTTAAACACATTTTAAGACTGCCTTCACAGATATAGTGAAGTTCTTTTTTTAAATTTTTGTTCCACAGAACCATCAACTTCAACATAGTGAAGTTCTTTGGGTTTGAAAAAGAAAATGAACATAAGCACATAATATTTGACAAGTAAATCTACTTACCATCATACTGCAAAAATCCATTTTTATCTGTCTCTATCTCAGACTCTGGCTGGAAAAATAATAAAGTACCCATCAAAACAGTGTGTAGGAAAGAAATAATACAATTACAGGCTAAAGAGAAGTCTTTAATAAATGCTTTGGATGATCAAAGAAAGATCAGCACTGATAGACAGTGCCATCTAGTGGATAGGTAACACCATTGCGCTGAGCCTAATTTCAATACAAAACGTAAATCTCTAGCCAAAGACTACTTGGATGTAATTCAATTAACTTGGTGGTTAAACATTTTTGCATTAAATAAATGATTTAACAAGTTTTATAGATACCTTGAAGAAATCATCCTGAGATATGACACTGCAATTTGGGAGGTGTTTCTGCAAATTCTTAGCCAGTGTTGTTTTCCCACCGTTTGTCACACTGAAGCAAAGAAAAAAGAAAGTACCAAGAAGGAAAATGCATTAAAAATCATTAAACACTTTTTTTTTTGAGAGATGGGGTCTCGCTGTGTCACCAAGGCTGGAGTGCAGTGGTGCAATCTTGGCTCACCGCAACCTCCGGTTCCTGGGTTCAAGTGATTCTCCAGCCTCAGCCTCCCGAGGAGCTGGGATTACAGGTGCCCACCACCACGCCTGGCTAATTTTTGTATTTGTAGTAGAGATGGGGTTCTGCCATGTTAGACAGGCTGGTCTGAAACTCCTGACCTCAGGTGATCCACCTGCCTTGGCCTCCCAAAGTGCTTGGGCGTGAGCCACCAGGCCTGGCCCAATATTAAACACTTTAAAATAAATTTTTAAGAGGATATTTAAAGCAATATTTACTATTTAAGAAAAAAATGATTTCTTTCATAGATAGTGCCTTAAACCACAGGCACTGGTAGATCTGATGTACTTAATGATAAGAAATAAGCTGGGAAAGATGAAGGAGAAAGGTAACTGCTGAGTAAGTGAACTGAGTAACACTAACACTTAAAAATACAGACACTGTGTTGGAAGCGAAATGCTTTTTTGCCTATGTCAAAATATTCACATGGTTCATATGCAACACAGAGAATATGAGTAGCACATTTTAGTGCAAGTGTATAAAACTGCATATGGTCACTGTGATTTTGCTTCAAGGCACAGTGGAAGAAACAGAGGAGTGGCTTACTACAAGCCCACCTACCATGAAATCACATTTCCTCTGCGATGCCTCCTTTTCCCCACCTCTCTCCATCTGGGGGCCATCTGGGAGGTCTGTTGTAGCTTATCACATCAGGCCTGTTATTTGTCCCTTCTGACCGGACTGTGAAGTCCAGGAGAAGGGGCACTGAGTTACTCCTCTTTAGATCTAGTTTTGCAGCATCGAGGAGATCACACGGGAGGGAGGCACTTCTCTATTCAGTCATTTACTGAAAGAGCGTTTTAACCTGGGGCTCATGTCTGTGAACATAAGTCAGGGCATTTGTGAACTTGAATGAGAAAAAAATTATACTTTTATTTTCATTGAATTCTAACAGAAATTTAGCGTCTCCTTTAATTATAAATATAAGTGATATAAGTACCTCTGACATTCACCAAGAGAAATCACAGATGTTTTCATATTATGTTGCAGTTGGGGTGGATATCTTGAAGTATCATCGATGTTCATTATTATTTCTGATTTATGGCATTGTTTAGACCCACCTCTGGATATTGTTATTTAATATATTAACATAGAAGAGTATATATCACAATATCATAAATTTGTTTTTGGAAATATTTTTATAACTATATTTCAATATAACCAATTTATTTTGTATTCCTGCATTTTATTTTGTACACTTAAAACTATTACTCTGAGGTCAAGATTTCACCATACCACCAAAATGTTTACAGCACAAAAACCTCCTGACTACATATCTATTTGTAAGAAACTTTGCTTAATCCCAGATGAGATCAATCCACAAATACTTACAATCTAGAAAAGGGAAAATGAACTAATATCCATTCATCAAAATGGCTTGTATATAACTCAATTACTACCTTATACCTCAAGGTAGAAGGAATCTGATTCACAAGATTTCTCATGTAACCTTATGATATACAATTGGGTAGGATATGGGCCATCTCTTTGAAAACGACGAAAAGTGAGTGGGTGCTACCCTATGTATCGAGAACATATTATGACTTTTCCCCCTCTTTAACAAAAATGTCTGTAAACCACACCAAATGTCCATAGTTTAGGTATTAAGTTTTGGTTTAAATGAGATAGTGAACAGGGGTGACTTTATTACAATATGAACAATCTGGCTAGAAAAATCTGTCATTTTTTAGACATCTCTGTTAAGATCATGCAGTCAAACCAACAGTAGTAATTAGATCCTTTCTCACTGACTTAGCTAAAGCCAATGAGAAATACACACCCCATTTTTGCACAAGCCTTGGAGGAGACAGATCGGCTAGAAGACAGTCTGAGATATGGAGAGGAGAGTGGAGAAAAAGTATTTCAACAAGCCTGCGCCTAAGATCCACACTCAGACTGCAGACATCCTGGTCAGGTGACAGCTCAGGCCACCCAAAACATGGGGGAAAGGAACAGGAACCTTCCTTGGGGAAGGGAATAGGATGGGGGAAAGGGATAGGAATAGGGGAAAGGAATGGGGGAAAGGAATTGGGGGAAAGGAATAGGAAAGCCACCCAAAACATGTGGGAAAGGAATAGGAAACTTTTCCTATGGCACGCCCACAACCACCACACGCAGCACACTCACAGCCTTGCTCGCATGTGCTATCCAACCTGAGGAGAAGCGTGCCCAGTATGTATTCTGTCCTAGGATCTGAGGAAGGAAAAAGGGTGACTACTTGGTGCCACTCCCTTCTTTGCTCACAACACTCAAATAAACGCACAACTCCTGGCCCACTTATTTTTTTATGTGCCAGGTAACAAGAGGACACAACAGTGGGCTAGGGAGAAGTTAAAAGGCAGTCTGTAATTATTCAAACACGTGGAGAATATATTCTGCAACAGGTAGATGTCAGTATTCCAATTAGTTGAGGAAAATAAGGATTGAGAAGTTGTATACTAATAAAACTAGTCCATGTTAAGTAATGGAGATGGGATACAAAGTCTAATGCCAGGATGGATTTTAAACTTTTTTACGCTGTGGGACTCTGAGAGAATCCCATGAGGGTTATCATCTCTTTTCCCAGTGACTGAGTTTGGATGTTTGTCCCCTCCAAATCTCATATTGAAATGTGATCCCTGGCCAGGTGCAGTGGCTCACACCTGTAATCTCAGTATTTTGGGAGGCTGAGGTGGGCGGATCACCTGAGGTCAAGAATTCAAGACCAGCCTGGTCAACATGGTGAAACCCTGCTTCTATTAAAAATACAAAAATTAGCTGGGTGTGGTGGTGCACACCTGTAGTACCAGCTACTCAGGAGGCTGAGGCAGGAGAATCGCTTGAACCTGGGAGGCGGAGGTTGCAGTGAGCTGAGATCGTGCCATTGCACTCCAGCCTGGGTGAGCGAGACTCCATCTCAAAAAAGAAATGTGATTCCCAAGCTGGAGGTGGGGCCTGCTGGCAGGTGACTGGCTCATGAGGGCAGATCGCTCATGAAGGGTTTGGTGCCATCCCCATGGTAATGAGTGAGTTCTTGCTAAGTTGGTTCATGTGAGAGCTGGTTGTTTAAAAAGTCTGAGACCTCCCTCTCACACTCTCTTGCTCCTTCTTCTGCCATGTGACATGCTGGGTCCCCTTCCCCTTCCACCATGATTGTAAGCTTCCTGAGGCCCTCGTCAGAAGCACATACCAGCACCATGCTTCCTGTAGAGCCTGCAGAACAGTGAGCCAAATAAACCTTTTTTCTTTATAAATTACTCAGCTTCAAGCATTCCTTTATAGCAAGACAAATGGGATAACGCACCCAGAAAAATGAATGTCTTTACATTAGTGTTAAATTTCCAGGAGGTTCATGGATGCCCCCTGAATTCCTTCGGAACCCCTGTTATTTGCAATTGAATAATTACTAAGTTATTACTTCCCTATGAAGTAACTATTTGATGGAGACTTACTGGACACTTACTTCCTAGGGAAGCAGTGGTTAAGTTCTCTCAGATGTAAGGCAGGAACAAAAGTCCCCATAACTGAATCTGGCATGGGCTTCACAGATGCAGCAGCACTAAAATGAAATCGAGGCACTTGGCCAGGAGCAGTGGCTCATCCTTGTAATCCCAGCACTTTGGGAGGCCCAGGTGGGAGGATTGTTTGAGGCCAGGAGTTCAAGACCAGCCTGGATAACATAGTGAGACCCTGTCTCTTAAAAGAAAAAAAGGAGAAATCATGGCACTTGCTAAAGAAAAGATAGTGGAAAGAAGGCTTTCTTAGGAAGTTACAGATAGTACCTAGTGCACAGGACAAGACAGGAGGTAGGTTTCTAGGGATACGGCCCTGTATTGGGACATTGAGAAGAGGGAAATCTTATTTATACAGATGCCAGATGAAGGCTGGATTGGATCCTGTAGTGGACTTTGTAGTTGCCTTTCCAGGTTCCATGTCTGTTTTCTAGGTCCGGTTGGGACTGCTCCCACTTCTCAATTCCAGAACAGAACCCACTGACCTAAACCAATCAGTGTAATCCCATCTCTTTCACCACGGTGGCTGGGTGTATGTGAACCAAGCTTGTCTAGCAAAGGGAGACCTATGACCTAGGCGAAGAAAAGCATTTCCCCTTCTGCCCAGTGACAGGCTATGAAGAAACAAGTCACAGGGCTCCTAGTAGCTCTTTGTGTCCAAAAGCATAAGCCAATTCTAAGATGAACCCAAATGAAAGACACATAAAAGAGAGAAAAACTGCCTTTGGTGATACCACTGCAGCCTGCTACCCCTGAGGCTAATACATTTCCTTTATTACTTACGGATGGCCTTCATACACCATGATATTCAGATTTAATTCTCAATAACTGGGAACCACTGAATATCATTCATCAGGCAGATAATTAAAATGTTCTGTATGAAGATTAAACTGATAGAGGTGTGTAGGAAAGATTAGAAGGGAAAGATGGGGATTAGGGAATGACAGCCTATATCAGGATGGTGGCAGTGAGTGTGGGAAGGAAGAGAAACACAAGGGAAGTACTGCAGAGAAAAAGTGAACTTTTCTTCTGATTAGATGGGAGGCAAAGCAGACTTCTGACATTTAGCTCACTCAATTTTACTTCTGATTGATGACTTACTATGGTAATGTAATACCATAACACAATGATTTCCCCAAAATTACAAACAAAGTAGTCTCAGATATTTTATTAATTGGGTCACAAATAATGTGAATATACTTAGAGTAAAGGTGAACGTAATATGGTAGCAAAACAAATAATGTCATTTTCAGTTGATGTTGATGTTTTATTTGCATGCCTGCCTCTGGCACCACAGGTAGGATGACCATATAATTTAGAACATGTTTGAGAGAAAGAGAGGTGCATCCAGGGCCACAAGGATTAGCTTGGGCAACATGGGACATAAGGCCACCCAAAACATGGGGGAAAGGAATGGAGGTGAAGGTGTTCTGCATACCACATGTCTGAAGCTGGGCACAGCTAGAAAGAAACTAAGTTTTCTCCTCCGTCATGATGAAGGAACACCCATATGGGGAATGATAAATCATCCTGAATGAAAGCAGTGCCCAATCAGACCTTGTCTCTGGTGTTAGCTCCACAAAATAAATAGGAAAGTGGGTAAACGTGGTTGACTGACTCTTCTGTTTCTCTGTTTATAGAAAACTCTTCCATCTCTTGTTGGCATTTATGAAGCCAGTGCTCCACTGATATTCCACAGTGGTCTGCTCTTCCCCAGGACTCTGGAATCCTCACTGCTTCTCCGTCCCCCACTCCATCCACACAGAAACACCATTTGGACATCCTCAGTATCTTAAAGAGCTGTTTGTAGCAAAATTACTCACCCACTGATTCCAATGATAAATGTTTTCATAATTAGCTTTGAAAACCACAGCTTCCTAATATTTCCTAAAAGTAAAAAAAAAAAAAAAAAAAATCAAATGCATTTCACTTAGATGTCTAGGGAGATAAAAGAAAGAATCCTAAATTAGGAGCACCAGCTGAGAGGAGAGGATGACAGTGACCTTTCAGCCCAGCCCCGCATTATCCACACTCCCGCTGCACTGGCTTCCCCTGCTACTACTGAGTGCCAACCACTGGGGCGTGCTCAGGGCCTGTCAAACAGTTCAACATCAGGTGAGCTGCCAGAGCACTCCCCCTTGAACGTCTGTTTTCTGGGTGTGGAAGAATTGCTAGGCCACAGCGTGGTATATGAAGTTTCATCCTCTCCTTAGCCAGGTTGCCTTCCACCTGCACGATTCAGTCACCTGGGTATGACTCATTATCAGTGAGGGAGGGACCCCTGTGGGCTGGCCTCTTTCTCCCCTTATGAGACAAGAAAAAAGTCACTGCTGACCAGAGGAAAAAGAAGCTAATGCCGTTTAAAGATACTGCCCTTATGAGACAAGAAGAAAGTTACTGCTGACCAGAGGCAAAATGAAGCTAATGCCGTTTAAAGACACTATTTCTTCACCAAAAAGCCTAGGTCTTGGGCCTGGCTAGGTACATTTTTTTTGGAAACAGGCCAGATAGTAAATATTTGACACTATGTGGGCCATGAGGCAAAATCTAGGTTGTTATGTATGGACTTATATAATGAGAAAAAAACATTTTCACACATTTTTTTGATGAAATTCAATATATAATCATAATTTTTTTTTTAACACGTCTACTAATGACAAGAATGAAATTCCCTTTTACTGGGCTATCATTTCCCTTAATTGGATTTCTGTAGTGCTTTCTACATGAAACTGCAAATGTTCAGGCAGAGGGCCAAGTTAAGCCACCGGCCACTGTTTTGTGGACTTTTGGTTTAGGGGATGGAGGGCAGTTTCATATATGCCTCCCTAAGGTTCACTAAAGTAGTCCTTGGTTATTACAATGGGCCATTTTTCGTCACTAAGTGAAAAGGCGAAGCACAGCTGGAGGGAATCTTAGAATACTGGCTCCTGAAGGTCATCCCTGACGGCCACTGTTCTTCCTTCCTATCTGCTCAGGGGGGTGGCCAGGGACCTAGGCTGTGTAACCAGGGGCAAGTGGCTGCCTGCCAAGCTGGAGGCACCCAGCAATGCTCCAGTTTCTATGATCTGTGTCCACACTCTCCCTGGGGAGGGGTTATGCAGAAAAAACCCTGGTGGGGAGAGGGCTATTGTTGTCTGACTTCTTGGCTTATCTAGAATATTCCACATTGAGTACAATTGCTTAAGACTGGGGTCTACTTCCATTAACAAGTCTACGTGAGATGAGAATTCAATAATGACTGCGATAAAATAGCAGCAGGGCACCGTGGCTCATGCCTATAATCCCAGCACTTTGGGAGGCCAAGGCAGGCGGATTGCTTGAGCTCAGGAGTTTGAGACCAGCCTGGGCAACATGGCAAAACGCTGTCTCTACCAAAAATACAAAAGATTAGCCGGGCATGGTGGCATGCTCCTGTAGTCCTAGCTACTTCGGAGGCTGACGTGGGAGGATTGCTTGAGCCTGCAAGGTGGGGGTAGCAGTAAGTGAAGATTGAGCCGCTGCACTCCAGCCTGGGTGGCAGAGTGAGACCCTGTCTTAAAAAGTAAAATAAAGTAGCAGACAAGTTGGATATTTGAGTTTCATCCAGAGTTATGTTGTTGAATACACATCTCCATCCAAATTTACAAGATGTATCGAGGGAATGACTGCATACAATGAATATTGTAAAATACATTTTTATGTTGTAATTTTTCTGCTTTTGAATTTTATTTTACCCTATTCTTATTTTTTCGGTATGTCAGTGCAATGCTGCCAATTAGCCTTTTTTTTGGGAAGGGAGAGGCTGCTCTTTATCTCACTTTTGTGGTGATAAATGTTCTTTCTCTTACAAAACTATGTTGTCAGAAGATGTTAGTAGAGTGATATCCTCACTTTACCAAATAAAATAAAAATTCATAAAACTTTGTCATTCCTTGCCCCCATTATTTTTGGATAGCTCGCTGAAGCATAAATTCTCAAACTTGGAGAAGTATAGCTTTAGAGATTACTTGGTCTACCCCTTCATTTTGCAGAAGTGGAAACTGGCTCAGACAATAGAGCAATTTGCCTAAGGTCACACAGACAGTAAGTGGAAAAGCCAGATATTAAACTAAACCAATTGAGTTGACTTCTTTCTGTCACTGCAAGCTGCTAAAAAGCACTTTATTACTAACAGCAAAGAAAGGGTGTTAGGTATGTGCTAGCTTAATTGTCAGGCTCTGATGTATAATTGATGTCATTCTTACTGATGTATTATTGATGGGGCATCTATTTGCTGTGCACACAGAATGAAAAGGACTACGGGTCCCCCGTCCTAATTGCCACATCTGTGCTTACACGTGTGACCATTGCATCAATTACATGGCATGTAAATAACAAGTGAGCATGGTTGTGGCATGGGAAATAGGCTTGAGGGGGTTACTTGCATTCAGGAACCAGGAGTAGGATGGCATAAAAAACCTACTTATAAAATCTCTCAGATACAGTCAAATGTAAGTTTTTTTTTTTTTTTACCAAAACAGGAACTCCCAGTTCTACATTAGTTAGCAGTCTGGGCCTGTCCAAGCCAGTGTTTGGGTAAATGCTGGGCATACTCTACCAGCTATGAGCAAATGACAATGCGATGGGAAGGGTGGGCAACTGGAACATGCAGAGACAGGAGAGGCAACTGGACTAAGTGACTAGGGTGGGGTGGGGGGTGGGCCTAGCAATCCCTGAAGCCATTTATTTCAAAAACAATGTGGATGCACAGGACAGCTTTAGTGGAGCTCCAAGTTCAGGCCTGGCACTGTCCACCTCCACATCACATTCTACTATTTCATTGCCTGTTGCCCCTATAAGAACTATTAAAAATCACCAAGGCTGCAGTGAGCCATGACTGAGCCACTGCATTTCAGCCTTGGTGACAGAGCGAGACCCTATCTTGAAAAAAAACCAAAACAAACAGGCAAAAAACAACCCCAAAACTGCCTCCCATAAAACCAAAAACAAAACAAAAAATCAAATTTAAAAAGCTCACAATTATGAGTTGCCAGGCTTCATGAAGCAAATGCAAGCTTCGTACAAACTGTAAATCGTGTGATGTGTCCAAAGAGGCATCATTTCAGGGCACGTCTATCACTAGAATCCACACCACCTTCAATCTCATGGAATATCTGTGTAGTTTATTTTCCCAGTGCGTGCAAAGCTTTTCTCAACAGCAGAGAGCTTTTGCATAGCGGGAGAACAAACTAGGATAGCCAAGAGCAAACCTGAAATGACTAATTTTTATTTTTTACACTTTTTTTTTAACCCTAAGTAAAATGTTGGGTTTTTAAAAATAATTCAGATGTGTTCATTATGCTTAATTCATTTCACTACTAAACATTTACCTTTTGGATTTTAAACTGCAGAATGGTCAGAAGTGGCATGTGCAGAATCAGCAGATTGTACGAGGGCAACTCTAACGCAAATGATCTGAAAGACAGATGACAAAGTTCCTGCTAAATGTGCTTTTCAAATGTATCTACAGGGCAGTCTGATATTTTAAAAAGAGGAAAATGTTTCCAGGACTTCTCATTCTGTATTCTATTCAACAGCTATTTTGATTCTCTTCTTCCAGGAGATAGGGCAGTCTTTTCCTACTATTGTTTAAACTTTGCTCCCTTTTGGTAAACAAATCCCTCAAGGCTGGTTTTTTTTTTTTTTTAGACTGAGTCTTGCTCTGTTGCCAGGCTGGAGTGCAGTGGCGCAATCTCAGCTCACTGCAACCTCCTGGGTTCAAGTGATTCTCCTGCCCCAGCCTTCCGAGTAGCTGGGACTACAGGCGTCCGCCACCAAGCCCGGCTAATTTTTTGTAGTTTTAGTAGAGATCGGGTTTCACCACGTTGGCCAGGATGCTCTTGATCTCTTGACCCCGTGATCCACCCGCCTTGGCCTCCCAAAGTGCTGGGATTACAGACGTGAAGGGCTGGGGTTTTTGAAAATGCAATTCATTCCCCTCCCCCATTGCTTTCATTTATGTAGGTTCTTATGTAGTTTTTTCTTTCCCCAAATATACAACTAATTTACAATATTGACTGTTATTTTGAACTTATGCCATTGGCTTCCTTGTGTGCTCCAGTTCTTTCCTCCCACCGAAGATTCAATCCGCTAGATCAGGGGTCGGAAAACTTTTTCTATAAAGTGCCAGATAGGAAATGCTTTGGGCTTTGCCAGCTGCTACTCAACCCTGCTGGATAATACGAAAGCGGCCACAGACAACACAGATGCAAATGAGCGTGACCATGTTCCAATAAAATTTTACGGACACTGAAATCGGAATTTCATGTAATTTTCACGTGTCACAAAGTATTATATTTCTTTTGATTTCTTTTCAGCCATTAAAAAAAGTAAAAAAAAAAAATTCTTAGCAGGCCGTACAATAACAGGCAGCAGGCGGGCAGTAGGTCACTACCCCAACACTAGAGGAATGAGACCATGTCGACCCGCGAGGATCAAGTCCTGATCCTGTCCCTGGCGACTTCTCCAGGCTGCGCGGTCTCTTGGAGGCAGCGTTCCCATTTTCAGGATTATTCCGGGGCGCTAGAGCACCACGCCACCGTGAGTACACGTCCTCCTCGGCAGGCCACCTATCAGCTCTGTGAGGGTGGCAGGAGTCCAGGCAACGCTTTCAGGGCGCAACCAAGTCCCGGGCTCCAGCACAGAAACCCTCTGGAAATACCTCCAGGCCCCAGCAAGGCGGCGCGGCGCGGCAGGGACGAGCAGGTACGCACTCACCTGGCGCCAGTTCGAGTCCTCCCAAACACAGCGGCAGAGGCGACAGCCAAGCGCGCGCCTGTCCCCAATGCGCCGCTACCCGCAGCTCGCTCCCCGAGAGGCCCACAGCCCCTTTCCCAACGCTCCTCCTGGGTTAGAGGGATGCCAGGTAGGGGTGGTCACCAGCGGCCCCTTTCCACTCCGCTCGGCGCCGGGTTCCAGCCCCCGTTGGGGCGGGGTTGGGCGGGGCTCCGGTGAGCGTGGACTCTCCCGCGCGCCCCTGCCCAGCTCCGGCCCTTCCCTATCGGGAGCGCGCGCGGCCCGCGGCACTGGCGCGCGCCCGCTTCGCCCTCGCTCGGCTCCGGCTGGTTCCGCCGCCGTGCGCGCGGCCCGCGCTCCTGCTGCGGCGAAGCTGCCAGCCCGGGAGCCAATTAGCGCTCGGCTAGGCGGGGTCCACTTCCTCGTCGGCCCGGCGCGCGCTCTGGACTGCTCCGGCGGCCGCGGGGCGGGGCGGGGCACTCGGCTTAGCCGCTCTGCCTGCGTCCGCTCTTCCCGCAGCCAGGGGTGGGCGCCGGTCCTGGGAGGCGCACGGTTGTAAGCCAGACAAAAAGAAACTGGGGTGCCCGGAGTGCCAGGTGGCGGGCAAGCGGTGGGCTTTTCGGCGGGGTCTTTAGGATTTGCAGCTCCAGGAAGCGAGATGTCGAAGCCGCCACCCAAACCAGTCAAACCAGGTGAGGGAGGTAAGGTAGGCGCTCGCCGGGTCCTGCGACCGCCGCGGTGCCGGCGCCTCCTCTGCCGCTCGGCAGGGAGGACTCGGCGCGCACCCAGCCTCGAGCCTGGCTTCCGAGATCGGCCCCACCGGGACGGGCGCTCTTAGTTTTGCGTTCGCTGTTACGGAGGAGGGATCGATTTTGATAGCAAGAGGATTTCGAGGATTAAAAAATGTATATATTTTTAAAGGGGAGTAGACCTCACTTTTGCTACGTTGTCATTCGCTGAAACTTTCAGAGGGTGTGATGGCAGCGTCCCATGGAAGTTTTCCGGAAAGACAGGGCCATTGATCTCCCTTTAAAAAATGTCTTGAAATGATCTTTAGCCACTTCCTCTTTTCTCAGTGTTTGTCACTGTCAAGTTAGGGTTCCTGACCGGCCAGAGCGAACGGGAAGTGCAATGCCTGCAGGGTGGGGTGGGCGAGCGAGCCTCCCTCGGGACTTAAGCAAGGAGCAGCGTTTGAAATTGACCTCCGGATCTTGGGAAGAGCGTTTAGAAAAAAACCCAGTACTCGCGCTCCTGGTGGAAAGAATCTAGGATGGGGCAGTAATCTCAGCTGTTGCTATTCGGAAGTGTCATTTTATCATCTCCTTTGCCTTCGCTCTCCCAAAGAGGTTGGCGTGCTAAACCAGAGAGGGCTGAGATTACTAAATTCCTAAAAGCAGTTTTCTGGGCGGATTGTCCTTGTTGATTTTTGCTCTGTTCTTAGAGTATTTTCTGTGATATGCAGAAATAAGATAATTGTAAAAGAAACTGACGTATTTTAATTAAAAGTTGTAACATACTCTTCCGCGCATTCACTTGGGTAGGTAATTAGAAAGGACTGACGTATTTCAATACTTTAACAACTCTTACGTGCATTCATTTGGGTGGGTAATTAAGGGAAATACAGGAAATGGAAGATAAATGGCTCCGATGTATTCTTGGGTTTTTTCTTCCCATCGTGTAATTTCGGTATAGCGAAATGCTGAAATTTAATCCATTTACATCAAATTTTGAAGTAATTTTCGTTGCAAGAGATAAGAGTTTCAGTGATTACTTTTTTCCTTGATTTTCCTAAACTCTATAGCTTTCATACTTATCTAGTTTTCTTTCTTTGCGTTTCTGCAGTTGGAGTATGAAGTCCCTTTATTTGATAATCATGTACGTACGTATATGGAATAGTCCTTCACTGAGGACTGACATCTTGATGGGCTGAGTGTGAAGGAAGTTGCTGAGACTGGCTCTGCCCTGAGCAAAGATGGGGCACAGCTAGAGTTGGATTCTGCATTGCAGTAGATGTGGAATCTGATGAGAAATTTCCATTTTAAGTGCATATGTATGAGGTAGCTTTCTAAACTCAGGTGCAAATCAGGACCTTAAGTATCTAACAGTGCGGAGTTGTTCTTTGATAGTTAAACAATATTTTATTTATTTTTTCTGATCACCTGCTCCCTGTTGAAATACGTTAAAGAATGCCCTTTTAAAAAATCTCTTCAGGCGTATTAAATGCTGTCTATATTGCAAATGGAGGAACATTGACAGGTGTGTGTGTGTGTGTGCACACAGTAGTGTATACTTGTGGGTTCATTCACACTTGGGGGTTTAAGGGTCATCCTGTTACTAATTTTGGATACATTCCCAGGAACCTCCTTTCTCCTTCACATCAGAAAGCTCATGGTTAAACATGACGGGTATTTAGAGGGAACTTTGCATTTTATTTTATTTTAATTTGTTTTATCTGGTCCTTGTTTCAGGATAAAGGGAATTTTGAATCAACATTAATTTATAAATGAGATCCAGACACAAAGTTACCATAGAAATGGGTTTGCCAGTTTAGTAATTTACAGTGAGAAACATTACTGCCAATCAGACTTGAAACTTTGTGTGGGCTAGCTTAGCTGAAAAAAAAAAAGCGATGGCCAGGAGCAGTGGGCCATGCCTGTAATCCTAGCACTTTATAAGGCTAAGGTGGGAGGATTGCTTGAGGCTAGGAGTTTGAGACTAGCCTGGGCAACATAGCAAGACCGTGTCTCAACAGAGTACAAAAAACAAAAACAGAAATGTCCTATCATAGTACTGTCCCACATTTACTGTGTGTTAGGCAATGGTATAGTCACTTCTACATGTGTTAATGCATTTGCTGTTCTCAACAATCTTATGAGATCAGTATCATTATATTGTTCCTGTTGCACAGATGGGGAAATAAAGATGCGCAGAAATGTTATTTAACTTGTCTAAAGTCAACAGTTAGAGTGGGGGATGTAGCAGGCAGGATTAAAACCCAGGTAGTCTGGCTTTGAAATCTGCACTCTTTTTTTATTTTTATTTTTTGAGACAAACTCTCACTCTGTTGCCCAGGCTGGAGTGCAGTGGCATGATCTCGGCTCACTGCAACCTCCCCCTCTCGGGATCAAGCAGTTCTCTGCCTCAGCCTCCCGAACAGCTGGGATTACAGGCAGCCCACCACCATGCCCGGCTAATTTTTTTTGTGTGTGTTTTT
The DNA here is from genome assembly GCF_028878055.3 of Symphalangus syndactylus. Lineage (NCBI taxonomy): Eukaryota > Metazoa > Chordata > Mammalia > Primates > Hylobatidae > Symphalangus > Symphalangus syndactylus. The sequence continues at coordinate 69,332,270 of NC_072425.2, read as the reverse complement.
AGTAGAGACGGGATCCAGGCTGGTCTTGAACTCCTGACCTTGTGATCCACCCTCCTCGGCCTCCGAAAGTGTGGGATCACTGCGCCTGGCCTAAGTCTGCACTCTTAACCATTTGCTGTTCTGCCTTAAGTCATAGTGCTCCATTCACATTGGTGGTCAAATGTGTATTTTAGAGCTGGTGGTCAGGAAGTCGAAAGGGAGGGGCCTCTGGTCTACAGACTTTCTTGTCACAAGTGCACATAAAGGTCACCCCCTGGTTGGTACAGCAAGGAGAGTGGTGTGGAGCTTTACTTTCTTGTCCTGCAGGCAAGCTACATGGATAAAAATCTCCAAAGACAGCATGGGATTGGGGGCTTTGGGGTTGTATTTAATTTTTTGGTTTATTTAAACCCTACCTCATTCCAAAAGGGCTTCTAAAAATACACATGATCTGAGAGAGAGGAAAAAGTAAAGATAAAGCATGGTCATCTAGAGGAAGGGAAGAATAATAAGATGAAACAAGAGGAAAAGCTAGCTTACAGACAGACCTGCATGTGTAGTAAGGTCACTGTAGATTTGGCTCTCAGCTGCAAGCAGAGAAAAATCTCAAGATTCATAGTGCTCATAAAATTAAAATGTGTCACTTGCTCTGAAAAGTAGTTATTTTAATGGCATTGAGATCTGAGACAGATTTTCCTGTGGGTTCTCTTAAAGTATTGGAGTGGCCTGGATATCTCTAGCAGAAATACAAGACAGAACATCCTAGCCATGTTTCTTATAGCTTCTTTCAGAGCAAGATTTGGGCAAAACAGCATGGCTCAATTCAGTAGACAATACTAAAAGGAAAGGAGCTAGGTGAGTAAGGACAAAGGACTTGCTGGAAGATATTAAAAACAAGGAACATTAAGCTATAATGCAGGCTAATAGCATCTTTCCGGCTGATCAGCACATCCCCAACAGGGGGACCGTTTGTGGAAAGAGGCTGCCCAGGGAAGTCCTGGGCAGATGCTAGTGGGAGACCCTGGCCATTTTTGTAGATAGATCAGGGTTACCTTGTTTGGGTTTTTGGCCATATCCAGAATTCATTTGCTAAACAAACGTTTCTTAATAAATGTAGCTCATATTTTAGGCCCTGTGCTAGACACTGGGGTTCCAAGGAACAATAAGGTGTCATTCACGAGGGTCCTGAGTCTAATGGGGAAGACGTATGTATCTACAGATATTACCTAGAGTATCCCATATTTACAAGTGGATGGCTGATCTCATTCATTTTGTTTTTTTTAAAAAAGCATGTAAGTAAAAATATAATTTTTTTATTTTTAGAAAATTTGGAAAAAGGTAAAGATAAACAATAAATATATAACTAAAATATAGAAATCATCCCTGTTATCTACTGATAATCACTATTTACATTTGGTTGAATATTCTTTCAGGTTTCTTTCTTCTTCACATCCATTTCATTTCAAAAAAGAAAATAAAAGCAATTATCCTCAGAACAGTGTCTCAGCTTCCATTTGAAATGTCTTGCTGTTGGTTGGCATATGTTTCCGAAAGGCTGTATGGTATTGCCTGCATTCTGCTTGAAAAATCAGTTCTGTCGCAGTTTGACCATTCCTTGCTGATTTTGTTTCTATAGAATCACTTTTGGCCATACAAGGTCTGTCACTGAAACTTTCTCCCTTAACTGTTACCTGTGCCACCATGGTACTCTACTAAGATGTGTTGCAATTTCGTGGTCTTCAGCTCATTCTTTATGGTACCCTCTTTCTTTCTTTTTCTGTCTCTCTTTCTTTTCTTTCTTTCTTTTTTTTTTTTCCTTTTTTCTGGAGATGGGATTTTGCTATGTTGACCAGGCTGGTCTTGCTCTCCTGTGCTCAAGCAGTCTTCCTACCTGAGCTTCCAGAGTATCTGGAATTATAGGTGCTCACCACCAAACCTGGCTGGGACCCTCCTTTCCTTTTTCTGAATGAGTACAACCTCTTAGTTTTACACATATAGCATTTATGTTGTTTTCAGCTACTCTCAGAAGCCTTGCAGTTCAATTAGCATGAATCTGTCTGGCTTGTTAGAGTGTAGAAGTGTAGAAAACAGAACTTTTGTTCTCATAAAATCTTTTAAAAAATATTTTATTCTGAGAGTAAGAATGGGCCACAGGATACTGAATGAGATTTGGGCTGTAGAATCATCTCATTCTAAGCAGGTTTGGTAACTCTCTATTGTAGTTGGAAACCTGATGTCTGACCTTGGCCATTTTTTCCAAATGGCTTATTGATTTTGGTGGTGAAAGTAAAGCATAAATATTTCATGTGCCTTGTGAAAATAAATTCATGGAACTTTGAAGAAGCAAATGTCAGTGTTTCAGGTTCTTTTGTTATTCAGAGTAAAAACATAATAAAACTTAAAAGACACCACACACATGCTGCTTAAATAACATTTTTGAGAGAAAAAGGTTTTTATCTAAAATGAACTTAATTTTTGTATTTTTTACCCCAACAAAGGAATTAATCAAAAGTGAGGTGAAATATGCACGTGAATAGTCTTCTTTTATAAACTTGATACTTTTTATACCTGTTGGCAGAATAAAGCCTGAGAAACATCTTGAAAATTTCACAATGATGATGATGTTGGGAATGGTTAACATATATTTGGCCCCATATATCAGGCACTGCACCCAGCACGTATATGCTCTGTCTTCTTTAATTATTCTGACTTTCCTATCAGGTGGGTGGGTCCTCATATCCCTGTTTTATGGATGAAGTAGTACTTAATGAGGTCAAGTAAACTATCTAAGATCTCAAAGCTAGTGAGTGTTTGGTGTGACCTGGAAGTGGAACAGAAGCTTTAATTGAGTCCATGCATATGAGCAGAGAAACCTGCCAGAGATGTTACTGGGTTGGACCTGCTTTTGCTGGACAGTCATTTTATTAGCTTATGCAGTTGTATTATTGGTATTTGGTTTGTGTAACTGCCCTCTTTCAATGGATCCGTATTAGAGCATTCAACTATGCACTTTTTGAGAGTGGAACAGTCTTTTATTTCTTTGTAAATGCACAGCCACTAAATCATTTATGAATGACAGATAATGTAAAATGCTTTAATACAAAAAAAAGGTGGGTTTTTTTTTTTTTTTTTTTTTTTTGTCTGAAAGAAGGTGGGGGTGGACTCAGAGACTGTGATTGGGCTTTTCTTGTAGCTTTACTACAAAGTAGCAAAGGCTGGAGGTTATGTGCTTCTGATAAGCACTCCTCCCTTCTGGAAATACTGGGGTCCCCTCCCTTGGCGTTTCAGCATTCCAGCAATTTGACTTACATGACTAGTGCAGTGAGATTTTCTAATACACACCTTATACCTCAGGGCATAACAGAACCCATTGCCAAAGTTGTCCTCACTTGCTTAATGGACAGGGAAAGACTACATTAAAAAAAAAAAAAATACAGGGACACCTTTCAGTGGGCTGATATCAGTGAAGTGTCAAGATTCTCTATCAAATTAAAGGAGTTTCAGAAAAATGTACAGGCCAGGAACAGTGGTTCACACCTGTAATCCTGGCACTTTGGGAGGCCCAGGAAGGCAGATTGCTTGAGCCTAGGAGTTTGAGACCAGCCTGGGCAACATGGTGAAACCTTTTCTCTACAACAAATACGAAAAATATTAGCTGGGCTTGGTGTTGCGTGTTTGTAGTCCCAGCTACTCAGGAGACTGAGTTGGGAGGATCACTTGAGCCTGGGAGGCCAAGATCGTGCCACTGCACTCCAGCCTGGGTGACAGAGCGAGACCCTGTCTCAAACAAACAAACAATACAACACAAATATTAGAACCAGGAGAACTTCCTGGTTCTTTTAAGTAACTACATAGTATTCTGCTGAGCTAATTTAACCAGACCCTAATTAACATACTTCTGGATTGTTTTCAATCTTTTTTTGTAACAAATAGTCTCCCAATAGTATTGTTGTTGCTTACACATGTAAATCCACAGGATAAAGTCCTGGCAGTGGGATTTGTTGTTTCAGAGGGTAAGTGCACTGCTGTTTTCATAGAAATTTCCAAATCGCTTTTCAAAGAGGTTATACCAGTTTACTTCCCTACCAAAAATGTATGAGCATGTCTTAAACAGAGAAATCTCAGTGCTTGTGATAGGAGATGTTATCAAAGTGTGATCAGAGGGCTGGGAAGCAAGGGGCAAGGAGCTTGAGGCAGCTGAGAAGATGTCACGGAAGAGGAGTAATCTAAGCAGAGTTCCGAATGCTGAGTGAGAGTTTGCTGGGCAGCAAAGGGGGAAAAGTCATTTGATTCAGGCAGAAATGAAATAATGCATCCTCCTATCCACATTTGTCTAACTAAGTAAGGGCTAAGCTTCTTTCAGAGAAGTCAAGGAAATTTGGTATGTGCATGGAGAACTGTGAACCAGATAATTTTCTCTGAATAAAGAGAAGGCCATTTACCCAGTGTAACAGTTTTTGAAAAATGGTATTGCTCCACACAGAAAGCAAGAATTTAAATGCACACGTCAGCCCTCTTCACAGATTGCTTATCTGTTTCTCAGAGTGTTAACAGTTGCTGTAGGTGTTTAGTTTAGGGCAATGAGTTAAAGAGATTTAGCAACTGCAAATCAATTAAAAAGTTACTGGTGTGACTGCTGTGGCCCCCTCCTTTTGTTTTTTTTTTTTTTTTTTTTGAGACGGAGTCTCGCTCTTTTGCCCAGGCTGGAGTGCAGTGGTGTGATTTCGGCTCACTGCAACCTCCGCCTCCCGGGTTCATGCCATTCTCCTGCCTCAGCCTCCCGAGTAACTGGGACTACAGGCGCCTACCACCACGCTTGGCTAATTTTTGATATTTTTAGTAGAGTCAGGGTTTCACCGTGTTAGCCAGGATGGTCTCGATCTCCTGACCTCGTGATCTGCCTGCCTCGGCGTCCCAAAGTGCTGGGATTACAGGCATGAGCCACCACGCCCGGCCATGCCCCCTCGTTTTTATTCTTCCAGTCATTTACCACTTTATGTCTGCATCTGTAGGATTTTTAGAAAGCCACAAGGCAAATTTCTCAGCTTACATTTGGGATTAGAGTTGGGGGATGGTTTTATATTTGTGCATTTTGATTGGCGTGGAATTTTAAAACTCTTTAGCATCCCTTATAATTTAATAAGCTATTTTGGTTTTATATTCTTGGGACCGAAGAATGCATCTAATGTGGATCTTTTCTGCTGGGTGCTCCCAATTTCCAGGGAGCCTGAGGGCAATTTGAGTTCAAATTAAGGGAGACCCTCTAACCAACTCAGTTTATACTCATGCTAGAGGGACTGTCTCAGGCCCCTTACAAGGGTCTCTCTGGCATCCCTGCACTCCAGGAATTTTGCTTGGTTCTGAGAAACTCATGGATTCTATTTTAGGATTCCCGGCTTCCCAGCCAGGACTTACTCCCATGAGACAAAGAAATGACTACAACCTGGAGGTTATCTTGGAATGTCTGTGTGTCTTCGAGGAACCTCCTGACCAAATCCATATTTGGGGAGAAGATGCTTCCAAACTTTAGCTCGCTGAGTGTTGGTTAGAGGGGGTTGGCTGAAAGAAGCCCTCTAGGTTTTAGACACAGTTGGCAGGTATCTCAGACTCCAGAAGATTTGGAGGATCTTGGAGTCTCATCCTTGAAAACCAAACTCTTATGCTTATGTCCGAAATGTTGACTACCCAGGTTCACAAGACTTTCTGGCTAGCATGTATTATTTCATTGCTTTTTTGGGCTTATTGTTTTGATGAGTCAGTGCCCAGATTTATCTGATGCTAGCCCTGGGAGGACTTCATCTGAAGGTATTCCTACTGGTTTTTCAGGCAAGGAAAGTATCCATGAAACATTGCAACAGAAACCATTCCTGCCAAAGTTAATATTCTGAATGGTGTGCCAAACTTAAAATTGTTTTCGACCATATTTTTCTTTGGGGGAATAAATCATTCTCTTTGATCTCTCTGCATTCAGGTCATCCAAGCAACTGCTCACTAGAACCTGGGCCTATCTGAAGCTGGAAATGTGAGGTAGGAGTCACTGCTATAGTGATTGCCTGCTTCCACTTTCAGGGAACCCTTCCCATCTGACAGGGCTTCTGGTCCTTGCCTAAGGCCTTTGCACTCTTGAAAACCTATTCTGTATCTAAATATTGGGGCTCTAATGTGTAAACCAAAAATAAAACTCTAAGCTCTCCAACCAATGGAATGGACCCCTCCCCTCAGCCAGATTTAACCTGAAAAGCTAGTTCAGACCATGATAAACTGAGTTATAATCAACTTTACATTTTCCAAACATCAAGTCTTCAGTGTCTTGATAGCCATTCATGAACAACCACATTTTTTGAGGATCTCATTGGAATCTGTGCATATAAAGCCCCAGACATATTTAGGTCTCCAGAGTTGATATTACTGAGTTATAATCAACTTTACATTTTCCAAACATAAAAGTCTAATGGGGGTTGGACATGCTTCATTATGAGTGGGATGAACTTCTGGCCCTCCTGCCATCCCCCCCCACCCCTTTTTTAAAGCAACAGCTCCATTAGCACCAATTTTGTAGTTAACTTGCTAGGTGACCTTTATAAGTCACTAGACTACTTTATGCCTCAGTTTCTTTTGTTTCTTTTTCTTTTTTTTTCTCTTTGAGGCAAGGGTCTGGCTCTGTTGCCCAGGCTGGAGTGTGGTATGATGATCTTGGACTTACTGCAACCTCTGCTTCCTGGGCTCAAGCGATCCTCCCACCTCAGCCTTCCCAGGAGTTAGGACTGCAGGTGTGCATCGCCATGCCTGGCTAATTTTTGTATTTTTTGTAGAGACAGAGTTTTACCATGTTGCCCAGGCTAGTTTCTTCATCTCATGCTAAATCTGATTTGAAATCTTCTTCATGGCCTCATACTGGCCTCTCAAATAATTTCTCATGTTTCTGACTAATTTCATCTCGTGCTCCTTCTCCTAGACTCCTGGGCCATTTTTGATGATCCCCTTCCCAACTCCCAGCTACTCAGTGCTCAGCAGCATGTGGATAGAAACATATGGAGGAATTAAACATACCAAGCAAAGGCTTTTCATAAGTCCAGATTTCCATGAGAAACAACAGAGATGGGAAAGGATAGGATGAGGATTAGGAAGGGGGCATAATGTATTAATAATTAGGCCTGATCTGATTCACATAGGCTCTTGCTACATAGGGCAGAATTTTTTTTTCTTTTCTTGTAGCTGTCTAGAGAAAGAGAACACTGGGGTCTTCCTGCAGGAATATGTCTAGGGCTTTATATGCACAGATTCCAAGGAGACCCTTGCAAAATCTGGTTGTTCATGAATGGCCATCAAGATACTGAAGACTTTTATATTTGGAAAACGTAAAGTTGGTTATAACTCAGTAACATCAACTCTGTAGACCCAAGATGTGAAAATACTATGTACTCTACTAGATTTTAGAAATTCTCTGTGCAAAATATCATTCAGGATCCTCTTGTCTCCTCTCATCTTATTTTTTCCCATCACTTTTGGAGGTGATAGTTTTAAGCCATAGATTTAAATTTAAATTAAGACCTTGCTTTACAGAAATTATTGTATTTGATTCCAGAGAGGAGGGTTTTCCCTCTCTAGAAGAGGGAGGACTAATCTACTAAGAGAATGATTCTCTCCCTACCCATCACTCTGCCAGTTATACTGGCAGAAACTGGTTTTCTTTTTTATTTTCTTATTTATTTTAGAGACAGCGTTTCGCTCTTGTTGCCCAAGCTGGAGTACAATGGCATGATCTCAGCTCACTGCAACCTCCATCTCCTGGGTTCAAGTGATTCTCCTGCCTCAGCCTCCCGAGTAGCTGGGATTACAGGCACGCACCACCATGCCCAGCTAATATTTTGTATTTATAGTAGAAACGGGATTTCATCATGTTGGCCAGGCTGGTCTCGAACTACTGATCTTAGGTGATCCATCTGCCTTGGCCTCCCAAAGTGCTGGGATTACAGAGGTAAAGAAAATAACATTTATATATTTAAAGAGATTCTGATAAATGGCTTTTTTTTTTTTTTTTTTTTTTTTTTTTTTTTTTAATTAAGAAAAGGTTTTGTTATGCCGCCAAGGCTGGAGTGCATGGCTCACTGCATTCTCAACCTCCTGGGCTCAAGTGACCCTCCCGCCTCAGCTTCCTGAGTAGCTGGGACTACAGGCATGTGCTGCCAAGCCCAACCATTTAAAACATTTTTTGTACAGATGGGGTCCCACAGTGTTGCCCAGGCTAGTCTGATGGGGTCTCCATAATGGGACCTCCTGGGCTCAAACCATCTTCCCACGTGGGCTTCCCAAAGTGTTGGGATTAGGCTGGGTGCGGTGGCTCACGCTTGTAATCCCAGCACTTTGGGAGATTGAGGCAGGTGGATCACCTTAGGTCAGGAGTTCGAGACCAGTCTGGCCAACATAGTGAAACCCCGTCTCTACTAAAAATACAAATAATTAGCCGGGTGTGGTGATGAACGCCTGTAATCCCAGCTACTCGGGTGGCTGAGGCGGGCGAATCGCTTGAACCCGGGAGACGGAGGTTGCAGTGAGTTGAGATAGTGCCATTGCACTCCAGCCTGGGCAATAGTGTGAGACTCTATTAAAAAAAAAAAAAAAAAAGTGTTGGGATTACCGGCATGACCCACTACATCTGGCCAAAATGGCAATTTTAAGGACATAGAATTATACTTATGGGAATAAATTTTGTTGCTATGGCTTTAGAATTCAAACAAAAATCATTCTATTCATAGTTGAAAATTATTATAGTGCTCAAGTGTTAGTTTTTCACTAAGTATCTTAAAACCAGAGGTAAAGAACTACAATTTGTTAGGACAGATAGCAAGAGATAGCAGGTTACTTCTGCATGTAGACAGTGGGTATAGAAGGAGAGCAAATTCCTAGTGATTATTCTGAAAGCCTACAATTTAAATGACCACTGCATATTGGTGGCAAGCCACTGCCCCAGAGAGCACTGATTTTTCCTTCTTCTGTCTCTGTGAGCAGAGGTTATTCTCACTGCCACGCCATCCACATCTTAAACAGTAAATAGTTCTGCAGGCTGAAGGGCTTTGGAGGGAACCAGGGCATTCCTAGAAGTTTAAGAAAAAATTCCATGGTCTCCATTTCCTTCCTCCTTGTCCATGTGCCCATGTTCATAAAAAGATAAAATGATCTTCTGGGCATCTATCAGTGAAAAAGAGTTTTTTTTAAAAAAAGTCTCTGAGGCCAGGTGCAGTGGCTCACCCCTGTAATCCCAACAGTTTGGGAGGCCGAAGCAGATGGATCACTTGAGGTCAGGAGTTTGAGACCAGCCTGGCCAACATGGTGAAACCCTGTCTCTACTAAAAATACAAAAATTAGCCGGGCCGTGGTGGCGCATGTCTGTAATCCCAGCTACTCGAGAGGCTAAGGGAGGATAATCTCTTGAACCTGGGAGGCGGAGGTTGCAGTGAGCTGATATCAGGCCACTCTACTCCAGCTTGGGCAACAGAGCGAGACTCCTCTCAAAAAAAAAAAAACCCCAAAAAAAAAAACCAAAAAAAAAACTCTGAGCAGCTGCAGCCTCAGGAGTAGGTGTGACCCCAGGGCCTTGGCGTGGCTGAAGGTAAGAATATGACCATAGAAGTATTGTCACAACTCTCCCCCACCTTCTAGGAGAAAGGGGGATTTCGGCAAGAATGGTCCTGTAATTTACCGTATTTTAATTACAGCCCCAGAAACCACAGCTTTTCACTTCCTGGCCTTCCTGTTCTCTGGGGAAATCCTAAAGGACTCCATTCTCTTGTGCTTCCCTTCCTCCACCCCTAATTTGAGCTGGCTTGGAAAATACCTTGACATTTCTTAGGGTTAAAATTCTCCCCTGGCCTTTTTGGGAGTCACTTGGACTCCTTCGGTCTTTCCAGATGCTCCTGACTTCTGCCTAGCCCCTCCTTCCCATAAACAATCTCGACTCTCAGGACTGGGCCAAGCTGGAGAAAGGGCTCACCACCTGGTCTGTCTAGGAGGAGCCCTGGAGTGGAGTGGTAGGTCAGGGCATCAGGTCAGACATTTCCAGGTCACCAGGCAAGCCACTTTTATGATAGGAATGTGGCTCTTAGGAACACAACACCAACCTTTTGAAGGAGCACTGCTGTGACTTGACAGAGGATGCAGTTAGGGAAACAATTTTCAGTTTAAAGGCTGTTGTCTTAGTGAGTAGATGATCTTGGAAGAAACAGATGCTTTGGACAGCTTGTTAGTTTCTCATAGATGACCTTTCTGAATTCGTTTTCCTCTTTTTGGGTCTGTTAGAATTTGAGATATGGACTTTTGTGGAGGCTCTTGTATGTGCTACATAAGAACATTTGAATCCTTCTGTTTTCTGAACAAAGAGGGGCTCCGTTTTCAAAGATATTGATAATCCTTTGCACTTTACTTTTTCTTCTTGTGTTTTATAATCTTTCTTCTGTGTCCAAAGTTTGTATTATTTTACCAGAGTTCTAATATTAGCTAGAAATAGTAAAATACCCTCAGCTACAAACTTGGCCCCTGTGTATCTGTTGGGTCAGCTTTGATTGAGCTCTTAGCTTAAGTTCAGTTTTGTCCCTAGTGATTCCCATTTTGTATTCTTAGATGCTGTGTATATCCTGGTCTCTATATCAGGTTTGAAAGAGGTTGCGCTGTAAATAAAGGGCACATTTATATTATCATGTTGTCTTGCTAGCATGTGTCTTTATAGAGGGCCAAGACTAAGGCCATTTTTAAAATTTTTTAAATTATTATTTTCTTTAGAGACAGCTTCTTGCCGTCACCTAGGCTGGAAGGGCAGTGGCACAATTATAGCTCAGTGGAGCCTCCTGGGCTCAAGCTGTCCTCCTGCCTCAGCTTCCCGTGGCGCACATTACTGTAGGCGCGCGTTACTGTCCCAGCTAATTTTTTATTTATTTTTGTTTTTTGTAGAGATGGGGTCTTGCTCTGTTGCCCAGGCTGATCCTGAACTTCTGGCCTCAAGTGATCCTCCCACCTTGGCCTCCCAAAGTGCTGGGATTACAAGTGTGAGCCACCACACCCAGCCAGTGAGAACATTTTTATAATTTCATCTCTAAACAGTGGATGCACACATTGATATGTGAAATGCTCTGGCCTGGTGTTTTTCACACTGTGAGTGGTGAATTAGTAAAGTCAGTATAATTAGTCATGACTAGCGTCTTGAAGAAAAGAAAATAGAATACGAACAAAAAATATCAGAGTGAATCACTCAAAGTAAGGATAAGAAATTTTTATAGGACCTTTTTTACGTTTTATGAGTGTGCATATCCTGATATGAAATATATTTCTTCCTATGGATCTCAAAAAAGTTTGAAAACCTCTAGCATCCGCTCATGCCCCAGTTTAATCTCTCGCCATCTTTTACCCCAGGCTTCAGGCATGTTGATTGACTGGACATTCTTAGACCCCCGCTTCCTGAACCCCAGACCCTGCTCTTTATTCTGGGGCTGCCTGACCCTGCCCCCTTTTGCGTGGGTAACTACTGTTTTTTTTTTTTTTGAGACGGAGTCTCGCTCTTTTGCCCAGGCCGGACTGCAGTGGCGCTATCTCAGCTCTCTGCAAGCTCTGCCTCCCGGGTTCACACCATTCTCCTGCCTCAGCCTCCCGAGTAGCTGGGACTACAGGCGCCCGCCACCGCGCCCGGCTAATTTTTTGTATTTTTAGTTGAGACGGGGTTTTACCGTGTTAGTCAGGATGGTCTCAATCTCCTGACCTCGTGATCCACCCGCCTCGGCCTCCCAAAGTGCTGGGATTACAGGCATGAGCCACCACGCTCGGTGTTTGTTTTTTAAAATTAAAAAAAAAATTTTTTTTAATTGTTTGTTTTTTAAAATTTTTTCTACCCCTGTGGCATCACAATGGATAACTATTTTTATCTCCAAAATTAAAGTAGATGTCACCTCCCACAATAGCCTGCACTGATCATGAAAGCCTTCTCACTGTGTTAATTTAAGTGTCCCTATGTTCTCAGTTTTGTGGGTGTACTACGCATGGCAATTTTTTTTTCATGGTGAAGTCAGGAAGAGAAAGCAGATAAAGGAGGACTCATATTAGTAAATACATTGCTGATAAATCAAACACAAGTAGGCCAGATTAAAGCTCACGCTTATAATCCCAGCACTTTGAGAGGCCCTGGTGGGCTGATTGCTTCAGGCCAGGTGTTTAAGACCAGCCCATGCGACATAATGATACTCTATCCCTACAAAAAATACAAAGAAAAATTAGCTGGGTGTGGTGGCACATGCCTGTGGTCCCAGCTACCCAGGAGGTTTAGGAGTTCAAGATTACAGCAAGCTATGACTGCGTCACTGTACTATAGCCTGGGCAACAGAGTAAGACCCTGTCACCAAATAAATAATAAATATATAAAATAAAATGCAGGTACCTTGTAAGTTATTCTTCAAAAGGGCATTAAAAAAGAATATATTTTCCTGATTGTATATGGGATACCTATTCATTGTAGACAATTTAGAAAATAAGAAAACGAATATGACTCATAGTTCTATCACTCAGAGATAAGTTAGCATTTTGATGTTGTTTCTTTCCAGTTTTTCTTCTATGCAGATTTTTGTTTTACATAGCTGATTGCATATATAATATTACCACCAGCCTTTTTTACATAACAACAAAAGATAAGTATATACCCCAAAAACTAAATTTTAAGGGACACAATAAACTCTTACGTTTAATTATGGTAATTCCCTCTCTTGCTAGAGTGCTGGAGTGCCAGAGTGCCAGGCTGTAGTGCAGTAGCACAATCTTGACTCACTGCAGCTTCCACTGTCTGGGTTCAAGAGATTCTGTCACATCAGCCTCCCAAGTGGCTGGGACCCACAGATGTACACCACCACACCCAGCTAATTTTTTAAAATTATTTGTAGACAAGGTCTTGCTGTGTTGCCCAGGCTGGTCTCAAATTCTTGGGCTCAAGCAATCTTCCTGCCTCAGCCTCCCAAAATGCTGAGATTACAGGTGTGAGCTTTGTTTGCTTAAAACAAGCATTATGGGCTGGGCGTTGTGGCTCATGCCTGTAATCCCACACTTTGGGAGGCCGAGGCGGGCAGATCGCTTGAACTCAGGAGTTCAAGGGCAGCCTGTGCAACATGGTGAAATCCCGTCTCTACTAAAAATCCAAAAAAAACCAAAAAAAAGTAGCCCAGCCCCAGTGTGGTGGCACAAGCTTGTAGTCTCAGCTGCTTGGGAGACTGAGGTGGGACGATTGCCCGAGCCTGGAAAGTCAAGGCTGCAGTGAGCTATGATTGTGGCATTGCACTCCAGCCAGGGCGACTTGAGTGAGACCCTGTCTCAAACAAAAAAAGCATTATGGCCAGGTGCAGTGGCTCACACCTGTAATCCCAGTGCTTTGGAAGGACAAGGCAAGAGGATTGCTTGAAGCTAGGAGTTCAAGACCAGCCTGGGTAACAGCAAGACCCCGTCTCTACAAAAAAATTTTTAAAAAGCTAGCCGGGCATGGTGGCTGTAATCCCAGCACTTTGGGAAGCTGAGACAGGAGGATCACTTGAGCCCAGGAGTTTGAGATTATAGAGAGCTATGATAGAGCCACTACACTCCAGCCTGGGTGACAGAGTGAGACTCTGTCCCTAAAAGTAAAAACAAACAAAAAAAGCATTAGAATATCTCTTGCTGGGATATCATATGTGATAAATTTTCTAATATACGGGGTGAGGATTTCGATAATGCTGTCTTGCCAGTAAAGAGAAACACAGGAGTAAGTCCCAGAATAATGTAAAAAGGTATAGTAATTAATAGTAGCTAACATTTATGGGCACATACAACACATCAGGAACTGCACTCATTATTTCACACATGGTATTTGTTTAGTGTCATTCAGTTCCTGGGTGCCAGAATTAAAAGCCCGGTATTCAGAGCATGGGTTCTGGAGACAGAGGGGCCTGAGTTTAAGGCTCTTTGCTGCCACTCCCTAATTGTGTGGACCTGGACTAGTTACTTACCCTCTCTAACCTCAGTTTCCCCAGCTATAAAATAGGGTTAATAAAACATTTACATCACAAGATTGTTTTGAGGATTAAATAAATTGCTGTGAGTTAGTACTTTGCATGGTGTCTGGCCCATGGTAAGTGTCCCAGAAATGTGAGTTTAGAAGGATAATTTAGTTTTGGATTAAAGATTTTGATGTTAGGGAATTTTCTGTCTTTAATCTTGCATATATGTAATCATTTGTCCAACCAGTCATTTCATATGGGAGGAAGTCGTGACCCAGATTGGTTTTGGGGTTGGGGAGAAGCAGATTAGGAGCTGCAGATCTTTGTGCTGTGGCCCAGTGCTCTGTTTGTCTGACTTGTTACTTGCAGAAAAAGAGGACTACAAGGTAGAAGTCTAAAAACATCATCTATAAAGAGCCGAATAGTAAATATTTTAGGCTTCGTAGGCCACATGTCTCTCTTTTGCAGCTACTCAACTCTGCCATGGTATAATGTGAAAGCAGCCACAGACAAAAAACAAATGAATGCTGTGCTCCAATAAATCTTTATTCATGGACACTGCATTTGAATTTCAGACCATTTTCATGTGTCTTGAAATACTATTTTTCATTTTTCTCTCATCTGTTTAAACATGTAAAACCATTCTTAGCTTAAAGGTCATACAAAAACAAGCATTGCTTTCGTGGACGAGCCTTTGGACTGATCTTGCCTTTTGCGGAGGTGGCATGACCAGAGTGACTTTTTTTTTTTAATTCCAAGGACAGAGATCATTTTCTTCCATTTTTCCCAAGGTCTCTTCAAACTGACATTGGAAGCAGTTTGTCCTGAGATGAAGGGCTTTTAGGAACCATTGCTTTCTTTCTCTATTTTTTACCCAGTGAAGACAGTTGGCAAAGAGCTTGTCAGTTGAAATTTCAAACCCCGCTCTCTGGGATTTTTATGTTATATGGTGGAGGCCAAATAAAATTAACCAGTAGGTATGGTCCCTCAAGATGTAAAACTAAACCAAGTTTGCTGAAAGGCACTGAAAAGTATAAGCAAAGAAAAAATGGATTAGAAAGGCACACTGTTAATAAACAGAACCCTCTTGTCAGAAAACACACAGGCTACTGTTTTTAAAGAGTCCGCTATTCCTGCAGCTGAAATCAAGACATGTTTCAAATTCTTTAGGTTTTTTCTATTTCTTTTGCGGATTGGATAGGGGAAATGGTGGAAAGAGGTGGTGTTAGAGAGAGGAGGGATGGAAATGTCATGTTCAGAGTTGTTGCTATTAGTTTTTTCTTTAAAGGTATATGTGCAAACAGAATTAATTGAACTTGATTTAATTAATCCAAGAGTATAAGTAGGCAGGAAGAAACTTATTCATTACATTGGAAACTATTGGACATTGTTATGCTCATAGTATGACTTTCTTTCCAAGGATTATAGCCTCTCTTTTTATTTTCAAGAGCAGTGGGCTTTTAGGCTGGGCTCAGTGGCTCATGCCTGTAATCCCAGCACTTTGAGAGGCTGAGGCAGGCAGATCACCTGAAGTCAGCAGTTCAAGATCAGCCTGGCCAACATGGTGAAACTCCATCTCTACTAAAAATACATAAATTAGCTGGGCATGGTGGCGGGTGCCTGTAATCCCAGCTACTCAGGAGGCTGAGGCAGGAGGATTGCTTGAACCTGGAAGGTGGAGGTTGCAGTGAGCCGAGATCGTGCCATCGCACTCCAGCTTGGGCAACAAGAGTGAAATTCCATCTCAAAAAAAAGAAAAAAAAAAAGCAGTGGGTGCTGGGGGCAGTGGCTCATGCCCGTAATCCTAGCACTTTGGGAGGCCGGGGTGGGCGGATCACAAGGTCAAGAGATCGAGACCATCCTGGCCAACATGGTGAAACCCCGTCTCTACTAAAAATACAAAAATTAGCTGGGTGTGGTGGTGGGCGCCTGTAATCCCAGCCACTTGGGAGGCTGAGGTAGGAGAATCACTTGAACCTGGGAGGCGGAGGTTGCAGTGAGCCCAGATTACGCTACTGCACTCCAGCCTGGACACAGAGCAAGACTCTGTCTCGAAAAAAAGAAAAAGAAAAGGAAAAAAAAAAGCAGTGGGCTTTTGTGGAATGATGCCAATAGAGATCTGGGCCAGGAGGCCTGTTCTGAGCTAATCACCTCATTTATGGGTGTTGGAATCCACAAAGCCAGAGGTTGAGGGGGAGCCTGTGTTGGCCCCACAGAGTACAGCTGTTTTCTATCACCCCAAGAATAAAAAACGATGGCCTTAACTCTTGGATACCATCCCACGGACTCCTCCTGTTTTGTTTTTCAACAGAAAACATCCTGTTTCATCATGCATGTTTAATAGAATAATTCAAATATGCCTCATAGAAATAATTAATACTTTTTCTTACCCCGAGAGTAGCCAGAGATGATGACACTATTTTTTCATACCCACAGGGTATAAAGAAGATTAACGCTCCCTGCATGTTCTTAGACAGATGTGAGAAAGATACATGTATATAGTAAAGTATTATTTTTCATGATTCTGTCTTGATCAAATAATTATCTTCTTTCATTTTGAGAGCTCTAAGATTGCTTGTAATTATCTGCTTTTGGGGGAAATGGGAGAATATTGTTTTTTATATACTTGCTGAAATCCACAAAGTAGGAAAATATTCTTTATAGAGTCCTGTAACAATTCCTAATTTCCTCAGATTGTCTGGAGCAATGGCTCCCAAACATTTTTTGACCTTGAACTTCAGTAAGATATGTAACCCAGAACATAAAAATACACACACACACGACCAGAGGGGAACATGGAAGTTTGCTTTAGACTGAAATTTCTTCCAAAATCTACCATTAAGCTTTGGATAACCGGCCAAATGGTGGAATGCCTACTTTATTTGGCACACCAAGACTTCTGCTTGAGCAAGGATTATAGATTGCATCGGTAACACTCATGCCTAATCACTTTAGCAGCATCAGTAATGCAAACAAGGCATGACATATGGATTTACTGTTACCTTAATATTCACTTTGAAGTTTGGGCCTGGTGGCTCATACCTGTAATCCCTACACTTCGGGAGGCCGAGGTGCGAGGATTACTTGAAGCCACGAGTTTGAGATCAGCCTGGGCAACATGACTCCTGTCCCTACAAAAAATTAGCTGGGTGTGGTGGTGCATACCTGTAATCCCAGCTACTTAGGAGGCTGAGACAGGAGGATCTCTTGAGCCTAAGAGGTCGAAGCTGCAGTGAGCTATGATTGCACCATTGCACTCCAACCTGGGTGACAGAGCGAGACACTGTCTCTCGAAAAATAAATAAATAAATAAATAAATAAATAAATAAATGAAAAAGAAAAGAAAAAATTTGCTTTGAAAACAACTAAGTTCTCTAAATGTAACTTATTTACAATATGTGCTTTATGTATTGGTCTGATTTGCCTTTTGTGGAGGTGGCATGACCAGGGTAACTTTTTTTTTTTTTTAATTCCCAGGACTGAAATCATTTTCTTCCATTTTTCCCCAAGAAAATTTTCAGTATTAATATATTGAAATTCTTTTTTTTTTTTGAGACGGAGTCTCGCTCTGTCACCCAGGCTGGAGTGCAGTGGCGCAATCTCGGCTCACTGCAAGCTCCGCCTCTCGGGCTCACGCCATTCTCCTGCGTCAGCCTCCTGAGTAGCTGGGACTACAGGAGCCCGCCACGACACCCGGCTAATTTTTTTGTATTTTTTAGTAGAGACGGTGTTTCACCGTGTTAGCCAGGATGGTCTTGATCTCCTGACCTCGCGATCCACCTGCCTCGGCCTCCCAAAGTGCTGGGATTACAGGCATGAGCCACCGCACCTGGCTGATACATTGAAATTCTTTCAGTTAGTTGAATGTATAAATGATTATTCATTGTTGGAGGAGTAAATTATTGTAATAATTAATGATGATAATGAGTCTGAATTTTAAGTATGAAAATTATTATATATAGAGTAAAAATTACAGGCATAGATTGAGAATTAATGTTGAGAGAGTATGAATGCTAGTAATTTTGGGGAATCCATTGTATTCTTTGTGGGATTACTTTCAGTGACATTATATCATCATCATTCAGCAAATCTTCAGGCCCAGGAGATGAAGAGGTTAAGTCTTGACCTCAGTTGGTTCCTATCAGGGAGGAAGGATAGCTTACTAATGTGCTGGCAGCATCACTTCCGGCAGTAGTGACTCTGGCAGAGCTAGCGCAAAAACATCTTGCTTTTTCTACAGACCTCATTATAGAGAGAGGATTTGTTTAGTTTTACAAAAGTCCCATCAGGCTGCAGTTAACAGTACCAAGGAATTACTGTTTCTGCCCTTTTATATCAAACTTTTAAAGTGAGCCTACCGGAATTTTAGTAATGAGTGTAATTTTAATTATTTTTTTGGATAAAATTTCAGGTTTATTCTTTTTTTTTTTTTTTTTGGGGGGGGGTGGAGTCTCACTCTCTTGCCCAGGCTAGAGTGCAGTATTGGCTCACTGCAGCCTCCACCTCCCGGGTTCAAGAGATTCTCCTGCCTCAGCCTCCCAAGTAGCTGGGATTACAGGTGCCTGCCACCACGCCCGGTTAGTTTTTGTATTTTTAGTAGAGATGGGATTTCACCGTGTTGGCCAGCTGTTCTCCAACTCCTGATCTCAAGTGGTCTGCCTTCCTCCACCTCCCAAAGTGCTGGGATTACAGGCATGAGCCACCATGCCTGGCCAGGTTTCAGGTTTATTCTTGTATCCCAGTAGGTCATTCTGTTAAAGCCACATTTGGCTTTGGCAAATATTAATTTTAGCATTTGGTCATTTGGCATTAGGCCAAAAAATGTGTATTTGGTAAATTTATTAATTAAATATCCATCTACCTATCCATTCCCAATAAAACAAAATTTCACAAAACCATAATTTCTTCTATTATGTATAGTGTACACTGGTCTTTCTGACCCATTTAATTTTCTTAAAGTTAACTAAGTTAGTTTCTCAATCTACTAATAGGTCATGACCTTCAGTTTAAAAGTGTTGAGGTGACTCACTGTTTTCTGGGATTAGTGAAACAGTGAAGAGGGGTTATTTTTGTATGCAATATTTTTGTCCTACAGAAGATAACCGGAAGGAATTTCTAGTTGTGTTCCACTCCCAAAAATGCAACTTAAGGTCTCAAGGCATGTTAAGACTAGTAAAAATGAATTAATGCTACCACCAAACAATTTTGTATAGTGGCTGTACTAGTTTACGCTCCCACTAGCAGTATCTGAGAATTCTATTTGTTCTATAATGCTTAGCAATGCTGGTATTGTTTTTAAATTAATGGACTTTTTTTTAGAGCACTTTTAGTTTTACAGCAAAATTGAGTGGAAGGTACAGAGATTTCTCTTATACCCCTGCTGCCACACATGTGTAGCCCCTCCATTATCAACATCCCCCACCAGATATAGCATTCTTAAAAAGACATTTGTTAGAATTGATGAATCTTCATTGATGCATCAATGCATCATCATCATCCAGAATCCATAGTTTACGTTAGAGTTTGCTCTTGTTGATGTGGTTTCCATGGGTTTGGACGAATGCGTAATGGCAGTGATGCTCTAATAAACCATCAGAGTATCATACAGAGTAGTTTCACTGCCCTAAACATCCACTGTATGCTGCCTTTTCAACTGTACCTCCCCTATCCCTTGGCAACCACTGATCTTTTTACTGTTTCCATAGTTTTGCCTTTTCCAGAATGTCATATAGTTGGAATCGTATAGTACATAGCCTTTTCATGTTGACTTTTCACTTAGTAATATGCATTTTAGTTTCCTCCATGTCTTTTCATGGCTTGATAGCTCATTTCTTTTTAGTGCTGAATAATTTCCCATTGTCTGAATACACCACAGTTGATTTATCCCATTGTCAGTATTTTTCACTTTAGTATGTAGTAGTTATCATAGCCATTGTAAGTGAAGCCCATCTAAGTGTCTCATGCTTCTTAACATAAGTGAAATAGTCTGTCTATTACAGAGGGCCAGGGGCTGATACTTTAAATAGTCATTCCTCTTGCTGTTTATCGTATGTCTGTCTCTTATAGTGAACAGTTTCTTTTTTTTTTTTTTTTTCAGACAAGGTTTCACTCTGTCATCCAGGCTGGAGTGCAGTGGTGCAATCATTGCTCACCGCAGCCTTGACCTCCTGGGCTCAAGTAGTCCTCCCACTTTAGCCTCCTGAATAGCTGGGACTATGGGTGTGTACCAACCGCCACCCCACCTGGCTAATTTTTAAATTTTTTTGTAGAGCTGGGGTCTCATTGTGTTGCCTATGCTGGTCTTGAACTCTTGGGCTCAAGCAGTCCTCCACTTTGGCCTCCCCAAGTGCTGGGATTACGGGTGTGAACCACTGTGCCCGGCCCCAATCCCTTTTTAATGATATCTGAGTGGCTTTCTTCAGAGGCTTCTCCAGTTCTTCACCAACAGGGAATAAAATAGGTTAGGAATTCTTTCCTCAAATTTGTAAGCCCCAACCCCTTCTAAGTGCTGTTTCAGGGCCTCAAAAATGAGCTGACACATACTCTGTTTGCATAACTTAGAGCAGAAGTTTCACCTAGTTACCCTTTGCCTGTAGAATATCCTGTTGCAGAACCCTTCTCTCTGCCTTTGCCATGCCTCTACCACTATGGACAGGGATTCGTTTATGGAAGCCTAGGGTCAAATACAGTGTTTGGCTGATGACTAGTGGACTCACCCTTCTCTTCAGGGACTGGGTGGGGTTGGACAGAACAGAGAAGGGTGGGACTGGCAAGGTGAGGAGCCAGTGAAGTGAGCCAGCAGGTGCACCACTGCTGCTGCTGTAATGGGAGTTTGCTGATCTTGCTTACGTGAAGAGACCAGCCCTGCATAGATCCTTAGTGCTAATACATAATGGTTCATGCAAGGTTCACCTAAAGCCTCAGACAAAAGATTGGGCCTCTTTTTAACCTTAATTCAGTTGAATTCCAGGGTAATTTCAGGTTATTTATATAGTCTTCTGAGCTCTACTTTTCCTCTTTGTTATATGTCACTAGACTTTGATGAGAAAATGATCAAGCTTGAGGGAGCCTGAGGAAAGTATCTAACTTAGCCTCCATGCATATACAAGAACCAGTAAATTTGGAATTGATCACTGCTTCCTCTTGGTGATTTATTAAGATGTTTACTGCTTTTTTTTTTTTTTTGAGGCGGAGTTTCTCCCTGTTGCCCAGGTTGGAGTACAATGGTGCGATCTCGGCTTAATACAACCTCCGCCTCCCGGGTTTAAGCGATTCTCCTGCCTCAGCCTCCTGAGTAGCTGGGATTACAGACGCATGCCACCGTGCCCAGCTAATTTTTTGCATCTTTAGTAGAGATGGGGTTTCACCATGTTAGCCAGGCTGGTCTCGAACTCCTGATCTTGTGATCTGCCCACCTCGGCCTGGCTGGGATTACAGGCATGAGCCACCGCGCCCAGCCTACTGCCTTTTTTTTTTAAAGATGTTTGCAGGGAAGATAATACAGAAACACAGAGTACTCTAATTTCTTCCCCTGGATATTCTGTAAACGTATAGACCTATAGAACATTGCTCAAAATTGAAATAAATATGACGTAAAATGATCAATGAATTCAGTATTATTATTGTTTTCTTGAGACGAATAATATCCAGGGTTGTTACACAGTAATCATAAAAGTCATCTGTGTTTCTTCTTTATGCATTTTTTTTCATATTCTGAGGCTATTTCTGTTGCCTTCTTTCATTTCCACTTGACTCAATTTTGAGGACGGAATAAATTAATCCCAGAACTTTTATAATGTATGGATGAAAAGGGACAAGAGGCTAATGTCCCAACATTAAGCAATAAATAAAGTTGTGTATGTAAAAGTGTTTTCTACAACAGATAGAAATTTGCATAATAGCCTAAGGAGTTGCCTGCTGTTCACTGTTTAGTATAAATCAAAATGCAAATAAATCTCCCACTTTCAGTTGTGAACATTTTAAGTAAGATGATCATGAAAGATACAATTACAAAAATCAGTGGTTTAGTCACACTCCACATATTTGTTTTCAGGTTCTGTAATTTTTGTTGAATTTCACCTAAACCCCTTTAGTTCGCATGGGATCTGGTTTCCAAAATTAACCATAACACATCTCATTGCTGTCTTCCCTCAAAGGAACAAGAAAGTTCTGTCGTTATTGATTTTGGTCACAAGTGGACTGCTTCCTTGTATAACTTCTCTTTGGAAAGTTCGAAGTAATCAAGATAACTAATCTCTGCTCTCAGAGAGACAATCTAGTCAGCAGAAAATACTGTATTTCTCCTGGCAGCTCCTCCTTCCGCTTGGTGTTTCCTTTGTTCAGTCTATATGAGTGAAAAACAAACTCCAGACCCAAAAAAGTTCCTACTTTTGTGTGTGCCTATTAAGCTCCTCCTAGTAGAGCAGGAGAGATGTGGCCCTGGAATTCTGATGGTGAAAAGAGTGTTTTCTTGTAACAGGGATCTGAGCTACTCTTCTATATTAAGATGTTTAGAAGGAGCATGATTCCTCCTCCCAATCCCAAATCACACTGTTACTGTTTTCATTGATTGTAAAGGTAATACACACTTGGCATAATGAATGTAAACAATAAATGTCAAGTAGAATATGATGCCCCCACAACTGGTGCTCTCATTCAGTGGCTGTGTGTTTTGTTGACATAAACAGGATGGTACTTGCCTACTGTTCTAAACCTGTTTTTTTGTGTGTAGATTATTTTCTATGTCAGTGTCTGTGGTTCTGTCTGCAGCATTCTTTTTTTCTTTTCTGTCTCTCTTTTTTTTTTTTTGATACAGAGTCTTGCACGCCCAAGCTGGAGTGCAGTGGTGCAATCTTGGCTCACTGCAACCTCCGCTTTCTGGGTTCAAGCCATCCTCCCACCTCAGCCTCCCCAGTAACTGGTACTACAAGTGCATGTCACCATGCCTGGCTAATTTTTGTATTTCTTGTAGAGATGGGGTTTTGCTATGTTGTCCAGGCTAGGCAACCCTTTTTGTTAATTGACAAGTAAAAATTGTATACATTTATGGTGTACAACATGATGTTTTGATATGCATACATTGTGGAATGACTAAATCAAGCTAATTAACATGTGTTACCTTACATTATATTTTTGTGGTGAGAACACTTCAAATCTACTCTCAGCATTTTCAAGTACGTAATACATTGTTATTAACTGTAGTCACCATGATGTACAATAGATCTCTTGAACTTGTTCCTGCTGTCTAACAGAAATTTGTGTTCTTTAACCAGCATCCCCCCAAGTCTCCCTACCCGCCAGCCTCTGGCAACCACCATATTACTGTCTGTTTCTATGAGTTCAACATTTTTAGATCCCACATATATGAGTGAAATCATACAGTTTTTGTCTCTCCATGCCTGGCTAATTCACAAAACATAATGTTCTTCAGGTTCATCAATGTTGTCACAAATGACAGGATTTCTTTCTGTTTTAAGACTGAATAGTAGTCGTGTGTGTGTGTGTGTGTGTGTGTGTGTGTATCACATTTTAAAAATTCATTCTGCCATTGATGGACACTTGGGTTGATTTCCTATCTTGGCTATTGTGAATAATATGTAGCATTCTTTTTAAAATGACTGTGTCTTGTGGACAAATCAGAGTGTATTTACATAATCCCCTTTTAATGGACATCAAGTCAATCCATTTTCTGATGTTCTAAACCTGCAACATGAGGGAAATTAACTAAAATAATATTAAAAATCAATTTATCAGTCACATGAACCATTTTTCTCGTGCCCAGAAGCTACATGTGACTAGCACAGATACAGAACTTTTCTATTATTGTGTGAAGTTATGTCAGACAGTGCTGTTGTAAACTACTGATTTCAGACTTTTAAATTTTTATTTAATATTAACTTTTTTTTTTTTTTTTGAGATAGGGTCTCTCTCTGTCACCCAGGCTGGAGTGCATTGGTGCAATCTCAGCTCACTGCAACCTCCACCTCCCGGGTTCAGGCGATTCTCATGACTCCCACCTGTTGAGTAGCTGGGACTACAGGTGTGCACCACCAAACCTGGCTAATTTTTGTATTTTTAGTAGAGATGGGGTTTTGCCATGTTGGCCAGGCTGGTCTCGAACTCCTGGCCTCAAGCAGTCCACCTGCCTTGGCCTCCCAAAGTGCTGGGATTATAGGCATGAACCACCATGCCTGGCCTCAGACTTTTTAAAATTCATGCTTCCATCTATTCCTTTCTTCATGCTTCATTCATTCCGTAAATAATTAATTATTGAGTGCCTCATATGTTCCAGCGACTGTGGTAGGCACTCGGGTGTCTCATTCATAAAACAGCAAAAATACGTGTCTTCATAATGCTTACAGTTGATCCACAAAAGGTTTTTGAGTACTCAGTCTATATAAACGCATGTGGATTTATAAGTTGTATGTATATTATTCTATGCTGTTATATCATAAAACATGTTCAAATATGAATAGAAAAGAATAAGAAAGATAAAAATGTAAATAATTTCTGAAGTAGTCTTCCCGTATCCCACTTTGGAGGCCACTGTTCTGCATGATTTTCTTGTCCTAGATAACCATCTGTAAACGTTCTTCTAGTGCTGCAACTGAGCTTTTATTTATTATTATTATATTATTTTGAGACAGAGTCTTGCTCTGTTGCCCAGGCTGGAGTGTAGTGGCGCGATCTCAGCTCACTGCAACCTCCAGCTCCTGGGTTCAGGCTATTCTCCTGCTTCAGCCTCCTGAGTAGCTAGGACTACAGGTGCACGCCACCACGCCCAGCTAATTTTTATGTTTAGTAGAGATGAGGTTTCACCATGTTGGCCAGACTGGTCTTGAACTCCTGACCTCAAGTGATCCACTTGTCTTGGCCTCCCAAAGCTTTTAAATAGCTATCAAATAGATAGTCCTTCTATTTTGATATCTGTTCTAAATCTCTTTATTTTATTAAAAGAGGATCCCCCCCTGGTTTTTTTTTTTTTTTTTTTGCTATCTATAGGCTTTTTTCCTATACTGTTTGAGTTTGTTAATTTACTTATGTACAGCTGGCCTTCTGTATCCACTGGTTCCACATCTACAGATTCAACCAACTGTGAATCAAATATATTCAGGAAAAATACTAAAAA
The DNA here is from genome assembly GCF_028878055.3 of Symphalangus syndactylus. NCBI lineage: Eukaryota > Metazoa > Chordata > Mammalia > Primates > Hylobatidae > Symphalangus > Symphalangus syndactylus. Next base: position 69,307,166 of record NC_072425.2, on the reverse strand, counting down.
ATAACAATACAGTTCAGGCATGGTGGCTCATGCCTGTAATCCCAGCACTTTGGGAGTCTGAGGCAGGCAGATCGCTTGAAGTCAGGAGTTTGAGACCAGCCTGGCCAACATGGCGAAACCCCATCTCTACTAAAAATATAAAGATTAGCTGGGTATGGTGGCAGGTGCCCATAGTCCCAGTCACTCGGGAGGCTGAGGCAGGAGAATCTCTTGAACCTGGGAGGTGGAGGTTCCAGTGAGCTGAGATTGTGCCACTGCATTCCAGCCTGGGCGAAAGAGTGAGAATCTGTTTCAAATAATAATAATAATATTAATAATACAATAATACAAATAAAAATTACAGTATAACAACTATTTACATAGTATGTACATTGCATTAGGTGTAATAAGTAATCTAAAGATGATTTCAAGTGTATGGGAGGATGTATATATGTGCAAATACTATGCCATTTTATATAAAGGTCTTGAACATCCATGGATTTTGGTATCCATCGTGGTTCTAGAACTGGTGCCCTAGGATACTGAGGGATGATTATACTCATTTAGCAAACATTTATTAAGTTCTACTATGTGCCAGTTAGGTGCTGGGAAATTGACCAAGTTAGAGTTCCTGCCCTCAAATGAGACAGGTAGCAAATCAGTGATTATAGTCCTGAGTGTTATGGAAATGCAGTGTACGAAGAGAGAAAGGAGGAAGTATTGTTTGGCAGGAAGGAGGACAACTCTCAGGCATGTGGCCTCGTTGCCCCTTCTCTGTTTTGGGACTTAATGGAATCATAGGTTTCTCCAGTGGGTCCTTTTTTTTTTTCTCTGTGGTATTTTCTTTTCTTTTGGAATATATAGAATTCCAACCCACTGATTTAAGAATATTAAACCAGTGTAGATTATCACATTAAGGATTTGTTTATGTTAAGATGGTCATGTTTATATTTTTAAACTTAGATCTCAGGATTGGAAGGACTCTGTATAGGACAGAACCTAAGCACAAATAATTATGTAGCTCCTTGCTGTTAGAAGGAAGCAAAGTCATCTTTCAGAGGTGTGTGTCTGTTCTTACATTCACTTAAATATTTAAAAATATCTCCTATGTAGAAAAGGCACTCAATTCTGAAATACAATTCTCCCACAGGCTTTTTTTTTCTTGGATAGAACTATTTCAGTCAGTGTTTTTATAATGACAGTAGTTGCTGCTGCTACTTATATAATTTTTCTATGTAGTCACATTGATATATAATGATATGCTTTTAAAATTTATTTTATAATTGACAGATAATTGTACATATTCATGGGCTACATAGTGATGTTTTGATACATATAATGTATAGTGATCAGATCAGGGTAATTAGCATTTCATCATCTTAAACATTTATCATTCTTTGTATTGGGAAATTTACTATCTTCCTGCTAGCCGTTTGAACTATATAATAATTGTTAGCTATGGCCATCTTACGGTGGTATAGAACACTGGAACTTATTTCTCCTATCTAGGTGTGATTTTGTATCCTTTAGGAAATCTCTCCCTGTCCTTCCTTTCTCTCTACCCTTTTCAGCCTCTAGTATCCTCTGTTCTACTTGATCACATGGGTTTTGAATTAGGGAATTCTGAAGGATATGATGGATAATGCTATTAAGAGCAAACTTAGGAATGAAAAATTCAGTTGTTGTTTTTTCTTCCTTTTTTAGGGCAAGTTAAAGTCTTCAGAGCCCTGTATACGTTTGAACCCAGAACTGTAAGTGTTCAGTTTTTAACTTTTAAAATTGACAGAAAAACCTAAGATGATTTTATTTAGACATTTCCTCTGGTGTGAATGGTCTGCCTTTTCTTTGATAGACCTAGGCAATTCTCAGGAATGGATGTTGGGTCCAGAGCTGTGCAAGTTAAGTCCCAGGCTGATTTGCATGTCTTCTGCATCTTGAGGTCATGTCTATCTTGTAAAGCTTCTCCCTACATGGTGACACCACCTGCTTTCAAATTGACAAGTGACTTGCACATAAAGCACAGCGACCCTGTCTTAGTCATCCTTCTGAATCTCATACTAACCTTCCTTCATTCTCCTCTTGACCCTCTACCTCAAAATAGCTCATAATGGTACCTACTGCTAACCTTCCAGAACAATTTTTTATCTCTCTGCAGTGTGCATTTTCCATTGTTATAGTTTCTGGTATCCATCCATTTATCTGTGGTTTATTAATCGCCTATTATATGCCAGACACTGGTCCAGGCCTTGGGACTAGTGCAGGGACAACAGAAAGGATGGTCTCCTAGAGCTTGCATCCAGTGGAGAGAGACAGAGAGTAGACAAATGAATGTGACTGTCAGGGGCTAAGTACTCTGGAGAAAAATAAGGAGGGTGAGGGGCAAAGAAGTTAATGGAGAAAAGAGTGCTGTCTTCAATAGCATGTTCAGAGATGGCCTTTCTATAAAGGTGGCATCTGGGGAGAGACCTGAAGGAAGTGAGGGAGCAACAAGTGCAAGCAGCATCCTTGCTGAATGCTAGAATAGAAAAAGCAGGGAAGACAGCACGGCTTGGAAAGTTGCAAACATGGGAGTGGGTGGTGGGAGACTACTTCCGAGAGTTGGGGTGGACTGGAAGGGCAGAGCATTTAGGGCCTGTGGATCTCATTTGGATTTTGCTCTGGGTAAAATTGGAGGTGAGTAGATGGTTTTGATACAGGAGTGACTAGTTGGTGAAGCAGGGAGTTGAGACAGTTAGGAGGGAAAGGAAAGAAACCAAGAAGGTTTCTTGGGGAGAAGGGGTATATGAGTCCGTTTTCACTCTGCTGATAAAGACATACCTGAGACTGGGTAATTTATAGAGAAAAAGAGGATTATTGGACTCACAGGCATGGCGGAAGGTGAAAGGCATGTCTTACATGGCAGCAGACAAGAGAGAATGAGAACCAAGTGAAAGGGGAAACCCCTTATAAAATCAACACATCTTGTGAGACTTATTCACTACCACGAGAACGATATGGGGGAAACTGATCCCATGATTCAACTATCTCCCACCAGGTCCCTCCCACAACACATGGGGATTATGGGACCTACAATTCAAGGTGAGATTTGGGTGGGGACACAGCAAAACCATATCAAGGGGAAACCTGCTATCATTGACTTTTCTCTCATATATGCTAGGGACCAGAGGTTTCTCTCTGTGGGCAGTCAGCTTGCTGCTGGCTTCACCTGGGTTTGCCCTAGACCCTGCTGTCCCCAAAGCTAGAGGCAACTCAGAAGGTCACACAGAACAAGTGACACTGAGCATCAATTCACTGCCATCAGGCCAGGGCCTGCCTTCAAATCCCAAATCTGTCTTTTACTTACTGCGTGAATTTTCTTACCTCACTGCCATTGATTCCTCATGTGAAAGTGGCGATACCATTCTGCAGTGGAACCATGCCGTGAGTATGGAGTGGGGTGAATATTGAAGGCCTACCACATGGTGAGCACCAAAAAATGGTAGCCACTAATAGACTAACATGGGGGTGTGCATATTCAGACAGTTCTCCCAAGGCTTTGTCCATGAAATGTTTCTGGAACAAGAAAGGTGGGGTTTTTATTCTTCTCACCAAGAGATTCCACTGACAACTCTCCTGTGTTGGTGAGGGATTGGGAATGGGTAGAGTTAGTTTACTGAGCCTGCCATAACAAAGTTCTACAGACTGGGTGGCTTAACCAAAAGAAATTTATTTTCTCACAATTCCGGGAGCTAGAAGACTGAGATCAAGGTGTCCAAAGGATTGGTTTCTTCTGAGGCCTTGCTCCTTGGCTTGTAGATGTCGGACTTCTTTCTTATGGTCTTTCCTCTGAATGTCAGTGTTTTCATCTCCTCTTCTTATAAAGATGTGAGTCACTGGGTACGGTGGCTCATGCCTGTAATCTCAGCACTTTGGGAGGCTGAGGCGGGTGGATCACAAGGTCAGAAGATCGAGGCCATCCTGGCCAACATGGTGAAACCCCATCTCCACTAAAAATACAAAAATTAGCTGGGTGTGGTGGTATGTACCTGTAATCCCAGCCACTCGGGAGGCTGAGGCAGGAGAATTGCTTGAACCCAGGAGGCAGAGATTGCAGTGAGCCGAGATTGCGCCACTGCACTCCAGCCTGGCGACAGAGTGAGGCTCCGTCTCAATAAAAAAAGAAAAAAAAAAAGAAGATATGAGTCATTGGATTAGGGCTCACCCTAAATACCTCATTTTAACTTAATTAACTCTAAAGTCCTTATCTCCAAATACAGTCATATATGGAAGTACGGATGCTCTTCAACTTACGATGAACCCAATAAACTAATTGTAAGACAAAAAAAATCCATAAGTCAAAAATGCATTTAATACCCTGATAAGCCCATCGTAAAGCTGACAAATTGTTAAGTTGGATCATCACATGTCAGGGGCGTCTGTACTGGGGGTTTGGACTCTAATGTAAGAATTTGAGGTAGGGAGAGGGCACAAAGAGCCCATAACAGGGAAGTGTGAGGCCCAGGGCTGTTGTCTTTAAGCCCTGCTCACAGGGAGTGCTGTCATTTTATGCCTCTGCTTGTCCTTATCAGTTGTGTCCTGGTTGGTTCCATGACCCTGAGAGGGATAAGAGTGAGGGAGGTGAGGGGTGGTCAGGTGCCAGCCTGGGCCCCTCAATGAATAGACCATTCTCTGCTGCCTCCTCGAATCTAGAATGGGACCTGCATTTACTTTGTTTTGAGACTTGAGGTTACTCCTGACTCTATCTCCTTTCTTCGTATGATTCGTTGTCCTTTCTCACCTCCTCCTTCCCCTTTGCTTCCTCATGACCTGGTTATGCCTTTCCTCACTTCCCACCTACAGACTTAGCTCCTCCATTCCATCTGTTGTCTGAACTAGATTGGCATTCCTCAAAGGTGCCTTTGCTTCCACCTCCTGCTTCAACCTTTTATTTGACTAAAGATGTCATCCTCTATAGTCCAGCCCCTGTTCCAGCCCTGCTGTGCTCTGCTCCTTCCTGTTCTTGAACTATCCCATCTAGATATGACTCACAGTAGAACCTATCTCTCAACCCTTTCTAGACCCATGGCCCTGTCCCTTCCAAGATCACATTACGTACTTCCTCTTCTGTAAAGACTTTTCTGACCACTCCAGCTGGAGGTGGACTGCCTCTCCCGCCTCTGAACTTCCACACTTGGTATTTCAGTCCTGCTCCCAGGCACAGCATCTGAGGAAGCAGAGTAGCACCTGGTTCAGAGCCTGCACTAAGGGTTCAGGACCAGCTCCACCTCTTGAGCAGCTGTGTGACCTTGAGGAAATTACCAAACCTCTCTGTCACAGTGTTCTCATCTGTAAAGTGAGGATAATAATAGTCCCACCAGGTTTTAGTGAGAATTAAATGAGATTAATTGCATAAAGCTGCTATTACTATAAGGAGTAATTATTACTATCGAAGGAATAGTGGTTGCTATATTAATAGACATTTAACAGATATTTTTGATGGGTTGTGTATTGATTTATTTACTTCCAATTCTACTCAAAGATGGAGTTTCTCCACTGCTTAAAAAAAATCTTAGTTATTATTGAATATACAGGAGAATATACGTTTAATTCATTAGGCTTTAAAAAATATTCTATATTTAAAATGTTGTATTTTTAATATTTTAGTCCCAAGGATTTGTAGGCTACTATCAGTAATGATCACTTCAAGCCCTGTTGCCTCCATATTTCTCCCCTGTTCAGCTCCTTTCAATCCAGGTATGAAGGGGGTAGCATCTGGCACAGCAGGTAGCCTCTAGCTCCCACAGGCCTTCCTGACTGGTTAAGTGCCATGCCATACCCATTGTTAAATTTTGAATCTCATTCCAGAACTAGGTTAGTCTTACCTTCTTTTTCTGAACGAGAATTTCTGTTGGAAGCTGTTTGGTCTTTCTCTCTCCCCCGTTGACCAGCAGCCATCTTCTCTGGAGGGATAGATACACCACAGCATATCCCAAGCTGACCTGGCCTCCTCGAAGTCACTGGGACCAGGCAATATTGAAAGGCTGAGGTGGGCTCTGAGGGACATTTCTGGCACGTGCAGCCCCCCAGGCAGGCCTGGGTCCAGTTTTAAGCTCCTGTTCCCCCTCAGGAGATGAGGACAGCAATGCCCAACCCCAGTCTTGGGGATCCATTGAACAGGAAGAACGCTAGGTAGCTCCTGGTTCTTCCTGCCAACCCATTTCTCATCTGTCTTGCTTAAAGGCAAGGGTGTCTTGGCACCACCCAGCCCCGTTTGGTTCTTTTTTTCTCACCCAGCTCCTTTTAATAAAGTGTCAACCACAGACCTGGCTGGACTGAATTGATGAGTGTCAAGACAGACTGATGAGGAGAGAACAGAATTTCCTGTGTTAGGAGGCGCATTGGTTTCCAAAGGGAAACCAGCAGGACCTTGCTCTGTCATGTAAAGGTTGCTGGGCTGCACTAGGTTAATAGAGCCACGTGTAGAGGAAGGAGACTGGGAATCTAAGAGCTGAGGTAGGAGCCCAGCCCTGCCACTCACTCTGATTTGTAGAGATTTTTTAACTTCTCTAAGCCTGGTTGTAAAATAGAGATTATATCCATGACCCATCTAAGCCCAGTGAGTTGTGAGGACCAAATGAGGTCAAGTATACTTTGCAAGTAAAATATGCTGCCATTGGTTTTGTTATACTGCACTATAGGGGTAGGGCAGTTGGGAGTGGGTAGAGACAGATATTTTCCAAGGCGGCCAGCTTTTAATCTGGTCATGACACCATGATGGCCAATAATGGCTGTGTGTGATGCCTTTTGTATGAGAGAAAGCATAGGTGGTGGGTAAGAGCAGGGACTCCGTAATCTGACTTACAGTTCAAGTCCAGGTTCTACCATGTACCTGCTCTATGGCCTTGGACAGGTTTCTCATCTGTAACATGATGATAAGAATAGCACCCGCTTCATAGTGTTCTTGGTGAGGAACAAATTAGTTAATATTTCTGAATGCCCAGACCAGTACGTGGCACATAATATATACTATAAAGTGTTAAATAAAAACATCTGTGGAGAATTTGTTTGCTCTTTTTATTAATTTTGGGGGCTTCAGACTGACAAATCTGAAAAATTTCAAAAGTATATCAGTTTTTCTAAACTTTTCATAAAATACATTTGCATAAACCAACAAAATTAATGCCTTGGGAATTATATGTTACCAAGAATATATGGAATGGGAATGGGAATATATGTTACCAAGTGTGTACTCTTTGCTGTAACATCCCAGTGGACAACAGCCTACTTATTCTGATACCTTGTTGTTCTTCAAGGAGAGAGGAAAGGAGGAATGTGGTTAAAAAACAAAGAAGAAGCTGGAAATAGAGAAGTGCATACTTCATTATGTTACTGTTTTCCCATTTCTGTTCCCTCACTATGATGCTGGGAATTTAAAAGTAGATGCTCATTGAACAATTTACATCAGGTATCCTGCTAGTGGTTTCTTAATGGAAAATGTGAATATTGCAGGTGAAATCTGTTGTTAAAATAATGAAATTACTGTGTTGTATGTACTGCCACCAACACTGTGAAGAATTTGGTAGACTACCTACTTAGCTAGATTAGGAAAATGTGTCCCTAGTTTCTTTGGAAGAAGACATTCTACGAGTAGTAGCATTCCGTGTCTGGGAGCTATGGATTAAAAGAGAATAAACTGTCAACTGTAATTTCTCGGGATGAAAAAATGAGGTCACTTTTTGCCTGACTGAAATGGACTGCCTGTTCTCATTGCCTCAGTTGAAAACAAGTCTGACCTAATGGGTGGCTTGTGGCAGACACCACTATTGAACGGCAGCCATTAATTCAAAAACCGAAATAGCACTGAGAGGTATCGAAGCGACTGGCACTTAGTGGTCTTTCTCAAATGATGCACTTTCCCAAACCACAGAGGACAAGAATTACTTGAAAGACATTAAGAGTTTTAACTATTTTGGGCTTTATTACTTTTTTTAAAAAATTGAGGTAAAATTCACATAACATAAAATGAACCATTTTTAAAATTTTTAATTCCTGTGAGTACATAGTAGGTGTATATATTCATGGGGCACATGAGATGTTTGGATACAGGCATGCAATGTGGAATAATCACATCATGGGATATTAAGTATCCGTCCCCTCAAGCGTTTATCCTTTGTGTTACAAACAATCCAATTATACTCTTTTAGTTATTTTAAAATGTACGATTATTATTGACTGTAGTTATCCTGTTGTGCTATCAAATAATAGGTCTTATTATTTCTTTCTAAATTTTTTTTGTACCCATTAACCATCTCCATCTCCCCCCAGGTTTGCCCATTACCCTTCCCAGCCTCTGGTAGCCGTACGTCTACTCTCTATGTCCATAAGTTCAATTGTTTTGATTTTTAGATCTCACAAATAAGTGAGAACATGCGATGTTTGTCTTTCTGTGCCTGGCTTATTTCCATATTAACCATTTTAAAGTGAATCATTCCTTGGTGTTTAGTACATTCACAATTCATTACCTCTGTCTAGTTCTAAAACATTTTCATCATCCCACAGATTAACCCTGTACCCATTAAACAGTTACTCCCTATTCCCCCTGACTTTATTGCTTATTTTTATAAGAAAGACTCATTACCATGATTGTGTGTGTTCTTTGTTTTTAAAAGCTATTTGTTTGGTACTTTTTCATAATGTGTTTTGTTTGTTTGTTTAAAGGGTGAATGATTTTATTAAATGTGGAAATTTAGGGCAATTTGACTTTTGTGATTTTAGAAGGAGGGTAAAACTGCAGGGAAAGATGACTTCTTAACTTCTTGAAAGTACTGATTGAGGAGGATTTTTTGTAAGACATAACTGAGTGAGATTAACTTTGGGAGATGTACTCAGTAAGAATAACCAAGGATGGCTCAAAGATGGGACAGACCGCTTCAAGGCTTTGAACTCTTTCAAGTTCCAGGAAATGAAAAGTTGCTCCAGGAAAATGTTGCAGCCTACATATCCTATTTTTCTTACACCCTTCTTCTTCCTTCATTCTCCCCTCCCAGGCCTTAGCACCATCTAAAGGAGAGAGAGTCAGATGGTGTTAAAATTGCCAGCAAAGGCCAGCGTTAATGTTGGGGTGGAGGGTGGTGGTGGCTGCTGAGTCCAGCTGGAATGCTGTGGTAGAGAGAGAGTCATCTTTCTGGCCTCTCTGGGAGTGATCCAGTTTGCATCAAATAAATACTAAAGGAAATAGTTTGTTTACCTAATCACCTTCTATATCTGTCACATATTGGTAGTAATAGTGGTCATTGATCATGGGAACATTTTAGAGACAGGTTTGAGAGAATATTAGTGGTCATTAATTTCTTTTTTCCCAAATTCAAGCAACAAAAATAAAAAGTAAAAACATATTTCTAATAATATCAAAATGTATGTCACAAGGTCTAGTACACATAACTAATTTTCCATAGTTTGTGTCTGTCCGTAAGACTAGTCTGTGCAAATCAAAGTGTAAAAGCAATATATATTTCAGAAAGTTACCTTTTAAAGGACTTTAGCCATTTGGGGGCATCAATAATCATCATTTGCTAATTTTTATATTTGAATGCATAATGCATCTAAGCATTTTCATGTATTATGGTTGCTTAAAGCATGTTATGGCTGATAATAGCCTTTATTTAGATTCATGGAGAAATAGTTATAATAAGAATGTAGATCAGCTTTAAAACTAAATAAATTGCTAGTGCAGAATCATATTTACTGCCCTAGTCTGCTACTGAGAGGAGGTAAACAAATGGAAAAATGAATGGATGAAATATTTTATTTTTAATTTTATTTATTAAAAATTTTTTTGAGACAGATTCTTGCTCTGTCACTCAGGCTGGAGTGCAGTGGCGTAATCTTGGCTCACTGCAACCTCTGCCTCCCAGGTTCAAGTGATTCTCATGTCTCAGCCTCCCACGTAGCTGGGATTACGAGTGTGCACCACCACGCCTGGCACATTTTTTGTGTGTTTTAGTAGAGATGGGGTTTCACCACATTGGCCAGGCTGGTCTCGAACGCCTGTCCTCAAGTGATCTGCCCATCTCAGCCTTCCGAAGTGCAGGAATTGCAGGCATGAGCTACCACGCCTGGCTGGATGAAGTAATTTGTTTCACTAGCATAATTTTGATTTATATGGAATAGTAATTATAATCAGAAATATCAAAGCCTTTCTTTTAAAAGTATTTTTCCCACCTAAACTATGAAAGCAAGACATGCTCATGACAGAATTTGGAAATTTTTCTGTGTCTATTTAATGCATAGTTGGGTTCTTATCACATGTGAAATTTGTGTCCTACATTTTTCATCCACCATGATGATGTAAACATTTCCTAATATCTGAAATTTGCTCTCAGTAGGCATCACCCTACTTACTTATAAAGTCATGGTAAGTGTTATCTACTAATGGTCAAAAGATGTTTAAAATGTGTATTCAGAAAGGTTTTTTTTGGTTGTTTTTGTTTGTTTGTTTTGTTGTGTTTTGTTTTTTGAGACAGAGTCTCGCTTTGTCACCCAGGCTGGAGTGCAGTGGCGTGATCTCAGCTCACCACAACCGCTGCCTCCCGGGTTCAAGCAATTCTCTGCCTCAGCCTCCCGAGTAGCTGGGATTACAGGCATCCCCCACCATGCCCAGTTAATTTTTGTATTTTTAGTAGAGACGGGGTTTCTCCATCTTGGCCAGGCTGGTCTTGAACTCCTGGCCTCGTGACAAAGTGCTGGGATTACAGGCATGAGCCACCGCACCTGGCCTCAGAAAGTTTTTAGAACATTTGGTTGGTACAGGCCAGAGCACATATGGTCTGTGTAATTAGCCAACTCCTTAGAGCTGCTTGGGGTTTCTGGACTGGCTGAGTTACTGCTTCATATCTTTTAGCTCTTTAGCCTTATTAATGGTTGAATTACATATTAACTTTTCTCATACAGAAAATGTTCATTCTCCCTGAACATGAAGAGCTAGGGTAATGATTTTCTCAAAATGAGCAGATAGCAGATGTTGATCTTAAAGTGTTCAAGGATTGAGGCCTTAAGAGAAAATCAAGCTTCTGGCTGTTTTTCATGATTCTAATTCTAGACATTTATATTTTTATGAAAAAATATACACCACCTTTTAGAATTTCTACAAGGAAGAAGTTTTATTAATATTCTGTTTTGATATAGAAATGTCTTGCTTTGGTTGTAGAAGAATGCAAGATGTGTGTGGAGAATCTTTATATATGTAATTCTTTGAAGTTCATCACGGGAAAAAAATCTAGCCGTCTATTCATGTGTTAATTTTTCAGTAGTGTTTTATTATATGGCTTATGTGCTGATTTAAGTGTATAAAACCACATTGTTTATTAGAATATGATAGAATTTTAAATCTATATAATCATTAATTCTAATTCATGAAAAATCACATGTAGTCAAACTTTTTTTTTTCTTCTAGCCAGATGAATTATACTTTGAGGAAGGTGATATTATCTACATTACTGACATGGTGAGTCCAGATAACATCTTGTAATACCATATATAAAGACTGTTTTACGTAGCTATAACATTGTAAGTTATTTAAATGTATATGTACATAGAAATACATATGTACAAGTCTGTTCATTTTAGCATAATTGATAGTAGCATGAGATTGAAAATAGCCCTTATTTCCATCAATAGGAAAAGAGTTGAATAAGTTTTGGTCTATCTGCAAACAGAACATTATGCAGCTATAGAAAGAAATGGGGAATATCTCTATATGCTATTATGAAGTAATTTAAGTGAAAAAAAAGCAAAGTGAGAAAATGTAGATCGTATATCCTCACTTTTCTAGGAAAGGGTGAGAGTGTATATGTACACACACACGCACACACATGCAGACACTTGTTTTTCTCAATTTCAGATAAAAAGTTGAAAGATGAGTTGCAAAGTAAAATTGAGTTTTATTCTATGAAGAGTAAAGGTCCTTTCTCTAGGTGGAAGGAGGGAAATAGGGTATAATGAACATAGATGGAAGATAGACTTTTAAGAAAATTATACCTTGTTTTGTGGATTTGACTTTGAACTGATGTAAACCTTGACATAAAAAATTGAAATAAAAAGGAATCCCTAAAAATTAAAAGCAGAATGAATCAAATGAACTTAATTGTACCCTGGTAATGGGCATAACCACACAGAGAGGAAATATTCCAAGTTTAATGCTCAGCAATTTGACTGAACATCCATAGTAGAATATGGATATATATGAAAGACATATATATATATAGACAAAAAGAACTGGCCAAAAAAGGGTAAATTGTTTTAAATCATGCCCTTGTTAGGGAAATGTAGGTATTGCTAATTCTGAGATTGTTGCATGTGTATTGTGGTTTAGAGCAAATGAGTCATTAGGTTGGTGATGTTGCTAACGGATTTTCAGCATGCAAAAAGGATACACAGATGTAAGATTAATGACAGTTTAAGAAAAACTCTGTATTCCTTCATCTGAATTGGAAGGATCATATTGCATTTTATCTAAAATAAAACAAAAATATTCCCTGCTGTGTTCTTTGAAGGGGCCTAGGAAAAATGACCAACCCAATAATAATATGTTATTTTCCATTGAAACGAACAGGCTTCTTTGAGAAATGGCTGGTACCAAGTCAGGGGCAGCAGAGGTACAAGATAAACCCAGAACATCCTCTTATTAGAAAACATGGAAGCTCCTAAAGACAGTAGGGTCACACTGAAAGGACTTGGGAACGAACTTGAAGAGACTCCCACTGGCCAAAGATAGGACAATTTGAGCATCAATTAGGGCAACAACTTCCAAGAATTGAAACACATTAAATGCATTTAAATTTATGAGTTTCTAATGTTACTTCTGAACAAATCTCATTGGTCAGCATGAGAGAATGCTAGGAAACCAGGTTTTTATTCTGATAACTGTTAAGGGAAAGAATCACCATTTATTCCGTGTTTTCTTTATGAATTTCTTATCTGGGCAATCTGAGAGTTGATGAAGTTTTTGTTTAAAGAGGTATTCAGGTTATTTCAATGAAGAAGGAATGATAGAATTAGAATGTCACCATCTTGCAGCCTCTAGGAAATAGTGGATCTAGACAATGATCATCAAGGGCTACTAACATTACAAAAAGAAGCTGACTAGATAGTTCGCATTTCCTAATGGAAAAAATCAATACTGCCTAGGAAATAGCCTTGCCAAAAAAAATTGAAGCTGAATCTAATTAAACCTCTAGAACTGATGACCAATTTATAGGCAATACAGGGAACAGAGGAACATGCTTAATGATAACACAGGGATACAACAGGCAAAATCCATAGAGGTTGAAACTACAGAACAAACCAACTGGATTCTTCAACAAATATATTGTAAGAGATAGAATGGAGAGACAACCTATAGATTAAAAGATACTTAAAAGACAAATCAATCATATTGTATAGTCCTTATTTGAATCCCAAATTATGGGGCAGTTGGGAAATTTGAGTATTGACCTAGATATTTGATGATATTAAGGAATTATTGTTGGAAAAAACTTTTAAGCTGTGATAATGGCATTATAATTGCCTTTCAAAAAGTATGTATCTTTCAGAGATACATCCTGAAATATTTACAAATGAAATAATATGATGTCTAGAATTTATTTTAAAATAATCCAGGAGGGGAGGGAGGTTGTGGGGGCATATATGAAACAATATTGGTCATTAATAAATGTGCAGTTGGGAAATGGGTATATATATGGTCATTACATTGTTCTTTCTACTTTTTTGTAAGTTTAAATTTTTCTATAATAAAAAGTTACCCCCAAAATGAAGATAATATAAAGAGATCTTTAGAACTTCCTCCCCCATAAAACAAATTATCTCGAAGCTAAGAGAAATGAAACTGTGGACACAAAATCATATAGCTAGTCTAAACTAGCGTAATTTATTTTCTTCTGTTTCATATCATCTCTTATTTGTTTGGTTGTTGAGACTCTGTCATGAAACGTATTCCATTTGTTGCAGGCAGATGCATGTTTATTTGTAACTTAGTGGTAAGGGAGACGGACACCCACAGCTAGGGCGTGAGGAAGCTTGGTAGTGTGGGTAGGGTTGATGGACATTTTGTAGAACAGGTACTCCCTAGGAGCCAAATAATTTGAAAAGTGAATGAATGCAATCTGGATTTCATACCACTTAATTTAACTCTTCTTTTACCAGAGCGATACCAATTGGTGGAAAGGCACCTCCAAAGGCAGGACTGGACTAATTCCAAGCAACTATGGTGAGTGTTGCTGAGTGGTTTTACTTTAGCTTCGTTCACTTGGAATTTTTTGGTTCTTGAGGCTTTTCTGCTTGCTGCTGTGGCTGAGAAAGCAATGGAGTCATTGTCAGTCTAGGACATTTTCCATTCCATGAGCCTCCTGTTAATAAACTGGCCATGAACACCAGATGTGCTTGAGCCTGACTCTATGGCCTAAGAGAATGCATTTTAGCATTCTTAACCCAAGATTTCCAAGGAAACGCTTATGGTTTTACTTTCTTCAACCCTTAAAACAATTTTTTTTTAATGCTGATATAAACTCAATCTTGCAGATGATTTCTTAGACTAGCCCTTTCTTTTGTGATGGAGTAACCTGACCTTGTTCATTCATGTTCGGGGCAGTGATGTTCATTAAATGCTTATCATGGCAGTTTGGGGACCTTGAGAGATGAGAGACACGACTCCTGCCATGAAGCTGCTTCTAGCTGGAAGTGGGACAAACAGATAAAACACTTGTTTAGTTGTCAGCAGAATCAAGTCAAAAGAGCACAGAATTGATAAACAAGGCTCCTGAGTTTTAATCCTCTTTCTTCCATTTCCTAGTAACACTTCCTACTGATTCTAGGACAGCAGCAAACACGCCTTCTTTAAGAGGCAGGTAGTTATGCTGATTGTTCTTTCTGAATACAGGAAGCAAAATATTCCCCCTTCATCCGATCCTACATAAGTACACACAAGAGAACCAAAATTATTTTCAGCTATCTTTAAAGCAGAGTGATCTACAAAATGTAAAAATGAACATCAAATGCTTTCTTTTGCATTTTTGTGACTTTGTTTATTAAATACTTGAGTAATATCAAGTGTGCATTTAACTCAGGTATGCAGGTTTGTTTGTTTTTGTTTATACTTCCAGTTAATTACTATGTTAATTGCCTTATTACTTGGCTTGGTTTCCCTTAACACATAATTCAGCTTCATTTAATGCAAGAACTATCCATTTGATTTTCTGTTACTTTTTATCCACATTAAGTAAAGGAAACTGTGTTGAAGGCCCTGGTACTCCTAAAGCTGGGGGACTGTGGTGAATGAGTGGCTTCAGTAAATCATTTGTGTGGCAATTCAACATTGGGTTAACACTTTTTATTTTCAATCTAGTGGCTGAGCAGGCGGAATCCATTGACAATCCATTGCATGAAGCAGCAAAAAGAGGTAGGTGTGATTCTTTTTGACTGAGGTATACAGTACAGTAAAATGCACAGATTTCAATTAGTTTTGACAAATGCATACACCCATGTAACCAACACCCAAATCAAGATCTAGAACATTTCTGCCATCCTAGAAAGTTCCCTTTGCACCTTCTCAGTTAAATCCCTGCCTTCCCCAGAGACAGTCTGTCCCAACGTCTATTACCCTAGAGAAGTGTGATTTTAATTTTAAAATGTCAGTCAAGAAGCACTGTTGTGGGGAGATGCAAGTCGAAAGACATGGTCTGTGACTTCCAAAGCGCAACATCTGGCAGGGGAGAGAGAGATGTAACAGATCGTTAAAATATGGTATGATAAGTATAGCAATTGAAATGTGTTTGACAGGCTGTAGAGGCCAGGGTGAGTAACCGGAGGGCAGGAGAATGGAAGGGTCTGGTGGGTACAGCATTTAGGAGAGCGTTGGTGTGGTGAGCATTTGGCCAGGGAGGGCATGAACAACAGGGATGAACCTGGGGAAGATCCTTGACCAAACAACAATCAGCCTGTCTGGGCTTTATTCTGTTGATCAGTAGTCCTCAGCTAGGGGTGATTCCTCTTTCACAAACCCCGAGGATATTTGGCAATATCTGGAGACATGTTGACTGTCATGACTGGAGGGATGTTACTGGCATCTTTTGGGGAGAGGCAGGGGTTGTTGCCACACATCCTACACCACACAGGAGCACCCCCACAATAATCCAACCCCAAATGCCAGTGGGGCTGCTGCTGAGAAACCCTGCTATAGATAATGGGGAATTTTTGTAAAGCCTCAATGAGCTCCATTTCATTCCATTTTTAAATTTTTTGGAAATCTGAATGTACACAAGGAAATTATTGGTTAGGATTGTGAAAAAGTAAAAGGACTAAAGTGACATTTAAAAAATTCTTTGTAAATTAGATACTTGGGACATTAGCCTGAGTTTGTTAAATTAATAGTTATAGTTTAGCATATAAGAGCAGCAGCCTTGAGTAGGTTATTTAGCCTTTCTTACAGGAACTGAAGATGCATTGTAAATATAAATATGAATAGTATCTGCTTGTTCTTAGGTTTGATTGTTTTTTCCTCAATTTCCAGAATTTCACAAAGAAAAAAATACACACACACACACACACACACACACACACACAGACCTATATATTTTTTAACAGAATAGAAATAAGTATACCCATTTAGGCAACTCTTCCCATTAACCTATTAGAAACATTGATGTTAATACTTTCCATTAATAAGCTGGAAGTCAAAATGTACCATAATAAATGCATTAATGGGGAGGTCTTAATTTAATACTTGCTGATAAATCCATTGCAAATGGAAATTTATGCAGAATGAAACAGAATGAAATTGATTTAAAAGCAAAATAAAAAGTGAAAGCTTTTTTTCTTGTGTTTTCGTAAATGTAAAATTCTTTCAGGCAACTTGAGCTGGTTGAGAGAGTGTTTGGACAACAGAGTGGGTGTTAATGGCTTAGACAAAGCTGGAAGCACTGCCTTATACTGGGCTTGCCACGGGGGCCACAAAGGTATTACATTTTGTTTGTTATATGTTTCTATGCTGCTGAAAATATGTTTCACCTATGGGAGCCAGATTTACAAAAAATGAGAAAGAAAAAGCATTGGCTATTCTTTTTGAATCCTTTAGAACACCGGCCAAAAGCCTTGTTCCTCGAAGCTCTGTAGAACAGTGGGTAGAATGTGGTCAGTCAGCCTCGCTGCATGGGCCCCTCTCGCTTGAAAGACTGGACACTTCCTTTCCTCTCTCAGGCTTAGAAAGGTTACTGGAAAACAGCATTTATAAAAACAAAACCACTATCTAATCTTACAGAAGCAAAGATCAGAATTTGCTCCTCTAGCTTAGCTTTTCATAAGGTCTGCTTTTATGATTTGCATTTTAAGTTTCATGCAAACTATTAGATTCAAGAGAAAGCCAACATTTGCCAGAGTTAGTGATTCCATTGATACTTTTCCTGTTATAATCAATAATAATGACAAATTGAATTTTTAGATGTATTTCTTCCTGGCCAAAAATTTATCACCCACTGCTTTTCTACCTCTCCCTATCACAAAAGAAATAAACTCAACAACACTAAGAAATGAAGATCTCAACAAATTAAATAGCAGTGCCAAAGGAAAATTTGTAACTGTCTCCTAAAAAGAAGCCTATCTTATTTCAGCTAATAAACATGTTATTATATGAATGAAAAGTATTATAGTGAATGTAAAAATATTCCTATGTCATATGAAAATGCAAAAGCCAAAACTATTAGAAAAAGTATATTTTCCTAAATAATTCCACTTTTTAGATTCTTAAGTTTTTCTATTTATAAATTTTACAAAATGTGTTAACATTTTCTTGAAGGTTCTTCTAAAGAATCTCTCTTTTATAAAATTATTGTACCTAGATTTGTCAGGCTTCTAATTTTCATTCTTAAAAAGTATCTTTTCTCTTTGAATTTCAGATATAGTGGAAATGCTCTTTACTCAACCAAATATTGAACTGAACCAGCAGGTAAGACTGCTTATCTGAAAATTATTTAACACATACCTGCTTGTTCTCTTTAGTACAGAGCAACTCATGGGCATGTGAAGTATTGTAGTCAAAATACCACAAGCACATAATTTAAAAATTATAATTGTACTGAAAGTCAAATTATCCACAGCCCCAAGTGCCAAACCCACTCCTCTTCATATGTCACTTTCAGCTTTTAGTTCTTTCTTCGTGTACTTACCTTTGTGTTACTAAGGAATAGGCTGACAGAGCTATCTTACCATGCATTATCTTCACGTGTACTTTGGCCTCCTGTTGGGTATGTGAAGGTTTAAGCTTGTCAGCTGCCCCAGCTCTCATCTTTCAGCACCCCAGCACCAAGCCTGTTCTCCTCTGCTCCTCAGTGTACTTCATCACAGTTTTTGGTTATATTACTATATAATGTTTACTTTATTATGGGTGTCTAAATAGTGTTCACTGCTTATATAACCTTTTTTTGTTTCTGTACTTTTTAAAACTCATTTTCTGTTATCTCACTGTGACTTCTCTACTGTTTTATACAGTCTTGATATATAATACTTTTCCAAAATGTGTAAGATAATCAACAGCTTTCTTTTTTCTCCCTGGATTCATACTTCCTAAAGCTCTCCATCATTCTCCAGTCTGAGCAGCTTGGTCCCTGTGGTCCTTTGCTGTCCTCCAGGGAACCGCTTCTGTTCTCTGCCATGTTGCATCTTCATTTTTCTGGATCCCTTGTCTTTCTTTTGTCAGAGAACATCTTCAGGTAGATTCCTGAGAAAGAGAAGCTTGCGATTGATTATATGGCTGATCAGAATTCTAGGTCAAAAACAGTTTCCCTCGGAATTTTGAAGGCATGGTTCTGTGGCATTCTCGTTTCCAGGGATGCTTTTGAGAGATTTGGTGCCATTTTGATTCCCATTCTTTTATGTGTGATCTGCTTTTTCTCTTGCTAAGAATATTTACTTTATTGTTGGTGTTTTCAAATTTGATGATGATGTGCTAGTGTTCGTCTCTTCCCAATGATTATGATGAACACTTTCAGCCTGGGAAATTATCTTGTATTATTTCTTTTAGAGTTTTTATCTGACCCTTCTTTGTTCTTTTGGTTCTGGAATGCCTATTAGTAGGATGTTGGACTTCTTGGATTGAACCTTCAGTTTTCTTAATTTTTCCCAGAGATATTCCCATCTTTGTTTTATTTTGGTTATCTTTTTAATTCCCCAGAGTTCTGTATTAGTTTTCTATTGCTGCCTAGCAAACGACCACAGGCTTAGCAGCTTATACTTTCTGTACATCAGAATTCTGGGCGTGGCATAGCTGCGTTCTCTGCTCAGGGTCTTCCAGGTGGAAATCAAGGTATTGGCTGGAGCTGGATTCTCATCTGGAGCTTGGGGTCTTCTTCCGAGTGCATTTAGGTTGTTGGAAGAATTGATTTTCTTCTATCTGTAGTATTACTGAGGCCCTCAGCTTTTAGAGGCCACCCCTCTCTGTAGACAGCTCACAGTATGGCTGTTTGCTTTCTTCCTCAAGGCCAGAAGGAGATTGTCTCTCTGCTGTTTCATCGTTTTTATTTTTTAAAGGCCCACCTGGTTAGGTCAGGCCCACCTGGGATAATGTCCCTTTTGATGAACTCAACATCCGTTGACTAGAAACCTAATTACGGGAGTGATAGCCTGTTACATGCACTGCTTTCACTTGCAGTCAAGAGGAGGGGGCCTATACCAGGGCCCAGGAACCGTGGGAGCCGTTCTTAGAATTCTGTTATAAGCGCTTATTTTATTCTGATTGTTACTTTTACATGGTATCTTTTTCTTGTTTCATGACCCAATATGATCTTATATCTTGCTGATATACTATTTATAACTTTTCAAACTATATTTTTTGGCTCTTCACTGTACTGTGTTTTTTCCCTTTGAGATCCATTTATTTTGTTTGTTTTAGTCTTTCCTAAAATATTATAGACTTTCCATGAACACTTGGTGTCATTATCTATTCATTCATTATTATTTTTTTAATTTGAGATGGAGTCTCGCTCTGTCGTCTAGGCTGGAGTGTAGCGGTGCAATCTCAGCTCACTGCAACCTCTGCCTCCTGGGTTCAAGCTATTCTCCTGCCTCAGCCTCCCAAGTAGCTGGGACTACAGGCCTGTGCCACTGGCCTGGCTAATTTTTGTGTTTTTAATAGAGACGGGGTTTCACCATGTTGGCCAGGCTGATCTTGAACTCCCGACTTCAGGTGATCCGCCCTCCTCGGTCTCCCAAAGTGCTGGGATTACAGGCATGAACTACCATGCCTGGCCCTTATCCATTCATTTTTAAGTGTGATTGGAAGCTGTGTGTGCTTGGTGAGAACTGCTGGCTGGTGGGCTTCTTCACAGGGCGATGTGGTGAGGTCCTGGCTGTTTTGCTAGGTGACACTCAAATGCTAATGAAAGTACACTCCTTCCCTTCCCTGCACATGGGGCTGCACTGCTTCACCAGAGAAGTGCCCTCCAGTCTCCTGCCTGGGGGTATGTACACACTGGGCAGTGGGGTACATAAAGGTACCTGAGAGAGGAGTCTTACTGTTCAGTCTGTACCCTCAGGTTTTAGTTTCTGGCCTTTTGCTGCCTTCTCTTGTACCTAGTGTTCATGAACTTGGAAACTATCAGGTTAATTTATCAACAAGTAAATCTGTCATCATTATTGGGTCATCTGACAGCAAGAGAAGGGGAAGAGGTTCTGAGACTCTACTTTTTATGAGTACTTTTAACCAGTATCTCTGTTTTCCCACCCATGCCTCATATCTGTCCTAGCACCTCCAGGAATCTCCAGTTCCTCATTTTTGCCAGGCTTCTGCATGTTCAAATCTGCTTGCTTCCTCCTGAGTCTCCCTCTGCAGTCATCTGCTTTTCAGCTCGTGCTCCACCAAGTCAGCTTGTACTCCTCCATCCCATTCCATCTCCCAAAAATGACTCCTCTCCCATCTCTTGAGTCTCCTTTCCTTTTCTCTTTGGAATTTTATTTGGTTCCGTAACTTTGTTCCCATTTTAGGTTTAACTGGGTTGAACCCAAATTAACATGTACTTTCAATCCACCTTCTATCTTAAAAATGGTACTTTCTCTTTTTATCACTATAGAACAAGTTAGGAGACACAGCTTTGCATGCTGCTGCCTGGAAGGGTTATGCAGATATTGTCCAGTTGCTTCTGGCAAAAGGTAAAGTTTGTGCTGAGTTTATCTGGTCTTTGCTTGCCCTGAAAAATAGTCTATATCAAATTATGCCATTTGAAATGGTAAGAAGAATAATAGTCTTATTTCAAAATAGGGTTTAACCTTTGCTCTGCCTGTGTATCATGGAGTAGTTATGATAAAATGAAATTATTGGGGGTTTGTGTTAGTTTTTAATATAAACTAAAACCATGGCAAGCTTTAACATTACATGTATTACTTTTAGTAAGAACTGTACTGTACGTTTCTGCAGGATTATAGAACCTTAGAAACAAAGAATGTATGTGTACACATGTGTTGGGGAGATCCTGTCTGAGAAAGCTATATAGGTAAAGTTGCTGAGGCCCCTGTTCTCACAGGGAAGTCTTGACGGATAAGCAAGAATGATGTGGCTGCAATGTCCTGCTTTGAGCTGAGCAGGTGCTAGATGTAAAGTGAACGAGAGAGGATATCTTGATTCCCTGTTTTTATAAGTCAGAGGAAACAGTGAATTTATAAACTGACTATCCCTTTATCCTTTTGTCCCACAAATATTAGTTTACTCTTAGAGAAGGCCAGGCAGATCACCTATACCATACTCTAGTCCAGAAGCCTATCATGTAGGATGCTTGAGTCCCCAAGACACTTGTCATGGAATTACCCTCATTAGGGATCCTCAGAGCAATATTGTCGGATATATGATAGGAAATGGTTTAGATTTTAAGTATGCTGGTGATGTAAGCTCCAGGTCTAAAAGGCCAGACATTATGAGGATCACTTTAGTGCCCTGTAAAGGATACGCTGATGACTTTGATGTCTAATATGGCAGCCACTAGCCACGTGCACAACTGAGCTGTTTAAATGAGGCAATCTGAATTGAGATATGCTGTAAGTGTAAAATGCATACCAGATTTCAAAGACTTAGTGAAACCAAAAGTAAAACATCACAGTAATTTTCATGTTGGTTATGTGTTGAAATGACAACATTTCAGATATGCTGGGTTAAATAAAATATATAATTAAAATTTCACATTTTGCAAAATGTGGTTATTAGAAAATTAAAAATTATATACGTGGATCACATTATATTCCTATTAGTGCTCATCTAAAGGGACCCAGGAAATGGTTGTGTTTCTTCTTTATCATCACTGTCTCTGAATATTTCCTGTTCTGATAGAAATCATGTCTATGAGCTCTAAAGTATAATATATGATTAGTCACAGAACTGTTAACCGTCAGGAGTTTTTGATCTGTAGCACATGGGAGAATGAGGTTTTATATAACCCTACTGTGAATAGAACGATCTGCTTAGGAGAAAGATTTTAACACAAGATCATTATATTACTAATTAAACATATTTTTTTTCCTTGATGCAATATTTCTGTGCCTTTAAGTTTGGGGACACTTCTTTCTTTCTTTCTTTTTTTTTTGAAACTGGGTCTCTATTGCCCAGGCTGGAATGCAATGGCATGATCTCGGCTCACTGCAACCTCTGCCTCCTGGGCTCAGGTGATTCTCCCACCTCAGCCTCCTGAATAGCTGAAATTACAAACATGCACCACCACACATGGCTAATTTTTGTAGAGATGGAGTTTCGCCATGTTACCCAGTCTGGTCTTTTTTTTTTTTTTTTTGAGACAGAGTCTCGCTCTGTCGCCCAGGCTGGAGTGCAGTGGCAGGATCTCGGCTCACTGCAAGCTCCGCCTCCTGGGTTCATGCCATTCTTCTGCCTCAGCCTCCCGAGTAGCTGGGACTACAGGCGCCCGCCACAATGCCCAGCTAATTTTTTTGTATTTTTAGTAGAGACGGGGTTTCACCGCGTTAGCCAGGATGGTCTCGATCTCCTGACCTCTTGATCCGCCCGCCTTGGCCTCCCAAAGTGCTAGGATTACAGGCGTGAGCCATCACGCCTGGCCCAGTCTGGTCTTAAACTCCTGAACACAAGCGATCCGCCTGCCTCAGCCTCCCAAAGTGCTGGGATTACAGGCATGATGAGCTACTGTGCCGGCCTATTTTTGTTTATTGAAGGGGAAGTGGTTGCAAAAAAAAAAAAAAAAAAAAGATCTTTCCTACACTGTGGCAGAAAGTATGAACTGATAAAGCCTTCTTTTTTTGTTTTTTTTTGGTTTTCTTTGAGACTTAGTCTTGCTCGATTGCCCAGGTTGGAGTGCAGTGGTGCAATCTTGGCTCATTGCAGTCTCCGCCTCCTGGGTTCCAGCGATTCTCATGCCTCAGTCTCCCAAGTAGCTGGGATTACAGGCATGCGCCACCATGCTTGGCTAATTTTTATATTTTTAGTAGAGATGGGCCATGTTGGCCAGGCTGGTCTTGAACTCCTGACCTCAAATGATCCGCCCACCTTGGCCTCCCAAAGTGCTAGGATTACAGGTGTGAGCCACCGTGCTTGGCCTAAAGCCTTCTTGGAAAGCAATCTTAAAATCAGAGATGAAAAAGGAGATATTACAACTGATACCACAGAAATTCAGAGGATCATTAGAGACTAGTATGAAAAGCAATCTGACAGTAGCTGTCAGAATTTAAAATGGACTTAGCCTGAATTTCCAATACTATTTTTAGTAAACCATTCTTCAGAAATACATGTGAACAAAGATGTTGTTCAAGTATGTTCACTGGAGTATTTGTGATAATGAAAATTAGGAGTAGCCTAAGTGCCCATCAGTACAGGAGTAATTAAATTTTGGAGCATCCACAAAATGGAATATTTAAATGGTTGAGTTACAAATATGTGTATTTGCTAAGAAAACAGTACCATTAGACATTAAGTTTTAAAAACATGAAATTACAGACCAATACGTGTAGTATGATTTTGTGTCTATATCAATATGTGTATGAATGCATTGATGCAAATAAGGGAGATAAGAACTCACGCCCACTTGTTAAGAATGGTTACCTTAGGAGTAGGTAGAAGATGAAGGAATGAAATGGAACTTGCGCTTTTTTGTTCAGCATACATTTGTATTTTTGAATCCTTAACAATGCAAATGTATTCATGAATTCTGATGTAATTTTGAACACAATAAAGGCAAAGGAAAAGTGGGTAGAAGATGGCTTATGGGAATAATGAATTGCCTCTTGGTTTTATGTGTTGCTATTCTGCTAATTTGCATGAAAGCATACTTACAGATATAAAATATTAATCCCCTCAAGCACTACCCACTTGGTCTTTTCTAAAGACCCTCTTGAGCAAAAGAGGAAGCAAAGGGCTCATTGAAGTTAAGCCCCACAGGGACCATAAACTCCTAACTGAAAAGTTCACATGCAATTCTATAGGGACCCGAAAGGCTCAGAATTAATTGTTATCGTAGGTGCAGCAACAAGCTTCCTGATTAAAGATGCCAAATTATACTGCATGAGAAAGTTTATTGTTTTGAGAACGTTTACTTCTGGGCCAGAGTTGTTCACTAGTTTATTTTGCCAAAAGTTGTTAGCTGTGGGGAGAGAGGATTGGCTACTACTATATAGTCTTCAAAGACACCTAATTGACTTTTCTTGTGTTGGGAAGGTGCTAGAACAGACTTAAGAAACAATGAGAAGAAGCTGGCCTTCGACATGGCTACCAATGCTGCCTGTGCATCTCTCCTAAAAAAGAAACAGGGAACAGGTATTTGTTTTGAATTCTTCTTTCTTCTCTGGTGCCCCATAACTAAGATTTACAAACTTAGAATTGCGCAAAAGAGATAAACTCAGCTGAGTGCAGTGGCTTATGCCTGTAATCCCAGCACTTTGGGAGGCCAAGGCAGGAGGTTCACTTGAGCCCAGGAGTTGTGGACCAGCCTGAGCAACAAAGTGAGACCCCCGTCTCTACAAAAAGTACCAAAAGTTAGCCAGACATTGTGGTGTGGGCCTGTAGTCCCAGCTACTCAGGAGGCTGAGCTGGGGGATCACTTGAGCCCTGGGAGGTTGAGGCTGCAGTGAGCTGTGATCGCACCACTGCATTCCAGCCTGGGTGAGAGCGAGACCATATCTCAAAAAAAAGATAAACTCTTCAGATGATTCTGAAGTTTGTTTCTATATCCTTGATCTTGACCAGAACCCCCAAAATAGGACATCCTCAATTAAACAGAAATTAGACAAGAAACACAATCTTTTACCTTTATTTTGTGTTTCTTTTCCTTACAATCAAGTTCTAATCACCTTGCTTTCCATTACAGTCCTTTTCAGAGAATGATCGTCTTCATTCCCTCATTTCAATATGTATTTATGAGTGATTATCACTAAATATTTTTTAAAATAACATTTAATAGCTCCATGATTATATTTTATTTCTGTTTTAAATGAGGATATCAATGAACTATAATCAAAATTATTCTAGACTTTGCTAAATCTTTTGGACTTTATTCATAGTACTATGGGTGGTTTTTTAAAATAGAGTTTAGGTGTACATTTTTATTGTTTTTTTAGATGGAGTCTTACTCTGTTGTCCAGCCTGGAGGGCAGGTGTGCAATCATAGCTCACTGCAGCCTCAAACTCCTAGGCTCAAGTGATCCTCCCATCTCAGCTTCCTGAGAAAATGGGACTACAGGCATGTGTCATCATGCCCAGCTAATTTTTTTTTTTAATGTAGAGATAGGGGCCTTGCCATGTTGTCCAGGTTGGTCTCGAACTCGTGGACTCAAGCCATCCTCCTGCCTCAGCCTCCCAAAGCACTGGGATTACAGGCGAGAGCCACTGTGCCTGGCCTCCTTTTGTTCTTTATTCTAGATATGTCTTTGTTCCAGATTTCTTTTCTTTTTTTAACTTCAGTTTGAATATAGTGTAACTGTTAATCAGTTGGTATTCCTTAATTAATCCATGAGAGCTCACTGGCATTGCAAGCCTTTCTTTAAAGTAATTCCTCATGGATAGATGGAGATGGGTTCTATTAAGGGAATGAGAAAGTATCAGCTGAGCTGGTGCTCCCCAGCTACATTATGATTGAGAAGCCATATTTGCAGCAGTGTGAGAGACATACTTCTGCTTGAGTTTGACCTACTCCTTGCTGCCTTGATTGGGTCAGGAAGTAGGACTCTGGCCTAACTTCCTTTCTCTGCCACTGACTTCCTGTTGTGTGGCTACCCTTAGCCTGTCCTGACCGAAGAGTAAGGCTTCTTATGACCTGAAGGTATCAGAGTCTCATGCATGCTATGAGCTCCATTTTGATAGACAAGGCATATACCAAACTTTCTTAGACCCCAGAGAGCTTACCCAGAAGCCTTACTCAGGAGTGGTCTGAGTTGAGGGAAGCAGGTGATGAGCCTTTCTGCAGCCTTTGTAGAACAGGGCTGGGAGGCAGGTACTCTTTTCTCTGTGCACCCCAAGTATGTTTAGTCTACCTTCCTAAATTTGAACTGATTAGGTAATGGATTCATTAATGAGGTAATCTTAGGGCCTGGCAGACAGAGCCAAGAAATGAGTTTTTATATTTCAATTTTCATGTTACTTTTAAAATGTTTTTTCATGCTTCATTTCCCCAATTATACAGTTTAAAAAAAAAGCTTTAATTTGTATTATGATCCTCATTGGAATAGGTTTGGACTATTTGGCCATAGAGTTAATTGCCAGCATGAACTCTAAGTTGGAAAAGGTATATTCTGATATTGTTGTCCACTTTTTTTTTTTTTTGAGACAGAGTCTCACTCTGTCACCCAGGCTGGAGTGAAGTGACACAGTCTCAGTTCACTGCAACCTCTGCCTCCTGGGCTCAAGTGATTCTCCTGCCTCAGCCTCCTGAGTAGCTGGGATTACAGGCATGAGCCACCATGCACGGCTAATTTTTGTATTTTTATTAGAGATGAGGTTTCACCTTTTTTGTCCAGGCTGGTCTCAAACTCCTGACCTCAAGCGATCTGCCTGCCTTGGCCTCCCAAAGTAGTTGTAGTCTACTTTTAGAAGCACAACGTGGATTTTTTAATAGGTACAAAAATTCACATTTTGCAGTTACTATGGAAGATAACTAGGTTATACAACTGGGGGTTACACTCAAGAGTTGAGCCCTATACATTTTTAAAAATTTTTTTCCAACTTTTAAAAATTTGTGTATAATTTACATTAGGTAAGTACATAAATCTTAAGTATACAGCTTGATTAATTTTTTTTACACCCGTTCGCCACAACCCAGATGAAGCTAGAGAACAGTTCCCACATGCCACATGCCTCCCTCAGTGTCTTCTGCTTCTCTCACCATAGATTAGTTCTGCCCAATCGTGAACTTTATGTAAATGGAACCAAACAGTATGTACTTTTTGTGACTGACCTCTTTCATTTACATTATGTCTGTGAGATTCATCCGTATGCCTGTGTTTATTTCTCCATCATTTATTTATTGTTTGTATGTTTGTTGGTTGGTCTTAAGTGCTGGTTCTTGATTTGAGATATGTAAAGCCAGGGTGATGGGATTGAGGTAAAATGAACGTGAGCTAGGGAAGGATGGCAGTGCTGCAGGAAGATACATTCCTATGCGTGCTATGCCCAGAGGTGGGCTGTGAAGAGATACAGCTCATCACACAACACCTGACCATGTGGGAGGTTTCCTGAGAAAACTGCCTCACAACAGTTCATGAAAGGAAGGAAGGAGAAGGAATTTATTTGCCTGACTTGGGCCTGTCTTTTGATGACCGCTCAGTCAGAGTCTGCACCGTGGCAAATCATCCTCTCTTTTTAATAGGAGAAGTAAGAATAAAATAAAGAGCAGAAGTAACTATCCAAGGACACAGAATATGGGCAAAACTTAGGATAGCAAAGTAGAAGAGGACAGAGTTTTCCTATTTGTCTCTCAGGCTTTAGCTTAGAAAGCTACATTTTACCAAGTTGACATGAAGTCCTGAAGTTCCTGGGTGTGTGTTGGGGGAGAACAAAATATATTCCTCCCACTTCTTGCGAACTCCTCTTGAGGAGAGTGGAGAATAATAGAGTCAACCTGAAGACTTCCAGTAGCTTGAAGGCTGGTGTGAAGTCACTGAAACATGGCCAGGTGTGGCGGCTCACACCTGTAATCCCAGCACTTTGGGAGGCAGGGAGGATTGCTTGCATCCAGGAGTTCAAGACTAGCCTGGACAACATAGTGAGATGACGTCTCTACAAAAAAAATTAAAGACTAGCTGAGTGTGGTGATGCACACCTGTAGTCTTAGCTACTTGGGAGGCTGAGGTGGGAGGATCGCTTGAGTCCAGAAAGTCAAGGCTGCAGTGAGCCATGATCGTACCACTGCACTGCAGCCTGGGTGACAGAATGAGATCCAGAAAAGAGACTTGGCCTCTGTTCTGCTTTATCTTTCCTTCTCTCTCTTGCAAGATAAATTGGCTTCCACCTCCCTTGTACTGATCATCCCTTCTTCTTTTCTTTTTCTCAATAATCATTTTCCAAAACATGTAAACATGAAAACTTTTTTTTTTAAGAAGAGCATTAGCATACCTAAAAAATAATTCCTTAATATTCCTTAATATCATCAAATATCTTGTCCTTGTCCAAACTTCCATTTTCTCATACATCTTTGTTTTTACTTATTTATTTACTTATGGTTTATTTAAGTCAGGATTCACATAAGGTCAGTTTGTGATTGGTAGATATATCTCTTTATTTATTTTTTAAGCAATAGTTCCTTTCCCTCTCCTCTTCCCCCTTTTTAACCTTGCAATTTATTTATTAAAGAAACTGGGTCAACTCACTTGAATTTCCCATTGTGGACATTGCTAACTGCATTCCCATGGTGTTATTTGTCATGTTCCTCTGTCCTTTATGTTTTTGTCAATTAGTGTTAGATTTAGAGGTTTGATCCAATTTAGGTTCATTCTATCAATCAATCAATCAATCATGTATCTGCCTGCCTATCTTATCTATCTATCTATCTAGAGGTTTGATCCAATTTAGGTTCTATCCATCTACTTACCTACCTACCTACTTACCTACCTACCTAGCTATGTATCTAATCTAGCTAGCTAGCCAGAGGTTTGATCCAATTTAGGTTCAATCTATCTATCTATTCACCTACCTACCTATCTACTTACCTACTTTATCATGTATCTTTTTTGGGAGTAGAAGGAATAATAAATCATATAGAATATTGTGTTCTTTTATCAGGGGCACCTGATCCCTGGTTGTCTCTCTTCCTGTAATGTGACATCCATTGATGATCATTGCCTAGATCTGTTACTTCACTAAACAGCGCAAAATGATGATATTAAATCATCTTCTTTTTGAGTTATTAGCTGGAACATTCTATTAGGGAAAGTTTTCCCTCATCAATTGTTTTGCTATGCAGAGGAATAGTTAATGTAGCAAGGGCAAGATAAATGCTTGATTTTTGCCCTTTATTTAAGAGTTTTTAAAATAATAAGCTGGTCTCTGTCATCCTGCAAAGGGTGACAAATGAGTTCTTTTTGGTGTGCCTCGAAATATTTGATGTGCTTTAATCCAGTCCAGTTAGTAGCTTTATCAATAGCCCATCTTTGGCTAGTGGAGGCCTGTTTAAGTTGAATCTCAGACCCTTTCACGTGATGCTGTCTTTGATAGGTTGCTTGCTTTATGACATGACTAGGGTTCTAGGTCCATCCCTTGTACTTCCTGCGCCATACTTGGAACTGGTCATATGTATGATAAGCTTCAGAGATGTGATACTTAGAGACCATGAAGATCTGGGTGCTGTGACATATATTTATTGAACTTCAACAATGTACCTGTGTTTGCATTCTGTTTTTCCCACTAAAATGATACTTGGGCTAATCTGTTGCTATAGGAATTTGACTAGACAGTTGAAGGGGTGACTGTGAAAGATCAGATGTCTTCCTTTCGAGTCCTGTTCAAGGTTGCTTGAACATTTGACGGGGTCCAGCTCTTTCTATTTTAAAACTTTTTCCCCCCATTTCAGCCTTTTGCTTTATTGTTGGTGTTTTCTACATTGAAATGGAAGCTTCTTTGTTTTCGTTCTTTCTTTTCCTTTTTCTCCTTCGGTAGTTAACGTCCTACCTAGTGACTTTGCCTTTAGGCAAGACCTCAGGCTGTCACTGGGAGAGGAGGCTGGAAGCGCGGTTGTCAGAGTGGAGTGCTGCTGGTGGTGCGTCATGTTGGTCATGGTGCCTGTGGCTGGGGCTTTCTGTTGGAAATGGATGCATGGCACCTAGGACCAAAACTCTTCTGCATGACTATGGAACGCATCGTCAGCCTCTGTGGCAACAGAAACTTAATGGTTAGGCTGAAAAGCAAAAGCAGAGAAAGATCCTCAGGGAAAGTAGAATCCCTGGGTCAGATGGAAGATTCTATTATAATTTAAGAGCTTTGAAAATGAAATATAAAATCTGAGCAGTTTATAATTTCTCTATTTTGCTTTTTTCCCTCCTCTTTCTTTCAGATGCAGTTCGAACATTAAGCAATGCCGAGGACTATCTCGATGATGAAGACTCAGATTAATTCCTTTCTGGAGCTTTGAGATCTAAAGCTTCTGTTGCTTTTGCCATTCCAAAACTTTGTCTTTGCCAGAAAAGTGTTGGTAACTATAAAGAAAAGTATATATGAACACGGCAGTGTTGCCCTGTGTTTGAGTAGAACGTGTAAATGAATTGTTCCCACCTTTGGTTTGCCAATAAGTGACTGGATTCTTGGCTGTATAAAATACATTTGTGTTCACCAGAGTAGAACAAGAAGAGATTATTTCTATTTATCAAGCAAAAGGAATTTTAAGATTTTTTTTTCTTTAAAACAAATCAGGATTTTTTTTTTT
Organism: Symphalangus syndactylus; assembly: GCF_028878055.3. Lineage (NCBI taxonomy): Eukaryota > Metazoa > Chordata > Mammalia > Primates > Hylobatidae > Symphalangus > Symphalangus syndactylus. The sequence goes on along the minus strand of NC_072425.2, from coordinate 69,276,315 downwards.
TTTTTTAGTTAAAGTGCTTTACCTCGATGGTTGAGATATTTTGAATGGATTTTTCAAGGGGGGAAAATGCTTATTATAATAATACACCAAAATACTTAACAGAAAATCGTCAGCTATTCTGACAAAAATAAACATTTTGAGAGACTATTTCTTTTGTCTGTTTCCGTGGTATCACTCATTGTTGCTGAGTAAGTAAAGCTTTTTATATTTAGGTAAGAACTGATTTTATTTTTTAAATTATATTTTATATTTATTAGCACAGAAGAATAATGAGAGCCACATTTTAGTTCAACTTCTTGTGTTAGCTTTGATCAAAGTGAAGACAATAATCGTGGAGAAGGTGCATGTCTAATAAAATAGGTAAATTTAATTATGAGATTTCCAGTTTTTATCTCCAAGGTTGTATTTAGAGTGGAGAAACCCAACAACTCATTACAGTTTCGCTAAGCTTTGAAAGGTTAAAAAAATTTATTTCTTTATGATAGATGCCATACTTTTCCATATGGAGTAGTCAGGAACCATGAAACTTTTTGCATTCAGTTTTTTTAATAACATTTGTTTTCTCACAGTATGGATCTAGTTGATAATGATTCAGATTCTTTTGCTGAAACACAATTAGCATTGCAGGGAGCCTTCTGTACTACTGGCATGACACTTCATTTGGCGTTCTGATTTTGTATCACTACAGTGATGATATTAAAAATGACATGGCCATTGGAATTTGCCTAGAATCCCGGCCCTAGGTCCAAAAGTATATTTTGCAAGATGATTTCAATGCTAATTTCAAAAAACACGTTGATGAAGAGAAGGAAATGTATGAAGAAGGAAGTGGGTTAGCTCAGGAAATGAATAACTGCCTCTATAAGAGTTTATTCTGTGACTGGTTTTTCTCTCTGTGGGAGCCTTGAGAAATGATACCCAGAGAAGCCCATTTGAGGTCTTTCAGACACCCCCAACTAAATTTTAGTAGAAGGGAATCTGTACCACTAGTGACAACAAAGTATGAACACAAATTCTGGCACCAACAAAAGAGGGTATTTTATTCTTAAAATAAATATGTTACTAAATTTGATTTAACCAGTTGTATTTCTTCTTAAACATAAACTTGAAGATATGAAATTCTTCCTGAAATTGTATCTGTTCCCATAGATCCTTTAAGATTTTTCTTTAAAATGGGACTTCTTAACAAAAAGCTTTTAGAGAACCCTGTAACTTTTTGTTCTTCTATACTTTGGGCTGGGGTAATTAGGATGGATTTCAACTAAAGACTCTTAATTTTTAAAACATGGGCAGAAATAATACAGCTTGTGTGGCTATAGACAATTTTTATCAAAATACCATGTACTTGCTTAGATATATTACTTGTACATCTGAGGGAAGGAATAGTGGAGGTCTCACTATCACTGTTTTTAACGTTATCAAACTTAAGGGAATTTTAGAAAGTTGGACAACTATAGATTTTTTGAAGATGAGGAGAGTACTTAGCTATGTGCATGGATTTTTGGTGAAACAGGACAACTCATTTAGTTGTGGCTGAAACTCCACTGGAAATTTTTTTGGTTTGTTTCTTGTTTATTCAGCCTGGCTAATCTGAGCTTTCTCAGAGATTAAGTGCTGAACTCAGCAACAAAAATCAGTTCTAGGAATTTGCCACTGCTTTGACTGTGCAGAGGAGAGCTCTGATTATGTTTTGGAAATAACTTCAGAGGTTTTGCTGTAATCTGAGCTTGCTGACAGTCACTGTGGCCTGAACTCCTTTCTAGCGATTGCACCCTTTAAATAGGAAATGCCTTCCAGCTACTTGGGCAGTGCGATACTTGTTTAGTTGTAGGCCCAGGAGCCTCATGCAAAGAAAAATTCTTATCAGGGGTTCCCATTTCAGTTTTCTTTCTGGGCTGTTCTGTTGCACATTTTGTTGTTGTTGTTGGGCTGACATGTATTACAGCATTTCTTTATGAGCCCCCATGGGTCCTCTTTTCAGTAGATTAATTATGTTATTACCCAAAGGGAAATGTTGAACAAAGCAATGGCGACTCCATTTTATTATTCTTAAAAAAAAACTGGAAATAGGCTGAGCATGGTGGCTTACGCCTGTAATCCCAGCACTTTGGGAGGCCGAGGTGGGTGGATCACCTGAGGTCAGGAGTTCGAGACCAGCCTGGCCAACATGGTGAAACCCTGTCTCTACTAAAAAATACAAAAAAAAGCAGCTGGGCATGGTGGCGGGTGCCTGTAATCCCAACTACTTGGGAGGTTGAGGCAGGAGAATCGCTTGAACTCAGGAGGCGGAGGTTGCAGTGAACCAAGATTGCACCGTTGCACTCCAGCCTGGGCAACAGAGAGAGTCTCCGTCTCAAAAAAAAAAAAAAAAAAAAAAAGAAATAATGCTGAAAATGAAATTTTAGGTGATTTGCAGATAATTTTAAAGATGGAAATGTAATTTTTCCACATAATCCTTCTTTATAAATGTTTTTTATTGTGTAGAATTTCTGATTTGCTAATTTTCTTATTGTGAGCACTATATTTATCATCTTTGTAAATGATGATTTCTGATAGGCTGTGGAACCTAACATTTACATCTGATCATCTGCATTCCCTATTGACTCAGACTGTGTATTTTTTGTCTTAATTTTTATATTGTAAATATGTATATAGCAGGAAAAGATTGTATAGCCAAACTTTGAAGTGTCCAATTACTAAAAGTTGAGGTTTTAGTGGGAGAAATATTGTAAAAGATTCTGGTATTCCTGTTTGCAAATATAGCTTTGGTGAACAGTTTTCTTATGTGAAGGAAAAATTGCAGACCACAAATTTATGGCTTCTGTTTCCTTATTTCTCAATAACAAGCTTTTACATCTGCCCCTCCCTTAAAATGACATAAAATTAAATAAAACTACCATTTATGAAATGTCTACTCTGCCAGTGCCTGTGCGGGACATTTTCACAGACATGATGTCATTTGATCTTTGCAGTAACCTTAGGTGAGGAATGTTAATGCCCCAACTTTTTACAGAGACGCTGAGGTTTGAAGGAGTGAAGAAACTGGTTCAAGGTCACACTGTTTGAAGGTGGACACACGGGTCTGGGGAACCCACGCGCTATTGCCTGCTGCAACAGTCAGATGTCATCATTCACAAGCTGCAGAAACAGAGCAGCTTCTTTCCAACAGAAGCCCTGGATATAGGCATCTAACAAATTCAGCATATCTGCTAATCAATTCATAATTTATTTAAAATGATCCTAAGCGCTTCCAGAGAAATTTTTGCAAAACTTTTAGTTCCCAGTAACCCTAAAGAAATATGATTTAATGAAGCAGGTTTTACTCCCAAGTTTCCAGAATTTCTTACTCTGTACACATTAGAGTATGAGTAAGTATAAGGGAAGGAAAGCTTAGATCAGCAGCTATGCACTTTGCTTTGAGTTTACATTGCTAAGTTCAGCAGTTCTCTCAGAGAGTCTGAGAGCTCCTCACTTCTGTGTAACCATGAAAATAAATGCATCCCTTGGAAGGGTCAGGGGATGTGGTCTTACCTGAGTCTGGGAGCTTGATTTGTGCATGGAGGTAAGTAACTTCACACTTCCCAGGCAGTGCTGCTGTGTCTGTCGCCAGTGGCCAGCGGCTTGGGTTTCCCAGCAGGCTCAGCCTTTCTCCAGAGCTTGCACTGTGGGCAACTGGGAGCCAGAGGGAGGCCAGGTTCCTCGCTGTGGCTGGAAAAGAACACTGAGGAAATCCAAAGGTTTACATTAGAGAGCCTGACAGGAAGCAGGAAGGAAAGTGGAAGGAATAGACAAGGAGTGAAGAGGCTGAGCCTCAAGGGAAAAATGGTTACCTTTTCTAAATGACACGTAGTTCCGACAGAAATTAGTAGAATGCTTCGAGAAGTGGTGAGGGGTATGGGCTTTGGAATCACGCTGTCTGGATTCAAGCCTGACTCTGCTGAGTGACCTGCGACAGGTTGCCTAAACACCCAGATTCCCTAGCTGTGCAATGGAGGAAGTGGTAGTATCTACTGTCTAGAGTTAGAAGGATTAAATAAAATCATATATGCAAATGACTTAGTTCCTGAAAAACTCTACTACTGAGCAGTTGCTCAGTTAATGTTGGGTACAACCATAAACAGGGAAGTCTGCGTTAAAACCAGATATGTGTGTTATACAAAGGAGTGTGTCAACACGTTTTTCAATTTCACCAATATTGAAGAGCAGAATTTCCTAAAATACTTTAAAAATGAGTGGAGGACAATGATGTTGCCTTCCAGTCATTTAGGTTTCTTTATTTGTGGTAGTAGAGTTTTTCTTTTTTTTCTTTTTTTTTTTTTTTTTTTTTTGAGATGGAGTCTTGTTCTGTTGCCAGGCTGGACTGCAGTGACGCGATCTCAGCAGCAACTTCCGCCTCCCGGGTTCAAGCAATTCTCCTGCCTCAGCCTCCCGAGTAGCCAGGACTACAGGCGCGCACCATCATGCCTGGCTAATTTTTGTATTTTTAGTAGAGATAGGGTTTCACCATGTTAGCGAGGCTGGTCTCGGACTCCTGACCTCAAGTTATCCACCTGCCTTGGCCTCCCAGAGTGCTGGGATTACAGGTGTGAGCCACTGTGCCCGGCCGAGTTTTTCAATATAAATGTACTTTGAGTTACAGGGAAGAGATATGTAACTGGAAAAGACCTGGTTATTACTGTTATTACAGTAATTCAAAGATCAAGTAGGGAGATTGTCTCTGCCACTGTTTCAATTTTATCTTGTTGCTTTCAAGTGGTTTGATGGGCTTGATAGACCCTGGGTCTGATGTTTGATATGTGATGATTTGAAATCAGAAAGGTGTTTGTTTTTACTATCCTGCTCTTACATGACTTCAAAATTCAGACAATACTATTATTCAAATGAATACACTTTGCACCTTCATAGGTTCCTCTATAAAGTCTAAACTTCAAGAATTTAGTCTCACAGCGTCAATGAGAAAAAGAGAATTGAAGACACTTTAAAGTTAAGTATCATACAATCATTAACTTTGAACAACAAGGCGAACAAAAAAGAACTAAATTGCATATTTTGTTATTACCCATTTCAGAAGGGGAATTCCTGAGGCCACAAGAAAATGCTTCATGCCAACAGTGAGTATGAGATGTGGATGTGATGCCTGTTTGGACACAGGTTGGCTTGAAGAGTCACACAAAGGTGGTCATTGACTAAAACTAGAAATGGCTTTGGAGAAATTCGTGGCCCTGAAAGCTCTCAGAGGGGGCATGCCACCCTGACAGCAGGTTCAGGGAAAGCTGGCATGCAGTCCTCTGTCATCCTGAGCCTGTGACATTGACCAGGTCCCTTGGTCCACGCGATATGCCCAAAATTAGGATCAGATGATATCAGCTCCTCCTTGTGTGAAGCAAGTTATCATTGCTGCATCAGTTTCTTAGAGGTCTTCGACCAGGCCATGATTTTTGAGCCTCGGATCACAGCTTAACCCTCTGTGGTGGTTGTGTCAACTTTCCAGGATGTGGTATGCTTCATCTGCATCAGGACGCGTGACAAACCCCTGTGCTTAATCTCAGATCTGGGGCTCAGGTGGTCGGTCTCAGGATGAAAGAGCATTCAAGGGCCCAGCTGAGTATGTGAGTATGGTCTGGTGTGGTGGAGGTATTCACTGGATCATTAGACCTGCTCTAGGCAATGCTGGGAGTCTTGCTCTTCTACGAGCCATTGCATTTCACAGACTGTTTATGTTTTAGCCACCATATATAGATACTGTATGAAGTTTGTGAATGCCTTTCTTCTGTTTTTGGAAATGGGAAATCATGCCTTATCAGCTCTCTCCCCATTTCTCATTTTTAGTTAGCAATAGTGTCTTGTATACTGCTATGTGAATTCATTAATTATTACCACTACCACTACTCTTTATTAATGTATTTATTTTCCTCTGGTGTTGAAACTGAACCTGCTACTGCTACTTCTAACTACTAAGCAATTATTCCTTGCTAGGAAATCTCAGCAGGAAAACTATAACTGCTCATATGAGAATTGTTCTTCCATATTGTCTTTAAACAGTCCTTAGATGTCCAGTCCCATGCCTTACCCCCATCCCCTTTTTAATAGCTGGAGCCTGAGGCCCAGAAGTGACTTGCTATGAGAAACATAAGTCAATACCAGAGCTGACCAGCAAATGAGGAATTGGAAGCAAGGAAATACCATGAGTATTTCCTTCTAGATCGTGTTGCTGCATGAGATCATTTTCCCACTGTGGGCATGTTTTCCTTGAGTGAATTTTCTAGGTACTCTATATTCAGCGCTCTCCTCCTTCCTTTTCTTTAATTCCATTTTAGCCACACACAGGGGAATGGAAAGGGCCTGACTAAATCAACTATTTTTTTTTTTTAACTTTTATCTTCTGAGGCTGGGTGCAGTGGCTCAGGCCTGTAATCCTAGCACTTTGGGAGGCCGAGGCGGGCGGATCACCTGAGGTCAGGAGTTGGAGACCAGCCTGACCAACATGGAGAAACCCTGCCTCTACTAAAAATACAAAATTAGCCGGGCATGGTGACATATGCCTGTAATCCCAGCTACTCGGGAGGCTAAGGCAGGAGAATCGCTTGAACCCAGGAGGCGGAGGTTGCGGTGAGCCATGATTGCGCTGTTGCACTCTAGCCTGGGCAACAAGAGCGAAACTCCATCTCAAAAAAACAAAAAACAAAACAAACAAAAAAAACCTTTTATCTTTTGATTTAATGTGGCAAATATAAGAAGAAATTGAAAGGCCAACCAAAATGCCATTATACAGTTTGTAATCCCATGTGTTTTGGCCGTCCCCTATTACCTCTCCTAGATAAACAGGAGCTGAATGTCTTGTGTCCTGATTTTTATGGTCTCTTAGTTACTACAATAACAAGATCACTCAATCCCATGGAGTCTGTCCTATTACAGAATATCAATGTTCACTCTGCTTTTTCTTTATTTCATCTATCAGCAGTGAATAGCACTTTCATGTTTAAGATGCTTCCTTTTAAAGTTGGAGAATAAGAATAAATGTATTGAATGGCTTTGTTTAGTAGCAGCATTGTCCTTTAGAACCACTGGGGAATCTTAAGAATGAAGTCATCAAAAATAGGCAAATAGGTAATGTTTCAGTAAATACTTGGTGGCGACTATGTTTCCTTTTTAACCAAGAGTCCAGTAAAATTTGTAATTACTTCAACTGAATGAGAACACAAGGCCATTTCATGTCCTCAATCTTTATTGATATGCTTTGCTTATTTTAATGGCTTGCATGCATTTTTTATTGTGCTGTTGATAATGGTTTTACATAATTCATAACGATACACAATAAAAGTCTCATTGTGTTCACATTCCTTTGTGGGTCTCCTCTGTTGCATGTTGATTGTGCTTTAATACTAAAACTGTAACAATATACATCCAGTACTGTCATTTTCCTTGTTACTACAAGCTATGTGATAAACTTACTTTATTCTGTATATAAGTCATTTTCATTTCTTTTTCAACATAATTTCTTTATTATGAAAGAAGCCAATACTTAAGTCTTAAGAAATTCTTATCATGTATTATTTTCTTATTCTCTATTTTATAAAATCTATGAAAATTCTTTCCTTATTTCCACCTCAATAAGGAGTTTTAAATTGTGATTTGAGGGATTGTTGATTGATTGATTGGTTGATTGAGACAAGAGTCTCGCTCTATTGCCCAGGCTGGAGTACAGTGGCATGATCTCAGCTCACTGCAACCTCTGCCTCCTGGGTTCAAGCGATTCTCCTACCTCAGCCTCCTGAGTAGCTCAGAGTATAGGTGCGCACCACCACACCCAGCTAATTTTGTATATTTTTGTTTGTTTGTTTTACAGATATGGGGTTTCACCATGTCGGCCAGGCTGGTCTCGAACTTCTGAGCTCAAGAGATCTGCCAACCTCCACCTCCCAAAGTGCTGGGATTACCGGTGTGAGCCACCATGTCTGGTCAAGGGATTGTTTATTATTTGATATTTAAAAAATTATATTATGCAGTTTCCCATACTTAAAAAAAATTTTAAAGCCACTTTATTGAGATATAATTTGCATACCATATATTTTGTCCATTTAACATGTACAATTCAGTGGTTTGCAGTGTATTCACAGAGTTGTATAACCATCATTACTGTCTAATTTTTTTTATATTTAATTTTTAATTCTGGAAATGAACACAATGTCAAATTTATATTAACCATTTTTTAAGAGTAAAGTTCAACTGTTAACTATTCACATTGTTGTACAACTCTGGGACAATCTCTAATCTCTAAAAGAATCTAGAACTATCTCTAGAACTTAAAATACTTCTAAGTTTGAATAAAGATTCAAACCTCTTGCTGTGGAACAAAAGGCCCAGGTGTAGCCTCTGCTATTCTCCCTCTTAGCAGATTGCTCATGAAAAAGAGTCAAACTCTGTAAAATATTTGAAGGTATTTATTCTGAGCCAAATATGAGTGACCCAGTCCTGAGACACAGTCTTAAGTCCTGAGAACATGTGCCCAGGGTGGATGGGTTATAGCTTGATTTTATATATTTTAGGGAGACAGAAGTTACAAGCAGACATCATTCAAATACATGTAAGGTGTATATCGATTCTGTCGGGAAAGGCGGTACAACCTGAAGCGGGAGGGGGGGCCCAAGTGTGAATCCAGCTTCCTGGAAGGCTATGCCAGGTTACATGGCCAGCACCCTAGCTCAGGCTCTTTCCGCATTCCTTGTCTTCTGTTTAAGCATGCTTTCTACCTCTAGGCCCTTTCTGTTGCATCCCTTCTGCTATGATTTGAATGTTTGTCCTCTACAAAATTCGTACTGAAACTTAATCCCCAATGTGACAGTCTTGAAAGATGGGGTGTTTAAGAAGTGATTGGGTCTTGAGACTCTGCCCTCATGAATACATTAATCCATTAATAGGTCAATGAATTATCATGGGAGTCATACTGGTGGCTTCATAAGAAGAGAAAGACCTGAGCCAGCATGCTCAGCCCCCTTACCTGTGATGCCCCATGCCACCTCAGTTCTCTGCAGAGATTTCCTACCAGCAAGAAGGCTTTCTCCATATGAGGCCCCTTGAAGCTAGACTTCTTAGGTCTGTAACTATTTTATTTTATTTATTTTTGAGACGAAGTTTTGCTCTTCTTGCCCAGGCTGCAGTGCAATGGTGTGATCTCGGCTCACTGCAACCTCTGCCTCCCAGGCTCAGGCAATTCTCCTGCCTCAGCCTCCCAAGTAGCTGGGATTACAGGTGCATGTCACCACGCCCGGCTAATTTTTTGTGTTTTTAGTACAGACAGGGTTTCTCCATGTTGGCTGGGCTAGTCTCAAACTCCTGACCTCAGGTAATCCACCTGCCTTGGCCTCCCAAAGTGCTGGGATTATAGGTGAGAGCCACTGCGCCCAGCCCTATTTTATTTTTTTCAATTTATTTTATTTTTATATTTTATTATTTTATTTTATTTTTGAGATGGAGTCTCACTCTGTCATCCAGGCTGGAGTACAGTGGCATGATCTTGCCTCACTGCAACCTCTGCCTCTGGGTTCAAGCAATTCTCCTGTCTCAGCCTCCTGAGTACCTGGGATTACAAGCATGTGCCACCACACCCAGCTAATTTTTGTATTTTTAGTAGAGACGGGGTTTTACCATATTGGCCAGGCTGGTCTCGAACTCCTGACCTCAAGTGATCCACCTGCCTCAGCCTCCCAAAGTGTTGGGATTACAGACGTGAGTCACTGCACCCAGCCAGATTCCATAACTTTAAAAAACAAATTCCTTTTCTTTGTAAATTGCCCAGGTTCAGGTACTCTGTTGCAATCAACAGAAAACAGAATGAGACACCTTTCTGCACACTAGTGACAAGATAATCTTTCTAAATTTTCACATGGAATGATCATTTGCCTTTTCTGGCTCTTGAAAGTGAGATCCAATGCAACCTCTACTCTGAAGCATTTTCTGTGTAGTTAAGCTAGAAATGATCTCTTTTTCCTTTAATTTCTTATAACATTTGCTGTTTTTATTTTTTAGTTATCAGGTAACAAATATTTTTGTGTTGTAGTTATTTTGTGTTTATATTCATGCTTTAACTCATTGCACTCTTTGAGGATAGGGTCTGTCATTGCTTTTGCCTCAAGATAGCCCAGTGCCTAGCATACAGTAAGTGCTTAAACATTAAAAAGAAATGCATAGCAATATTGACTTCTTTTTCTTTCTATGTTTAAGTCGATAAATTTTAACACATGTATAGATTTGGGTAACCACCACCACAATCAGGATACAGAACACTCTAAATAACTTCCTGCACGATCACTCTAGAGTCACACCCTCCCCTTCTCCTCGCCCTTGCCAATCACTGATCTATTCTTCATTACTGTAGTTCTGTTTTTTCCTAGGATGTCATATAAACTGAATCATACAGTATGTAGTCTTTTGAGGCTGACTCCTTTTACTCAACCATAAGGACTTTGAGATTATCAAAGTTTGTTGCATGTATCAATTGTGGCTTCCTTTTTTATTGTTGAGTAGTAGTCCATTATATGGATATAACACAGTTCGTTGCTGGACGTTTGGGTTGTTTCCAGCTTTTGGCAATTATAAGAGCTATAAATATTTGTGTACAGGTTTAAGCAAGTGCTTTTTGAATGAACAGGTGAATAAATGATCAGTATAATTTCAACCATGTGGTCTTATGGACTGCTATACCTAAGCAAAATTTGTGATAAGCCTCATTGGAGGCACATAGAGAAATGGACATATACATAATATTTATATATATTATATAGATACGTAAAGATTATATATAATGAATAGTTCTAAAATAGACATACAAACAATTTTTTTTCAGATTTCAAAAATGATGAGGTTACTTCTGGCTAGTTGTGGATGTGGGTAAGGTATCATCAACATTATTTGGATTCTGAAATCAAACAATTGCTTCCCAAACTCAGAGGCTTGACACTACAAACCAAAGAAATGCATGAACCTGCCCAAAGATTTGTTTATTTTGTTGTTTATATAGAATTAATTGACTATTTTTAAAATGCTTCCAAGAGGTCCAAAATGTCTGTTTATATAATTGACAGAATTACTTCCCACGATTCAGAAATACAAAACACTTTAAATATAGTTTTTAAAGATGTTGTCATTGTAGACATTCTCACAAATTTCAAATAGAGCAAGAAATTCTCAAAAATTTCAAATAGAGCAAGACACTCTCAGAAAATTCAAAGTAATGCAAAGTTTTGATTTCCCCTTCTAGAAAAAAATGCATCCACTTTTAGGGAGAACTGAGTTTTGGATGTGGATTTAACTACAAACTAACTAAAAAGCATCAGGCGAGTTTTTTTAACCTCTTGAACCTCTGTTTTCTCATCTCTAAAATTGAGATTACTATTGGCCGCCAAGTAGGACAGTTACAGTTTCAAGAGATCATGTGTAAAATGGTTGTCATGGCTGGGCACAGTGGCTCACGCCTGTAATCCCAGCAGTTTGGGAAGCCGAGGCTAGCGGAACAGCTAAGGTCAGGAGTTCAAGACCAGCCTAGCCAACATGGTGAAATCCCATCTCTACAAAAATATAAAAATTAGCTGGACATGATGGCAGGGGTGCCTGTAATCTCAGCTACTTGGGAGGCTGAGGCAGGAGAATGGCTTGAACCCAGGAGGTAGAGGTTGCAGTGAGCCGAGATCACACCACTACACTCCAGCCTGGAGGACAGAGGAGACTCCGTCTCAGAAAGAAAAAAACGCTTGTCACATAATATTCATTCAATAAATGCTCAATCCCTTCTTCTCTGAGCTTCAACTTGCTTATCTTTGAAATGCGGGACTAAGAGTAGATGATTTCTAGAAATTTTTCTAGTTCTGGATTTATTTTAGTTTTATTTTTTGTGATTGAGTGGGTTATGAACAGGTGTGTCTTCCAGGGACACAATTCTCTGAATTGGTAAGTAAAATATTGTGTCTCAATCCTCTTTTATACTCCAGTTTGACTTGCATTAGATAATTTAAAATAGAATTTTAATATTTTTTTCTGTTTCAAATTACTTTGGAGGCAATAAATTAGGTATAGTGATACAGGCTTTCTAATTAAGGAATATACTTGATGATAATGAAGGAATGATGACACTAAATGTCTAACCTTGAACTCAAAGATTCCAAATGGCTCTATAGAACTTTTGTTTTTTTTCCAGTCTGGTGTCCACCTTTACAATTCCTATGTGTGTTCCTAAAGCACAGAGAAAATGAAAAAGTCACAGAACTCTAACCAAGGCATCAGACTGATGGTCAGGAGGAAATTTAGAACTGAGTGTTGAGCAACTAATATTGCTGGGATTAATTTCCACAAACAGCCTCATTATCTCTCCGAAAGGCTCGTATTTGGTGGTAACAAACGTGCTTATTTTTAAAAGAAGGAAATATTTAGTTGGACTTCAGAAACTATAGGCCAATGGGCTTTACGTTAATCATTGTCAAAATTATAGAATGAATGATAAAACAAATAATCAGCTTATAGAAAAGTAGGACATTTTCCTACATAATTACAACACATTCAAGACACTCAGGGAATTTAACATTGTTATAATGTTACTTACCCAGTTGTCTTAATAATGTCCTTTTAACATTTTTCTTCTTCTTTTGAGAGGGAGTCTCACTCTGTCGCCCAAGCTGGAGTGCAGCGGCGTGATGTCGGCTCATTGCAACCTCCGCCTTCTGGGTTCAAGCAATTCTCCTGTCTCAGCCTCCCAAGTAGCCGGGATTACAGGCATCTGTCACCACGCCTGGCTGATTTTTGTATTTTTAGTAGAGATGGTGTTTCACCATGTTGGCCAGGCTGGTCTTGAACTCCTGACCTCAGGTGATCCACCTGCCTCAGCCTCCCAAAGTGCTTGGATTACAGGCGTGAGCCACTGCGCCCAGCTGCATTTTTCTTCTTTAGTACAGAATTTCTCTTTCTTTCATTTTTACACAAAAAGTAACATATTCAATTCTTGCTTTTTTGTTATTTGAAACAAGATCTTGACCTGTCACCCAGGCTGGAGGGCAGTGGTACAATCTTGGCTCACTGCAACGTAGACCTCCCAGGCTGAAGCGATTCTCCCAGCCTCTTGAGCAGCTGGTACTATAGGTGTGCACCCCACACCTGACTTATTTTTGTATTTTCTGTAGAGACAAGATTTCCGCAGTTGCTCAGGCTGGTCTTGAATTCCTGGGCTCAAGCCATCCTACTGCCTTGGCCTGCCAGAGTGCTGGGATTACAGGCTTGAGCCACCGTGCCCAGTCTTTGTTTATTTTTTATTGTTATTGTTTAAAATTTTATCTTGGCAATAGCTTTTTTTTAAAAAAGTTAAGATCTCTCCCTTCTTTTTAATGTAAATAGTATCATATGTTACACTTTTTTGGGGGGATGGGGTGAGATTATTTTGTTTTTGTTATTGCTTAAAAATTTAGTCCTCACTCAGTGGCTCAGGCCTGTAATCCCAGCACTGTGGGAGGTCGAGGTGAGGATCACTTGAGCTCAGGAGTTAGAGACCAGCCTGGACAACATGGCAAAATCCCATCTCTACTGAAAATACAAAACATTAGCTGGGCACGGTGGCCCATGCCTGTAGTCCCCAGCTACTCAGGTGGCTGAGGTAGGAGGATCACTTGAGCCCAGGAGTTGATGGCTGCAATGAGCCGTTATCGTGCCACTGCACTCCAGCCTGGGTAACAGAATGAGACCCTGTTTAAAAAAGAAAAAATCTTGGCAGTTATTCTCTGTCTTTATATAAGAACTTTATCATTTATTTTTAATTGTCAAATGGTATTCCAGTGTATGGCTGTACCATAATTTATTTGATTGGGCTACAACTGATGGATATTTACACTATTTTCAATAATTTAGGTTTACAAACAGTACAGTGATAAATTATATCACATGTATTTCATTTTATACAAGAGCATGTCTATCTCTAGGATGAATTCCTGAAAAATTGCTAAGCATGCACATATATTTCCATAAATATTGTCAAATTACTATGATAGGGTAATTGGCCTACATCAACACTGTATGAGAATGCTTGTTTACCCAAAGCATTACCAACGCAGGACTTATCAAGCATTTTGTGATTTTAGGACATTATTGATAGGTCCTCTATCTTCTAAAGATTTTTCTCTCAAGCTCATGGAAATGCCTGACTCCCTTTATTTAGTCTTACCACTCTTAAATCCGTTCTTTATAGAGCTGCCCTTAATGATATTACCATCTTGCATAAAATCCTGTAATGGCATCTCTGTAGACTGGGATAAGGACTCCTCAGTGTAGCTTAGTCAGGTTTTTGCTTGTATCTTTAACCTCATCCCTCACTATCCCCTCGATAATGGCTTCTCTCTCCCCAATTCTGCTCCAACCTTGTTCAACCACTAACAGTTTCCCCCTAACGCCCGATGTTTGTCTCATTGACAGCTTTTGCCAACTTGCTGTTCTTTCTTGGAATGCTTTGACCCTTTTTCATCTTATAGCCTTACCCGATCTGTTTTAAATTAGGTACTCCTGTTGTGTGCTGCCTAACTTCTCAGGTTTACATTTTTCCCTGGATTTATCAGGGTTGATGTTGGCTGGTCCGCCTTTTCTACTGGATTGTAAATTCTTTAAGTTCTGAAATCTTGTTTTGTGCACCAGAGCATTCACAGAGTCTGGACCACAGAAGGCCTTTAAGGAATATTACTTAAATAAATATAGTTCTCTATTAAAGAGCAAATATTCTTAAGATGGATATCTGTTCACATTCTTTTGTTAGTGTAATGTATTTTACTACAGTAAAATGTATAAAACATTTAAAAAGGGGCATTAATTACATTAACAATGTTGTACAACCATTACCACTATCTATCTGCAAAACTTTCTCATGACCCAAACAGAAACTCTGTTACCATTAAGCAATAACTTCTGATTCCCCTTTTCTTCCAGCCCCATGGCAACCTCTAGTCTATTTCTGTCTCTATGAATTTTCCTATTCAAGATATCTTATCTAATTAAAATTATATAATATCTGTCCTTTTAACATCTGGCTTATTTCACTTAGCATAATATTTTCAAGGTACATCCACGTTATAGCATGTATCAAAACTTTATTTCTCTTTACGGATGAATAATACTCTTTTTTTTTTTTTTGAGATGGAGTCTCACTCTGTCACCCAGGCTGGAGTGCAGTGGCACGATCTTGGCTCACTGCAACCTCCTCCGTCTCCCAGGTTCAGGTGATTCTCCTGCCTCAGCCTCCCGAGCAGCTGGGATTACAGGTGCCCACCACCACACCTGCCTAATTTTTTTGTATGTTTAGTAGAGATGGAGTTTCACCATGTTGGCCAGTTTCACCTTGAACTCCTGACCTCAGGTGATCCGCCCTCCTCAGCCTCCCAAAGTGCTGGGATTACAGAATGATATTTTATTATATGTACATTCCACATTTTGTTTTCCTATTCATCTGTTGGTGGACACGTGTTTCCACCTTTTGACAGCATTATTGTGAATAATGCTGCAATGAATGTTGCCATACAAGTACCTGATCAAGTCCCTGTTTTAAATTCTTTTGGGTATATACCTATGAGTGGAATTCCTGGGCCATATGGTAATTCTCTGTTTAGCTTTTTTTTTTTTTTTTTTTTTTTTTGAGACGGAGTTTTGCTCTGTCACTCAGGCTGGAGTGCAGTTGCGCGATCTTGGCTCACTGCAAGCTCCACCTCCCAGGTTCACGCCATTCTCCTGCCTCAGCCTCCTGAGTAGCTGGGACTACAGGGGCCCGCCACCATGCCCGGCTAATTTTTTTGTATTTTTAGTAGAGATGGGGTTTCACCATGTTAGCCAGGATGGTCTTGATCTCCTGACTTCATGATCCGCCCTTCTCGGCCTCCCAAAGTGCTGGGATTACAGGCATGAGCCACCGCGCCCGGCCTCTGTTTAGCTTTTCAAAGGAACCACCAAATTGTTCCCCACAGCAGCTGCACCATTTTATATTCCCATCAGCAATGTAGGAGGGTTCCAGTTTCTCCACATTCTTGCCAACACTTATTTTCCACTTTTAATTACAGCCATCCTAGTAGATGTGAAACAGTATTACACTGTGGTTTTAATTTGCGTTTCTCTAATGACTGAAGGTGGTGAATATCTTTTTGGTACTTCTTGGCCATTTCCATATGTCTTTGGAGAAATAGCTATTCAACTATTTTGCCCATTTAAATTGGGTTGTTTTTGTTGAGTTTTAGTTTTAACATTATTTTGGATATAACCTTATCAGATATATGACTTGCAAATATTTTCTCCCATTCTGTGGGTTTTCTTTTCACTTTCTTGATAATGCCCCTTATGTACAAAAATTTTATATTGATGAAGTCCAATATATCTATTTTTTCTTTTGTGGCTTGTGTTTTTGGTGTCATATCTAAGACTCCATTACTAAATCCAAGGTCAAGACTTACTCCTGTGTTTTCTTCTGAAAGTTTTATGGTTTTAGTCCTTATATCTAGGTTGTTCCATTTTAAGTTAATTTTTGTATATGGTATAATTTGGGGGTCCAACTTCATTCTTTTAGCTGTAGAAATACAGTTGTTACAGGGCCATTTGTTGAAGAGCCTGTTCTTTCATTGTTGAGTGGACTTCATATCGTTGTCAAAAACTAATTTGCCATACATATATGGGTTTATTTCTGAACTCTCAATGCTATTCCATTGATCTATATTCTACCCTTATGCCAGTACCATACTGTTTTAATCACTGTAGATTTGTAGTGAGTTTTGAAATTGAAACATGCAAGTCCTTGACTTTGTTCATTTTAATATTATTTTGGCTATTTGGGGTTCATTAAAATTTCATATGAATTTGAGGATCAGCTTTTCCATTTTTCCCAAAAAGGCTGTTGAAATTTTTTTAGGAATTACATTAATTTGTAGTTTGCTTAGTTGTTTTGATATTTTGATAATTTTAAGCCTTTCTATTCATGAACATTAGGTGTTTTTCCATTTTTTCAAAAGGTAGTTTCTTTTCTTGTGATGGCTTTATTTGGCTTTGATACTGTCAGTAGAAGAGCTGAGGCAGGACTGGCTTGTCTGTCATAATATAAAAGAGTCTTGGAAGATGTCCGGGGTCCAGGGTCTAAAACCTCTGATGGCCTTTGGAACACCAAGCTCTGTGCCAAAGGGTGGAAGGCTGCCCTGCTGCACCACAAATCTAAGCCCAGGGCATAAAACCCCTCGTAGCCTCTGGAATGTGCACAGACTTGTTGGTTGCTCTCCCAGGCTCATAAACATGTTCTCCATTACCTCAAGCAGCAGAGCATATTCTGTATGTGTCTATATGCGTCACCGCTACCTTTCTACCCCTACATCTGCACATCCTCACCACCTGCTTCTTTCTTTAATCACCAATAAATAGTGTGGGCTCCCAGAGCTTGGGGCCTTCACAGCCTCCATACCAGCATTGGCCCCCTGGAACCACCTTATGCACTCTTAACTTTTCTCATTCCTTTGACTCTGCCAGATTTTGTAGCCCCCATGGCCTGGTGTTGGGTCTGATCACCTCAACAGATATCAGATAAGGTAATGGTGATCTCATAATAAGTTAGGTAGTATTCCTCTCTCTTTTGTTTTTTAGAAAAATGTCAGAAGGATTGGTGTTAATCCTTTTTAAAATATTTGGTATATCATCCAAGTTTGGTACTTAACCAGTGATACAATTTGGTCCAGAAATTTTCTTTATTAGGAGGTTTTCAATTACTAATCTGATCTTTCTTGTTACAGATCTGTTAAGATTTTCTAATTCATCTTGAGTCAGTTTAGGTAATTTGTGTGGAATTTGTTCATTTCTTGCAGGCTATCCAATTACTATATAATTATTCATAGTATTATCCCTTTTATTTCTGTAAAGATAGTAGTATTGTTTCCATGTGTATTTCAGATTTTATTTAATAGTTATTTGTGTCTTCTCTCTTTTTCCTTTGTCAGGTCTAGATAAAATTTTGTCAATTTTGCTGATCTTTTCAAAAAACCAACTTTTGATTTTGTTGATTCTCTATTATCTTTCTAGTTTCTATTTTATTTTTCTTCACTCTAATCTTTATTATTTCCTTCTTTCTAGTAACTTTGGGCTTAGTTTGTTCTTCTGCTTCTAGTTCATAAAGGTATAAAATTAAGTTATTGATCTGAGCTATTTTTTTAAATATAGTTGGTTATAGCTATAAATCTTCCTCTGAGCACTGCCTTTGCTGCATCCCATAAGTTTTTGTATACTGTCTTTCATTTTCATTTGTCTCTCAGTATTTTTAAAATTCGCTTGTGATTTCTTCTTTGATCTTGTGGTTATTTAAGAATGTGTAATTTAATTTCCATATATTTGTGAACTTTTTCCCCTTAGATCGATACTGAATATATTTGTGAATTTAAAAATGTTTTTCTTTCATTATTTATTTCTAGCTTTATCTCATCTCATCATTGTGATTGAAAAAGATACACTGTATAATCTCCATCTCTTAAAATTTATAGAAATTTGTTTTGTGGCATAGCATATGCTCTATCCTGGAGTATGTTCCCTGTGCACTTGAGAATAATGTATATTCTGCTGTTGTTGGATGAGGTGTTGTATATAAGTCTGTTATATCTTGTTAGTTTATGTTGTTGTTCAAATTCTCTTTCTCCTTATTGATTTTCTGTCTAGATGCTCTATCCATTATTGAAAATGTATTGAAGTCTCCAACTATTATTGTTGAACTGCCTATTTCTCCCTTTAATTCTGTCAATATTTCTGTTGTCTGTTGTATATATGCTTATAACTGTTATATCTTCTTGATAAACTCCTTTTCATATAATGTCCTTCTTTGTGTCTCTTAATTGATTATGATTTAAAGTCTATTTTGTCTAATTTTAGTATTGGTACCCCAGCTTTCTTTTGGTTACTATTTGCATCGAATATTTTTTCCATCCTTTTAATTTCAATCTTTGGATGTTCTTATAACAGGATGTAATTGGATCAGGCTTTTTCATCTATTCTGCCTATCTCTGCCTTTTGATTGGAAAGTTTAGCCTATTTATATTTAAAATAATTGCTGGTAAGAAAGGACTTACTTTTGTCAGTTTGTCTTCTGTACATCTTATGCCTTTTTTGTCTTTCATTTTTTCCATTACTGCCTTCTTTTGTGATTAATTGCTTTTTTTTGTAGCAGATCGTTTTGATTCCCTTCTCAGTTCCTTTTGTATATATATTTAAGATTTTTTGTGGTTATTACAGGAACTACATTTAACATCCTAAAATTAAAAAACCGAAACAAATAACTAAATTTATAACAATCTAATTAGATTGGATACCAACTTAACTCTAATAGCACACAACACTTGATTCCTATACAGCTCTGTCATCCCTCTCCTTATGCTTCTAGACACATAAAGATATTATTACAAATTATATCTTTATGTGTCTAGAAGCATAGATTTATTGTATTTTAATGCATTGTTCTTTTAAATTCTGTAGGAAATAAGTAGAGTTACAAACAAAAAATAAAATAATAATCGCTTTAATATTTGCTCACGTATTTACCGTTACCAGAGGTCTTTATTTTTCTTGTATATGACTTTGAGTTACTGTTTAGTGTTCTTTTATTTCAATATGAAGAACTTCTTTAAATATTTTTGTAAGACAGGTGGTAGCAAGCTCCCTCATCACTTGTTTATCTAAGAATGTGTTATTTTTATCCATCATTTTTGAAAAATTATTTGTTGCTTATAGAACTCTTAGTTGACAGTTATTTCCTTCAGCACTTCACATATATTATCCCACTGTCTTCTAGCCCAAACAGTTTCTGATAGTTTTTGAAATCAGCTGCTAATTTTTGAGTCTCCCTTTTACATGATGTGCTGCTTCTCTCTTGCTGCTTTTAAGATTATCTCTTTGTCTTTTGACAGTTTGATCATGATGTGTCTTGGTGTGGATCTCAGAGCTTATCTTACTTGGAGTTAGTTAAGCTTATTGGATTTGTAGATTCATGTATTTCATCAAATTTGGGAAGTTTCAGCCATTATTTGAACAATAATATTGTTCAAATATTATTTTGCCTCTTTCTCTAGCTCCTCCTTTTCAAACTCTTCTCTTGTATATATTAGTCTTCTTGATGGTATCCCACAGGTCCCTTAGATAACTCTGTTCACTTTTTTTTTCTTTTACTCGGACTCAGTGTTTTCAGTTGTCCTATTTTCAAATTTGGCCATTCTTTTTTCTGCCTACTCAGATCTACTTTTGAACCTCTCTAGTGAATTTTGAAATTTTTTGTTCTTGTACTTTTCAGTCCAAATGTTCTGTTTGGTTCCTTTATATAATTTCTACCTATTCATTGATATTCTCATTTTGCCCATATATTATTATCCTGATTTTCTTTTGTTCTGTGTCTGTGTTTTCCCTTTGCTCTGTAAGCATACTTAAGACAGTTGTTTTAAAGTTTTTGTCAAGTAAGTCTGATGTATGGGCTCCCACATGTGCAGTTTCTTTCAATTTATTTTGTTCCTTTGAATGGGCTATAATTTCCTGTTTCCTGTATGCCTTGTGATGCATTTTTATTGTTGAAGGTTATAGTAGTCTGTTTGTTTAGTATTTTTTCCAAACTATTATTGCAAAGATTATATTTCTTATCATGTGAGGTCACGGAAGTCTTTGTTCCTCAGCTTATATTCAGCTAGTGTTCTGACTGAGATTTCCGTGAGTGCTAGGAGCTAAAAACAAAACAAAACAAAACAAAGGGAGAGAAAGGGAAAACCACCTCTACTAATCTTTCCAGGCTGCCTCTGTATATGTGCATGTGTGCCCTTCCTTCAACAGTTAGCCACCTTCACACTGAGTCTACAGATCAACTCAAGGTGAAAGTTTAGGGTTGTCTTAGGTCTTTCTTCTGTACGTGTTTTGTCCTGGGTGTGTACATGGCTTTCTAAATTCCCAGTATACATGGCTGCTTTTGAATGTCCTGATTTCCTAAAGAAATTTTCCTCAGCCTTTGCCTTGGGCAACTTATTTTATGTTTTGACTGTACTCTTTTGTCCCAGGGACCTGAAAGTTGTTAGTTGGGCTTGTAGTATTTGTGAGCATTGCTTTTTTGGCCTGATTTCTGAGGTAGAAAAAGAGATGTTTGCTTTCCATCACTCCACAGACAGGTTAGAACATCAGACACGATTTGTGAATAATATCTGCTCTGCTCCACTCCCTCTTGAATCAGAGAAAAGTGTCCTACACTAAGAATGCAGGCAGCCCCTGCTTCAAGACCAAATCTGCTATAAAATAACCACAAACTTTCCTAATTTTTTTTGTGCTTTTTTCTTCATTCAGTTTTTGTTTGCTAGAGTTCTGAAAAAGTTGGTTCTGATAGTTTATGCTTGTTTTTTAGAGTTTCTGTGGGAAATGAGAACTTGCAGCTGCCAACTTCACCATTTTGCTGATGTCACTTAGTGCAAGTTTGACTTTTTAATTAGACCGTCTATGCCTAAAGAGTGAGAGCTGTGGTTAATCTTTATAGTTGTGTTTTTCTCAGCATTTAGTGTAAAACTTTATATAAAATTGAATTCAATGTATATTCAACTTGAACAGTGCTGTATTCATCATCTATTGTACACTGCAGTGTTAAGTCATATATACATTCATTCATTCAACAATATTTATTGACCTCTTGTATTCAAGGCATGCCCTAGCTGAGTTACAAGGGTGAATCATAGAGGTAAGATTTCTTTCCTAAAGGAGTGAATATCTAAAGAAGGGAAGACAACAATAAATAGCATTAACAAAGCAACAGGTTGGTTAGTGTTTCCTTGGAAATATGGCTCTTTTGGTACCGACTTCTTAGATAACAGAAGCTTCAGACTAGGCTCTGGGGAAGGATCTGAAAGCAATCCCTCTTCCTGGACATGGTGGTTTGTGCTTGTAGTCTCAGCTACTCAGGAGGCTGAGGCAGAAGGATCACTTAAGCCCAGTAGTTTTGAGTCCAGTCTTGGCAACATAACAGGACACTGTCTCAAAAAAAAAAACAAAAAAAAAGTAACTCCTTTCCTCTTTCTGACTTCTTCCTATACCTTTGGGTTTGGAGAAGAAACTGGACATTCAAGGAAGTGCTGAAGAGGGGACAGCTCCTAGTTCTCCAACTTTTTGTTATTTGTTTGAAAATTCTGAAATCTAACTCTTGGCTCAGCTCCCTTGTTTAGCTTTAGCTTTGAGGCGCCTGAAATTTATCCCCCAACTTCCCCTGCAACCTCTGCTCTCTAAATTGAGGATTGCTTAATTCCTTATTTAATATTTCAAATGTGGATTGTTTTATCTTGAAAAATATTCTCTGGAGGCATAACATTTAATTAAGTTTCTTCAGGGTAATGGCAAGGAAATTAAATTACACATTGTTTTTGTCAGAGTAGTCAACTAGGGTGCCACTTGCATGTCAAGCCTTTTTCTCAACAAATGTTTTAAGAATATTTGTATGCTTGGAGAAGATTTTTGTTTTTGAGTTGATTTGCCTTTCATATTCATATTATTCTACCACAGTCTACAAACAAAACAAATCATCAGAAAGCAAAATTGCCTTGAAAAAAAATATAGTGCTATTTTAATCTTAACCTTAAAGTGTTTACCCCTGTGGGTAGTGGTATTATCTGAAGGGAATATAAGTGCCACATGCTTACACTAAGTGAGTAAAAGAATATCTGTGAAGTTATTCAAAAGAATAGAAGAGACCTGGGATGATTTTTTTTTTTTTTTTTTGGCACACAAACCCCATGAAGTTCAGTTAATAGCAGATAGTTGTGTCATTAAATAATTTTGGATTTAGTACTATTTTTTAGAAAATTCCTTATTTAAATTGAGAAAAAAGAAATAGCCCAGAGCAGTCTGAGCTATGTGAGGTGTGCAACATTTATCAGGCCTGGAGATTCGTGAATATGGGACATAGGTCATCCCCTAGCCCCTACCCATGCCCAAGAGCAATTGTTTAAAGCCATTTCATTCTTTTTTTTTTTTTTTCCATGTGGTTTCCTGACTAGCTGACTCACCCATTATCTTCATGTTCCTAGAATTTGTGATACAAAGAAAAATGTATAGCCAATCTAGCTTATGTTATTTTAATGTGAAATCTTGGTAAACAACCTAGGAACTGCCTCTTCATTTTTCCTTTAACAACCCACTTGTGGCTGGGTGCGGTGGCTTACGCCTGTGATCCCATCACTTCGGGAGGCCAAGGCCAGTGGATCACAAGGTCAAGAGATCGAGACCATCGTGGCCAACATGGTGAAACCCCTTCTCTACTAAAAATACAAAAATTAGCTGGGCGTGGTGGCACGTGCCTGTAGTCCCAGCTACTCAGGAGGCTGAGGCAGGAGAATCGCTTGAACCCAGGAGGTGCAGGGTGCAGTGAGCCGAGATCATGCCACTGTGCTCCAGCCTGGTGACAGAGCGAGACTCCATCTCAAAAACAAACAAACACCCACTTGTATACTTGTAGCTGCTGCTAATTAGAGCATATATTCTGGGAAACTTGAAAGTACGCTCCCCAGTTGCAGTCCTCAAACTTGGTCCAATAAACTCTCTACTTGTATTAATTTTACCTCAGTTTATCCTTTAGGTCAACAAGATGAACAGTTGAATGAAGTCATAGAATAATTGCATACTTTTGTTGTTCATTTTGGCTAGGTTGCCCTTGCTCAAATGCTGAATGAAATGTATGGATAGCATGGCTAGTAGTGTGCTCTATCAGAAAAGCTCATTTATTTATTCATTCAATTCATTCATTTATTCAATCATACAACAAATATTTATGGAGTGCCTAGTGTATGCCAGGTATTGGTGGTGAATAAAGCTGACATGTTTTTTCTATGTTTAACTGAGGTCTGGTTTAGGAGATAAACAATAGATATGTAAAGAATATGAATTATGATATGTGATATGCAGAAAGGAACCAGTGGTTGTGTTAGGGAATAACAGGATTTCTTCAGTTGAGATTGTCATTTGAGAAAAGGGAATTAAAATGAAACTTGATAAACGAAAATAAAATCCTAGGCCCCCCAAATGACTAAATGGACCCCCTCTTGGCCAACAGGACACCAGAGTAACCTTGAAAACTGAGTTCTTGGCCATGATGGCATGGGAGATAGGACACGTCTTATTATACCCATCCCCTCACTGACCACCAACAGGCTTTCATCCCTGAGGGCTAAACCGAAACCCGTTCTTTCAAAACATTTTACCTCTGATGTCACCCAGCTTCCTGAGGCTGCTCCCCCTTTTTGCAGTTTCAGCACAACAACGGACCAGCATTCCTTCCTGATAAGAGACCACCAACTACGGAGTGGTTCTGACCAGTCTACGGAGGATGAGTAGTGTGGATTTTCATGTCCTCTCTTCACCTTTTGACATCAGAGGGCTAAAAACTCCACCCTTGGATCATGCTAACGCTGCCATTTTTTGTGCCTGGGTTCCATAGAGAGTCACAAAGCCCAGTTGTGTGTGTGCTTGTTTCTCCTTTCATAAATACTCATGACTCCTCCTCTAGCTTATTTTTATTTTTATTTTTGAGACAGAGTCTTACTCTGTTGCTCAGGCTGGAGTGCAGTGGAGCAATCTTGGCTCACTGCAAACTCCGCCTCCTGGGTTCAAGTGATTCTCCTGCCTCAGCCTCCCGAGTAGCTGGGATTATAGGCGCCCACCACCATGCCTGGCTAATTTTTATATTTTTAGTAGAGATGGGGTTTCACCATGTTGGCCAGGCTGGTCATCTCAAACTCCTGACTTCAGGTGATCCACCCGCCTTGGCCTCCCAAAGTGTTGGGATTAGAGGTGTGAGCCACTGCACCCGGGCCTCCTCTAGCTTATCGAATGTGTATATTTGGCCACCCTGTTTATCATAAATTCCTGTTCCCCTTGCCCTTCCCATGAAGTGTGTTTCTGCCTTCTGGCTGGAGGCTACACTTTCCCAGACTGTTAGAAAGGCCACCCTGCAGGCTGCAAGCCTTTATATGTATTAAAAAAGCTCTCTTTTTTCAAATTTATGAAACTCATGATTCTTCAGTTGACAGACTGGATGAGAAGGAACTCTCCAGGTGAGTCATATGGGATATTGAAGCTTCTAGATCCAGGGGAAGGAACATGCCTTGAAGCTAGAAAAACCTTGCTTTGTTTAAGATATAGAAAGTAGGGCTGGAACAGAGTGAAGGAGGGAAAGACTTTCTAGGACAAAGTTGGAGAGGTAAGCTGGAGCCAAATCATCCAGGTCAGTGTCAATCCTTGAACTAGCTCATGATGGGATAAATACAGAAATTGAAAATAAGCTTGTAAAGCCTTTTAAACGATTTAACATAGTGGTTTGATATCTCTTCAATCTAGTGAAAAAATTGGACTTATATTTTGATGTCTTATTTCTGGTTTCATTTTTGCTAGTAATTCATTTTTATTTTATCTTATAAGAGTATCCATCAGAGAGGAATTGAAAATTGAAAAGAAAAAAGAGAAAGAAAAACAAGCTGGTTCTTTACCATAGATAGTTTGAGAAGCATTGCTGTGAGATCTTATAAGTTCCAGTAAAGAGTTAGATTTTATTTTTAAGTTCAAAGAGAAGTCTTGTGGAAGCCTTTTTCTTTTTGAGCCATTTGGGGCTGGGGTGGGGAGAAATGGAAACACAGGTTAGATAAACAAATTACTTTTTAAAAGAGCTATGGCATTTGCTGGATGGAGAGTAGATTGAAGGTCTTCAAGGCAGGTATGAGGAGAGCTGTTAGGAAGACCATTACAAGGTCTGCTGTAGCTGGTACTAGGATTGTGGATATGAAAAAATGGGTGGTGGATGGATTCTAGATGTATTTTGTTCATGGACTCACAGAACTTATTAATATAGATTGGATATGGTAGAGTGAGGGAGAAGTAGAAGTCAAGGAAAATTCTTGGGTGTCTGACTAAACAACTGAGTCTGGTGATGCACCATTTACTGGTATAGGGAAGACTTAGAGAGTAACAGATTTGGAGGGGAGGGGGTATGAGGAATGGTGTGGGTAAAGGGCAAAATCAAACAATGTATTTTCTACATCTTGAGTTTAAGGGTGTGAAATACACAAGTAGAGATGTCAAGTAGGCAGTTAGGTATATAACCTATATATACGTGGAGCTCTTAGGTGTGGTCTAGCTTCAAGATAGACATTGACGGGGGTGATCAGTGTATGGGTGGTATAGATGGTGTTTAATGATATGGGAAGAGAATAGTTATTATGGGGCTTGAGGACTCCCAGTCTTTACAACAGATGTCAAGAAGGGCCAGCAAAGGGAATGTGAGTGGAGTAAACTGACAAAGAGGAGGGAGCAGGAACAGTGTAGAACCACTGAAACCAAGAGAGGAAAATGTTTAAAGAAAGAAAGAGGAATGTGGCCAGATACAGTGGCTCATGCCTGTAACCCCAGCACTTTGGGAGGCTAAGGTGGGTGGATCACCTGAAGTCAGGAGTTCAAGACAAGTCTGGCCAACATGGCGAAACCCCGTCTCTACTCAAAATACAAAAATTAGCCAGGCATGGTGGTGCAGGCCTATATTTCCAGCTATTTGGGAAGCTGAGGCAGGAGAATCACTTGAACCTGGGAGACAGAGGTTGCAGTGAGCTGAGATTGCACCACTGCACTCCAGCCTGGGCGACAGAGTGAGACTCCATCTTAAAAAAAAAAAAAAAAAGACGGGAATGAGAACTTGTGTGAAAAGTTGCTAAAAGAAATAGTAAGATTAGCCCAGAGGATGGTAACTGTATTACTGTATTTGGCAGTATCAGGGTCACTGGTGAGCTCATAATTTTCTAATTATTCTTCCAGTAAAGATGAAACACTTTCCCTGTGAGAATGATCTATGTGGAGATAGTAGTCTTTAGTCTTGTGATAGTCTCTTCCTTAGTGACTGAAGCCCTTCTCCAGCCTAATAGTACAACCATGCCCATAACGATTCCGATATTTTATGCCAATAATCCCAGTGATCTCTTACCTAATCATGGTGAATAAATGCTACTGTGCTCAAGGTTCTTACCAGGCTTACTTTCCTTCTGCTTTCAAACACTGTACTTTGTGCACTGACTTTCCTATGCCGCCAAACCAATAGATGCCACACCTTATTATATCCAATTCCTGTATGTCTCCATTTGTATGGCACGTTGGACTTTTTGCCTTAACACAAGTGTGCAGGATCTGTAAGCCATTCTTCAGTAATTACTCTACAGCTGCACATATTACAGTTGCTGGTAAGAGTTATTATTACTATCCAAAATTCTGCCGCATGGGTCTCTTGAACCTCAAAGCCATTCCCTACCTGGGAAGGAATGGTTAATATATCACATACTAACAGGATTTTACATACATAGATTGTAAAAGGAGGCATGAAAACAAGAAGTGAATTTTATTTGGACTGTAAATTATATACAGTCCAAAGGACACTTGGACATCATGTAAACAACCTGTCCCTGACCGATAGTTGTAGGAATCCTTCTGTAACATCTCCACAAAATAGTTATCCAGACCCTGCTGCCAACTACCCCTCCAGGGAATGGAAAAATGCTACTTCCTGAGGCACCTCATTCCATTTTTAATCAGCTCTAAGAGAAAGAGAATGTTTAGTTTTATTGTATTTTATTGTAGACTTTCATACACTCCTCCAAGATTTTTTTTGTTACTTTGGAATTAAATCTGCCTTTCTAGATGACAGCCCTTTAGATATTTGAAGACAATTTTGAAAGTCAGCCTACATCTTCTGTCCTTCATTTCAAAAACTGTGACCAGAAGATAATCTGGTAGGTTACACCTCATCTCTCAAGGCTGGACACGCCTCCTCTCTCAGTTACTTGGATCACCAGTCATTTAACTTTATCCTGTGGAAGTAGAGAGTGCTGGGTAGGGGCTGGGAAGAGAAGAAAGGGTTTAACTTAATATTTGAGAAAGCTCTTTCCCACCCTTTGCCTGATAGCTGTTGCTAGAGACAACCGGTATTGGGAATGCTTCATAACGGACTTCTTGAGCAATCCAGAGACAAGTTATTATTGAAAAAATGTTTCAACAAAGCTAGAATAGCAAAACTAGAATTCATATACCTCTGAAAAGCTGTCATTAGCGCTTATGGTGGTTATAATTATTGAAGAATCCTGGGAAAACATTCCTTGAAGAAATATAATAAAGATGACAAAAGTTCTATCAGGATATCAAAATATATACCTACTTTATGCTCCTATGCTGATTTTAGGAAACAAAAGCTTTATCTTTTGTTCTATGTTCTATTCAGTAATATCTCCAATGATTGTACTAGCTCACTGAGTACGGTGGTTAGTTACTATGTAAAACACATAAGTGGTGGATTTAAGATGGCCACACATTTTTTACTCCTCTACCCAGTTACAGGTAGAGTTTAATTCTCCTCCCTGGCTTTTGTGACACACATCACTAGTAGAATGCGGTGGAAGTGACACTCTGGGACTGAAGGCTTTGTTAAAAGAAGACTTCCAGCTTCTACTGAGGTCTCTTGGAACTCAGTTGCCAGACTTTTGCGGAACTTTAGCAGCCCTGTGGGAAGGTGCACTGGAGAGGAGCCAAGGGCTCTGACTGCCAGGCCTGGGTGATCTTCCAGCTGACAGCCAGCATCAACTGACCGGTCATGGGAGTCAGCGTTCTTGGAAGTGGATCCCCAGCCTCAAAGGAATCAACTTAGTTGATGCTTTATGGAGCAGAAATGAATGCTCAGCCAAACCCTTACCAGGTCCCTGACCCACAAAACCATAAGCAAAATAAAATTGCTGTTTTAAGCCACTAAGTTTTAGGGCTATTTGTAACGTAGTAACAAGTAAGTAGATGACATGCATTAACTTACTTAATTCTCACAATAACCCTATTAGAAAGGCAGTATTATATATGCCATTTTACTGGTGATGAAACTGTCCAGAAGGTGTTAAGAAATTTGCCTAAAATCCTACAAGAAGATGTGAATTGAATGAAGGTCTTCCTGAATCTAGAGCCCCAATTGAAACTTTTGAGCTAAATTGTTAATGTAATTCTACTGTTTGGATGTCAGTTAAATGAGAAAGTAAATTTGTTTTAATTGAGCATATTGAATCTTTAGTTTTTCAGATGCCAAGATGCTTCTTTCACATCTTGGGATCATGGTGGTTTGTAAACAGGTAAGAAAGTTTGGAGTCACCCAGAAAGAAAGCATAGTCATGCTTTACCAATCCAGTGCTCACTTATCCATGTCAGCTCTTAAAGTCATGTCTGAGATCCCTGAGGTAAACACAAAGAGGTCTGAGTGGTGAGAAATAAACAGAAATCACAACTTGCCAAACTGTTCTATAACTTGCAAAACAGACAAACTGTACCAAACTAGGACATGCAGGACAGACTATCCAAGCTATGACCCTTTTAACATCAGCTCATCCAGGGCCCTATGTTCAAAATAAGACCACAAACTTGATTTCATAGTAACTGCACAAAGACTTGTGTCTTTTAAAGATAAGACCACTGATTGTTCCAAAAACTTATCAAGTTGACAGATTCTGACTCATCACTGCTCAGACCCTCCCCATCATCTTCTGCCCTAAATCCATGCTATGACAAACCCCAGTTCCCCAAACCCTGTAAGTATCCTCCCCTAATTGCCCTAGTTTGAGATGTGCCACAGTTCTCATGGTGTGTGTTCTTCTTGCTGCAGGAAGCAAGTAAACCTAACCTCTTTTTGACCCCAGGTGTGTCTTGGTGATCCTTAGTGGGTAAGCTTTTATTATTATTTTTTCCTAGCCACTAGACAACCAGGGATGGATAATTTTTTTTTTTTTTTTTTTTTTTTTGAGACAGAGTCTCGCTCTGTCGCCCAGGCTGGAGTGCAGTGGTGTGCTGTCTGCTCACTGCAACCTCCGCCTCCTGGGTTCAAGCATCTCTGTCTCAGCCTCCCGAGTAGCTGGGATTACAGGCGTCTGCCACTATGCCTGGCTAATTTTTGTATTTTTAGTAGAGACAGGGTTTTCACCATGTTTGCCAGGCTGATCTCGAACTTCTGACCACAGGTGATCTGCCCACCTCGGCTTCCCAAAGTGCTGGGATCACAGGCATGAGCCACCGCACTCAGCCGGATAATCCTTTATAGCAGAAAAAAGAAAAGCCTACCTTAGATGACAGAAAATTAAAAATGATACATTATGCCTTGAGGAATGTGCTCATTTGCTAGGGCTGTCATGGCAAAATATCATAGACTGGGTGGCTTAAACAACAGGAATCTATGTTCTCACAGTTCTGGAAGCTGGAAGTTCAAGATCACGGTCCGTCGCGGGTTGGCTGCTCCTGAGGGCTCTTTCCTGGGCTTGCGATGGTTGCCCTGTCATGGCATCCTCATATGGTCCTTCCTCTGTGCTTGTTCATTCCTGCTATCTTCGTGTGTGTTCTATTTTTTTTTTTCTTTTAAGGCCACCAATCAGGTTGGATTAGGGCTCATGATAATGACCTCATTTTAATGTCATCAACTCCACAAAGCCTTATCTCCAAATACAGTCACATTCTGAGGTACTCGGGGTTAGGGCTTCAACTTGGGATTTTAGGGGTGGGAAGGAGGCACAGTTCAGCCAGTGCAAGAACCCATGGGGCTACTTGGGTGGGCATATGGGCCTGGGTTTGAGGATACTGAAGGGGTAGACTTATTTCGTGGATCTCTACTTCACATTGGTGAAGCCTTCTGCAGCTGGAGGATTGTGAACAACATATCAGGGTCGTGATAGAGACAGATTCCCTGAGCTGTTTCTATGAATGGATCATCTTGGATGTTTTTCCCACTGTGACGCATGTGCTAGCCAAGGTTTACCAGTACAACACACCGCGGGCAGTTCCTGTCCCCCTCTGGCTAGCTCTAATTGCATCTTTGACTCTTGTTTCTTCTCAGGTTCCTTTTCCCTAGGAGAGAGCATGCTTGTTCATGGATTTAGATACCACTAGATGACTCCCAAATTTATCTTTCCATCCCGGGCCATTCTGTCCTTTTGACTTCAGAGCTATGTCTCCCACTGCCTCCCAGACTTTTCCACTTGAACGTTCCCAAGGCATTCTAAACCCAACCCCAACTCAGGATCTTCCCTCATTCCCACACTCAGACTTGTTAGGAATAACATTCAAAATCCTAAGGAAATTGAACGCTCGAACAAAGGAGTCTTAGCAAAGCAATTTTACTTCGCGCAGAGGGGTGCCTCCTTGGCCAGTTGCCATGAGAGCACACCTGAACAAAGGGGCATGAGAGCCTTTATTCCTGACACAAGTCCTGCCCCTGTACCCTTTCCCCATTGGCTGGGGTCGGGTCGTACAATCTAAATGAATCCTGGTTGGCTAAACATTTGATTTTTTAAGATAAGGTGGGCATGTAAAAGAAAGCAGAGAAGAAAGGGGAAGGGGTGTCTGTAATGAGCTAGAAAGTTAGTCCTCTTTCCAAATAAGGAAAGGAATGTGAGCTGGTATTGGTAACGCCTGGTACTGTGGCATGCCTGGGCATCTAACAAAGGCAAAAAGGAAAAAAAAGAGAAAAAGGGAAAAAGGCAAGGGGGTACTATGAATTAAAGAATAAAAGATTGATTGGGTTATCTGAAGAGAAACTCATCATATCCCACAGACTTACTCAGCATTTTCTATCTTAGTGACAATACTGTCTGTCCTTTTATTTAGGTTGGAAACCTAGAATAATCCTTAATTTCTCCCTCACCTTAACCCCTCACTTTCAACCCATTATTTATTCTATTGACCACCTCACTGGAACCTGTCCACCCCTCCTTAGCAGCCTGGACCACACTAGGTCATCTCTCTCCTGCCTTCCAACTGATCACTCCACGTCCCTGTATCCATTTTCTGGCCATTCAACTAGCTCTGTATGCTTGAATCTCATCCCCATGGATGAATTCTCATTTGTTTTCCAGGGTAATGACAAAACATTTTTAAAAGCCCTGCATGTTTCATCCTTCATCCTTCCCCTCCAGTCCCTTTCACACAGCTCTCCCTCTGGCTATCCCTGCCCCAGCTACCTGACCTTATTTTATCCCATTCTGCATGCTGTGCTCCCTGCTTCCAAAGGTAATTCCTATGAGTTCACTCTGCTTGGAACACTCCCTTTCTTTGCTTGTGAATGTCCACTTGTCCTTCAGATCTAAAGATTTAAGGTAAATCATCACTACCCACACATAATCTCTCTCATACAGATTGTAAATGCACTCTCAATCTACTTTTTCCTTGCGAAGAAAGAAAAAATGGTATAGTCATAAGGGTCATGGGCTCATTAATACAAACATCTTGGCTTCAAGCTCCAGTGCTCCCACACTAGTTCTACCAATCTTGTGTAAAATTTTAAAACACTGTGCTTCAAAGTTCTCAGTGATAAAATAAGAATAATGACGACAACAACAGTACTGACTTTATCAGCTGATCAGTGTATTAGGCCATTCTTGCACTGCTATAAAATACTCGAGGTGGGGTAATTTATAAAGAAAAAGGTTTAATTAGCTTATAGTTCTGCAGACTGCACAGGAAGCATGGAACAGCATCTGCTTGGATTCTGGGGAGGCCTCAAGGAGCTTTTACTCATGGCAGAAAGTGGAGCCATCTCACATGGCAGAGCAGAAGCAAGAGGGGGCCTGGAAAACATATTGGGAGAATAATCAAGGAAAACTTCCCCAGCCTTGTGACAGATCTAGACAGCCAAATACAAGAAGCACAAAGAACACCTGAGAAATTCATCGCAAAAAGACCATCCTTATGTCTGTCTCCTTGGGCATGTATTTTTCTAGGGTTGGGGTCTGAAAATGGAATTACTAGATAGACAGGTATGTGTAGTGTCTACTTCACTAGGGTTTGTAGTTGTACCAATTTATACTCCTAGTAATACATGAGCTGCTCTTTCCTTACATAACCTCCAAAACTTGACATTATTAGATTTAGTCATCTTGATGGATATAAAATAATATTTATTATGTTCTAATTTGGATTTTTTTTCTGATTGTTATCAAGGTTAAGTTATTTAGTTTTCCTCTTTTGTTAATTGCCTATTTATCTCTTTTGCTCATTTTTCTACTGGGTTGTTTTCTGCTTATTAAATTTTAGGAGTTCTTTATAACTAGGGAAGAGAATCCTTGGTTCATTATATGTGTATATTACAAATATATTCTCTCAGTCTGTGACTTATCCTTAATTTTGTTTAGACTATTTCCTTAATATCAAATTTAAAAAAGTACTAATTTTATTTTCCTTTTGTGTTTCTGAAAATGTACATGAATTTGAAAATAATGGCCTTCTTTGTTATCCTGTCATGAATACAGTGTATCTCTCCATTTATGGATTTTTTTTTGTTTAGGGATTATTTCATATCCTCCCTTATGGTATTTTGATTTTATTAATGTCTTGCATATCTTTTTTGTTGTTGTTAGATTTATTCCTAGGAATCTTATGGTTGCTATTGTAAATTCTTTTAATTGACATTTTCTAGTTGTTTATTGCTGTTGTACCGGAATGTTAATTTTCATTTATTGATCATATATAGAGCAATCTTACTGATTTATTGTCATAAAATTGTTTATAATATTCACATAATTTTTTTTAAAAATGGAGTTTATGGCCAGGCACGGTGGCTCATGCCTAGCACTTTGGGAGGCTGGGGCAGGCGGATTGCCTCAGCTCAGGAGTTTAGCCTGGGCAGCACAGTGAAACCTCGTCTCTACTAAAATACAAAAAACAAAATTAGCTGGGCATGGCAGTGTGTGCCTGTAGTCCCAGCTACTCGGGAGGCTGAGGCAGGAGAATTGCTTGAACCCGGGAGGTGGAAGTTGCAGTGAGCCGAGATTGCACCATTGCACTCTAGCCTGGGCCACAGAGTGAGACCTCATCTCTAAAAAAGAAAAAAAAGGAAAAAAAAAAAAGCAGTTTATTCTCCTTTTGTATTCTTACCTTCTCTCTTTGTTGATCAATATTGTCAGAAATTTGTCTATTTTAGTAGCATTTTCAAAGATTGACTCTGAGTTCTTTGATCCTCTCTATAATTTGTTTGTTGTTTACCCATTGACTCTGGCTCTTATTTTTACTATTTCCTTCCCAGCTCCGGAGTTTAGACTGTTGTTTTTAATTAAAATTCTGTATTAGTACATTTATTCATTAATGTTTCTTCTTCTCTTTGCACGTGAACATTTTAGGTTATGGCTTTTCTTCTAAGCAAAATTGGGTTTAGCTCATTCCTTCACGTTTTGGCTTTTCATCATTATTAAGCTTTAAATATTTTAAAATTTTTATGATTTTTTTCTTTTGACCTATTAATTGTAGATTTAAAATAATTCCAAGTATATTGTTTATTTATTGGACTATTGTGATAGGCAGACCCTCCCCCACTACCAAAATATGTCCACACTCTAATCCCAGGAACCTGTAAATCTGTTACTTTACATATTATTATTTTTAATTTTTAAAATTATTTTTTAAGGCTAGGCAAGTGAAGCAGTGGGAGTGGAGAAGAAACAAATAAATTTATAACTGGTTGTGATCAATTAGCTGTAAACACCAGTGCACTCGGGCCAATATGTTACTCTACATGGCAAAACTGAGTTGCAGATATGAAGATGATGGATCTTAAAATAGGGAAATTATCCTGTATTATCTGGGTGGGGAAAACCTACTCAAATATATCCTTAAATGCAGATAATTTTCTCTGGCTAGAAACAGAGAAATGTGGCAGAAGCCAGAGAGATTGGAAGTATGAGAAGGACTCATCACTGCTGCTGGATTGCAGGAGGTGGGGCACATGGAAAGCATGAGAGGGAGCACAGGCAGCTTCTAGGAGCAAAGACTGGCTGGGGCTGACAGCCAGTAAGGAAGCGGGGACTTGGGTCCTATACCTGCAAGGAACTGAATCAGACCAACAATCTGAGTTTGGAAACATCCCCAGGGCCTCTGGAAAGGAATGCAGCCCAGCAGAACACCTTGATTATAACCTTGTGAATCAGCTGATTCATGAACCAGCTGATTCATGCTGCACCCGGATATCTGACTTACAGAACTATGAAATAATAAATGGGTGTTGTTTTAAGCCACTAAATTAGTGGCAATTTGTTATAGCAGCAATAGAAACCTAATACAATTATATTTTGCTTATTGAATTCTACATTTTTCTACAGTAGCCAGAGAATCTGGTATGTATGACATTAATTCTTAGTGTTTGCTGAGAATTACCTAGTATATGGTAAATTTTGGTAAACATACCATACGTGTTTGAAAACGATGTGTGCTTACTAATTGTTCGTTACAGGTTTTTCTCTATATAATCACTATATAAAGATTAATAGTTTTGCTCTGCTCAAACTGTCAATTACTCATAGACCTATGTTGATATTTCCTATTGTGACTGTGAATTTATCATATCCATTTTGTAATTCTCTGAATTTTTGCTTTATATCTTTTTAGGTGATGCTGTTAAGTATATATAAGCTAAAAATTATTGTATCACTGTGGTGAATTAGTTTTCATTATTATATAATGACCCTCTTTATCCCTAAAAGGATTTTTTTAAATCCTAAAGTCTATTCTGTCTGCTATTAATATTAACATGGTTACATTAGCTTTCTTTTGGTTAGTATAACATTTTCCATATTTTCCTAGAAATTTTCTCTGCTGTTGGGTTTCATGTGAATCTCTTGAAGAGAGCATATATGGGTATTTTATTTTTCTAAACCTTTTCTTAGAAAAATTCTTTTTTAGAATATTTGTCTCTTAATTGGTGCGTTTATTCTAATCACTTTAGATTACTGATCTATTTGAACTTATTTCTACCATCTCATTTTGTGCATTTTATATACTACATGTTCTTTGCATCTTTTTTCTTTTTAAAATTTGATTGGATTGATCAAATTCTTTCTCATTTTTTGACTCTAATAGTTTGGAAGTTATATATTCTATTTCACTTGTTCTTACGTTCACTCTTAAATTTATACATACTTAGTTGCTTTAATGGAATCTAAGTTTGCCTATATCTTTAACTCCCTTCCAAATAGTCTTTGGATTTTTTATCTCTGTTTTCCTCCTTTATTATATGTTATTGTTATTTATTGTCTAGTATTTTAGTTCCTCTGTTTCTATATTCTCAAGTTAATCATTTTTATTTACCTATTTTGAAGATAAAATGGTATTTCAAATGACTGGCCCAGGGATCTTCTGGATGGCTGAGCAGTGAACAAGCTGAAACCAAGGTGTATTAGTCCGTTTTCACGCTGCTGATAAAGACATACCTGAGACTGGGCAATTTACAAAAGAAAAAGGTTTAATTGGACTTGCAATTTCATGTGGCTGGGGAAGCCTCACAATCATGGTGGAAAGCAAAGAGGAGCCAGTCCCCCTTACATGGATGGCAGCAGGCAAAGAGAGAATGAGGAAGACGCAAAAGTGGAAATCCCTGATAAAGCCATCAGATCTTGTGAGACTTATTCACTACCACAAGAACAGTATGGGGGAAACTGCCCCCTTGATTCAGTTATCTCCCACCAGGTCCCTCCCAAACCACGTGGGAATTGTGGGAGATACAATTCAAGATGAGATTTGGGTGGGGACACATGGCCAAACCATATCACAACAGCTCTTCTTACCCTAGTGGGGACCCGGTGGGGAGAGGGGAGACTATGCTTGAGATCAACAGTGCTCACTATGGACACCAAGTGTGGACAATTGGCATTTACCCATAAAGAGCTACCTCTTGTGTTCAAACTCTCTCGGGCTAAGCCCCAAGTGTTTTCTCCTGCCTATCAGCACCCTGAAAAGGGAATGCAAGATGGGGGATCCCAGTCCCCTAATACAGGGCTTCC
The DNA here is from genome assembly GCF_028878055.3 of Symphalangus syndactylus. NCBI lineage: Eukaryota > Metazoa > Chordata > Mammalia > Primates > Hylobatidae > Symphalangus > Symphalangus syndactylus. Next base: position 69,239,473 of record NC_072425.2, on the reverse strand, counting down.
CAAGCCAAGCCCTCCTCTCTACTCATGCCAAGGGAAGGGAATTCTCTATTCCCTACCAACACTCAGTGTGTATGTATGTATGTATTTATTTATTTTGAGACAAAGTCTTGTTCTGTTGCCCAGGCTGGAGTGCAGTGGCACAATCTTGGCTCACTGCAACCTCCGTCTCCCAGGCTCAAACGATTCTCATGCCTCAGCCTCCTGAGTAGCTGGAATTACAGGCTCCCACCACCACGCCCACCTAATTTTTGTATTTTTAGTAGAGATGGGGTTTCACCATGCTGGCCAGGCTAGTCTCGAACTCCTGACCTCAAGTGATCCATCTGCCTCGGCCTCCCAAAGTGCTGGGATTACAGGTGTGAGTCGCCGGCACCAGTCCTCAGTATTTATTTTAATTTATCACATATTATCAATGTGCTTACCAATGTTTCTTATGTACAATTCAACTTTTGAGATTCAGTTTCCTTCTTACTGAAGTTCCTCATTCAGTATTTGTATTAGTCGGTTCTTTCATTGCTATAAACAAATACCTGAGACTGGGTAATTTATAAAAAAGAAAGTTTTAATTGGCTCGTGGTCCTGCAGGCTGTGCAGGAAGCATAGCTGCATCTGCTTCTGGGGAGGTGTCAGGAAGCTTACAATCATGTGGAAGGCAAAGGGGGAGCAGGCAAGTCACACGGCAAAAGCAGGACTGAGACAGAGGGCAGGGAGGTGCCACACACTTTTAAACCACCAGTCTCATGAGAACTCACTCACTATCATGAGGACAGTACCAAGGGGATGGTATGAACCCATTCATGAGAAATCTGCCACCATGGTCCAGTCACCTCCTACCAGGCCCCACCTCCAACAATGGGGATTACAATTTGACATGAGCTTTGGTGGGGACACAGATCCAAACCAGATCAGTAGTTATATCTAAAAGTTTTGTGTGACATCTACAAATATCCTTATTTTGTCCTCTTATATGAGTGATAATTTGTCTGGATATGGGATTTTAGGTTCTAAATCCTTTCCTCTTAGAACTCTGTATATATACTCTTTTGTTTCCTAGCATCTTAGGTTGTAGATGTATGATCATTATTTCCTTGTACATAACATTTTTTCTTTATGGAATTTTTTACTTTTCCTCTTCAGCTTTAAATCAATTCTCAATTTTTACTAGCCTTATTTTTAGCAGCAATGTCTGTAAAATAATGCATTTGATATAATAATTGTATGTAGTACACCCAGACAAATATGTAATGGTTAAAATGAATACTCATCCATATACTAAGTAAAATCCTCATGCAGGAGCAGTGGAAGCAGATAGTTCGGTCATCTATGTCTCCAGTTGTCCACTCAGGGATGCTTCTGAACATCTTGGTTTTACTGCTCTTTCTAAAATTTCCTCATCTTTCTGTAGACTGCGTTGTGCTACGGCTCATAGACTTGAAATAATAAGGATCCCTCTTGAGGGGTGCCAGTGTGATAACGAGGTATTGGGACTCCCTTTCATTCTCTTTTTATGAATTGTCCTGTGCAACCTCTCTAAGATTATTCCACCAGGCTCTCCAGGCGAATATGTGTATTAGTTTGCTGCCATAACAAATTACCACAGACTGGGTGGCTTAAAGAACAAAAATTTATTTTCTGACAGTTCTGAAGGTTGGAAGTCCGAAATCAAGGTGTCAGCAGAGTGGTTTTACAGTGAAGCTTCTTTCCTTGACCTGTAAGTGGCGGCCTTCTTGCTGTGCCCTCTCGTGCTTGCCCCTCAGTCTGTGTGTTGCCGGCTTCCTAGTCTCCTTTTCTTATGATGACACAGTTATATTGGATTAGGGCCTTCCCATATGACCTCAGTTTACCTTACTTACCTTTTTAAAGACCCTACCTCCAAATTCAGTCACATTCCGAGGTACTGGGGGTTAGGACTTCAACATATGCATTTTTGGGGATACAACTCAGGCCGTAACAATAAGAATTTATCTACTGGAGGGTTGGAAAAGTTTAAAAGAGGGAATTATAGTGTAGGAGGGGAAAGACAAGATTTCTAACTGGAAGAGTCTTTTATTGGGGTTTAAGAGGAAAGCATCTCAGAAGCTGGGCTCTCCACATGAACACTCCCCCAGCTTCCCTTCCTGCCGTGGCCTCTTTGCCCTTAAGTACCTCCTTGTCTTGTGAAGACCAATACAACTCTTGGAAAACCTTACTCAGATCAGGAGTTCTCATGCCTGACATGACTCTGCTATACACTTACACCATACATTTAGTCAAAATTGCACTTTCTTTTGGTCTGGTGATGCCAGTTTCCCATGATTCAATTCTTTACAGATTTATTCTCAAGTTTATTTTATTTATTTTTTATTTCCATGGGATTTGGGGAGGAAAGAGAGTAAAATGTGTGTGCTTGATTAGCGCACTATTGAACCAACTTGCTATTCTTCAAAACATAAAAGAGATACAAGGATTAACATGAGAGATAAAGGAATTTCAAAGAGTTAAAATTTTTATATTGGTATGTACAATTTATTAAATCATCACACCAAGTGTTTCTGACCAGAGTTACGTTGCATATTTCATTCATTTTTCATACATTATAAAGTTTCTTTGAATTATCCCTCTGGACAAAAAAAATTGCTCACTAGAACGTCTGCATAGTTACACTAATGAACTTGAAATGGTTTTCATAGATTTTAATGAAATAAATATTCCAATCAAATATTCCAGCATCTCTGAAATAATATAGGAAAAAGTTGAGCTTTTGAAGGACGGCATCTTAATTTTATTTGTCTAGGTGTCTTATATAGACATCTACAGTATCTGACACACATTGCTTTCTCAACATATGTTATTTAATCAGTAAGCAAGAAAAAAGATTAAAATGTTTTTTTTTTACTATCAATTCCAACATTGACCACTAGAGGACACTGGTTGCAATGGGAAAAACAGAATTACTAAACCATCTACAGCATTTGTTATCTGTAGTATTAATTCTAAAATCAGATTTGATCACATTTTATGTGAAATATGATTTTTGATATTTCACCCAAAAAGGAAGCCTTGTTTCATTATTCTGAATTTTCTTCTAAAACAGAAATGCAGTTTGCAGCCTGAACGAGGCTGTAAGAAGAGTCAAAAAGTAATGGAAAAATTTTTTCTCAAGGAATATGAGGAAAAAGAAAAAATTAAATAGTGGAAAAGAAATAGAAACACATAACAATCAAGTGAATAAAAGGAAGAGAAAGAAGTGAACAAGAGGAGAAAATGAAAAGAGAGGGGAGGATTTGTGTGAAATTGAAGGGAGCACCTTTCCATGTGGAATTTCCTCATTCATTCTGCCTCTACCACTGCTTCTCAAACTTGAGTGTTGTAGTGGGTTCAATGGTGTCCCACAAAAAATATGTCCCCAGAACCTATGAATGTGAGGGTAAGGGTGTCTTTGCAGGTGTAATTAAGTTAAGAATCTTAAGATGAGATCATTCTGGATTACCAAGTGGATCTTACATCCAATGACAAGTGTCTTTGTAAGGGACAGAAGAAGGGAAGACACAGACACACAGATGAGAGAGCCATGTGAAGACGGATGCAGAGATTGGAAGGATGCAACCACAGTGAATGCCAACAGACACCAGAAACTGGAAGAGGCAAGGAACTGGGGAGCCTTGGGAGGGAGTGAGGTCCCGCCACGCCAACACCTTGACTTCAGACTTCTGGTCTCCAGAGCTCAATTTGCATTTCTGACAAGTTACCAGCTGATGCTAGTGCTGCTGATTTGGGAACCACATTTTGAGAATCACTATTGTTGTTACCGGAGACGGGGTTCTGATCCAGACCCCAAGAGAGGGTTCTTGGATTTTGCGCAAGATATAATTCAGGGTGAGTCTGTAAAGTGAAAGCAAGTTTATTAAGAAAGTAGAGAAAAAAAGAATGTTTACTCCATAGACAGAGCAGCCCCGAAGGCTGGTGGTTGCCCACTTTTATCGTTATTTCTTGATGATATGCTAAAAAAGGGGTGGATTATTCATGCTTTCCCATTTTGGGCCACACAGGGTAACCTGTTGTTGCCATAGCATTTGTAAACTGTCATGGCGCTGGTGGGAGTGTAGTAGTGAGGACTATCAGAGGTCACTCTTGTCACCATCTTGGTTATGGTGGGTTTTTTCCGGCTTCTTTACTGCAACCTGTTTTATTAGCAAGGTCTTTATGAACTGTATCTATGCCAACCACCTGTCTTGTCCTGTGACTAAGAATGCCTTAACCTCCTGGGAATGCAGCCCAGTAGATCTCAGCCTCATTTTACCCAGCCCCTATTCAAAATGGAGTTGGACAGGTTCAAACGACTCTGATATTGTGAACCTATGGTTTTCAACCCTTTATATTAGAATAACCTGGGATGCTTTTAAAACATCTAGAGATTCTGATTTTTAATTGGTTTGTGGTAGTGTCTAGGGATGAGTATTTGAAAGAACTCCTCAGGTTATTCCAATTTATATCTGGCAAAAACTACAACTTTAGACTTGATATGTACTTAAAACGTTCTCCAAAGTAGCTTGCAATATGAAAATGGGCATTTCTGTGAGACACCAAAAGAAATGGTAGGAAATCTTTCATAAAAAGTTATGATTACTAAAAATCATTAAGAATTTTAATGATTATTAAGAATCTTTATTTTTGAGAGGCCAGGAATGAGAACAATCCATTTTTAAATGATTTCCTTTTAAAATTGTAAGAGGATCTTGGTGTTATAGTTTATTCTGAGGATGCTGGTCAAAGGATGTGCTACCATTTGTGGTTAGCACGTTATATGACAAATGATTTGGTATGATTCTCCTCTGCAATAGGTTCTGAGTAATATCCCTAACATGATGTCATGTGGGATTCTATGGTGTTAGAAATGCACATCTTAGAGAGTGGGACTTAGAGCTTAAACATAAAAGACATAAAAGATGACACTGCCAATGAGGCAGAATCAGCACGTAAAGGAGTCGAAGGCACAGGTTTTGCATGACAGGCTAGGACTGGAATCCTAGCACTGTCCATTTCTGAGTATGACCTGTGAAAACTTGCTGACAATTTAAAAGCAATAGTTTCATGATGTGTAAAATGGATCCTCATGCTTGAATGACATTCCTTAATGTTTTAATTTTCGATATATTCTATTGATTTTCTACTAGTGTAGTTGAGATTTTATCTCTTATGTACTCCTACATCACCAATGCTTTCTCTGACCCCGTGCAAGCATCTACTTACATTATACATTTTTGGTGAAATCAGTATTCACCATTTACGTTCTTTTGATTGTGTATGTATTGTTCACAGCATTATCATAAAATGTAACACAATTACATTTCTTTTATAACTTTTTGTTTTTGCTGGAGTTAGTAGTTGCTAGCATCCTCCCCCCACCACCAATATATTTGGTTTTCCATGTGCCTGTCAATTCTTCCCCAAGTACTCTGACAGAATTGTGCATGTCCTTTCTGTATAGCCACACTTGATCTATTAGTTTTCCCCTTTACTCTTCCCCATGGAAACAACTCTGTTCCAGAGCCTTTTATCCTACTGATCCAGTCTGGATTGGCTGATCTCTAGGCTTTTGCGTAGCTGCCATTGAGGAACCAATTCTCATCCAAATTCCCCTCGCCTCTTCTCTGTTTCATTCCTTCTTTTGAAACTTATGACTTCTTGGTTTGCTTCCTTCTTGTGGGGGAATTTACCTTACAATAACTTTTTGGGAAATAATGCTTGGGAGATAATTTTGGGGGTAACCTGTATTCTAAAAATGTTTTTATTTTTATTTTACCTTTTGTTTGATAATGTAGATGGGACAGAATTGTAAGTTAGAAATAAGTTTTCTTCAAAATTTTGATAATACTTTCTATTCCTTTCTCCTTCATTTTTGTTCTTTAAAAGTCCAATGACTTTGGTCGGGCATGGTGGCTCACGCCTGTAATCCCAGCACTTTGGGAGGCTGAGGCGGGTGGATCACCTGAGGTCGGGAGTTCGAGACCAGCCTGACCAACATGGAGAAACCCCGTCTCTACTAAAAATACAAAATTAGCCGGGCGTGGTGGCACATGCCTGTGATCCCAGATAATCATGAGACTGAGGCAGGAGAATCGCTTGAACCCAGGAGGTAGAGGTTGCAGTGCGCTGAGATTGTGCCATTGCACTCCAGCCTGAGCAACAAGAGTGGAAACTCCATCTCAAAAAAAAAAAAAAAAAATCTGATGACTTTTTATTCCTGAATCTTTATACATGGTCTCTTTTTTCTTCTATTTAAGCTTTTAGGATTTTCTTTTTATCCCTGGTGTGCTGAAATTTTATGGTGACATGCCTTGGTCATTTTTGGGTACTTGGGTGGGGCTTTTCAAACTATAGATTTGTTTTCTTCAGTTCTGGCAATTTTTCTTTTATTACATTTTTATATGTTCCTTTCGTCTACTTTTTCCATTTTCTTTTTCTGAAGTTCTTATTATTCAGATCTTAGTAGATCCTCTAATTTTGTCATTTTTTCTACTCCTGTGTATTTAAATTTTATGGAATTTGTTTTTACCTTGCCTTTCAAGTGTTCTTTTGAACTTTTATTTTTAATTTTAATTATCACGGTTTTTGTTTCCATTTGCTCTCTCTTGTTTTAAAACGTCTTTTTATTTAACAGTGTCTAATTCTGTTTTTATGGATGTCCTACCTTTTCTTGTTTTTTCTGTTCTTAATCATTTCTTAAAAAGTTTTTTTTTGGTTACCGTTCTCTGTACTGTCAGTGTTTCCTCTGAATTCCTTAATTCTGTTTTGCTTTTCTGCTTCTGTTTTTCGTTTTAGAGGTGTGCCAGTTATTTATCTGCTGTCTCTAAGCTGAACACTTACTCTTCCTTACTTGCTTCTGTACTGCTAGTTCTGGGAGTCTACAAACTACATTTCTCAGGATCCTTTGCCAAGAGGCTGCCTTTTAGGTTCTGTCAGTAAGTGGCATTTATGAGAGTTCAGAAGTGGGAGGAAAGGGTAAGCTTTCTGATTCTGGCTTCCATAAGAGTGGAAATTGTTGAGTTGCCAGAAATTGCTGGTGATTGTCGTGAGGATTGTGGGTTATGGCAAGTACCAACTCCAGGTGTCTGTTCCAGCAGCAGTAGCACCTCTTAGGCACTTCCATGTCTCCTATGTCTGGGGAGGCTTTCACTGCCCTAGGCTGCCTCCTCATAAAAAGAATGAAGGAAAATGAAATATAGTCATTGATTTGCTGACATCCAAACACATGTTTTTTTTTCATGGAAACCAACACCAGAAATAGTGAATGGGAAATCAATTAACCTTACCAATTCTCTATTCTTCCTGAACAAGATGGATAAATTATATTAATGTGCTGTATATATATATTTTTTTTACCTGAACTATTGGAGAAATAAGAGAACCTGTCAGATTTGAAATAGATTTGTAACATTTACAGAAAACTTGCTTGTTTATAACACAGCACTCTGGCCAGGACGTATGCTTCATCAGGAAAATGTCATAACTGAAATGGAAATAGGAATTTGAAGCCATTTATTTCTCTGTAAATGAAAACACATTCAGTCTTACTCTTTTGATGATACCAGATAATACCACTTTAAGGCCATAGGTTCTTGCTTTAATTATATTTGTCACCAGGTTAATTAATTTCTGCTTCTGTGTATAGTTGCCCAGGTAACACATGTATGTGTCTGTGTGTGTATGTGAACTAATAACTTAATTAGTGGAGAACACTGGCCATATGGATCACCAGAGTTTTTCCATATTAATTACCTTTACAAGTCAATGAAGGAACAAAGGTAAAGGCAAAAGAATTAGAACCAGGCCATTTTTTTTTCTAGCATAACACAGTTTTCCCTTACTTGCTTAACAAGGAAAGTTGAAAAACTCTTAAAGAGATTCTAGCCTAAAGCATTGAGTCTTTCAGAAGGGATTTCCAAACTAAACCATGAAGACGAAGTTGGACAAGAGGTAAATTTTTTCTTGGTTATGTGCCTCTGAAAAGCATATTATTTAATGAACGGTTGGTCAATTACTCTGGAGTGAGAATTGCATTCTTCTGAATCGAACGATCAACATAAACTTCTCTTAGGTTGGTACAAAAGTAATTGCAGTTTTGCCATCACTTTTAATATGTGTGTGTTCATGGGAATCTTTGCTTGTTTGTTTCTGTGGTTATGTCAATCTATGTACAGCAAATTTAGTGTGATCCCTGTCTCCTCAATTTGGCGTAGAGAGAAAAATACTAACTTGGGAATCAGAAGAATTAGGATCTAGCTTTGGATAAAAAAGGCTAATACTTTAATATGAAGAGCCTCTTAGGAGACTTTACCACAAGAAAGATCATGCATAGTATTGTTTATAACAATGAAATCTGGAAAAAATCACTAAATTTCCAATAATTGTGAATTGTTTAAATAAATTTTGGTACATTTACATAATGGAATTTATGCAGCCATTTAAAATATTGCTGTAGAATCATATTTACTGGCATAAAATGATGTTTTCATAGATAGATTTACTTCATATAATGACCGTTCACTCAACAATTTTTGGCCATATTGGCTATTTCAGAGTTATACAACTTTTCAATGTTTAAAAAAATTTAACTATTTTTCACCCAAGCAATACTAAGTAAATATGCTATATGAACCATTATAGTTTTAGGATAACCATGTTAACCAAACCAAATTGGTTAAACATTATGCTTTTAGGATAACCATGTTAACCAAATGATTTTAGGATAACCATGTTAACCAAATCAATTTTCTCAGCGCAGTAGTTTCTAATCAAATAATATAATGTGAAACAAGTAGAATTGGGCACCATATTAGGTGATTCTAAAATACTTCGCTTTGTGTAGGTTCAGCAATCCAGTGGGGTAAAGACTTAGTGTCTCTGTGTGCTCTTTCCATACATTACTAAGAATTATAAAACTGATATGGTTTGGCTGTGTCCTCACCCAAATCTCATCTTGAATTTTAGTTCCCATAATCCCCATGTGTCGTGGAAGAGACCCAGTGGGAAGTGACTAAATCATGGGGGCAGTTTCCCCATGCTGTTCTTGTGATAGTGAGTAAGTTCTCATGACATCTGATGGTTTTATAAGCATCTGGCATTTCTCCTGTTTGCACTCATTCTCCCTCCTGCTGCCCTGTGAAGACGTGACTTCCACCATGATTGTAAGTTTCCTGAGGCCTCCCCAGCCCTGCTGAACTGTGAGTCAGTTAAACCTCTTTCCTTTATAAATTACCCAGTCTTGAGCAGTTCTTTATAGCAGTATGAAAACAGACTAATACAAAGACTTAGCCTTTATTTTACCCTACAGATAGCTTTCAGTGCTCTAACTTTATTTCTAAGTCCAATTATTTCAATTTGAGTGCCAAATATAATCATGAATCCCTGAAAATGTGAAAAATTGGTAAAGAAAATGGTGCATAGAAAATTCATCTTCCAGAAGAATGACTTTCTCACAACTGTCCCCAACGAACATCCACTACGAATACTATTCGTCCTCATTTTGTGAGTACAATAGATCTTTATTACATTTTAGTTAATGTACAAACCATATTCAGATACTTCAGAATACTGTTGTCTGTTGTTTGTATAAACTTGTTTTTATTGCCTAGTTAGCAATGTGAAAATTGTTTGGGTAAGGTAGGTTAAGATAAAAATGTGTCATAAATTTTTTCATTAAAAATTAAAGAAAAAATTTAAATTTACTTTTTTTATATTTAGAAAGGCTTTTCAGAATTGAGTAATGCTGTCAAGCATGAGAGAAGTGAATTATTAAATTCAATAAAGCAGATCGCAACCTACAGGTAGCAAAAGATAGACATAGTAGAAATATATAGATGGATATATAGATAATAAACTGAAAAGATATATACCAAAATTGTTCCCAGTGATTGTGTTGTTAGATGATAGAGGTGATCTAATTTTTAAATTACATCTGATGACTTTCCTCCCTCCCTCCTTTCCTTCCTTCCTTCCTTCCTTCCTTCCTTCCTTCCTTCCTTCCTTCCTCTTTCTTTCCTTCCTCCTCCTTTCTCTCTCTCTCTTTTATTTGCCCTCCTTTCTCTCTCTCTCTTTTATTTGCTTAAGTGGCAAGATAATGTTTTGAGGTATAAACTAAAATTCCCTCCCTGTAGGTTTTGTACCTCTTTGTCAGTCTGATGTAGTATGAAATTTATCTTTATGCCATAGGGATGAGCTGACAGAGAGCAGATTGCAGGTAAAAGAAAAGTAATTTTTAACTTTTGTATTTTTGAAGTTAAGACCAGGCAAACACAAAGTTTGGAAAACCACATGAACAGTTAGAGCCAGTTCTCCCACATAAATACTGGATAATGTCTGCCTGGACTTGGGAGGAGCAGAAGAGAATCAGAGGGAAAGTAAGGTTATGGGTCTTGGATGGGCCAAGTTCTGGGATTTGGATGGAGGAGGAGAGTAATAGAATCCTCCAGTACATTTCGGGATTTGAGAGCAGGGAAGAACTCCTTGCAGAGTAATGAAAACTCACAAGTAAACAGAAACGTCTCAAAATAATGTTAGGATTTTGCCAAGTGTTGATTTAGGGCTTTTCGCATTTGGATAATTATAGAGGGAGAGAAAAAGTGGGAGGTAGAGGGAGAGGGCAAGAGTTAGCACTTCCAAGACTCTTACTACAGTCCAGATATTTCTATCTCAACAATAGTTCTGTAAGGCTTTGGGTCAATATGGATCATTCGGTTATAATAATGTACGGAGTATTATTTTCTCCAAATCACCATAATGACAACCAATATTACACACACAGAGATAATTTTCCTGGAATTTGCCTGATGTCCAAATGTATTTATAGTTGCTCTCAAGCCATTTTACAAATAAACAAAAGAGACCATTTTGAAAGCGTATAAGTTCACGAAGCTTCATTTCCATTAAAACCTAATCTGAACAAAATATACCAATCTAGTTCCACATAATGTTGAAATGTGACTTCGTTTCTAACCTGCCATATAGTCTAATTTAAGAAATAGCATTACACAAATAAAGTATCTCTTTATGCCTTCTAGTAACAAATTCCATCTTCCTATTTACATCTATTAAAAAATTATAGCTCGGCCGGGCGTGGTTGCTCACTCCTGTAATCCCAGCACTTTGGGAGGCCGAGGCGGGCAGATCACGAGGTCAAGAGATCGAGACCATCCTGGCTAACACTGTGAAACCCCGTCTCTACTGAAAATACAAAAAGCTAGCCGGGCGTGGTGGCGGGCGCCTGTAGTCCCAGCTACTTGGGAGGCTGAGGCAGGAGAATGGCATGAACCCGGGAGACAGAGCTTGCAGTGAGCCGAGACAGCACCACTACACTCCAGCTGGCGCGACAGAGTGAGACTCCATCTCAAAAAAAAAAAAAAAGAAAAAAAGAAAAAAAAATTACAGCTCAGGAGTAAAAATGTTTGCAAATATGCTTTGACCTTATTTCTGCTATTGTTTTACTTCCACTTCTCTCAGAGTTTATTCTGCTAATTCTACCCTTTACTCTGCACCTGACTCTGGACTTGCCATTCCACTGAACGTCCTCTTTTCCAGGTTGCCAGCATCCCCTGCACTGCTGAACCAATGCCTCCCTTCTCTGCCTTGACCTCACTTAGTTTCCCATAAACAGCCAATGCTATTGTTCATGTTCTCCCTCTTGATATTTCCACACCCCCACTTATGTTTGTTCAAAAATCATTTTTGGATTTTTCCCCTTCCACTTTTAAACTTCCCCAAAAGCTCTTCTTTTTCCTCTCCATTCCTTAAACATTGGTGATTTTTTGATGTATGTCCTCAGTTTTTTTTTCTTTTTATTCATCCTCATTCTCTTCCTGAGAAATCTCTTGTTGTTTCAAGGCTTTAATTATCAGCTATATGCTTATCATTAAATCTGCATCTCTGATCTAGCTGCTGCTTCTGAGCTCCAGACTTACGTATCCCAACTGCTTACTGGGCATCTCTGCCTGGATGTCCCACAGTCCTTCAAACCCTATATGCCCAGATTGGAACTCATCCTCCCCGCAAGCCTGTTTCTCCTGTGCACACCTATCAGTGCCTGGTATTCCAGGTCACATCTTAACCAAGCCAGAACCCTGGAGGTCCCATTTGACTCCTCTATCTCTGTGAACCCCCATCTGTATTAGTCTGCTTGGCTGCTATGACAAAATATCATGGGCTTGGTGACTTAAACAACAGAAATTTATTTTCTCATAGTTCTGGAAGCTGGAAAGTCTAAGATGAATGTGCTGGTAAATTTAGTTTTTAGTGAGGGCTTTTTTCCTGGTTTGCAGATGGCCACCTTTTTAATGTGTCCTTACATGGCGGGCAGAGAGAGAGAGAGAGAGAGCAAGTTCTCTGGTTTCTCTTCTTATAAGGAAGGTCCCATCCTATTGGATCAGGACCCCATACTTATGGCCTCATTTAACCTTAATTGCTTCTTTAGAGGCCCTAGCTCCAAATATAGCCACATAAAAGTTAGGGTTTCAAAATATAAATTTTGTCGGGAGTTGGGAGAGACACAAAGTTTCAGTTCTTAAAACCATCCATCAGTCACCAAGGTCTTTAATTCTTTGTAATAAATAGTGTGTGAAATGCCCACTTCTCTCAACTCCATGGTCATTCGTTGAGTTCTGACACCATCACCTTTCTTTCACCTGATTTACCACAGCAAGCATCCTTACTGTTTCCCTGCTTCCAGTCTAGCCCTCTCCCATCTAGTCCCTACACTGCAGCTAGGGTACCCTGTCTCAAATGCAAATCTGATCACATTACCGTTCTCTTAAATCTTTTCAACGACCTCCCATTACTCTCACAATAAAGCCCAGTCCTGTTCATTTGGCTCATGAAGACCTTTGTGACCTGGGCCTTGCTTGTCAGCCCAGTCTTACCTCTCACAGCTCCCCACTCTCTTAGTATGTTTTGTGTTGCTGTAAATGAATACCTGAAACTGGGCTGTTGATAAAGAAAAAAGGATCATTTGGCTTGTGATTCCAATGACTGGAAAGTTCAAGACTGGGCATCTGCATTGGGTGAGGGCCACAGACTGCTTCCACTTATGGTGTAAGGGGAAGGGGAGTCGGTTTGTGCAGTTATCACATGCTGAGAGAGGGGACAGGCAAGAGAAGTGGGAGGTGCCAGCTCTTTTTAACAAGCAATGTTTCACGGAATTAATAGAGTGAGAATTCACTCACCCTCACCCCCGATGGAGGGCATTAATGTATTTATGCAGGATTCATCTCCATGACCCAAACATCTTCCATTAGGCCCCACCTCCCAGTATGGCCACACTGGGGATTAAATTTCAACATAAGGCTTAGAGGGGACAAACAAACATCCAAACTATAGCACCCACCTTGTGCTCAGTGCTCCAGGCTTGAGAAGCATCCACTTTCCCCAAGGAACTATATTTTTTCTCTTGCAAGTTTTTAAGAACTTACTGTTTTTTTTCCTGCAGTTGTATTCTGTTCCTTCTCCCTCCCTCCTCTCCTTTCTTTTTCCCTGTCTCCTCCCCAGCATCTGAAGAACATGACTAATGTTTCCTCATCTCTCAGGTCTCAGCGTTGTCAACACCACTTTCTCCCAAAAGCTTTTCCTACCTTCTAAGGCTGGGCGGGTGTCCTTCCTCCAGAGCCTCCTTTGCTTACTCATTTCTTCTTACTGTGTCCCAGAGTCTAGCACAGAGCTTGGCACAAAGCCAGCTTTCACTAATTAGAAATGGATGAATACATCTCACCCGCCGTTTAGGCCAGTTAATGAGGCAATAAACCCGTTCTGTTCTGGTAACAGTGTCCTCCACCTCTGAAGGGAAAAGTAAACCACATCTACATTATATTAATGTGCTATTTTAGGGGAGTCAGAAGGTGATGTCATAGGACAGAGCTCGGCAGGGTGGGTGGGAATGGTCTTGGATGCAGGGAGGTCAGCTCAGCCACTGTGTAGGAGGGACGTCTTCATGTCCTCTCATTTGCTGCCGGGCCATCAAGACAGCTTTCTGTCTCTATGTGAATAAATGACTGCAAACCTGAGAGGTATTTAAAACATCCAACAACTGCTATGGCTGCATAGATAAATAAGTGAATAAGAAAATGACAGTGTTCGCTTTGGTGGCACACATACCAAAATTGGAATGATACAGAGAACATTAGCACAGTCCCTGTACAAGGATGACACACAAGTTTGTGAAGTGTTAAAAAAAAAAAAAAAGAAAATCAGAAATGGGTTTCTTATTCTCTAAACTAAACTGTATGTCACAAAACAAGTGATAGAACTAATTCTGGTGTGTATCACTTACCAAACTATTCTCATAATTTCCAACTTGTTTATTGATTTTAGAAAAAATGTTTTTGTGGTTTTCACTGACTAAATAGTGCTCCTTTCTGAGTCATGATTGAACACAAGAACTACATCAAGGTCTTCCAAGGATTTTACTATTGGCAACGGTATGCTTGTAGATGCCAGCACCTCCTCCACAGTGGGACTTGGAGAGCCCGTGTCCCAGCCTCACCAATAATGCCAGCGCTAAGTTGCTGCCCACCGTTTACTCTGTTATTCCAACCCACCTGCCCTCACATGGCGCAGTGGGGCCTCCGCTGCTGCCTCTGCCACCATGTTGGTTAGCTGAGTGGTACCAATGCTTCCAGACCCTTTCACTGCCTTTCTGGCCTCAGCAGGTGACAAAGCTTGGAAGTGGGAATGGCTCGGATGAGGTATCCTTAATAGCCAGGGGAGTTACCAGCAGCCCGAAGCAATGGATTTTGGTCGGGGAGGAGGGTTTGAGCTTCACAGCATTTCCCTGCTCAAGAATGTTCTTTCTTTCTAGTAGGAAATACTTATGTAAGGGTCCCTTGGCCTGGCATGGGGTGCCTTGGTGCTATGTTCCAGTCTGCATCCCTGCGCCATGTCCCTTTACTTTCTATGTGTGCCTTGTGTTGCAGACAAACTGGAATATTCCCATACACACACACACACACACACTCCTGCCTCTTTCCTTGTGATTGTGTAACCACTCAGTGTGTTCTTCTTGCCCACTGCTAAGATAGAGCTGATTTATCAAGACAGGGGAATTGCAATAAAGAAAGAGTTTAATACGTGCGGAGCCCGCTAAACGGCAGACTGGTGTTTGATTATTACTAAAATCAGCCTCCCTGAAAATTTGGAGGCTAGGATTTTCCAACCATAGTTTGGTGGGCAGGGGCTAGGGTATGGGTGCTGCTGATTGGTTGAGAATGCAATCATAGGGGTGTGGAAAACCGTCCTCCAGCACTGAGTCTGCTTCTGGGTGGGGCCCACAGAGGAGTCGCTGGTCCCCGTAAGACCATCTCATCATCAGAAATGCAAAAGTCTGAAAAGATATCTCAAAAGACCAATCTCAGATTCTACAATAGTGACGTTATTTACGGGAGTACTTGGGGAAGTTGCAAATCTTATGACTTCCAGAATAATGGCTGGTAGTCATTTAACTACGAATTGAGGCCCCTCTCATCCTCCTAACCTGGTGGCCTTTACTTAGTTTTACAGAGGTGGTAGTTTTTGGTAAGGGCTATTATTAATTAAACTATAAACTAAACTTCTCCCTAAATTAACTTGGCCCACACTCAGGAATGACCATGGGCAGTTTGGACATTAAAGGCAAGATAGAGTTGGTTAGATCAGATCTCTCTCACTGTTGTAATTCTCGCTGTTATGATTTTTGTAAAGGTGGTTTACCTTGGACTGTTGCCTCTTTCTCAATTGTTCTCCCTCCTCCTACCCTCAGTTCTACCTGTTAATATTTCTTGTCTCCTTCAGAGCTTAGCTGACATGCTGCCACCTCCTATGAAGGGATTCCTGATCCCTCCAACCAGATTATAATCTTTCTCTCACATTTATTCCTTCTCCTATGACATTGACCCTACTAGACCTTATATTTTTACATTACCATTTGCATAGTTAATTTTTAAAATATTCTGTATTTTCCTAAACTGATGATCCCAGAGACAAATTTGCTCTGCTTTTCCTTTTCATTCCCTGAAGATCTTAGTCTAGAGCCTTTCACATAACAGGCATATAATCCTTTTTGGGTGGGATTTGGAATTACTATTTTTTTCTTTTTTTAGTTATTGTCTCTTATAGTCTTGTTTGATGGAGTTATTTTTGTGTGATATGTAAAAGTGTTATCAAGGGAAAGTTCTAGAACCAATGTGAAAGCTACAGAAAGAAATGTTTCTGGTTTCCACATTTCTCTAAGCCTTAGATTCTTCCTCTGCTGAAATGTGGGTAATAATAGTCCATGCCATGCAAGATTGTTGTGTGGATTAAATGAGAACATATGTTACTTAGCACAAAGTCCGCCATGCAGTAAGTGATCAGGAAATAGCAGTTGTTTTTGCTGTTATTATTACTTTGCTCTAATACAGCTGTCTAAGTGTGGAAAACACTGCCACACGGATCTTCCTTCTTTCACTGATATTTGGTAATTCTTTCATTCAACTTATATTTATTCTCTAACTACTGATACTGAAAATCCTATGCTCAGAAAAAATTCCAGACAAGTCTCCTGTCTTCATGGAGCTCAGTCTAGAGTGGAGTCAGATATTTATCCAGCAATTATGCAACGAGAGATACATGGTTCTGCAGTTTAGGGAGCCTAGACCTAGTGAGAGAGGTCAAGGAGGATGTTCCTGAGGTGTTCAAATGTGGCTGTCAACTTCCCGGAGAAAGTAGTTTAGGGCTAGTTTGACCAGGGCTGGGATTAGGGTAAGGCAAGTGAGGCACTTGCTATAGGGACAAAGTTTAAGGGAGCCTCAAAAGATTCAGTGATCAAGATAAACAATATTTTAATGCGATATTACAAATAAAATTTAATGCAAAAAAGTTCCCAATGAACAAAACATCACAATTTTGGATAAAGACAGGATCAGTAACAATGTTGTATTGAATCATATTGGAGCCTTAGGCAAAAGGAGAAAATCAAATACTGATCCTTAGTTTTAGCCCTGGATTTGACTAGGTAAGAATAACTTTAAAAGTCCATTTATATCCAGAGATTCTGGAAAACTAAGTACACTTACATGGAAACTTCTAATTCTATCCAGCAGAGGGCAGTGATGCCTAAATAAACAGTTGGAGGCTTTTGCTGTCATTTTTATCAATCATCATCAAATTTGGGGAGGGATTAACTTAAAGGTTAAAAGTTTTTGCAATGGAAATAGGGCATGCTGTGGAAACTATGTAACTCTGGTGTTAGAGGACCAGCAAACTCTTATAAACTGCCATACAACAAGCTTTCTTTTTAGTAGATGTATTTTTACAGATATGATTTGAAATGTAGCCAATTCCAGGACTTACAAACCATGAAGCCATGTAGTGAAGAGCATTCTGTAATTTATGAGGGGGTCAATTTTTGGAGGCAGCAATTAGTGGCTGATTTCCTTTTCATTCTGGTCTTCTTTCAATATTAAAATCAGAGACTTAGGAAGCTAGACATCATATAGAAAGAGAGATCCCCTCATTTGCAAGCTAATACAGGGGAGGTTGGCTTATTTATTTGTTAATTCACTTGTTCATTCATTATCTCATTTATTCAAGGATTTCACAAGCGTATATTGTCTACCGTATGACCAAAACTGTGGTGGCACAAAGGGACACAGAGACTCAGATGAATCACGGTGCTCACCTTTCATGAACAACTACTTGAGAACAGGAAACAGTGGCAGAAGTAGATCCTTGTGATACTTAGGCTAAGTTGGTGTGCTGAGATATAAGCCAAGCACTCTAGGAACCTGGTTCAAGAGCAGCTCACAGGTCTTCATCTGTTTACTGTTAAGGGTATTTTTGGAATCTAAGATAATTTTGGAGTTTTAGTACTTTGTTTTTATTTGACTCTGATTTTGGCACAAAAAAATACGTCTAATGAAACTTCATGCATTTCTCAGGTCCTAGTTCAATGGGGACATCCATCACGTGCTTCTTTTTTTTTTCATAGTTTTTTTTTTTTATTATACTTTAGGTTTTAGGGTACATGTGCACAATGTGCAGGTTTGTTACGTATGTATCCATGTGCCATGTTGATTTCCTGCACCCATTAACTTGTCATTTAGCATTATGTATATCTCCTAATGCTGTCCCTCCCCCCCTCCCCCAACCCCACAACAGTCCCCGGAGTGAGATGTTCCCCTTCCTGTGTCCATGAGTTCTCATTGTTCATTTCCCACCTATGAGTGAGAACATGCGGTGTTTGGTTTTTTGTCCTTGCGATAGTTTACTGAGAATGATGTTTTCCAGTTTCATCCATGTCCCTACAAAGGACATGAACTCATCATTTTTTATGGCTGCATAGTATTCCATGGTGTATATGTGCCACATTTTCTTAATCCAGTCTATCGTTGTTGGACATTTGGGTTGGTTCCAACTCTTTGCTATTGTGAATAGTGCCGCAATAAACATATGCATCACGTGCTTCTTGATGACTGCCTGAGAAAGAAGACGGAAAGACCAATCCCTAGAGAAATAATCTAGGCACGTAGTTTGTAAACTGTGCCTTGGGAAAACTCTAGGGCAGTGCTTCTCCAGTGTGGTCTGTATCACCTGCATCAAATACTTTAGAGTACTTGTTAAAAATCCGAATTTCCTTCCTGGAGACCTACAGAATCAGAGTCTGGAGGGATTGGGGGCAGGGAGGGTAGGGACCTGCACTTCCACAAGTGTTCCAGGTAGTTCTTATGCATACTAGAGAGCTCCAGGGGCTCTACTCCTTGCCTTTGCCAGCTCACATAGACCCTTCAACCAGATCACCTCTTCTTCTAAAGTGTAAGTTCCACAAGGTCTGGGCTTTTTGTCCATTGTGTTCGCAGCTATATCCCCAGTACTTTGAACAATGGTGCACAATAAATATTTATTGACTGAATAAATTAAGACATTATATAAATTGAATTTCCACTAAGAGTTCATTTTGACCAAGGTTTCTAATACTAAAAAAAAAAAAGTGCCTAGACCATGGTTTTGGATCATCTTCTTTCCTTAAAGAAGGGAAGCAAAGATAGCTGAAAGCCCTTAGGTTTTTGAGCCCCTCTTAGATAATTACATTGAATATGGAACCTAGTTACCCACCTTTTCAAGGCTGAGTTCCTATTGTCTTCAGATAATAATCTGGTAACCATGAGTATCATTCCTGCATTTACTCCAATAAAGATTGGACTTTAGAAATGTCAAGTGTCAAGTACTGGTGAGTCTGATTTTCCATTCAGCCGTCCTGACTTATAGACCAAAGCTCTTAATGCTGGAATGTCTGACACTCTTGATTCAATTTAAGGCACAGCAGTAATGTGACTTTCTGTGGGTTTTTACATTGACAGTGATGGAGCTGAAACTAGGCACTTCCACTTGGATCTTATGCTTGGTAAGATGGCATTTTCGATTTTTATCAGGGGAGAGCCCTTGCTTCTGTGACCCATGTGTTCAATTCTACAACTGAAAGTTATTTATTTGTTTATTTATTTTTTGAGACAGAGTTTTGCTCTTGTCACCCAGGCTGGAGTGCAATGCCTTGATCCTGGCTCACTGCAACCTCCACCTCTCGGGTTCCAGCTATTCTCTTGCCTCAGCCTCCCAAGTAGCTGGTACTACAGGCATACTACAGGCATACCTGGCTAATTTTGTATTTTTGGTAGAGACGTGGTTTTACCATGTTGGTCAGGCTGGTCTTGAACTCCTGACCTCAGGTGGTCTGCCCACCTCGGCTTCCCAAGGTGCTGGGATTACAGGTGTGAGCCACCGTGCCTGGCCTGAATGTTATTTATTCATTCATTCACGTACCTGTTTTTCATAAATCTCAATTGAGCATTTCTGTCTAGAAATGCCTTTATTCAGCTTTACAGATACAATTGGGTAGTCTTTATATATTGATGGGAAGAATCTACTTGTTATTTTATACTGGGACTGCCAAATTTGTGTGTGTGTTTTGTGGATGCACTGCTGAAAGTGAAGTCCTTGGATAGAAAAGGGGGCAGTCCCTTATTCCTGGTTCTCTCTTCTCAGTACAAATAGAGATCAACTTTTAAAAAATAATAAATTATAGACGTAAGCTCTGTTTGTATGAATTGGAGCCTGAAATCAAGAAGTGGATAATAGGAAGGGAGGGAAGCAATGTGGAGTAAGAACAACCAGCTTGGATATTATCTTTGTTTAGGTTCCCCAAAAGCAGGATGCTGAAACAAGAATTTAGGTACAGGCGGTTTCTTTGGCAGGTGATCCTAGAAGGCACTGCAAGGGAGTAGATAAATGAGACAGAGAAGGGATCCTCTCCTTAGAGATGGGGTGGACTGAGTCTCTGATTGTCACTCTGAAAGACGAGGAATTTTAGGTTATCCACCAAATTGCAGCCCTCATTAGTTAAGGGTAGTCTGGAAGCATTCACTTTCCGGTACTTTCAGCCCGTGTCTTTCCTCCTTTGTGTGGTCAGAGGATAACCTCAAATAAAAGATGCTGCAGGAAGTCTTGATAGTAAATGGGAACTGTGCAGGTGGCCTCTAGGTAGGTAGGGGGAAGCATGACTTTGCGATGATATAGATATATGTGATGGTAAATTTTATAAGTCAACCATTTTTGTGGATGTTTCTGTGAGGGTGTTTTTAGGTGATATTAACATTTAAATTGCTGGAGTTAAGTAAAGCAGATTGCCCTCCATTTTATGGGTGGACTTCATCCAATCAGTTGAAAGCCTGAGTAGAACAAAAAGATTGACTCTCCCATTAGTAACAGAATTCTCCAGCCGATCGCCTTCAGACTTCATCTGCAGCATCAGCTCTTCCAGCCCGATGACCTTTGAGCTGAACCTTTGCTCTCCCTAGGTCTCCTGTTCCACTGGCCCATCCTGTGATTTTGGACTTACCAGCATCCATAATCATGTGAGTCAATTCCTTAAAATAAATCTCTCTCTCTCTCTCTCTCTTCTATTGGTTCTGTTTCTCTGGAGAACCCTGGCTAATACAGTATGCCTGTGCTTGATTTCTTCTGGTTAGGAAAGAAAGCAGTAACTACTTTTGGATAAAGAAGGTAATGTGGGTTGGTTTTACGTGTTTTATTTTACCTATGAAATAGATTGATATTCTGATAATTTTTCTAAAGTTTGTAAAACGCTTTAGTTAAATCTTTTTAAAAAGGTAACCAAAAGTACAAACCCAGATAACTTTAAACTCTTAACACCAAGCACCACCATTGACAGAAGCATTTTCATTTCAGAAGTATTTTCATTTCAGGAGCATTTTATTCTGCATAAGAGGGGATACATTGGTACAAATCTGCAGTTTGGTGGTCGTTGTTGTTCTTTTGGGAATCCTGCATGTGTAGGCTATAATTTTTTATACTGGGTTTAGCTCATAATACATTCTGTCCATGAAGCACATTACTGCTGAAGGTGTGTTTGGCTTTTACCTGTTTATTGCTACCCAGAATATATATAATTAGAATGAATTTATTATTTCCTAGGAGGTGTTAGGTGCCCACTCTTGTCTCTCTGATTCTTTTGATTCCTAAGCCCCTGAAAACAACTCTTAAGAATAACTCTGGATGCAGGTTGGCAAAATAAATGTATTTTTGTTTGTACAGTCTGAAATTTCTCTACTGCATATACTGTAGTGTTTTGCTACTTGTCAATATTCAGTTGAAGTCCCTTGAACATCTGAAAAGCTAAGCCTGATAAGAAGCATTAAAGTCTCTTATTTTCTACATTAAAAAACTAATTTTCAGAGCAGCAATTTGTATGAAGCAAATAATCAGATTATTTCCTTTATCTCTAAGTGTTTCCCAGATGGAACAGCATATAGAATAGTATATTATGCGGCTTGAGTTGGATGTACATCAAAATCATTAGCTTATATTGAAAGCTCCACTGGGAAGATTAGAACTAAAGTCAAGATAAAATTAACTCTTTGAAGGTGAATTCCAATGAAGTAATGCCAAATAAGTGGAAAAAGGCGTCTTTTGAAAAAATATTTATTGTCTGTATTTAATATTCTTAGATTTCTGTTAGACAATCTAAAACAGAGAATTAGTGAATAAGTTATTAATTTGGAGATGACATTGGGAAGAGAATGTTTATTTTCAACTGTCCCTGTCTTACTCATGGCATTTTGCCTATTAATAGAATAAAAACAACTGCTGCCTGTATTAATATATTGTGGGACGTAAGTGGCAGAAACTCAGCCTTCAGCATAGCCAAGTGAAGCTGGAGAGAGGGATAAGTAGAACCAGGTACTTGAACACTTTCAAGATTCTTAGTCTGGGTATCAGATGCATGCTTCTTTGACTTTCCTCTGAGTATCTTCATGATACCCGGACCAGACTGGCTTTCTCCAAATGGCAGAAGATGACCAGCGATAGTTCCCAAATTTTACATCTTTAATTATACTCACTGGAGAAAGTTTGACTTAATATACATAGACTCATGTACTTATGAAACACACACCTCTCCCCAATTTAATCTGGGAACACTCAGCCCTGGCGAGGAAGTGGGGCTCCATCACTGAGTACCTGCCACATTCCAGGTAGACTTTACCTAGCGCTTTCCATACATGATCTCTAATCATGGAATTCTTTCCAAGTAAGCCTCACTCTTTTCCAGATTAAGCATAAAAAGGTTAAATCACCAAAGTCACACTGCTAATGAATGACGGACCTTGGATTTCAACTTTTTTAAAAAAAATTTACTTTAAGTTCTAGGATACATGTGCAGAATGTGCAGGTTTGTTACACAGGTATACATGTGCCATGGTGGTTTGCTGCACCTATCAACCTGTCATCTAGATTTTAAGCCCCGCATGCATTAGGTATTTGTCCTAATGCTCTCCCTCCCCTTACCCCCCACCTCCTGACAGGCCCCAGTGTGTGAAGTTCCCCTCCCTGTGTCCATGTGTTCTCATTGTTCAACTCCCACTTATGAATGAGAACATGTGGTGTTTGGTTTTCTGTTCTTGTGTTAGTTTGCTGAGAATGATGGTTTCCAGCTTCATCTATATCCCTGCAGAGGACATTAACTCATTCTTTTTTATGGCTGCATAGTATTCCACAGTGATATGTGTCATATTTTCTGTATCCAGTCTATCATTATGGGCACTTGGGTTAGTTCCAAGTCTTTGCTATTGTAAACAGTGCTACAATAAACATATGTGTGCATGTGTCTTTATAGTAGAATGGTTTATAATCCTTTGGGTATATACCCAGTAATGGGATTGCTGGGTCAAATGGTATTTCTGGTTCTAGATCCTTGAGGAATTGCCACACTGTCTTCCACAATGGTTGAACTAATTTACACTCCCACCAACAGTGTAAAAGTGTTCTTATTTTTCCACATCCTTTCCAGCATCTGTTGTTTCCTGACCTTTCAATGATCATCATTCTAGCTGGCATGATATGGTATCTCGTTGTTTTGATTTACATTTCTCTAATGACCAGTGATGATTAGCTTTTTTTTCCATATGTTTGCTGGCCACATAAATGTCTTCTTTTGAGAAGTGTCTGTTCATATCCTTTGCCCACTTTTTGATGAGGTTGTTTTTTTTCCTATAAATTTGTTAAAGTTCCTTGTAGATTCTGGATGTTAGCCCTTTGTCAGATGGGTAGATTGCAAAAATTTTCTCCCATTCTGTAGGTTGCCTGTTCACTCTGATGATAGTTTCTTTTGCTGTGCAGAAGCTTTTTAGTTTAATTAGATCCCATTTGTCAATTTTGGCTTTTGTTGCAATTGCTTTTGGTGTTTTAGTCATGAAGTCTTTGCCCATGCCCATGTCCTGAGTGGTAATGCATAGGTTTTCTTCTAGGGTTTTTATGGTTTGGGTTTTACATTTAAGCCTTAAATCCATCTTGAGTTAATTTTTGTATAAGTTGTAAGGAAGGGGTCCCAGTTTCTGTTTTCTGCATATGGCTAGCCAGGTTTCCCAGCACCATTTATTAAACAGGGAATCCTTTCCCCATTGCTTGGTTTTGTCAGGTTTGCCAAAGATCAGATGGTTGTAGATACGTGGTGTTATTTCTGAGGTCTCTGTTCTGGAATTTCAACTTCAACTTCATCTGTGTTCCTTCCTCTGCACCATGCTGCTTCATTAAAAAGTTTGTTTTGTTTTGTTGTGTGACAACATGACATTCATAACACAGTTTCATCAGTAATATGCCCCTTTGCCTGTTAGATACCCTCAGCTTTCATCACATTTATTCTAATCCCAAGCAGTGGGAAAACAGTTTTAGATATTTTTTTTTCCAACTTCTGCAAGTGGTAAAATGCACAAGTGTTAAGCTCGGATGAGTGTTACTTATAATGATTAGTCAGCCTAGCCTCAGAAACCAGTGATATCATGAAGTTGCACTTTTAATATGAGAGTCTCAGGTGCCCAATTCTTTCCCTCAATAGTTCACTGTGGCAGACGGTGTTGAATTTCACTGGAGCTCTGAAAATGGTAACAGTTTTCTGTTCTGGGAAACAGCTTGTCACCAACCAACCTTCCCATGTGACTTAGATAAGACTTCTTGTCCACTCTTGACTCTTTCTCATGACAAATAAGCTGCACAGGTGACTCCCTTGTTTACCTGTGACAAGGCCAGATACACACCCTCCAATTTCACATGCTTTGTCATATGAATAATTAGATGAATTTTTTGTCCTCCTGTAACTAGCTAGACACAGAGATAAACATTTTCTTTTAAGCTGATTGACTGAGACTTCTCCTGATTGCAAAATCAATCTTGACTGTAAACCACCCCACTTATAACTGTCTACACCTACCTATAAAGGTATAAGACAAAGCCACCCTGCTGGGACACTCTGATCCTCAGATCTGGGGTGCTCCCCATTGCTATAGCCAGAATAAACTCAATATCTGTACTTGTTCAGTTCTTGTCTTTAATGAGCCATATCAGGCCTCATAGATTGAATTCCATCTCTCCTGGCCCAAGTGTGTCTGTGCGTTTGTGCATACATGAACACTCATGTGTATATGTCAACATCCTAAAAGAAAGTGTGTACATCAATATCCTAAAAGAGACATTGGAACTCACATTGAATATGAGTAGCAAACTTCAAATTTTATAATAGAAAACTCCCATGCTCAGTGTATATTGGTGCTACCATCATAGATTCAGAAGCATGCCAAATGCTGCTTAGAGAAATCTCACCAGTGACTATTGCCATTTAAGATTCATGCTGAGGACCAGGTTCATTTAGATTTTCTTTCGTTCTAGGAAGCTGTATATAATAAATGTGTTTCTGTGTTGCTCCCTTCACCTGTTATAGTTAGAACCTATATATAACCAGAGCACCACGAGGCCAAATCTTTAGCAGGTGCAAATTCGAAGAAGCAGTGATCTGACAAAGTGTAATTGGTTGCAAGCAAATTGTAAATGGAGGTTCTCAAAGGACATCAAGAAGCTTCTTAAAACCTATTCTTTTTTTCCCCCATCCATCTCTTAATCACCCCAAAACTTTTCAATTGACATTTTTCTCCCTCCACTTCCACATACTGAATGACACCATGTAGAACAGTAGTGTTTGCCCTCTCTCATCCTCTGAAGACATTTCTGTCCTTGCTCACTTAGTTTCTAGGCTTTTAAAATGTAGAATTAAGGTGAGTAGGAAATGAAAAAAACAGAATAGGACTGAGGTTTACTCATGGAAGAAAAAAAGAATAGTGATTAAAGGGAAATGAGTGTGCATGTGTGTGTACACAATAGAAAATCACAACTTCTATGTAACTCAGTTTACTTAACA
Organism: Symphalangus syndactylus; assembly: GCF_028878055.3. Lineage (NCBI taxonomy): Eukaryota > Metazoa > Chordata > Mammalia > Primates > Hylobatidae > Symphalangus > Symphalangus syndactylus. Next base: position 69,213,738 of record NC_072425.2, on the reverse strand, counting down.
CAGAATTTTGCATACAGTAAATTCTTAGGAACTATTTGAAACACATTAGTGACTTACAACTTTTTTTTTTTTTTAAAGCAGTGGAACCATGCTTTTTAAAAAAGAAATATTAAGTAGAACTTTAATAAACAAAATAAAACTGAGGTTTGGACAAGGAGCCTGAATATCTGTGCACTCTGCTTCTCCTCCTGGAGAAGACAGTTTGAAAAATAGTTAGAAATTCCAGCTCAATAAAAGTATATGCTATTAATTTTTAAAATTAAGAAACAAATCATCATTGATTTTTTCTTATTATAAAGGCAACATGTTTATTTACAGAAAATTAAAAATATAAGTAATTACTGAATATCTCATAATTTCAGCACCCCAAGATAAACTTTATTAATAATACTGTTAATATTTTCCTGTCCAGTCACCGATTTTTAAATCTGTATCAGTGTTTCAATATATCTTTATATTGATGATGCCATGGTTTTTTTGTTTCTGGTTCATAGAAAGAATCATATAATGTCATTAAAGGCTCAAAAGTGATCTTACATACTGTCAAAAACACATTAAACTGTGGTCTCCAGGTTATTTTAAAATTGACTTTCCTTTGAGATTTTTTTCTTAGAGTTTGCCGTTATCTGCCACATCAAAGGTAATGATCTTTGTCCTCATTTCTTACACCTGAGTAAATTTTCTGGCTCCACTGGATTTGGTTCATAAATACCCAAGCAAATGAACAGTCCAAATGGTCTAATTAAACTGTGCTGCATTCCGCTTCCCCTGTCAGAAAGGGCAGAACCAGGCCTCAAGACCAGGAGCGCAGTAGCAGCTGGAAAAAAAAATGGCACTATGGGACCTTGAGAGGTCTCCACAGTTTTACAAGGTGCTGTCACTCTGAATGAATTAGAGGATTATTTATTTATTTATCTTAACCTACGGATTCTGTTTAGTCAGTTTGTTAAGGAAGCCTAGGACACTAATAAAACGGGGCTGAAACAGGGGTTTGAGATTAACTGTGAAATTGATTTATCCTTGCTATGCATGACTCTCATTTGCCCAGATAACTGAGAATTACACTTTTTTCCCAAGGAAAGAACAGTTCTGGTTTGGAGGAGATAAGGGCGTACATGAAAGAAGGGACACGGGATTTCTAAGCAACACTCTGCCCCCACTTCTACTTCAAGCAGTTAGGGCAAAAAGAGTCCACTGTCTTTCATACCAAAGCCAAGTTTCAATTGCTCAGTTGACTTTAAAAAGTGCAAAGCATGTTCTGCTTTATGTTTTAAACTCTTGACCCGTGATCATTATCAGGTAAAAACCATATCAATTACCACAACTGTAATTGCATTGCTTTTAATATTATCTAGAAAATCATGCACATTAATAGTGGAGCTTTCTATCTCTGTTGAAGAACAATTACTCCTAAAAATTTATTATACTATGAAAGTGGATGATTTTTATTTCATTTTTTTGTGCAAAAGAAATCCCAGCATGGAAGTACCTTTTAAAAGTTATTTTTGGGAGAAATACATTAAGTTTTTTCAACAAGATCTTTTAGTGCAGGAGTAACTTCACATTATAGAAATGCAGATGTTTTTTCTTTCAGGATTAATGTGCCTATTTCTTGACTGATGATCAGCCTTTTTATCTGGCTGGGGTGTGATAAGCCCAGTTTGACTACTTATATGTTTTGCTAACAAAGCTTTATAGTTCCTGTGCTATTTCATTTTGCCTGTAGGCTATAACAGCTTAAAATAATTATTTTAATATCTGGAATTGATAACAGCAGTCTAAAAAATATAGCATTGTTTGCATTATATCTTCACTTAGAAGGTAATGGCTGTAATAAGATTGAACTCATCTATGAATTAATCACATTGCCTGCTTTATCCTTCCAGTGAATTCTATTTTTTGAACAATGTACAGAGAAACACTGTAAATTTGTAGGTTGTACTTGCTTTTATCTCTTTGGTGGTAATATATTTGTTGAACAGACAGCAACTATCTTTATGGAGGACCACCATGCTAAGGTAATATTTTTAGGATTTTGGTTACAAAGTGGATTTCTGATTGTTTTATAGTTTCCAAGGTCAACTGCTGATGTATGTTTCTTTTCCCATATAAAAATGGGTGCACCAAAATTTCACAAATCACCACCAAAGAACTCACTCATGTAACCAAATACCACCTGTACCCCAATATCTTATGGAAAAAAACTCTTGATAAAAGGATTACTTTTTAAAGAAGCAAATATACTTTCTTTCTTTCCAGTTCTTTTTTTCTATAGATTTTTTTTTTCTTTTCAGCAACCTTTCCCCTCAACATTATTTCTTTTCTCTGAAAACAATCGCCAAGTGGTTATATTTTGGGGTCTTTTCTCAGTGATATTTTGTTCCATTAGAAATAATAATCACTAACATCACTACAAATCATCACACTTGATCTGATTTTGTGTTTGAGTATAACCTATCATCAACTAAGTTGAAAACAAATACCTTTATTTATCTATTTATTTATTTATATTTTTTTGAGACAGGGTCTTGCTCTGTTACCCAGGCTGGAGTACAGTGGTGTGATCTTGGCTCACTGCAGCCTTTTCTACTGGGCTCAATCTGTCCTCCCACTCGGTCCCCGAGTAGCTGGGACCACAGGTATGTGCCACCAGGCCTGGCTATTTTTTAAGTTTTTTGTAGAGACAGGGTCTCACCACGTTGCCCAGGCTGGTGTCAAACCCCTGGGCTCAAGAGATTTTCTCCCTTTGGCCTCTCAAAGTGCTGGGATTACAGATATAAGCCAGCACACCTGGCCTGAAAATAAATATCTTAATGGTCAAGATAAAAATAAATTGGAGTGAAATCTACCGAACATAAAATTAACTAATTTAAAGTGAGCAATTCATTGGCATTTAATCCATTCACAATGTTGTACAATCACCACTTCTACTTAGTTCTAAAATATTTTGGTCACCCCAGAGGAAAACTCCTACCTATTAAGCAGTTACTTTTCATTTTTTCCTCCCCACTGCCTGTGGCAACCATCAAGCTGCATTGCCTCTATAGATTTACTTATTCTGGATGTTTCATATAAATGGAATCATACAATATTTGTCCTTTTGTGTTTGGCTTCTTTTGCTTACATGATATTTTTGAGGTTCATTCATGTTGTAGCCTGTATCAGTACCTTATTCCCTTTAATGGTTGAATAATATTCCATTGTCTGTATATACCACAACTTGTCTATCAATTCATCCATTGATACATATATGGATTGTTTCCACCTTTTGGCTATTGTGAATAATGCTACTATAAACATGCCTGTACATGCACTTGTTTGAGTAGCTCTTTTCAATTCTTCTGGGTATATACGTATATGTGGAATTGCTGGGTTGTATAGTAATTCTATGTTTAACTTTTTGAGAAACAGAATTTTTTATTTCAAATTTTGGGCAAATATTCATATCAGTAGTCCTAGTCAGACACTCAGCTGTGCTTGATTTACCTCATGGCTCACTAGGTAAACTTACGTGAAAAGCAAGCTTATAAAGAAAAAACAAGATTGTTCCAAAGTGAGAACAGAACTATATCTTCCTAATTTATTTTTTTAAATAAGGGGTATTCAACTACAGATTGTGAAATGAATGAGATGTGTACTAGAATGTGAACAATAGTACTTTCTTAGGCCTGGGCAAGCAGGACCCTTTCCTGAACCCTAGGCTTTGGAGTACTTTCATCAAAAATTCTAAGGCCCTCTTGGGTGCTGGGCACCTGTAATCCCAGCACTTTGGGAGCCTGAGGCAGGTGAATCATTTGAGGTCAGGAGTTCGAGACCAGCCTGGCCAACATGGTGAAACCCTGTCTCTACTAAAAACACAAAAAATTAGCCGAACATGGTGGTGCATGCCTGTCGTCCCAGCTACTTGGAAGGCTGAGGCAGGAGAATTGCTTGAACCCGGGAGGCAGAGGTTGCAGTGAGTCAAGATTGCATCACTGCAGTCCAGCCTGGGTGACAGAGTGAGACTCAATGTCAAAAAAAAAAAAAAAAGAGATGGCCCCAGTGACTTCCAGAACGGTGCCTGCGGGTTATCCTGGGGTCCTGTAGCTGGGCTGGTTCCAAGAAGGAGGCTTGCTCCACTGCGATATGTTTTGTGGGATCACATGGTATCAGACCACCAGAATAATGCTGACACACTAACCTTGGGTGAATTTCATCACATCAGACCCAGATTGAGTTCTGAGGTCTGGGCTTCGATAGTTCACCTTGGGCTTGAGCCACATGTGTGGGCTCGTGTGCCTTCTCTTGCCTCCATCATGTGTCTTGACCATGGTGCCACTTCTAGTCTACAGCACGATGTGGCGGGGGTCAAGGCGGGGAGAGGTGTCATTTACCCTCAGAACCTCCCTCCATTAGCACCTAGAATGGTCACTTCACTCTCTTTCAGTTTGCACACCAATTGTTAGTTTTCCAGGTGTGATGTGCATATGTCTTCCATGGACTTTGGAGACCTTTGTTCTGTGACACCAGTGGGCCCTTCCGATCCATGTCCTCTCTTGCCTCCAATCACGGTGTTGATATAGTACTCTCTGAGGTTGGTCATAAGCTGTCCTCGACAAAGGATTAACATTCCCTTTGTGAATGGGACTGCTCCTTTTACAGCACCCCCAGACCGCAAACTATCCTCCTTATAGGTGGCAATGTGTGGAACACAGGTGTGTGGTTACCATGAAGAGTTCACATTCTAAGAATGCAGTGATTTAGAGGGAAGACATAGTTGGAAGATGTGTTGTTCTATGTTTATTTTATTGAATTTTGAGGGATAAATTTAACATGGTTAGAAAACAAATATTTGTCCATATTTTTCTATATTACTGTGTGTAAATTTTACATTTATGGCCTTCACCAATGAAGTGCAATAACAACCTTTAAGATAATCCTTTAGAAGCCAGCTTCATAGGCAGTGTGATGGATGATGCTGCATCATGAGCAATGATATAACCAGGTCTAAATAAATGGCATTAGGGGACGGCAAAGGCAAACACATCTATGTTATTTCAATACAAAGAGATTCTGAGTAGCTAGGGCATTGAGAAAACGTATATGGCTATTTTTTTCATGGTGAGAAATATGGCATTGATGGGCCTGAACAGAAGGACCTGGTGCCTAGGCACTCTGAAAAGCCTTCATATGCACTGATTGGACAGTAAGTCAATCTAAATACCTTTCTTTACCCATTATTCTTGATTGGTAATTATTGTAACTCGCTTGGACCCATGAATTTTGCAATGCATTTTAAAATGAAACATTGTCCAGGGCCCTGCATTCTAGGGATATCTCTGGTGGGTCATGCTGTGAGTTTATATAACTGATGAATGCTTCCTATGACTGAACACTATAGTTGAGCACATGCCGGAGAGGGTAGCCCTCTCTAAACAGAGATTGATCTTTATATCAGGTTGTAGAAAGAATACTGTGCACATAACAAGGAATATCAATAGCGTCCAGGTCATGAAGAATCCTCTGTCACGTTTGTAACTTGGACATTATTTCATATTGAAAGTTAGTTTAGAAAGACTGTTATTGAGTAGAGAATCACTGTGAAAGAGCCAAGACTAGACAAAATGATATTATTAATGAAGCCATTGCAACAGTTCTAGAAGATATCATGAGGGTAGTGATATAAAGAATAGACATAATAGATGATCTCTACAATGCTATTTACAATAATTTAAAGTGAAAGATATTCAAATTGTTCATTAATATAGAACTGAAAATTATGGCACATTGATTTGATGAGATATAATTCAATTACTATAAATGATGTGGATCTATATTTGATCTGGAAAGTTATTCACATTATTATTATTATTATTATTATTTTTGTTTTTCTTTTTTTTTTGAGACGGAGTCTCACTCTGTTGCCCAGGCTGGAGTGCAGTGGCGCGATCTAGGCTCACTGCAAGCTCTGCCTCCCGGGTTCACGCCATTCTCCTGTCTCAGCCTCCTGAGTAGCTGGAACTACAGGTGCCCGCCACCACGCCTGGCTAATTTTTTTTTTTTTTTGTATTTTTAGTTGAGACGGGGTTTCACCGTGTTAGCCAGGATGGTCTCAATCTCCTGACCTCATGATCCGCCCGCCACAGCCTCCCAAAGTGCTGGGATTACAGGTGTCAGCCACTGCGCCCGGCCTTCACATTATTTTTTAACTGAAAAAAGATGATAAAACAGTTTGCAAAGTATGAACTAATTTTGGGGGGACTAACTCTGCCTCACATCTGTTTTTGTATATTTACACAAGAAACATTTCTGAAGGTATATATCCCAAAATACCAACAGTGCTTCTTCCGAGTGGTTGAATTAAAGGTGTTCTTAAAATATTACTCCACCCATATCCACCCCCCACAACCTATCACATCAATATAAAACAAACTGCTACATATATCTCATTAGCTTAGGATATAAAGAGCCTACAACATAATTACCATTCAAATGAATATGGCACCGTGTCTCAATCAATTGCAATGTATGAAAAGTTCATTTTTCTCCAGAAAGTTTCTTCTCTGATGTTTCCTGGAACCCCAAGTTTACCTACTAAGTCCAAAGTGACCAGTTAAAGTGTTTGTTCAGGCTGCTGAAAAATCCAAGTTTCTTTGCTGCTACTTCTGGTTCTGCTGGGGCACAGTGTTACTGCCAAGATCAGGTAATCGAGGTTACTGTGCAAGACCACGTCCTTGGCAGGGGCTGTCATAGTGTTTGAGGCCTTATCTGCCACAACTCTGCCCCTGCAGTCATTCCTCATAATGCTAGATCAAGAGCTGTTCTAGCATCAACTTTTTGTGTCCAGGATCATCCTTTTTCTTCCAATTTGCTTCAAACACAAACATAGTGACCTTACTTAACTGCCTCAAATTACAGCCCAGTGTAGACTTTCTATTCCAGTCTGAACAATCACAATAGTCCACACACAGTTTTCACAATGTTGGTCATCCCGACTTAAATAATCCTATGTGATTGTGCATGTGTCTGAGTTGGGGGAGGGAAGCATAGAGAACCTTGTGTATAATAATAATCCTTCCTCTGGGAATTCCATTTTTGTTCTCTCCTCAAGGGTACAGTTCAGTTATACCAACCTTCAGTTTACATGACTACACTCAATAGTGAACATCTCAGGCAGTAGTGTTTGCATTTGGATATGAGGTGGCCTCCCATTTTTCTCTGAAAGCAATGATTGGATAATTGCTTTACATTGACGTGATTAAATGATATGTCCTGGTAGCTTTGCAATTATGGTAGTTCCAAAGGCCCTCAAAAATGTTCAGAAGCTCCCCAGATACTGGTTTTCTTTTTAGAATAATAAAAACATTAACAAAGTACTTTGTTGATCATCAGGCTGGCTGATGTTTACTGTAGTAGTAAAGAAGCAATTTCATGACTTCCCTCATTTAAGAGGAATCATTGATTTTCTTTCAAGTAAAAGGATATCAGTAGTACTCACGATTAAAGGAAAATTTGTTTAAGTTTTTCAAGTACTGTGAGTTTGGATTTTATTCATATTATTATATTTCTTCTTTTTTTTTTTGAGACAGAGTCTAGTTCTGTTGCCCAGGCTGGAGAGCAGTGGCATGATCTCAGCTCACTGCAACTGAGAGGTGACAGCGTGCTGGCAGTCCTCACAGCCCTCGCTCGCTCTTGGCGCCTGCTCTGCCTGGGCTCCCACTTCGGCGGCACTTGAGGAGCCCTTCAGCCCACCGCTGCACTGTGGGAGCCCCTTTCTGGGCTGGCCAAGGCCAGAGCCGGCTCCCTCAGCTTGCAGCGAGGTGTGGAGGGAGAGGCCCGAGCGGGAACCAGGGCTGCGCACAGTGCTTGCGGGCCAGCTGGAGTTCTGGGTGGGCGTGGGCTTGGCACGCCCCACACTCAGAGCAGCCGGCCGGCCCTGCTGGCCCCGGGCAATGAGGAGCTTAGCACCCAGGCCAGCGGCTGCGGAGGGTGTACTGGGTCCCCCAGCAGTGCCAGCCCACTGGCGCTGCGCTCGATTTGTCACCGGGCCTTAGCTGCCTTCCCATGGGGCAGGGCTCAGGACCTGCAGCCCGCCATGCCTGAGCCTCCCACCCCCTCCATGGGCTCCTGTGTGGCCCGAGCCTCCCTGACGAGCGTCACCCCCTGCTCCACGGCGCCCAGTCCCATCGACCACGCAAGGGCTGAGGAGTGTGGGCCCACGGCACCAGGTCTGGCAGGCAGCTCCACCTGCAGCCCCGGTGCGGGATCCACTGGGTGAAGCCAGCTGGGCTCCTGAGTCTGGTGGGGAGGTGGAGAACCTTTATGTCTAGCTCAGGGATTGTAAATACACCAATTGCACTCTGTATCTAGCTTAAGGTTTGTAAACACACCAATCAGCACTCTGTGTCTAGCTCAGGGTTTGTGAATGCCCCAATGGATACTCTGTATCTAGCTACTCTGGTGGGGCTTTGGAGAACCTTTGTGTTGACACTCTGTATCTAGTTAATCTAGTGGGGAGGTGGAGAACTTTTGTGTCTAGCTCAGGGATTGTAAACGCACCAATCAGCGCCCTGTCAAAATAGACCACTCGGCTCTACCAATCAGCAGGATGTGGGTGGGGCCAGATAAGAGAATAAAAGCAGGCTGCCCAAGCCAGCAGTGGCAACCCGCTCAGGTCCGCTTCCACACTGTGGAAGCTTTGTTCTTTTGCTCTTTGCAATAAATCTTGCTACTGCCCACTCTTTGGGTCCACACTGCTTTTATGAGCTGTAACACTCACCGCAAAAGTCTGCAGCTTCACTCCTGAAGCCAGCAAGACCATGAGCCCACCAGGAGGAACGAACAACTCCAGATGCAGCACCTTAAGAGCTGTAACACTCATCACGAGGGTCTGCGGCTTCATTCTTGAAGTCAGTGAGACCAAGAACCCACCAATTCCAGATACACAACCTCTGCCTCCTGGGTTCAAGAGATTCTCCTGCCTCGGCCTCCTGAGTAGCTGGGATTATAGGCACATGCCACCACACCTGGCTAATTTTTGTAATTTTAGCAGAGACATGGTTTCACCTTTTGGTCAGGCTGGTCTCCAACTCCTGACCTCATGATCCGCCCACCTTAGTCTCCCAAAGTGCTGGGATTACAGGCGTGAGCCACCTCACCTGGCCATATTATTATATTTCTTATTAAGGACCTATGCTGAAGTCCTGGAATTAGCTGTCTTTAAACACTTAATTTATATTTTTATGAAAAGAATGCATACATAATGCTAAAAATAATATAAAATCCCCAAATACCTCTATTTTATTTTAGACCTTTATTTTATTTCCATTCCCACTGGTTCCCCTGACCATTGCTGGTCTACTTTCCAGACATCCACGAATAATTGTTTAAACTATGTTTTCTGTATTTATCCCCATATTTTCAAATAATATATGTATATATCTATATTTTTAGTCTTCAGTTTTAGACATCTTTGACTTCCTGTAGCAGATGAGAGTTTTATCTCTTTTTCAACTTTTTAAAATCCACTGATTATTTCATGTAGTTTGGTTAAATCTAGATTCAAGTAAGCCAAGTGACTATGGTTTCTTTCTACTACAACTCTTTTTTTTTTCTGGAGATTAGAATTCTCTCTCTTCTTTCTTCTCACACACTCTTCTTCCATTCGCTTATATATTTTTGAACCCATTGATAATTTCCCTCACCTCCATTACCATTGTAAAATGCCTCTTAATTCAATTTCACACAAACTTATCAGATAAAATTTGTTTCATCTTATCGTGTAGACATTTTTTCTCACCTTCCTTGTCCTGTTCTGGACTGGTTACTTGCTTGGTCTAATTCACAACTATTATCTTTGCGTTTCATTTCACCATCTTTCTGAAAATTCTCTTTGCTTTTCTTTCCTCATTCACTTTTCTTTTTATTGGTGATTCTCTTGTTTTACTGGAGTACATCCTTCTGTAGTTTCCTTCCATAAGGTCCCAGGGGAGGAATCGTTTTGAAACTTTGTGCACCTGATGCCTTTTTTCTTCTGCCTTCATATTCAGTTGACAGCTTGCTTAGGCACAAAATTTTTAGTAAAACCGATTTTCTCTTCAAAATTGCTCTATGGTTTTCTAGCTTCCAAAGCTGCTGCTGAGATATAGAATGTGATGCGGATTGCTGAAACTTTGTGAACATTTTTCCCTCCCTGTGGAAATTTAGGATTTTCCCTTATTCCTGGTATTCTGAAATTTCAGAATGTATACCTTACCCTGATCTTTTCCATTTATTGGTCTGGGCATTTGGTGGACCATTTTAATGAAACTACACTGGGAAATTTTCTTTTTTTTTTCCTCTTCAACTGGGACTATATGGATATGATGAATCTCCTGCATTGATGTTCTAATTTTCTTAGTTTTGTTCTATTTTCCTTCTTGTTGTTTTTACTTTCTAGAGGAGTTCCTTGATTTTACTACCATTTCACTGAAATTTTTATTTTGAAATTTTATTGGTTATTGTATTTTTAATTACTAAATGTCCTTTCCTTCTCTAATCCTTTATGACATAGCATCTTATTCTTTTTCATGAATCCAATATCTTTTATTTTCCCTCTGATGATAATATAATTATTTTTAAAGGTTTTTCTCATTGTCTGCATTATTTGTTTTTCCAAATTCCCTATTTGTTTTTCTCTCTGCCATTCATGTTGGAGACATTGTTCATTTGCCTCTAATGATCTATGGCTGTCCATTCATGTTTAATAGTGATAGCTAAAAGCTTATTGAAAACCACTGTGCATTGATATTGCTAACTGATGGGCCTCTGTATTAGTCCATTCTTGCACTGCTATAAAGAAATACCTGAGACTGGGTAATTTATAAAGGTAAGAGGTTTAATTGGCTCATGGTTTCTTGGGCTGTACAGGAAGCATGGCAGTATCTACCTCTGGGAAGACCTCAGGAAACTTACAATCATGGCAGAAGACAAAGTGGGAACAGGTGTCTTCTATGGCAGGAGAAGGACCAAGAGAGTGTTGGGAGGTGCTGTAGACTTGTAAACAACCAGATCTCATGAGAACTCACTATTGCCATGACAGCACCAGGGAGGGATGTTGTTAAACCATGAGAAACTGCCCCCATAATCCAATCACCTCCCAATAGGCCCCACCTGCAGCATTGGGGGTTATATTTCAACATGAGATTTAGGTGAGGACACATCCAAACCATATCAATCTGCCCTCGGCCCCTCCCAAATCTCATGTTCTTCTCACATTGCAAAATACAACTATGCCTTCCCAACAGTCTCCCAAAGTCTCAACTCATTCTAGAATTAACTCGAAAGTCTAAAATCTCATCTGACACAAGGCAAGTCCCTTCCACATATGAGCCTGTAAAATGAAAAACAAGTTAGTTACTTCCAAGTACAATGGGGGTATAGGCATTGGGTAAATACTCCCATTCCAAAAGGGAGAAATAAGCCAAGAGAAAGGGGCTACAGGCCCCATGCAAGTCCAAAACCCAGAAGGGCAGTCATTAAACTTTAAAGCTCCAAAATAATCTCCTTTGACCCCATATCTCACATCCAGAGCACACTGATGCAAGAGGTGAGCTCCCAAAGCCTTGGGAAGCTCCACCCCTGTGGTTTTTCAGTGTTCAGCCCCTGACGCTGCTCTCATGGGCTGGCGTTGAGTGCCTGTAGCTTTTCCCGGTACATGGTGCAAGCTGTTGGTGAATCTACCATTCTGGGGACTACAGGATCGTGACCCTCTTCTCATAGCTCCACTAGACAGTTCTCCAGTGGGGACATGGTATGGGGGATCCAACTCCATATTTCCCCTCTGCACTGCCTTAGTAGAGGTTCTCTCTGAGGGCTGTGCCTCTGCAGCAGGCTTCTGCCTAGACATCTTGGCTTTTCCATACATCCTCTGAAATCTAGGTGGAGATTCCCAAGCCTCAACTCTTTTTTAATTTTTTTTTAAATTTCCATAGGTTATTGGAAAACAGGTGGTGTTTGGTTACATGAGTATATTCTTTAGTGGTGATTTGTGAGATTTTGGTGCACTCATCACCAGAGCAGTATACACTGCACCCAATTTGTAATCTTTTATCCCTCACCCCTTCCCATCCTTTTCCCCTGAGTCCCCAAAGTCCATTGTATCATTCTTATGCCTTTGCATCCTCATAGCTTAGCTCCCACTTATGAATGAGAACATATGATGTTTGGGTTTCCATTCTTGAGTTACTTAGCTTAGAATAATAGTCTTCAATCTCATCCAGGTTGCTGCGAATGCCATTAATTCATTCTGTTTTATGGCTGAGTAGTATTCCATTGTATCTATACACCAGTTTTTCTATCCACTCATTGATTGATGGGCATTTGGGCTGGTTCCATGATTTTGCAATTGTGAATTGTGTTGCTATATACATGCATGTGCAAGTATCCATTTTGTATAATGACTTCTTTTCCTCTGTGTAGATACCTAGTAGTGAGATGGCTGGATCGAATGGTAGTTCTACTTTTAGTTCTTTAAGGAAACTTCACACTGTTTTCCTTAGTGGTTGTACTAGTTTACATTCCCATCAGCAGTGTAGAGGTGTTCCCTGTTCACCACATCCATGCCAACATCTATTATTTCTTGATTTTTTGATTATGGCCATTCTTGCAGGAGTAAGGTGGTATCACATTGTGGTTTTGACTTGCATTTCTCTGATCATTAGTAATGTTCAACATTTTTCATATGTTTGTTGGCCATTTGTATATCTTCTTTTGAGTATTGTCTATTCATTTCCTTAGCCCACTTTTTGATGGGATTGTTTTTTTTTCTTGCTAATTTAAGTTCATTGTAGATCCTGGATATTAGTCCTTTGTCAGATGGATAGATTGTGAAGATTTTCTCCCACTCTGTGGGTTGTCTGTTTGCTTTGCTGACTGTTCATGTTGCCATGCAAAAGCTCTTTAGTTTGATTCAGTACTAGCTATTTATCTTTTTTATTGCATTGCTTTTGGGTTCTTGGTCATAAAATCCTTGCCTAAGCCATGTCTAGAAAAGTTTTTCCGATGTTATCTTCTAAAATTTTTATAGTTTCAGGTTTTACATTTAAGTCCTTGATCCATCTTGAGTTGATTTTTGCATAAGGTGAGAGTTGAGGATCCAGTTTCATTCTCCTACATGTGGCTAGCCAATTATCCCAGCATCATTTGTTGAATAGGCTGTCCATTCCCTACCTTGTTTTTTTTTTTTTTTTTTTTGCTTTATCAAAGATAAGTGTGCTTTGTCAAAGATAAGTTGGCTGTAAGTATTTGAGTTTATTTCTGGGTTCTCTATTCTGTTCCATTTGTCCATCTACCTATTTTTATGCCAGTACCATGCTGTTTTGGTGACTATGGCCTTATAGCATAGTTTGAAATCAGGTAGTGTGATGCCTCCAGATTTGTTCTTTCTGCTTAGTCTTGGTTTGGCTATGTGGGCTCTTTTTGGTTCCATATGAATTTTAGGATTTTTTTTCTAGTTCTGTGAAGAATGATGGTGGGTATTTCGATGAGAATTGCATTGAATGTGTAGATTGCTTTTGGCAGTATGATCATTTTCACAATATTGATTCTACCTATCCATGAGCATGGGATGTGTTTCCATTTGTTTGTGTCATCTATGATTTCTTTCAACAGTATTTTGCAGTTTTCCTTGTAGAGGTCTTTCACCTCCTTGGTTAGGTATATTCCTAAGTATTTTATTTTATTTTTGCAGCTATTGTAAAAGGGGTTGAGTTCTTGATTTGATTCTCCGCTTGGTCACTTTTGGTGTATAGGAGAGCTACTGATTTGTACACATTAGTTTTGTACCTGGAAACTTTGCTGAATTCTTTTATAAGTTCTGGGGGCTTTTTGGAGGAGTTTTTACAGTTTTCTAGGTATACAATCATATCATCAGCAAACAGCAACAATTTGACTTCCTCTTTGCTGATTTGGATGCCTTTTATTTCTTTCTCTTGTCTGATTGCTCTGCCAAGCCTCAACTCTTGCACTCTGTGCACATGCAGGCTTAACACCACATGGAAACTGCCAAGGCTTACAGTTTGCACCCTCTGAAGCAGTACGTGGTTCAAGCTGTACGTGGGCCCCTTTGAGCCATGGCTGGAGCTAGAGTGGCCAAGACACAGGGAGCAATGTCCTGAGGCTGTGTAGGGTGGCAGGGCCCTGGGCCTGACCCATGAAACCGTTCTTCTCTCCTAGGCCTGTGAGGGAAGGGGCTGCTGGAAATCTCTCTGAAATGCCTTCAGGGCCTTCTCCTCATTGTCTTGGATATTAGCACTTGGCTCCCTATGCAAATTTCTGCAACCTGCTTGAATTCCTACCCTGAAAATGGACTTTTCTTTTCAATCACATGGCCAGCCTGCAAATTTTCCAAACTTTTATGCTCTGTTTCTCTTTTAAATATAAGTTCCAGCTTCAGGTCATTTCTTTGCTCATACTTATGAGCATAGATTTTTAGAAGCAGCCAGGTCACATCTTGAATACTTTGCTGCTTAGAAATTGTTTCCACTAGATACCCTAAATCATCTCTCTCAAGTTCAAAGTTCCACAGCTCCTCAGGGCGGGGGCACAGTCCAACCAAGCTCTTTGCTAAAACATAGCAAGAGTGACCTTTACTCCAGTTCCTAGTAAGTTCCTCATTTTCATCTGAGACCTCCTCAGCCTGGACTTCATTGTCCATGTCACTATCAACATTTTGGTCACAACTATTTAACAAGTCTCTAGAAAGTTCCAAAATTTCCTTCATCCTCCTGTCTTCTTCTGGGCCCTCCACACACTTTCAACCTCTGGCTATTACCCAGTTGCAAAGCTGCTTCCACATTTTCAGGTATCTTTATAGCAATGCTCTACTCCTCAATAAAAGTTTTTTTGTATTAGTCCATTCTTGCACTGCTATAAAGATCTACATGAGAGTGGGTAATTTATAAAGAAAAGAGGTTTAATTGGGTCACAATTCTGCAGGCTGTACAGGAAGCATGGCAACATTTATTTCCTGGGAGGCCTTGGGAAACTTACAATCATGGAGGCAAAGTGGGAGCAAATATCTTACAAGGCAGGAGCAGGACCAGGAGAGAGAATGGGGAGGTGCTATAAACTTTTAAACAACAAGATCTCATGAGAACTCATTAGCACTATCACAATGACAGCACTGGGGGGATGGTGTTAAACCATGAGAAACTGCCCCTATGATCCAATTACCTCCCACCAGACCCACCTCCATTATTGGGGATTATATTTCAACATGATATTTGGGTGGGGACACAGATCCAAACCATATCAGCCTCGAAGGAAAACCAAATGATTATCCTGCTTTTTGATTGGAAATGCTTGTATATTAATTTCTTACTGTCTTTTATTCTGGGGTGGTTCAATTTTACCAGGAAAATGGCATCCAGTCTACTGCTTGAGGTGTAAAGACTGGACTGCTAGAGTTCTGAAACTGCTCAGGGAAAGAGGGTCTGAGGGTCTCTGTTCAGCACACAGACTTTAAAATTAGCTCCTGGTTTTAGTTCAGCATCTTATTTGTGCCTGGCATCCTCACTTCTATAGTCTCTTATTTATTTTCCCCCAGAATATGCTGCCCATCACCTTCAGGGATGGAGGCACTTTCACCTGTTACTGTGGGGGAATGATCTGGGGTCTAATTGTTTCTTACACCACTTCTAAATAATTTCACTTTTTTTTAGCCTGCTTCCTCACCTGTGCCTGCTGCCTCACTAGGTGTAATTCTCAAGAATTGTTTGTTTTAAGTTGGCTTGTTTCTTGGCTAGACGGGTGTTCCCATTCCATCTTAATATGTTGTATTATGTTGTAATATGTTGTAATATGTTGTGGTTCTGGGTTTTATGTCTTCTGGATTTATAAAAATGGAAATTGTACTTCTGTTTCTTATTCACATTGTTGTTTTGGGGGTTAATTTTAGAGCATAAAATGGAAATGTTTACTATTCTTAATTGATCTGAAGTATTCACCTCTCAAGTCATTATTCCTTATAATAAGAGCATGAAGAGAAACTCTATTAATGTATTTGCAAGTGATTTATCTTTACTGGGCTTGTTAGCTGGTGCTTCTCTTTAATTATGAGATGTGTATTTTCAGTTGACAATGAGAGATATGAGATGCCAAAAACCAGTCTGGCTAAAGTAGCTATGGTTATATGAACAAAGAAAATTTATTCCTGAGACAGTTCTTAATATAGTGACATAACTTAAATGAACAATTCTACCAGTAACTAAAAATTAAAATGAATTAATCACTTAATGTCTATTAAGTGCTAAGCTCTAAGACTGCAGAAAATAATGACTGAATTGTACACTGTTAAAAGTAAAACAAATTCTTAACCAGTCAAAGCTATTTCTACCCTCTTCACAAAAGTAGGGGGAGTGTTCTGCTGTTCTCATCCAGCTCTCAGGGTAGTTCACTCTGTCTGTGCCATTTTCTCCTCTGCAAGTCTGCTAATTGCGACTACACCTCATTGGTCTTGATACAGGTTATCAAATTGAAGTGATAGGAATTACTGTTAACTAACTCAGAAATCCAGGAAATACTGCATTAAAAATTTTTTTTTCTGGAAATCAACTTGATTTCAGCTTGAAGCTCCCAACCTCACAGCATACTCTTGCTCAAACTTACCTCCCTGCAGGGTAAATGCACCTGAAAGCAATAACTTAAGCATAACCTTAGAATGACCCTGTAAGACAGACCCATCTGAATGTGTGTTCCAAACTAGGGAATCTGGGAGTGGCCCACCTGGAGATTATTCCTTGTCTATGAGGAATAGCTGAGCAACCAGCTGACCCATGGAATGTGGGCCAGACAGGGGACTGAGGCCCTGAATTTTGAGTTAAATGAAGGTTGCCAGGTGGAGGTTGTTAGGGTGTTAAGTAAATTTCTATATAAACTGCATGCCGTTTGCAAGTGGTTGGGGCTTTCCTGCCCAGCCCACCATCACTGGGCTGTGCAGTTATCATGTCCAGCCCACCCCCACTGGACTGTATGTAAGGTGGTTCCCTTGCCCAGCCTGCCACTATGAGACTGTGTGTAAGGTGGTTCTCCTGCCTGGCCTGCCACCACTGAACTCTCTCCCCTGTAGGTAAGTCCACAATAAAACCCCATGTTTTGCTTGTTGGCTCTGGGTCTCTTCAGCCTCTTGAGCCTGGTACCATACCCATTGGAGTTGATAGCATGACCCTGAACCCCTTGAAACCACTTGCAAACAGCACCCTCCCTCTAACAACCTCCACCGGCAACCCTCATTTAACCCAAAACTCAGGGCCTCATTCCCCTGTATGTCCTGTGTTCCATAGTTTGGCTGTTGGCTCAGCCCACATAGGCAAGGAATGAATCTCCGGGTTAGTCACTCCTGAATTCCCTATCTTGGAACACACATTCAGATGCATCTGCTGTAGACGGTCATTCAATGGGCATGCTTAAGCTACTGCTATTAGGTGTGGTTACCATACAGCCAGGGAGCAGTCTATATGTCATTTGCTCTCTAGATTTACAGACCTCTTTGTCCTCAACTTTATTTCTCAAATTCTTTCTCCCCCGACAGGGCCTTGGGTGTTTTGGGAAAAAAAAAAAAAAAAAAAAAAAGCTGGCAAAGGAATTGTATGCAGGCAGCTTCTGAGTTCTGGCCTGTTGTAAGGAACATAGCTGTGCTGCAGCCAAGCAGGCATAGGGCAGCAGGCATAGGCCAAGGTAAACAACCTGGATGACTCAGTGGGTTTGTGGCACAGGCACACAGTCCTGTGTCTTATATAGTCATAGCCATGTAGGCATAACATAGAGAAGCTCACTACCTGGCTCTCAGCCTCAATTGTTTGTGTAATGTATAAAAGTAACACTGACCCTGGGAGGGAGCTGCTGAGTAAAGCCATGTCTCATCTATCTGCTGTCTCTCAAGTGTTCTTCCAGTTCCCATGTCCACCCACTCCCCTCAGCCCTCAGCTGGGGCTGAAATCTAACCCTGAGCATAACACGTGCCTCACATCATCTCTAAAGGATGGATGCCTTGACTTCCACCTTCCTTTTTTTTCATGCTCAGCCAGGAGGAGGAGACTTCTACCTTCTTTTTTTTTTTTTTTTTTTTTTTTGAGATGGAGTCTCGCTCTGTCGCCCAGGCTGGAGTGCAGTGGCGCAATCTCGGCTCACTGCAAGCTCCGCCTCCCGGGTTCCCGCCATTCTCCTGCCTCAGCCTCTCCGAGTAGCTGGGACTACAGGCGCCCGCCACCATGCCCGGCTAATTTTTTGTATTTTTGGTAGAGACGGGGTTTCACCGTGGTCTCGATCTCCTGACCTCGTGATCCGCCCGCCTTGGCCTCCCAAAGTGCTGGGATTACAAGCATGAGCCACCATGCCCGGCAGACTTCTACCTTCTTAAATAGGAAGGAGGAAAATATATGAAAAACGTAATTAGTATCCCAAAAATATTATTCTCGCCAAATTGTGAGCAGTCAAATCTACTAGTGTATTTGGAAGACCATGCATTCAGAGAAGAAAAAAACTTAGAGATTACCAAATCCATGCTTCTCATTTTCTAGTGAAGAATCCCGGGGCTGAAAGGTCAATGCTCTGAAGAAGGGCACGTGGACTGTTTTTTTCTGTGCATTTGGTTACCGTTTCTGTTGGCTCTAAACAAATGCTAAGTCAATGTCATCGAGGTTTTTGGACCAAACTCCAAGGACAACTCGAAATTGCTTGAATTTGACCTTCTATCTTGTTAGATAATGTTTGGAACCAAGGCCTTCTTCTGTACGGTGCCGAAAACTGTGTACTTTCAGTGACTATCAATCAAAAACAGAATATTCATGTTTTCTGATTCTGGGGAAATAAGAAAGGCAAATGGGCATAGATCTGGTTTTGACGATATGCTTGCCTAACGCTGTGAGTCTGCAACTTATTTGCTATTGAAAACAGAGCACACTTCATTATTATTCATTGCATCAAGTGGATAAAAGACAGCATTGCACTCTTGGACCACCTGACCTTGAATGAGTTGAATTCTAGCTCTACCACTTTAGGAGTAGTGTTATGGCAAATTACTCTAAATATTTCAGGTCTTGAGTACCCTCATGTTTAAAATGAGTTTAATGCTACCATTGTCCACTCAGCTTCAAGCATTATTATGAAGATTAATGTGCAATAGTGTCACTAATTCAGCCAACAAATATTATTCCACAGCCATTGTGTTCCAGAGCATGTACAGTTAATACAGGGGTGAGCAGAACTGCCTCTACTCTTGCCCTTGTATATGCAGTAATCACACGAGTCTATAACTGTGTGATAAGTGCTCTGATAGAAAAGTATCATAAAAAAGCAGAATGATGGTAAAGTTCCATGAGGAAGTGACACGTAAACTGAGGTCTAAAGGGCGAGTAGGTCACCAGGCACGGAATGACGAAAAGAACATTCTAGGCAAAGGCAATAGCAGGTGCCAAGGCCCCAAGGAGGGCACCAAAGAGGCCTGTGAGGCTGGAGCATAGGGAAAATGGCAGAAGATGAAGGTGGAGCTGGAGGCACGGGCCAGATCATGCCAGCCTTGCACGTGAAAGTTCTTTGCAAGCTTGTTAAGAATTAGATGTTAAATAAGAGTCAGTGAGGCTCCAAGTGGGGCTTAAGAAATCATAGTGAGATATTTGTCAGGGTTTTGGGGTAGTTATTGTTAATGCTTAGTCTTTGATTGATGTACAGTATCAAATAGTCGTTGTGAATGTGGGATTTGGAACCAATGGCCGGTGTTTGAATTCGGGCTCTGACAATGCTTAGCTGTGTGAGCTCAGGCAGCTACTTAACATCTCTGTGCTTCTGTTTCCTCATCTATAAACTAGGGAAATAATGGCATCTACTCAGAGGGTTGCTTTGAATTAAATAAGTCAATATAGGTAAATTAAGGATACCCTGGGGCATATGAAGGACTCAGCACATGATTATTCTGTCTATGTTTGGGCTATAGTGTGGATGACAGTAGTCTGATTTTCAGATAAATGGTGCAAGTATTTTTTGTTTGACAATACATCTTCCACAGCATTCTTGTAGTAAACACAGAAGACTTGAGTCTGGGATCAGACTTCTTGGCTTTACATGGGATTAACCTCTAAATTTCAATGTCCTTACCTGTAACTTGGGAGAACTCTTCCTCTCTGTCACTATTTTCATCATTTCTATCCTCCACGTCATTTTCAAATAACCTATACTTAACATGTGGAAATGGGTCTCCTTTAGAATAAGGAGAGGATTCTGTCTTTGAAATCTGATGGCGCAGCAGCACTTCAACAGCTGAATGCATTTGCTCTCCCTGGTCTGAAAAGTATCCCTGGTTTGGAAGAACTGGAGCAAAAAAGAGGCAAAGCACCACCCCTATCCTTGTAACCTTGATAACAACTTTTATTTCTCACTGGAAAATCCTGTTCTATCTCCCTGTTGCTGCCTTTGTTTCACAGAATAGTTTCACTTTTGTCAACAAACCGTGTCCTTTCTGTTTTGTATTGTATTTGGATTCTTTCTAATGAAATAATTTCCCTTTCCTTTGTGAGAACACCTAACACTCATACAGAATTGAGAGTGGGGATTTTTTTCTTAATTGCCTTATTGCCTTCTCCTAAGTCCTGTGTTAATGGGTAGCATCTCCACACAGCCTGCATCCTTCGTGTGTGTTAGATTACTGCGCCTTGATGTTTGGGATATCAAATGGGACCCATCTGTGGGAGAATTATATCACAGAAGAGAATAATGAATTTCTATGCATTTTGAGAGAAGGGAGCCCAAGGGAAAAAAGGTAGAGAAATAATGTCTTACAAAATGCTCTCCCTTATGTTGCTTCATCCAATCTACATCCTTCTGAGGAGTAGCAGATATGATCCCTATTTTAGAAATGAAAGCCTGAGAGCCTTATTAGCAGAGCTTTGCTTACCCAAAGTCATGCAGCCAGCATATGGGAGAACTGAGGCTTGAATCCTGGTCTTCTGACAACTAAACTCACGCAACTGTAGGTTATCAAGGAGCCAGACACTTGGTTGCTAATTATTTTCTCCTTGCCTTTCATTTAGTGATGTTGCTTGTGTACTGCTATTAGAAATAAATAAGGAATGCGGTGGGGCATTTCAAGTCTAGAGGTCCCCGCTGCAGATGTTGCCATTCTCGGTGATTCACAGCTAGTGATGCAAGTCTATCTAGATCAACAGGGGATTTGTGCGATGTATTGGGGTACTGTGAAAGAACAAAAACTGAATCTATGAAACACAGCTATTTCTACACATGTGACAGCCAAACCATGTTAGGCCACGTTCTGACCGTAACTCTTGACCAAATTGATTAGTGACAGTCTACACAGAACCATGGTTGCATTACATCTTTAATCTGATTAGAGAGGTAGGGAAGACTTGGGATGCCCTTATATCCTTCTGCTTTAGAAACAATGCCTAGGATTGTTAATCCTTGAGGCAGGTGACCACCTCTTTTCAACAGCAGAGAGCTGTAGGAGGCAACACACGTGGTAGAGTGAGCTGGCTTAGTAAAGCCATTGTAACATTCATACAGGATGTGCATTAGAGCCATAATAAGTCTTTGATAACATTTCACAGGTGGGAAAACTGAAGCCTAGTTTGGTAAAATGACTTGTCCAAGGTTACGTGAAAATTAGTGTCAAAGCAGAGCCTGGAATCCAGGGCCTTTTCTCCTTTGCTGTTCTTTCATCTGTAGGGCACTTTAAAGCACTGGTTCTCAACTTTGACTTGCACGTTGGAAATACCTTGGGAGATTTACAGATGCTGATGCCTGGGTCCTATCCCTAAAGGTTGGGATTTAATTGGTGTGGAGTGTGGCCTGGGACATCAGGAGTTTAACAAAGCTCCTCAGGTGATTCTAATATACAGCAAAGCTTGAGAACCTTAGACCAGTAGTTCTCAAACCTTGCAGACATTAGAATCATCAGGGGAGCTTTTAAAAAGTATATATCTCAGGCCGGGCACGGTGGCTCACGCTTGTAATCCCAGCACTTTGGGAAGCCGAGGCGGGCGGATCACGAGGTCAGGAGATCGAGACCACGGTGAAACCCCGTCTCTACTAAAAATACAAAAAATTAGCCGGGCGTGGTGGCGGGTGCCTGTAGTCCCAGCTACTCAGAGGGGCTGAGGCAGGAGAATGGCGTGAACCCGGGAGGTGGAGCTTGCAGTGAGCCGAGATTGCGCCACTGCACTCCAGCCTGGGCGACAGAGCGAGACTCCGTCTCAAAAAAAAAAAAAAAAAAAGTATATATCTCTGAAGCCCCACCCCGACACAATCACATCAGAATCTCTGAAAAGAAAATTAACAAAGAATGGAGGAGAAAGTATCTTCTGATGCAACCTATTCTCTTTTATTCTCTTCTGGTCAGTGGGTCTTCACTTCCAAAGTTATACCTGCTCCACCACTCTAGAACTCTCATAGCTGTGTGTTGTGGCTCCCTCTGAAAAAAGAGCAAGACTACTTGATTTCAGCTGCAAGTGATCTTCTTAGATTTCATGTCAGTGATGTTATCACTTGTGTGCGGCTATTAGAAATGAACAAGGAGGAAGGACAGAGCATCTCAAGCACAGAAGACACTCGCAGATGCTAATGTGTCTATTTCCATTGGATCACCATTTGCTGTGGTTTTAATGGCCACTCCAAAATTCAGGTGTTGCCAATTGTGATGGTATTAAGAGATGGGGCCTTTCAGAGGTGGTAAGGCCGAGCAGATGCCTCCCTCAATGGAATTAAGGCCCTTAGAAAAGAGGCTTCATGCAGCAGCATTTGGCTAGTTTGCTGTCTTGTCCTTCCACCATGTCAGGATGCAGTGAGAAGGCCCATGTCAGGTGTTGGCACCTTGATTTTGGACTTCCCAGCCTCCAGAACTGTGATAAATAATTTTTTTTTTTATAAATTGTCCAGTTTCAGGTATTCTGTTATAGCAGCACAAACAAAGATGCTAGTCACCTTGATTCCATTAGAATAACCTGAGAAGCTTTTAAATAATGGATACCTGGGTCTTATCCCTCAACTATTTAATCAGCCAGATACGGCACTTGGGCTTTGGTATTTTTTAAAAGTTCCCAGATGCAGTAAGGAGTTATTAAAGCATTAAATCCTACTGGGTGCTAGGCACCATAGCTGCACACTCAGGGATTGAATGATCATGCCCTGGTCCATTCACCAAGCATGGAAAAAGCTGCCTTTGCTGTGCTTGAGCCTCTAGTCAGAGAACAGTTATTCAGTATTCCATTAGCATGTGGTGATATCATTTTGCTCATTTCTCCTGGGCTCTTTTAATTAAGTTTGGAAATATTGTGCTCTCTATATTTTCCCATAACCCCCCAACCCTGGGAAGCTAAAGTCAGGGACAATAGCAAGCAAATTTTGTGTGAAGGAGCCCATCAGTGTTGGCAGGAGCTGTAATGGTAACTGCAGGAGTTCAACATTCACCCACACTGGCCTCCTGGGCCTTTGACCATCAAAAGGTTTTTGAATATCAATAAAAACAATCATGTTGCATGTAAGTAAGGAACCAAAACCCTCTTAGTAGAGGGAATCTGAAACGAATAAAAGGTAGCAGGTCAGGAAGGATCTTGGGAAATAGGAAGCTCTAGGTCTTAGTCTTCACTCTTTGGTGGGAACCTGACCATCATCCTTCCAGCCTTCACAGCCAGCCTTCTCAAAATGGCTTTTCTACCTTTCACAAAGGTGGCTAAAAACAATCAGGTGTTTAAGTTGTTCTTGATCTTCTTGTACCTGGAAAGAAACGGAAATGTAATCTATGATGCTTAAGAATCTCATTGGGAAGGTATTGTGGAAACATACTGTAAGGTTCTAACTGAGGTTTGAGGGGAGTGGGTGGACGAGCAGCAGGCAGCTGAAAGAACACTCAAAGAATCACAGGGAGTTTTGACATGGCTTTATTCTCTCTCTGGGCGCAAGTGGGCTATGGGTTCAAGCAAGGTGTATGTACAGCATCAGCAGGGTAGTTATACCTCTTACAGACAATAGTGGCTCCAAGCCAAGCACAAGCACACATGAGTGGTTACTTAATACACCTCATGTGGCATGGTTGCATCATGTGTGGAGCTGTGTGCCTGCACTCTAAACCTGCTGAGTCATACTGTACCAAAAAGTCACCTCAGCCTATTTCTGACTAAAGCACAGCCATTTCCCTTACACTCTACTCCTTAGGATGAGGGCATCCTCTGGGGCAGGGACACCTACCCATAGGGCAGAGCCCTGAATCTATAACCCACAACACAAAGAATAACAGCTCACTACTAGGATCCCAGCTATGCTACTTATGACTATGAGGGCCCAGCATAGGCCAGATCCCAGAGATGCCCACCATCTCTACAGGGGGTTGTCAGTAAGACTTTTATCCACCTTAATCTCCTGCGAGACCCCTGCAGGGCTGCTATTATGTTCTGCCAACTGTCAGGGATAAAGGTACAACATTGTGTTCCTAAAAGGGCACAAATGCCTCCTTGGGCAGCAGTTAGTATGTCTAAAGCCATTCCGTTTTGCAACACTATCTTTCTGATCTGACTGTGACAGGTACCTCTCACACAGTGGTGTTGCCCCAGTGTTGCTGTATGTACTATGGTGCCTGGGCTGGGGGTACTACATGTTCCCCAACTAGCCAGCCCCACCCATCATAAATGCTACAGGCCAGCCAGGGGTCAGGTGCACCATGGGTCTTGTGGCATCCTTTGCCCAAAGCTTGCTGTGTTGTATTCCAGGCTTCGGCCATGGGACCCCAAGTCTCCAGCCATGTCCATTTCTCTGCCGACATGGAATGTATGTGCCATGGTAAGCCATCTGCAGCTGCTGCTAGAAAGGTGGTACAGATCCAACAGTTGGAAACATTGGTCACCTCAGCATAGGTGTGGGCCCAGTCCGCAATGCATTTGGAGCATGCTAACCTATGGTTGAAGTGACAGAGCAGGCAAAAGTACTAACAGAGGTAAATCATGTCCCTTGGGCAAAATACAGGCTAACCTTTCATCTCTGGGTGACAATGCAGCTGCCAAGGGATTTTGCCATGGGTGATGGTACCACACCTTCTCAGCTCCCCACGGTTCCTTTGGGTCCTGTATCCATGCCAAAGTCATGGGGGAGCTCATAATAGGCCACACAGACGGTATATATGTCCCCTGGAGGAGGGTTCCTTCCCTGGATATTCCCTATGAACAATCAACCATGGGGGCTATGTATTGAACACCTAAGGAATGACATGCAAGTCATACTGTGGGCCCTCCCCCCAGATAGCCAGGATGGCCAACCACCAACAGCGGGGGGCTTGGAAGGTCCATGGCCACAGCCAGGTTTTCTGTTCCCCTGCCTTCAGGGGTATTGGGGCAGGCAACAGCAGGTTACCATTCGTCTCCATACCTGGTCAGAGGAGGTCATCCTTCCTCCCATAGGTTTTGCCACATGGCTTGGCCCCACATGGGCTGGTGACCAACTGGCCACTTCTGTAACTTCTAGTGGTTAACCATAAGGTTAAGCCTCGATAGATCACCCAGCTATCAGTATAGATTACCATAGATGTCACCTCCTTGGTGATCACCATCAGCATTGCTCTAAATTCAGCCCATTGTCTACTTCACCTACATCCAGTTTCATACTGCATGGTATCAGTACTAGGCTGGATGGCAACAGTGGTCCAAATAGCAGTAGCACCTCGGTTAGACTCATCTGTGTACCATGCCCCAACAGGAATGAGGGGATGCCCTTCCTTAAATGGTGAAGGCTCAGGGTCTAGG
This sequence comes from Symphalangus syndactylus, assembly GCF_028878055.3. Lineage (NCBI taxonomy): Eukaryota > Metazoa > Chordata > Mammalia > Primates > Hylobatidae > Symphalangus > Symphalangus syndactylus. Next base: position 69,187,984 of record NC_072425.2, on the reverse strand, counting down.
GGTGCCTCAGGCCCCATGGCCTTATCTTGCATTAGGACTACAGGTCCCAAGACCTCTTGCAACTCTGCTAAGGGACTTGTACTCAGCATACTCCACTGCTCCAAGTAGGTGCCCCACTTTGCCAAAGTGCATGTCTGCAAATGTTCCAGTCTGTGGGGGTCGTTACCCATGAATGCACCCATCCTGCTATTGGGTAAATCATGCACATAATGATTGTAGCCCATCTTGTCACACACTCCTGAGCCTGAAGGGTAGCATATGCAGTTATTAACCGCTTCTCTATCAGTGAATACTGGAGCTCAGCTCCTTTCCATAGTCGGGACCAAAAGCCGCCTGGCATTCTTAAGTGCTCCATGCGCTGCTATAGGCTCTAGCCAAAACTATCTGTGGTCACGTTCACATCAAGTTTAAATGGGTGCCTCTGGATAATTATCTATAGGGCTTGTGCCTGCTTGGCTGCCAGGAAGGTGGTCTCAGCTGCACCATTCCAATCCCAGGCAAGAGGAGCATTGCCACTTCTAAATCTGCAAAAGAATCAGGGGTTAGCACAATATCAAGACCATGACATATGGTGGGGCTTTGCACATAGCCCTGCAGCAACACTGTGAAAGTTCATTGTCACCCTCTCATGAAGGCAAACTGTTCCTGGCTCTCTGGAATAGAATGCATTAGCCAAGTCTACTACATAGTGGTACTGTCCCAATTCCATCATCAGGCAGTCCATCAAATGGTTTGTAAGGCCAAGCCATGTAGAATATCCACCCCTAGAATGTGTTTGTGCTGGGATCTACCAGTGCTAACACTTGCTATGCGTTAGTGGAAGATCAGAGGATTGTTAATTTCACATGTGGCCTCTGGTTGTCTGGTGTGCCCCCAAGCCGGGCACCTTGGCTAGTTCCATAATCAAACAGAAGAGGCTCTACACCCCCGCCCAGCTATAGCACTTAGTCTTTGAGCTAGAATGCCTGGGCAGGACTGGGTAGCGCGGCATTATCTTCCTCCTGAATGACTTGCACCAAGTCTGTATACAACTGCCATCTACTGACAGTTTTTGGTATTTCACTGGCATCCTACACAGTCCATATGGCTGCTTATGTTTAATCAGCATGTGGTCACCTTGCCCTTGTGCCAACCACCTACTCATTAGCAGTTGCTGATGGAGGGAGGGGTGAGTCATAATAGAGGCCGGCTTTTCCATCTCAGAGGCAGAATGGGATATACTATTTGCCCCCTTGTCCCACAGATGAAGCATCCAGGTGGGCAGAGGCTCCCCTGGATGCTGGCAGCACTGTTTAATTCCCACAGCTCTGTGTGGCACCCTGTAGGAACTGAGCATGCACTTCCCACAGCACAGTCTCAAACACCCATCCAACTCTGCCGGCAAAGGTTGGTTCCTTCTCGGTGCTCTGTGCTTCCAGTTGTTTCAGCTCTTTCTCCACACTTGTGGGGGACCCATCTACCACTGCCCAGGTTTCCACTAGAGCCCATCCGAGCAGCACATCTGCCACCAGTTCCCAAAATCGATGTTGTGGCTACATAGCCAACCTGGAATCAGCAGAGACTTAAGGCTCACTCACCTTGGGATTCTGCTCACAGTGCCAATTGTCAGGTTCTAACTGAGGTCTGAGGGGAGTGGGTGGACAAGTGGCAGGCAGCTGAAAGAACACTCGAAGAATTGCAAGGAATTTCAACACGGCTTTATTGTCTCTCTAGGTGCAAGTGGGCTTTGGGTGCAAGCAAGCCCTATGTATAGCATCAGCAGGGTAGTTATACTTTTACAGACAATAGTGGCCCCAAGCCAAGCATGTGCGCACATGAGTGGTTACTTAATGCACCTCACGTGGTGTGGTTACATAATGGCCTCATGTGGCATGGTTACATAACGTGCGGAGCTGCGCGCCTGCACTTCAAACCCTCTGAGTCATGTTGCGTCAGAAGGCTGCCTTGGCCTGTTCCTGACTAAAGCACAGCCATTTTCCTTACACATATGAAGCCACATGGAGAGGGGACAAATCCCATGGAAGCTTTCTCTGGCTTTCTGCCTGCTTAGGATACAATATGCAAGTGGATTGGGGGCTGGCATGGCTTTGCTCAGTTATCCTTTCAGTAGCTCCCATCTTCTCAGTGCAGACCACCTCTCTTTTGTGAATCCTGACTCTTCTGTTCATCTGAATCAAGCCCTGTTCTCTTTCTTCTCTCTTTCCCAAGTTCTTTGTTGTACCATTTAGACACTGTAATACTAACAACACTTCTTTCTGCCCCACTAGACTGTTAAGTCTTCTCAGGCAGTAACCTGCTCACTCATTCATTTGGCTATGTACCTAACACAGTGCTTCTATATAATTGATTCTCACAGAAATTTAAAAAAAAATGATTGAAATGGGCCTTCTGCTCTCTCCATCTTTTTTTTTTTTTTTCTTTTTGAAACGGAGTCTCATTCTGTCACCCAGGTTGGAGTGCAGTGGCGTGATCTCGGCTCACTGCAAGCTGCTGGGTTCACGCCATTCTCCTGCCTCAGCCTCCCCAGTAGCTGTGACACAGGTGCCCGCCACCACACCCGGCTAATTTTTTGTATTTTTAGTAGAGGCAGGGTTTCACCGTGTTAGCCAGGATGGTCTCGATCTCCTGACCTCGTGATCCGCCCGTCTCGGCCTCTCAAAGTGCTGGGATTACAGGCGTGTCTCTCCATCTTCTTGACTTGGAAGTTTATAGCATTTCTTCCACAGTTCTCCAAGTTAGGGTTCAGGGGAGAAGATCTTTGTGGAAGGCAGTTGCAGCAGTGGAAGAGTGGAAGCTGATGCCTTCATCTGTGTTTCACAAGTCGAGGTGGTCAGCAGAGCTGCAGAACTGTTAGAACTGGGGAGTCAAGCTCTGTCACTTTCCTGATCTGAATGACTCTTGAAAGATCTAAAATGAGGGCCTCTCTGAGGTGGGGGAACTGATTGAAGCAGGGCAGAGAAATAAAAATTCTTACCATTTCATGAATAGAGAGACACAGAGGATCTCACCTCTCTGTGTCTGGCACTTAGCAGACATGCAGTAAATATTTGTTGGGTGAACTTGTCTGCCATAACCTAAGAAGGCATCAGTTCACAGGGACTTCAAGTAGCTTCTAATGTGCAGCTTGGCTCCATTTCTGTTGCTTTCCTAGCATGACAGAATTACTATTAAGTTGAGACGATTCATTAGTCATTTCTAGAACAGTTTTATTGGGATGACTATTACCATGTATTTAACTTCTCAGATCTCCATAGCATTTTATTGCTGATTATTGTTCCACTAATCCATTCAACGGTGATGGAGCTGTATTCAGTCTTAGTAAGGGCCAATCTATTCAGCTAGCTGCATGTCCAATGAGCCCCCAGTTAAAATCCCCACAGAGGCCCTCCCAGATAATCCAGGACCTTTAATTACATGGTGTTAACAAAGATCACACAGATTTTCCTTTGATATTTTTATTAGCCAAATATTATAGTGATCGATGATTACCATTGTGTAGAAAACATACTAATGAAGATTAAATTAAAATAGGTTTCAAGGTACCAGCATGCAGGAAATCAAGTTCTTTAGAAAAGAAAGAAAAGATGGTTCATAGGTATCTGGGATTTTTGTGTTTACATGTATACCTACGGAAACCAATTTAAACAATGTTCTTTCTGTTTTGGTCTCCTTGAAAGAGTGCTATAAACTCTTCTGATCTAAGATGCATTGATATATAGAGAAGGAAGGCAAATATCTATGAAATATAGTTACAAAACAAGGGTTTGGGTTGTTGAAAGTGTTATACATGCCATTCCATGAAATTAGAATTTTTGATCTATATGATGAGTTAATGTTACGTGTCAGGTGCTTTCTAGCAGCGGCAGCAGAAATGTTTTCTTGGGAGAAGGAATGAACACTTATATGGAATGCTTTCTAGCACCAGCAGAAATGTTTTCTTGGGAGAAGGAATGAAAGCTTATATGGAACCCTGATATATATATATATATATATATATAATATATATTATATATTATATATTATAAGAATATATATACTATATAATATATATTATAAGAATATATAATATATATTATAAGAATATATAATATATAAGAATATATATTATATATTATAAGAATATATATTATATATTATAAGAATATATAATATATATTATAAGATTATATACTATATATTATAAGAATATATATTATATAAGAATATATATTATATAAGAATATATATTATATAAGAATATATATTATATAAGAATATATATTATATATTATAAGAATATATATTATATATTATAAGAATATATAATATATATATAAAAATACATATGACACATAAGAGAACTGTTTCAGTTGAAAACAGAACTTGATCCTTCCACACCCCCACTTTATAGCTCCTTTGCCTCCACATACCATCCAAGAAGAAGCATATTTCTGGAACTCTTGAGCGCTGTACAGTTTGTAAACTGTTGCCCCATTGAGTAAATTTTAGAGAAGCATTCTCTAGTGTGAAAGTGGACCCCTTTTCCTTCCTGAAAAGACAACTGAGGCAACTTCAGTCACCCTCTTGGCCCCTGAACTTTGTTTATTCAATAGCAGTGGTAATGGCTGATATATCAGCTCAATTTTAAAACATTTCATTTGTTTAATCTTTAGCTTTGATGCTGGGGGGACCCTCAGGAAATGTGTTGCTTGTTCTTTTGAAAATCCCAGTAGACAACAGGGGAAAGGTGTAAATAATGGGTCTCAGAACTTGTAATTAGCCCAATAGGGAAGAACAGCTCAACACCTCCAAAACAGAAGACACACCATAGCTATCACCCTGTCCTGAAAGCATCTCTGCTAGGTTTCATTTCTTTTTCTTTTCTCCTTTTCTTTTTCTCTTTTTTCCTTTTTCTTTTTCTCTTCTCTCTCTTTCTCTCTCTCTTTCTCTCTTGTCTCTCTCTTTCTCTTTGTCTTTCTCGCTTTTTCTCTCTTTCTCTTTCTCTTTGTCTCTGTCTCTCTCTGTCTTTCTCTTTCTCTCTCTGTCTTTCTCTTTCTCTCTCTCTCAATTCCAACATCTAACAAAGTATTCCACACGTAGGAGTTATTCAATAAATAGTTGAGACTTAAGAGTAATTTGTAGAATTTTTAGATTTTTGAGATAGACGCAATAAACAACTCTATTTTATATCACCATTTAGCAGAGTAGTCACATTTTGGGAATTTGTATAGAAGAAAGCACCGCAGACGTCTCATGATTCAGGCTGTAGTCTTGCCTTAGAACAAATGAGTTGGGATGACATTAAAGCCCAGAAAAGCTAAATTATTTGCGCAAGTTCCTTATCTATAAAATGAGGAGGTTCAATCTGATGATCTCAGGTCCTTTCAACTAGAGCATTTCAAAAGCATCCATGATCTGTGTTATTGTCAATTATACTACTGGCTATAATACATGTAGGTGAACTCAGCTGGAGAGACCAACCTGTGATTTGTGCTTTCCTACTCCTCATTGTGATCATTAGATTTCCTTGCCAACCATACCAGCCCAAATTCTGTGCTGTAAACTTTCCCTTCATGTAAAAATCTTGCCCAGTTAAAAAGTGAGGCCGGGCATGGTGGCTCAGACCTGTAATCCCAGCACTTTGGGAGGCTAAGGAGGGTGGATCACTTGAGGTCAGGAGTTTGAGACCAGCCTGGCCAACATGGTGAAACCCTGTCTCTACTAAAATATCTAAAAAGTAGCTGGATGTGGTGGTGGGTGCCTGTAATCCCAGCTACTCAGGAGACTGAGGCACGAGAATCACTTGAACCCAGGAGGCGGAGGTTGCAGTGAGCCAAGATTGCACCACTGTACTCCAGCCTAGGCAAAAGAGGGCGACTCCATCTCAAAAAAAAAAAAAAAAAAAAAAGAAAAAAATTGTGAGATTTGTTCTCTGGTTTCTGACCCACAGCAGATTGGAACATTTATTGTTCTGCTTTTTTAGGCTTGGTGATTAGCAATTGTGTTTCTGTTAAACAGCCTGTGGTTGAATTCTGCACATTGGAATGGCTTATTGACTCCTTTGCGAGTTAGGAATATATTTTTATGGCATCATTTGTATCTTCAAAAATATGTATTATGATAATAAAATGAATTATATTTGTCACTTTTTAACACCATAATTATCTCTGTAAAGTAGTTAGAATGTAGTGTTTTCATTTATAGTATCCTATCTTAGCTATAAATCATTTTTATTTTTAAATCTTCCTGACTCAGAACCTCCTGTAGTATGTTTGCATTTCTCCCCAATATTACATCTATTTCTTGTTTCATTTCTTTCTGCTTAAGTGTCACTTCTCTCTTCCATAATTTTGAAAAGGCACAGAAAGTGTCACTTCTCTCTTCCATAATTTTGAAAAGGCACAGAAGTCCAATTGCAAACACTTGGTTGAGAGGTTGCTGTGAGTGACATGAATCTAATTGTGAAGCTTCCCTTTAGGGATTGTATTCAAACTTTAGTGTCAATAGAAGTCACCACAAATATTTGTTAAAATATTAATACATATTTTAGACCTAGTCCCCAGGGTTTCTGATTGAATAGATCTGGGATGTGTCCCAGTCTCAGAAATCTGCATTTCTATCAACAACCTCAGTTGATTCTGATGCAAGGGAAGATCACACCTCACCATAAATGTCATTTAACGGCTCTTTGGGTGAGAATATGATGCTGTGTGGCCAGGAACCGATACTGCATATTCCTCATATGGCTCAGTTTCCTCGCTTATCCTTGGGTGTTGAATTACACTGTTTCTCTTAAGCTAGAATTTTGTTTGGCTTTCATAGAAAAGGCATCGCTTCAGAAAAGCACTCTTCTTTTTCTTAGGTGATTTCTATGTGTGCTAAAATTTGAGAACCACTTCTGGAAGGAAATATCACAATTAGATTCAAACCTTTAAAAAAGTTTTCTAACCAAATACCTGTACTAAAAAATATGTAGGTTTTTCTCCTTCCAACTTTTAAGTTCAGGGGGTACACGTGTATGTTTGTTACATGGGTAAATTCTGTGTCACTGGGGTTTGTTGTACAAATTATTTCATCACTCAGGTAGTTGGCATAATGCCTGGTAGCTAGTGTTTCCATACTTATCTTCCTCCCATCTCTATCCTCAAGTAGGCCCTGGTCTCTTGTTGTCTTCTTTGTGTCCATATGCACTCAATGTTTAGCTCCCACTTATACGTGAGAATATGTGGTATCTAGTTTTCTGTTCCTGCATTAATTTGTTTAGGCTAATGGCCTCCAGCTGCATCCATGTTGCTGCAAAGGGTACAATTTCATTTTTTTTTTTTTTGGCTGTGTAGTATTTCATGGTGTATATATACTACATTTTCTTTATCCAGTCCACTATTGATGAGCATCTAGGTTTATTCCATGTCTTTGCTGTTGTGAGTAGTGCTGCAATGAACATGCAAGTGTATGTGTCTTTGTGGTAGAATGATTCATATTCCTTTGGGTATATACCCAGTAACGGAAATGCTGGGTCAAATGATAGCTCTCTTTTAAGTTCTTTGAGAAATTACCAGACTGCTTTCCACAATGGCTGAACTAATTTACATTCCCACCAACAATATATAAGCATTTTTTCTCAGCAATCTCATCAGCATCTGTTATTTTTTGACTTTTTGATAATAGCCATTCTGACTGGTATGAGATGGTGTCTCATTGTGGTTTTGATTGCATTTCTTTTTTTTTTTTTTTTTTTTTTTTTTTTTTTTTTTTTTTTTGAGATGGAGTCTTGCTCTGTCGCCCAGACTGGAGTGCAGTGGTGCAATTTTGGCTCACTGCAGCTCCGCCTCCCAGGTTCACGCCATTCTCCTGCTTCAGCCTCCTGAGTAGCTGGGACCACAGGTGCCTGCCACCATGACTGGCTAACTTTTGTATTTTTAGCAGAGACGAGGTTTCACTGTGTTAGCCAGGATGGTCTCAATTTCCTGACCTTGTGATCCACCCGCCTCGGCCTCCCAAAGAGCTGGGATTATAGGCGTGAGCCACCATGCCCGGCCTTGATTTGCATTTCTATAATAATTAGTGATCTTGAGCATTTTTTCATATGTTTGTTGGCTACTTGTATGTCTTCTTTTGAGAAGTGTCTGTTCATAACTTTTGCCCATTTTAAAAATAGTGTTACTTGTTTTTTGCATGTTGATTTAAGTTCTTTATAGATATGGATATTAGACCTTTGTTAAATGCATGATTTGTGAATGTTTTCTCCCAAACTGGATTGTCTGTTTGATAGTTTCTTTTGCTGTGCAGGTGCTCTTTAGTTCATTTAGGTCCCACTTGTCTATTTTTGTTGTTGTTGCAATTTCTTCTGGAGTCTTCATCATGAAATCTTTGCCAGGGCCTATGTTCAGAATGGTATTTCCTAGGTTTTCTTCTAGAGTTTTTATAGTTTTAGGTTTACAGTTAAATGTTTAGTCAATTTTGAGTTGATTTTGTATATGGTGAAAAGGGGCCCAGTTTTAATCTTCTGCATATGGCTAACAAGTTATCCAAGTACCATTTATTGAATAGGGAGTTCTTTCCGCATTGCTTGTTATTGTTGACTTTGTTGAAGACCAGGTGGTTGTAGGTATGTGGCTTTATTTCTGGTTCTCTAATCTGTTCCATTGGTCTATGTGTCTGTTTTTTTGTACTAGTACCATGTTGCCTTAGTTACTGTTGCCTAGTAATATGGTTTGAAGTTGAGTAGTGTGATGCCTTCAGCTTTGTTCTTTTTGCTTAGGGTTGCTTTGGTAGTTTTTTTTTTTAATTACTGATTCAATTTTATAACTCATTATTGATCTGTTCAGGGTTTCAGTTTCTTCCTGGTTCAATCTTGGGAGGTTGATATGGTTTAAATTTGTGTCCCTGCCCAAATCCCATGTCAAATTGTAATCCCCAGTGGTGGGGGAGGAACCTGCTGGGACATGATTGGATCATGGGAAAGAACTTCCCCCTGGCTGTTTTCATAATAGTGAGCTCTCATGAGATCTGGTTGTTTAAAAGTGTGTAGCACCTCCTGCTCCACACATGTAGAATGTGCCTACTTCCTCTTTGCCTTCTGCTGCAATTGTAAGTTTCCTGAGGCCTCCCTAGCCATGTTTCCTGTACAGCCTGTGGAACTGTGAGTCAATTAAAACTTTTTTTTTTTTTCTAAATAAATTACCCTGTCTCAGGGAGGTCTTTACAGCAATGTAAGAATGGACTGATACAGAAAACTGGTACTGGGAATTGGGCATTGCGATAAAGACCTGAAAATATGGAAGTTACTTTGGGACTGGGTAATGGGCAGTGGTTAGAACAGTTTGGGGGGCTCAGAAGAAGACAGAAAGATGAGAGAAAATTTGGAACTTCCTAGAGACTTGTTATTAAATCGTTGTGACCAAAATGCTGATAGTAATATGGACAATGAAGTCCAAGCTGAGGTGGTCTCAGATGGAGTTGAGGAGCTTATTGGGAACTAGAGTAAAGGTCACTGTTACTATGCCTTTGCAAAGAGACTGGCAGCATTGTGACCCTGCTCTAAGGATCTGTGGAACTTTGAACTTGAGAGAGATGATTTAGGGTATCTGGTGGAAAAAATTTTTAAGCAGCCAAGTTTTCAAGATGTGGCCTGGCCACTTCTAACAGCATGTGGTCATGTGCATGAGCAAGAGATAATCTGAAATCTGAACTTATATTTAAAAGGGAAGCAGAGCATAAAAGTTTGGAAAATTTGCAGCCTGACCATGTGGTAGAAAAGAGAAACACATTTTTCTGGGAAGGAATTCGAGTAGGCTGCAGAAACTTGCATAAGTAAAGAGGAGCCAAATGTTAATAGCCAAGACAATGGGGAAAATGCCTTGAAGGCATTTCAGAGACCTTTGTGGCAGCCCCTCCCATCACAGGCCCAGAGGCCTAGGAGGGAAGAATTGCTTCATGGGCTGGGCCCAGGACCCTGCTGTCCTGCACAACCTTGGGACGCTGCTCCCTGGATCTTAGCCACTTCAGCTCCAGCCATGGCTCAAAGGGCTCCAGATACATCTCAGGCCACTGCCCCAGAGGATGTGGTGTTAAGTCTGCAGGTATGCGGAGGGCAAGAGTTGAGGCTTGAGAGCCTCAGACTAAATTTTGGAGGATGTATGGATATGCCTGGATGTCTAGGCAGAAGTGTGTTGCAAGGGCAGAACCCTCATGGAGAACACTTACTAGGGCAGTGCAGAGGGGAAATGTAGAGTTGGAGCCCCGACACAGAGTCCCCACTGGGTCACTGTCTAGTGGAGCTGTGAGGAGAGGGCCACTGTCCTCCAGACCCCAGAATGGTAGATCCACCAACAACTTGTACCATGTGCCTGGAAAACCTTCAGGCACTCAATGCCAGCTTGTGAAAGCAGCCAAGGGTGCTGTACCTGGCAGAGCCACAGGGGTGGAACTTCCCAAGGCTTTGGGAGCCCACCCTTTGCATCAGTGTGGCCTGGATGTGAGACATGAAATCAGAGGAGATTATTTTAGAGCTTTAAGATTTACTGACTGCCCTGCTAGATTTCAGACTTGCATGAGGCCTGTAACCTTTTTGTTTGGGCTGATTTCTTCCTTTTGGAATAGGTATATTTACTCGATACCTGTATTCTCATTCTATCTTGGGAGTAACAAACTTGTTTTTGATTTCACAGGCTTATAGGTAGAAGGGACTTGCCTTGTCTCAGTTGAGACCTTGGACTGTGGACTTTTGAGTTAATGCTGAAATGAGTTAAGACTTGGATTGTTGAGAAGGGTTGACTGTATCTTGCAATCTAAGAAGTACATGAGATTTGAGAGGGTGGAATGATATGGTTTGGCTCTGTGTCCCTGCCCACATCTCATGTTGAATTGTAATCTCCAGTGTTGGAGGGAGGGGCCTGGTGGGAGGTAATTGGATCATGGGGGTGAACTTTTCCCTTGCTGTTCTTGTGATAGTGAGTTCTCATGAGATTTGGTTGTTTAAAAGTGTGTGGCACCTCCCTACCTTTCTTCTCTTCCTCCTGCTTTAGACATGTAGAACGTGCATGCTTCCCCTTCACCTTCTGCCACAATTGTAAGTTTCCTGAGGCCTACCCAGCCATGCTTCCTGTACAGCCTGCAGAACTGAGTTAATTAAACCTGTTGTCTTTATAAATTACCAAGTCTTAGGTAGTTGTTTATAGAGATGTGAAAATGGATAGAATACAGAAGTTGTGTGTTTCCAGGAGTTTATCCATTTCTAGATTTTCTGATTTTTGTGCATAGAGGTGTTCATAACAGTCTCTGAGAAATTTTGGGTTTCTCTGGGATTGGTGGTAATGTCCCTTTTGTCATTTCTGATTGTGTTTATTTGGATCTTCTCACTTTGTTATAGTCTAGCCAGAACTCTCAATCTTACTTATTCTTACAAGGAACAAATGTTTGGTTCTGTTGATCTTTGGTATGATTTTTGACATCTCAATTTCATTTAGTTTAGCTATGATTTTGCTTATTTCTTCTGCTAGCTTTGGGATCAGTTTGCTATTTTTATAGATCCTCTAGGTGTGGTGATAGGTTATTAATTTGAGATCTTTCTTTTTCATGTCAACATTTAGTGCTATAAACCTTCTTCTTCTTCTTTTTTTTTTCTTTAGACAGAGTTTCACTCTTGTTGCCCAGGATGGAGTGCAATGATGTGATCTCGGTTCACTGCAACCTCTGCCTCCTGGGTTCGAGTGATTCTCCTACCTCAGCCTCCTGAGTAGCTGGGATTACAGGTGCCCACCATGCCTGGCTAATTTTTGTATTTTTAGTAGAGATGGGGTTTTGCCATGTTGTCCAGGTTGGTCTCAAACTTCTGACCTCAGGTGATCCACCTGCCTTGGCCTCCCAAAGTGCTGGGGTTACAGGCATGAGCCACCGCACCTGGCCTAAACTTTCTTCTTAGAACTGCTTTAGTTGTGTCCCAGAGATTCTGGTATGTTGTATCTGTTTTCATTAGATTCAAAAAATTTCTTGATTTCTGCCTTTATTTCATTGTTTACCAAAAAGTAATTCAGAAGCATATCATTTAATTTGCATGTAGTTGTATGGTTTTGAGAGGTCTTCTTGGTATTGATTTCTATTATTGTGCTGTGGTCCAAGTATATGGTTGGTATGATTTCATTTTTTCTTGAATTTATTGAGAATTGCTTTATGGCCAAACATGTGGTTGATTTTAGAGTAAATGACATGTGCAGATGAGCAGAATGTATATTCTGTTGTTGGGTGGGGTGTTCTATAGATATGTTAGGTCCATTTGGTCATGTGTTGAGTTTAAGTCCTGAATGTCTGTGTTTAGTTGTCTGTCTCGATTGGGAATAATGTCCATGGGGTGTTGAAGCCTACTACTATTGTATGGTTATTTACATCTCTTTTTAAATTTCTAAGAACTTGTTTTATGAATCTGGGTGCCCCAATGTTGGATGGACATATATGCAGAAGCATTAAAATTTTCCTGTTTAATTGAAGCTTTTATTACTATGTAATGCTCTTCTTTGTCCTTTTTGATCATTGTTGATCGTGAAGTCTCTTTTGTCTGAAATAAGAATAGCAATTCAAGCTCTTTTTTTTTTGTTTGCTTGATCTTTCTCCATTCCTTTACCTTGGGTATATGTGTGTCACTGCATGTGAGATGGGTCACTTGAAGGTCTTGCTCCTTTATCCAACTTGGCACTCTGTCCCTTTCAAGTGGGGTGTTTAGCCTGTTTATGTTCAAGGTTAATATTGATATGTGGGGATTTGATCCTGTCATTGTGGTGTTAACTGGTTATTATGTAGACTTGATTGTGTAGTTTCTTTATAGTGTCAATGGTCTATATACTTAAGTGTGTTTTTTGTGGTGGCCAGTATAGTTTTTTATTTCCATGTTTAACACTCAGTTAAGAATCTCTTCTAAGGCAGGTGTAATGGTTATGAATTTCCTTAGAATTTGCTTGTCTGAAAAGGATTTTATTTATCCTTTACTTAAGAAGCTTAGTTTGGCTGGATATAAAATTCTTGACTGGAATTTCTTTTTTTAAGGATACTGAATATAAGCTCCAATCTGTTCTGGCTCATAAGATTTCTGTTGAAAAGTCAGCTTGATGGTCTTTCCTTTGTAGGTGATCTGCCCCTTCTCTCTAGCTGCCTTTAACATTTTTTCTTTGGCATTGACCTTATAGAAGCTGACTATGTGTCTTGGGTGTGGTCATCTTTTATGGCATCTTGCAGGGGTTCTGTGAATTTTCTGAATTTGAATGTTGACCTTTTTAGTGAGGTTAGTGACATTTTCATGGACAGTATCTTCAAATATATTTTCCAAGTTGCTTGCTTTCTGTCCTTCCCTTTCAGGGACACTCATGTTTGTAGTTTTGTCTTCTTTATATAATCCAATATTTCTCAGAGGTTTTGTTCATGTTTTAAAAAAAAATCTTAAAAAATTTTTTTTCTGTGTTCATTTAAAAAACTGACCTTCTGAGATTGAGCTTGACTTTGCCTATTCTGCTGTTAATACTTCTAATTGTATTATGCAATTCTTGTAGTGACAGCTTTATCAGATAAGTTTGCTTCTTTCTTAAAATGGCTATTTTCTTTTTCAGGTCTTGAATCCTTTTACTGGATTCCTTAGATTCCTCAGGTTGGGTTTCAACTTTCTCCTGAATTGCAATCATCATTGCCATCTAGATTCTGATTTCTACATCTGTCATTTCCATTATTGCTGTGTGATTAAGAACCATTCCTGGGGAGGTAGTGCCATCTGTTAGAGGTAAGAAGACACTCTGTCTCTTAGAGCTGACAGAGTTCTTGCACTGATTCTTTATCATTTTTGTGGGCTGATGTTCCTTTATTCTTTGAAGTTGCTGTCCTTTGGATGGGGCTTTTGGCTTTTATATTTTTTGATGTCCTTGAGGGTTTGACTGTGGTATAAGTTGGGTTTAGTTGATTGTCTTTGTTTCTGGATGATTTCTTGGGGTCAAGGCTCAGCTCAGCTCTCCTTGGTTGCATGCTGTAACCATGGGGGGGTGAGACCAGGTGCACAGCTTTGTTCTCTTGCCTCTTGAGTTTAAGCACCTGCGTTTGGAAGGTTCGAGGTGTTCCTGGCTAGATGGCAACAACACTCTGATGATGAGGGTTGCTAGGGAAAGCACTTCATCTGTGCAGGGCAGTAGCAGTGGGGTCTGTGCGTGTGCTGTCCTTGGTGGGGTAGTGGCAGCAAAGTCCTTATGCATACTGGCAAAGCAGTGGGGGAGACTGTGGGCAAGTATGCGCTAGTGGGTCCTGTCTGTAAAAGCTCTCTGATGTTAGGCAGAGTCTTCTGGTGATGGAGCTGATGGTGGTGGCCACTGGGTGTTACCCCATTTGGGCATCTGAGTCTGCTGAGCAAGTGGGTTTAGCCAGGCAATCCCTGAGAGAGGCTGGCAGAAAGGGTAGTGCTGACATCAGACTGGCCCTGTGTCATGGGCAAGATAGTCCCGTTATGTCTGGGTCCGGCACTCAACAAAGACAAGAGCCTCCTATAGGAGTATGGCAAGCCTTGGGATATGAGCATCCCTGGCTGTACTCCCCTGCAGCCATTCCTATGCCAAACCCCCTGGGTTTATACAGGGTGAAGTCCTGTCTCTGTGAACTCTCCAAGCAGCTCTCCCTGCCAGCTCAAATGTCCTTGGGGGTCATGGGGTCTCCTGTAGCTAAAATTCTGGAGGTCGGTGGTAAGAGTAGGCTACTCCTCACTGATTTAACTTACCTGTTCTCCAGTTGCTGCTCCGGGCCAGGAATGAGTCCTGGTGCTCAGCAACCCTGTATGGGGTTCCCAGCTTCCTTCCTCTTTAGTCCAGAATCTGCATCCTTCCATTCACTCCCAATGCCTTCCTTCAGAAAATCTGCTCAGAGTGTGCTCGTCTTCTTGATGGTTATGGTTTCTTGGTGGGAGAAGTTCTTTTTGGCTGTGTCTAATCAGCCATCATGGCTCCTCTGTCCTAGATTTTAGTGTTTGGATCTGGAAAAGCAACATCCTAAGCACAACAATGATACAAGAATAAGTAGATGAGATACTGTCAGGAAAGCAAATGCATATAATATTCAATAAATAATATATCCCAGATTTAATAAATGCTTCTAAGTGCTTCATGCATTGAATGGTTACTTCATTCCTTGAAGATTAATACTTAACCTCCCTTTGGGGCAGGTGGTCAGAATCATGCTCAGAATGCCTTCTCTGAAGAAGACATTTTTGAGAAGCGGCTATAATGCAGAATTCTATACTTATACAAAACAAAACTGAAGAGTGGTGAGGAGAAAGGGGTAAGTTAAATCAGTGAGAAGTAGCCTACTCTTACCACTGACCTCCAGAATTTTAGCTGCAGGAGACCCCATGACCCTCAAGGACATTTGAGCTGGCAGGGAGAGCTGCTTGGAGAGCTCACAGAGACATGACTTCACGCTTCTCATTAGATTTCTTTACTCAAATGCCCCTCCTTAACTTAATGTTGTTCAAGTGAACATTCTAGAAAGTATTTATTCTCTGTGGTTCCAGGCCATTTGTGCCAGCATCTCCTGAAAGTGCGAGTTGAAAAGAATGAAAATTTCTGGGTTCCACCTCAAGCGGTAAAATACAGAGGGTAAAGCTTGAGAAATGAGTCCAGATTTTCATAAAGCTCTTGAGCTGATTCTTAAGCATGCTGAAGACTGAGGAAGGCATTTTGTGAAGCTGCTATAATGCAGAATTCTGTACTTCTACAAAACAAAACTGAGGAGTGGTGAGGAAGAAGTGTCCAAGATCCTAGAAATTTCCAGAGGCTGAGGCTTAGAAGACAGCAGCTTCTAGCCCTGCTCAACCCCTAACTAGCTGCATGAACCTGGGCAAGTACCCGAATATAGGGTAGGCCCAAACAGCCAGTGATTCTTAGAACTGGGGGACAATTCTGTCTTGAAATGCTGCTCAAGTTTTAGAAACAGGACTGCTGTCTATCATAAAGTGATCTTGGCAAATCTGACTGTTCAACAATATTCAAGCCCATTTGTTAAACTTAAATTCTTCTACGTGTTCATTCCCTCCACAACTTTGTTTTTTTAATTATGGTTTTGAAAATTTTGTGGGTACGTAGTAGATGTATATATTTATGGGGCACATGAGATGTTTTGATATAGGCATGCAATATGAAATAAGCACATCATGGAGAATTGGGTATCCATCCCTTCAAGCATTTATCCTTGAATTACAAACAATTCAATTACATTCCTTAAGTTATTTAAAAATATAAATTATTATTGACTATAGTCACCCTCTTGTGCTAATACTAGGTCTATTCATTCTATTACTTTTGTAGCTATTAACCACCTCCACTTCCCCACCAGCCCCCTACTATCCTTGCAAGTATCTGGTGACCAGCCTTCTAGTCTGTCTCCATGAGTTCAGTTGTTTTTATTTACTTTTTCTTTTTTATCGTACTTCAAGTTCTAGAGTACATGTGCAGAATGTGCAGTTTTGTTACATAGGTGTATGTGTGCCATGGTGGTTTGCTCCACCCACCAACCCATCACCTACATTAGGTATTTCTCCTAATGCTATCCCTCCCCTAGCACTCCACCCCCAAAGGCCCCGGTGTGTGGTATTCCCCTTCCTGTGTCCATGTGTTCTCATTGTTCAGCCCCTACTTATGAGTGAGAATGTGTGGTGTTTGGTTTTCTGTTCTTGTGTTAGTTTGTGGAGAATGATGGTTTCCAGCTTCATCCGTGTCCCTGCAAAGGGCATGAACTCATACTTTTTTATGGCTGCATAGTATTCTATGGTGTATATGTGCCACATTTATTTTTATCCAGTCAATCATTGATGGACATTTGGGTTGGTTCAAAGTCTTTTCTATTGTGAATAGTGCCACAAAAATAAAAAAATATGTGTGCATGCGTCTTTATAGTAGAATGATTTATAATCCTTTAAGTATATACCCAGTAATGGGATTGCTAGGTCAAATGGTATTTCTGTTTCTAGATCCTTGAGGAATTGCCACACTGTCTTCCACAATGGTTGAACTAATTTACACTCCCACCAACAGTGTGAAAGTGTTCCTATTTCTCCACATCCTCTCCAGCATGTTTTTAATGATTGCCATTGTAACTGGCATGAGATGGTATCTCGTTGTTTTGATTTGCATTTCTCTAATGACCAGTGATGATAAGCTTTTTGTTTCATATGTTTGTTGGCTGCATAAATGTCATCTTTTGAGAAGTGTCTGTTCATATCTTTTGCCCACTTTTTGATGGGGTTTTTTTTCTTGTAAATTTAAGTTCCTTGCAGATTCTGGATATTAGCCCTTTGCCAGATAGATAGACTGCAGAATTTTTCTCCCATTCTGTAGGTTGCCTGTTCACTCTGATGATAGTTTCTTTTGCTGTGCAGAAGCTCTTTAATTAGATCCCATTGGTCAAATTTGGCTTTTGTTGCCATTGCTTTTGGTATTTTAGTCATAAAATCTCTGTCTATGCCATGTCCTGAATGGTATTGTTTTCTTCTAGGATTTTTATGGTTTTAGGTCTTACGTTTAAGTCTTTAATCCATCTTGAGTTAATTTTTGTATAAGGTGTAAGGAAGAGATCCAGTTTCAGTTTTCTGCATATAGCTAGCCAGGTTTCCCAACACCATTTATTAAATAGGGAATCCTTTCCCCATTGCTTTTTTTTGTCAGGTTTGTCAAAGATCAGATGGTTGTAGATGTGTGGCATTATTTCTGAGCCCTCTGCTCTGTTCCATTGGTATATATATCTGATCTGGTACCAGTACCATGGTGTTTTGGTTACTATAGCCTTGTAGTATAGTTTGAAGTCAGGTAGCATGATGCCTCCAGCTTTGTAATTTTTACTTAGGATTGTCTTGGTTATGCAGGCTCTTTGTTGGTTCCATATGAACTTTAAAGTAGATTTTTCCAATTCTGTGAGAAAGTCAGTGGTAGCTTGATGGGGGTAGCATTGAATCTATAAATTACTTTGGGCAGTCTTGCCATTTTCGCAATATTGATTCTTCCTATCCATTAGCATGGATCCAGTTTCAGCTTTCTACATATGGCTAGCCAGTTTTCCCAGCCCCATTTATTAAATAGGGAATCCTTTCCCCATTGCTTGTTTTTGTCAGGTTTGTCAAAGATCAGATGGTTGTAGATGTGTGGTATTATTTCTGAGGGCTCTGTTCTGTTCCATTGGTCTGTATCTCTGTTTTGGTATATATATCTGATCTGGTACCAGTACCATGCCATTTTGGTTACTGTAGCCTTGTAGTATAGTTTGAAGTCAGGTAGTGTGATGCCTCTAGCTTTATCCTTTTGGCTTAGGATTGTCTTGGCAATGCGGGCTCTTTTTTGGTTCCATATGAACGTTAAAGAAGTTTTTTCCAATTCTGTGAAGAAAGTCATTGGTAGCTTGATGGGGATGGCATTAAATCTATGAATTACCTTGGGCAGTATGGCCATTTTCATGATATTGATTCTTCCTATCCATGAGCATGGAATGTTCTTTCATTTGTTTATGTCCTCTTTTATTTCGTTGAGCAGCGTTTTGTAGTTCTCTTTGAAGAGGTCCTTCACATCCCTTGTAAGTTAGATTCCTAGGTATTTTATTCTCTTTGAAGCAATTGTGAATGGGAGTTCACTCATGATTTGGCTCTCTGTTATTGGTGTATAAGAATGCTTGTGATTTTTGCACATTGATTTTGTATCCTGAGACTTTACTGAAGTTGCTTGTCATCTTAAGGAGATTTTGGGCTGAGACGATGGGATTTTCGATATACAGTCTTGTCATCTGCAAACAGGGACAATTTGACTTCCTCTTTTCCTAATTTAATGCCCTTTATTTCTTTCTCCTGCCTGGTTGTCCTGGCCAGAACTTCCAACACTATGTTGAATAGGAGTGTTGAGCGAGGGCATCCCTGTCTTGTGCTAGTTTTCAAAGGGAATGCTTTTAGTTTTTGCCCATTCAGTATGATATTGGCGGTGGGTTTTTCATAAGTAGCTCTTATTATTTTGAGATATGTCCCATCAATATCTAATTTATTGAGAGTTTTTAGCAAGAAGGGGTGTTGAATTTTGTTGAAGGCCTTTTCTGCATCTATTGATATAATCATGTGGTTTTTATCTTTGGTTTTGCTTACATGCTGGATCGCATTTATTGATTTGTGTATGTTGAACCAGCCTGGCATCTCAGGGCTGAAGCCCACTTGATCATGGTGAATAAGCTTTTTGATGTGCTGCTGGATTTGGTTTGCCAGTATTTTATTGAGGATTTTCGCATGATGTTCATCAGGGATATTGGTCTAAAATTCTCTTTTTTTGTTGTCTCTGCCAGGCTTTGGTATCAGGATGATGCTGGTCTCATAAAATGAGTTAGGGAGGATTCCCTCTTTTTCTATTGATTGGAATAATTTCAGAAGGAATGGTACCAGCTCCTCCTTGTACGTCTGGTAGAATTCGGCTGTGAATCCGTCTGGTCCTGGACTTTTTTTGGTCAGTAGGCTCTTAATTATTGCCTCAATTTCAGAGCCTGTTATTGGTCTATTCAGGGATTCAACTTCTTCCTGGTTTAGTCTTGGGAGGGTGTATGTGTCCAGGAATTTATCCATTTCTTCTAGATTTTCCAGTGTATTTGCGTAGAGGTGTTTATAGTATTCTTTGATGGTAGTTTGTATTTCTGTGGGATCAGTGGTGATATCCACTTTATCATTTTTTATTGCGTCTATTTGATTCTTCTCTCTTTTCTTCTTTATTAGTCTTGCTAGTGGTCTATCAATTTTGTTGATCTTTTCAAAAAACCAGCTCCTGGATTCATTGATTTTTTTGTTTTTTGAAGGGTTTTTTGTGTCTCTATCTCCTTCAGTTCTGCTCTGATCTTAGTTATTTCTTGCCTTCTGCTAGCTTTTGAATGTGTTTGCTCTTGCTTCTCTAGTTCTTTTAATTGTGATGTTATGGTGTCAATTTTAGATCTTTCTTGCTTTCTCTTGTGGGCATTTAGTGCTATAAATTTCCCTCTACACACTGCTTTAAATGTGTCCCAGAGATTCTGGTATGTTGTGTCTTTGTTCTCATTGGCTTCAAAGAACATCTTTATTTCTGCCTTCATTTCGTTATGTATCCAGTAGTCATTCAGGAGCAGGTTGTTCAGTTTCCATGTAGTTGAGTGGTTTTGAGTGAGTTTCTTAATCCTGGGTTCTAGTTTGATTGCACTGTGGTCTGAGAGACAGTTTGTCATAATTTCTCTTCTTTTACATTTGCCGAGGAGTGCTTTACTTCTAACTATGTGTTCAATTTTGGAATAAGTGCGATGTGGTGCTGAGAAGAATGTATATTCTGTTGATTTGGGGTGGAGAGTTCTGTAGATGTCTATTAGGTCCGCTTGGTGCAGAGCTGAGTTCAATTCCTGGATATCCTTGTTAACTTTCTGTCTCATTGATCTGTCTAATGTTGACAGTGGGGTGTTAAAGTATCCCATTATTATTGTGTGGGAGTCTAAGTCTCTTTGTAGGTCTCTAAGGACTTGCTTTATGAATCTGGGTGCTCCTGTATTGGGTGCATATATATTTAGGATAGTTAGCTCTTCTTGTTGAATTGATTCCTTTACCATTATGTAATGGCCTTCTTTGCCTCTTTTGATCTTTGTTGGTTTAAAGTCTATTTTATCAGAGACTAGGATTGCAATCCCTGCCTTTTTTTGTTTTCCATTTGCTTGGTAGATCTTCCTCCATCCCTTTATTTTGGGCCTATGTGTGTCTCTGCACGTGACACAGGTCTCCTGAATACCGCACACTGATGGGTCTTGACTCTTTATCCAATTGGCCAGTCTGTGTCTTTTAAGTGGAGCATTTAACCCATTTATATTTAAGGTTAATATTGTTATGTGTGAATCTGATCCTGTCATTAAGATGTTAGCTGGTTATGTTTCTTGTTAGTTGATGCACTTTCTTCCTCGCCTCGATGGTCTTTACAATTTGGCATGTTTTTGCAGGGGCTGGTACCGGTTGTTCCTTTCCATGTTTAGTGCTTCCTTCAGGAGCGCTTATAGGGCAGGCCTGGTGGTTACAAAATCTCTCAGCATTTGCTTGTCTGTAAAGGATTTTATTTCTCCTTCACTTATGAAGCTTAGTTTGGCGGGATATGAAATTTTGGGTTGAAAATTCTTTTCTTTAAGAATGTTGAATATTGGCCCCCACTCTCTTCTGGCTTGTAGAGTTTATGCTGAGAGATCTGCTGTTAATCTGATGGGCTTCCCTTTGTGGGTAACCCGATCTTTCTCTCTGGCTGTCCTTAACATTTTTTCCTTCATTTCAACTTTGGTGAATCTGACAATTGTGTGTCTTGGAGTTGGTCTTCTTGAGGAGTATCTTTGTGGTGTTTTCTGTATTTCCTGAATTTGAATGTTGGCCTGCCTTGCTAGGTTGGGGAAGTTCTCCTGGATAATATCCTGCAGAGTGTTTTCCAACTTGGTTCCATTCTGTGTGTCACTTTCAGGTATACCGATCAGATGTAGATTTGGTCTTTTCACATAGACCCGTATTTCTTGGAGGCTTTTTTCATTTCTTTTTACTCTTTTTTCTCTAAACTTCTCTTCTCGCTTTATTTCATTCATTTGATCTTCAATCACTGATACCCTTTCTTCCAGTTGATTGAATAGGCTACTGAAGCTTGTGCATGTGTCACATAGTTCTCGTGCAATGGTTTTCAGCTCCATCAGGTCATTTAAGGACTTCTCTACACTGGTTATTCTAGTTAGCAATTCATCTAATCTTTTTTCAAGGTTTTTAGCTTCTTTGTGATGGGTTTGACTTTTCTCCTTTAGCTCGGAGTAGTATGATCCTCTGAAGCCTTCTTTTCTCAACTCGTCAAAATCATTCTCCATCCAGCTTCTTTCTGTTGCTGGCGAGGAGCTGTGTTCCTTTGGAGGGGGAGAGTCACCCTGATTTTTAGAATTTTCAGCTTTTCTGCTCTGTTTTTTCCCCATCTTTGTGGTTTTATCTACCTTTGATCTTTGATGATGGTGACGTACAAATGGGGTTTTGGTGTGGATGTCCTTTCTGTTTGTTAGTTTTCCTTCTAACAGTCAGGACCCTCAGCTGCAGGTCTGTTGGAGTTTGCTGGATGTCCACTCCAGACCCTGTTTGCCTGGGTATCAGCAGCAGAGGCTGCAGAACAGTGAATATTGCTGAACAGCAAATATTGCTGCCTGATCGTTCCTCTGGAAGCTTCATCTCAGAGCAGTACCCGGCTGTGTGAGGTGTCAGTCTGCCTCTACTTGGGGGTGCCTCCCAGTTATGCCACTCAGCGGTCAGGGACCCACTTGAGGAGGCAGTCTGTCCGTTCTCAGATCTCAAACTCCGTGCTGAGAGAACCACTACAGTCTTCAAAGCTGTCAGACAGGGACATTTAAGTCTGCAGAGGTTTCTGCTGCCTTTTGTTCAGCTATGCCCTGCCCTGAGAGGTGCAGTCTACAGAGGCAGGCAGGCCCCCTTGAGCTGCAGTGGGCTCCACCCAGTATGAGCTTCCTGGCCACTTTGTTTACCTACTCAAACCTCAGCAATGGTGGGCACCTCTCCTCGAGCCTTGCTGCCACCTTGTAGTTTGATCTCAGACTGCTGTGCTAGCAATGAGTGAGGCTCCATGGGCGTGGGACCCTCCGAGCAAGGCACGGGATATAATCTCCTGGTGTGCCATTTGCTAAGACCATTGGGAAGGTGCAGTATTAGGATGGGAGTGACTCAATTTTCCAGGTGCTGTCTGTCACAACTTCCCTTGGCTAGGAAAGGGAATTCCCTGACCCCTTTCACTTCCTGGGTGAGGCAATGCCTCGCCCTGCTTCAGCTCACACTCAGTGCACTGCACCCAATGTCTGACAAGCCCCAGTGAGATGAACCCAGTACCTCAGTTGGAAATGCAGAAGTCACCCGTCTTCTGCGTTGCTTGTGCTGGGAGCTGTAGACTGTAGCTGTTCCTATTCAGCCATCTTCTCCATTTGCTTATTAAATATTTCTCCATCCCTTTATTTTGACCTATTGTGTCTTTGCATGTGAGCTGCATCTCCTGGATACAGCCCACCGATGGGTCTTGACTCTTTATCCAATTTGCCAGTCTGTGCCTTCTAATTGGCTCATTAAGCCCATTTACATTTAAAGTTAATATTGTTATTTGTGAATTTAATCCTGTCATCATGATGCCAGCTGGTTATTTTGCACATTAGTTGATGCAGTTTCTTCTTAGTGCCATTGGTCTTTATATTTTGGTGTGTTTTTGCAGTGGCTGGTTTTTCCTTTCCATATCTAGTGCTTCCTTTAGGAGCTCTAGTAAGGCAGGCCTGGTAGTGACATAATCTCTCAGTATTTCCTTCTCTGTAATGATTTTATTTCTCCTTCACTTATGAAGCTTAGTTTCACTGGCTATGAAATTCTGTGTTGAAAATTATTTTCTTTAAGAATGTTGAATATTGGCCCCCACTATCTTCTGGCTTGTAGGATTTCTGCAGAGAGATCCACTGTTAGTCTGACAGGCTTCCCTTTGTGGGTAACCCGACCTTTCTCTCTGGCTGCCCTTAACATTTTTTCCTTCATTTCAACCTTGGTGAATCTTGAGGTTGCTCTTCTTGAGGAGTATAGGGTTGCTCTTCTTCATGAAGTTCTTGTGCTGTGTTTTTCAGCTCCATCAGGTCATTTATGTTCTTTAAACTTTTTATTTTAGTTAGCATTTCCTGTAACCTTTTATCCAGGTTCTTAGCTTCCTTGCATTGGGTTAGAGCATGCTCCTTTAGCTTGGAGGAGTTTATTATCCACCTTCTGAATCCTACTTCTGTCAATTCATCAAACTCATTCTCTGTCCAGTTTTGTGCCCTTGCTGGAGTGGAGTTGCGATCATTTGGAGAAGAGACGTTCTGGTTTTTGTAATTTTCAGCATTTTTGTGCTGGTTTTCCCTCATCTTCATGGATTTACCTACCTTTGATCTTTGATGCTTATGGCCTTTGGATGGGGTTTTTGTATGGGTGTCCTTTTTGTTGATGTTGATGTTATTGATTTCTGCTTGTTTGTTTTCCTTCGAACAGTCAGGACCCTCATCTGCAGGTCTCCTGGAGTTTGATGGAGGTCCACTGCAGACCCTGTTTGCCTGGGTATCACCAGTGGAGGCTGCAGAACAGCAAAGATTGCTGCCTGCTCTTTCCTATGAAAGCTTGGTCTCACAGGCATACCTGCCTGATGCCAGCCAGAGCTCTCCTGTATGAGGTGTCTGTCAACATTTTCTGGGAGATGTCTCCCACTCAGGAGGCACGGGGGTCAGGGACACACTTGAGGAGGCAGTGTGTCCCTTAGCTGAGCTTGAGTGCTGTGCTGGGAGATCTGCTGCTCTCTTTAGAGCCAGCAGGCAGGAATGTTTAAGTTTGCTGAAGCTGCGCCCACAGCCTTGTCTTCCTCCAGGTGCTCTGGGAGATGGGAGTTTTACCTATAAGCCCCTCACTGGGGCTGCTGCCTTTCAGAGATGCCCTACCCAGTGAGGAGGAATCTAGAGAGGCAGTCTGGACACAGCCACTTTGTTGCACTGCAGTAAGTTCTGCCCAGTCCAAACTTTCCAACAGCTTCCTTAACACTGTGAGGGGAAAACCACCTACTTGAACCTCAGTAATGGTGGACACCCCTCCCCCACACCAAGCTCTATTGTTCCAGGTCAACTTCAGACTGCCGTGCTGGCAGCGAGAGTTTCAAGCCAGTGGTTCTTCACTTTCTGGGCTCCGCGGGAGTGGGACCTACTGAGCAAGACCACTTGGCCCCTGGCTTCAGTCCCCTTTCCAGGGAAGTGAATGGTTCTGTCTCACTGGGGTTCCAGGTGGCACTGGGATATGAAAAAAACTCCTGCAGCTAGCTCAGTGTCTGCCCAACCAGTCACCTAGTTTTTTACTTGAAACCCAGGGTCTGCGTAGTGTCAGCACATGAGGGAATCTCCTGGTCTGCAGATTGCAAAAACTGTGGGAAAAGCATAGTATCTGGGCTGGATAGCACAGTCCCTCATGGCTTCCCTTGGCTAGGGATAGAGCTTCCTGGCCCGTTAAACACTTCCTGGGTGAGGCGATGTCCCATCCTGCTTCTGCTCACCTTCCATGTGCTGCATCCATGGTCTAACCAGTCCCAATAAGATGAACTGGGTACCTCAGTTGGAAATGCAGAAATCACCAGCCTTCTGCATTGGTCTCGCTGGGATCTGCAGTCTGGAGCTGTTCCTATTCAGCCACCCATCTTCCCAGATCCATTCAGATTTGCTCTTTTGAGGCTATTTTCTAGTTTCTGTAGGTTGCTTTATTATTTTCGATTCTTTTTTCTTTTGTCTCCTCTGACTGTATTTTCAAACAGCCTGTCTTCAAGCTCATTAATTGTTTCTTCTCTTTGATCAATTCTGCTATTAAAAGACTGTTGCATTTTTCACTGTGTCCATTGCGTTTTTCAGCTCCAGAATTTCTGTTTGATTCTTTTAAATTATTTCAATCTCTGTTAAATTTATCGGATAGAATTCTGAACTCCTTCCTTGTGTTACTTTGAATTTCTTTGAGTTTCCTTAATACAGCTATTTTAAATTCCCTGTCTAGGTCACATATCTGTTTCTCCTGGATTGGTCCCTGGTACCTTATTTAGTTCATTTGGTGAGGTCATGTTTTCTTGGATAGCATTGATGCTAGTAGATGTTCTTCAGTGTCTGGGCATTGAAAGGTTAGGTGTTTAGTGTAGCCTTCACTGTCTGAGCTTATGTGTAGCTGTCCTCCCTGGGAAGGCTTTCTAGATATTTGAAAGGACTTGGGTGCTGTGATCTAAAATGTATCTGCTTTAGGGGTCATCCCAAGCCAAGTAATGCTGTGGTTCTTGCAGACTTAGACTTATAGAGGTACTGCCTTGATGGTCTTGGACAAGATCTGGGAGAGTTCTCTGGATTACCAGTCAGAGACCTTTGTTCTCTTCCCTTACTTTCTCCTAAAAATATAGTCTCTTTCTTTGTTATAAGTCACCTAAAGCTGAGTGACACAAGCACCCCTGTGGCTACCACCACTATGACTGTACTGGGTCAGACCTGAAGCCAGCACAGCACTGTGTCTCAGCAAGGCCTGCTGTAACCAGTCCCTGACCCAAGGCCTGCTGTAACCAGTCCCCAGCTACTGCCTATGTTTGCTGAAGGGCCTAGGGTTCTATAATTAGCAGGTGGCAAAGCCATCCAGGCCTATGTCCTTCCCTTTAGGGAGAGGTCCCCCAAGCCCTAGGTGAGCCCAGAAGTTCTGTTTGGGAGGTGGGGACTAAAGTCAAAAGTCTTAGTCTGCCTGGCATTTTATTGCAGTGTGGCTAAGCTGTCACTTAAGCCACAAGATGGAGTCCTTCCCACCCTTCCCTCTCCTTTTCAAAGGCAGAGGAGCCTCACCCTGTAGCCACTACCAACCCAGGCCATGATGAGTACTACCAGACTAACACTCATCTTCCCTTAAGGCCCACAGTCTCTAAAGTCAGCTTGTCATGAGTGCTATCTGGCCTGGGACTCACCCTTCAGGGCAGTGGGTTCCCCTCTGGCCTAGGGTAGGTCCAGAAATGCCATCCAAGAGTCACATCCTGGAATCAGGGATCCCACGAGCCCTCTTAGTGCTCTAGTCCACTGTGGTGGTGATGGTACCTATGGTGCAATACAAAGTCCCTTTTACTTTTCCTTCTGCTTTTCTCAAGCAGAAGGAGTTTTGTCCCATAGCCGCAGCATGTACTGACTATGTACTGAGTCTCACCTGAAGCCAACAAGTCTCAGAGGCT
This sequence comes from Symphalangus syndactylus, assembly GCF_028878055.3. NCBI lineage: Eukaryota > Metazoa > Chordata > Mammalia > Primates > Hylobatidae > Symphalangus > Symphalangus syndactylus. Next base: position 69,161,222 of record NC_072425.2, on the reverse strand, counting down.
CACCCAAGGCCTTCTATGTAGCATCTGTGTATTGCTACTGGTTATTTAAGGTCCAAGGGCTCTTCGGTTAGCAGGTGATGAATGCTGGCAGGACTGGGTCCTTTCCTTCAAGGCAGTGGGTTCCCTTCTGGCCCAGGGTGTGTCTAGAAATGTCATTTGTGAGCTAGGCCCTCCAATGGGGGCCTCATGACTCTGACTGGTATCCTATTTTGCTGTGGCTGAGCTGGTATCTTAGCTGTAAGACAACATCCTCCCTACTCTTCCCATTCCTCTCCTTAAGTGGAAGGAAGGGGTCTCTTTTGGAGTTGTGAGTTGTAGCCTGCGGTTAGAGGAAGTATGACGTGAGCACTCCCTTGGCTGCCACAGCTGGTGTCCACTCTCTCTGGGCTTAGTTCAGCCCTAGGACTCGCCTAAGAGTTGTAGTCCTTATGTCCTAGACTGCCTTTCAAGTTTACTTGGAGACAGAATGCTGTAGCCCTCGGAGGCAAGGTTCGGAGGCACTCAAGCTCAGACCTCTGGGATTGGTGATTCCCCTCTGGCTAAGGCTGGCTTAAATGTTCCCTCTGTGGGTGGGTGTCAGCTGAGTTTGGTCTGGTTTTCTTTTCTGCTCTAACAGGACAGCGGTGAGTTCAGTGTGTCACAATTGCTGTATTCTCATTCTCCTGGCACCCAGAGAATCCCTCCATACCATGCCACCAAGGCAGGGAGTGGGGAAGGGGTCACAACATTGATTCAGGACTGTTTTTACTCTCTTCAGTGCCTCTTTCAGTGATACGAAGTTAAAAGCAGGTACTATGAGTGCTTACTTGACTTTTGGTTCTTATGAATAGGTGTTTTTTTCTGTGTAGATGTTAACTTGGTGTCCTTGTGGAGGGCATGATTGGTAGATCTTTCTATTCTGCCATTTTGCTCTGCCCTCTCTCTCTCAACAATTTTCATACCAGGTGGCATTTTATATTGAAAATTGCCTTAAACGAAATTCTACCAAACCTTCCCGTTTTTAATGAGTAAGGATACATTAAAGTAGTTATACTACCTATTCTTGTAAGCCCAGAAAGTGCCTTATTCTCTGACTTTGGCATTTCTCTAAGCATCTTGAATGAGAGGCTCCCTGTGAGCCATTGCAACACCATTCTGGTGAGTAGATGTGAATTTCCTATTTGGGTAAGATGATAGTCTTCTGCAGAGTGAAAGGGACATAGGACCAAATACAGCCCTGGATTGTCCCAAGATATTAAGACACTGGGCTTGCTGATTTTAATTCTACTGCCTTAAGAAAGGTTAGTGTGGCCCCAAGTATCTTTCTAACCCATGATATATCCTGAATTTTACTTATTTCCATTTATTTCACCAGAGAAAAATGATTCCTAATATTCTTTATGCTAAGAAACCCTCTGGTGTTGATTACAGTAAGCATCTTTGAAGTTCTTACTAAAATACTTTGGAGGCTGGCATTCCTGATAAGCGAATTTCAACTGCCAACCAGATGCCTTTTGATTTTATACAGTCTGCACTGAGCAATTTTGAAATAAATGACCGCATAGCAAGTATTAGTACATGACCATTTCCTTTCTATCTAGTAGTCATTGGCCTCAAATTTTAGAAGTACCTTATCAGTCTGTATAAAGTCTTGAATTAAAGGTGGGATAGTATTAGATTGTCCAACTGAGGATGTGTTTTAAATATATTTAAAATCCGAAAGAGTAATGTTGGGGAAATCCTAATTGCATTACGCATCTCTAGCATTCTCGCTTCTACCACAAGGGGGCAACATTAGCCCCAATTGAGGCCCAGTATTGACAACTATAATCTTAGGGTCTCTCCCAGTCATTGGTATTGCTAAAAAGGATTAAAAAAGCCATCACATTAAACTGAGCACCTAAACGGGTAGGTGCACAGTTGGGCTTGAAGCTATTTAGCAGCAGGGGCAGGAAAGAGCTGATCTTTCTCTGATTAGAAAGACCTGGGAATTGGGAGTGGGTCGGGGCTGAGGAGTGATTTGGGGCAGGTGGGGAAGAGCCATCGGCCACATAAGACAGCTAGGTCACCTGAGGTGACAAAATAAGTGAGGAATCTCTGGCCTCAGGATAACAAAGGACTTGAAAAATAGGGATGTCTAATAGGGATTTTCTGTTTGTGTGACGCAGAATGGAATGTTTTCTTGCTGAGGGTCTTACGTGTTTTGATGCTTTGGAATTGTTGAAGTTAAAATTCAGCAGAGTCATGAAATTGGGGCCAGAGGTGACTTTGGGAATGTGAATCTCCTAGGAATTTATACAAATATTAGTAAAAGCAGTGGCCCTTCTATAGTACGGGGACTGGTGATTTGAGAAAATCTTGTTTACATTTTAAGTTGCACAGTGACCCCACTCTCAGGCTAAAATCAGTGATTTATTTCAATAAATATTTCTGGAGGAACTAATATTTGCTTAGCTAGGTGCTGTAGGGAGACAACACATTTCTAATTTAAATGTTTGTGCCAATGACTGTTGTATTTGAAGCAACTGCACTGTCCAATTCAGAAGATCCCAAGAGGGATGGACCTAGTGCCATAGTTGTCAGCTTTGTCTACGTGTTGGAATCACTTGGAGTTATTTAAAGCTTTTAAGACACACAAACACACATATTCCTAACCCAACATTGTTTGTGTTCTCCGTATTTTTTTTTCCAATTCCAGATGGGAATCAAAGAAACCTAAATTTCTTTTATAAAAATTATTATTATCTTATAGATGGAGCTTTGCTCCTGTTGCTTAGGCTGGAGTGCAATGGTGTGATCTCTGCTCACAGCAACCTCTGCCTCCTGGGTTCAAATGATTCTCCTGCCTCAGCCTCGCAAGTAGCTGGGATTATAGGTGCCCACCACCAAGCCCAGCTACTTTTTGTATTTTTAGTAGAGACAGGGTTTCACCACGTTGGCCAGACTGGTCTCAAACTCCTGACCTCAGGTGATTCACCTGCCTCAGCCTCCCAAAGTGCTATAATTACAGGTGTGAGCCACTGTGCCTAGCCTAAATTTCTTGTTAATACTCCTGTTCTTCAGTGGTGCACAATTTCTAAAATGTCCCATTCTCTTTTTTAGCTTCCACAGTGGTGTAACAAGGCAATGGGAATTCACTCTACAAATCCCAATACCACAAGAATATAAGGTCTCCAGGGATGAGATAATCTACAAACTTCCTCATGTCTGTTACCATGGCATTCTAACACAACATAATCGTGTCCATCTCTTGGAATGCATTGTGCAGACTTTAACCTATATGGTTCTGCTCTACTAATGAAGTCAGTCTCTTTAAAAAATGTTCAGAAAAACTAATAAAGGATTATAAATAACAAAAGGATGTGGCCTAAGCCAAGTCAAGCTATTCTTGCTATCAATTCTGGAACAAAGATATTAATGATATTCCTGTCTCTCTAATTTTATATAACAAGCAGACAATCGTTCTTCCATCATTTCTTTTTTTCTTTCTTTCTTTTTTTTTTTTTTGAGATGAAGTCTCTTTCTGTGGCCCGGGCTGGAGTGCAGTGGCATGATCTTGGCTCACTGCCACCTCCACTTCCTGAGTTCAAGTGATTTTCTGCCTCAGCCTCCTGAGTAGCTGGGACTAGTGCCGCCATGCCTGGCTAATTTTTTTTTTTTTTTTTTGTAGTTTTAGTAGAGATAGGGTTTCAACGTGTTAGCAAGGATGGTCTCGATCTCCTGACCTCGTGATCCACCTGCCTCAGCCTCCCAAAGTGCTGGGATTACAGGTGTGAGCCACTGCACGTGGCCTTTTCCATCATTTCTTTGACCATGCCTAGGGACCATCAGTAACCCTAATGAAAAATGATGTTTGTTCTTTTCTGCTTTTGCTTAGTGCTGGTTTTTGGCTCTTCTAATCAAATGAGTCATTCCTGGAATGTTCAGTTTGTTTTATGGTTGTGGCACTCCAGGAAAGCAGGGCAGTTCACCTGCCCCACTCCACAGCTGACTGTAGCTGAGAAAGCTCCCAACATCTGTGTTTATAATAAAAAGCCTACAAAAGCAAAATAAATCATGTTTCCCCCTCCATTTTTTCCTGCACATTAAAGGCTGATCACTGAAAGTCATGATCTTGGCTCTGAATTGGTTTGCAGCATTTGATCTGATGCCACGAAGGGAGATCAATATCTGCCACTGTAAAAAGTCAATGGAACATAAATTAGGAAGAGAAAATTTTTCCAACTCTGGCCCCAAGCAGTGACTAGTTGGGTGCAAGCCATACTTTTGGGCAATGAAAAAAAGAAAGCAGCTTTACTTAACAGCAGGGTGGACTATACTAGGATTATATTTTGTGCTATTCCTACTTCTCTATTGATCTGCAAATAATGAATTGAAGCATGATGATTCTCTCTCCAAAGTTACTCAAGAGTTTACTAAAATGTTATGAGTTTCTACATAATTTTTAGGATAAGCCTGTCAGGTTTTTTTTTTTTTTTTTTTTTTGAGATGGAGTCTCACTCTGTCCCAGGCTGGAGTGCAGTGGCATGATCTTGGCTCACTGCAACCTCTGACTTCCTGATTCAAGGGATTCTCCTGCCTCAGCCTCCTGAGTAGCTGGGATTACAGGCATGTGCCACCATGCCTGGCTAATTTTTGTATTTTTAGTAGAGATGGGGTTTCACCATATTTGCCAGGATGGAAGCCTGTCAATTTTGGCAAAGAAGTCTGCTAGGATTTTGATAGAGATTTCCTTAACTATAGACTAATTTGGAAAGAATTGCTATCTTAACAATATTGAGTCTTATAATCCACAAACATGGAATATCTTTCCATTTATATATTGATCTTTAATTTTTAGTAATGTTTAATAGTTTTCAATATATATGTATTATACTTTAAAGTATTTTTTATACATTTTTGATGTTATTGTGAAAGAAATTGCTTCCTAATTTAATTTTTGGATTCTTCCCCTGCTAGGGAGAAAAGTCTTGCTGTCCTACCATCTCCCCTTCTGTCCTATCTTTTACTAACTTTATTTAATACTTAAAATTATTCTATTTTTTATGTAGACTTTACTTTTTGGAGCAGTTATGTTCACAGGAAAATTGAGTGGAAGGTACAGAGATTGCCCCTATAACCCCTGCCCCCATACATCCTTCACCAGAGTGATAACAGTTGCTACAACTGATGAACCTACACTGATACATTATCATCACCCGAAGTCATTAGTTTCATTAAGCTTCACTCTTGGTGTTGTACATTCTATGGGTTTTGACAAACGTGTAATGACACGTATTCACCATTACTGTATAATACAGAGTGTTTCACTGACCTGAAAGTCCTCTATGTACCTCCTATTCATCCCTCCCTCTGCCCTAATTCATGGCAACTATAGTCTTTTTACTGTTTCCATAGTTTTGCCTTTTTCAGAATGTCAAATAGATGGAATCACACAGTATGTAGCCTTTCCAGATTGACTTCTTTCATTTAGTAAGGTGCATTTAAATTTCTTCCATGCCTTTTCACGACTTTTTTTTTTTTTTTGAGACAGGGTCTTGCTCTGTCACTGAGGCTGGAGTATGGTAGTGTGATGCCAGTTCACTGCAGCCTGAACCTCCAGGGCTCAAGTGATCTTCCAGACTCAGCCTTCCCAGTAGCAAGACCACAAGTGCTCGCCACCACACCTGGCTAATGTTTTTGATTTTTAGTAGAGACTAGGTCTTGCTATGTTGCCCAGGCTGGTCTCAAACTCTTGGGCTCAAGCGATCCTCCCACCTTGGGCTCCCAAAGTGTTGGGATTACAGGCATCAGCTACCATGCCTGGACTTCATTTCTTTATAGTGCTGAATAATACTCAATTGCCTTGATGTACCACAGCTTATTTATCTATTCATGTATATATCTATGGAGGGATATCTTGGTTGCTTCCAAGTTTTGGCAATTGTAAATAAAGCTGCTACAAACATCCATTTGCAGGTTTTTGTATGGAAATAAATTTTCAACTCCTTTGGGCTACCAAGGAGCACAAGAGTTGGATGTTTTGTTTAGTTTTATAAGAAACTGCCAAACTGTCTTCCAAAGTAGACATATCATTTTGCATTCCCACCAGCAATGATAACAGGGCTGTTGTTCCACACCCTCACAGGCATTTAGTGTTGTCAATGTTTTGTATTTTGGCCATTCTGGTAAGTGTGTAGTTGTATCTCAGTGTTTTAATTTGTATTTTCCTGATGATATGGAACATCTTTTCATATGCTTATTTATCACATGCATATCTTCTTTGGAAAAGCATCTGTAAGGCCTTTGACCCATTTTTTACTTCTATTTTTTTTTTTTTTGTAAGAGTCTTGCTCTGTTACCCAGGCTGGAGTGCAGAGGCACAATCAGCTTCAACCTCATGAGTCCAAGCAATCCTTCTGCCTCAGCATCCTGAGTAGCTGGGACTAAAGGTATGCAGCACCATGCCCAGCTAACTTTTTAAGTTTTGTTTTTTAATAGAAATGGGGTCTTGGTATGTTGCCTAGGCTGGTCTTGAACTCTTAGCCTTATGTGATCCTCCCAATTTGATCTCCCAAAGTGCTGGGATTACAGGCATAAGTCACTGTGCCTTACTTGTTTGACCCATTTAAAAATCAAATTGTTTTCTCATTGTTGAGTTTTAAGCATTCTTTACTTGGATAATAGTCCTTTACTAGATATGTCTTTTGCAGATTGTTTTTTGCAGTCTGTGGCTTGTCTTTTCATGCTCTGGACAGTGCCTTTCACAGAACAGAAAACTAATTTTAATGAAGTGCAGCTTATCAATTTTTTCTCTCGTAGACTGTGCCTTTGGTATCATATATAAAAAGTCTAACCAAACTCAAGGTTGTCTAGATTTTCTTCTATGTAATCTTCTAGAGGTCTTATAGTTTTGCATTTTACATTTAGATCCATGATCCATTTTGAATTAACTTTTGTGAAGGTTGGAAGTCTGTGTTTAGCGTAGCTTAATTTTTTTGCACGTGCCTGTCCAGTTATTCTGCACCATTTGTTGAAAATACTGTCTTTTCTCAATACTATTGTATTACCTTTGCTCTTTTGTCAAAAACAGTTGACTAAATTGCTGTAAGTCTATTTCTGGTCTCTTGGTTCTGTTACATTGATCTATTTGTCTATTCTTTTGTTAATTGCACACTGTCTTGAAACTTTAGCCTTAGAGTAGGTCTCAAAGTTTGGTAGTGTTAGTCTTCCTTTCTTCTTTTTTTTTTTTTTTTTTTTTTTTTGAGACGGAGTCTCGCTCTGTCCCCCAGGCTAGAGTGCAGTGGCGCGATCTCGGCTCACTGCAAGCTCCGCCTCCCGGGTTCACGCCATTCTCCTGCCTCAGCCTCTCCGAGTAGCTGGGACTACAGGCGCCCGCCACCGCGCCCGGCTAATTTTTTGTATTTTTAGTAGAGACGGGGTTTCACCGTGGTCTCGATCTCCTGACCTCGTGATCCGCCCGCCTCGGCCTCCCAAAGTGCTGGGATTACAAGCGTGAGCCACCGCGCCCGGCCCCTTTCTTCTTTTAACACTGTTACCTAGGTGAAGTTTTGGGTTTGGTTTTTTGTTGTTGTTGTTGTTGTTGTGTGTGTGTGCATTTATCCCACATGGTGTTCTCTGAGCTTCCTGGATCTGTGGTTTGGTGTCTGGCATTAATTTGTGAAATTCTCAGTCATTAACATTTCAAAAGTATTCAAAATTTCAAATATTTATTCTGTTTTATTCTCTCCTTCTGGAGTTAAAAAAATACATAGGTCTAATCTAGATTCATGTACTACATTTAGCTGATATGATTCAGTCTCTTTTTCTTGTAGAATGTCTCACATTCTGGCTTTGTCTGATTGTGTCTTTATAGTGTCATTTAACTTGCTGCCCTATTCTCTGCACTTCCTCTAAATTGTACCCAAAGAATTGATTACAGATGGTCTCTGACTTACGATGTTTCAACTTACAATTTTTCAAATTTGTGATGGTGCAAAAGGAGTACACATTTAGAAGCCCTACCTTGAGTACCCATACAACCACTGTTTTTTTATTTTCAAAGAAAAATTCAATAAATTACATGAGATATCCAACACTTCATTATAAAATAAGCTTTGTGTTAGATGATTCTGCCCAACTGTGGACTAATGTAAGTGTTCTGAACATGTTTCAAATAGGCTAGGGTAAGCTATGATGTTTGGTAGGTTAGATGTATTAAATGCATTTTTGACTTACAATATTTTCAACTTATGATGGATTTATCAGGACATAGCTCCATATGAAGTCCAGGAGCATTCATATATTCAGGTAAAATATTTTTTCATAAAATCTTTGTAGATTAAGTTGTATACTTCATATTGTATCACACAAGAGTGCATATTTTATCAGGTCCTCCCAGTAACAGCAATACTAAATCCAATCATTTCACTAAGATGATGATCTCTAGATCTCCCCATTGGAATGGTAGCAGGGTTTCCTCCTTTGCAATTAGTAAGTAATCTCTGGGGTGATTTGATTTTCCTCAAACTTTTTACCAGATGGTTTTTGGCATCAGTTGATGACCTTTGCCTAAGATAATTATTACATTTGAAACTGCAAAATGGTGATTTTCTTATTCTGTAATATTTGTACATTTAATAAAAGGCATCCTTTTACTGAGAAGAGTTTTAACCTTTTTTTCCTCTGATTTTGAGTTTCACTGTGTACTCATACAACCTTTTTTTTTTTTTTAAGATTTTTAAATTTTTTGAATTTTTATTTTTATTTTTTGAGATGGAGTCTTGCTCTGTTGCCCAGGCTGAAGTGCAATGGTGTGATCTTGGCTCACTGCAACCTCTGCCCCCTAGATTCAAGTGGTTCTCCTGCCTCAGCCTCCTGAGTAACTGGGATTACAGGTTCATGCCATCAGGCCTGGCTAATTTTTGTATTTTTAGTAGAGACGAGGTTTCATCTTGTTGGCCAGGCTGGTTTCCTGACCTCAAGTGATCTGTCTGCCTCGGCCTCCCAAAGTGCTAGGATTATAGGCATAAGCCACTGTGCCCGGCCTATAAAATTTTTATTATTTAAAATGTAATCGATTGTAATTACTATTCTTTTTGATGGCCAAGTTGTTCCAAGTTTGGACACTGGAAGTTAATTCAATAAGATCCCTGTGTCCTTTTGTTGTGATTCAGTTGGTCTCTGGGTACGTCTTTTACTTTTTGACACAAGATGTCCCAGGTTGCCTTGTACTTTTCTCTGCCTCAGATGTGGAATCAACCATTTCTCCGAAGATACCTAGTTTCTTTTAGTGGGAAGTAGTATTTAGAAACCAAGATTTGGGTGGTAGGTTTGTTCATTGCTACCAGTTGTAATGACTGCTGAGTTTTCCCTATAAACAGAGGTAGGCAAAATCTCTTAAATCTGCAGTTTATGTGTTACTATTTCCAGTTCAAAATCTTTTATTTTGAAATTTCCAAAATCTCTTAGTATTTCCAGTTCAAAATTAATATTAAAGAGTTTTTAAAAACTTGTATTGGCATATTTTTCTTAAACCCAGAAAATATTTGTTTCTAATAAAATTAATGTACAAGTTAGCTTTCTCCTATAATATGTATAAAATAATTTCTAAAGTACAATATTGTTACCAACAACAAACATACTGAATGAAGTTTCACATCTCCCTAGTTCTTTTTGTTCTTGGAATATCACAATAAGAATAAACAGTCGGTTTACTGTGCTTGAAATAATTCTTTTCTCTGTGTGGTTATCGATTTCATAGTTAGGTTCATTTGTTACTGCCTGTTTTTCAGATGTATGGTTTTCTTTCTTCTTTTTCAATTTAATTTTTTGAATAAGTAAAACCTTTACATGGTATGCCACTTATTAAATTACTGTATTTCAGCCTTCTGCACTCTGTCTGCTATGTGATGCTTGATGCTGGGGCTGGGACCCTGCAAACTACGTATCTATTTTTCCAGCTGGTTCCTTGCTATGATCGTCCAAATGGGGTACTAGAGGAAGACTGCAATGTTGGAGGATGAAGAAGAAACTTGCTACTTCCTATTTTCTCCCCCCATGGGGCCTTTTGTCTGTTTCTTGTTCCTGTGTGTATCACCCTAGCAATCAATACTTTTTTTATGCCAGCAGTATAAATTCCTTTCCATAGAAACAGTTGAATTCAGTTTGCAGTTTTTCAAATACTTGTAGAACCAGCCTAATCATGCCTCCCTCTTCCTTTGGCCCTTCCTTTCAGCTCTGAGACCCCACCAGCATCTGAGCAGTGACTTCTCAAAGGTCTGAGTTTCAGTTCAGTAGGGCTCCTCTAAATTTTAATAATCTCTAAAGTTTAATAATCCCATCATCTTTTCGTTATTCTCTCTTCCCTAAAGATGGTAGTTGATTCCTGAAATTTCTACCATTCTGATGCCCTCGTGCTCTTCTTTACCTTTTAAGTTATCTAGTTAACAACTGTAAAACTAGTTAACAATTCTTTATATTCAATTCTTTCTGTTCATATAACCGATGTGCTTTTATAAGTTAAGGTATAACTAAACCTTAACTTAAACATGGTTCATGGTTAAAAATTGTAAGAAGGCTTATTCAGAGGAATCTTTGTTCAATCTCAAGCCTTTCTATCCCAATCTCATCTATTCTTTAGAAGTAATCATTGCATTAGTCATCGTATTCTTTCTGTATTTGTTTTGGCTAAACAAGTTAAACACACACACACACACATTTTCTCTCTCGTGGTCTTTCTCTCTCTCTCTCACACACACACACATTTTCTCTTTTTATTACAAAAGATAGAATAAAATAGATACTGTTTTGTGCCTTTTTTGTTCACTAAATAATATATCTTGAGAATAAGGATATGCACTTAATTCTTAGAGAATAAATATTATACCACTTCTTAGAGATTGCTCTCCATTGGTAGATACACCATGGTTTATTCCATTAATCTGATTTATGGGCATTTGGATATGTTGCTGTGTCAAAGGGTAAATGCATACTTAATTTTATTATTATTCATCAAATATTCCTCTATAGAGCTGTATCATTTCCCATTATTTGTAATCTATGAAAGGTTTGTTTCTCTGTAGTTTTGCCAGCTGAGTGTGCTGTCAATTTTTTGGATTTCTGCCAATTTGATAGGTGAGAAATGGTAGCTTCATGTTAATTTGCATTTCTTTTACAGTAGTAAAATTGAAGCTCTTTTCATATGTGTCAGGGTCATGTTACTTTCTTTTTCTATGAGCTGTCTATCTAGATTTCCTATTGTATTTTTGGTCTTTTTCTTCTTGATCATTGAGTAGATCAGATACCAAGGAGATTAGCTCTTATTTGTGATATATGTTGCAAATATTTTTTTCAGTTTGCAATTTCTCTTGATTTTTGCGTATAGGGCAAATATTTTTAAATTTTCTTATAGTCAAATTTTTAATCATTTCTTTGACTGTTTTCATCTTCTGAACTAAAGTCAGAAGTGCTCTAGTACAACCATCATTTTGATATTGAAGAATTCTTTCATATTCTATATGGTTTTTATTTTTCATAGTGCTATAGTATGATTTTATGATTTTATGAAATTAGTAACTTCTTATATCTCTCAGAGGACGTCAATTGGGAACTTCAAAAGTTCTCTTCTTTTTCTGGAAATATCTGTTAAACTGGAATCAAATCAATTTTTCTGTTTATTTTTCTTTGTCATTCTTTTTCATGACGTATATTTTTCTTGAAAATCTAGTTAGCTCTACAGCTCTCTCTTAAATATAAAACTATCTGAGAGGTTGTCAATATAAGGGCTTCTCTTTGGATTGTGTGTTCAGGGACCTGGCTGTTCACAGTAAGAGGAGATCCAAGTGCCTGAATGAAGAGGCCATTCTCTAGGTTGCTAACAAACTCATCTCTAATAGAGCTATTCTGAGGAGGAGAAGAAATTATCGCCTATAGGTATATGCTATAGCACTTGTGTTAAGATTATAATTTGTGAGTGGAGAGGCTTCTATAAGAGTATATAGATCTAAATTACCTCCCTTGTTTTAAGCCTCACTTTTTCTCTTTATTTCTAAAAAAAAATTATTTTAAGTTCAGGGATACATGTGCAGGTTTGTTATATTAGTAAACTTGTCATAGGAGTTTGTTGTACAGATTATTTTATTACCCAGGTATTAAGCCTAGTACTCATTTTTTTTTTCTGACCCTCTCCCTCCTCTCACCCTGCACCCTGCCCCAGTGTGTGTTGTTCCCCTCTATGTGTCCATATGTTCTCATCATTTAGCTCCCACTTTCAAGTGAGAACATGCGGTATTTGGTGTTCTGTTTCTGTGTTAGTTTGCTGAGGATAATGGCCTCCAGCTCCATCCATGTTCCTACAAAGTACATGATATCATTCTTTTTTTATGGCTGCATAGTGTTCCATGGTGTATATGTTCTACATTTTATTTATCCAGCCTATCATTGATGGGCATTTAGGTTAATTCCATGTCTTTGCTATTGTGAATAGTGCTGCAATGAACATACATGTACCTTTATCTCTATAATAGCACAATTTATATTTTTGGGCTATATCCCCAATAATGGGATTGCTGGGTTGAATGGCATTTCTGTTGTTAGGTCTTTGAGGAATTGTCCCACTGTTTTCCATAATGGTTGAACTAATTTATACGCTCATCAACAGTGTATAAGCATTCCTTTTTCTCTGCAACCTTGCCAGCATCTGCTATTTTTTGACTTTTTAGTAATAGCCATTCTGACTGGTGTGAGGTGTATCTCATTGTGGCTTTGATTTGCATTTCTCTAATGGTCAGTGATATTGAACTTTTTTTCACATGCTGTTGGTCGCATATATGTCGTCTTTTGAAAAGGGTCTGTTTTCCTTTGCCCACTTTTTTTTTCTTGTAAATTTAAATTTCTTATAGATGCTGGATATTAAGCCTTTGTTGGATGCGTAGCTTGCAAAAATTTCCTCCCATTCTGTAGGTTGTCTGCTCACTCTGTTGATAGTTTCCTTTGTTGTGCAGAAGTGCTTTAGTTTAACTAGATCCCATTTGTCAATTTTTGCTTTTGTTGCAATTGCTTTTGGTGTTTTTGCCATGAAATCTTTGCCTGTGCCTATGCCCTTAATGGTATTACCTAGGTTTTCTTCCAGGCTTTTTATAGTTTTGGGTTTTGCATTTAGGTCTTTAATACATCTTGAGTTAATTTTTGTATACAGTGTAAGGAAGAGGTCCAATTTCAATGTTCTGTATATGGCTAGCCAGTTATTTCAGCACCATTTATTGAATAGGAAATCCCTTCCCCATTGCTTGTTTTTGTCAGGTTTGTCAAAGATCAGATAGTTGTATATGTGTGGCCCTATTTCTGGGTTCTCTATTCTGAGCCATCGGTCTATGTGTCTATTTTTGTATTAGTACCATGCTGTTTTGGTTACTATAGCTCTGTAATATAGTTTGAAGTTGGGTAGTGTGATGCCTCCAGCTTTGTTCTTTTGCTTAAGATTGCTTTGGCTATTTGGGCTCTTTTTTGGTTCCATATGAATTAAATTTTTTTTTTTCTAGGCCTGTGAAGAATCTCAATGGTAGTTTAATAGGAATAGCATTGAATCTACAAGTTGCTTTGGGCAGTATGGCCATTCTTACAGTATTGATTCTTCCTATCCATGAGCGTGGAATTTTTTTCCCATTTGTTGTGTCATTTCTGATTTCTCTGAGCAGTGGTTTGTATTATCCTTATAGAGATCTTTCATATCCCTTGTTAGCTTTTGTGGCAGTTGTGAATGGGATTAGCATTCCCGATTTAGCTCTTGGGTTGACTGTTGTTGGTGCATAGGAATGTTAGTGATTTTTGCTCATTGATTTTTATATCCTGATCTTTGTTGAAGTTGTTTATCAGCTTAAAAAGCTTTTGGGCTGAGACTATGGGGTTTTCTAGATACAGAATCATGTTGTCTGCAAACAGGAATAGTTTGACTTCCTCTTTTCCTATTTGGATGCCCTTCGTTTCTTTCTCTTGCCTAATTTCCTTGGCCAGGACTTCCGAACTATGTTGAATAGGAGTGGTGAGAGAAGGCATTCTTGTCTTTGCTGGTTTTCAAAGGGAATGCTTCCAGCTTTTGCCCATTCAGTATAATGATGGCTGTGGGTTTGTCATAGATAGGTCTTATTATTTTGAGGTATGTTCCTTCAATACCCAGTTTGAGAGTTTTTAATATGAAGGGATGTTGAATTTTATCAAAAGCCTTTTCTATGTCTATTGAGATAATCATGTGGGTTTTATCTTTAGTTCTGTTTATGTGATAAATAACATGTATTGATTTGTGTATATCAAACCAACCTTGCATCCCAGGGATAAAGCCTACTTGACTGTGGTGGATTAGCTTTTCGATATACTGCTGGATTTGGTGTTCCAGTATTTTGTTGAGAATTTTGGCATTGATATTCATCAAGGGTATTGGCCTGAAGTTTTCTTTTCTCTTATTTTTTTTTTAAATCTCTGACAGGTTTTGATATCAGGGTGATGCTAGCCTTATAGGATGAGTTGAGGAGGAGCCCCTCCTCTGTATTTTTTTTTGGAATAGTTTTAGTATGAATGGTACCAGCTCCTCTTTGTACATCTGGTAGAATTCAGCTGAGAATGTTTCTGGTTCTGGGCCTTTTTTTGTTGGTAGGCTATTTATTACTGACTCAATTTCAGAGCTTGTTACTGATCTGTTCAGAGAATCAATTTCTTCCTGGTTCAGTCTTGGCAGGGTACATGTATCTAGGAATTTACCCATTTCTTCTAGATTTTCTGGTTTGTGTGCATAGAGGTGTTCATAATAGTCTCTGCTGGTGGTTTGTATTTTGGTGGGGTCATGATAATATCTACCTTGTTATTTCTGCTTGGGTTTATTTGAATCTTCTCTTTTTTTGTGTGTGTCTAGCTAGTGGTCTGTTTAATTTTTTTTTTTAAAAAAAGCTCCTGGATTTGTTGATCTTTTGAATGGTTTTTCATGTCTCAATATCCTTCACTTCATCTCTGATTTTGGTTATTTCTTGTCTTCTGCTCTAACTTTCAAATTTGTTTGCTCATGGTTCTCTAGTTCTTTTAGTTGTGATGTTAGGTTGTCGAGCTCTTTCTAACTTTTTGACGTGGGCATGTAGTGCTATATATTTCCCTCTTAACAATGCTTTAGCAGTGTCCCAGAGATTCTGGTACGTTGTGTCTTTGTTCTCATTGGTTTCAAAGAGCTTATTTATTTCTGCCTTAATTTCATTATTTACCTGGTAGTCACTCAGGAGCAGGTTAATCAGTTTCCATGTGATTGCATAGTTTTGAGTGAATTTTTCATCTTGATTTCTAATTTGATTGCACTGTGGTTCAAGAGAAGCATAGTGTAGTTCTTTTGCATTTGTTGAGGAGTGTTTTACTTCCCATTATGTGTTTGATTTTAGAGTATGTGCCACGTGGCAATGAGAAGAATGTACATTCTGTTGTTTTCAGTGGCAAGTTCTATACATATCTATCAGGTTCATTTCATCCAGTGCTGAGTTCGGATCTTAAATATCTTTGTTAATTTTCTGTCTTGACGACCTGTCTAATGTTGTCAGTGGGGTGTTAGAGTCTCCCAGTATTATTGTGTGGCAGTCTAAATGTATTTGAACGTCTCTAAGAACTTGATTTATGAATCTGGGTGCTCTTGTGTTGGGTGCATATATATTTAGGTTAGTTAAATCTTTCTATTGAGTTGAATCATTTACCATTAAGTAAAGCCCTTCTTTGTCTTTTAAAAAAAATCTTTGTTGGTTTAAAGTCTCTTTTGTCAGAAACTAGGATCACAACACTTGCTTTTTTGTTTCCCATTTGCTTGGCAGATTTTTCTCCATCCCCTTATTTTCAGCCTATGTGTGCCATTGCATGTGAGGTAGGTCTCTTAAAGACAGCATGCCAATGAGTCTTGGTTCTTTATCCAGCTTGCCACTCTGTGTCTTTTAATTGGGGCATTTAGCACATTTACATTTAAGGTTGTTATTGATATGTGTGGATCTGAATCTGTCATCATGATGTTAGCTGGTTATTTTTCAGACTTGTTTATGTGGTTACTTCAGTGTTACTGGTCTGTGTACTTCAGTGTGTTTTTGTAGTGGCAGTTAAGTCTTTCCTTTCCATATTTCGTTCTTCCTTGTGAGGCAAGTCTGGTGGTAATAAATTTCCTCAGCATTTTCTTGTCTGAAAAGAATCTTATTTCTCCTTTACTTAAGAAGCTTAGTTTGGCTGGATATGAAATTTTGGGTTGGAATTTCTTTTCTTTAAGAATGTTGAATATTGGCCCCCAATCTCTTCTGGCTTGTAGGGTTTCTGCTGAGAGGTCTGCAGTTAGTCTGATGGTCTTCCCTTTGTAGGTGACCTGACCTTTCTCTCTAGCTGCCTTTAGCATTTTTTCTTTCTCTTTGGCCTTGGAGAATCTAATGATTATGTGTCTTTGGGATGATCTTTTTGTGAAATATCCTACTAGGGTTCTTTGCATTTCCTACATGTGAATGTTGGCCTCTCTAGATTGGAGAAGTTTTCCTGGATGATATCCTGAAGTATGTTTTCCAAGTTGGTTCCATTCTCCCTATCCCTTTCAGGGACACCAATGAGTCTGAATTGTCTCTTTACATAATCCCATATTTCTCAGAGGATTTGTTTATTCATTTTCATTATTTTTTTCTCTATTTTTGTCTGTCTTATTTCAGAAAGCCAGTCTTCAAGCTCTGGGATTCTTTCCTCCACTTGGTCTATTCTGCTATTTAACACTTGTGATTGCAGTATGAAATTCTTGTATTGTGTTTTTCATTTCTATCAGGTTGGTTATGTTCTTTTCTATATTAGCTATTTTGCATTTCAGCTCCTGCATTGTTCTATCATAATTTTTAGTTTCCTTGCATTGGGTTTCTACATAATCCTGTAGCTCAATGGTCTTTCTTCCTATCCATATTCTGAATTTGATTTTTGTCATTTCAGCCATCTCAGTCTGGTCCAGAATCCTTGCTGGAGTGGTGATATGGTCATTTGGAGGAAAGAAGGCATTCTGGCTTTTTGAGTTCTCGGGGTTCTTAAGTTGTTTCTTTCTCATCTTTGTGGGCTTATCTACCTTTAGTTTTTAAGGTCACTGACCTTTGGATTTTTTTTTATCCTATTTGATGACTTTGAGGGTTTGATTGTGGCCTCATTGTGGGAAGGAACTGTACAATGGTATGAATACCAGAGACAAAAACCACTGGGGACCTTCTTAGAGGCTGCTTACCACAAATGGATAGGCAACATCCAGGCAGACAGTGGATGCAGGAAGCAATAGACAATACTGGAGATCTCCTGAGCATGGTGGGTTTGAGTGTAGACACAGAAGGATTCATACTCACATAAAACTGAATTATTATCTCTATTTTGTAGCATTAAGAAAACAAAGTGTGGTTAGAATTCTTTTGGAAATAAATGTAAATGTTTGTCCAAAGTGGTTGTCTTTCAACATTTATTCAACAAATGTTCACAGTGTAACTTTTTGCACTAGACAAGGAACTAGACTAATTTATTATACTTGGTCCCCACGAAATTTGCATTTTTATTTAATATTGCATTATTATTGATATATTCTACAGATGAAGAAACAGAATGTAAGTGACAGGCCCAAGGCTGCTTAACTCAAGTGACAGAGTTGAGTTTCATCTCTGGGTCTTCTCTTCTGTTATGTGTTGTCTCCAACAAAGACTTCAGTCTTCACAAACTGAAGTTCTAGGATAGTTCTACCATTTGGGTTGATAAAAGGCAGAGCTGTGTCTTATACCTGATAACATAATGAGAACAGATACTTTGGAGCTGATCTCCACCCTTTGAACCATCCTATTGAGAAAACCAATGGGGTCCTCTGAGGATACAGGAAGAAACTGTGTTAGAACCACAGAGCAACAAAGTCTGTTTTTGAGTAAGAAGAAATTTCATTGGTTTCAGCATCCCTTGACCCACTGTAGTATAAGATGGATTTTTATTCCAACCTCCAGAAGAAGAACATACTTCCCTACTTTCTCTTTCCCTATATAAATGTACTTATCTACATACTTATTCAGCAAATCAGCTACAAGTTTTTTAAAGGTAAAAATAATTCTCAGTAACCTGGTAGTGTTTCATCTGGCTTGAGAAAGATGAAGTCTATATTTTTTCAGGCAACGATAATTACTAAACTTCTGTGTAGCCGTGCAGACCACCAAAATGTTGATTTAATTTAATGAGCATAGTGATGAGTATTAAACTACCAAATAGCACATCAGTGCCTCAGGATGTCAGGTTTGCCTGGGTGTAAGTAATTCACTTGGGATCAACTTTGAGACTTCTTACAGAGTAGATCCTGGGTTTTAAAACATTCAGAATTGTGGCTATACCCTTTACCTAGGATTAACAAAGATGGTTGTGACCTGCTCAAAACATTTTTAAAGAGAAATAATGTTGGAGGGCTGTAGGAAACTGCTTTTGCTGGATAGAAATATCTCTACCGGAGCTTTATCCAGTAATATCGCCATCTAGTATCCCTTTTCTCTGCGTCAGTATTACTACTGTCATCTTTGGTTGAGACTGTTTTTCCTTCCCACCGGCCTTAGATACTATCATGACTTACTTCTCATTATAACACCGAGGGAGTCTGGGTCTCTATAAAGTTTCACTTACCTAGCAAGAGAGGATCTGTATTAGTTTTCTTTTGAAACAAGAAAACTAGTCTTTTCTTAATCTGTTACAGTCTCCTTATTTTGGAACCCGTCTTTTTTGACTTTCCTGAGTTTGTTTCTATGTCAGTTACTCTTTGTTATAACACCCTGTTTCTTTCCTTTAAATTGCTTATCCCAGTCTGTAATGACCTTATTTGCTCATGTATGTGTTTATTATCTGCTTTTTTCCACTAGGATATAGGCTATATTTATGTGAATACCATGTCTGCTTTTGCTCACCACTCTTCCCCAGCACCCAGCCCAGTGCCTGAGCCATACACAGAGGTCACTTGTCATTTGTTGAATGAATGAATGAATGAATGAAAGACTCTTTATTAAATACTCAGAGTGAGACTAGCAGATAACATTGATGCTCTGCCCATATTTCCTCTCCGTTGCTGCTTCAGGGCACACTAGCTCTCTTCAACAGCACTCAATTACCTGAGGCCTTTGTTTTCTTTTTTTGGGGCCACTGAATTCTGCTTTCCACTCCCAAAACGTTGGGAAGTACCTGGAAATTAATAGACACCCGGGAGTAGCCCTTAACCTTGAACTGATCGGAGTAGAGATACAGATATCCCAGCTCCCTTGTCCTTGGGTGGCATAACCGAGGCATTTTTACACTGGTTTGCAGAGTTGGCCCAGCAGAATTAAGTGCCAATCTCAGTGTGCCAGCTGCCTTGATACTGCACCCTTTATTAGGCCCTTTCCATTCCTTTCTCACTTCCCTTCTCAACTCCCCTGTGTGTCCCCATGACTTCCCAAATAAGTCACTTGCACTTGAAATTTCATCTCAGAGACTTTTCTGGAGAACCCAAGCCAAGATGGATAGGAAACAAAAGTTCACGAAAGCTTTACAGGCATTCTCTTTCTAAATGAAGGAGGATGCATCTGTTTTGAAATGAAAATAAGTCAGAAAAAAGGTCAGTTTCTTTTCTAAAACATAGGCCTTTTTATATTTTGATAAGTCTTTTAGATCTTTTGATTAGTTTACATATTAAAAGCATGGAATCTTTAACAGATTATTCTTTCAACTTTGGTTTTTAATATATATTTCTGGATCACCATCTGGGCAATTGGAAACATGCATTTTGTGAGTCACCATGAAGAAATATGGTCAATAATTAAGCAGTCATGTATAGCACACTTACTTTATGAAAAGAAATGAAGCCATGTTAGAGGATCCACATTTCTTTTTTTTAAATTTATTTTTAGTTTTTGTGGGTACATAGGTGTATATGTTTATGGGGTACATGAGATATTTTGATACATGCATGAAATGTTTACTAATTACATCGTGGAATATGAAGTATCCTTCCCCTCAAGCATTTATGCTTTGTGTTACAATCTAATTATACTCTTTTTGTTACTTTTAAATGTACAGTTATTATTGACTATAGTCACCCTGTTGTGCTATCAACTACTAGGGTCTTATTCATTGTCTCTATTTTGTTGTACTCATTAATCATCCCCACCTCTCCTCCCACCCTCCTGCTACCCTTCCTAGCCTCTGGTAACTATCCTTCTACACTCTGTGTCCATGAGTTCAATTGCTTTGATTATTAGATCCCGCAACATTTGTCTTTCTGTGTCTGGCTTATTTCTCTTAGCATAATGACTTCCAGTTCCATCCATGTTGTTGCAAATGATTGGATCTTATTCTTTTTATGGCTGAATAGTACTTCATTGTGTGTAAATATTGTGTTTTCTTCATCCACTCATCTGTTGATAAACATTTAGGTTGCTTCCAAATCTTGGCTGTTGTGAACAGTACTACAACAAACAAGGGAATGAAGATATTACTTCTGTATTAGTCTGTTTTCATGCTGCTGATAAAGACATACCTGAGACTTGGAAATTTACAAAAGAAAGGTTTAATTGGACTTAGTTTCACATGCTGGGGAAGCCTCACAATCATGGCGGAAGGCAAGGAGGATCAAGTCCTGTCATACATGGATGGCAGCAGGCAGAGAGAGAGAGAGAGCTTGTGCAGGGAAATTTCACTGTATAAGGCCATCAGATCTCATGAGACTTATTCACTATCATGAGAACAGCATGGAAAAAACCTGACCCCATGATTCAATTACCTCCCACTGGGTCTCTCCCATGACATGTGGGAATTCAAGATGAGATTTGGGTGGGAACACAGCCAAACCATATCATTCTATCTCTGGCCCCTCCCAAATCTCATGTCTTCATATTTCAAAACCAGTCATGCCTCCCCAACAGTCCCCTAGTCTTAACTTATTTCAGCACGAACTCAGAAGTCCACAAAGTCTCATCTGAGACAAGGCAAGTCTCTTCTGCCTATGAGCCTGTAAAATCAAAAGCAAGTTAGTTACTTCCTAGAAACAATGGGGACACAGGCATTAGGTAAATACAGCCATTCCAAATGGGGGAGACATTGGCCAACACAAAGGGGCTACAGGCCCCATGCAAGTCTGAAATCCAGCAGGGCAATCAAATCTTAAATCTCCAAAATAATATCCTTTGACTCCATGTCTCACATCCAGGTCACACTGATGCAAGAGGGGGGTTCCCGTGGTCTTAGGCAGCTCTTCCCCTGTAGCTTTGCAGGGTATAGCCCCCCTCCCAGCTGCTTTCATGGGCTGGTGTTGAGTGTCTGCAGCTTTTCCAGGTGCATGGTGCAAGCTGTCAGTAGATCTAGCATTCTGGGGTCTGGAGGACAGTGGCCCTCTTCTCACAGCTCCACTAGGCAGTGCCCCAGCCGGGACTTAGTGTGGGGGCTCCTACTCCACATTTTCCCTCTGCACTGCCAAAGCAGAGGTTCTCCATGAGAGCCCTGCCCCTGCAGCAAACTTCTGCCTGGGCATCCAGGCATTTCCATATATCCTCTGAAATTTAGGTGGAGGTTCCCAAACCTCAGTTCTTGACTTCTGTGCATCTGTGGGCTCAACACCACATGGAAGCTGCCAAGGCTTAAGGCTTGCACCCTCTAAAGCCATGGCCCAAGCTCCATGTTGGCCCCTTTCAGCCAGTGCTGGAGCAGCTGGGATGCAGAGCACAAAGTCCCTAGGCTGCACACAGCACGGGGACCCTGGGCCTGGCCCATGAAACTACTTTTTCCTGCTAGGCCTCCTGGCCTATGATGAGAGGGGCTGCTGTGAAGACCTCTGACATGCCCTGAAGATATTTTCCTATTGTCTTGGGGGTTAGCATTTGGCTTCTCGTCACTTCTGCAGTCATTTCTCGTCATTTCTGCAGCTGGCTTGGATTTCTCCTCAGAAAATGGGATTTTCTTTTCTATCTCCTTGTCAGGCTGCAAATTTTCCAGGCTTTTATGCTCCGTTTCCCTTTTAAAACTGAATGCCTTTAATAGCATTCAAGTCACCTCTTGAATGCTTTGCTGATTAGAAATTTTTCCTGCCGGATACCCTAAATCATCTCTCAAGTTCCAAGTTTCATAAATCCCTAGGGGAGGGGCAAAATGCCACCAGTCTCTTTGCTAAGACATAACAAGAGTCACCTTCGCTCTAGTTCCCAACAAATTCCTCATCTCTATCTGAGACCACCTCAGCCTGGATTTTATTGTCCATATCATTATCAGCATTTTGGTCAAGGCCATTCAACAAGTCTCTAGGGAGTTCCAAACTTTCCCACATTTTTCTGTCTTCTAAGCCCTCCAAACTGTTCCAACTCTGCCTGTTATCCAGTTCTGAAGTCACTTCCACATTTTCAGTTATCTTTTCAGCAGTGCTCCATTCCCAGTACCAATATACTGTATTAGTCTGTTTTCATGCTGCTGATAAAGACATATCTGAGACTGGGTAATTTACAAAAGAAGAGGTTTGATTGTACTTACAGTTCCACGTGGCTGGGGAAGCCTCACAATTCATGGTGGAAGGCAAGGAGGACCAAGTCACATCTTACATGAATGGCAGCAGGCAAAGAGAGAACTTGTGCAGGGAAATTCTACCATATAAAACCATCAGATCTAATGAGACTTATTCACTATCATGTGAACAGCATGGGAAAGACCTGCCCCCATGATTCAATTACCTCCCACCAGGTCCCTCCCATGACATGTGGGAATTCAAGATGAGATTTGGGTGCGGACACAGCTAAACCATGTGCTGATTTCCTTTTTGGGGGTATATACCCAACAGTAGGATTGCTAGATCATATGGTAGCTCAATCTTTAGTTTTTTGAGGACCTTCCAAACTGCCCTCTGTAGTGGTTGTACTAATTTACATTTCCACCAACAGTGTACAAGGAGTCCCTCTTCTTCACATCCTTGTCAGCGTTTGTTATTGCCTATCTTTTAGATAGAAGCCACTTTAACCAAAGTGAGATGATATTGAATTGTAGCTTTGATTTGCATTTTTCTGATCAATGACATTGAGCACCTTTTCATATGCCTGTTTGTCATTTGTATGTCTTCTTGAAAAATATCTACTCAGATCTTTTGCACATATTTTGATCAGATCGTATTTTTTTCTATAGATTTGTTTGAGCTCCTTATATATTCTGGTTATTAATCTCTTGTCACATGGGTAGTTTGCAGATATTTACTCCCATTTTGTGGGTTGTCTCTTCACTTTATTGATTGTATCGTTTGCTGTGCAGAAGCTTTTTTAACTTGATGTGATCTCATTTGTCCATTTTTGCTTTGGTTGCCTGTGCTTGTGGGATATTATTGCTCAAGAAATCTATGCCCAGACCAATGTTCTGAAGATTTTTCCCAATGTTTCATTGTAGTAGTTTCATAGTGTGAGGTCTTAGATTTAAGTTTTTAAGTTTAAGTCTTTTTTTTTGTTTTGTTTTTGTATATGGCAAGAGATGGAGTCTAGTCTCATTCTTCTACATATGGACATCCAGTTTTCCCAGCACATTTATTGAAGAGACTGTCTTTTTTCCCAGTGTATTTTCTTGGCAACTTTGTGAAAAATGAGTTCACTGTAGGTGTGTGGATTTGTTTCTGGGTTCTCTATTCTGTTCTATGAGTCTGTGTGCCAGGACTATGCTGTTTTGGGTACTATAGCTCTGTAGTATAGTTTGAAGTCAGGTACTATTATTCTTACAGTTTTGTTTTGTTTTGTTTTTCCTTAGGATAGCTGTGGCTATTCTGAGTTCCATATACATTTTAGGATTGGTTTTTATATTCTGTGAAGAATGTCTTTGGTATTTTGATAATGATTGCATTTGAATCTGTAGATTGCTTTGGGTAGTATAGACATTTTAATAATACTGCTTCTTCCAACTCATGAACATGGAATATCTTTTCTTTTTTTGGTGTCCTCTTCAATTTCTTTCATCTGTGTTTTATAGTTTTTCATTGTAGAGATATTTTCACTTATTTGGTTAATTCCTAGGTACCTAATTTTATTTGTGGCTTTTGTAAATGGAATTACTTTTTTGATTTCTTTTTCAGATTGTTCACTATTGGCATATAAAAATGCTACTGATTTTTGTATGTTAATTTTTGTATCCTGCAACTTTACTGAATTTGTTCATCAGTTCCAGTAGTTTCTTTGGTGGAGTCTTTGGGTTTTTCAAAATATAAGATTATATCATCTGCAAACAAGGGTAAATTAACTTCTCCCTTTCCTTTTTGGAAGCCCTTTATGTCTTTCTTTTGTCTGATTGCTCTGGCTAGTATTTCCAGTACTGTGTTGAATAGTAGTGGAGAAAGCAGGCATCCTTGTCATGTTCCAGAGCTTAGAGGAAAGGCTTTTCACTTTTTCCCCATTCATTGTGATAGTAGCTGAGTGTCTGTCATATATGGCTTTGCTCTCCTCTCAGCTGTGACAGTGCAACACAGTTCAATGTAAGTTCCCCATTTGCAGTGCTCTGTCTCTAAGTGCACAGACTCTCTGAGCTGTGGGGCCACTGCTGGGGGATGGGAGAGGGGTTGTGTCGGTGATTCAAGACTGTCTCTCTTACCCTCTTTAATGTCTCTTTCAGAAATATGAAGTTAAAACCAGGTATCGTGATTGCTCATCTGATTTTTGGTTCTTGTTGTTGTACATTTTTGTATACAGATAATTGTTACAATTTGTTGTTCCTGCAGGAGGGATAAAAGGTGTAGGCTTCTATTCCACATCTTTCTCTGCCTCCCTCTCAGGATCCAAATTTGAACAGGACATTAGGCCCTACCCCTCAAATGCTCACAACCCAGTAGTGGATAGAGCACACATACATTCCTGTAATCCCAGCACTTTGGGAGGCTGAGGTGGGTGGATCACGAGGTCCGGAGATCAAGACCATGCTGACTAACACGGTGAAACCCCATCTCTATTAAAAATACAAAATAAATTAGCCTGATGTGGTGGCACGTGCCTGTAGTCTCAGCTACTCCAGAGGCTGAGGCAGGAGAATGGCGTGAACCTGGGAGGCAGAGCTTTCAATGAGCCCAGATTAGGCCACTGCACTCCAGCCTGGGTGACAGAGCAAGACTCTGTCTCAAAAACAAACAAACAAACAAACAAACAAACAAACAGAGAGCACATATACATTAAAATGGGGTTAGCACTGTGAAAGGTAAACAGAATGTGCTATAGGATTTCAGAGTAGAGTTGAAAAGAACTCTGAGGAACTGTTCAGGGTTTCCTGGATAGGGGGCCTTAAGGGTGAGGAATTATTCAGGGGAAACTTTCTGCATAAAATAGGTTGGAAAGCACAAAGTAGGATGATAAGGACTCATGGTCTCAGCACAGAACTCTAGGACCGTATCAACAAATGAGGCTAGAATTGAACAATCCGGGGACAAAGTAGTGAGAGCCAACATTTAGCCATAAATTGACAGCATAATGAGAATATTATGGGTTAGAACTGGGGATTGCATTAATTTGCTAGGGATGGCATAATAAAGTATCACAGACTGGGTGTCTTAAGAGAAATTTATTTTCTCATAGTTGTAGAGGTTGGAAGTCCAAGGTCAAGTTGTTGGTAGGGTTGGTTTCTTCTGCAGCTTCTCTCCTTGGCTTATAGGTGGCCATCATTTTCCAGTGTCTTCACATGGTCTCCCCTCTATGTGTGTCTGGTCCTAATATTCATCCTTTATAAGGACACCAATCACTGAATTAGATCCCATTCTAATGACCTCATTTTAAATTAATTACTTCTTTAAAGCCTATCTCCAAATAGTCATATGCTGCATAATGACTTTTTGGTTAATGACCAACTACATATACCATGGTGGTGCTGTAAGATAATAATGGAGGTGAAAATTCCTATTATCTAGAAATGTCATAGACATCATAGTCCTCAAAACGTAGCACAATATGTTATTTGCTTGTTTGTGGTGGTGCTCGTTTAAACAATCCTACTGTGCCATCAGTCATATAAAAGTCTAGCACATGCAGTTATGTAGAGTATATAAGGCTTGATAATGATCATAAACAACTATGTTACTAGTTTATGAATTTACTATATTTTCATTGTCATTTTACAGAGTATGCCTTCTATTTATAAAAAAAAGTTAAATGTAAAGCAGCCTCAGGCAGGTCCTTCACAGCGTATTCCAGAAGAAGGAATTGTTATCACAGGGGTTGACAACTCCATGAGTGCTATTATCCCTAAAGACCTTCCAGTGAGACAAGATGTGGAGGTGAAAGACAATGATATTGATGATCCTGACTCAGTGTGGGCCTAGGCTAATGCGTGTGTTTTTGTCTTGATTTTTAACAAAAAATCTTACAGAATAAGGACTTAAGGAAAGAATACTTTTGTATAGCTATAAAATTTGTTTGTTTTAAGCTAAGTATTATTACAAAATAGTGAAAGTTAAAATTTAAAAATTTATAAAGTAAAAAATTTACAGCAAACTATGGCTAATTTATTACTGAAAGAATTTTTAAAAATTATGTAGCCTAAGTGTACAGTGTTTATGAAGTCTAAAGCCCATATACAGTGATGTCCTGGGCCCTCCCATTCACTCGGTATTCACTCACTGACACACCCATAGCAGCTTCCAGTCCTGCAAGCTCCATTCATGGTAAGTGACCTATACAGGCGTACTATTTAAAAAAAAGTTATACTGCATTTTTACTATACATTTTCTATGTTTAGATACACAAGTATGCACTATTGTGTTACAATTGCCTGCAGTATTCAGTAAAGTATATGCTGTTCAGATTTATAGTCTAGGAACAATAGGCTATATTCCATATAGCCTGGATATGTAGTAGGGTATACCATCTAGGTTTCTATAAGTGCACTCTGTGATGTTTGCACAATGATGGAATTGCCTAATGACACATTTCTCAAAACATGTCACTGGTAAGTGACAGCACAGTCATGTTCTGAGATATTGGGGTTAGAACTTCAACATATAAATTTGGGGACAGGGACACAATTTAGCTCATAATAGGGAGATAAAGAGTGATAAGGTATGTATGAATATATATGGGTTTACATGCATTTGAGGTGAAGTCAAGTCCACCTGATCTCAATGATGTGAAGAAGGAATAGATCCATTGAACAAAAGAATGGGAAAAGAAAGGACCAAAGTAAGCTGGGCAGAAAGAAAGAAATAGAAAAGAGCTTATAAGCAGCTATAGAAAGAAAAGGAGGTTACAGAGATTAGGAGAAAGAGTAGAACAAGGGTTCAGAAAAATAGAAAACACTGTACCTTAATATGATGAATGGATAACAATGATCAACAGAGGAGGGAGATGATCATGGCAAGTGAAGTTTAGCATGGCTAAATAGTAGAAAAACAGTGGCCAAATGGGCTTGAAGAAGAGAGACCAACTATTAATAAGTATTTTCCCCAAGAAAAACACCAAACACGCTCTAAGAAAGTTACATGCTAAATTTAGTCAGAGGCAAACTAGTATGTTTTTTAAATGTGGGAGAAACAGGCTCATGGTGACAAAAAAGTGTTATGGCATATATTATGTTTTTACCTGTGTTCCACATTTACATAATGGCAGCTGCTTTCGTATGAACACTACAGGATTCGTTATCAAATAATAGTGAAATGAGATTTTTACTGTGAGTCTGACAGTGTTTAGTACCAGGCTTCACACTGAGACCAAAGAGATAAGATAGGGCCTCTCTACAGAAGAAATTTACATGTTGCTGTTCAATGTATATCTTTACATATTTATGTTATTTTAACATCAAGGAAAGCCTTTTATTTCTCCATGCTTCATCTGTGTGGACACTCATTCCTGTATGGAAACCTCAGCACTTGGCATGAAAGAGGCATTTTGTTATAGGAGTTGAGTTGCAAAATGAAGACTTATCTTACTGGTATGTAAAATATTTAGGCCTGGAAGTTTACTGGATAGCTTGAAAATTTAAACTACAGGTTCAGAGTTTGCACTGAAAACATGAACAACTTTGAAAACTTGCTGTTTTACCTAATACTACCAGTTTTTTGTTGGAAGCCCATGATGTAGAATGCACCATGGAGGATCAGAAGAACTGTACAATGTGCATGTTTGGGGAGTTGATGACTTAGTAGTCCACTAGGTGGTACACACCCTCCTGGACTGAAAGTCAGAAGAACTTAAGCTAATGCCGACCATTGCATTGTAGCTTTAAAAGTCATTACTTCTTACAACTGATTCCCTCTCCTCTGTCCTAACTTTTTATTTTGAAAAATTTAGAAGAATACAGCAAACACTCATATAACCTATATTCACCAATAGATAACATTTTATTATATTTGTTCCATTTCTCTGTATATCATTATCTATATATGTATTTGTTTACCATTTTTTCTGAATCATTTCAAAAAAGTTGCAGATATGATAGGACATGCTTAAATATGCTGATGTGTATCACCTAGAAAGAAGACCAGTCTCCTATATAACCACATAACTACATACTTACATTGATATAGAAATATTATTTATAGCCATATCTTCCAAATTGCCCCAACTGCATCCGTGTTGCTGCAAAGGGCATGATTTCATTTTTTTTTTATGGCTGTGAAGTATTTTACAGTGTATAGGTACTGCATTTTCTTCATCCAGTCTACTACCATTGATCTGCACCTGGGTTGATTCTATTTTTTTTTGTATTGTGAATAGCATAGTGATGAACATATGAGTGCATGTGTCTTCTTGATTTATTTTCCTTCGAGTATACACCCAGTAATAGAATTGCTGTGTTGAATGATAGCTTTTTTTTTTTTTTTTTTTTTTTTTGACACAGAGTTTTGCTCTTGTTGCCCAGGCTGGAGTGCAATGGCAAGATCTTGGCTCACTGCAACCTCCACCACCTGGATTCAAGCGATTCTCCTGTCTCAGCCTCCCAAGTAGCTGAGTTACAGGCGTGTGCCACCACGCCTGGCTAATTTTGTATTTTTAGTAGAGATGGGGTTTCTTCTTGTTGGTCAGGCTGGTCTTGAACTCCTGAATTCAGGTGATCCACCTGTGTTGGCCTCCCAAAGTGCTGGGATTACAGGCATGAGCCACCATGCCCAGCCTGTTTTAAGTTCTTTGGGAAATCTCCAGAATGCTTTCCACAGTAGCTGGACTAATTTACATTCCTATTGACAGTGTATAAATGTTCCCTTTTCTCTGAAGCCTCACTAGCATCTGTTGTGTTTTGACTTTTTCATAATAGCTATTCTGACTTCTGTGAGATTGTATTGCATCATGGTTTTGATTTGCATTTCCAGAGTGATTAGTGATGCTAAGCACGTTTTTGTTTGTTGGTCGCTTGTATGTCATCTTTTGATAAGTGTCTGTTCATATACTTTGCCCATTTTTAAAAGAGGTTATTTTTTATTTGTTTCCTATATATTCTAGATATTAGGTCTTTGACAGACGCATAGTTTGTGAATATTTTCTCCCATTCTGTAGGTTGTCTGTTTACTCTGTTGAATAGTTTCTTTTGTTATGCAGATGCTCTTTAGTTTAACTAGATCCCACTTACCTATTTTTGTTTTTGTTGCAATTGCTTTTGGGGACTTAGCCAAAAATTCTTTTCCTAGGCTGATGTCAAAAAGAGTATGTCCTAGGTTGTTTTCTAGAATTTTTGTAGTTGGAGGCCTTAGATCTAAATCTTTGATCCATTTTGAGTTAATTTTTTTTTTTTTTATTATACTTTAGGGTTTTAGAGTACATGTGCACAATGTGCAGGTTTGTTACATATGTATCCATGTGCCATGTTGATTTCCTGCACCCATTAACTCGTCATTTAGCATTAGATGTATCTCCTAATGCTGTCCCTCCCCCCTCCCCCCACCCCACAACAGTCCCCGGAGCGTGATGTTCCCCTTCCTGTGTCCATGAGTTCTCATTGTTCAATTCCCACCTATGAGTGAGAACATGCGGTGTTTGGTTTTTTGTCCTTGCGATAGTTTACTGAGAATGATGTTTTCCAGTTTCATCCATGTCCCTACAAAGGACACGAACTCATCATTTTTTATGGCTGCATAGTATTCTCTGGTGTATATGTGCCACATTTTCTTAATCCAGTCTATCGTTGTTGGACATTTGGGTTGGTTCCAACTCTTTGCTATTGTGAATAGTGCTGCAATAAACATACGTGTGCATGTGTCTTTATAGCAGCATGATTTATAGTCCTTTGGGTATATACCCAGTAATGGGATGGCTGGGTCAAATGGTATTTCTAGTTCTAGATCCCTGAGGAATTGCCACACTGACTTCCACAATGGTTGAACTAGTTTACAGTCCCACCAACCATTCAGGACATAGGCGTGGGCAAGGACTTCATGTCTAAAACACCAAAAGCAATGGCAACAAAAGCCAAAATCGACAAATGGGATCTCATTAAACTAAAGAGCTTCTGCACAGCAAAAGAAACTATCATCAGAGTGAACAGGCAACCTACACAATGGGAGAAAATTTTTGCAACCTACTCATCTGACAAAGGGCTAATATCCAGAATCTACAATGAACTCAAACAAATTTACAAGAAAAAAACAAACAACCCCATCAAAAAGTGGGCAGAGGACATGAACAGACACTTCTCAAAAGAAGACATTTATGCAGCCAAAAAACACATGAAGAGTTAATTTTTCATATATGGTGAAAGGTAGAGGTCCAGCTTCAATCTCCTACATATGGCTAGTCAGTTGTCCTAGCACCATTTATTAAATAGGGAGTACTTTCCCCATGGCTTGTTTTTGTCAGCATTGTTTAAGATATGATGGTTTTAGGTGTTCAGCTTTATTTCTGAGTTTCCTATTCTGTCCTATTAATCTATATGTCTGTTTTTGTACCAGTTTCATGCCGTTTTGGTTACTGTAGCTTTACAGTATAGTTTGAAGTCAAGTAGTGTGATACCTCTGGTTTTTTTCCTTAGGATTCCTTGACTATTTGAGCTCTTTTTTGGTTCCATATGAATTTTAGAATATGTTTTTTTCCCCAATTCTGTGAAGGATGATGCTGGCAGTTTCATAGGAATAGCACTGCATCTGTTTTTATGACATTGATTCTTCCAATCCAACATCGTGGAATGTTTTTCTATTTGTGTCATCTCTGATTTCTTTCAGCAGTGTTTTATAGTTTCTGCAGGAAACTTTCACCATGTTAGTTAGCTGTATCATTGGATATTTCATTTTCTTTGTGGCTATTGTAAGTGGGATTGTGTTCTTGATTTCACTCTCAACCTGGATGTTGTTCATGTATGGGAATGCTATTGATTTTTGTATCCTGAAACTTTACTACAGTTATTTATCAATTCTAGGAGACTTTTGGCAGAGTCTTTAGGATTTTCTAAGTGTAGGATCATATTGTAAGTGAAGAGAGATAATTTGACTTCCTCTCTTCCTATATAGATGACTTTTCTTTCTTTCTCTTGCTTGATTCTTCTGGCTAGGACTTCCAATACTATATTAAATAGGAGTGGTGAGAGTGAGCATCTTTGTTTTGTTCCAGTTCTCAAGGGAAATAGTTCGAGCTTTTACCCATTCAGTTTAATGTTGGCTGTGGATTTTCATAGATGGCGTTTATTAGCTTGAGGTATGTTCCTTCAATGCCTAGTCTGCTGAGAGTTTTTATGAAGGGATGTTGGATTTTATCAAAAGCTTTTTCTTTGTGTATTAGATGATCATATGGTTTTTGCTTTCAATTCTGTTTGTGGTGAATCACATTTATTGATCTGCACATGTTGAACCAGCCTTCCATTCCTGGAAGAAAGCCTACTTGATCATGATGTATCAACTCTTTGATGTGCTTCTGGATTCACTTTGCTAATATTTTGTAGAGAATTTTTGCATCTGTGTTCATCAGGAATATTAGCCTGAAGTTTTCTTTTTTGGTTGTGTCTCTGCCAGATTTTGGCATCAGACTGATAGTGGCTTTATAAAATGACTTAGGGAGGAACCCCTCCTCCTTGATTCTTTTGGAAATAGTTTCAGTAGGATTGGTATCAGTTATTAATTTTTTTTTTGAGATGGAGTCTCACTGTGTCACCCAGGTTGGAGCGCAGTGGTGTGATCTTGGCTCATTGCAGCCTTCAACTCCTGGATTCAAGTAATTCTCCTGCCTCAGTCTCCTGAGTAGCTGGGGATGCAGGCACCCGGCACCACATCCGGATAATATTTTTGGGTATTTTTAGTAGAGACAGGGTTTCGCCGTGTTGGCCAGGCTGGTCTTGAACATCTGACCTCAAGCGATCTACCCACCTTGGCCTCCCAAAGTGCTAGGATTACAGGCATGAGCCACTGTGCCTGACCGGTATCAGTTATTTGTATGCCTGGTAGAATTCAGCTGTGAATTCATCTGGTCCAGGGCTTTTTTTTTGGTTGGTAGATTCTTTATTACTGATTCAATTTTAAAAAGTTGATGCCTGTTCAGGGTTTCAATCTCTTCCTGATTCAATCATGGGATATTGTGTGCATGCAGAAATTCATCCATTTCCTCTAGATTTCCTTTTTTTTTTCTTCAACTTTTATTTTAAGTTCTGGGGTACAGGTGCAGGATGAGCAAGCATGTTACATAGGTAAATGTGTGCCATGTTGGTTTGCTGCACAGATCAACTCATCACCTAGGTATTAAGCCTAGAATCCATTAGCTATTCTTCCTGATGCTCTCCCTCCCCACTGCCCCTGACAGGTCCTAGTGTGTTTTTCCCCCCTCATGTGTCCATGTGTTCTCATTGTTCAGCTCTTACTTAAAAGTGAGAACACGTGGTGCTTGGTGTTCTGTTCCTGTTACTTTGCTGTGGATAATAGCTTCCAGCTCCATCCATGTACCTGCAAAGGAAATGATCTCATTCCTGTTTATGGCTGCAAAGTATTCCGTGGTGTATATGTGCCATATTTTCTTTATCCAGCCTATCATTGATGGGCATTTGGGTTGATTTTATGTCTTTGCTATTGTGAATAGTGCTACAGAGGACATATGCATGCACGTATCTTTGTAATATCACAATTTACATTCCTTTGGGTGTATACTCTGTAATGGGATTGCTAGATCAAATGCTATTTTTGCGTCTAGATCTTTGAGGCATTTCCACACTGTCTTCTACAATGGTTGAACTAATTTACACTCCCATGAACAGCGTAAAAGTGTTCCTTTTCCTCGACAACCTTGCCAGCATCTATTTCTTGGCTTTTTAATAATTGCCATTCTGACCGTTGTGAGATGGTATCTCATTATGGTTTTGATTTGGATTTCTCTAATGATCAGCGATACTGAGCTTTTTGTCATATGCTTGTTGGCTGCATAAATGTCTTCTTTTAAGAAGTGTTGGTTCATGTCCTTTGCTTACTTTTTAATGGTTTTTCTTCTTGTAAATTTGAGTTTCTTGTAGACTCTGGATATTAGACCTTTGTAAGATGGATAGCTTGTAAAAATTTTCTCCCATTCTGTAGGTTGTCTGATCACTCTGATTAGAGTTTCTTTTGATGTGCAGAAGCTGTTTAGTTCAATTAGATCCCATTTGTCAGTTTTTGCTTTTGTTGCAATTGCTTTTGGCATTTTCATTATGAAATATTTCATTTGCCCATGCCTATGCTCTGAATGGTATTGCCTAGAGTTTCTTCTAGGGTTTTTATGGTTTGGGGTTTTACATTTAAATCTTAATCCATCTAGAGTTAATTTTTGTGTATGGTGTAAGGAAGGGTTCCAGTTTCAGTGTTCTGTATGTGGCTAGCCACTTCTCCCAGCACTATTTATTAAATAGGGAATCCTTTCTGCATTGCTTATTTTTTCTCAGGTTTGTTGAAGATCAGATGGTTGTAGGCATGCAGTCTCATTTCTGAGTTCTCTATTCTGTTCCACTGGTCTGTGTGTCTGTTTTTGTACCAATACCATGCTATTCTGGTTACTGTAATATAGTCTGAAGTTGTAGTATAGTTTGAAGTTGGGTAGCATGATACCTCCTGCTTTGTTGTTTTTGCTTAGGATTGTCTTGACTCTTCAGGCTCTTTTTTGGTTCCATATGAATTTTAAGATAGTTCTTTCCAATTCTGTGAAGAATGTCAATGGAAGTTTAATGGGAATAGCATTGAATCTGTAAGTTACTTTGGGCAGTATGGCCATTTTCACCATATTGATTCTTCCTTTCCATGAGCATGGGATTTTTTCCATTTGTTTGTATCATGTCTGATTTTTTTTGAGCAGTGGTTTGGTTTGTAGTTCTCCTTGAAGAGCCTCTTTACTTCCCTTTTTAGCTGTATTCCTAGGTATTTTGTTTTCTTTGTAACAATTGTGAATGGGAGTTCATTCATGATTTAGCACTAGGCCTAACTGTTGTTGTTGTATAGAAATGCTAGCAATTTTTGCACATTGATTTTTTATCCTGAGACTTTGCTGAAGTTGCTTATCAGCTTAAGTTTTTGGGCTGAGACGATGGGATTTTCTAGAGATAGAATTATGTCAGGCCGGGTGCGGTGGCTCACGCTTGTAATCCCAGCACTTTGGGAGGCTGAGGCGGGTGGATCACGAGGTCAGGAGATCGAGACCATGGTGAAACCCCGTCTCTACTAAAAATACAAAAAAAAAATTAGCTGGGCGTGGTGGCGGACGCCTGTAGTCCCAGCTACTCAGAGAGGCTGAGGCAGGAGAATGACGTGAACCCGGGAGGCAGAGCTTGCAGTAAGCCGAGATCGCGCCACTGCACTCCAGCGTGGGTGACAGAGCGAGACTGTGTCTCAAAAAAAAAAAAGAATTATGTCATCTGCAAACAAAGATAATTTGATTTCCTCTCTTCCTGTTTGAATATGCTTTCTTTCTCTTGCCTGATTGCCCTGGCCAGAACTTCCAATACTATGTTAAATAGAGTGGTGGGAGGGCATACTTGTCTTATGCTGGTTTTCAGGGGAAATGCTTCCAGCTTTTTCCCATTCAGTATATTGCTGTGGGTTTGACATATATGGCTTTTATTATTTCAAGATATGTTCCTTCAATGACTAGTTTATTGAGAGTTTTTAACATGAGAGATGTTGAATTTTATCAAAGGACTTTTCTTCATCTGTTGAGATAATCATGTGGTTTTTGTCTTTTGTTCTGTTTATGTGATGAATTACATTTATTGATTTACATATGTTGAACCAACCTTGCATCCTGGGCATGAAGCCACCTTGATTTTGGTGGATAAGCTGTTTTATGTGCTGCTGAATTTGGTTTGCCGGTATTTTATCGAGGATTTTTGCATTACTGTTCATTAGGGATATTGACCTGAAGTCTTTGTTTCTTGTTGTATCTCTGCCAGGTTTTGGTATCAGGATGATGCTGGCTGCATAGAATAAATTAGGGAGGAGTCCCTCCTTTTCCATTGTTTGGAATAGTTTCAGTAGAAATAGTACCAGCACTTTGTACCTGTAGTAGAATTCAGCTATAAATCTGTGTGGTCCTGGGCTTTTTTTGGTTGGTAGGCTATTTATTACTGCCTCAATTTCAGAACTTGTTACTTGTCTATTCAGGGATTTAATTTCTTCCTGGTTCAGTCTTTGTGGGGTGTATGTGTCCAGACTATATCCATTTCTTCTAGATTTTCTAGTTTATTTGCATAGTTATTTATAATATTCTCTGATGGTTGTTTGTATTTCTGTGGGGTCAGTGGTAATATCCCCCTTATCATTTCTGATTGTGTCTATTTTATTCTTCTCTCTTTTCTTCTTTATTAGCCTACCTAGTGGTCTACCTGTTTTATTAATTTTTTTCAAAGAAGCAGCTCCTAGATTCATCAATTTTAATTTTATTTATTCTTGAAGGTTTTTTGTGTCTTTCAGTTCTGCTCTGATCTTGGTTATTTCTTGTCTTCTGCTAGCTTTAGGGTTTGTCTGCTCTTGGTTCTGTAGTTCTTTTAGTTGTGATGTTAGGTTGTTGATTTGAGATATTTCTAGCTTTTTGATGTAGGCATAAATTTCCCTCTTAATACTGCCTTAGCTATGTCCCAGGGGTTCTGGTATGTTGTCTTTTTGTTCTAATTAGCTTCAAAGAACTTGATTCTGACTTAATTTACCCAGGAGTCATTCAGGAGCAGGTTGTTCAGTTTTCATGTAGTTATGTGGTTTTGAGTGAGTTTATTATTCTTGAGCTCTGATTTGATTGTGCTGTGGTGTGAGAGACTGTTTCAGGGTTTTTTTGTGTTCTGTGTTTTTTTTTTTTTTTTTTTTTTTTTTTTTTTTTTTTTTTTGCATTTGCTGAGTAATGTTTTACTTCTGATTATGTGCCTTGTAAGGATGAGAAGAATGTATATTCTGTTTTTGGGTAGAGAGTTCTGTAGATAGCCATCAGGTCCACTTGCTCCAGAGATAAGTTCCGATCCTGAATATCTGTTAAATTTTTGTCTTGATGGTCTGTCGAATATTGTCAGTGGGTTGTTAAAGTCTCCCATTATTATTCTGTGGGAGTCTAAGTCTCTTTGCAGGTCTCTAAAAATTTGTTTTATGAATTTGGGTGCTCCTGTACTGGGTGTATATATATTTAGGATAGTTAGCTCTTGTTGAATTGAACTCTTTACCATTATGTAATGCCCTTCTTTATCTTTTTTTGATCTTTGTTGGTTTAAAGTGTTTCATCAGAAACTAGGATTGCAACTCCTGCTTTATTTTCTGTTTTCTATTTGCTTGTTAAATATTCCTCCGTCCTTTTATTTTGAGCCTTTCTGTGTCTTTGCACATGAGATGGGTCTGTTGAAGACAGCATACTGATAGATCTTGATTCTTTATCCAGCTTGCCCTTTTGTGTCTTTTAATTGGACATTTAGCTCATTAAAGTTAATATTGTTATGTGTGAATTTGATCCTGTCATCATGATGATAGTTGGTTATTTTGCAGACTTGTTTATGTGGTAGCTTCAAAGTGTCACTTGTCTGTCAGTGTGTTTTTTTAGTGGCTGGTAATGGTTTTTCCTTTCCATGCTTAGTGCTGCCTTCAGGACCTCTTGCAGGGCAGGCCAGATGGTGATAAATTCCCTTAGAACTTGCTTGTCTTCCAGCTGAATTTGTGGTCTCACGAAAATCTGCTGTTCTGCAGCCACCGCTGCTGACACCCAGCCAAACAGGGTCTGGAGTGGACCTCTAGTAAACTCCAACAGACCTGCAGCTGAGGGTCCTGTCTGGTAGAAGGAAAACTAACAAACAGAAAGGACATCCACACCAAAAACCCATCTGTACATCACCATCATCAAAGACCAAAAGTAGATAAAACCACAAAGATGGGGAAAAAACAAAGCAGAAAAACTGGAAACTCTAAAAAGCAGAGCACCTCTCCTCCTCCAAAGGAACGCAGTTCCTCACCAGCAATGGAACAAAGCTGGATGGAGGATGACTTTGACGAGTTGAGAGAAGAAGGCTTCAGACGATCAAACTACTCTGAGCTATGGGAGGAAATTCAAAACAATAGCAAAGAAGTTAAAAACTTTGAAAAAAATTAGAAGAATGGATAACTAGAATAACCAATGGAGAGAAGGACTTAAAGGAGCTGATGGAGCTGAAAGCCAAGTTTCAAGAACTACGCGAAGATTGCAGGAGCCTCAGTAGCAGATGCGATCAACTGGAAGAAAGGGTATCACTGATGGAAGATGAAATGAATGAAATGAAGAGAGAAGGGAAGTTTAGAGAAAAAAGAATAAAAAGAACAAAGCCTCCAAGAAATTTGGGACTATGTGAAAAGACCAAACCTACGTCTGATTGGTGTGCCTGAAAATGACGCGGAGAATGGAACCAAGTTGGAAAACACTCTGCAAGATATTATCCAGGAGAACTTCCCCAATCTAGCAAGGCAGGCCAACATTCAGATTCAGGAAATACAGAGAATGCCACAAAGATACTCCTCTAGAAGAGCAACTCCAAGACACATAATTGTCAGATTCACCAAAGTGGAAATGAAGGAAAAAATGTTAAGGGCAGCCAGAGAGAAAGGTCGGGTTACCCACAAAGGGAAGCCCATCAGACTAACAGCTGATCTCTCAGCAGAAACTCTACAAGCCAGAAGAGAGTGGGGGCCGATATTCAACATTCTTAAAGAAAAGAATTTTCAACCCAGAATTTCCTATCCCGCCAAACTAAGCTTCATAAGTGAAGGAGAAATAAAATACTTTACAGACAAGCAAACGCTGAGTGATTTTTGTCACCACCAGGCCTGCCCTAAAAGAGCTCCTGAAGGAAGCACTAAACATGGAAAGGAACAACTGGTATCAGCCACTGCAAAAACATGCCAAATTGTAAAGACCGTCAAGGCTAAGAAGAAACTGCATCAACTAACGAGCAAAATAACCAGCTAACATCATAATGACAGGATCAGATTCACACATAACAATATTAACTTTAAATGTAAATGGGCTAAATGCTCCAATTAAAAGACACAGACTGGCAAACTGGATAAGGAGTCAGGACCCATCTGTGTGCTGTACTCAGGAAACCCATCTCACGTGCAGAGACACACACAGACTCAAAGGGATGGAGGAAGATCTATCAAGCAAATGGAAAACAAAAAAAGGCAGGGGTTGCAATCCTAGTCTCTGATAAAATAGACTTTAAACCAACAAAGATCAAAAGAGACAAAGAAGGCCATTACTTAATGGTAAAGGGATCAATTCAACAAGAAGAGCTAACTATCCTAAATATATATGCACCCAACACAGGAGCACCCAGATTCATAAAGCAAGTCCTGAGTGACCTACAAAGGGACTTAAACTCCCACACAATAATAATGGGAGATTTTAACACCCCACTGTCAACATTAGACAGATCAATGAGACAGAAAATTAACAAGGATATCCAGGAATTGAACTCAGCTCTGCACAAAGTGGACCTAATAGACATCTACAGAACTCTCCACCCCAAATCAACAGAATATACATTTTTTTCAGCACCACACCACACCTATTCCAAAATTGACCACATAGTTGGAAGTAAAGCTCTCCTCAGCAAATGTAAAAGAACAGAAATTATAACAAACTGTCTCTCAGACCACAGTGCAATCAAACTAGAACTCAGGATTCAGAAACTCACTCAAAACTGCTCAACTACATGGAAACTGAACAACCTGCTCCTGAATGACTATTGAGTACATAATGAAATGAAGGCAGAAATAAAGATGTTCTTTGAAACCAATGACAACAAAGACACAACATACCAGAATCTCTGGGACACGTTCAAAGCAGTGTGTAGAGGGAAATTTATAGCACTAAATGCCCACAAGAGAAAGCAGGAAAGATCCAAAATTGACACCCTAACATCACAATTAAAAGAACTAGAAAAGCAAGAGCAAACACATTCAAAAGCTAGCAGAAGTCTAGAAATAACTAAAATCAGAGCAGAACTGAAGGAAATAGAGACACAAAAAACCCTTCAAAAAATTAATGAATCCAGGAGCTGGTTTTTTGAAAAGATCAACA
The DNA here is from genome assembly GCF_028878055.3 of Symphalangus syndactylus. NCBI lineage: Eukaryota > Metazoa > Chordata > Mammalia > Primates > Hylobatidae > Symphalangus > Symphalangus syndactylus. Next base: position 69,121,824 of record NC_072425.2, on the reverse strand, counting down.
AAATTGATAGACTGCTAGCAAGACTAATAAAGAAGAAAAGAGAGAAGAATCAAATAGATGCAATAAGAAATGAAAAAGGGGATATCACCACCGATCCCACAGAAATACAATCTACCATCAGAGAATACTACAAACACCTCTATGCAAATAAACTAGAAAATCTAGAAGAAATGAATAAATTCCTCGACAAATACACCCTCCCAGGACTAAACCAGGAAGAAGTTGAATCTCTGAATAGACCAATAACAGGTTCTGAGATTGTGGCAATAATCAATAGCTTACCAACCAAAAAGAGTCCAGGACCAGATGGATTCACAGCCGAATTCTACCAGAGGTACAAGGAGGAACTGGTACCATTCCTTCTGAAACTATTCCAATCGATAGAAAAAGAGGGAATCCTCCCTAACACATTTTACGAAGCCAGCATCGTCCTGATACCAAAGCCTGGCAGAGACATAACCAAAAAAGAGAATTTCAGACCAATATCCTTGATGAACATTGATGCAAAAATCCTCAATAAAATACTGGCAAACCGAATCCAGCAGCACATCAAAAAGCTTATCCACCTTAATCAAGTGGGCTTCATCCCTGGGATGCAAGGCTGGTTCAACATATGCAAATCAATAAATGTAATCCAGCATATAAACAGAACCAAAGACAAAAACCACATGATTATCTCAATAGATGCAGAAAAGGCCTTTGACAAAATTCAACAACCCTTCATGCTAAAAACTCTCAATAAATTAGGTATTGATGGGACGTATCTCAAAATAATAAGAGCTATCTATGACAAACCCACAGCCAATATCATACTGAATGGGCAAAAACTGGAAGCATTCCCTCTGAAAACTGGCACAAGACAGGGATGCCCTCTCTCACTGCGCCTATTCAACATAGTGCTGGAAGTTCTGGCCAGAGCAATCAGGCAGGAGAAGGAAATAAAGGGTATTCAATTAGGAAAAGAGGAAGTCAAATTGTCCCTGTTTGCAGATGACATGATTGTATATCTAGAAAACCCCATTGTCTCAGCCCAAAATCTCCTTAAGCTGATTAGCAACTTCAGCAAAGTCTCAGGATACAAAATCAATGTACAAAAATCACAAGCATTCTTGTACACCAATAACAGACAAACAGAGAGCCAAATCATGAGTGAACTCCCACTCACAATTGCTTCAAAGAGAATAAAATACCTAGGAATCCAACTTACAAGGGATGTGAAGGACCTCTTCAAGGAGAACTACAAACCACTGCTCAATGAAATAAAAGAGCATACAAACAAATGGAAGAACATTCTATGCTGATGGGTTGGAAGAATCAATATCGTGAAAATGGCCATACTGCCCAAGGTAATTTATAGATTCAATGCCATCCCCATCAAGCTACCAATGACTTTCTTCACAGAATTGGAAAAAACTACTTTCAAGTTCATATGGAACCAAAAAAGAGCCCGCACCGCCAAGTCAATCCTAAGCCAAAAGAACAAAGCTGGAGGCATCACGCTACCTGACTTCAAACTATACTACAAGGCTACAGTAACCAAAACAGCATGGTACTGGTACCACAACAGAGACATAGATCAATGGAACAGAACAGAGCCCTCAGAAATGATGCTGCATATCTACAACTATCTGATCTTTGACAAACCTGACAAAAACAAGAAATGGGGAAAGGATTCCCTATTTAATAAATGGTGCTGGGAAAACTGGCTAGCCATAGGTAGAAAGCTGAAACTGGATCCCTTCCTTACACCTTATACAAAAATTAATTCAAGATGGATTAAAGACTTAAATGTTAGACCTAAAACCATTAAAATCCTACAAGAAAGCCTAGACAATACCATTCAGGACATAGGCGTGGGCAAGGACTTCATGTCTAAAACACCAAAAGCAATGGCAACAAAAGCGAAAATTAACAAATGGGATCTAATTAAACTAAAGAGCTTCTGCACAGCAAAAGAAACTACCATCAGAGTGAACAGGCAACCTACAGAATGGGAGAAAATTTTTGCAACCTACTCATCTGACAAAGGGCTAATATCCAGAATCTGCAAGGAACTCAAACAAAATTACAAGAAAAAAACAAACAACCCCATCAAAAAGTGGGCAAAGGACATGAACAGACACTTCTCAAAAGAAGACATTTATGCAGCCAAAAAACACATGAAGAAATGCTCATCATCACTGGCCATCAGAGAAATGCAAATCAAAACCACAGTGAGATACCATCTCACACCAGTTAGAATGGCCATCATTAAAAAATCAGGAAACAACAGGTGCTGGAGAGGATGTGGAGAAATAGGAACACTTTTACACTGTTGGTGGGACTGTGAACTAGTTCAACCATTGTGGAAGTCAGTGTGGCGATTCCTCAGGGATCTAGAACTAGAAATACCATTTGACCCAGCCATGCCATTACTGGGTATATACCCAAAGGACTATAAATCATGCTGCTATAAAGACACATGCACACGTATGTTTATTGCGGCACTATTCACAATAGCAAAGAGTTGGAACCAACCCAAATGTCCAACAATGATAGACTGGATTAAGAAAATGTGGCACATATACACCATGGAATACTATGCAGCCATAATAAATGATGAGTTCATGTCGTTTGTAGGGACATGGATGAAACTGGAAAACATCATTCTCAGTAAACTATCGCAAGGACAGAAAACCAAACACCGTGTGTTCTCACTCACAGGTGGGAATTGAACAATGAGAACTCATGGACACAGGAAGGGGAACATCACACTCTGGGGACTGTTGTGGGGTGGGGGGAGGGGGGAGGGACAGCATTAGGAGATATACCTAATGCTAAATGATGAGTTAATGGGTGCAGGAAATCAACATGGCACATGGATACATATGTAACAAACCTGCACATTGTGCACATGTACCCTAAAACCTAAAGTATATTAAAAAAAGTAAAAAAAAAGAAAAGAAAACTATTTTTTTCATATAAGGTCTACTACACATCCTAGCTTATCGGCTTTATAGATGTGTCATGACCTGATTTTACTTTTAATAACCTGTATATTATCTTGTTTACTTTTAATAACCTGTATATTATCTTTCCTGTATAAGAACCTACATATCATTCCACTGGAATATAAGTTTCATGAAGTAGGGACTTTGCCTCTTTTGTCACTATATGTAATTTATACTTCAATATAAAATATAAGTAAAAGTGAAAACATAGTCAAACCCAAATATTTGGAAATGGACATTCTCACTTCTCAAATGAAGAAAATGTAATGGAAATTAGAATGTTTAGAAGTAAATGACAATGAAAATAATACATATTAAAATTCATGGGATATAGCAGTACTTTGAGAAAAATTTACAGCATGTATTAGTATATGTGCGTGTGTACATACTCATGTGAAAGCAGAGAGTTTGAAGAAGGAAAATTAATGAGCTAAGTATCCAATTTGAGAAAATAAGTTGTAAAAAGAATAATAAAGTGATATTTTTAGCTGTTTTGTATATGAATTGTGAAATAGTCATATTTGATAAAAGCTGATGAGAGACCTCTGATGTTTAGTTCATACTAGCTGCTACCCGCATGGCCCTTGCCCTTGGGCCATGGTCCATCTGAAGGTGTGCAGCTTCTCCCCTTAATGCTAATGTTTGCCTAGTATTTGTCTGGTATATATTTCCCAGCATTTTTTTCTTTTTTTGGTTGCCTTATGTCTTCAGCATGTCTTCTCTAAACAGAATAAAGCAGTATGTTTTGATGCAAAAAAAAAAAAAAAAAAAAACTTGCTTGTCTTCAAAAATCTTATTTTTCCTTTGCTGATGAAGCTTAGTTTGGCCTGATATTAAATTCTGGGTTGAAAATTTTCTTTAAGAATGTGAAATATTGGCCACCAATTTCTTCTAGCTTGTAGGGTTTCTGCTGAGAGGTCCACTGTTAGTTTGATGGGTTTCCCTTTGTAGGTGACTTGGCATTTCTCTCTGGCTGCTCTGAACATTTTTTTTCTTTCATTTAGACCTTGGAGAATTTTACTATGTGTCTTGGGGTTGATCTTCTCATTGAGTATCTTACTGGGGCTCTCTGGATTTCCTGAATTTGAATGTTGGCCTGTCTTGATAGGTTGGGGAAGTTCTCTTGGATGATATTCTGAAGTATGTTTTTCAACTTGGTTCCATTTTCCCTATCTCTTTCAGTTACCCCAATCAGTTGTAGGTTCAGTCTATTTACATAATCCTATATTTCTCTGAAGTTTTGTTCATTCCTTTTAGTTCTTTTCTCTATTCTTGTCTGCCTGTCTTATTTCAGAAAGATAGTCTTCAAGCCCTGAGATGGTTTCCTCCACTTGGTCTATTCTGCTATTGATACTCATTATTGCATTGTGAACTTCTCATGTTGTGTTTTTCAGCTCCATCAGATCAGTTATGCTCCTCTCTGAACTGGCTATTTTGGTTACCAGCTCCTGTATTGTTTTATCATGATTCGTAGCTTCTTTGCATTGGGCTAGAATGTGCTCCTTCAGCTCAGTGAAGTTTGTTATTACCCACCTTCTGAAGTCTACTTCTGTCAGTTCAGCCATCTGAGCCTCAGCCCAGTTCTGTGTCCTTGCTGGAGAGGTGCTGTGGACATTTGGAGAAGAGGCACTCTGGCCTTTTGAGTTTTCAGCATTTTTGCATTCATTCTTCCTCATCTTTGTGGGCTTATCTACCATTGACCTTTGAGGTTGCTGACCTTTGAATGTGGTTTTTGTGGGTTCTCTTTTGTTGATGATGTTGTTGCTTTCTGTTTGTTTTACTTTTAAGAGTTAGGCCACTCTTTTGTAGAGCTGCTGTGGTTTGCTGGGGGTCTGCTCCACACCCTATACACCTTCCTCCCTCCTATATCTGGAGGTATTACTAGTGAAGGCTGAGAAACAGCAAAGATGGCAGCCTGCTCCTTCTTCTGGAAGCTGTGTCCCAGGGAGGCAATGACTTGATGCCAGCCCCAATGCTCCTGTAGAAGGTGTCTGGAGACTCCTGTTGGGAGGTCTCACCCAGTCAGGAGGAATGGGATCAGGATCAGGGACCCTCTTAAAGAAGCATGTGGCTGCCCCTTGGCAAAGCAGGTACACGGTGCTGGAGGAAATCCCCACCCCACCCACCCCATCCACACTGCCTGGCCTCTCCAGAGCCAGCAGGCTGAAAAGGCTAAGTTGGCTGAACCACAGAAAGGGTGGCTGCCCCTCCCCCCAGGGGCTCCATCCCAGGGAGAGATCAGAGTTCTGTCCATATAACCCTGGCTGAAATTGCTGCAATTCCTGCAGGGAGGCCCTGCCCAGTGAGGAGGGATGGATGGCTACAAACTATCATAGCAGCTATGTTGTGTTGAGAGGAACTCCTCCTGGTCTGGACCACCCAGACTCCCTGGAGCCAGCAGGCTAGAATGGCCAACTCAAACCACAGAGGTGACAGCCACCACTTCCTCCGAGAACTCGGTCTATCTCAGGCAGTCTCCAGCCTGCTGCCACTGGCCGGCTGGAATTCCAAGCCAGTGGGTCTTAACTTGTGAGGTGCTGTAGGAGTTGAGCCCACAGAATGATGCTACTTAGCTCCCTGGATTCAGGGAATGTGTTCGAGCTCAGATTTATCTGAGCATTCCCCTTCCTGGGGGAATGCTTGGACGGATCTCCCACCTTGCCGGAATTCCCAGGGCTTGGGTATACAAAACTGCTGGGTTTCTGTGTGTGCCTGAGTGTCCACTTTGCTGAGACTCTGCACAACTCTGTGCTTCAGACCCAAGTCCCTGGTGGCATGAGCTCACAAGGGGATCTCCTGATTCATGGGTTGCAAAGATCCATGGAAAAAGTGTGGTTTCCAGGTCACACAATTGCTCACCGCCTCCCTTGACTGGGGTTGGGGCTCCCTTGGCTCTGTGCTGCTGCTGGGTGGGCCATTTGCCCCATCCTGCTTTTCTTTGCCCTCTCTGGGTTGAGCCATCCACCTAGTCATTCCCAGTGTGAGAATCTGGATACCTCAGTTGAAGGTGCAGAATTCACTTGCCATTTTCATTCCTCTTCATGAGAGCCATGGACTGCAGCTGCTTCTAACTGGTCATCTTGTCCCACCCCTTTCCTCTAGATTTGTGTGCAAAGAGTTGTTGATAGGAGCCTGAGGATCTTTTGTATTTCTGTGTGAATAATAGCAGTATCACCTTGGTCATTTCTGATTGTGGATCTTCTTTCTTTTTTTTTGTTAATCTATCTAAAGATCTATCAATTTTACTTATTTGGATAACCAACTCTTGTTTCATTGATTTTATATGGACTTTTTATCTCAATTTTGTTCAGATCTTCTATAATTATAATTATTTCTTATGCTAGCTTTGGGATTGGTTTGCTCTTTTCTTCTTTTCTTTTTTTCTAGTTCCTTTAGGTATAAATTCAGGCTGTTAATTTGAGGTCTAACTTTTTGATGAAGGCACTTAGTGCTATAAACTTTCCTTTTTTTCTTTCTTAAACTTTTAAGTTCTGGGGTACACGCACAGGACGTGAGGTTGTGTTAAATAGGTAAACATGTGCCACGGTGGTTTGCTGCACAGGTCAACCCATCATCTAGGTATTAAGCCCAGCATCCATTAGCTATTCTTCCTGATTCTCTACCTCCCTCCACCCCCACTGGAAGGCCCTAGTGTGCGTTGTTCCCCCCACTGTGTGTTCATGTGTTATCATCATTCAGCTCCCACTTAAAAGTGAGAACATATGTGGTTAAACTTTCCTCTTAACACGCTTTAGTTGTATCTCAGAGATTTTGGTAAGTGTTATCCCTATTTTCAATAATTTCAAAGAATATTTAGACTTCTGATTTATTTTTGTTGTTTACCCAAGAGTTTTAATTAATAAGTTTTAATAATAAGTTTTAATTAATTTCCATGTATATGTGTAGTTCTAAGAGATCTTCCTGGTATTGATTTCTCTTTTTATTGCACTCTTGTCCAAGAATGTGCTTGCTATTTTTTTTTGAGACTTGCTTTATGATGTAGCACGTGATTGATCTTGGAATATGTTCCATGTGCAGATGAGAAAAATGTATATTCTGTGTTTGCCCCTCCCTCCAGAGGCTCCATCCCAGGAAGAGATCAGAGTTCTGTCCATATAACCCTGGCTGGAATTGCCGAAATTCCTGCAGGGAGGCCCTGTCCAGTAAGGAGGGATGGATCAGGGTCCCACTTAAAGAAGCAGTCTGGCTACACACTATCATAGCAGCTATGCTGTGTTGTGAGGAACTCCTCCTGGTAGATGTGTTCTGGTAGATGTCTTTTAGGTCCAATTGATTAAGTGTTGAGTCCAGAGTTTGTTAGTTTTCTGCCTCAATGATCTGTCTAATGCTGTCACTGGGGTGTTTCTGCCTCAGTGATCTGTCTAATGCTGTCAGTGGGGTGTTAAAGTTTCCCACTATTGTGTGGCCATCTAAGTCTTTTTTTAGGTTAAGAAGAACTTGTTTTATGAATCTGGATGCTCTAATGTTGGGTACATATATATTTATAATAGTTTAGTCTTCTTGTGGAGTTGTATCATTTATCATTATGTAATGCCCTTTTTTGTCCTTCTTAATTATTAAAAGTTTAAAGTCTCTTTTGTCTGATATGAGTAGTGATCCTGATCTTTTTTGTTTTTTGTTTGCATAGTGGGTCTTTCTCTAATCCTTTACTTTGATAATGTGGGTGTCATTATGTGTGAGATGGGTCTTGTGAAGACCACAGACAGTTGGGTCTTGTCTTTTTATCCAGCTTCCCACTCTGTCTTTTGAGTGTTTAACCCATTTATATTCAAGGTTAGTACTGGTATGTGAGATTTTGATCCTGTCTTCCTTTCATTAGCTGGTCATTATGTAGACATGGTTGTATAGTTGCTTTATACTGTCTTTGGCTATGTGCTTAAGTGAGTATTTATGATATCACATAATGTCCTTTTTTCTTTTTTAGTATTCTTTTTTTTTTATACTTTAAATTCTAGGGTACATGTGCACACTGTGCAGGTTTGTTACATATGTACACATGTGCCATGTTGGTGTGCTGCACCCATTAACTCGTCATTTACATTAGGTATATCTCCTAATGCTATCCCTCCCCCCATCCCCACTCCATGACAGGCCCTGGTGTGTGATGTTCTTCCTGTGTCCAAGTGTTCTCATTGTTCAGTTCCCACCTATACATAATGTTCTTTTGATTCCATGTTTAGTACTCCCTTAAGGACCTCTCGTAGCGCTGGTCTAGTTGAAATGAATCTGCTTAGCATTTGCTTGTCTGAGAAGGATTTTATTTTTCCTTCACTTATGAAGTTTAGTTTAGTGGAATATAAAATTCTTGGTTGGAATTTATTTTCTTTAAGGATGGTGAAACTAGGTCCCCCAATTGCTTCTGACTCATAAGGTTTCTGCTGATAGGTCCACTGCCAGCCTGATGGGGGTCCCTCTGTGTGTGACCTGACCTTTTTCTCTAGCTGCCTTTAAGATGTTTTCTTTTGTGTTCATCTTGGTGAACCTCATAATTAAGTGTCTTGGGGATGGTCATCTTGTATTTTATCTAGGCAGGATTCTCAGTATTTCCTGAATTTGCATGTTAATATCTCTAGCAAGATTAGGGAAATTTTTGTGGACTATATCCTCAAATATATTTTCCAAGTTGCTTATTCTGTCTCCTCTGTAAGGGATGCCAATGAGACATAGATTTGGTCTCTTTATATAATCCCATATTTCTCGGAGGTTTTGTTCATTTAAAAAATTTTTTCTTTTTGTCTGACTGAGTTGATTCAAAGAGCTGTCTTTGAGCTCTGTAATTCTTTCCTCAGCTTTGTCTATTACATTGTTAATACTTCTGATTGTATTATGAAATTCTTATATTCTGTTTTTCAGCTCAAGGAGTTCAGTTTGGGGCTTTAAAAATGTCTGTTTTGTCTTTTAGCTCTTGAATTGTTTTACTGGATTGCTTGGCTTCCTTGGATTGGGTTTTCACTTTCTCCTGGATCTTGATGAGCTTCTTTGCCATCCAGATCTGAATTCCATGTCTGTCATTTAAGTCATTTCAGATTGGTTAGGAATGATTGCTGTGGAGCTAGTGGGCTCATTTGGAGGTAAGAAGACATCCTGGCTTTTTGAATTGCCATAATTCTTGCACTGGTTCTTTCTCATCTGAGGGTGTTGGTGTGCCTTTAACTGGGGTTTAAATTGAGTATAGTCAGTTGGCTTTATTTCTGGAAGTTTTTATAAGGCTAAGGCTCTGTGCAGGGTCTTTTGTTGAATTCTTGTCCTTGGTTTCATAGAAAGGAGAATTAGCTAAGTGTTTTTTTTTTGGTATTATAGTTTGGGCTGTGGTCTAGTAGATGGTGCTTGAGAGCAATGGGTGGTAGAAAGGCTTACTCAGCCACACTGCTCCTTTGGGTATCTATCGGGGGAACCCACCCCCAATAATTTAACATGGGTTATTTTCTATTTCCCTGAGTGTCGGCTGGCCTGAAAAATAAAGGGAAAGAGTACAAAGAGAGAAATTTTTAAAGCTGGGTGTCTGGGGGAATCATCAAATGTTGGCAGGTCCCGTGATGCCCCCCAAACCGCAAAACCAGTAAGTTTTTATTGGTAATTTTCAAAAGGGGAGGGAGTGTACAAATAGGGTGTGGGTCACAGAGATCACATGCTTCACAAGGTAATAAAATATTACAAGGCAAATGGAGGCAGGGTGAGATCACAGGACCGGGGCAAAATTAAAATTGCTAATGAAGTTTCAGGCATCCATTGTCATTGATAACATCTTATCAGGAGACAAGGTTGGAGAGCAGACAACTGGTTTGACCAAAATTTATTGGGTGGGAATTTCCTCATCCTAATAGGCCTGGGAGCGCTATGGGAGACTGGGGCTTATTTCATCCCTTATCTGCAACCTTAAAGACAAACATCCCTAGAGTGGCCATTTTAGATACCTCTCCCTAGGAATGCATTCTTTCTCAGGGATGTTCCTTGCTGAGAAAAAGAATTCAGCAATATTTCTCCTATTTGCTTTTGAAAGAAGAGAAATATGGCTCTGTTCCACCCAGCTCTCAGGCAGCCAGACCTAATGGTTATCTCCCTTGTTCTCTGAACATTGCTGTAATCCTGTTCTTTTTTCAAGGTGCCCAGATTTCATATTGTTCAAACAATTTGTGCAGTTAATGCAATCATCACAGGGTCCTGAGGCAACATACATCCTCAGCTTATGAAGATGATGGGATTAAGAGATTAAAGACAGGCATAGGAAATCACAAGAATATTGATTGGGGAAGTGATAAGTACCCATGAAATCTTCACAATTTATGTTCAGAGATTGCACTAAAGACAAGTATAAGAAATTATAAAAGTATTAATTTGGGGAACTAATAAATGTCCAAGAGATCTTCACAATTTATGTTCTTCTGCTGTGGCTTCAGCCAGTCCCTCTGTTCGGGGTCTCTGACTTCCCACAACAGGTATCCTCATGTTTGCAGCTGTGCTCTGCAGTGCATGTGGGAGAGAAGTTTTGACCCCCTTACCAGGTCTGCTCCTGGGTCTTGGGAGAGCCACCTCTGATCACTGGTACTGTGTCCACAATTTTTTTTTTTTGAGATGGAGTTTTCTCTTATTGTCCAAGCTGGAGTGCAGTGGCGTGATCTCGGCTCACGGCAACCTCTGTCTGCCTCAGGGTTCAAGCAATTCTCCTGCCTCAGCCTCCCAAGTAGCTGGGATTACAGGCATGCACCACCATGCCCAGCTAATTTTGTATTTTTTGGTAGAGATGGGGTTTCTCCACATTGGTCAGGCTGGTCTTGAACTCCCAACCTCAGGTGATCCACCTGCCTCGGCCTCCCAAAGTGCTGGGATTACAGGTATGAGCCACTGTGCCTGGCCACAATTTTTTAAAATTGTTGTTAGATGTTTGTTGCCATGGGGCTCCCTTGGGCAGAGATCCAGCAGGGAAGTAGGCCCTACCCTTACTGGGCCAGCCCTGTGGAAGGAGACACACTTAGGTCTCACAGCAGCCAATAAACCTGTGTGAACCATCCCTCTGTTTTCTGACTGTAGACTCCTCCCCTGCTTGAGTTAGGCACAGATCCTGGCTCAGCACTCTGTTTATATTAATTTTAAAAAAATGTAATAGTGGTAATAAATGCATAAAATTTACCATTTTAGCTATATCTAAGTATACATTTTAGGAGTGTTAAGTACATTCATACTGTTGTGTGACCAATCTCTGGAATTTTTGTAAAACAGGGACTCTATACTTATTAGACAGTAACCCCTTATTCTCTCCTCTACCCATCCCCTGGAAACCACTGTTACCTTCTGTTTCAATGAAGTTGACTACTTTAGATACCTCATATAAGAGGATCATGCAATATTTATCTTTTTGTGACTGGCTTATTTCACTTAGCATAATGACCTCAAGATTCATCTATGTTATAGCATGTATCAGATTTTCTTTCCCTTGTAAGAATGAATAATTTTCCATTGTATGTATATATATGTGTGTGTGTGTATATATATGTGTGTGTATATATATGTGTGTGTATGTGTATATATATGTGTGTGTATATATATGTGTGTGTGTGTGTATATATATATATATACGCGCACACACACACACACACACACATGCATAGAGAGAGAGAGTACATTTTATTTACCCATTCGTTGTTGGGCACTTGAATTACTTCCACATCATGGCCATTGTGAATAGTGTTGCTGTGAATAGGGTTGTGTAAATATCTCTTGGAGATCCTGTTTTCAACTTTTGGGGGGTATATATCCAATGGTGAAATTGCTGGGTCATATGAAATTCTATTTTTATTTTTAAAGTAACTTCCATACTGTTTTCCTTAGAGGTTGCATAATTTTACATTCCCACCAACAGGTCATAAAGTCTCCAATTTCTTCACACTCTCACTAACACTTGTTCTGTTTTTTTCTTTTCCTTTCCTTTCTTTTCCCTTACCGCTTCCCCCTTCCCACTTCCTCCTCCCTTCCTTCCTTCCTTCCTTCCTTCCTTCCTTCCTTCCTTCCTTCCTTCCTTCCTTCCTTCCGTAGCTATCCTAATTGGTGTGAGGTGATATCTCATTGTGGTTTTGATTTGTGCTTTCCTTACTTAACATTACTATGTTAAGCATCATTTTGTATGCTTTTTGGCCACTTATGTATCATATCTGCAGAAATGTCTATTCATGTTCTTTAGTTATTTTTGAACTAGAATTTTTTTTGAGTTGTGGGTGTTCTTTATATATTCTAGATATTAACCTTTTGCCAGATATGATTTGCAAATATTTTCTCCCATTTAGTAGCTTGCTCTTGAATTCTGTTGATTGTGTTCTTTGACGCACAGACATTTTACATATTGATGTGGTCTAATTTATTTATTTTTGTTTCCTGCAATTTTAGTGTAATGGCTAGGAAATCACTGCCAAATCCAATATCAGGAAGCTTTTCCCTATGTTTTCTTCAAAAAGTTTTATAGTTTTAGATCTTACATTTAGATCTTGAATCCATTTTGAGTTCATTTTTATGTATGGTTTAAAGTAAGGGTCCTATTTAGTTACTTTTTATGTAGATATCCAGTTTTCTCAGCACTATTTGTTAAAAAGGCTGTCCTTTCCCCATTCTGTGGTCTTCACACCCTTGTTGAAGACCATTTGATCATATATGTGAGGGTTTATTTCTAGACTCTTTTTTCTATCCCATTGGTCTATATATATTGGTCTATTCCATATACCTGTCTTTTGCCATTACTACACTGTTTTGATTATGGTGGCTTTGTAGTAAGTTTTGAAATTAGGAAGTGTGAGACCTCTAACTTTTTCTTTTTCAAGATTGTGTTGGTTGTTTGAGCTCTGAGACTTCATGTGAGTTTCAGGATGGATTTTTCTATTTCTGCAAAAAATGCCATTGGGATTTTTATAGGGATTGCAGTAAACGTTAAATCTGTTCATCATTTTGTGAAGTGTTGACCTCTTAATAATGTTAAGTCTTCTAATTCATAAGCATGTCATGTCTTTATTTTTATTTTCTTTAATTTCTTTAATCAATGCTTTGTGGTTTTTAATGTACAAGTCTTTTATCTCTTTGGTTAAATTTATTTCTACATATTCATTCTTTTTTATGTTATTGTAATTGGAATTGTTTTCTTGATTTCCTTTTTGGATTGTTCATTTTTATTTATTTATTTTATTTTATTATTTTTTTTCTGAGATGGAGTCTCGCACTGTCACCCAGGCTGGAATGCAGTGGTGCAATCTCAGCTTGCTGCAAGTTCCGCCTCCTGGGTTTGCACCATTATCCTGCTCCAGGCTCCTGAGTAGCTGGGACTACAGGCACCTGCCACCAGGCCTGGCTAATTTTCTGTATTTTTAGTAGAGACGGGGTTTCACTGTGTTAGCCAGGATGGTCTCGATCTCCTGACCTTGTGATCCACCTGCCTCGGCCTTCCAGGATTGTTCATTATTAATATAAAAACACAATTGGTGTATGTGTATATTAATTTTGTATTCTGCAACTTTGGTGAATTCATTTATTCTAATGGATTTTTTTGGTAGAATTGTTAGGGCTTTCTATGTATAAGATCATGTTGTCTGTGAACAGAGATAAGTTTACTTCTTCCATTCAGATTTAGATGCCTCTTATTTTTCCTGAATAGTTGCTCTAGCTAGAACTTTCAGTACAGTATTGAATAGAAGTGGCAAAACATGATCTTTTTTTTTTCTTGTTCTCATTCTTAGAAAGCTTTCAGTCTTTCACCACCAAGTATGATATTATCTGTGGGCCTTTCTTACAAGGCCTTTGTTATGTTGAGATGGATTTTTTTTGTTTCTTGTATATTTAATGATTTTATTATGAAGCTCTGTTCATTCTTCTTCGTTCTTTGAATTGTATTAAATCTACCAACCTAATGTCAGGTTTACTGATTCTTTCTTCTGCCAGTCAAAGCTACTGTTGAGTCCCTTTAGTAAATTGTTCATTTCAGTTATTGTATTTTTTAATGCCAGAATTTCCATTTGGTTTGCCTTAAAAAATGATTTCTATCTATTCTCTATTTAAAGAGACATTCTATCATAGCTTCCTTTCCTCATTCAAGTAAAATTAGTTCTTGGAAGATATAAAGATAATGTTGACATCTTTCTTAAATTTGATATCTGAGCTCTCTCATAGACTGTCTTTTTGCCTCTTTTTTTTTCCCTACGCATAGGTCACTCTGTCCTGTTTCTTTGCATATCTTTTTTTGTTGTTGTTAAAAAGTGGACATTCTAGGTAATATATTGTGTAATTCCATCAACCAATTCTGTGCCCCCTGTGGACCTTGTTTTTGTTGTTGTTGCTTGTTTATTTAGTTACTTGGCTAGACTATTTAAGTGAGTTGTTTATCCTCCCAAGTGTGAAGCCTTTGGTTTTGCTCTGCACAGGGAGCAGCCTTGGGTGTGTGCACAGTTATCCTGGCCCTGGGACTGTCTGTTTTTCTCATCCATTAGAACTTCATTTGTTATTACAGCCACAGAGTTTTGGCCCCACTCCTTGCCAGGTGACCTCTCTATTCTTCTAGACAATTCCCTGGGGGCACAAATTGTTCCACACTATGATCCAATTAAGCTTGATGGGTATAGCTTGTCTTTGAGGTTTATTCTGACCCCGGGAGGGATCTTACATTTCTCTCACTCTGTCTGGTGGACTAGCTGGCCTATGGTTTGTTGTTCTTAATTAAGAGAACCTATTGTTTTTGAGAGCATTCTGAAGCTTGAACTTCTCTACCCTCTGTTTCAAAAAAAAAAGTCAGCTTATTTGGGGAGAGTTTTAGAGCTCTGTTGTTATGAACTGCCTCTCCCCTTGGGTAAATTCTTTAAGTCACTCTTCTGGAAGCTGGATGGGGAAATCTTTCTACTCGGAGTTGGAGGGAGTGAGAAATGCTCATGACCTACGCTATGGGTAAGAAACTGTATCCCTTGACTGGAGGCTGAGGGGAGAGGGAGCCCTGCAGTGGTAGCCACATCCACCCAGAGTGGAGCTTCTGTCAAGCTGAGTTGAGATTAGGAGAAAGGGAACGAATGGGTTGTGCCTCAAAAGCTACCTTGTGGGGTTTGTATGTATGTATGTATGTATGTATGTATTTATTTATTTATTTTAACCAAGTTTTAGTAGATCTTTTTTGAATAATTTTTTTTTGTTTCACTGTATGCCCTTGGGACAATTTTCACAGACTATTGTCTTTCAAACAGTTTTCACTGGTCATTTTTATTTCACTGGACAGTTAGTTTATAATGTTTCTCATATGACTATCCTAGAAGATCCTTATCAATTTTTGATCACTTCTTTTCTGGCACCATTATGTTCTAGGCTCTCCTGTCTTTCACTGCCCCAATCTGTAATGTAGCCAACTTCTCAAGATCTTCAGTTCCATTCAGTGGTGAATGGCATTTACAAATTAGATTTGTACACCAGCTGTGTTACTTGCTATTCTGAAGTGTCATTGCTTTTAGTCCTTTTCAAGTTGACAGAGCTAGCAGGAAAATATACATACATATATATTCATTCTGATTCCTTTAATTTTAGTCCAATGCTACAGGGTCCTTCCTCTTGTTCCTGTGTTCTTATTCCACAGTGAGAAAGCTGTGAGTAATATCAATATATTTATTTATTTGCTCTATCTTACAATAAATATATTAACAATCAACACCAATACAGTTACCGATAATAAATGTTAAGTAAAATTTAAGATTCTTTTGCAATTGATACTGTTCTTATACTATCCCATGGAGGACAATATCAGCATACTGGGTTCAAGATATATTTGAATTAATTTTAAAAAACAATGTAGATATTAATTTGATACACAACTTAAGGTGAATTTCAGAATTCTATCCTTTTTGAGTTAATTTTAGGTTTTGAAGATGTAAAAATTTTAACATGATTCAAAGTAAAAGTTGTACAGTCCCTGTTGCCACCCATCTTATATAGGTAATACTTTTATTAGTTTCTGGTTGCTCCTATATTTGTTTCTTTTTGCAAATTTAAAATTATTATAATATTAAATACAGGCCAGGCATGGTAGCTCATGCCTGTAATCCTAGCATTTTGGGAGGCTGAGGCGGGAGGACTGCTTGAGCTCAGGAGTTTGAAACCAGCCTGGGCAATGTAGTGAGACTTCATCTCTATGAAAAAAATTATTTAATATATATATTCATAGTCTTATTTCTCCTTTTTTCTTGCACAAAAGTTTTCATACTATAAATGTTCTCTTGAAACTTCATTTTATTTCTTAATAATATGATGTGGAAATAGTAACATATTTTACAGAGCTTTACTTTTTTAAAGTGCTGAATTGTTTAAATTGTTCCTTGTATAAATATACCATAATTTAATCAACCAAGTTTCTTTTTTTAAAAAAAAAAAATATCTATTTGTAACAGAGATAGTGTCTCACTGTGTTGCTTAGGCTGATTTTGAACTCCTGGTCTCAAACAGTCCTCCTACCTCAGCCTCCCAAAGTGCTAGGGTTACAGGCCTGAGCCACTGTGCTTGGGCATTCAAAGCATTTTCTAACGAATGGACATTTGGCTTATTTTTCATACTTGGTACAAATAACATTATTTTAACAACCTTATATCAATTTTTTCTTTTTTGAGATGTATTCAGCTTAAATTCCTGAATGTGGGATTTCTGAATCAAAGCTTAAATGTATATCTAGTTTTGTTAGATATTGCCAAATTCCATATCATAGGAGAATTTATTAGTTCCCTAGGGCTATAATAACAAATTATCACAAACTGGGTGGCTTAAAACAACAGAATTTTTTTCCTTCACTGGAAGCTAGAAGTCTGAAATGAAGGTGTTGGCAGGACTATGCTCTCTAAAGACTCTAAGGGAGGATCCTTTCTTAACTCTTTCTAGCTCCTGGTGTTGCTGACAATCTTGGAGTTCCTTGGCTTGTAACCCCTGCCTCAGTCTTCACATGGTGTTCGTCCCTCTGTGTGTGTGTGTGTCTGTGTACAAACTGTATATTTCTGTATTCAGTAAGGATACCAGTTATTGGATTAGGGCCCACCCTAATCGAGCATGAGCTCATCCTAACTTGATTACATCTGTAAAGGCCCTATTTTTAACTAAGGTCACATTCATAGATGCTAGGGGTTAGGATTGAACGTATCTTTTTGTAGGACACAATTCAACCCACTATAATGTGCTACCCTTTTCACTGCCATTTGCTACAAAAGAGTACGTGCTTCCTCATTGTCTTCACAAAAGACAGTGTTGCCAAATTGTTGAAATATTTTCTAACTATATAGATCCTACATGATATCTCAGCATTTCCATTTCTCTTATTATGAAAGATATTGACTGTCTTTTATATTTTCATGCACCATTTTGTCTCTTCTTTTTATGCTGTAATTAAAAGTGTTACAAAAATTTCAAACATTCAGAAAAGTAGAGTTCTATATGTTAAATATAGAACTTAAAAAAAGGCAGCAACATAATAGCAATACCATCATTATACCTAATAAAATGACAAATTATTCCTTAATTTTATCAAATTACCAGTCTGTGCTCAAGTTGTCTCAAATTATTTGTTTTTTAGTATGTCTCTTAAGTGTATTAACTGAAAGGATAGGACAAGATTGTGCCTACTGTCCTCTTTCATTTTAAAATTTGGAGATTTACCCTGTAATTCTGCGTAATAAATGAAGAGAAACCTTGCTATTGTTAGACTTGAACTACTGCTGGGTAATGATCTCATTACTTACTGGTGAATGCCACGGAGCACTGTTTCCACGTTCTCTTCTTCAGTCTGTAATAGTCTTATCTATTGTGCTACCGTTTGATTGTTATCTATTACTTCCTTGGAAATAGAGTGACTAGGTTCTGTAATGGGACTTTGTTCTGAAAGCATTTTTCACATGTGGCAATAGACTATAATGTCACCTTAATCTTGCTGTGGGCTTAATAGGGAGTGAAAAATGTCATTGGCGATGGTATGATTATAGGGCCATGATTTTTTCTCATTTGCTATATTCTATTAATTCTTCCACAATCCTGACTTTACCTTTTCACTGTTCCCCACACATTTGCATTACTGCCACAAGCTATGTGTTATCACTCCCAGTCAGACTTCCGGGGTTCAAATCTCACTTCTGCCATTCACCAACTATGGTATTGGGCACTGTTTCCTTAGCTGTGAGAGAGAAAAATAGTAAATTTATCAGCTTCAGAGGGTTGTTGTAAAGTGTAAATTTAATCCACGTTAAACACTTAGAAACAATGTCCAGCATGAGGAGTGCCAAGTGAATGATGGCTATTACAGACCTATTTCCCATTGCAAATGCCTCTGTATTAATTCTTCTTACTATTGTTGGAATAACCCCAAAGCTCTACTTGGAGAACTATACTGTCCATATGGTTACCACTAGCCATATGTGGCTTTTTAAATTTAAATTAATTAAAATGAAAGAAAATTAAATGTTTAGTTTTTCAGTCAATGTAGCCACTTAGCAAGTATTCAATAGCCACATGAGCTTAGTGGCTACCGTATTGGGCAGCATAGATATAAGCATTTATTCTCCTTCATTGCAAAAAATTCTATTGCGTGTGCTGCTCTAGATTTTTTCTACCAGTGGTGGCTCCAAGACCAGAAGGGAACTCTTCTTTAAATTTTATTGTTACTTTAAGTTATAGGATACATGTGCAGAATGTGCAGGTTTTTTACATAGGTATACATGTACCATGGTGGTTTGCTGCACCTATCAACCCATCATCTAGGTTTGAAGCCTCTCACGCATTAGGTATTTGTCCTAATACTCTTCCTCCCCTTGCCCCCCAACCCTCTGACAGGCTCCGGTATGTGATGTTTCTCTCCCTGTGTCCATGCATTCTCACCGTTCAATCCCATTCATGAGTGAGAACATGTGGTGTTTGGTTTTCTGTTCCTGTGTGAGTTTGCTGAGAATGATGGTTTCCAGCTTCATCCATGTCACTGCAAACGACATGAACTCATTCTTTCTTATGGTTGCATAGTATTCCATGGTGTATATGTGCCATATTTTCTTTATCCAGTCTGTCATTGATGGGCATTTGGGTTGATTCCAAGTCTTTGCTGTCATAAATAGTGCTGCAATAAACATACATGTGCATGTGTCTTTATAGTAGAATGATTTATAATCCTTTGGGTATATATGCAGCAATAAGATTGCTGGGTCAAAAGGTGTTTCTGGTTCTAGACCTTGAGGAATTGCCACAACTCTCTTCCACAATGGTTGAACTTATTTACATGCCAACCAACAGTGTAGAGGCATTCCTATTTCTCCACATCCTTGCCAGCATCTGTTGTTTCCTGACTTGAATAATCGCCATTCTAACTGGCATGAAATGGTATCTTATTGTTGTTTTGATTTGCATTTTTCTAATGACCAGTGACGATGAGCTTTTTTTCATAGGTTTGTTGGCCTCATAAATGTTGTCTTTTGAGAAGTGTCTGTTCATATCCTTTGCTCACTTTTTGATAGGGTTGTTGTTTTCTTGTAAATTTGTTTAAGTTCTTTGTAGATTCTGGATATTAGACCCTTGTCAGATGGATAGATTGCAAAAATTTTCTCCCATTCTGTAGGTTGCCTGTTCACTCTGATGCTAGTTTCTTTTGCTGTGCAGAGCTCTTTAGTTTAATTAGATCCTATTTGTTAATTTTGGCTTTTGTTGCCATTGCTTTTGGTGTTTTAGTCATGAAGCCTTTGCCCATACCTATGTCCTGAATGGTATTGCCTAGGTTTTCTTCTAGGGTTTTTAGGTTTTAGGTTTTAGTTTTTACATTTAAGTCTTTAATCCATCTTGAGTTATTTTTTTTGAATAAGGTGTAAGGAAGGGATCCGACTTCAGTTTTCTGCATATGGCTAGCCAGTTTTCCCAGCACCATTTATTAAATAGAGAATCCTTTCCCCATTGCTTTTGTCAGGTTTGTCAAAGATCAAATGGTTGTAGATGTGTGGTGTTATTTCTGAGGCCTCTGTTCTGTTCTGTTGGCCTATATATCTGTTTTGGTTCCGGTACCATGCTGTTTTGGTTACTGTAGCCTTGTAATATAGTTTGAAGTCAGGTAGCGTAATGCCTCCAGCTTTGTTCTTTTGCTTAGGATTGTTCTGGCTATACGAGCTCTTTTTTGGTTCCATATGAAATTTAAAGTAGTTTTTTCTAATTCTGTGAAGAAAGGTCAGTGGTAGCTTGATGGAGATAGCATTAAATCTATAAATTACTTTGAGCAATATGGCCATTTTCACAATATTGATTCTTCCTATCCATGGGCATGGATCGTTTTTTCCATTTATCTGCATCCTTTCTTATTTCCTTGAGCAGAGAGGTCCTTCCCGTCCCTTGTAAGCTGTATTCTTAGGTATTTTACTCTCTTTGTAGCAATTGTGAATGGGAGTTCACTTGTGATTTTGCTCTCTGCTTGTCTATTGTTGTATAGGAATGCTTGTGATTTTTGCACATTGATTTTGTATCCTGAGACTTTGCTGAAGTTCTTTTATTAGCTTAAGGAATTTTGGGGCTGAGACAATGGGATTTTCTAAATATACAATTATGTCATCTGCAAACAGAAACAATTTGACTTCCTCTCTTCCAATTGAATACCCTTTATTTCTTTCTCTTGCCTGATTGCCCTGGCCAGAACTTCCAGGACTATGTTGAATAAGAGTAGTGAGAGAGGGCAACCTTGTCTTGTGCTGATTTTCAAAGGGAATGCTTCCAGCTTTTGGCCATTCAGTATATTGTCTATGGGTTTGTCCTAAATAGCTCTTATTATTTTGAGAGATGTTTTGTAAATAGCTAGTTTACTGAGAGCTTTTAGCATGAAGCGGTGTTGAATTTTATGGAAGGCCTTTTCTGGATCTATTGAGATAATCATGTAGTTTTTGTCATCGGTTCTGTTTATTGATTTGCATATGTTGAACCAGCCTTGCATCCTAGGGATGAAGCCGACTTGATCGTGGTGGATAAGCTTTTTGGTGTGCTGCTGGATTTGGTTTGCCAGTATTTTATTGAGGATTTTTGCATCGATGTTCATTAGGGATATTGCCTGAATTGTTGTTGTTGTTGTTGTTGTTGTTGTGTCTCTGCCAAGTTTTGGTAGCAGGATGATGCTGGCCTCATAAAATGAGTTAGGGATGAGTCCCTCTTCTTCTATTTGGAATAGTTTCAGAAGGAATAGTACCAGCTCCTCTTTCTACCTCTGGTAGAATTCGGCTGTGGATCTGTCTGGTCCTAGGTGTTTTTTGGTTGGTAGGCTATTAACTATTGCCTCAATTTCAGAGCTTGTTATTGGTTTATTCAGGAATTCAACTTCTTCCTGGTTTAGTCTTGGGAGGGCCTAAGTGTTCAGAAATTTATTTCTTCTAGATTTTCTAGTTTTTTTTTGCATAAATGTGTTGATAGTATTCTCTGATGGTAGTTTGTATTTCTGTGGGATCTGTGATGATATTCCCTTTATCATTTTTTACTGTGTCTATTTGATTCTTCTCTCTTTATTAGTCTGGCTAGTGGTCTATTTTGCTGATCTTTTTTTTTTAGAAACAGTTCCTGGATTCACTGATTTTTTTTTTTTAAGGATTTTTCATGCCTCTATCTCCTTCAGTTCTGCTCTGACCTTAGTTATTTCTTGTATCCTGCTAACTTTTGAATTTCTTTGCTCTTGCTTCTCTAGTTCTTTTAATTTTGGTGTTAGGGTGTCAATTTTAGATCTTTCCTGCTTTCTCATGTGGGCATTTAGTGCTATAAATTTTCCTCTTAACACTGCTTTAGCTGTGTCCCAGAGATTCTGGTACATTTTGTCTTTGTTCTCATTTGTTTCTAAGAACTTCTTTATTTCTGCCTTAATTTCATTATTTACCCAGTAGACATTCAGGAGCAGGTTGTTGAGTTTCCATGTAGATGTGCAGTTTGAGTGAGTTTCTTAATCCTGAGTTCTAATTTGATTGCACTGTGGTCTGAGAGACTGTTTGTTATGATTTCTGTCTTTTGCATTTTGCTGAGGACTGTTTTACTTTTAATTATGTGGTCAATTTTAGAATAAGTGTGATGTGGTGCTGAGATGACTGTATATTCTCTTGATGTGGGGTGGAGAGTTCTATAGATGTCTATTAGGTCCACTTGGTCCAGAACTGAGCTCAAGTCCTGAATATCCTTGTTAATTTTTTGGCTCATTGATCTGTCTAATATTGACAGTGGGGTGTTGAAGTCTCCCACTATTATTGTGTGGGAGTCTAAGTCTCTTTGTAGGTCTCTAGGAACTTGTTTTATGAATTTGGGTGCTCCTATATTGCATGCATATGTATTTAGGATAGTTAGATCTTCTTGTTGCCTTGATCCCTTTACCATTATGTAATGCCCTTCTTTGTTTTTGTTGATCTTTGTTAGTTTAAATTCTGTTTTATCAGAGACTAGGATCACAACCTCTACTTCTTTTTTCCTTTCATTTGCTTGGTAAATATTCCTCTGTCCTTTTATTTTGAGTTTATGTGTGTCTTTGCATGTGTGATGGGTCTCCTGAATACAGCACACTGATGGGTCTTGATTCTTTATCCAATTTGTCAGTCTGTGTCTTTTAATTGGGGCATTTAGCCTGTTTACATTTAAGGTTAATATTATGTGTGAATTGGATCCTGTAGTCATGATGCTAGTGGTTATTTCACACATTAGTTGATGCAGTTTCTTCATAGTATCACTGGTCTTTATATTTTGGTGTGTTTTTGCAGTGGCTGGTACCAGTTGTTCCTTTCCACATTTAGTGCTTCCTTCAGGAGCTCTTGTAAAGCAGGCCTAGTGGTGACAAAATTCCTCAGCATTTTCTTGTCTGTAAAGGATTTTATTTCTCTTTTGCTTATGAAGCTTAATTTGGCTGGATATGAAATTCTGGGTTGAAAATTCTTTTCTTTAAGAATGTTGAATATTGGCCCCCACTCTCTTCTAGCTTGTAGGGTTTCTTCAGAGAGATCTGCTGTTAGTCTGATGGGCTTAACCTTTGTAGGTAACCTGACCTTTCTCTCTGGCTGCCCTTAACATTTTTTCCTTTGTTTCAACCTTGGAGAATCTGACAATTACATGTCTTGGGGTTGTTCTTCTTGAGGAGTATCTTAGTGGTGTTCTCTGATTTTCCTGAATTTGAATGTTGGCCTGTCTTGCTAGGTTGGGGAAGTTCTCCCAGATAATATCCTGAAGTGTGTTTTCCAACTTGGTTCCATTCTCCTAGTCACTTGCAGGCACCCCAATCAATCGTGGGTTTTGTTTTTCACACAATTCCATATTTCTTGGATGTGTTGTTCATTCCTTTTCATTCTTTTTTCTCTATTCTTGTCTTCATGCTTTATTTCAGTAAGTTAATCTTCAATCTCTGATATCCTTTCTTCCACTTGATCAATTCAGCTTTTGATACTTGTGTATGCTTCAGGAAGTTCTTGTGCTGTGTTTTTCAGCTCCATCAGGTCATTTATGTTCTTCTCTAAACTGATTATTCTAGTTAGCAATTCCTGTGATCTCTCCCAGTCAGGAGGCATGGGGGTCAGGGACCCACTTGAGGAGGCAGTCTGTTTCTTAGCAGAGCTCAAGCTGTGCTGGGAGAATCCTCCTTGTCAGGATCAACTGCTCTCTTCAGAGCTGGCAGGCAGGAATGTTTAAGTCCACTGAAGCTGTGCCCACAGCTGCTTCTTCCACTGGGTGCTCTGTCCCAGGGAGATGGGAGTTTTATCTATAAGCCCCTGACTGGGACTGCTGCCTTTGTCTCAGAGATGCCCTGCCTAGTGAGGAGGAGTCTAGAGAAGACAGTGTGGCCACAGCTGTTTTGCCATGCTGTGGTGAGTTCTGCCCAGTCTGAACTTCCAGGCTTCCTTAGCACTGTCCGAGGAAAGCTGCCTGCTCAATCCTCAGTAATGGCAGATACCTGTCCCCCCAACCAAGCTTGAGATCATCCCAGGTCTACTTCAGATTGCTGTGCTGGCAGTGAGAATTTCATGCCAGTAGTTCTTAGCTTGCTGGGCTCCATGGGAATGGACCCACTGAGCAAGATCACTTGGCTCCCTGGCTTCAGCCACCTTTCCAGGGGAGTGAACAGTTCTGTCTCATTCGGGGTTCCAGGTACCACTGGGTTACAAAAAAAATAAAATAAAAAACTCCTGCAGCTAGCTCAGTATCTGCCCAAACAGCTACCCAGTTTTGTGCTTGAAACCTAGGGCCCTGGTGATATAGGCACACAAAGGAATCTCCTGGTCTGTGGATTGTAAAAACCATGGGAAAAGTGTAATATCTGGGCAGGATTGCATAGTCCCTCACAGCTTCTCTTGGCTGGAGGAGGGAAGACCCTGGTTCCTTGTACTTCCCAGGTGAGACGACGCCCCACCCTGCTTCTGCTCACCCTCCTTGGGCTGTACCCACTGCCTAACCAGTCCCAATGAGATGAAATGCAGAATTCACCTACCTTCTGCATTGGTCTCCCTGACAGATGCAGACCAGAGCTCTTCCTATTCAGCCATATTGCCAGATCCCAGAAGGGAACTCTTATTACCCCTTCTCCTCTTCTTTAAATGAAGACTTTTCCTTTACCTTCTGGGAGATAGTAGTTTTAGAAAACAACTTACTTAGTCCTCTTTATGGAAGAATAACTTAATTGGATGAAGAGCCAGAAAGATCCACTGGACCAAGTTTCTGTGGGAGAGGAAAATATTTTATTTTATTTTATTTATTTTTTGTTTTATTATACTTTAGGGTTTTAGGGTACATGTGCACAATGTGCAGGTTTGTAACATATGTATCCATGTGCCATGTTGATTTCCTGCACCCATTAACTCGTCATTTAGCATTAGGTGTATCTCCTAATGCTGTCCCTCCCCCCTCCCCCCACCCCACAACAGTCCCCGGAGCGTGATGTTCCCCTTCCTGTGTCCATGAGTTCTCATCGTTCAATTCCCACCTATGAGTGAGAACATGCGGTGTTTGGTTTTTTGTCCTTGCGATAGTTTACTGAGAATGATGTTTTCCAGTTTCATCCATCTCCCTACAAAGGACACGAACTCATCATTTTTTATGGCTGCATAGTATTCCATGGTGTATATGTGCCACATTTTCTTAATCCAGTCTATCGTTGTTGGACATTTGGGTTGGTTCCAACTCTTTGCTATTGTGAATAGTGCTGCAATAAACATACGTGTGCATGTGTCTTTATAGCAGCATGATTTATAGTCCTTTGGGTATATACCCAGTAATGGGATGGCTGGGTCAAATGGTATTTCTAGTTCTAGATCCCTGAGGAATCACCACACTGACTTCCACAATGGTTGAACTAGTTTACAGTCCCACCAACAGTGTAAAAGTGTTCCTATTTCTCCACATCCTCTCCAGCACCTGTTGTTTCCTGATTTTTTAATGATGGCCATTCTAACTGGTGTGAGATGGTATCTCACTGTGGTTTTGATTTGCATTTCTCTGATGGCCAGTGATGAGGAGCATTTCTTCATGTGTTTTTTGGCTGCATAAATGTCTTCTTTTGAGAAGTGTCTGTTCATGTCCTCTGCCCACTTTTTGATGGGGTTGTTTGTTTTTTTCTTGTAAATTTGTTTGAGTTCATTGTAGATTCTGGATATTAGCCCTTTGTCAGATGAGTAGGTTGCAAAAATTTTCTCCCATTGTGTAGGTTGCCTGTTCACTCTGATGATAGTTTCTTTTGCTGTGCAGAAGCTCTTTAGTTTAATGAGATCCCATTTGTCGATTTTGGCTTTTGTTGCCATTGCTTTTGGTGTTTTAGACATGAAGTCCTTGCCCACGCCTATGTCCTGAATGGTATTGCCTAGGTTTTCTTGTAGGATTTTAATGGTTTTAGGTCTAACATATAAGTCTTTAATCCATCTTGAATTAATTTTTGTATAAGGTGTAAGGAAGGGATCCAGTTGCAGCTTTCTACATATGGCTAGCCAGTTTTCCCAGCACCATTTATTAAATAGGGAATCCTTTCCCCATTTCTTGTTTTTGTCAGGTTTGTCAAAGATCAGATAGTTGTAGCTATGTGGCATCATTTCTGAGGGCTCTGTTCTGTTCCATTGATCTATGTCTCTGTTGTGGTACCAGTACCATGCTGTTTTGGTTACTGTAGCCTTGTAGTATAGTTTAAAGTCAGGTAGTGTGATGCCTCCAGCTTTGTTCTTTTGGCTTAGGATTGACTTGGCGATGCGGGCTCTTTTTTGGTTCCATATGAACTTGAAAGTAGTTTTTTCCAATTCTGTGAAGAAAGTCATTGGTAGCTTGATGGGGATGGCATTGAATCTATAAATTACCTTGGGCAGTATGGCCATTTTCACGATATTGATTCTTCCAACCCATGAGCATGGAATGTTCTTCCATTTGTTTGTATCCTCTTTTATTTCATTGAGCAGTGGTTTGTAGTTCTCCTTGAAGAGGTCCTTCACATCCCTTGTAAGTTGGATTCCTAGGTATTTTATTCTCTTTGAAGCAATTGTGAATGGGAGTTCACTCATGATTTGGCTCTCTGTTTGTCTGTTATTGGTGTACAAGAATGCTTGTGATTTTTGTACATTAATTTTGTATCCTGAGACTTTGCTGAAGTTGCTAATCAGCTTAAGGAGATTTTGGGCTGAGACGATGGGGTTTTCTAGATATACAATCATGTCATCTGCAAACAGGGACAATTTGACTTCCTCTTTTCCTAATTGAATACCATTTATTTCCTTCTCCTGCCTGATTGCTCTGGCCAGAACTTCCAGCACTATGTTGAATAGGAGCGGTGAGAGAGGGCATCCCTGTCTTGTGCCAGTTTTCAGAGGGAATGCTTCCAGTTTTTGCCCATTCAGTATGATATTGGCTGTGGGTTTGTTGTAGATAGCTCTTATTATTTTGAGATATGTCCCATCAATACCTAATTTATTGAGAGTTTTTAGCATGAAGGGTTGTTGAATTTTGTCAAAGGCCTTTTCTGCATCTATTGAGATAATCATGTGGTTTTTGTCTTTGGTTCTGTTTATATGCTGGATTACATTTATTGATTTGCGTATGTTGAACCAGCCTTGCATCCCAGGGATGAAGCCCACTTGATCATGGTGGATAAGCTTTTTGTTGTGCTGCTGGATTCGGTTTGCCAGTATTTTATTGAGGATTTTTGCATCAATGTTCATCAAGGATATTGGTCTGAAATTCTCTTTTTTGGTTATGTCTCTGCCAGGTTTTGGTATCAGGACGATGCTGGCTTCGTAAAATGTGTTAGGGAGGATTCCCTCTTTTTCTATCGATTGGAATAGTTTCAGAAGGAATGGTACCAGTTCCTCCTTGTACCTCTGGTAGAATTCAGCTGTGAATCCATCAGGTCCTGGACTCTTTTTGGTTGGTAAGCTATTGATTATTGCCACAATTTCAGAACCTGTTATTGGTCTATTGAGAGATTCAACTTCTTCCTGGTTTAGTCTTGGGAGGGTGTATTTGTTGAGGAATTTATCCATTTCTTCTAGATTTTCTAGTTTATTTGCATAGAAGTGTTTGTAGTATTCTCTGATGGTAGATTGTATTTCTGTGGGATCAGTGGTGATATCCCCTTTTTCGTTTTTTATTGCATCTATTTGATTCTTCTCTCTTTTCTTCTTTATTAGTCTTGCTAGCGGTCCATCAATTTTGTTGATCTTTTCAAAAAACCAGCTCCTGGATTCATTAATTTTTTGAAGGGTTTTTTGTGTCTCTATTTCCTTCAGTTCTGCTCTGATTTTAGTTATTTCTAGCCTTCTGCTAGCTTTTGAATGTGTTTGCTCTTGCTTTTCTAGTTCTTTTAATTGTGATGTTAGGGTGTCAATTTTGGATCTTTCCTGCTTTCTCTTGTGGGCATTTAGTGCTATAAATTTCCCTCTACACACTGCTTTGAACGTGTCCCAGAGATTCTGGCATGTTGTGTCTTTGTTCTCGTTGGTTTCAAAGAACATCTTTATTTCTGCCTTCATTTCATTATGTACCCAATAGTCATTCAGGAGCAGGTTGTTCAGTTTCCATGTAGTTGAGCGGTTTTGACTGAGTTTCTTAATCCTGAGTTCTAGTTTGATTGCACTGTGGTCTGAGAGACAGTTTGTTATAATCTCTGTTCTTTTACATTTGCTGAGAAGAGCTTTACTTCCAACTATGTGGTCAATTTTGGAATAGGTGTGGTGTGGTGCTGAAAAAAATGTATATTCTGTTGATTTGGGGTGGAGAGTTCTGTAGATGTCTATTAGGTCCACTTTATGTAGAGCTGAGTTCAATTCCTGGATATCCTTGTTAACTTTCTGTCTCGTTGATCTGTCTAATGCTGACAGTGGGGTGTTAAAATCTCCCATTAATATTGTGTGGGAGTTTAAGTCCCTTTGTAGGTCACTCAGGACTTGCTTTATGAATCTGGGTGCTCCTGTGTTGGGTGCATATATATTTAGGATAGTTAGCTCTTCTTGTTGAATTGATCCCTTTACCATTATGTAATGGCCTTCTTTGTCTCTTTTGATCTTTGTTGGTTTAAAGTCTATTTTATCAGAGACTAGGATTGCAACCCCTGCCTTTTTTTGTTTTCCAGTTGCTTGATAGATCTTCCTCCATCCCTTTATTTTGAGTCTATGTGTGTCTCTGCACGTGAGATGGGTTTCCTGAATACAGCACACTGATGGGTCCTGACTCCTTATCCAGTTTGCCAGTCTGTGTCTTTTGATTGGAGCATTTAGCCCATTTACATTTAACGTGAATATTGTTATGTGTGAATCTGATCCTGTCATTATGATGTTAGTTGGTTATTTTGCTCGTTAGTTGCTATAGTTTCTTCCGAGCCTCGATGGTCTTTACAATTTGCCATGTTTTTGCAGGGGCTGGTACCGGTTGTTCCTTTCCATGTTTAGTGCTTCCTTCAGGAGCTCTTTTAGGGCAGGCCTGGTGGTGACAAAATCACTCAGCGTTTGCTTGTCTGTAAAGTATTTTATTTCTCCTTCACTTATGAAGCTTAGTTTGGCGGGATAGGAAATTCTGGGTTGAAAATTCTTTTCTTTAAGAATGTTGAATATCGGCCCCCACTCTCTTCTGGCTTGTAGAGTTTCTGCTGAGAGATCAGCTGTTAGTCTGATGGGCTTCCCTTTGTGGGTAACCCGACCTTTCTCTCTGGCTGCCCTTAACATTTTTTCCTTCATTTCCACTTTGGTGAATCTGACAATTATGTGTCTTGGAGTTGCCCTTCTCGAGGAGTATCTTTGTGGCGTTCTCTGTATTTCCTGAATCTGAATGCTGGCCTGCCTTGCTAGATTGGGGAAGTTCTCCTGGATAATATCTTGCAGAGTGTTTTCCAACTTGGTTCCATTCTCCCCATCATTTTCAGGTACACCAATCAGACGTAGGTTTGGTCTTTTCACATAGTCCCAAATTTCTTGGAGGCTTTGTTCATTTCTTTTTATTCTTTTTTCTCTAAACTTCCCTTCTCTCTTCATTTCATTCATTTCATCTTCTATCAGCGATACCCTTTCTTCCAGTTGATCGCATCTGCTACTGAGGCTTCTGCATTCTTCGCGTAGTTCTCGAAACTTGGCTTTCAGCTCCATCATCTCCTTTAAGCCCTTCTCTCCATTGGTTATTCTAGTTATCCATTCTTCTAATTTTTTTTCAAAGTTTTTAACTTCTTTGCTATTGTTTTGAATTTCCTCTCGTAGCTCAGAGTAGTTTGATCGTCTGAAGCCTTCTTGTCTCAACTCATCAAAGTCATCCTCCATCCAGCTTTGTTCCATTGCTGGTGAGGAACTGCGTTCCTTTGGAGGAGGAGAGGTGCTCTGTTTTTTAGAGTTTCCAGTTTTTTTGGTCTGTTTTTTCCCCATCTTTGTGGTTTTGTCTACTTTTTGTCTTCGATGATGGTGATGTACAGATGGGTTTTTGGTGTGGATGTCCTTTCTGTTTGTTAATTTTCCTTCTACCAGACAAGACCCTCAGCTGCAGGTCTGTTGGAGTTTACTAGAGGTCCACTCCAGACCCTGTTTGGCTGGGTGTCAGCACCGGTGGCTGCAGAACAGCGGATTTTCGTGAGACCACAAATTCAGCTGTCTGATAGTTCCTCTGAAAGTTTTGTCTCAGAGGAGTACCCGGTCGAATGAGGTGTCAGTCTGTCCCTACTGGGGGGGTGCCTCCCAGTTAGGCTGCTCAGGGGTGAGGGACCCACTTTAGGAGGCAGTCTGTCCGTTCTCAGATCTCCAGCTGCGTGCTGGGAGAACCACTACTCTCTTCAAAGCTGTCAGTCAGACAGGGACATTTAAGGCTGTGGAGGTTCTCGCTGAGTTTTTGGTTGTCTGTGCCCTGCCCCCAGAGGTGGAGCCTACAGAGGCAGGCAGGCCTCCTTGAGCTGTGGTGGGCTCCACCCAGTTCGAGCTTCCTGGCTGCTTTGTTTACCTAAGCAAGTCTGGGCAATGGCGGGCGCCCCTCCCCCAGCCTCATTGCCGCCTTGCAGCGTGATCTCAGACTGCTATGCTAGCAATCAGCAAGACTCTGTGGGCATAGGACCCTCCGAGCCAGGTGCGGGACACAATCTCCTAGTTGGCCGTTTTCCAGGCCCGTTGGAAAAGCGCAGTATTAGGACGGGACTGACCTGATATTCCAGGTGCTGTCTGTTTCCCCTTTCTTTGACTAGGAAAGGGAACTCCCTGACCCCTTGCGCTTCCCGAGTGAGGCAATGCCTCGCCCTGCTTCGGCTCGCACACAGTGCGCTTCACCGACTGTCCTGAACCCACTGTTAGGCACTCCCTATTGAGATGAAACCGGTACCTCAAGTAGAAATGCAGAAATCACCTGTCTTCTGTGTCGCTGGGGCTGGGAGCTGGAGACCGGAGCTGTTCCTATTCGGCCATCTTGGCTCCACCCTCCGGAAAATATTTTAAAATTAAGATTCTTTCCTCATGTGTGGCACTTCCTCTGGTTTTTTGCTTTTTTTTAGACATATCTGTCTGCAAATGATGTTTCTTATCTCTTCGTCTGCCCCTCATGTGGTGAATACACTAGGGCACAGATTTTTGGCTGTGTATCCTCTATCCCCTACTCCTCAAATGATTCTCTGGTGTCCCTACTTATGACTGGGTAGGTAAGAGAAGGGCTGATATAAATATTTTTGGACAGAGATCTGAGCTGCATTAGCCATTGCAGTTTACCAGGGATCTTGGTACTCAAGGACATAAATATAATATCTTTTAAAAATTACCACACATTTCTCTAATTAGATCATCTGGAGGAGTTGGGATCAGTTGGTATCCTAGAAAACTCTCACTTCTACAATAGCTCCCAAATGCCCAGCACATCAAGCCTAATTTCTTCTGCCTGTTTTTCAGAGCTCTCTGCAGTCTAGAAAAGGGAAAACTTACATATTAAGGAAATCCATCAGACTAATAGCAGACTTCTCAGCAATACTTTATAAGCCAGAAAAGACTGGGGCCTATTTTTAGCATTCTTAAAGAAAAATAAAAGTTGAACAAGAATTTCATATCCTGCCAAACTAAGCTTCATAAATAAGAAGAAAGTCTTTCCCAGACAAGCACATGCTAAGAGAATTCATCACCACCAGACTGGTCCTATGAGGAACACTCAAGAGTAGTAAGCATGGAAATGGAAAAATACTTGCCATCATAAAATCACATGTAATTACAAAGGCCACAGACCCTATAAAGCAAACACACAATTAAGACTACAAAGCAACTACCTAATAACACTATGACAGGAATAAAACCTCACATATCAGTATTAACCTTGAAATCAAATGGTCTAAATGCTTATCTTAGAAGGCAGAGTGGTAAATTGGATTAAAAAACTAGACCGAACCTTCTGCTTCCTTCAGGAGGCCCATCTCACTTGTTTTGACACTCATAAACTCAAAGGAATGGAGAAAGATCTATCATGCAAATGGAAAACAAAAAGAACAGGGGTTGCTATTCTTGTATCATAAAATGGACTTTAAACCAATACAAAAAAGACAAAAAGGGAATTATGTAATTGTAAAAGATTTAATTCAATAAGATATTTAAATATCCTAAGTATATATGCACCCAGCATCAGAGCACCCAGATTTATAAAACATATACTACTAGACCTAAGAAAAGATAGTCATACAGTAATACTGGTGGTGGATTTCAACATCCCACTGGCATTAGATAAATAATTGAGGCAGAAAACTAACAAACTCTGGACTTAGACACTTGACCAAATGTACTTTGTAGACGTCTACAGATTACTCCACCCAACAATCAGTTGATATATTATTTTCATCTATGCATGGAATTTTCTTTAAGATTGACCACATGCTTGGCATAAAGCAAGTCTTAATGAATTTTTTAAAAATAGAAATTATATCAAGCATCTCTGACCATAGTGGAATAAAATTAGAAATTAATATCAAAAGGAACTCTCAAAACCACACAAATATATGAAAATTAAACAACTTGCTCCTAAATGACTTTTGGGTAAACAGCAGAATTAAGGCATAAAGCAAAACATTGTTTGAATTACATGAAAACAGATACAACATACCAAAACCTTTGGGATATGGTGAAAGCAGTGTTAATAGGAAAGTTTAGAGTGATGCATAGTGCAAGAAGATAGAACTCAACTTAACAACTTAATG
Source organism: Symphalangus syndactylus (assembly GCF_028878055.3). Lineage (NCBI taxonomy): Eukaryota > Metazoa > Chordata > Mammalia > Primates > Hylobatidae > Symphalangus > Symphalangus syndactylus. Next base: position 69,089,211 of record NC_072425.2, on the reverse strand, counting down.
TTGCACCTAAAGGAACTAGAAAAATGAATTAAACCCAAAACTAGCAGAAGAAAAGATCAGAGCTGAACTAAATGAAATTGAGACCAGAAAACCATACAAGAATAAACCAAATGAAAAATTGGTTCCTGGAAAGGGAAAACAAGATTGCTTATACCAGTAGCTAGCTTAATCAAGTAAAAGAAAGAACATCTAAATAAGCATGATCAGAAATGACAAAGGTGACATTGCAACTAATATTACAGAAATACAAAAAATCCACAAAGACTACTATGAACATCTCTACGTGCCAAACTAGAAAACTTAGAGGAAATAGATAAATTCCTAGATACATACAATCTGCCAAGATTGAACCAGGAAGAAATAGAAATCCCGAATAGACCAATAACAAGTTCCAAAGTTGAATCAGAAATAAAAAGCAAAATCTACCAACCAAAATAAGCCCTGGATCAGATAGATTCACAGCCAAATTCTACCAGAAATACAAAGAAGAACTGGTACCAATGTTTCTGAAACTATTCCAATAAATCAAGGAGGGAAGGATTCTTCCCTAACTCATTTTAGGAAACTGCCATCAATTTAATATCAAACTCTGACAGGGACACAACTAAAAATACTAGACCAATATCCCTGATGAAGACAGATGCAAAAATTCTCAACAAAATACTAACAAACTAAATCCAGTAGCACATCAAAAAGATTATATCATGATCAAGTGGGCTTTATTCTTGGGATGCAAAGATGGTTCAACATACATAAATCAATAAATGTAACTCAGCACATAAATAGAATAAAAAACCATATAATCTCAGTAGATGCAAATAAACACTTTTGAAAAAATCCGACATCACTTCATGATAAAAATCCTGAAGGAATTTACTGAAGGCATCAAAGGAATGTACCTCAAAATAATGAGCCATCTATGCCAAACCGACAACTGTCATTACACTGAGTGGGCAAAAGTTGGAAGCATTCCCCTCAGAACTGGAATAAGACAAAGATGCCCATTCTCACCACTTCTATTCAACATAGTATTGGAAGTCCTAGCAAGGCCAATCAGATAAGAGAAAGAAATAAAAGGCATCCAAAAAGGAAAAGAGATAGCCAAATCATCTGTTTGCTGATGATATGATTCTACACCTAGAAAACCCTCACCATTCCTCCAAAAGACTCCTAGACCTGATAAATGACTTCACTAAAGTTTCAGAATACAAAATTAATGCACAAAAATTGGTAGCACCTCTATACAACATAATATTCCATCTGAGAACCAAATCAAGAGTGCAATCCAATTTATAATAGCCACACACAAAAGAAAATACTTAGGCATACATTTAACGAAGGTGATGAGAAATCTCTACAAGGAGAATTACAAAACACTGTTGAAAGAAATCCTAGATGACACAAAGAAATGCAAAAACATTCCAAGCTCATGGATTGAAAGAATCAGTATTGTTAAAATGACTATACTGTGTGCAAAACAATCTATGGATTCAATGTAATTTCTGTCAAATTACCAACGTCATTTTTCACAGGATTAGAAAAAACAATTCTAAAATTTGTATGGAGCCAAACAAGAGCCTGAACAGACAAATCAATTCTAAGCAAAAAGAACAAGCCAAGGCATAACATTACCTAACTTCAAACTATACTAAAAGGCTATAGTAACCAAAACAGCCTGGTACTGGTACAAAAATAAACATAGATCAATAAAACAGAATAGAGAACTGAGAAATAAAACTGCACACCTACAACCATCTAATCTTTGACAAAGTTGACAAAAACAAGAAAGGAGGATAGGATCCCTATTCAATAAAGGATGCTAGGAGAACTTGCTAGTTATATGCAGAAGATTGAAGCTAGTCCCTTACCTTTCACCATACACAAAAAAAAACTTACATTTAAGTCTTTAATCCATAGTAAGACTCAAACTATGAAAATCCTGGACAACAACCTAGGAAACACCTTTTTGGACATTGGCCTAGACAAAAATTTGTGACTGAGACCTCAAAGGCAAATGCATTAAAAACAATAAATAATCAAAAGTGTAAACAGTAAACCTACAGAATTGGAGAAAATATTTGCAAGCTATGTATCAGACAAATATCCAGAACCTATAAAGAACTTAAACAAGAAAAAAGCAAGTAACAACATTAAAAAGTGGGCAAATGACATGAACAAAGACTTCTCGAAAGAAAACATAGAAGTGGTCAGGAAACATGAAAAAATGCTCCACATCACTAATTATCAGAGAAATGCAAACTAAAACCCCAATGAGATAGCCATTCTGACTGCTATGAGATGGCATCATTAAAAAGTAAAAAAAAAAAAAAAAAAAATGATGTTGGTGAGGATGCAGACAAAAGGGAATGCTTATACACTGTTGGTACAAGTGTAAATTAGTACAAACTCTATGGAAAATAGTTTGAAGATTTTTGCATAGAACTAAAAATAGAGCTGACATTTCTCCCAGCAATCCCACTACTGGGTATCTACCCAAAGGAAAAGAAATTGCTCTATTATAAAGATACTTGCTTTTGTATGTTTATTGTAGCACACTATTCACAGTGAGTAAGTAATGGAATCAACCTAAATTTCATTCAAGGATGATTTGATAAAGAAAATATGGTATTCTATGGTACATACATAGAATACTTTGCAACCATAAAAAAACAGTAAAGTCATGCCTTTTGCAACAACATGGATTCGTCTGGAGGCCATTATCTTGAGTGAATTAACACTAAATCAGAAAATCAAATACCACATGTTCTGATTTATGAGTGGGAGCTAACAATGGATACACATGAAAGTAAAGATGGAAACAATAGGCAAAGGGGGAGAAAGGAGGGAAAGGGGGAGAAAAGCTACCTGTTCACTATTTGGGTGATGGATTCAATAGATGCCCAAACTCCAGTATTATGCAATATAGCCATGTAACAAACCTACATGTGTACTCCCTAAATCTAAAATTAAAAACTATTTATAGTCTTATTCTACTAATTATTCAGTCTTACTATTGGCTGAATATCTATTATATTTTGTTTCCTCAGCTTGACCTTATGAAGATGATGAGATATGGAATCTTCTCAAAAGTCCTATGTATTGGTTTGATAGAAAGACATATAAATAAATAAACAATATATGTAATGTGTTAAATACCAGAGTTGAAAGATATTCTGAGTACTATATGATCATGAAAGATAGCAGTAAGTTCTTCCTGGAGAGACACAAAGGGACAGCATCAAAGACACACACACACACACACACACACACACACACACACACACACACACATTGAATGGCTGATAAGAGTTTGTGAGGTAGAAATGTTGGGAGAGGGCATTCTAGGTAAGCGGAACAGCATAAAAAATAAGTCATGAACTTTGTATTCCATACTCTATATGGGTCTCTGTCTACAAGCCATGACTACATGTACGTGTTTAAGTTGCTGTGTAAACTTGTGAAACTTGTGGAAGAAATCAACTTAATACTCTATTAGATAAGATCTGTCAGAGGCTAGTCAAGATCTTTTGTGGTTCCAAACAAATTTAAAGCAATTCTGAACAGAAAGCTGAAGATACCGTACTACCAGACCTCAAAATATACTACGAAGCTGTAGTAATCAGAACAATATGATACTGGCATTAAAAACAGACACATAGATCAATAAGAGCAGGGAAGCTGGAAATTTATCCACATATCTACAGCCAGCTAATTTTTGATGACGCTACCAACAACACTCACTGGGGAGAGGATAATTTCTTCAATAAATGAGAAACTGGATATCCATATGCAGAGAATAAAACTAAACCACAACCTCTTACCCTATACAAAAATCAACTCAAAATGGTTCAAAAACCTAAATGTTAGACTAAAAATAACATTAGCAAAAGAAAACATATGGGAAATGCTTCAGAACATTTGTCTGGGGAAAGATTTTATGAATAAGACCTCAAAAGCACAGGCAACAAAAGCACAAATAAACAAATGGGATTATATCAAACTAAAATAAGTTATTACAGCAAAGGAAACAACCCTTAGTGTGAGAAGACAACTTACAGAATGGAAGAAAATAGTTGCAAACTACTTATTCAACAGGGGACTAATATCCATAATTGACAAGGAACTCAACAGCAAAAAAAAAATCTGATTTAAAAAAATGGACAAATGATCTGAGTAGACATTTCTCAAAAGAAGACATACAATTGACCAACAAATACATGAAAGAATGCTTAAAAATTTCTCTAATGATTAGTGATGACTAATCATTAGAGAAATGCCAATCAAAACCACAAGGTAGAAGTATCCCCTCACCCGTTAGGATGGCTATTATCAAAAAGACAAAAAATAATACATACTTGTGAAAATGTGAAGAAAGAACTCATATGCTGTTGGTGGGAATGTGAACTAGTACAGCCACTGTGGAGAACAGTACAAAGATATCTTAACTACAAATAGAACCATCATATGCTCCAAAAATTGTGGGCATTTATCCAAAGGAAATCAGTATATTGATTGAGACATCTGCATTCCCATGTTTATTGCAGCACTATTCACAATAGCCAAGGTATTTACTCAACCTAGGTGTATACACACACACATACACACACACACACACACACACACATATCATGGAATACTATTTAGCCATAAAAAAGAATGAAATTCTGTCATTTGTGGCAACATGGATGAAACAGGAGGACATTATATTAAGTAAAATATGTCAGGAACAGAAAGTTAAACACCATATATTCTCACTTATGTGGAAGCTAAAAAAAAGTTGATCTCGTAGAAGTAAAAAATACAGCAGAGGATACCAGAGGCTGGGAAGGGTAGGCAGAAGGGTGAAGTAGGGAGAGATTTGTTAAAGGATACAAAACAACAGCTAGATAGGAGGAGTTAAGTTGTAGTGTTCTTTACCACTGTAGGATGACTATAGTTAACTATATATTATATAGTTTAAAATAGCTAGAAGGAGGATATTGACTGTTTCTAATGCAAAGAAATGATAAATATTTGAGATGATGGCTGTGTTAATTACCCAGATCTGAGCACAATTCATTATATTTATAAAATCATCACTATGTATTCCATGAATATGTACAATAATTATTTGTCAATTAAAAACAATAACATTTAAAAAATGAAGGTTTTTTTTTTGCTGCTATAAGAGAGAGCCAGGAAAAATGCTTTCTCTTTAATAAGAACATACACAACATGTGCAGTGGAGGATTGATTACCACAAGGCTCTTAAATTCATTTGCAGAGGGATGGTTTAATTACCACAATAGTTGGCGAATTCATTTACAGTAAAAAAAAATTCAGTTTCCATTAACAAACATATTATATAGATTACAGTTTCTTATAACAAATTCTTTTATAGATTATGCAAACAAGTAAATTTTTGCATATCTAAATTCTGTATAATTAATGAATAAATGCAATTTTCCATACAAAGCGGCTTTGTAATCATCATAGACTTCAAGTTTAAAAATGATGTTCCATGGACAGGAAATAAAAAATAAATGAACAAACAGAGAAAAACATTTATGATTAACAGTTGAATATCTTGGAGTACTTTGATATACATTAAAAAGGAATTATAATTCATCATATCAAGAATTAGAGCACATAGAGACATAGATCATTCTAGTTTTCTACAAGTGCTTTCTATTTTTTTTTTGTATTTCTGTGATCAGAATATAAACTTATAATCCTCTTTCTTATCTTATTGTAAAGAGCAATAGCCAGCTCAGTAATGAATTACTGGTCTCTTTTCAAGGATTTTCATCAAATATAATTGTAACTTCTATTTTCATAGCTTTGGTCAGTAAAAAAAGAACAAAGTCTTAAGTTCCTGTTTTCAGCAATCTATATTCTCAAATCCTTCTAGATAAGACTTCATGATTGATTGGGTATGTGGGTGGTAGGATCTGGTGAGGAAAATGGCAGAGTTAAGATGATATTTAATCTTCTCACCTGGGATGCTCCATGGATGGGGCTTGGGATAGGGATATATAATATTGATTGATGGAGAAGAAAAGAAAACATTGAATTCAGCTTTGGATATGTCAAATTGGAGGTACTTGTGGCATAAACAACAACAAAATAAGTTTTTTTTCAAATAAAATTTTGTGGGATATCTCAAAATAGGAATAAGAATGAAGCAAGTATCAGAGTTCCTGATTCTTACCTATTCCAACATAACCTAATCATGTTCTGACTTTTTGGAGTGGTCTTTGAGTTCTTATAGTTCTATATAACATACTCCAGAAACCCGGATTTAGTCTACTACTCACCTTTCATAAGTGAGGAAATTAAGATGAAAAGTAGCTTGTTAAAGGAGACATGTCAAGTAATTAATGACTGGGTCGTGAGCAGAACTCAGGTCTCCTGGCTCAGCTGTCCATTACTCTGTTTAGAGTGTCTTGTCTACAGTTGGACACATAGGAGGTTGAAGGATGTAATACTTCCAAGTGCTTATGTGTTGATTGAATATCATGCCTAATGCCTACCACTTTTCTTTTTTAGCTTGATAGTTTAAAATTGGAATGTTTAAAGTTCTGGAGATTTAATTCTGGTTACATTATGACAAGTCAAGTCATTTTATAAATATATTACAATAAAAGCATTCTATATATACTTTGAAGTAGCAATAATATTCCCAAGCCTCAGGACACTATGTGTTTACTATATAGATATTTGTTGCATTGAGCTGCCATTATGACAAAAAAATCCTTAGGGTTCATTATAATGGGATATAAATTATGTCTGGTATGATTGATGACAATAATAAAGTTATAATATATTAATAAATACTGTTTACAAAACTTTTCCACATACATTATCATATTGTCATTCCTTAACAATCCTCGGGGAGAAGTTGTATTTCTCAGTTTTACAAACACATAAACTAAGGCTTAGATTACTTTATTTCAAAGGTTAGGATTCTAGTAGAATTCATTAGGTCTGCCAAGTAATAAGATTATATAGATTCAAAGCACCATATTCTAGAGATCAGCACCTGAATAGAAGGGTGTATAAGTGCAATAAATCTAAAAGTAGACATTTATCCATTTGTTAATTCATTAAGCATTTATTGAGCATTTTCTGGGTACCTGGCCAAAAATCTGAGAGAAAAAACAGTTGCCATTTTCAAGAATTTGACAGTGCTAATACAGCTAGATTTAAGCAGCAGGAATGATTCACCTGGAGACTAGGCATACTGTTTGTAATCAGACAAGAGCAGACAAAATAAGTAAATAGATAAAAACACAAGAATTTTTACAGCCTGTGACATAATGTTGGCAACAAGGACAGAAGACTTGTTCCTCTGGAAAGTTCTAACAATTATAATTTATGAGTTCCTAGCATATGCCAGTATATGATAATATTATGCAATATTGAGAATAAGCTATGTTAACAAACTAGACACATTTAGAGTCTCACTATTTAAAAAAGATGAAAGACCTGATTCTTCCCATTGGTCCCAGATTAGATATTGCTTTAGCAAGAAGTAGGAACTTTGTAGAGGATGCTTAGTAACAACTTTCCCTTTTACATACGAGCAGGAAATAACAGTGATATTGAGGTAAGAATTTTCTGTCTGTCATCTTTCCCTTTTCCTATCTCTGTTCTCTGTCCCCAGCCCAGTCCTTGAATAAAATCTTATACTTTGGGAAGAAAGTAGTGGACGTGTAGAATTACATGTATGGTCTATTTTTATGTTTCAAATGATGTAAAATATTAACTTTTTAATACTAGTTGATAAATGTGCATAATATTAAAATGTTAATGAAGAGAAGTACAATGATTACATATAAACCAATACACTGTAAAATTGAAACTAGCATTCTTTAAAAAAAAATTTCTGTAAGTTCTTGGGGTACAGGTGGTATTTGGTTACATGAGTAAGTTCTTCAGTGGTGATTTGTGAGATTTTGGTGCACCCACCACCCCAGCACTATACGCTGCACCATATTTGTAGTCTTTTATCCCTCACCCGCCTCCCACTCTTCCTCCCAAGTCCCCAAACCATTGTATTATTATGCCTTTGCGTCCTCATAGCACAGCTCCCACTTATCAGTGAGAACATGTGATGTTTGGTTTTCCATTCCTAAGTTACTTCAGTTAGAATAATAGCCTCCTATCTCATCCAGGTCCTTGCAAATGCTGTTAATTCATTCCTTTTTATGGCTGAGTAGTATTCCATCATATATATATATATATATATATATATAAAATATATCATCATATCATCACATATATCATCATATCATCACATATATCATATATCATCATATCATCACATATATCATATATCATCATATCATCACATATATCATCAATCATCATATATATCATATATATCATCATGTATATCATATATCATATATATCTCATATATATAATCATATATATATATATATACACACACACATACACACACACCACAGTTTGTTTATCCACTCATTGATTGATGGGCATTTGGGTTGGTTCCATGATTTGGCAATTGTGAATTGTGCTGCTATAAACATGCAGGTGCAAATATCTTTTTGGAATAATTACTTCTTTTCCTCTGGGTAGATACCCAGTAGTGGGATTGCTGGATCCAATGGTAGTTCTACTTTTACTTCTTTTAGAAATCTCTACACTGTTTTCCACAGTGGCTGTACTAGTTTACATTCCCACCAGCAGTGTAGAAGTGTTCCCTGGTCACCACATCAATGCCAACACTGACTGTTTTTTGATTTTTTTATTATGGCCATTCTTTCAGGAGTAAGTTGGTATCACGTCGTGGTTTTGATTTGCATTTCCCTGATCATTAGTGATGTTGAGTATTTTTTCATACGTTTGTTGGCCATTTGTATAACTTCTTTTGGGAATTGTGTATTCATGTCCTTAGCCCACTTTTTGATGGGATGATTTGTTTTTTTCTAACTGATTCATTTGAGTTTATTGTAGATTCTGGATATTAGTCCTTTGTCAGGTGTATAGATTGCGAAGACGTTCTCCCACTCTGTGGGTTGTCTCTTTACTCTGCTGCCTGTTCCTTTTGCTGTGAAAAGGCTCTTTAATTAGGTTACAGCTACTTATCTTTGTTTTTATTGCATTTGCTTTTGGGTTCTTGGTCATGAAATCCTTGCCTAAGGTGATGTTTAAAGGGTTTTTCCAGTGTTATCTTCTAGAATTTTTAATTTTCAGGTCTGAGGTTTCAGTCCTTAATCCATCTTGAGTTGATTTTTGTATAAGGTGAGAGACAAGGATCCAGTTTCATTCTCCCACACGTGGCTAGCCAATTATCCCAGCACCATTTATTGAAAAGGGTGTCCTTTCCCCCACTTTGTTTTTGTTTGCTTTGTTGATCAGTTGGCTGTAAGTATTTAGGTTTGTTTCTGTGTTCTCTATTCTGTTCCATTGGTCTATGTGCCTATTTTTATACCAGTACTACACTGTTTTGGTGACTATGGGCTTATAGTATAGTTTGAAATCAGGTAGCGCATGGCCTCCAGATTTGTTCTTTTTGCTTAGTCTTGCTTTGGCTATGTGGGCTCTTTTTTAGTTCCATATGAATGTTAGGATTGTTTTTCCTAATTCTGTAAGGAATGATGGTGGTATTTTGATGAGGATTGCATTTAATTTGTAGATTGCTTTTGGCGGTATGGTAATTTTCACATTATTGATTCTACCCACCAATGAGCATGGGATGTGTTTCCATTTGTTTGTGTCATCTATGATTTCTTTCAGCAGTGTTTTATAATTTTCCTCATAGAGGTTTTTTTACTGCTTGGTTAGATATATTCCTAAGTATTTTATTTTCTTTGCAGCTGTTGTAAAAGAGGTTGAGTTCTTGATTTGATTCTCCACTTGGTTGCTGTTGGTGTATAGAAGAGCTACTGACTCGTGTACATTAATCATGTATCTGGAAAACATTGCTAAGTTCTTTCATCAGTTCTAGGAGCTTTTTGGAGGAATCTTTAGGGTTTTCAAGGTAAACAATCATATTGTCAGCAAACAGTTACAGCTTGACTTCCTCTTTACTGATTTGGATGCCCTTTATTTCTTTCTCTTGTCAGATTGTTCTCACTAGGACTTCCAGTACTATGTTGAAGAGGAGTGGTGAGAGTGGGCATCTTTGTCTTGTTCCAGTTCTCAGAGGGAATGCTTTCAAATTTTCCGCATTCAGTATTATGTTGGCTGTGGGTTTGTCATAGATGGCTTTTGTTACATTAAGGAATGTCCCTTGTATGCCAATTTTGCTGAGAGTTTTAATCATAAATGGATACTGGATTTTGTCAAATGCTTTTTCTACATCTATTGAGATGATCATGTGATTTTTTGTTTTTAATTCTGTTTATGTGGTATATCACATTTATTGACTTGAATATGTTAAACCATCCTTGCATCACTCGTATGAAACCCACTTGATCATGGTGGATTATCTTTTTGATATGTTGTTGGATTTGGTTAGCTAGTATTTTGTTAAGGATTTTAGCATCTATATTAATCAAGGATGTTGGTCTGTAGTATTCTTTTTTGGTTATGTCCTTTCCTGGTTTTGCTATTTAGGTGATGCTGGATTCGTAGAATGAATTAAGGAGGATTCCTTCTTTAGCTTGTGCAATAGTGTCAAAAGGATTGGTACCAATTCTTTTTTGCATGTCTGGTAGAAGTCTGCTGTTAATCTGTCTGGTTCCTAACTTTTTTTTGTTGGTAATTTTTAAATTACCATTTCAATCTTGCTGCTTGTTATTGGTCTGTTCAGGTACTTAATTCTTCCTGATTTAAGCTAGGAGGGTTGTATTTTTCCAGGAATTTATCCTTCTCTTCTAGGTTTTCTAGTTTATGTGTGTAAAGGTGTTCATAGTAGTCTTGAATGATCTTTTATATTTCAGTGGTGTCAGTTGTAATGTATCTTGTTTTATTAGGTTATTTGGATTTTCTCTCCTGTTAGTTAATCTCACTAATGGTCTATCAATTTTATTTATCTTTTCAAAGAACCAGCCTTTTGTTTCATTTATCTTTTGTATTTTATTTGTTTCAATTTCTTTTAGTTCTGCTTTGACCTTGGCTATTTTCTTCTGCTGGGTTTGGGTTTGGTTTATTCTTATTTCTCTAGTTCCTTGAGGTGTGACCTTAGCATGTCAGTTTGTACTCTTTTCATCTTTTTGATGTAGGCATTTAAGGCTATGAACTTTCTTCTTAGTACTGCCTTTGCTGTATCCCAGAGGTTTGGGTAGGATGTGTCATTATTTTTGGTCAGTTTGAAGAATTTTTACATTTTCATTTTGATTTCGTTTTTGACCCAATGCTTATTCAGGAGCAGGTGATTTAATTTCCATGTTTTTCATGGTTTGAAGTTTCCTTTTGGAGTTGATTTTCAGTTTTATTCCACTGTGGTCTGAGAGAGTGCTTGATATAATTTCAATTTTCTTAAATTTATTGAGGCTCATTTGATGGCCCATAATATGGTCCATCTTGGAGAATGTTCCATGTGCTGTTGAATAGAATGTGTATTCTGCAGTTGTTGGATGAAATGTTGTGTATATATCTGTTAAGTCCATTTGTTTCAGGGTATAGTTTAAATTCATTGTTTCTTTGTTCACTTTCTGTCTTGATGACCTTCCTAGTGCTGTCAATGGAGTATTGAAGTGCCCCACTATTATTGTGTTGCTGTCTATCTCATTTCTTAAGTCTATTAGTAATTGTTTTATAAATTTGGGATCTCCAGTGTTGGGTGCATATATGTTTAAGATTGTGATATTTTCCTGTTAGACAAGGCCTTTTACCATTATATACTGTCCCTCTTTGTCTCTTGTAACTGCTGTGGCTTTAAAGTTTTTGTGTGATACAAGAATACTGTTGCTAGCTTTTGGTGTCCATTTGCATGAAATCCCTTTTTCTACCCTCTTGAAGTTTATATGAGTCCTCATGTGTTAGGTGAGTCTCTTAAAGGTAGCAGATGGTTGTTGAGTTCTTATCCATTATGGAGTTCTGTGTCTTTTAAGTGGAGCATTTAGGCCATTTACATTCAATGTTAGTATTGAAATGTGAGGTACCATTGCTTTCATCATGCTCTTTGTTGCCTATGTACTTTGGTTTTGTTTTTTGTTTTTTATTTTTGCTTTTTAACTTGTATTTTTATTTTATAGGTCTTGTATGATTTATGCTTTAAAGAGGTTCTGCTTTGATGTGTTTCCAGAATTTGTTTCAAGATTTAGAGCTCCTTTTAGTGGCTCTTGTAGTGATGTTTTGGTAATGGCGAATTCTCTCAGTATTTGTTTATCTGAAAAAGACTGTATGTTTCCTTTAAATATGATGCTTGGTTTCACTGGATACAACATTCTTGGCTGATAATAATTTTGTTTGAGCAGGCTGAAGATAGGGCTCAGATGGTTTCTGGCTTTGTAGGGTTTCTGCTGAGAATTCTGCCATTAATCTGATAGGCTTTCCTTTACATATTACCTGGTTTTTCTGTCTCACAGCACTTAAGATTCTTTTCTTCATTGTAACTTTGGATAACATGATGACAATGTGCCTCGGTGATGATCGTTTTGAAATGAATTTTCCAGGTGTTCTTTGTGCTTCTTGTATTTGGCTCTCTAGGTCTCTATCAAGACTGGGGAAGTTTTCCTCGATTATTCCCCCAAATATGTTTTCCAAGTCTTTAGAATTCTCTTCTTCAGGAACACCAATTTTTCTTAGGTTTGGACATTTAACATAATCCCTGTCTTCTTGGAGGCTTTGTGCATGTTTTCTTTTTTTTTTCTTTGTCTTTGTTGGATTGGGTTAATTCAAAGACCTTATCGTTAAGCTCCGAATTTCTTTCTTCTACTTGTTCAATTCTATTGCTGAGACTTTCCAGAGTGTTCTGCATTTCTAAAAGTGTATCCAAAGTTTTCTGAATTTTTGATTTTTTTCTTTAAGCTATCTATTTTCTTGACTATTTCTCCCTTTATGTCTTGTATCATTTTTTGGATTTCCTTGCACTGGGCTTCACCTTTCTCTGGTGCCTCTTTGATTAGCTTCAGATTTTCATTAAGCTGAATTATTTTTCAGGTAAATCAGAGATTTAGTCTTGGTTTGGATCCATTGTTGGTGAACTACTGTGATTTTTTTGAGGGTGTTAAAGAGCCTTGTTGGTTTTCTGAGCTTTTCAGAGTTGGTTTTCTGGTTCCTTCTCATTTGGGTAGGGCCTGTCAAAGGGAAAGTCTAGGACCGAAGGCTGTTGTTCAGATTCTTTTGTCTCATGGGGTGTTCCCTTGATGTAGTACTCTCCCCCTTTACTGTGGATGTGGCTTCCTGTGAGCTGAACTGCAGTGATTGTTGTCTCTTTTCTGGGCCTAGCCACCCAGCAAGTCTACCCAGCTGCAGGCTGGTACTGCCTGTTGTCTGCACAGAGTCCATGATGTGAACTGTCTATGGGACTCTCAGCCATGGATACCGGCACCTGTTCCAGTGGAGGTGGCGAGGGGTGGGCAATGGACTCTATGAGGGTCCTTAGCTTTGGTGGTTTAATGCTGTATTTTTGTGTTGCTTGGCCTCTTGCTTGGAGGTGGCACTTTCCAGAGAGCATCGACTGTATTAGTATGGAGAGGGACTGGTGGTGGGCAGGGCCCTAGAGCTCCCAAGATTATATGCCCTTTGTCTTTCCCTACCAGGGTGGATAGGGAAGGACCATCAGGTTGGGGCAGGACTAAGGGTGTTTGAGCTCAGACTCTCCTTGGGTGGGTCTTGCTGCAGCTGCTGTGGGGGATGGGGATGAGATTCCCAGGTCACTGGAGCTGTGTACCTAGGAGGATTATGGTTGTCTCTGTTGAGCCATGCAGGTTTTCAGGGAAGTGGGGAAAAGCTGGCAGTCACCAGCCTTACCCAGCTCCCATGCAAACTGAAAGACCGGTCTCACTCCCTCCATGTTCCCAGGTGAAGGGTGAGATAGGCTCCAAAACTTGCTCCAGGCTACCTGCCTCCCGGCTGTGAAAGAAAAGAACTTGGTTCTCCCCTGAGTCTGCACACCAGATTTGCACCCTCCCCCAAGTTCTGGCCAGGAGGCTTCTCACCCTGTTTAAATTGTTACAAAGTTCACCTAGAGATTTCATTCTTCCTGTGGAGTTTTATCCCCTGCACCTCTGGCCACCCTCCCGATGGATCCCTGTGGTGCCAGGCAGGAATGGGTTGCCTGGGGACCCAGCGAGCTCCCAGGGCCTTTCTGCTGCTTCCTCTACCCCTGTATTTAACTCAGCTCTCTAAATTGACTGAGCTCCAGGTAAAGTCGGAAACTTCTCCCCCAAACAGGCCTTCAGATTCTCCAGCTGGGGTGTGTGTTTGGAAGAGGAGGGTCTGCCTTTTCCACTTCCTCAGTTGGGACACTCACAGTATTTGGGGTGTCTCCTGGGTCCTGCAGGAGCAGTCTGCTTCCTTCAGAGAGTCTGTGGGTCCTCTCAGGATTGCTGGTTTGTTCTTGCAGTTGATCTGGAGCTAAAATTTACAATGCGAGCCTCCGCATGCTGCTCTGTCTGGAGCTGTAGTCTAGTCCTGTCTCCCATCCACCATGATGATCCTGATCCCTCAAAACTAGCGTTCTTGATAAATACTCTTCAAAAATCTTGCACGTTAAAGAAAAATCCTAGATTTGTAAAATATATATATATATATACACACATCATGTATTTTAAAAACACACACATGTTTTATAATTTAAAAGTACATAATTTTTTCTATAAACAATTTTTTTGCTTTTCTAAACTGACACATAACATATCTATGGAGTACAGTGTGATATTATACATGTTTATAATGTGTAATAATCAAATCAGGGTATTTAGTTTCACTCACCTCTGTGTGAAGAGACCACCAAACAGGCATTGTGTGAGCAACAAGGCTGTTTATTTCACCTGGGGGCAGGTGGGCTGAGTCTGAAAAGAGAGTCAGCACAGGGAGATAAGAGTGGGGCCATTTTATAAGATTTGGGTAGGTAAAGGAAAATTACAGTCAAAGGGGGGTTGTTCTCTGGTGGGCAGGAGTGGGGGTCACAAGGTGCTCAGTAGGGGAGCTTTTGAGCCAGGACGAGCCAGGAGAAGGAATTTCACAAGATAATGTCATCAGTTAAGGCAGGAACAGGCCATTTTCACTTCTCTTGTGGTGGAATGTCATCAGTTAAGGCAGGAACCAGACATCTAGATGTGTACATGCAGGTCACAGGGGATATGATGGCTTAGCTTGGGCTCAGAGGCCTGACATTTAGCATATTTATCACTTCAAACGTGTATTGGGAACATTCAAAATTCATTATAGGGTGACTATAATTAACGACAATATAGTCACCCTGTAGTGCTGTGGAACTCTAGAACTTATTCTCTTTATTTAGCTATACTTTTGTGTTCATTAACCAATCTTTGGCTATCCTCTCCTTCCCCCTACCCTTCCCTCAACCCAATCTCTCAGCTGGCTCCATCCCTCTGGGGGACAGGGGATAGGGATAGGAAAAGAGAAAGATGAGAGACAGAAAATCCTGACCTCAACATCACTGTTATTTCTTGGTCACATGTAGAAGGGAAACTTGTTAGTAAGCATCTTCTACTATGTTCCTACTTATTGCTACAGCAACATGTGAAATGGGACCAATGGATAGAATTACTACACCATTTTATATCAAACATGAGCATCCATGAATTTTGGCATCTGCAGGAGGATGCCTGGGACCAGTCCCCCAAGAATACCGAGGGATAACTGTATACAAATGTTGGTTATGTTACTTTCTGGACTTTCCTCTACATTTAAAATAATGCATAATAAAAGTATCAATAGTAAAAGAAGTCAGTAGCCCTAAAAAGCAGATTCTTTCATATAATATTTATAATATTTTCCAGTGTTTAAGATAATATTTGAATATGTTTTTAATGATGACAAGGTAAAAGAAAAGTTGGTTTAAAAAAAAAATTTCCAAACAGCTTTGCCCTCCATATCCTCTAGCATGAAATAATGAACTTAGTTAATAGTCTAAAGTCAAAATTTCTTCCAACAGAGACATTTGATTGTAGTGTGCCTAAATTTTTTTTTTTTAACCTTGCTTAGTTAGGAGAATTAGATCTTGGAGCAAAATGACTGCAAAATGTCAGCTTAATATTCACAGGTTTTATTCCAGAAAGGAGAAGGCTATAAGGCAACACATCTTTATTGGGCTATAAACCCCTCCTTTGGGGGCAGGGGAGAGCTTGATGACCCTGTGAATGTGTGAGACTAATTAAACCTTCCTAAAAAGACTCCAGGGAAGAGTTTGCTCAGAGCCCTCAAGTCATGGAAAGAGTCCAGAAAGATTGGGGGAAAGCAGAGAAAATAACTAAAGGTGGAAACATGTGTGGCTAATTGAAGCTAGACATCTGTTTGTGGAAATGCCTTTTGTAGATAATCTGAACCAAAATATTTTTCAGGGGGTTCTTACTTTCAACACAACTTGCACTAACATAAGCCTATCAGCTAACAGTGTGATATGTTATATTTAGTGGGAAGATAGTTGCCATCCTGTGCTTCTCAAACTTTAGAGTGCATCAGAATCACCTAGAGGAGGGGTATTACATCATAGATTCCACTGCCAGTGTTCCTGATACAGTAGATGTGGGGTGGGGACCAGGAATTTGCGTTTCTAACAAGTTCCCAGGAAACTACTCATTGAGATGCTGTAGCAAATATGCATTCCTCCTCTTGCTGTTTCAGGTGCTGCAGTTAACAGCACATTCCTGCTAAGCTCTCCAGAAAATTGCCCTTGGCTGACAAGACTGACTTGGAAGAGATGCCTTGGAGGTTACCAACCTCTCCAGCACCTCTTGTGGTCAGAGATTGGCTGATCGTGTCCTGGAAAGGGATCCCGATCCAGATCCCAAGAGAAGGTTCTTGGACCTCATGCAGGAAAGAATTTGGAGCAAGTCTATAAAGTGAAGCAGGTTTATTAGCCATGTAAAGAAACAAAAGCATGGCTACTCCATAGGCAGAGCAGAACAGCATGGAGGGCTGATGGTTGGCTATTTTTATGGTTATTTCTTGATTGTATGCTAAACAAGGGGTGGATTATTCATGAGAAATAGGGTGATTATTCATGAGAAAGGAGTGGGGATTTTCTGGAACTGAGGATTCCTTCTCCTTTTTAGTCCATATAGAGAAACTTCCTGATATTTCCATGGCATTTGTAAACTCATGGCGCTGATGGGAGTGTCTTTTAGCATGCTAATGCATTATAATTAATGTATAATGAGCAGTGAGAATGACCAGAGGTCACTTTCATTGCCATCTTGGTTTTGGCTGGCTTCTTCCCCGCATCCTGTTTTATCAGCAGGGTCTTTGTGACCTGTATCTTGTGCTGACCTCTTATCTCATCCTGTGACTAAGAGTGCCTAACCTCCTGGGAATGCAGCCCAGTAGGTCTCAGCCTTATTTTACCCAGCCCCTATTCAAGGTAGAGTCACTCTGGTTTGAACACCTATGGCAATAGGAGCATACCAAAGCCTGGCCCAGGACCTACAGAAAGGATGGCTCAGTGGTATTACAGGCCAGAGGAGTCCCCACTCCCTGACTAGCCCCTTTCCTCCCACCTCTGAATGAGGCCAAGCCTGTTTTCTCTTCTCTCTTCTGTTTTCCTCACTCTTCTATGAGTATTTAGTGAAGAATATATCCTCAATAAGCCTCTGGGGCCTAATCTCTGTGTCTGGTTCTGCTTCTAGGGAACCTTGACCTAAGACAACAGTTAAATGTAAACTTTGATTTTAGGGGTTATGTTAAAATTGGCAAACCTCTGCTTTGGAGCCTTGAAGGTTCATATAAAAGCTGTCCCCTAAGAACTGTACCCTGGTTAGTTGTTGCTCTCTGAAGGAAATTAAAATATACCCCAAAATATATTTCTTTGATATGTACCTTTAAATGGCTGCCACTTGGCCAGCAGGCAGAAGTGGCCTTGCAAAGCTGTCTTAAGTGGGGAAAATTTGCATCTGTAGAGAGTCTGCATTACTGCATCATGCTCCCTCCTCTTTCTATTCCTTTCCCCATATCCAAGAAAGGTTGAGAGTCTGACAACTTTAAAAGAAACATTTACCATCTGTTCTCTCTGAGGGAGGCTTTATGTACATAACAAGGCCACCTTTGCTAGCCAAGCCTCTTCTCCCCTCTCCCATAACCTGTTCTACCAGAATCTTATCCCCCATTCTTTTTGTAACCTCAAGATGCTATATAAGTTTCCGTATCTCACGTTTACACATTAAATAAATTTGTATGCTTTTTCTTCTATTAATCAATCTGCCTCATGTGAGTCATTTTTTTTTTTTTTCTCGAGATGGAGTCTCGCTCTGTCACCGAGGCTGGGGTGCAGTGGTGTGATCTTGGCTTACTGCAAGCCCCGCCTCCTGGGTTCATGCCATTCTCCTGCCTCAGCCTCCTGAGTAGCTGGGACTACAGGCACCACCAACACGCCTGGCTAATTTTTTGTATTTTTAGTAGAGACGGGGTTTCACTGTGTTAGCCAGGATGGTCTCAACCTCCTGACCTCGTGATCCACCCATCTTGGCCTCCCAAAGTGCTGGGATTACAGGCATCAGCCACTGCGCCTGGCCATGTCAGTCATTTTTAGTGAATCTTTGGGGGACCAAGAGCCTATGGCCCCTGCATCTCTCTGTCATTAAACATGTACTACTTGAAGCCCAGGCGTGGTGGCTCACACCTGTAATCCCAGCACTTTGGGAGGCTGAGGCAGGTGGATTACCTGAGGTCAAGAGTTCAAGATCAGCCTGGCCAACATGGTGAAACCCCATCTCTACTAAAAAATACAAAAATTAGCTGGGCTTGGTGGCATGCACCTGTAGTCCCAGCTCCTCATGAGTTTGAGGCAGAAGAACTGCTTGAACCTGGAGGCAGAGGTTGCAGTGGGCTGAGATTGCACCACTGCACTCCAGCCTGGGCAACAGAGACTGTGTCTCAAAAAAGCAAAACAAAACAAAACAAACAAACAAAAAGACCCCCCAAAACCCAAAAACATTTAATACTTGAAAATCTGTGAATTTGACATGCAGGACTGTCTTATTTAAAACACATTTTGAAGAATCAAAGCTGCTTTTTCCAACATCTAACACTTTTAGTTCTACATGATTGAAAACAGTAATAAAATATGAAGTCAATCAGGCCAAATTTTGGCCATGGAAAAAAGTTAATAAGGTCAACTTTACAAATCTTGATAGTCAGGAGGGAAGAGATGTGTGCTTGTAATAGAAATGACAAGGTGGACTGAATTTATGAAAAGAGGAAGGGATACTCAGTTTGAAATGCATTTCTAGTTAGCTCATATTATGTGAGGAGACCAAACTCTCATTAGCTCTAATGTGCCATTTTGTTATGGCATTGATATGCCTTCCCCTAAGGGCCGTAAGTCTCTAGCCATAGGTAGGACAATGCTAAAAGGACTTTCTTGGCTTCAAGTTGAAAAGGGATCTTAGGGCCTTTGCCTTCCCACTCAAATCTAGTACTGTTTCTCCACAGTTTTGAACTGTCAACAGCTCAACTTTGTGTCTGTAAATTGTGTGGTGAATGAGTGTTGACATGATGGTTGATCAGACAAAGGTTTCAATTTTGGTTTTGCCCTGTAGCTGATCAAGGGCAGGTTGTATCAACCTTGACAACCTTAGTTTCTCCTTCTGTTAAATGTGGGTGAGTGAGCTAATGTTTATAAAATCTGAAACATTGTTTCTGGGCACATGTATTGGGGGAACCCACCCCCAATATTTCAACGTAGGTTCTTTCTATTTTCCATAAGTGTTGGCTAGCTGAGAAATAAAGAGAGACAGTACAAAGAGAGGAATTTTACAGCTGGGCCACCAGGGGTGACATCACATATCAGTAGGACCGTGATCCCCACCTGTGTCTCAGACCAGCAAGTTTTTATTAAGGGTTTCAAAAGGGGAGGGAGTATAAGAACAGGGAGTAGGTACAAAGATCACATGCTTCAAAGGGCAAAAAGCAGAACCACTAATAAGTGTCTAACAAAGATCACATGCTTCTGAGGGAACAGGACAAAGGCAAAAACAGAACCACTGATAAGGGTCCAGCAAAGATCACAGGGCAAAGGGCAAAAGCAGAACCAATGATAAGGGTCTGTGTTCAGCGGTGCACATATTGTCTTGATAAACATCTTAAATAACAGAAAACAGGGTTTGAGAGTGGGGAACTGGTCTGACCACAAATTTACCAGGGCAGAGTTTTTCCCCACCCTGGTAAGCCTGAGGGTTCTGCTGGAGACCAGGGCGTATCTCAGTCCTTATCTCAACTGCATAAGACAGACATTCCCAGAGTGGCTATTTATAGACCTTCCCCCAGGAACGCATTCCTTTCCCAGGGAATTAATATTAATATTCCTTGCTAGGAAAAGAATTTAATGATATATTTCCTACTTGCACGTCTGTTTATAGGCTCTCTGCAAGAAGAAAAATATGGCTCTTTTTTGCCCAATCCCGCAGGCAGTTGGACCTTATGGTTGTCTTCCCTTGTTCCATAAAAATCGCTGTTATTCTGTTCTTTTTCATGATGCACTGATTTCATGTTGTTCAAACACACGTTTTACAATCAATTTGAGTAGTTAACACAATTATCACGGTGGTCCTGAGGTGACATACATCCTCAGTTTACGAAGATAACAGGATTAAGAGATTAAAGACAGGCATAAGAAATTATAAAAGTATTATTTGGGAACTGATAAATGTCCATATTAAGATGAAATCTTCACAATTTATGTTCCTCTGCCGCGGCTTCAGCCGGTTCCTCTGTTCAGGGTCCCTGACTTCCTGCAACACACATATGAAGGCCCATTTTCCTTGCTATCTGAGATATTTGATATTATCCCATTTCCTCCTTGCTTGTGAAGTAAGTACACTATCAGGGACCTTTTCCAGTAGGATTGTTTTGATTGTGGGTTCTAGCGCTCTCTATGAAACCACTTTTGCAAAAATTCCAACAGTGAGAAAATTATGATAGTGAAAGAGATCTGATCTAGCCAACCCTCATCCTGCCTTTAACCTCCAAACTGCTTTTGGTCATTCCTGAGCTTGGCCCAAGCTAACTTTGGGAGAAATTTAGTTTATAGTTTAAATGTTAATAGCCCTTCCTCAAAACTAAACTGCCTTTTTAAAACTAGTGAAAGGCCACCAGTTTAGGATGAGAGGAACCTGAATTCTGCTAAGACTTAGGTGTAGTTAAATGATTCCCAGCCACTATTTGGGAGGTCACAAGATTTTTTTTTTTAATTAAAAATTTTTTTTTATTACACTTTTAAGTTCTGGGCTACATGTGCAGAACGTGCAGTTTTGTTACATAGATATACACGTGCCATGGTGGTTTGCTGCACCCATCAACCTGTCACCTACATTAGGTATCTCTTCTAATGCTATCCCTCCCCTAGCCCCCCACCCCCTACAAGCCCCAGTGTGTGATGTTCCCCTCCCTGTGTCCATGTGTTCTTATTGTTCAACTCCCACTTATAAGTGAGAACATGTGGTGTTTGGTTTTCTGATCTTGTGATAGTTTGCTGAGACTGACGGTTTCCAGCTTCATCCATGTCCCTGCAAAGGACATGAACTCACCCTTTTTTATGGCTGCCTAGTATTCCATGGTGTATATGTGGCATGTTTTCTTAATCCAGTCTATTGTTGATGGACATAAGATTTTCAACTTCCTCAATTCACTATTGTAGAACCTAAAATTGGCCTTTTGAGATGTCATTTTTCAGACTTTTGTATTTCTGACCTACCTGGACCAGTACTTCTCTGTGGTCCCCACCCAGAAGTGGACTCAGTGCACGAAGACCATTTTCCCCATCCCTATGATTACATCTCCAACCAATCAGCAGCACCCATTTTCTTGCCCTGTGCCCACCAAACTATCCTTGGAAAAACCGTAGTCTGAATTTTCAGAGAGATTGATTTGAGTAATAACTTCATCTCCCAGGTGGCATGGCCAGCCTCATGTCAATCAAAATTTCTTTTTTGTGATACCATGCTCTCAGTGAATTGGTTTTGTCTGTCCAGTGAGCAGGAAGAACCCATCAGGCGATTACATGTATTTCTTTATGTCTTTGATTTTTAGCAGGTGGCTTGCACATTTTGTGCAACACTGGGGAAGAATCTGGTCACACAGGCTATCAGTGGCTCTGCAATTTGCTGATGAAAGGTGAGAGGATAAGTGAGTGAATAAAATGATGTAGCTGAATTAAAAAAAAAAGAAACCAACCAAAGAAAAAGCTGACATTCTTTCTCAAGAACTTGTAAATCGGAACAGCAATAGTTTGCAATTGCAGAGGGAATGTAAATCAGTTATTACATTCCACATCCAGTCATTTAATTTCATTCCTAATCTGTACATTTTGGCACCAAAATTATTTTAAAGAACCCACATTCTTTTGATCTTCTGGGACAACAATACTTTTGTCATGTTTTTGTGGCAAACGATGATACAGCCATACCTGACAGTTTGATTACTTTAGTAAATCAAAGGCTAACAGAAGTTAGGGAGCAGTTCCATCATATACTATAGCTCACATGGTAGAAAACCATGGAATCAACTCTCTCAAATGTCATTTTTGAGGTAAAATCAGTGGGAATACACTTGTGGACTTCATTCATTGCCAGACATGTTTTTCCCTTAGATACTTAGTCTGAAATACAAAATAAACCAAAAATCCAATCCTCATCTCAGATTTCCAGCAGGAACATTGAGGGGTCCCAATAGCAGAAAAGTAGCAAAGCCTTCTGAATCTCTATTAATCTGTGTATTGAATTGTAAGAAGCTCTAACTTCAGGAGTATAAAATAAATCAGAACACATTAATTAGCACATTCTACCACAATTAGATTTAAGTTCAGTGTTCTGGGTAAGGAAATTCAATACAACAGTATGTGTTCAATTAGGCATGTAGAAGAATACTGAAATGAATTAGATCATTTGCTTGATCTTAATTTAGTGAAAGAGATAGATATACTTACTTATGTCCATAGGAATGTGTGGTATTTCACTTTACTTTTCCCATTGAGTCAATTACCAGTTCATTAGTCCATGACCAGATGGACCACTAAGAGTCCCTCCTCTCTGTCCCTCTCTTTGCTGCCTTTATGGTTCTGTCCATATTTTTACCCATCTTTTCTCCCCTTGTTTTTTTCTGGTAGCCAGGGAATCAGAACAAAATTGGTTCAAATTCCAGCTATTTTCTGCCCCAGGAGCTACAGCTCTAGTTCCTGAGCTCTGTCCCAAGGTACTCTGGGGCACAGCAGCAAATTCACAGAGGCACCGTTTCAATGAAAGTTTTAAATTTTTGAGGAAAACAGGACAACTTCTGTTGGACATCATGTGAACGACTGTTTTAATATCAGAGGTGCTATGTTGCTTTCAGTGAAGTGATATCTTAGCAAAGTTGAGCATTTGAGAGTTCTATGATAAAAAAGTCAGCACCCTCAAAAATCAATGTGCAATAGAAATGAGGGTGGCTACGCTCAATCTAATTCCAACGGTGAGAACTTGCACAGTGCCCAATAGGCACACATATCCCGTTAGCTAAGCAATCATGGCAAGTTTACTCTTGAGTAAATTTAAACTATTTTTTCTTTCAATTTATACACAGTATTTTTCCAAATGATTATAAATTGTTAGGCCTAAAGTACTTATTAAGTGTTTGGACTTAAACAGAACTGCTAGGTGTTTCTTTTGGCCTTGGGTGAAATTAGAGTTCTCTTCTTCTTGGGTGAAGAGTTCCTTGAGTTGAGAACTCTGAGCTGGAGGGAAGGTAATAATTCCTCAGGCTTCAGGTAAAGGATGGAAAAACTTTACATGGTTTTCCATTTATAAGAAAAATAATGTCTTCTGACTGTAATATTCACCAGAGATTTGGGCATAACTTATGTTTTCATAATCAGATGCTCTCTTGCTTTCCTCAAAGACCCCCTTTGAGGGAAAGAGTATGAATGTCAGGGGGTGGTAGAGGAAGTGGGGAAAGAAAAGGGGGTCAAAGGAGAGGAAAATCCCTATCCTGTCACACATACAGGTGACTCTTACGTGAATGAGGTTCAAGGAAATTGTAATGGTAAGTCAGGGGAGCAAATGTATGAAAATAAATGGTCAAATCTGTTCTTTCCCCTCTCCCTTTTGTAGGTGAACTGGCTGGAGTTTAGAGCACATATGCTCAGCTATAGTATTTGGGGATTGGAAGTGCTCTCAGGAATGTTCTAATATTAATTATTAAAATTGTCTCATTTTAGAGAGGAGGGAGCAGACCTACAGAGGGAAAACAATTTGTGGAAGATCCCAACAACAGTGTTCGGTCTGAGCCTAGAGCCCCCACCTTCCTATCTGCTTCTCAAGCACATCTTTATGTGCCATTGGGGTCATGGCAGCTGGTGAGGGCAGCAGACTTTTGCTCTGCCTGCGTGGTATGGCATCATAGATAGCTGAGCTCTCATATCAAACATCCGGGGGGAAAATGTCCACAATGCCCAAATCTTACTACCAGATTAGGTGTATATTCATCTCTGAGAAAGGTTTCTCTCCTTTGTTTGCTCCTTTTCTATCCAGTTTGCTGCATCTAGTTCAGTGCTCTCGCTTGCCATGCTGCACACCTCTCAAGAGGTACTAATTATTAATATGGCCAGATGTTATTCTAGAAGGTCATAACCTGAGAGTAAGGGCATTGTTATCAACTGCAGGTTATATATTAGCCTCTATTGTTGTTTTCCAGGGCTTTTAAAAGGAAGAAGCCTATCAAAATTTTAGAAAACCAAAAAGTATTCAGAATCATTGGTGATGGTTTTTTTCCTCGAATTATATGTATATATATAAATAAAATATTATTTGATTAGTTCACCATCAATCAGATATTCTGTTACTTATAGCCAAAATGCTACTCTTTCAATTCCATACTTGAAAGTATCTGTTAGAATAACTTGAAGCTGTAAGTACCACAATCTCTCTGATCTTGGTTATCTCATCTTTAAAAAGGGAGATGAAAACCCTGAATATAAATATATATATGAATATATATATATGTTCATGGAGCTTTTTCTCCTATAAAAGGAGACAATGACTATATGAGGTTCACTATTTGAAATTGTCCTCTTTGCACACCAAATTCTTCTTCTGATTATATACTATGAGCATTCTGCTTCATCTGCTTCAGCCACATGACACAGAAAGGCTAGTAGGAATTGTGCCAACATTAATTCTACAAACCTGCTGGAAATGTGAATTCTAAGGGATATCTGGAAAGTACTTTACTGGAATGTAAAGAAGCATATCTATTCCAGAGATTTGATATGTCTGTAACTTCTAAAATAGATACTACAAGCTGGTGAGAAATTTTTTAGAATAAAAGAAAGGACTGACAAAATACAGAAGATAAAGAGAAAATTTTAATAGAAGAGATGGGGAAGACCAAATGCAGGAGGATCTTGTAGAAAGATGTGCAGTTATTTCATAAAATAAAAGACATCTTAAAGCTATTGTTTGCTAGCTATGGGAATATACAGCATCTTGTACGGGAAGGACAGGGCTTAGAACTACACAGTTCTGGGTGTTTGTGCCCAGGTTCTATTGGCTCATAAACATATGTCCAAAAGGAACCCCAGAGCCTTATAAACTTAGGGCAAGTCATGGGTGACATGGTGCTCTGCCATAAACTTTTGCTGTTTTTAACTATGAACACAAATTCATAGAATTAACATTTATTATCAGTGTGGATGGGTGGCGAATCTCATCTGTGCATCATTGAAGACAGAGCTCATCTATCATGTCAACAGCTTCATTTGTTTCTTTAAAGAGGCTTTCTTTGAGAAAAAGAGGATCTTATTTGTTTACCTTAGCTGGTCTTCACTGAGTATATGTAGCTTACTCATGACTCTAAATGGATCACCTCATGGTGGCTATATTTCCGAATGATTCTGTACTCATTTTGACTTCCATAGTTGCCTTTCTGGATGAAATTAGACTATGGGACAAGTGGTGAATGTTTCTCCAGGAACTTTTAGGTTTTGACAATTTTAGGCCATTTATTCTGTCAACTTCAGTCTAAGTGATCTAGACCTGCAGCCATCCTGTGCCCATGATAAGAATCACAGAGAAGTGGACCCAAGCATCCAGCTGAACAAATCCTTAAATTACTTAATTCCAGACTTCTTGTTATTTAAAAAATATAAAATATTATTTGATTAGTTCACTGTCAATCAGATATTCTGTTACTTGTAGCCAAAATGCTACTCTTTCAATTCCATACTTGAAAGTATCTGTTAGAATAACTTGTAGCAGTAAGTACCACAATCTCTCTGATCTTGGTTATCTCATCTTTAAAAACGGAGAGGAAAACACCTGCTCTGGAAAGTTGTTGAGATAATATATGTGAAACAAACCTAATATGCTGCCTATAACACAGTAGATGCTCAATAATATTTCCCTCTTACTGGCTTGGTTCTGCTAGAGGTAATACTTGTTCAAATTGTTTAACCATCTATGCATCAACTAGTAACTCTCTTGAATGAGGATAATATTAATATCTTCCATCTTTTTTTAACTTTCCATATAGAATCTATTTTAGAACACAATACAATAAATTATTTACTATAGAACAATGTAGAGCTAAATACAAGTGCTGTGAAAACATTTTTATAGAATGATGTGGGACCACGGGATCATATTATTCTAGAACATCTAGGGCTAGAAGGGCACTTAGAACCACTTAGCCTAATTTCCGTATATAGATGAGAAAACAAATATGGGGTGGGAGGAAGTAACTTTACCCAAAGTCAAATAGATAATAGGATCAGATTATTCTGCAAAAGAAGATTTTTTTCTGGGTGAAAAACAAGAACATTCAGGCAATAAAATCTTATAAAACGCTAAAAGAGACTATGGCTATTTGCTCCTAGAATTTGTATTTTAAAATAATTTATTCTATTTGAATAATGATTAAAGAAAATACAAGATAGTGTTTTGTCATTTCAATTCAATTAATGAATTTAGATACAATTCAATGGGGGCAAATACATAAAAAGATCACAGGCATATTTTTGTAAAAAATTTAGCTTGCTTTTCTGTTTAAAAATGTTTTCATTCTGGGAATATTTTCTCTACAGAAACACAGAGAAAATTTTGCACCAGGAGCAAAATTTTTAATGCTATGTGATGAAATCAACATTGTTAATAAAATAGAATTGCATAAAATAGGATTTGGTTTAAGGCAAATATTTTCTTGATGGGAAAGCTGAGTCAAAGATTCAGACTAGATTGGAATATGGATCTTTCAGCTAACTCTGTGTCTGAACTCTGTAGTGCTACCATACACCATGCCTTATTTAGAATATAAACTCTGAGGTTGCTGGTGATGTTCCACATCAGCAACTCTGTATGTTGCTTTTACCTTTGCCTGGGATTGTGTAAGTGAATATGAAATAAGGATTTCAAGAAAGTTCAGGTGCACATGTCAAGCATGGGCAGGCACGTAAGAGCCACATGTTCTTGGAAAGCCCCTGGATTTATAGTAAACTGTGAGCTGTGTACAATGCTCATGCTTAAATGAGGGTTCTCCAGTCAAGTCAGCCAGTCTAAGCACTTTCACAAATAGACCTTCAGTGTGATCTGGATTACAAGGCCTTTCCCTATATAACATACACTCCTGTCTCTCCAAAAATAAAATTTATTTTAAAATATTGTCCTTTTCAATAAGCTCTTTACTATCCCCAGAGGACCACGGAATAGCCTCCAAGCCTCACACATAGAATGCCCCCAGCAGCTTGTTCAAGTTTCATGAGCTCATCTGTTGTCTTTTGCTAACAACTCCTCACACCTCCTCCCCTGCACCCTCTACATACACACAGGTTTTCCAGTATTTAAAGAATTTTTAGAGAAGGGAGGTGACTGCAAGCTCGAGCTGAGCCAAATTCCACAGCTGGCCCACACATGTTGCTTCACGTGTCCATCGATGGGCTCAGGGAGGTCATGGCCATGTGTTTGCAAAGTATATTTAGACCCCTTATCAAAGAAGTAGACTCTCATTATGGGCCATAAATTCTTCTTCGTGCATGTTAAATGCTGTTCACGGAAAAGTGAAGCCCATGGATTTTCAGACTCAGAGGTTTTATGTTTGTTTTAGGGAAAAAAAGCTCAAAATGATCTCCGCTCTCAAGGCATCAAAATAATAGAAAATTAAATAAAACCACTCTGTGTCACTGCAATGTTTTCTGTTGGTGGGAACTTTTTTGGAATGACTAGTGTATTGAGTAACTTTTGAATGTGGTGCTTTTATTTCTGGGAATAAAGAAGCAAGAATGGTTAATGTCACCATAATCATTTAAGCTGTTTATCCCATCTTGCTAGGGATGAACAAAGCAAGATATTTTACCCAATTAAAAGTGGCCAAGATTGACTTTCTGTCTCTGTCTTATCTGAGTGAAGAATATCACAGTTTCAGAATCACATTTACACAGATTATCTCATTTTATTCTCACACCTCCAGGTATTATTGTTTTCTCATCATACAGATGGCAAAACCAAGGCTTGGAGAGGGATATGCTTTCTTGCTCATGGTTTCACATTAAAGAGCAAAAGCTAGGATTTTATTTTGGTTAAAGAACCAGGCTTTAATCTGGAAAATAGTTTACCCAATAGGGCTGTTTCTCAGAGCAATTTCAAAGGATTTCCAATAATAATTTGAGCAATTATTTCATTTGATAATCATGGTGTTCCCTGAGGTGATTCTCCTAAAGGAGCCATCATTCACTTTGACACTGAAGTCCAGGATATTTACTGCTGAAAGCTCTGTCCCTTTTCTGGGACTAATATTTAGATTCCCTAGTTCTGTGTCCAATGCTCTTCCCTTCTACCTCAGTGCCTCAGTGATTTCTGCCTTTGTTCTTGTGGAAAGAATGCTGTTAGATGACCCGTTCTGGTAGAAGCATCCTACAATGAGGTGACAAAGAAGCTCCAAATATGTCTTCCCAAAAGAAAGGGAAGAAAAAAATTGACCCCAAAGATGCATGAGCCCAGCAAAATTCCTAAGCTTTCTCTGCTTAAGTAAGTGACTGTAATATGGATTGGACAGATCTATCTACTGGAAAGGGAAGGGTATGGTGGAAGATTACATGACTATACAGTTCTATAATTATTACAGGACATGGTCTAGTAATTAGTGTCCAAGTTAGAGCATAAAAGACTTTCAGTCTATCAATCAATGAATGAGGGCAGGTGGTTTACATGGTGAGAAGAACATGCGCTTTGGATTCAGATTTTGTCTTTGAAGTTCTAGGCCACAGCAAGCTACAGGATGTCAATTAAGCTGATCTCTTCTAAGTTCATGTCCTCTTCTGTAAAACTGGAATGAGGGCATCTATCTTATAGATTATTGGGAATATTAAATCAAACTTTGAATGTAAAGAACTTAGCCAAGTACTCGATATATAGTAACAGTAATATTCTTACTAGCAATAATAAGAACTTGAAAGGCTGTGTGGTGTACTGGAAAGATAATCAAGGGGAGTCAAAGACTTGAACTTGTGTGATAATTCAGCTTTTAGCCAAGGGATTTATGGTCATGGACTCTTGTAATAAACTATGGGAATAGAATGGGACTTCTCTGAGATTCCTTTCAGTTCTAAGCCTGCAATTATTCTACTGCTTGAATTTGCCTGTGATACTGTGCATAGGATAAATGGAAATCCCAGGTACCCACCTTCCCACCAAGTCAGTCCTGGTGCCATCTAACATGTATATTATTTAGACTCCATCAAATCTAATGTGCATTTGATTTAGACTCCATGAAGCCACCGAATTTACCCTGTGTCTTCTTACAAGAATTTAGAAATTACTTCTACCTCTATTTTTTTGTTTATGGATTTAGCAGCAATGTGGGGGGACATGTGGTTTCTGGGGAAGGATGATTGACAGTTGATGACAGTGACAGTGCCCAGGACATGGGCATTTACATGGGTTACTCCTTGTTCCCCTGTCAATTTGCATGACTGGTGGGGGAATTAGAAGCAATAGTAATCTCTCAATGCTAAATCTAGCAATCCTTTTACAGTGCTTATCTTTCTTAGTAAATCAAAAACATTAAATCCTACCACAACCACAGGTGGCATCCCTATTATGTGTGTCTTAGTTGGAGTTCACCAGAAACAAAACTGGAGATGAGAATTCAGATGCCCATAATATGAGGAAGTACATTTAAGAAAAATCAACCAGTGAATGGGGAGGCAGGAACAAGCCAAGTAGCAGTGCCATCTCAGGTGATGTCTCAGCTTCAATGTGATCCCCGAGGGGATCTCTGCCAGAGTCTGTCCCCATGCAGAACAAGGGATTGAGCTTTCACACGTCCACACCAGACAGACAGTCATTGGCTACGTGTCACTCTGGGGAGTTGGGAATCATAAACCTCCTAGGCCCTTCCAAGCTCTTTGAACATGGGAAAAGCAGCTCCAATAATCTTGGGTCAGTCCTCTGAAGAGAGTCAAAGGTGCAGGCTGTTTGTAATTAAGAACTGAGGACATCTGGGAAGGGCACCAACAGTGTCCAGTGATCTTTTATATCTCCTTCGAACACATTCCTTTGTCCGTTTTCTACATTCCCCTGATTATAACATAATAAAGCTGGAGATTTTGGAATCTTTATCTGTAAATTTGAGCTCTTACTAAAACTTGTAACTCCCTTTATATCAAAATTTGACCCAATATCAACATTTTTCCCCTGGCTAAGGATTGCCTTAGTTAGGGGGCAGTGGGGAGCATGTCCTGTGGCTGACTCTGAGTCATCTGCTTGACCACTGCTGCTGCAATGGCCAGCGCCCCCTGCTCTCTACTGAGCTATGAGCCTCTCCTCACTGTGGAGAAGGCTGTGGTAGTAGCCCAGTCTATGGATGCAGACTGGCCATGCTGTGGGCAGACTTGGTGTCTTGTTATGACATCTCCAATTTGCCTCTATATACCACACAAGGTTTGAAGACTTTATAGAAGCGTTGTGGAAAAAAAAAAATAACAGGATCTTGTAATATATGACTTTAAAATTACATATTTACTACAATTTTTTCCATAGTTAAGAAGTTAACCATTCATAAGAGCTGTCTTCACAGAACCAGTTCCTTAACTTGCTCTTTGGTGCCCAGATTCTTGTCTGTCTTCAGGGAAATTCAGTAAACTTCCAAGGTACAAATCTCCAGTCTCTTTTTGGAAAACCCTACCTTCTATCCATTGGGGCTTTGTTTCATCTTCACTAGGTTCCATTATCTTACATCACTGGACTCTTTGTGGGATACAGTGCTTCCTAATGGTGCATTTCCTAAGTCTGGGTTTTCATGTCTGGAACAACATTCACTATAAGAGTAAAAATCAACATTGTGGGAAAAGGTATAAGTAGGGTGGTCCACCACTGACACACATACACACACATGCACGCACACACACACACACACACTCTTCCCAAACACAAGTTTTAAGAAAAAATATTGTTAGATACTATATGGTCTACGTAAAGAAGAGGAAATTAATTTTGTCAAATTCTCCATGCTCTGTTAGGCCACTTGTTTCCACAATGGCAATAGTAATTTGTGTTTCCATAGAGAGAGCTATGGTTCTTTTTGTTTCTCCTTAGCCCCTACACCTTACCTTTGAAATTGCGACCTAGTGGTAGAGGCCAACTATCTGTTTAACAAAGTTATTTCCTTATCTTCTTGGCCTCATAGTTATTTCCATATTTCTGAGCCTCTCTTACAGTTAAGTTATAGCAATGTGACTGAATTCTGGCCAAAGAAATGTGGGCAAAAGTGATCTATACCATTTTTAGGCTTGGTCCCTAGAATTCTTCTATAAAATTTTTCATTCTCTCTCTTGTTCCCTGCTAATTGGGCAATAATACTAGGATGGCCTTGGAAGCCAAGATGAAAGAATTTTCATAATCCTGGGTCCCTGAATGACTACATGGAGTCCCCCCTTCTCCTGCCAGTGGCAACCAAACTCAAATGAGTGAAAAAATAAATTCTATAATGCTAGGCCACTGAAATTTGATAGGCTTTCTATTCATAGGAGTTACTATTGCCCTAACACATGCCTTTCCTTGAAATAAGTAATGGCCCCATTTTTGGCTGCATACTTCTTAATGGCTTGTTTTATTCATTACACAAACACCTAGCTGCTTATAAAGCCTAACTAAGTTCTTAATCAAATCACTATGGCTTCTGGATGTGGTGTATAGGGGTAAGGATGCAGCAAGGAGGATAGGCCATACAGCTACATGTTTTCATGACAAATATCTCTGAACACTGGACACAGTGAAATCTGAACTCATCATCTACAAACGTGCTCTTCTGGTTTATTTTTAATTTCAATAATTAGCATTACCCTTTTAGTTACTCAGACCAGTTTCCTTCTTTCCCTACATTTTCTAATATAGTCAGAGTCCTTTTGATTCTATATTTTCAACATTCCTCACATCTATCTCTTACTTTCTTCCCATTTTTACTCTCCTATTGTAGATCTGACCCTCATTATCTCTTATCTGTATTATTACCCTGGCCTTGTAACTCCTCAGTTTCTTCCAAAGTATTCTACATCTTACTGCCAGATTAATCTTTTCAAAGCTTGATTCTGATTATATCATTTCTCTATTTAAAAACCTTCAACAATTCTCCATTAGCAGACACAAGTGTTCATATTACTTTGTGAGAAATTCAGGGTACTCCATGACCTGACTCCAAGCCAAATTTCCAGCCTATCACCCACTACTCCTCTTTATATGACTTGTATTCCATCCAGCCGCGGATGGGTCACTGTTCCTTAAGTATGCATTAGTTCCTAACTGTTTACTTTAGCTCTCTTTAAATGATTTCCCTCACTGTGCAATTTCCTCTATGCCTATTGCTGCCTGTCAAAATGCTGCCTTCCTTCAAGGCTCGGATCAAATACCTCCATGAAATCTTTCTGATCTCCTCAGCAAGAAGGAATGCCAATAACACTCTGCATATCCCTTCCTTTTGGCACTTGTGACATTTTACTTTGACGTGTAGAGGCAACAAATTCTAGTGCATTTGGTGTCAGCTAATTTTGCCCATTTATTTAAGATTTCTTTTTATACTTCCATCATTAAATCCTAATGGTACAAATTCACAATATCTATTTACACTTATGTAGTATTTCTCTCAGTGTTTCTAGTCTAGTCTAGCCAAAACTTTTATAAATTGTATCTTGAGTCTTCTGATGAACAGAATTATTTGCTTACTTGTTTTAGAATGGAAATGTTCTGGAAATCTCCACATATAATTTTGTAGTACTATCAATTTGGGAATTTAGATCTCATCATTTTTTTTAACCTCAAATAAAGCCCCCCCCCCCACACACACACAGAAGAAAAAGGTGTTTTGCAAATCAGATTTCTTACAAAGTAATTCTTCTTCCTTTTGCTCTAAAGGCTCATCTGAGTGTGAGAAACCAGATGGTAAAGATCTAAGATTTATATGTGGTATACATATGGTTTATACTTTTTCATACAGCCTGACTTGCCTTTTGGTCAATTAATATGATTGCTTAAGAGGACTCTTACTCTTCATTTCTCTCTTCTGTTCCTTTTAATGCCATTGGTCCAGTGCCCTGCCTCAGAACTATCTAGCAGTTAGGAAAGAAAACCACAGGGGAAGGGAATGACGAAAGATATGGAAATATTAAATAGACAACAGTTTAAAGCATGTGGACCACAATGAGAAGGTGTCACTCAGTATGAAGTGTTCATCTAGAAAAAAATCACTATTATCTGTTTCTGTAATTATATCAATATAGAATAAAGTGAAGAGATTCAAGATCTTATGCCTGGCCCATAGAAAGAACTGAAGGTGTACCCCTTCAGTGGGAAGAAAACTTGTTTAGGTTATTTCAGAGGC
This sequence comes from Symphalangus syndactylus, assembly GCF_028878055.3. Lineage (NCBI taxonomy): Eukaryota > Metazoa > Chordata > Mammalia > Primates > Hylobatidae > Symphalangus > Symphalangus syndactylus. Next base: position 69,055,299 of record NC_072425.2, on the reverse strand, counting down.
ATCATAGGATTGAGGAGTGACATAATCCCTTTCTTGGAAGAGTCTGGCTGGATTTTGTGCCATTTTCGGAAAGTGTGGGTGATGCACTAAGAATGACAGACTGCTTGGAAAAAGAACTATGTGGAAACCTCCTAACCCCCTTGAGTTTTATCTGAGGAATATCAAGAGGGCAAAAAACCTCTAGGCATTAATGTGCAAGTTCCTGTTAATCCTGATATTATAAAGTTGTGTGCCCGGAAAACTGAACAGCACATTTGTCTGATCCCATGGGGACTGTGTACATTTAGATGGAATCTTAGATAGTCGCAAAGATTCCTATGTAGCATATTCCATCTTTTTTTTTTTTTTTTGAGATGGAGTCTCGCTCTGTCACCCAGGCTGGAGTGCAGTGGCGCGACCTCGGCTCACTGCAAGCTCCGCCTCCCGGGTTCACGCCATTTTCCTGCCTCAGCCTCCCGAGTAGCTGGGACTACAGGCGCCTGCCACCACGCCCGGCTAATTTTTTGTATTTTTCGTAGAGACGGGGTTTCACCGTGTTAGCCAGGATGGTCTCGATCTCCTGACCTCGTGATCCGCCCGTCCCGGCCTCCCAAAGTGCTGGGATTACAGGCGTGAGCCACCGCGCCCGGCCAGCATGTTCCATCTTGTCTCAAGTTGCAGGAGGGTATTTCATGGGAAGAAAAGGAGTGATGCAAATGAAAGGATTGTCAGAAGCTGTGTTGAATCAAGGAGGCTATAGGGAGTTGTTCAGATAGAAATGAAGCATAATTTATTTTTGAAACTCTTTAATATTGTCATTGCCTCTGAGCACTCTAAGCTTGTGTAATTTGTGGCTGGAGGATGGAATCTGGTTTATAATTCCATGTTCTCTGAGGTTCTGATGCGATGGAGAAGGCAATGGCAGATTGAGTAATCTGGCAGATTCAGACTGCACGTTTATATTGAATTACTCAATCTCTCTCTCTCTCTGTCTCATTCATATTCTCTCTCTCTCTCATTCTCTCTCTCTCTCTCATTTCTGACTTTCTGGGAGAGAACATTCTGCTCCTTTTTAATAATCTTTCCCAATTCTGCTGGGCTGTCTTTCTTACTCTCCACATACTTTCTCTTCTTTCACTGCTATTGCTGGCAGCCAAGTTCATCTAAATAAAAGTAAACATGTTTTTGGCAAATTGACAAGTAGTAAATAAGATCAGCCTCTTCTCTTCAAAAGACCAAACAAAGGTAAGTTGATTAGCTTAATTCAAGATAGAAGTTGAATTCTGGAAAAAAAACAAAAATAAAAAAAAATAAAAACCAGACCTTTCAAAGCAACCCACTCTGTCCCACTGACCTGACCGAGGCTGCATGCCTAAAGCCCTTGTCTCCTGCAGGGTGGGGTTATGTTACATAATTGTACTTTCTCACAGCTTCTTGCTGGTGTCTTTTGAATGAACACACTAGAAATATTGGTCATCAAAGGAGCTGATAGAGAATGTTGATGATACCATCCCTGCTGAAAAAATATCTCAATGTGACACCTTCTGGACTTGTAGGCAGAATTGTATTTTGAATTCTAAGCAGTTCAAAATAATGACCTGGAGAAGGGTGTGGAATGAGGGCAAGAATGCTAATTTTAACTACTTTTCGCTTTTGAATAAAACGTCTTTGTGATTAGTTTACTTCTTTAATCCTTTAATAAGTCCTGGACCCCAGTGTCTGGGCTGGGGAGGCAGGGCTAAAGGCAAACTCCTCTTAGCCCGGCGACACCTACATGGTTAACTAGAAGCACACATGGGTCCAGTTATTCTAATTAAAAACAGACCTTAATGAAAAGATATCTGCATCATGTCCCAATACCTCCATGTCCAACAAGTTATCAGCGGGCTGTGTGGAATGAAAAGGTCTTCCAGCAGCCCGGGCTCATCACTGCCTGGTGATTTAATTCAAGAGCCCAGATCATAAATTGGACTTGACGTCAAACAGCAGCCAAGGCTGAGAATCCGCCTGGGTGTGCTGGGCTTGCTGTGGGCTGACTAACCAGCAGGCATGCTGTCACGTCTGGGTCATCTGCTGTCAGCGGACGGTTCCCTGTGGGAGGTCCAGGTTGCGAGCATTGCTATAGTCTAGACAGGAGGTGACAAACATGTTGACCTTCGGGACAAGATTGATCTCTGTGTTTTTTGACGGGAGACCTTTCCAGAATGGAGTCTCAGGAGGAAGAGTCTAGAAACTTCATCATCTGTGAATGGAATCAAACCTATGTATCTGCTCCACCCAGACTGGAGTGCCAGTTTCTTGAATTTGATATTTTAGAGTTAAGGAGTGATGTTTATTTACTTTATCAGTTTTCCTGAAATATTTGGACTCCAGGATGGGGGAGGGTGGCAGGAGGGGGGAGGGAGGAAGGAAAAGGGGGAAGATAACTTAACTTTAATGATGTGTCAACTCTGAAACCAACTCTAGGAAAGTTGCTTTTCCACACACTACTTCATTTAAACTGCATACAATGTTAGGAGGTTTGCATCATCACCCTCATGTTAAAGAGGCAAATTAAGAGGCTTAGAGCTGATCAGACCTTCCCCAAGGCCACACAGCAAATAGTTTCTAAAGTCCAGATCTGAGCCTTGGTTGATTTCAATATTATGCCACAATGCCTTCCCAGGGTGTGTTATTTCTGATACAGTGACAATGATTTCAGCTCCTCCTGCCACTTGGGGGGTTATACAAATGTTAAAATAATTTTAAAAATAGACCTTTGCTTCCCCTCAAATCATGTAACTTTAAGTAAAATGAAACTAGTCTCCTCACTTTGTAGCTATGGGTAGTAGTCATCCGGTTACCCCAAAAGAAAATGGAGATTGTTTTGTGAAGGAGGTGAAGTAGACCAAAGTATATTCCATGGGACGTTAGCCCATGGAATGGCTAAGGGTTGGGAAACTTGGCATAAAATACCCATTTTGTGGAGAGTCATGTGACTGGATTTGCATTTTATTGAAATCCAAAAACCCAAGTTTCTTAAACTTATGAATCATGCAATCTTTCATCCCTGGAAAACTGATCAACATCACATGAGTCTAAAGTTTTGTGCACTATATTTTGTAAACACTTGTTTGAGGTTTTTTTTTTCTTTTCTTTTTGTGAGACAGAGTCTCACTCTGTTGTCTGGGCTGGAATACAGTGGCGCCATCTCAGCTCACTGCAACCTGTGCCTCCCGGGTTCAAGCAATTCTCCTGCCTCAGCCTCCCAAGTAGCTGGGATTACAGGCATGCATCACTACACTGGCTAATTTTTGTATTTCAGTAGAAATGGGGTTTCACCATGTTGCCAGGCTGGTCTTGAACTCCTGACCTCAAGTGATCCACCCACTTTGGCCTCCCAAAGGGTTGGGATTGGGGGCATGAGCCACTGTGCTGTACCTTGTTTCAGTTTTAATGGTAGTAATGTTTCCCTGGATCTAGACTCAGACGCTTTATTAACTTCATCCAGTCAACAAGAACAGGATCTATTATCCAGGTTTTTAGCTACTTGCTGTGGCCCAGGCTCTGACCTATTTAGAAATACAAGGATGATCTCAAACAGCTTGCGAATGACTTGAATCCTGTTTTGAAGATGGTGAAGATATTTTAAATCTGAAAGAAATATACAAAGCTGGATGTATAATTTTCTAAATTGTATAGCATGTGTTTCCTTATACCCATAAATCCAAAACTTTTTCATAGACCATCTTTCAGTAATGTATGATTATCAAGCACAAATGTTCTAAATCCAGAGGCCGTGGAACTTCTACAGATAAGATAAACAACAAAACAACATAAATCTAAACTAAAATGCTCTTGAGCCATCAGGCAAAGGCAAAATGGGACTTTCTCTTTTTGTCTTTCTTTTCCTTATTCCCCTTGGCTTTCCATTCTTCCTCCACCTTCTTTCTCCCTTCTACACCTTGTCTTCATATCTGACCTCATCTATATCTGTCTTCATCTGAACACTTTGTCACTATAGGAATAGATGTGATAATCATGCATACATAGACAATTCCATATCCAAAAGTCATCAACTATCTTCAAGCTGACTTCATGTACCCATAACTGACTGATCATTTTGAAAAGAGATTTCCATTGAGATCAACCAGGGTTTCGGGATTGCTAAAAACCATCCCGGTTGGAAATAAATTTCAGCCACTATCTCATTGTATGGGCTAGCAAATAAGATTAGGCCATTATTCCAGTTATTTCTTTTGGACTTCTTCCTGTTTCTAATAGTGCACTAGAGATGCTTTTTATTTGATTTTTAAAAATAATTATATTTAGCTGGGCATGGTGGCTCACACCTGTAATTACAGCACTTTGGGAGGCCAAGGCAGGTGGATCATGAGGTCAGCAGGTCAAGACCAGCCTGACCAACATGGTGAAACCCTGTCTGTACTAAAAATACAAAAATTACCTGGGCGTGGTGGCACACACCTGTAATCCCAGCTACTCAGGAGGCTGAGGCAGGAGAATCACTTGAACCCAGGAGGTGGAGGTTGCAGTGAGTGGAGATCGCACCACTGCACTCCATCCTGGGCAATAGAGGGAGACTCTGTCTCAAAAAAAATTATATATATAAATATATAAATATTTATAAATATATAAATATATAAATATTTATAAATATATAAATATATAAACATATAAATATATATAAATATATAAACATATAAATATATATAAATATATAAACATATAAATATATATAAATATATAAACATATAAATATATATAAATATATAAACATATAAATATATATAAATATATAAATATATAAACATATAAATATATATAAATATGTAAATATATAAACATAAATATATATAAAAATATATATAAAGGTTTCAAAGCCCAGGGAAATATATAAGCATATATGCTACTTCAGTTGCCTCAGGTTATTTATTGATTTATTTTACAATAATAAAACATTTCACATGGACTGCATGTTTAAAGGGGGACAATATGTGGTCCAAGGATTTTCTTTATATTTATTAGGAGGCTAAAATTTTATTTGCCCTGATAAACAGAAAATCCAATATCCCAGATCTTCAATTCAGTACTTAAAAGAGTAAGTCCCTCCAAAAGGACTATGAGGATTCCTCCAGTGGGGAAGCTTTATGTATATGTAACCCAGGCATAACTTGGCATTTCAATAAGCTTGGCTGAAGACTCCAATTTGAAAATGTTCTACAGCCACAACCAGTAACATACTCTCTAAAATAAAAAAGGAAACAAGTTACCTACCTCTTGACTCCTTTACCACTTAGAAAATAACTTGTCTACCAAGGAGGGGAAAAAGAAGTCTTGAAATAATAAGATTTAGAAGCCTGAAGAGTATAGACCCTTCATCTACAAGGATTTTTGTCTTCAGACCACTTTTAAGTTGGTTGCTTGGTTTGCGTTATCAAAGCAGAATCTTACAGTCAAGAAACAAAAGCTAGGTTCTGCTTTCCCCCCCAATTTTTTCCTTTACAGCAGGTTTTCTTTCTTGTGTCATAAGGAGTTTGTTTACACAGGGATTCAAATTACTATTAAAGGAGGTAATCAGCACAGTGACAAATAAAAGTTGAAAAGATGTTTGTCTTCTATGGTAAAGCTCAAATAATCCCAGACTTCAAACAATCAAGGTAACATACATATTTCTGTTTTTATTACATTAAAAAGTAGAAAAAAATGATGTCCCCCAGAATGGTTTAATGGATTTTTTAAAAAGTTCTTTCTTCAGAGTGAAGCAAATTCAGCTCAAATTGTTTTTCAAACTGGGGTAGGTGGACGAAATGCGGGAGCTGAAGCAAAATGAAGAAAATACCGTAAAGATAGTTCCTAAGTGCAGACTGCCTGGGTCCAAATCTGAGCCTTGCCATCTACTAGCTATATAACTTAGACCAAGTTGCTTAACTTCTTCCAGCTCAGTTTTCTCCTTTGTGAAGTAGACTAATAAAAATACCCATCTCATACAGTTTAGTGAGGTTTAGAGAATGTGTATGTAGCCCATCAGAGAATGAGCTCTTATTATTTCTCTTATTATTTTTATTATGAAATGTCTCTGATACCTACCAATACCTAGGCCCATGGTCTCTCTGGTATGTACCATGCATTTTTGTGCTCCTAGATGGATAAACAAGGAGTGGGAATTTCTGACATGTTAACTGACTTATTGAGTCAGTTATTCACCCATATTTAATGCATGGCTGCTATAAGCCTGGTACTGTGCTGGGACTCAAAACCACAATGAGATACCATCTTGCACCAGTCAGAATGGCTTTTGTTAAAAAGTTAAAAAAAACAGACGTTGGCAAACTTGGAGAGACAAGGAAACACTTGTATGCTGTTGGTGGGGATGCAAATTAGTTCAGCCCCTGTGGAAAGCGGTTTGGAGATTTCTCAAAGAACTAAAAATAGAACTACCATTCAACCCAGCAATCTCATTACTGGATATATAGCCAAATGAAAATACATTGTTCTACTGAAAAGGAAATAAGATCCATGTCCTCATGAAGCCTATGGGAAGGATAGTAAATAAACACATAACAAGTAATTTCACTGATCCTAAAAGCTTTGAGGAAAATAAAACAGAAAAGTGATTGGAGCAGTCTATTATAGATTAGCTGGTCAGAAAAGGCCTCTTTGAAGAAACGTTATTCAAGCCAATGCCTCAATTAGGAGACAATGCCATTATTAATACCTGGGGAAGAGGAAGAAGGAATATCAAAAACAAAGCTTTTGAGATGGGGAGGCGGAAATAGAGTGATAGAAAGCAAGTGTGGCTGAGACAGAGTGAGCAAGGAGGAGATTGGTTAGCAAAGTCAGAAAGCCAGATCACAATCTAAAAAGCCAGGGTAAAATTTTGAAAGATTTTATTCTATTGTGGAATTCATAAAACTATTGTAGGCTTTCACATATACAAATACTATGGAGCTTCCCTGGAAAAGCTGAATGCTTCTCGTTGTTTTCTGAGCAGTGGAAGTAGTTTTACATTGTTCTTCCATTCTCTCTACACATCTTGGATGCAGTCAGCCAAATAGAGAGGCTAATAAATAAAATGCTTAATTTGCTCAATAAATAAAGTGAAACTTCAAGAACATTCCACTTATGATCTTGGCTGTATCAGAACTAGGCCTCAGCCTGATGTTTTCAACCTATGCCCAGTTTTGATAAATACTCAGAACATGTCCTATTGAAAATCCTAATATGCTCTTGGGTGAGGAGACTGGAAGTTGGTTTGATTCTTTTTTTTTCTTACCCTTGTTAAGAAAAAATAAATAAAAGAATCTCCATAATTCCACCAGCCAAGAAGATTTGGTTTAGTTGTTTTTCTCCATAGTCTGTAATATAGAAAAGGGTTTATACAATTTCCAAATATTACATTGTATTATAATTTTTTCATACCGTATCCAACTTCTGCCAATCTGAGCATCATGATCTAACCCTGGGAACTAACTGACTGAGGATCATTTAAATACTGCACTGGGTTTGAAGAACACTATCAGTGTAGTATTTAAACCTGCAGTACTAAACCTGGGATAGAGACATTATTATCTAGTGTCCTTCCTGCATTACTATGCTACCAGAATCAGTCCTATGGAAATAGAACTTTGCAGAAAGGTCAAAGGGGGTTATAGTCTGTAGTTAGGTGTCAGGAGACCCCCACTGTAGACTCAGCTCTTTCTCTGCCCTGTAAATAACCCGAGCATGTCATTTGGTCTCTTGGCCCTGCCCCCTACATAACTGTTCACCTGCAGAATGTGAAAACTATATCAGCACATCAATAAGGTTTTGTTCGGGAGCAAGCATCTATTGACAAAACTGGCTTATAACCCAAAAGATGCAGGGTCAGTTCTTGGCAAAACTATGAGGAAGGAAAAAAAATTGGCACTGTTTCCTGACTTCCATATTTCTAAATCACCACTTTGAAGGCAAAAAGCTCAAAATTTGGTACTTCTGATATTATTCAGTGAATGGAAAAATATTCTAGAGGGTAGTGAGCTTCCCATGTGCTTAAGCACATATGGTGCAGGTGATAACCTACTCCATCTCTGTAAAGAAGCTTGTCTGGAAGCTTTTGTGCTTTGAAAGAATTCCCATATTTATGTGTGTGTCAAAGTTAAAATGCTCCCTACTTTTAAGTTATGTTTTACAAAATTAAATTTCTTTTCCTTCCTTTCCACTTCACATTTCCATCCCTTTCCCTCATTTATCTGTTCTTTTCTTGGCAAACAGCTAATAACCGTTGTGACCAAGGATCAACTCACTGAGTACTCAGTCATATTGGTAGATGAACAGGATGTACTGTTTGAGGTGAAAGCTGAGGCTAAGGATGTAGGAAGGCTGTGTTGAGACCCAGATCAACTAGTCTATATCTCAGTCCATAGAATAAAAATGGATTTGGCAGAAACATATTCTGTGTGCCACAAGTAAACCATTTTCTCTTCTGCCAGTCCATACAGTCTGGAGGAGGTGTCTGCTTCCTCAAATGCACAGACATATAAAATGCAAGGCTACAGGGATCATGAACAATCAAGAAAATATGACACCACCAAAGAGTACACAATGAATGTCCAGTAGCTGAGCTCAAAGAAATGGAGACCTACAAATTGTATGACAAAGAATTAAAAAATAATTGTTTTAAAGAAGCCTAATGAGCTATAAGAGAAAACAGATAAAGAATCTAATAAAAATCAGGAAAACAAGAACAAAAGAAGTTTAAAGAAGAGAAAACATTAAAAAAAAAAAATTCTGGAGCTAGAAAATGCAATGGCTGAATTAAAATACACTATAGAGAACTTTAACAGCAGACCATCAAGCCAAAGAAAGAATTGGTGAACTCAAATACAGCTCATTTGAAATTATCCATTTGAAGGATAAAAAAGAAGTGAAGAAAGCCTATAGGATTTATGAAACACCATCAAGTGAATGCATATATGTATTATAAAAGAAGAAAGGGGAAAAGGCTTATTTAAAGAAATAACTCAAAACTTCACAAATCTGGGGAGAGAGACAAATATCCAGGCTCAAAAAACCCACAGGACCCCCATTTAGGTTAAACATAAAAAGCCCTACATCAAGACACAGTATAATTCAATTGTCAAAAATCAAAGACAAAAAATTTTGAAAGTAGCAAGAGAAAAGCTAATAGTCACATACATAGGAACACACATAAGACCCCTGGCAGATTTCTCAACAGGGACCTTGCAGACTAGAAGAGAGTGGGATTATATATTCAAAGTACTGGAAACAAAAATACTATATCTTTGTAAAGGTATACTTTTAAAATGATAGTCTTTTTTGCTTGACAAAAATACTATATATTTTGCAAGATACAGTATTTTGCCAAACAAAAGTCCTATATCTTTGTAAAGGTATTCTTTTAAAATGAAGGAGAGATAGTCTTTCCCAAAAAAACAACGGCTGGGGAAGCTTGTCAACACTGGACCTGCCTTACAAGAAATGCTTAAGGAAATTCTTCAAATGGAATTGAAACACTAAATAGCAATGTAAAAGCATTTGAAAGTATACTGTCACAAGCAGAGGCAAATATATAGCCAAATACAGAATAATGTAACACTGTAATCATGGTGCACAAATAACCTATAACCTTAATATGAAAGTTAAAAAATGAAAGTATTAAGAATAGCTAAAACCACAAAAATTTGGTAACAGATTTATAATAGAGAAAGAAGTAAAATCTGACTTCAAGAACAAGAACGGGGGAGGGGAAAGTTAAATTCAGTTTTTATATGCAATTGAACTTGTTGTTAACAAGTTAAAATAGTTGGTTATAACTACAAGAAGATTTATACAAGCCTCATGTTAACTACATATTGAAAACCTATAGCAAGTACACAGAAGATAGGGAGAAATGAGTCAAACCAAACCACTACAAAAAATAATCAAAGAACAAAAGAGAAAACAAAAGAGGAAGAGAGGAATAAAAGAACTGCAACACGGTGAAAAAACTGCGAACAAAATAACAATAGTAAGTCCTTAACTGTCAATAATCACTTTAATGTAAATGGACTAAGTCCTCAATCAAAAGACATATAGCGGCTGAATGGATTAAGAAAGGAAAGCAACAAGATACATTCATATTCTGTCATAGAGATTCACTTTAGCTATATGGACACAAATAGACTGAAAGTGAAGGGATGGGAAAAGATATTCCACGCAAATGGTAATCAAACCTGCAAATAATAACCAAGGAGAGCAGGGGTAGCTATAATTATATCATACAAAATAGACTTTAAGTAAAAAACTGTGACAGGAGACAAAGGAGGTCATTAAATAACAATAAAAGGTTCAATTCAACATAAAGATAGAACAATCACAAATTTATATGCACCCAACATCAGAACACCTGATATAAATATTGACAGATCTGAAGAAAGAAATTGACAATGAAACAATAAGAGTAGGAGACAACAATACCCCACTTTCAATAATGGACAGAGCATCCAGGCAGAAAATCAGTAAGGAAACAGCTGACTTGAACAACACTATAGACCAAATGGACCTAACTGATATATATACAGAACTTTGCACCCAATTGTAGCAGAATACACATTTTTTTCAAGTGCACAGGAAACATTCTCCAGTATAGATCACATGTTAGGTATCCACTGGATGTCTTGAAACATATTCCTCATGAATAAGGGGGACCACGTTGCCATATGATTCAGCAATCCTACTTTTAGGTATATATCCAAAGTAATTGAAAGCAGCATCATGAGATCTATGCTCCCATGTTCTGCACTTTTATGTACATTGCAGCATTAGTCACAATAGCCAAGATATGGAAACAACCTAAGTGTCTGTCAACAGATGAGTGGATAAAGAAAATGTGGCATAAGCATAATGAATGGATAAAATACAACGGAATGTTATTCAGCCATATGAGAGAAGGGAATCCTGCCACTTGCAGTAACATGGATGGAGCTAGAGGAAATGCTAAGCAAAATAAGCAAGGCAGAAAAAGAAATATTGCATGATCTCACTTTTTGTGGAATCTAAAATAGTCAAATTCATAGATGCAGAGAGTAGGATGGTGGTTACCAGAGGCTGGGGAGAGGGGATGATGTCAGTTTAAGGGTACAAAAATGGTAACTATGTAGAAGTGATAGTTATGTTTATTAGCTCAAATGTGATCATTTCACAATGTGTATCAAAATATCAAGTTGTACATTTTAATTATATATACTTTTTATACACCAAAAATAGTTACAAAGTAAAGAATTTGAAAACACACACACATACAGAAAGCAAAAAAGCAAAAACTAAACAATAAAATAAAGAATAGCGCTGTTGGTCCTACCAGTCTTTCTTTGTGGGAGGACCACAAGTTACTGAAAGGAAGACTAATTTAATAGAAAATTGTCCCTTTGACATGTGCTGAAGACAGTAACTACCTGTCAGCCTGTGGTGTGCAGAAAGGGTGACTGTCTGTGCAGCAAGGGATCCAGGAGGGCTGTTAGGCTTCTACAGACCTGTGTGCTGCTGCCTCTGGTTACTTCATTTTCTTTGCATGATGGTGAAATGACATCTCTGTAAATTTATTAAAAAGGTAACACTCAGGAAAAGAGCAAGATTATCAGTTTTCTTTTAAACATTTTCTAATTTATTGTCACAAATTTAACTTTTCAGAAAATCTCATAAACTTTAATTTATTAAAGGGTAGAGTAGCATTACGGAAAGAACCTTAGACCTTCAACTGGCTCTTCCATTGTGGTGGATCTATAACTGTTTGTCTAATCTGTTTCCCTCCAAGGTTGAAGATTCTGTCTCCCCACAACATTCATGTTGGTCTTGCTTTGGCTAATGCAATATGAGTGGAGTGACACATGCCGTTTGTGGGCAGAAGTTTTAAAAGGCAATTTGTGATTCACCCATTCTTTTTTCCCTCAGGTATAACTCTAGGCAGTGGTCCAGCATGGGGGCCTTATCCACCTGAGTCATAGAGTAGAGGTGATGATGATGAGAAAACACACTTTATAATAAACCTCTGATATTTTGGAGAGTGTTTGTTATCGTGGCATGACAGCATTTTGATGGCTACAGAAACACTAGCTTTGCCATAGCTGAGAGACAGGGCAAGTCTTTTAATACTTACAATCATAATAATTGTAATAATAGCATTAATCAGCCCCTTTCTTTGAGGCAGGGATTGTGTTCAGTGCTTTATATACATGACTTCCTTTCTTCCTCATCACCATTTAATGGAATATTAATATCTATTCTATACATGAGAAAACTGAGGCAGGGAGTTTAAGCAACTTGCTGAGTGTCACATGGCTATAGGGTGACGGAGCTAGAATTTGATCTTGGTCATGACTGGGTCCAGAATCCAGGCTCTTGGGCAGTGTGCTGTGTTGTCTTTCCTTATCATTGCTCTGATTCTTAAACTTCTCATCTATAAAATGAGGCTAGAAATACCACCTCCACATCACTTTTTCTCCTCATGATGCTGTTTTGAGGGAAGACCTAGATGGAGAAAAGGCTTTCTGTTTTTTCCACTGCTTCTCAGAATAATGGAGGCAGAATCTAAAAGCAGATCCCAGAAGGTGGGTGGCTGTGGGACACTTAAACCAATAGCGGGTTATCCTTGTTTGACCTTTTTTGGGCATACATCAAAGCAAGGAATCAGTAGGATCTGATGGAACACCTGGCAGGATGCGATCAGCCTCAGTGACTCCAGAATGGCTGCTGTAAGATGAAAGGCCAAGACAGAAGCTGTCCTCATAGCTCATTTATGACAAGTCCTTGAGGAAGGTGGCATGGTCTCAGTGTGGCTGGGGATGGCTGTGCCCAGAGAGACCCAAGAAACTTGTCTCCCATTATGGTCTGAATGAAAGCAGGAAGCATATGCGGAAGGCACTCCAGAAAATCCAGCAAGCAGCCTGGTCCTGTTGGTTCATGAAACAGTAAGTGGACTGGAGACTGTCATAACAAACCACAAACAGCCACAGCAATAATTTGGCACAGATTTTACTTAGATTGTGTAGATATCAGTTATTCTTTCCGAAACACTGAGAAATACCCCACACTTGGAATTTTCACATCCCTAGGGAGAGAATTGAGAGGTCACTATTTTTTCCCTTAGCAACTGTTTGTTTCTTCTAGTCTGACAGCATCTCTTCTCACAAAATTAGCCATTCCCCTGGTTTCCTAGTATAAAGTTACTGTGGATATATGCAGTTGGATCTACCCATAGTGTAACTGAATCAGTCCTTTGTAGAAGGATTGTATAATCATTTTGTGATTAATCCCACTTACCTTGGACTTTTTAGAAGATGATATTATTAGATTGGGTCTAAAGTTAGCAAAAATATCCACCTATCTAAACAATATCAAATATGAGTGCATTTGTGTATAGTGGTTGAGGGGAGGGAGATGGAGGTGGAGATGAGAAGATATAAATATATTATAATTTTTCATTGATCTTTTTATGGTGACTTGTATTCTTCCAAGTTAATATTCATTCCAGTTCCTTTGCAGAAGTATCAGAGTCACAAGCCAATGAAAATAAATAGGGAAGAGGGGGCTCAGGATGAAGGAAGCAGTGTGGCAAGAATCTTCAACTTTCTCCAAATAGTAATATAAGTGGTGATGGTTGTTGTTTCTCCTTCTTTTTCTCCTCTTCTTCACCTTCTCATTTTTAAAAAGTTACATGTACATAATTTACATGGTAAAATTCTGACCTCAGGGGTTTAATGGATGGATACACAGTATCCATGCTATGAAGCAGAAAGTGGACTGACTTATGAGAGAGTTACAAATAAGCTAAGTTCACTTTGGGGTCTTAGAGCACCATGGGAGTTTCAGGGTTTCTAATGTCCTGTGTGCAAATCACAGGCCAAAGACTGCATAAGAGAAGGTGACAAAATGGGATTGATGGATGACAGAGCCAAAGCCTTTGTTCAGATAACATTGTGTAAAAGAGGCTGCTTGTGGGGACTTACCTCTTCCAGACTCTATGATTGCAACCACAGCTATCAGTTAGGCCTGTCCTGTTCAGGTTCCATCAAGTACTACCCATAGGGGCTATTTAAATTCCAGATTTCATAAATTGACAAGAAAAAATATTTGTTGAGAAAGTTCCTATATATAATGCGCTAAACAATTAACTTAAGCACCGGCCCATATACAGCTATAATTCCAAAGTAGGTTACTCCTTATTAAGAGTAATCAAAGAGGATGTCTCTACACTGCTCTCTCTGCATCCTCCTCTCCATGGAAGTCCTGGCTTCCAATGGTGTCTTGATTTGTTTTTTTGGTTTTATGCTAATTCAAATTGGTCCATGTGATACTAGTCACTTCCTTGGATTGGAACAGCCATACTCATTCACTACAGATAATTCTGTCTCTACTTTGATATTTTGATGAGATTTAAAAAGTAAATGTTTTATCACATCACATTAACCTTTTATATTTCATCCATAACTCATCACTTTCTCAAATTCTAAATTTATTGCACCCTAAATTTCAGCTCTATAAGAGCAGGACTTGTTACCTTGTATCCCCACTACTCAGCACCTGGCACATTGTGGGCACTCAGTAAATATGTGCTGACTAGATAAGTGTATTTGTGTGGATTTAGCTATTTTTGTTCCTGTTTGATACTGCACAAATCTGCAAATTAGGATTTCTGAGTGTGCAGCATTCTTCTAATTTTGTATGTTCAAATATCTTCCGAAAATGTGTTCTTCTCTGTGCCTCTCTGTGGGAGAGTTTTTATATTTCTCTGGTTTTTGGTAGGAGGAGGAGAATTTCTGAGTTGAGCACTCATAAAGAGGCTTCCCACTGTTTAGATGTTGTATAATTCCTATCCTAGTACTTCCTGTGCTACGTCATTAAATGTTTAGCCCTGGCTACACAGTTGGATTCTTTCAGTGACTCTTTGAAGTTACATGGTTTAGTCCGTTAATTCCTTCTAGACAGAGTAGATTACAGAGCCAGGCTGCCTACTCTGCCACTAACCAATATCTAGGTAAGCTGAGCAAGTTATCAAACTTCATTGTGCCTTGTTTTGCTCATATGTAAACCAGGGATAGTAATAGTAACAATAATTGAAATTGGTTGGGCCTGGCCCTTTTATAAGCATTTTGCATGTAATAGACTTGAATGTTTGTCTTAGTCTGTTTTGTGTTGCTGTAATAGAATACCATAGACTAGTAATTTATAATGAGCAGAAATTTATTGGCTTACAGTTCTGGAGACTGGGAAGTCCGATATCAAAATGTTGTGATCTTATGAGGGGCTTCTTATGCATCATAGTACAGTGGAAAGTACCAGCTGGAGGAGGGGCCAACAGAGAGAGAGAGAGAGAGAGCGCACGCTTAAGAGAGAGAGTGAGCGAAAGAGCGCCTGCACAAGAGAAGGTGAACTCAATCCCTCAATCGTGGCATTAGTTTATTCTAAGGGTGGAGCCCTCATGGCCTAATTGTGTCTTAAAGCTTTGTCTCATCTCTTAACACTTACAATGGGAATTAAATTTCAGCATGAATTTTGGAGTGGACAAATATTCAAGTATAGCAATGTACTAAAACCATCGCATGAAGTAGGTGCTATTATTGTCCTCATTTTATAGATAAAGAAATTGAAGTACAGAAAGGTTAGCTTCAGCCAAGTTCTCATAGATAGTAAGTGATAGAATTCTAATCTATGGAGCTAGAGTCCAGGCTAGTGATTTTAGGAACTACTATCCTAATCCAGGGCTTATAAAGAGTACAAGAGATAATAAATATAAAGTGCATGGCAGAGTGCCTGTACCAGTCAGCATCTATAGATGTCAATTGTTGCTTTTGCTAATAACTAATTTCCCTTTGTTACAAATTCAAAGAAGAAGTTCTGAAGATCACAACCACATTTTGAAGACTGCAAAGGAACACAGTGAAAGAGGACAAAATGGAATAAGGATATTTTAATTGGAAGGTGAATCCTGAGTAGGAAGTAGAAAAAGATCTAAACAAATCCAGTTGTTACATATAAAGAAGCAAGAAGCTTAAGACCTTTGATTAAGGCTAACTTTGAGAAAAGTCTATAGAGCAGGGCTGTTCAATCTTTTGGCTTCCATGGGCCACATACAAAATATGCTAACACTAATGATAGCTGATGAGCTTAAAAATATTGCAAATAAACTCATGTTTTAAGAAAGTTTATGAACTTGTGTTGGGCCACATTCAAAGCTGTCCTGGGCTGCATGTGGCCTTCAGGCAGTGGTTTGGACAAGCTTGCTATAGAGGCACTGGCAGTCCTGCACATAATACCAATGAAGGAAGGAGGAGAGTACATGAAAATGGGGGAGTAATACCAGTCACTGATTCAAATATACCAGCTATGGGAAGAGGAGATCTCCATAACAAACGTACCACGTGGACTGGAGTAGTGTCAGGAAGGGGAGTTGGTTCCAATCTCTGAACAGAAAATCTCTATGGTTTGTTATCCTCTATGTGTTTATTGTATCCTGCAGGGAAGTAAGGTCTTTGAAATTCCAGCAGGAAGGTAATGCAGGTGACTTCCTTAAGAGAGAGTTAAACTACTGGCATTTGGCCCTTTTGCCAAACACAAATACATTTAAAGAGTAATAGGGCCCTTCCCATTTATTAGGAAAATAGTATCTTTAGGTCACATTATAGCACATTGCTGAGAAGATTGAGAGATCTGGGAGATATTACACACATATACACACACACACAACACACAAAATAATTTCAAGAGTTGATTTAAAACATAGAAATGAAGATATCACACCTGATATAAGACACTGGAGAGCTAGAACATTTTTAGGAAAGGTGAGAAAGTTAACAATGTCTAAACGCCCAAAAGAAAAACTACCTAAGAAATATGAAGTAAAAGAGAAGTGGTGTTTAGGTTTGGGAGATGGGATGGGAAGGCATCTAAATGCTTTTCTTTGCAATTTCATGCTATCACACCACTCCTTAGGAGACTAGAACCTTCCCTGGGCAAACATTTCATCCAAGCTTGTCTAGTTCTTAGAGGAATGTGTGCTATGACAAAAAACAGGTGGTCAGGGTGGCCATGACAAAGCTAGAGGTGAGGTACAACCCCCTATCTTTTATATTGACCCAGCAGGCAGATGAGATAAGGACTTCTCCAACTTTGATGTGCATATGAATCACATGAGGATCTTGTTAAAATGTAGATTCCAATTTATTCCATATGTGTGATGGGGGTGGAGGGTGATCTCCGGAGGGACATGAAATTCTACATTTCTAATAAGCAGCCAGGTGATGCAGGAGATGCTCGTCCATGGACCATACTTTGAGTAGCAAGGGTAGACCATATGATAGCAATGGTGACAACTGAGAAAATATGTGCAAATTTGGAGATATCTAAGGAGACTTAGGAATGTGTGTATATGAGAGAGAGAGAGACATAGTTGGTGAACTCCTTTCAGGGCAGCTTTGGGATTTTAATGAGACAAAACGAATAGGAAGGGAGACAGGAAGAGTGGGAACATGGTAGCAATCAGAGAGTGAGACCAGTACCCCAAGCTTCAAAGTCTCTATGCTCCCTCCTTACTGGACACCCTTCCAGCATTCTCTGTTCTTTCTCATTTCATGGATGTGTACAGCTCCTTCCATTTTCTTTCCTTACCTTCACCATTCAGGAAAGACTTCTCTTACCAGGTAATATCTTCATCAAATGTTCATATAGCGTATTTCTAGCATATTTCCTTTTTCTTTTATTAATCTTTTTTTTTTGAGATGGAGTCTTGCTCTGTCGCCCAGGCTGGAGTGCAGTGGCGCAATCTCAGCTCACTGCAAGCTCCGCCTCCTGGGTTCAGGCCATTCTCCTTCCTCAGCCTCCCGAGTAGCTGGGACTACAGACGACCCCCACCATGCCTGGCTGAATTTTTTTGTATTTTTAGTAAAGACTGAGTTTCACTGTGTTAGCCAGGATGGTCTCGATCTCCTGACCTCGTAATCCACCTGCCTTGGCCTCCCTTATTAATCTTTTTACACTTATAAATGTTATCATTTTTCAAGTGCAGGAGCTGAGTCTGTTTTATTCTTTCCAGTCTCTTTAGCACCTAACTCAACACAGAACCTGGCTAGCCTAGTAGGTGATCGATGAACATTTTAAATGAACAGATGAAATAGTGTTAATGATCGCATGCCTTAGGCCTTTCAAACCATATGTATTGCCAGTTGTTTTGAAAAATCCAGCCCAAGAGCCATCAGAAAAAAGTACTAACAGGGTGAGTTGAGGGGAAGAGGAAAAGGAAGCAATAAGTTAATACAATTAGTCAAATGTAAGCAATTTAAAATAGGATAGAAACATGCATTCATCCAAAATATATAAGATAAAACCAACAGATAATATGAATAATATCATTTTCTTAAGCACCTGGTATATGATCATAATATATGTGATCTTACTGAATCCTCATAAAAATAGTGTATTAGGTGGTTGAAAATGGGCGTTTAAAATTCAAGAATGAGTATTAGGTGGTGGGAACCATGGCCTGTAGTGGGTAATAATTTGCCCAGGTCACTTAGCAAGGAAGTTGTGAAGATGAACCAGATTCAGAAGCTGAGTATAGATGCCTTGGAAACTTGGCCTTGTGATCTGCCATCAATGTGGCACCCAATGTCCAAAGCTGGCCTTCCCCAGCAGCCTGGGAGCCCCATTGGGCAGGGTTCCTGCTCCATTCTTGGCTGTGTCCCCAACACTCAGCATATTTTTTCACATAATATGTCCTCAAAAGTAATTGTTGAATAAACTATTGGTCAGGCCAACTGGAAATTAGTTCCCCTTTCTATTTATTGCATTATATAGCCTGTAGAATATTAACAAGAAGTTTTGCCAAAAGACTTGTGTCTCCTTGCTGGGCCTTGAGATATGTTTCTGAAAGCTCCTGTTTGAGGTTAGAACAATGTTTCTCAACCTTTTTTCATTATCCCTTCTACCACCCAAAAAGTGTTTTAAAATTTATTTTCTTAAAAGCCTCTCCCATGAAATTTTAATGCCACAGTTATACTGTAAATCTCTTATGTATTATATATATTTCTGTGTCTAATACATGTAAGATTTTTTTTGTCTCCTCCCAAGAACCAATTTCACCCCCTTGGGAGTGATGTTGCCCTGTTAAGAATGCATGGGTTAGAAGGATGCACATCATAAGTAAAACTGTGAAAGCAGTTAAAATGTTCTGTGTTCACTTAATAGAGATCCAGTGATGCAGGAGAGATTGCCAATTTTCTCCCAATATACATTCTCTTCTTCTTAAGTAACCAGTTGCAGATATTTATCTAAGCACATTACCATCAAAAAAGGGGCTGTATTTCCTAGACTTCCTGGACATCTTTCTTTCAGCTGGCTGATCACAATGACACTGAGCTGAATAATTACATCTCTTAGCCTCCCTGATTAGACTCCCTTTGGCCACCTGACCAAATTATAGCCAATGAGTTATAAGCGGTGAGAGAGGAATAAATGTCTATATGAAGCTATTATATTTTGAAAATCTGTTACACACAGCTGAACCTAATACCAACTGATACAAATCTTATTTTCATTATATCTTAAATTAATTTCTAATTGTATGCAATAAATATACGTTATTAATTTAACCTAAATTATCAATTATATAATACAATGATTAATTGTATTAATTGTATGTAATTATTTTACATTTATCAGACCTCACACTCTATAGATTCTTTAGGATTTCTTCCTATGCTCTACTTTTCTATCAACCACCATAGTTGTAATGAGTTTCATTAAATGCTTGTATAGACGTGGAGACCAAAAAGTAATGACACTTTGTAGGTATAATATTTCCACAAAACATGGTGACTATAACAAAAGTCCATTAATTTTGAATTTGGCATAAGTTATGACTTGAGTTCATAATTTTAAAATTAATTCTGTGTGTAATTGAATTTTGAGTAAGGGGGCTTCTCAATTAGGGAACGATGATTGAATACTGGAATAATCAGGAGAGAGTTGGAAGAAAGAAATTAGAGAAATCATAAAATTCAGTAAAATTAGAAATGATGCAAATTATTCTTTAGATTCATTTAGAGAAGAATGAAGAAGAGACAAAGCAAGGAAATATTTGGGAATTCACTCTGGGTTGCTATTGATTAGCAGGAAAAATAAAGCCCTAAAGGTTAAAGTAACTGTCAGAAGAGAAGTCCAAGAACATAAGCCCTTAAGGAGAGTATGGATCCTAGCTATAGTCGGGCTGTTGCTGATTGGGATTAGGCATTTTCCCACTGCCACAGGAAAGCCTCTGGAAGACTTGTCATCTGCAAGCTTGGTACAAAAGCCATCAATTATTTAGCTTAAGAATGAGGGGTAAGAGGTGACATCTGGAATTGACTTTAAGTGTATGTGCGCGTGTGTGTGTGTGTGTGTGCTAGGAATTTGACTGCAAAGCTTTTTAAAGTGGTAACCAGTGGAATGATTCACAATGAAATACAAAATTGGGCAATAAAATTGTACACCCCTTAGAGATTTGAAAATACATTACAAAACACAGAAAGACAAAGGCAGAGTTTGGTTGTTTTGTGAAGCTGGATCAAGAGAAAACATTTGACAAGATGGAGGGTTTTGCTTAATTTAAAATTATATAAACATACAGATTCTCCTCCCAAGTCATGAGTCATGCAAAAAAAATTTAATACATGTTATACGGAATGTCTGCATGGCAGACATTGTTTGTGTCTAACCAATAGCAATTTTTCTCTACTTTCTTGTTACCAAACCCACATTTTGGTCAGAGAGGCAAAGTGCCCTTACCCCAAAGACTGAATCAGCCTTGGTCTAAGTCAGTCATGGAGTTTCCTTTCTTTTGTACCAGATTTTCACTTTCCCAGCCACCCTTGCAGTTGGGTGGTCATGTGACTCAGTTCTGCCCAATGACCTATCATTAGAAGTCTGCTAGGCAGTACCTGGGAAAGATTTTCCTGCTTTGATAAAAGTGCAATTATCTGCAAGAGAAAAAATTTGTTTCCCTTGCCCATTTTGCCCTATTTGGGACGCTGACTGGATCTGTATGGCTCAGTTTGGGACCTTGAAATGACACATAAGATAAAAAGCTTATAGATGGAGGTAGGTGAAGCATAATTATGGAAAAATCCTCAGGTTTTTTTTGGTTGCTTTTTAGACTGAATTTTTGAAGATATTATTCAGTTGCTAAATTGCCCTCATGGTGATCATGGACAAGATGTTATAGGCTTGATGATGCATGAGGAATAGAACACAGAAATAACTAGTGAGTTAAGAATCTCTTTATATGATAGTAGAACAGGCCATTTTGTGCTGACATTGCCCTATCTGTCAGCTAAGCGGTATCAAAGGCAGTGAGCATGCAGCTCTGAACTTCCCTGACTTAGTGAATTCCTTGTGTTGCCACTATGATTTGACATCAAATTTGGGCACATTCTTGAGAAATAGGGAGGGCATCAGAGAATCACTAAATTGTATTGCTAAGGTCTAATACATTGTTTTTATTTTTTGCCAGTTGGTAGTAAGTGAAGGGGTAGTAAAATGAAAGTACTTTAATTCTGAATTGTTCTCATCAATGTTTGAACCTATATTAGTCTTTGGAATCTTGCCTAATTCAAACATCCTCATGGTTTAAGCCTCTGACAGCTGGGTTGTCTGTTACTTGTAGCCAAAAGCATTCCTACTGAATGCCAACACAAATCCAACAAATATTTGTGAACTGTAAAGGAGAAAAGGGGTGAATTGTAAAGGAGAAAAGGGGCCATTGGAGGGGGATGGTCAGTGTCTGGGCAGTGTCATCTTTTATGCTGATAATGACATTCAAATGAAACATTACACAAATGAACAAGAGTTCTGAATAATGTACAGATAGAGAAGATAATGTATAGACACTGAACCCAGTGCCAGCTAAGTCCAGGCAATAGAACTGGTAGAAGTTCAATATCTCAGTACAAGAGAGTTGGAAGACCTGAGTTTAAAAGTTATCTCCAGTACCTACTAGCTGAGTAGGTATATCACCTCACTTAGCTCAAGGCTACTTATCTGTAAAAGTAAAGAATAACAACTTCACAGGATCATTGTGAGATAATTTGAGACGGCTTATAATAAGTTTATGTTGCCCAGTATACACTAGATTCTGAGTGATAAAATGTGGATAATAAGTTGTTTTCGGATTTGTGATGAGTATGGAAAATTCTTGTAGCTTTTAAAAAAGTCACTTAAACATCTTTGGAGCTATGTTTTATAGGAAAGAATTGGACTAGATGTTTTCTTTTTGTTCTGGATTTACATGTCTATTTCTACATATATAGGAATACATTAAATAGAGAAGGGAATTAGAAAAATATGAAGAGAGTGAAAGCCTATAGGAGACTGGTCCTTTAAATAGGAAGAAGGTTGTAGGCAAATCCCATCTTTGTGTCCTCCTTTGAGCCCCACAGAGCAAGGCTGTGCTTCCACCTCCCAATTTTTTTCAAAGAAGAAGAATCACAGAGGAGATTCCTAAGGTAATTGGAAGGAAGGTGTATTAGTCTATTCTTGCACTGCTATAAAAACATACCCAAGACTGGGTAATTTATAAATAATACAGTTTAATCGACTCACAGTTCATAGGCTGTACGGTACGCATGGCTAGACAGGACTCAAGAAACTTACAATCATGGCGAAAGATGAAGAGAAAGGAGGCACATCCTGTATAGCTGGAGCAGGAGGAAGATTGGGAGCAAAGGAGAGGAAGTGCTACAAACTTTCAAAAGAACACATCTTGTGAGAACTCTATCACAAAACAGCACTAGGGGAATGGTGCTAAACCATTAGAACCCACCCCCATGATTCAGTCACCTCCCACCAGACCCCTCCTCCAACACTGGGGATTACAATTCGAAATGAGATTTAGGTGGGGACACAGAGCCAAACCATATCATTCCACCCCAGCCCCTCTAAAATCTCATGTCCTTCTCACATTTCAAAATACAATCATGTCTTCCCAACAGTCCCCCAAAGTCTTAAGTCATTCCAGCATTAACTCAAAAATCTAAGTCTCACCTGAGACAAGGCAAGTCCCTTCCACAGATGAGCCTATAAAATAAAAAACAAGTTTGTTATGTCTAAAAGATACAATGGGAGTGTAGGCATTGGGTAAATACTCCCTTTCCAAAAGGAAGAAATTGGCCAAAACAAACGGGCCTACAGGCTCCATGTAAGTTCCAAGCTCATCAGGGCAGCCACTAAATCTTAAAACTTCAAAATAATCTCCTTTGACGTCATGTCTTACATCCAGGGCATATCAATGCAAGGGGTGGGCTCCCAAGGT
Source organism: Symphalangus syndactylus (assembly GCF_028878055.3). Classification (NCBI taxonomy): domain Eukaryota; kingdom Metazoa; phylum Chordata; class Mammalia; order Primates; family Hylobatidae; genus Symphalangus; species Symphalangus syndactylus. The sequence goes on along the minus strand of NC_072425.2, from coordinate 69,032,006 downwards.
CTTAGAAAGCTCCACCCCTATGGTTCTGCAGGGTACAGCCCCTGTGCCTGCAGCTTTTCCAGGTGTGTGGCACAAGCTGTTGGTGGATCTACCATTTTGGGGTCAGGAGGATGATGGCCCTCTTCTCACAGCTTCACTAGGCAGTGCCCCAGTGGGGAACCTGTGTGGGGGCTCCAACCTCACATTTCCCCTCTGCATTGCCCTAATAGAGGTTCTCCATGAGGGCTCTGCCCCTGCAGCCGACTTCTGCCATCCAAACTTATGGACATCCAGACGTTTCCATACATCCTCTGAAATCTAGGCAGAGGCTTCCAAGCCTCAACTGTTGCCCTCTGTGTACCCGCAGGCTTAACACCACAGGGACGCCTTGGTAGCTCCTGGCTTGCACCATCTGGAGCAGCAGCCTGAGACATGTCTGGGGACCTTATAGCCGTGGGTGAAGCTGGAGTGGCTGGGACTGCCAGGAGCAGTGTCCCGAGGTTGCACAGGGTAGTGGAGCCCTGGGCCTGGCCCACAAAACCATTCTGCCCTCCTAGGTCCTGTGATGGGAGGGGCATCTGGGAAGGTCTCTGAAATGGCTTGGAGGCATTTTCCCCATTGTCTTGGCTATTAACATTCAGCTCCTCTTTACTTAATGTAAGTTTCTGCAGCCTACTTGAATTCCTCCCCAGAGAATGGGTTTTTCTTTTCTACCACATGGCCAGGCTGCACATTTTCCAAACTTTTATGCTCTGCTTAACTTTTAAATATAAGTTCCAATTTCAGGTCATTTCAGGTTTATGCAGATGAGTGTAGGCTTTTGGATGCCGCCAGGCCACATCTTCAATGCTTTGCTGCTTAGAAATTTCTTCGGCCAGATACCCCAAATCATCTCTCTCAAATTCAAAGTTCAATAGATCCCTAGAGCAGAGGCACACCGCTGCCAGTCTCTTTGCAAAAGCATAGCAAGAATGGTCTTTACTCTAGTTCCCAATAAGTTCCTTGTCTCCATTGATACCTTCTTAGCCTGGACTTCACTGTCCATATTACTATCAATATTTTGGTCACAGCCATTCAACAAGTCTCTAGGAAGTTCTAAACTTTCCCTCATCTTCCTGTCCTGTCTTCTTCTGAGCTCTGCAGACTCTTCCAACCTCTGCCCTTTACCCAGTTCCAAAGTCACTTCCACATTTTCATGTATCTTTAGAGCAATGCTCCACTCTCAGTACCAATTCTCTGTATTAGTTTATTCTTGTAGTGCTATAAAAAACTACTTGAGACTGGGTAATTTATAAAGAAAAGAGGCTTAATTGTGCTCACACTTCTGCAGGCTGTACAGGCTTCTGCTTCTGGGGAGGCCTCAGGAAACCTACAATCATGGCAGAAAGCAAAGCAGAAGCAGACGTATATTCACATACCTGGCAGGAGAGAGAGAGAGAGTGAAGGGGGAGGTGCTATACACTTTCAAACAACCAGATCTCGTGAGAACTCTGTCACAAAACAGCACTAGGGGGATGGTGCTAAACCATTAGAAACCACCCCCACAATTCAATCACTGTCCACCAAGCCTCTCCTCCAACACTGGCAATTACAATTCGACATGAGATTTGGGTGGGAACACAGAGCCAAACTATATTCGAAATGTTGGGGCAGTGGCTCATACTGTAAGTCTCCTTCACATCTAGTTGATGCATTAATTTATATACACAGCTGTCTCACCACCAGGCAAAGAGGAATTGAGATGCAATTTTAAATCTCTTCTGGGCCATGATGCTATCAATTGTTGTGACCCTGTATGTGGCTATTTTGATACCTGTAATTTAGATTCCACCAGGTGTAGTGGGAACTAGTAGAAACTTTAGGGAAATGAGGTGAGCAAGGTAAATTGGGACATAAAATCACATCTAGGCAAATTTTGGATGAGGGCGTGATTAGAAGTGTAAGTGAGGAATGAAAAGAACAGAGCAATATTATAGCCTCAGAGTGGGGGGCTATGGGAGACAATGAGAAGTGGGGTTAGGGGGGATTTTATGAATCTTTATGGATGAACGGCTAGTATAAATTCACTAGGATTTAGTGAATTTATAAATGGCTAGGATAATTTCACTCCAAATTATGAAAACATATATTTTCTTCTCTTTTAAGAATAAGATGTCTAGTATAAATTCACTAGGATTTAGTGAGTTTATAAATGGCTAGGATAATTTCACCCCAAATTATGAAAACATATATTTTCTTCTCTTTTAAGAATAAAATGTCTATTAAAAGAAAATAAATAAATGTCTATTAAAAGAAAATAAAACATATATTTTCTTCTCTTTTAAGAATAAAATGGCTAGTATAAATTCACTAGGATTTAGTGAATTTATAAATGGCTAGGATAATTTCACTCCAAATTATGAAAACATATTTTCTTCTCTTTTAAGAATAAAATGTCTATTAAAATAAACTTTGTATAAAAGTATTACAGATCAAAAGCTGTATTTATACGTATTGATTTGAGGTCCAATTATGCATCAAACCCTGAATGGGCCCAGCAAGTAAACTGGACACACAAATACTTAGATTCCACCTCTACTAAACAATTTGATTAAGGCAAAACGGGAGAGGCGTAGCAACACAGGAAATCTGCCCAGAAACTAATTTGGCAGAGATGTCAAGTTAAACTGTTGAAAGTTACAAATCTCCAAAAAGGCAGTTCTTTCTCATGATAAAAGTGCTTAAAATCTAAACATGAACCCTGTGCCTAGCTTATTTCTTCAACAACTGCAAAGAGCTATAGACTATTAATATCAAGTTTCCACACAAAATGGCCCAAGAATTTATTTGAAATACCTTACTTATGAACTGAAATAAACTTGGCAAACTACAATTATGTTAAAGTATTATACCAAAAATTCAAATCGGCCTACTCCTGAAATTTCACCATTGCAATTTCCAGAGATGTCTTTTCTATCATAACGTTACATATAACATGGCCTGTAAACCTTTGGATCATGATTGTGTAAGCTAGATGCACCATTTAACCTCAGGGTAGAAGAAATTAGCAGCAACTAAATCTCAATTGTGACAGCTTGTATAACAAGCACAATACCTGGAATAGTCTCATGAGAGGCATCTTAAGTAATATACTACACTCTGCAGCAATTACCTAATTTTTCCACATGATCTTAAGACTTTTGTGCCTTGATTCTGTTAAAAACGTCAACTAGTATGAACACTAAATCATACCCATTGTTTTTGAGTAAACAAGTTCTCTGAAATTTAATAGATCTAGTTAATATTGCTACAGTATTTCTAAAAGCTTGGGTTTTATGAGTGGATTCCAGGGCTATTTCAACACCAATAGAATCAAATATGCTTTCATAAAATTGTCATTTAAAAATAATTCAGAAACTAAGCAGTGGGAGAGCACCACTAGGGGCATGGTGTGATGTGGGGGTTGGTGGGAAACAGAGAAGAAACTGCAGAGAGCAAAGTATAACTAGTAATATACTTTCTATGATATTGCAGAAACACATGTGTCTAGTGAGATTAACTTGATTGGAGTTTCTTATACAATAGACTGATCACTGAGATTCTTAACTCAGGTTTCAATCAATGACGAAATCGAAAATGTTAACAAGAGAGATTTTAGAAATGGATGGCAGGCTGTGAATTTTGCAGATGTTGTGCTTGCATTTCAAATTCCTTTTTCAGACTTTCCAAGTAAGTGTGCACATTCCCAGGGCCAGGATATTTGGCGAAATACACCAGGATATCAGTTGCACACCTTCTGTCTTGCTGCTGGCAGAAACTGTAGTTGTAGATTTCTCAACAAGGTGGGCAATGCCACTAGAACATCCCTGACCTCTTTAGCATAAGGGTTTGGAAGGCAGGAGCCACAGACTTGGCCTTGAATGCCCTAGCAGTCTGGGTTTCTGCAGTTTGTTTTGGTAGCAATAGTTTTCTGACACCATTGATAACAAGTAGAGCCCAGGGAATCGTTATATATCTTCTTTGGAGAGTTGCTGCAGTTGGCCTCCAACCCTTCCTCTGTGATTTCTTCCCCTGGGTGAATTATATGCAGAAGGGTCATGGATGAGCTGGAGCAATGAATTCTGGGCATGTCATCTTCCTTCACGCAGCCATCCACTGTCTTGCTGTTTCTCACCGGCGTGTCCTTATCCTCTTCCTCTTCTTCCTCCTCCTCCATGAGTAGAGCGCCAAGGGACCAGGGGACTTGGTGAGAAGAGGAGCTCTCTGTTCAGGGTTTCTCCTGGAAGCAACACCCGGAAATGTACGCCTTGGGGATGTCCTTGATTGTGAGTTGGAGCCTGGGAGGGAACGTCTTCTAAGGAACAAGCCAGGGAAGCTTTCTCACTCTGACATGTGTTTTCCAGGCATTGCTTTGTTTTGCTTTATACTGAAAGCCTTTTTCTCCAAAAAAATTCATGCCACCTTTATCTTCCAAATCAGAACTGGAATTGGTCACGGAATTCTCTGAGGGTTCGGGGAGGGGGCTCTACTTTTTTGTTGGCTGCTCCCCTGGTATTTCGCGCTGGAAGCTTCATCACCACCCTGAGAGGTTGAGTGTCTGCACTGGGTACGGGTCCTACAGCCTTCCCAGACTCACTGGGAAGCCTCATGTTTGCAAAATTATAGGCAGCAATGCCATCACAACTGTCATCAGAGCGTGACTAGGTTTCCATGGCAATCAATTTCACATATATGAATTTCTCTAAGTTCTTTAATCAGATCCTTTTGCAGCATGCCGTGAGTGTTCATACTGGCAGTGGGCGCCTAGGCCGGGTTGGAGCAGGGAGCCATTTTCTTTTTCTTTTTTTTTTTTGGAGGGGGCAGAACGGAGTCTGGCTCTGTCGCCCAGGCTGGAGTGCAGTGGCCGATCTCGGCTCACTGCAAGCTCCGCCTCCTGGGCTCACACCATTCTCCTGTCTCAGCCTCCCTAGTAGCTGGGACTACAGGAGCCCGCCACCACGCCCAGCTAATTTTTGTATTTTTTAGTAGAGACGAGGTTTCACCATGTTAGCCAGGATGGTCTTGATCTCCTGACCTTGTGATCTGCCTGCCTCGGCCTCCCAAAGTGCTGGGATTACAGGCATGAGCCACTGCTCCCGGCCCAGGGAGCCATTTTCTTATGCTTGACATTTATTTCTCCAAAATAACTGATGAACCCAGTTATCTTCTCAGCATTGTGGGTTCACCTTTAACTCTTTATTCTACTTCAGCCCCAGACTTGCTCAGTTACCAAGTCCACACTCCTCTTTGGGTGCACTGGCTGGAATGCCTTACCTAGATTCAACCACCACCCTCTGCCCCCTGCTTTATGCCAGAAGTCATCGAACTAATCTCCATGAGCCAGATCCCCACACCCTTAATATCTGGTTTCATAAGACTGTTAATAAGTGCAAGTGTTGCTCTGAATATACCACAAATATTAATTTACTTAATCCTCCAAATATTTAATAGCTTGGTGAAGTGAGAACTATTATTATTCCCATTTTGAAGGTGAGGACACAGGTTAAGTGACTCACCCAGGGTCACGGGCCAAGAAAATGGTGGAGCCAGGATTCAGAGAGAGCCTACTTGGCTCCAAAGCTCGTACCCTTAACCACCATGCTATGGTGGAACTCCTTTTCTGAAATACTGTTTTCATGATGTTTCTTTCTTGCTTCAAAACCTGTAATGGCTTGTTTACTTTTAGGAGGAATTGAAGGCTCTGGGGTCTGATAGAAAGCTGTCCATTAAGTGATCCCACTTATCCAGCTTTGCCTTTCATGCTTCTCACCGGGGCCCCTCTCCTATCACCCAACTTGCCTCCTCCCAGAGATCTTCCTCAATGCTGGAAGCTGTGCCTTCATCACCATTCCCTATTTCTCTTTGCCGGGCTCAGCTGGGGCCACCTTACAGTAATTTTTTTTCTCTGAATTCCTGTAAAATTTGAAGTCTGTGTTCGCTCATGTAATAATGGATTAAAATGTGCTTTAGGTTTTTTTTTTTTTAAAGCTGTTTCAAGGACTATGTCTTATATTGTTAACTGGCTCTAAAAGTTCTTTAAGGCAAGAGCCAGATATTCTAAATAAATCTAAATTTTTCTTATCTCTAACATGACAAAGAATTCCTAAACTCTTGTCTCGTTCTGTAGTTTTGTCATGTTTCTGGCTGTGTTAGAACATGCAGCAAAGTTCTCGGAAGAAATAGGTGCTTAATAAGTATCAGTAGTTTTGACTCATCCTGAAATCCTGCTGAAATAAACCAAAGATGAGAATTTCTGCCATTTGATTAGGGATTTTGGAAACGTAGAGTCATTGTAGGTTTTCAGCTCCTATTTCTCGTCATGGAGGAATGAAAGATGAAAATGACTGTGTTGAATGAACTTATCAGTCACTCAGCATCCCTTTGTAGTTTCAACAGCTTTGTCAACAGCTCGGGGGAGCAGGACCGGTTATTCTTTGAGCAGGGAAGTCCTTTATTACATCAGGAAGGTGCATCAGACTTAAGGCAGCCCACTCTCAGGAGGTGAACTGGAAAAATGGATAGGATTCAGTAGGTAGGCTGGCCATGAGGTGAGCCTATTTGGTTGGCTGCCTTCAGAATTAGACTATAGGGTGAGTAGGAGAGTGGCCAATGGGAAACAAATAAGGAATGCAAGAGAGATGCCATTTTGAGGTAGACCCAAAGGTAGAGGTAAAGAGAGAGAGAAAGAAAGATTGAGAACAAGGAGGATAGTCATGCTGAGAGCTACATTCACTGTAGCTTCTTATTCCAGTTCTGGTCCTTGTATTTTCTTTGGATATACATCCTTCTTATCATTAAATTCATGTAATTAGCCATATGATATTTAGATTACACAAATCTGACAGCACAAATAGCACTTTGCCTTAAAGACAAAATAAAATAATCTTTTCCTTAGAGATATCTGTTCAGCCTCTTGCATCTTCAATTAATTGTAGTTCAAGAGAAAAAATTTTATTAGATGTTTTCTTTTTCTTTTAAACTCAAGTGTTTTAGAATAAGACTTCAAAGAGTCTTACAGGGTGAAAAGTACCACAACTCATGCATTATAAAGAAAAAAGGATTTTGTTTTTAAAACAATATCTTATGTAATTGGGAGCCAAGTGAACTTAATTACTGTGTGAATAATTCAGAGAGGCAAATTAACTGCAATAAAAATAATTTCAGTCCATGGTGGACCTTTATATTCATGCAACTCAAATGACATGACCCTGGAAGAGTGAACTTAAGGTTCTGAAATCTGGTTGTTGCATCAGCAAATATTTGTTGACCACCTTCTGTGTGTCCCTACCCTAAATTACCCTAAAGTATTTTGGAAATGTAGTGTTCTTATTGCCTTGCTTCTGTTCACCCATTTCCACTGGGGCAGGCCTACAAGCCTTCCTTTCAACCTGTACTTTTCCTCCATCCCACTCGTCTTCCCTGCAACCCTTCTAGTCTCCACAACAGAGGACAGAAGAAGGAAGCATCAAGATGGCAGGAATGTGACTTGTCACTTTTAGGCAGGGTTGAAGCTGCATGGCAGTGCTCCAATGAATTGAATTCAGTAGTATCTGTGGTGGGGGTGTCCTTGTAATAGGCCTCATGCCAGACTCTTCAAGGAATTCAAAGAAACTAGAAACACTACAGTGTTTTCAAATAATAATATCTTATCAAATGGTCTTCCCTTCATTAGACAACAGGTCTGCTTACAAATCATTGGAATTCAAAACACAGGACATGTGCTTTATTAATGGCCCAAAGATCAGCAAGAGGAAGATGAGGAGCAGACATGGAAAAGGATCCCTGAAGGTAAAGAATTTCAGGTTGATCTCTGACTCAAATGGACAGACTCTTCATAGTTCAGGGTGAAGTCATGTAGGAGGATGTACACAAAGCAAACAGGGAAAGTGTCTGGAGGTAGAGAAGTACAGGCACAAATAAGCAAGTGTGTGTTTTGTAAAATTTGAAGATCTTTGGATGAGCAGGCACAGCACACTGACACATGATGAGAGGCAGAATTCTTTGTTACTTACAGCTCCAAATTAGAGGAGGCTGCCGCACAGGCCCATGCACAGGATTGTACTAGGGGACAGGCTAACAGCAAGCAGGAGCTACAAAAGGCAGCTTATGTACAGCAAACAGGGTAGGGGTAGTTAGACTTTCTAGGGATTGGCTAATTTGAATAATTAATTACACAGCTCTAGAGCATAGAGGCTGTTCCTAGTTGTTTAGTATCTGGTACAGGAGTGTGAAAGCTCCCTAAATGGGGGCCTTTATGAGATTATTCTTAGTGGCCGCAGAGAGTAGGAACCTGATAAGAAAAGTGTTTTTTTTTTTTTTTTTTTTTTTTTTTTTGTCCTCAAAGGGGAATTAAGAGTTTTTAGCCATGACTTCAAAACTGGGTCAAGACAGACCTTGTGAAATATTACATTTTGGAGAATGTAAGTGCACTGTACTTAGCTTGGGGTGTGTATGTGGGAAGGCATGAGTTAGGGCATTAGTTTATAAAATTAGATTGAGACCAGATCTTGGGGAGCCCTGGATCTCCTGTTAATAAGTGCTGCACCCACAGTGGTAGAGAAATGCCATCTTTTGAGGACATAAAGATATCATGGGAAAATATAAATAAGGAGATGTGCTATATTTACCAATATTTTCTCATGACATTTACCTTAAAAATGGGTATATTAGGGATACAAATATTATGTGGGATTCTCTAACCCCAGAGAATATTATTTGACCAATGAAGACAGAAAATGTTAAAGCAAAAGTGTAACAAATTGAAGATTTTGTGACAACTATATACTTGTTTTGAGATATAGTTATAAGGAGAGAAATTCTCATCTGAGAGTCTCACAACTTATTTCTGAATGTGAAAATCATATATACCAAATGGAAAAACTGTTCACTTAATTTTGGTGGTCCTATTTGAAAATTAGCATGTTAAAGTCCATTGAGCATCCACATTTCTAGATAAAGTTGTGAAATAATAATTCTCATAAAGGCAAAAGGAAGTTCTGGAAAATATGGAAGGTACTGATTAATGCTAATATTCTAAGGAGATGAAATGCAAATTTTAGTGCAACTAAAACATATGTCATAGGTATAATGATGCACCATCAAATATCTCCATTCTGGACCAACATATGTTCATTCCCTCAACTGCTGCAGATGACTCATAAGTGAGTCTCTCTCAAGGACTTGTCCTTGGCCTAAGGGAGCTGCCTCAACCAATGTTAGATCCCTGTCCAGACGCAACTTCTATCCAATGACTGGTTGATGTAGGACTACAAAGGCCTGTCCCCTCTGCCTTATTTGGGGGAATAACAGCCAATATTATGGATCAAGTTGACTGGGCCACAGGGTGATGAAATATTGGATTAGGCATTTTTTTCTGGGTGTGTCAGGGAGGTTGTTTCAGGATGAGATTAGCATTTAAATGTGTGGACCCAGTCTTCTCCTGCCCTCAGATGAGAACTTACACCATCAGCTCTCCAGGTTTTCAAGCCTTTGGACTAGGACTGTGAAACTGCCTTTGAAAAATTACAACAGTGAGAAAATTGTGAAAGAGATCTGATCTAACCATCCCCAATCTTGCTTTTTACCTCCAAACTGCTCTTAATCATTCTTGGGTTTAGGCCAAGCTAACTTTGGGAGACATTTAGTTTATAGTTTAAATGGTAATAGCCCTTCCCTAAAACTAAACTGCCTTTGTAAAGCTAATGAAAGACCACCAAGTTAGGAGGATGTGAGCAGCCTGAATTCTGCTAAGGTGTAGACATAAATAAGTGATGATTAACCATTATTCCGGAAGTTGCATGATACACAACTTCCCCAAGTACTCCTGCAGATAACATTACTATTGTAGAATCTAAAATTGTCCTTTTGAGATGTCTTTTCTGCTTTTTGCATTTTTGACAATGATGGCTCCACTCAGACCAGCTAACAAGTCTCGTGGCCCCATCTAGAAGAGGACCAGTTTCCACTCCTTCATTCCCTTGCCCACCAAACTATCCTTGAAAAATCCTAGACTCTGAATTTTGGGGAAGATTTGTTTGAGTAATAACTCAATGCCTACCACGTGGCATGGCCGGCCCTATGTCAATTAAGCTCTTTCTTTATTGTAGTCCTATGATCTCAGTGAATTGGTTTCCTCTGTGCAGTGGGCAGGAAGAACCTATCAGCAGTTACAACTGGATATTATAGCATTGGCTGTTTTGAATTTTCAGCTTGCAGGTGGTAGATTGCAGGACTTCTCAGCCTCCACAGTCACATGAGACAATTCCTATAATGTATGTATTTTTTTCCTAGTTCTAGTGATCCTGGTGAAATGGGCTAATGCCTCTGTTGATTTCATCCTACCCGCTGCCTCTTTCTGCTTTTTTTCCTGTGCTCAATCCTGCCTCCTTCACTCTTCTTGGGTCAAAAGTCCTTAAAGCACTCCCCAGTAAACTCTGCACTCTAATCTCTATATTACAGTCTATTTCACAGGGAATTCAACCTGTTACACTATGTATCAATAGAATGACGAAATAATTTCAGGAAGACTGAATGCCTTCTGTAGGACTAAATCTCTTTTTATTCCAAATTGAAAGATGAGTTATGAAAAAAAGAACATGTATAAGTTTTTCAAAATTTTATCCTTTAAAATAAAAAAGTTCCAATGGTATTTGAATTACTGCAGACCATAGAAAAGGAACAAAATCTTCCTGACTCTACAATGTTAGCATAGCTTTAATACAAAGAAAAGATAAAAATAGTTTTCTATATAAATATAGTTACAAAAATTCTGTATAGTATATAGCTACCAATTCCAGCTGCATAGTAAAAGAACAGTGTAACATGACCTAGTAGAGTTTATTCTAAGACCATAAGGATGGTTCAATATTAGGAATCTATCAATGTAATATATTATATCAAATAATATTATATCAATGTAATATATTATATCACATTAAAAAGCTGATGATTATATCAAAAGATGCCTAAAAGGTATAAAATTCAAAAGTTATTTCTAATAAAAATTCCAAGTAATCCAGAAATAAATTATTTAGAAATGATAGATTCTTTTTTTTTTGGCCAAAATTCAATAGTAAACATGATTAAAAAAAAAAAAAAACTATGAAATGCTGGAGCTATTTCCATTAAAATGAAAGCTGATTTCTCATTAAACATACTGTGTAGTGAAGTTGATCACACCTTTCAACCCCCACTGGTCTAGGACATCCCCCTGGTGTGGCAATTGTAAGAATGTATTTAAACATCATTGTCCCATTTGATTGTGACTTCCTAGAGGCAGGTATATGCCTTACAAATTTTTATATCCTTAGTTTCTGACACAATTTCTGGCACAACAATTTCTTAAAGACATGAACAATTTAATATATAGAGAGTACAAAAGAAAGTACAATAGAATTTTGTACTTTATAAGAGGCCATTTTTCCTTTCTCACAAGAGGATCGTGTCACTTTGATTTACATGAGATGCTGAGCATAATTTGCAAAAACTGTTTCCAAAAAAGTGCAACAAAGAATTATATCTGAATTGAGGTTCAAAGACTGATGAGCCCAAATATTTTCATTTTTAAAATTATGTTGTCTTCTTGAGATTTTAAAATCTCAGTTTCATCATGATCATTTTTAAACTCTTTTTATGATTTTTCTAGGTTTATCCATTATATTTAGACGTTGAGCTGTAAACTGCTTAGAAATAAAGTAGTATAAGTTTGTAAAATAGTTTAAGATTACACACCTTAGAAACTACAAGATTAAAAACCAACAAACAGGCCAGGCGTGGTGGCTCGTGCCTGTAATCCCAGCACTTTGGGAGGCCGAGGTAGGCGGATCGCATGAGGCCAGGAGTTCGAGACCAGACTGGCCAACATGATGAAACCCCGTCTATACTAAAAATACAAAAATTAGCTGGGCGTGGTGTCATGCACCTGTAATCCCAGCTACTCGGGAGGCTGAGGCAGGAGAATCACTTGAATTCAGGAGGCAGAGGTTGCAGTGAGCTGAGATTGTGCCACTGCACTCCAGCCTGGGTGACAGAGAGAGACTCTCTCTTAAAAAACAAAACCAAAAACCAACAAACAAATGGCGACTCAAAAATGACTTGAGAAATACTTCTCTAAAAGAAATTTTAGTTTCATGTCCTTCCTACCTTCTAAAACTAAAATTTCTTCAAATATGTTTTTCTTTCAAAATTGCTGTTTGAATTTGAGGATATCCATACGTTTAACTTCTCTGGAACCCTGAGTTATTTCACTTGGTACTCATAGGTCTGGTCTCTGCCTGCACCTGGGTGCTACATCATCAGAAGTATTGTCCTGCTGCTTTGCCTTTCTCTCAAGAGACAATAGATTTACTACCCTGAGATGGAACACAGAGGTTGGATATTCTGGATTCTACCCAGGAAGGGTTTCCTACCCCTGAGGAAACCCACTCACTTATGTAACAGGTGCTTCTGAAGCTCATAGCTGGTGTGAGTACAGAGTGAAAGGGCATAGATCCCACATGGGAACATATAGTCTGGCACTGTTCCGTCTCTCTATTCTTTTCCTGCTTATGCTGTGTGTTTCTCAAGGATGTCCTTTGGAGGCAACAAGGAAACAAAAAGCCATGTTCTTATATACAACCAATCTAATTAAGGGGTGACTTAAAGAAGTAAACGTTTTCCTTCATTTCTCCCTCTCTTATCTACTTACCTACCTACCTATGTATCACATCTATTATCACGTCTATTGTATGTGTGTATGTATCTATTATCATTTACCTACCTACCTACTTACCTATCATATCTATTTCATCTATCTATCTATCGTCTATCTATCTATCTATCTATCTATCTATCTATCTATCTATCTATCTATCTATCAGTCATCTACCTACCTACTTACTACCTATTATATCTATTGCCTATCTATCTATTTTTGATCTGGCTAGTCTTTAACCTCACCCTATTGCTTTTGAAAACAGCACCCTGTTTTTCCTTGAGGAATCCACCTGCTTCCCCTTCTAGCCCATGTGGTTGAGTGAGGCTGAAAGTCCACTTCAACTTCAGGAGAGGGCATGGGATCCAGGTCTGGTCAGTGAGAGGAATTCCTGGAATTTCGACTGGAGTGACCAGGAAGAGGCAGTCTCATCTAGGCTTGCTAAATTGGAAGAGTTTAATCTTGGGGCTGCTGGTGGCCATCTTGTCATCACAAATAGAGAAATTATGTGAACGTGAATCTAAACATAGAGGAAAAGGAATTGAGTGATAAAAGGAGATTTTTGACGAGACTACCTGAGGACTTAAATTCGATTGGTCTCGAAACTAGGCGGACAGGCATGAACCAATACATTCTCTTTAAATAAGAATCAGTTTGAGAGGGGGCTTCTTTCACCTGCAACTAACATCCATCTAACAGGGACACCTAATGCAGTCCAGGGGAGTGAGAGAAGGCTCCTGAGAAAGTGACATCTAAATTATCTCCCAAAGGAAGTGAGGCGAAGGAGTTGGAGAGCGCTTCCGGTGGAGAAAATAGTGTATTGGAAAACCGCGGGTTGAAAGAGAGCACAACTTGAAGAACTGAAAGCTATTCTGTCTGGTTGGTACACATAGTGCAAGAAGAAAAGGAGGAAAAAGCATGCCAAGGGGACAGGAGAGAGACTTGTAGGAGTTAGAATCTAGAGGCTTTTGAAATTGACTGAGTGGTGGAAAGGAAGGAGGAGTTAAGGAAGACACTGAGATTTTTGGCTTGGGCACCTTTGGGCAAGGGCCAAAGGTGGTGCTGAGCAGAAATCACAAGAGGAGGAAATTTTCAAAAGAAAATGAATTTAGCATTGGAGAATTTGTGTTTGAGACATTTGGCATATTTGAGGGAAAATATGGAATAGGCTGTGGATATTCTGGTCTTAAGTCAGGAAAATGAGAGTTGTGCCAGAGATATAAATTTGAAAGATGTGGTATAAATAAAGCTATGATTGTAGATAAGATATTTTGGAGTCAATGTTCTAGGTAAGAAAAAAAGGCTTGATTATAACCCTGAGAAACACTGATAATTAAGAGATGGATGGAGGAGAAATATTTATGAAGGGAATGAGGAGAAGAGAAATCACCCTAAAAGGACCCTAAAAAGAATTAACCAGAAGGACAGAAGAGGCCAGGCATGGTAGCTTATGTCTGTAATCCCAGCACTTTGGGAGTCTGAGGTAGGACGATTGATTGAGGCCAGGAGCTTGAGGCTGTAGCAAGCCGTGATCATGCCACTGCACTCTAGCCTGGGGGACAGAGGGAGACCCTATCTCTATAAAAAAAAAAAAAAAAAAAAAAGGGCAGAAGAAAAATTGGGGGAGTATGACATCTCAGACACCAAAACTAAGGATATCAAGAAGAGGGTGTCGGAGAGTCCAAATTACTACTTAGGGTCAAAAAACTGTTGTCAGTTACTGTTGCTGCTTGTCTTCAACAGGTAATACCAGCAACCAGCACACTTTTTATGAAGAGATATGAGCTTGTTGAAAAAAATCTTGATAAACACTTGATAATAAAACTATCCATGTCAGAATTTCAAAGGAAGAAAAAGTTGATCTTCAAGGCAGGAGAATTTGAAGGCCTTGGGGGTAATTCTGGAAGGGAAGGGTGAGGAAGGGAGATGGAAGGAAATGAAAACCAGGGAGATAGCAGAGACCCCCAGATCTCTGTGATGTGTGCCACTTTTATGGAACCTCACAAAGTAACACTGGAAAACGTAATTAATGTGTGCTTGATTCAAGTGGTGGTTATTATTTTTTCATTATGAATGAGGGGCTGACTTGCATGCTGGAGAAAATGTGGTGAGGGACAGAGAGAGCAGGTGAGAAAACGAAACTGGGGCTACAGGGGAGGCCTGGAGACCAGGGTGGGCAGAGTCAGGCAGAGATGGGGCTGGGCTGTTTAGGTTTAAGTCTAGATCCCCCACTCATCAGCCATGAAGCCACCCCAAGCCAGTCACTTTATCTGCAAAAATAAGGACAGTATGGTTTCTATTTCATAGGACTGTTGTCTATATGTTCCCAGCATGAAGTAGCTCTTAACAGATATTTCAGCAACTTTTACAAAGCCATTTGGAAGGGCTTTGGGCTTTTACAGGCCATTGAATTGGGGGAGGGGGTGTGTGGACCGTGACAATTTCCCTTATGGCTTGAGGCCAGGGGAGGTTCCTAAATGATGCCTGCATTATAGAAAAGAAGGATTGACGAAACAAGTGTCTGACGATTATTACTGGACTTCCTATCCCAGACCATTTGGACTGCACAGAGCAGCTGCCATGAGCATCTGGCCACATGGAGTGGCTTTCTGGGGAACAATAAGGTTCAGACCACTATTTAGGGGACTGAGAAAGCACAGGCTTCATGATTGTGATGAAATCTCACCAAAAGTGTCCAGAAATCGGCTAAGATGTGGCTCAAAACAGGAGATTCCTCTCCTTTTACTGTGTCTTGTATTAAGTACAGGCTTTAATAATTTCTCTAATTTTTTTGTAGAGGAAAATCTATAGATTATTTATAAGAGAAACATAATCGGGATTACAACCTTTAGGATTTATTTGGCTTTGCACATTAAGAGGCCCATAAGTTTACCAGCTATTTACAACCTTTATTTCATCACAATCTATGGCTTGCAAAAAACACAAAACAAAAAATAAAAGAAAAAACTTTTGTAATTTTGTGTGTTTATTCACCTTCTCGCCTAATATAATGATTCCATGGTAGGTCTTATCACCTCGACGATGCATTACAGGTTGTGTTTGAAGCTAGTAGGGGAGTAAACAGGCTTTATTACTCTGGTTTAATTTGAAGTGTTTTAATTGTGAAGTCAAAAACTTGGATCAACTAAAATGGAGAGCAAAAGAGAGAATGAAAAGAATTGATTTTGGACCTCAGACCTTGCTGTGGCTAAATCTTTACCCTCTAATGGCTGATGGGATAATGTTGGAAAGAAAGGTCCTGAATCCTTTGGCCACATTTTGCCCTGCTTCTCTCAGGGTTGAGAGTTCTGGAAGAACATTAAGAATGAGATTGCAATTGAAAATTGTCATTTTGAATCCTATTGATTTTTCAAAAATTCAGGCTGATTTGTCTTTTATCAGAGATAGGATTCTGTTTTATGGTATAAAATCTACTTTATCCTTCCTTTTAATAGTTCCTTTTGACCTGTGAAATTTCTTCACTACATTTAATAGTTGTCCTATTTCCCTGTCCCCCATATCAATTTTCCTTTTGTCTCTGGGGCCGAGTAAATAAACATGTTCTGTCACACACAAAAAAACAAAACAAAACAACAAAAAAAACCCAAAAACCAGAAAAGAAGGATTGAGAATTGAGAATTGTCTGTGAGATTTAGCCACAGGGTTGGTGCTACTAATTCTGGAGAGATCAGTCTAAGAAAGTGATATGGGCAGAGAAAAAAGGCAGTGTGTCCATTCAGAAGTGAGTGGATTGGTTTAATGACAGTTTTTAAAGACGTTTGGCTGGGAAAGGCAGGAGATATAGGAAAAGAGAGACAGAGAATAGCTGAGGTGGGGAGGCCGGAATGGGGAGGGAGGATTGTTTTATGATGAGAGAAATTTGAAGAAGTTTCAATGTTGGTGAGATAGAACCTTATCTCAGAGGCTGCCCATTCATCCAGGGTAGTGTAATTATTGTCTCTTCAAATAAAGGCAATACATTCTTATCACCAAATTTGCCTTCCCAGTTCTTCACTCTATGTTTCTGTTGTCACTTAGATTTAAAGAATATAGTCAAGACATAAAAAGCATAGCCTATTGAGAAATTTAAATTTGAATCTGTGCTTTAAAAAGGCATATTAAATTGCTGTGTTTATGAACTGAAACCTAATCTATGCTATATAGTCCCTCATATTTTCTTCCTGAATGGAGAGAAACATCTCACTGGCATATCACCACTCTTCGATAGCTAGAGGTGTCATCAAAAATGGAAATAATTACCCTTAACAGGAATAAATGAATTTTGAGTGCATAGGCTGCCACCCCTTAAGCAGAGCAAAAGAGGTTAACAGGGCAGGGTGACTCCTGGCTGGAGGAGCACAGATAAGTCATTCTTAATTGGAGGTTTCACCTTTGTTCCCCTTAGTAGCTGCCAAAGAACTTTCTACATGTGACTTGAGATAAATGAGCAAGTCAGGGAAATGTTTGCATCTCTAAGATGAACTGCTGGTCTATTCCTTTGAAATCCTAAAAGGGATGGTGGTGATTAAAGATACATTTTTTACAACCTAGTGAAAAAGAGTTAAGACATCCTGAAGGAAGAGGCAAGACTCAAAGAAGCTGACACCTGTGGTCCTGGGAAGCTGTCTTTGCTTTGCTTTTCTTATTAATGCTGGAGGGAGGCTGATTTGGAAGATACATCATAAGGAGAAGTGTAGAGTATGAATCAGAGCATCAGTTCTGTTCTGGAAAGAACAAAGAAAGGGAAGTCTGGAAAGTCATCTGAATACACTCACTCTCTTCCAGAACAATCTCTTCCTCGACGGAAGAGACCAAAGTCCATCCTTTTTTTGAGACTCTGGTCTCAGTAGCTGTATGTTGAGCGTGATCCTATGACACCATAGAAACAGCTCTCGGTGGAGAGTCTGGGTCTGAAGTTATAGGTCTAGCCTATTCACATTTCTGTCACTCATTTGTTGACTGTGGGCAAGCCTTGACTGCTCAGAACCTCCTTTTCCTCTGTGTCTAAAATGGTAAAAATCACATGACGACTGGGATTTTTGTACATTCTAGGGTTCTGAGCATCTAGAAAGAGGAACAAAGGAATGTATGTTTATACATAAAAAAGAAGACAGCTTCTTGTGTATTTTGCTTTGGGAATTATATATGCCATTTGATTATATGAGAAAAGGAAGAATAGGTGTGAAACCCAGACATCATGGGTTGGCATATTTGGGTAATAATATTCTGATTTAAAAATTTGGATAAACACTTATTATACACTTGTTTTCACCCCAAATATTTGGTTTTCAATTTCTTAATCTTCTGGAATGCTAGAAATTACTTTTGTCATTTTCATCATTCCTGGGATACAACTTTATGCTATTTGAAACGAAAATGGTTTCAGCCTCAAAATAACACAGTTCCTGCTAATCAACTCAAAATCTTCCAAGTCACACAGACTATCAGAAGCCAGAACCCATTTTTCTGGACAGGGATTATATTTGCTCAGCCCGTGAGATTGAGATCAAACTCAGATGTTACTATACAGGTCCCAGTCTTTGGAAAACACACAAAGAATGCCCTGATGGCATGAGATGTTTTCTGAATAGCAACCTCTATCAACATTTTCTTAGGAAGCACATTTTGCTCTGTGAATAAATTAGGTAGGTCATAGGTATATTTCCATAAACTTATTTTTATCTTTGAATTCCTCATGCTTAGCATGGAGCAAGGTACATATTTAGCATTTAAAAATGTTTGTTGAATACATGAATGAATGCATACGTAGATGGCATTTAAAAGAGACCGTGAGATCTTTCATTAGAAATTTTCCTAATTAAAATTCAATTATTGCTATCAATTTTGATCTATTATGTACATAAAAGGATTGACAGTTAATGAATTTCTGAGTAGATTATCCTGAATTCGTCTTGAGATATAGCCTTATTAACTTTGAAAGGCTTTTAATGGCATCTGGCTTGCTTAAAAAAATCGAGAAGTAAGAGAACCATCCTGGCTGGTTATCCAGACTTCTATGGTTCCGTCAGGGAATAGCTTCCCAAGTGAGGTAGAATGTATCTGAGTGGCATCTCTCCATCAAAACCTTCTTGAATCCATGATGATTCTATTTGAGTTGTGGGCACACTTAGATTTGAAGAGCGATCTGGAATAGAAAAGGGTTGATTAAAGAAAGGTATGATCGCTTTTGACACTAAGATAGGACCCTCACTGACATGAGTAGGAATGTGCTAACTATTCATTTATTATTCTGGCCCAGGACTAAAACTGTGAGTGGAAACATTCCTATCTCTCTCCTGTGGGCTGCAACTTGACAATATCTAATTTTGGTCAACTATTTTCCTTTTTGGTTAAGATAATTTTTCCTTGAGGTGTTGCCTAGGGGAAACAAGATCCACCATTCAGGGCTAATGTCAAGGCTTCCTCTTATCATTATGTCTGCTCATGAATCTACTAATGTGTATACTACAAAAGACTACCAAGCTAGACCAGATGCCCAAAAGGGCTCTTTACATCTTGCCAGTTGACATTTGTAGGCTGAAATATCATTCCATGTCTGTTTGATCCACATATTTATTAGAGGAGCAAGGTGCTATTTTTTTTTCAAGCAAATAATTGCAGAAAACTAGGGCTGATCAACCAATCCAACATCTTTATTTTATGATAAGAAACTGAGGCCTGGAGAAGTGATGTTACTTGGCCAAGGACACTATGAGGTAGAACTAGAATTCAGGTCTCCTTGATGCTTTTGAACTTGGAAAAGTTCTATACATTTATTGAGGCTTCACCCGAGGTAGAAAATGGTATTTTGAAGAGCTCCCAACGTATGACTATTCCTACTCTAAGATGTTTTTCCTAATCAGTCATAAGCTCATAGAGCTCGGGACACCTTCTTTCTTAGAATCTGACCTAGGTCTTAAATGCAACAACTAATCTGTATATCACTAAAAGGACAGAAGAGAATCTCCCTGTCCCCACCAGATTCTGAAGCATATAGACTTACACGTCTGCAAATAAACTTCAGAGTGTCAAACTGGTTTCCATAGTACTTAATTCTCAACCAGCTGATCATCATCTTGGAGAGAGGTGACAAGCGTTGACTGCAGAGCGGGCCCTCACATGCTGGGTCTCAAACTCTAGGACTGCAGGACTGTGGGCTATTAGCGCGAACACCGGTACTAGGACTGGACCACTGTGGGCTGTTAGCATGATCACCAGCACTAGGACTGGATGACTGTGGGCTGTTAGCATGAACATCAGCACTAAGACTGGACGGCTGCGGCTATTAGCATGATCACTGGTACTAGGACTGGATGACTGTGGGCTGTTAACGTGATCACCTGCACTAGGACTGGCTGACTGTGGGCTTTTAGTGTGAACACCTACACTAGGACTGGATGACTGTGGGCTGTAAGTGTGAACATCCACACTAGGACTGGCCGACTGTGGGCTGTTAGTGTGAACACCAGCACTAGGACTGGATAACTGTGGGTTGTTAGCGTGATCACCAACACTACGATTGGAAGACTGTGGGCTGTTAGCGTGATCACCAGCACTAGGACTGGATAACTGTGGGCTGTTAGCGTGATCACCAACACTAGGATTGGAGGACTGTGGGCTGTTAGCGTGATCAGCAGCACTAGCCATGCCCAGTCTCAGCATTTCCTGTGGGGGCTGGCTTTTGCTTTCCAGCCATACTCTCCCAGCATGGTAGGGAGGCACATATTAAAGTGGTGAAGCTACCCAGAGCCTTTGAAGCCATCTTGGGCCCCTTGTCAATTATTTCATCTTTTTATACTTCAGTTTCTTCATCTGTATATGGGGATAATATTTGTGTCTAAAGAGTAAGGATATGTGGAATGAGAAACAGGATTGTCAAAAATAGCCTTGAGTGATGATCTGAGATAGACTGGTGCAAGCTAGCTGAAACTGAGAGCCATTGCCTTCACCCCAGCTGGGATAAGGTAGCATCTCCAACCCCCAAGTCTCATGAGATTGGTGACTTCCTCCTCCCAGCAGTTGGGGCTACAGCATCCTACAGGCCGCTGAAGTCGTTAGGCACTGAGTAGCTGTCTTTTCCAGCAACTGATGTCAATGTTCAGCCTTAGCAAGCAATGCTTCTAGTGTTTACTCATACCCTTAGATTATTAGGTTGTTGTGAAGACTAAATGCACTGATACATAAAAACAACTAAGGATAGTGCTTGACATTCTTAGCTCTCAAATGAGCATAATCACCCAATTTAAAGGACCCTAATGAGACAACAGACATAAAAGCCCTATGTCAACATAAAAGCTATATATATGCCAACTATAAAGCATGTACATATATTAGCTATTAGGATTATTAGCTATATTTACCTTTTGTTCCATAACATCATCTTCATCCAACCTGAGGTATAAAAAGAAATAGGGGTCGTGTCAGTATTTATTGAAGAATGAAAAGAAATGAGGTGTATATAACCGTGACCAGTGAGGCAGAAAAACTTTAATTTTAACTGTTTTTTCCTCCAAGTATTAACATCTTTATTTATTTTTGATAGGATCTACAAGGATTAGAAGAAACTTGTGTGAAAGACACTTGTCTTCCATGTCTTAAGCATGGAGGAAGCCTTTTTATTCCCATGCAGTAACTACCAAAAATCACATCTGGGCTGGGCACAGTGGCTCACGCCTATAATCCCAGCACTTTGGGAGGCCGAGACGGGCGGATCACGAGGTCAGGAGATGGAGACCATCCTGGCTAATACGGTGAAACCCCATCTCTACTAAAAATACAAAAAATTAGCCGGGCGTGTTAGCGGGCGCCTGTAGTCCCAGCTACTTGGCAGGCTGAGGCAGGAGAATGGCGTGAACCCGGGAGGTGGAGCTTGCAGTGAGCCGAGATGGCGCCACTGCGCTCCAGCCTGGGCGACAGAGGGAGACTCCACCTCAAAAAAAAAAAAAAAAGAAAAAGAAGATCACATCTGTGCCTTTCCACAGAAAGTTGCTAAAACCCCAGTTCTTTTTTCCTCACATTTTCAGATGCATAAGTACAACTTTATGTGCTCCTACACGATCATCTCAATATGATATGAGAAGGATAAATTTCTGCTAAAAATGCCACCAGATTCCTACTCCCTAGAATAAGAAATCATATGTTAATAAGTCTAGAACACGAATCTGATTAGCAACTTATGTGTACAGGAGGGCTTTACCATGAATGTGACAGCAAGGAAAATATTCAAATGGCTGTAACTACTCCATAAATGACACCTCCAGAAACCTGAGAGGCAGCCTCCATTCCCAATCAGTCTCCCCCTTCCCATAAAGTCTTTTCATTTCTGCTTTCAATATATCCTAAAGACATTCACTTCTATTACCTTCACTGCTGTCTTAGCCTAAGTGCCATCATCTCTCACATGAACTACTACAAGAGCCTTCTGTCGTCTTTCTACTTTTGCCCCACTCCAATCAATTCTCTACAAAGAAGTTAGAGCGATCTTTTAAAATATAAATTGGATCATGTCTCTTCCCAGCTTCAGTAGCCTTTCACTGTACTTGGAGTAAAACCGAAACTTATCAACATGGCTATAACAGCCAGGATGAACTCACAAAATTCTCCCCCTTTGTGTGCGAAGATGCAGCTACACTGGATTTCTAGTTCTTTCTTTATTTCCTGAGAAGTGTCAGCTGTTCCAGAGCGTTTGCACATGCTGATGTTTTTTCACAGTACTGCTTCCCCCAACCACTTTCACCCTCACTCTCTTTCACTCCCCACTCCTCTCACCCCAATGCTTTTTCTGACATGTGCACACACACACACCTACATCTAAATAGATACACACTTCCATCTGAATACACACCTACATTTCCATCTAAATATGCACATGCACCCCTCTGTCTGAATACATATACTTCCATCTTAATATATACACACTTCTATCTAAACATACATACACACACACTCTCATCGAAATACACACATACCACTCCTATCTAAACACACACACCAGTCTAAATACACACTTCCATCTAAATACATACACACACACCCCTATCTAAATATACATGGACACACATACATACTCCCATCTAAATACACACACACACACGCACACTTGCATCTAAATACACATACACACATATTCCCATCTAATAAGTTCCCTTCCTTTATTCTCGCTTAGAGCACTCTGGGCTTTTCACCCATTAGACTTATATCAGAATATATTAATACATCCGTATTTGTTAGTATATGTCTTAGTCTGTTTGGCTGCTATAACAAAACACCACAAAATGGTTGGCTTATAAACAACGAAAGTTATTTGTTTATTGATTTTGGGAATCTGGGAATCCCAAGATCAAGGCCCTGGCAAATTCTATGTCTGGTGAAGGCCCATTTCCTGGTTCATAAATAGTGTTTTCTTGCTGTGTCCTCACATGGTAGAAGGAACAAAGCTGCTCTCTGGGGTCTCTTTTACAGCTCTTTTATGGCTCAAATCTCATTCATGAGATCTCCACCCCCATGACCTAATCACTTCCCAAAGACCTCACCTCCTAATACTATCACCTTGGGGTTGAGGATTTTAACATGAATTTTGGGAGGAAGTAAACCCTCATAATATAGCATTGTATTTATTTAATAGTTTTCTTCTTAGTGGATGGTAAGTCCCAGGAGGACAGGGACCATGTCTCTTTTGCTCACTAATGATCACTTAGTATCTAGCACAGTACCTAGCACATAGTAGGCACTCAAGAAATTTTGATAAGTGAGTGACTACCTGCATTGCTACAAGTTGTAATAGTATGCTCTAAAAGCTAAGAAAACTCAGGTATTTTTCACTGAGCTGATAGTCTACTGTGTACAGAGGGAATCATATGGAACCCATGGGAAACCTTAGATGTGAGATCTGTCGGACCTTAAGCAAGTTGCTAAACTTCTCTAACACATTTTTATCTTTGAGGAAAATAAAGAATCATAATACGTGTTCCTTTTGCCCACAGAAGGATTTTGAGGATCAAATGAGAGAATCATTATACTAGTGCTTTGGGAGCTTAAAATACTTATACAAATGTACAATGTTGTTGTTATTAAATAAAAAAATCATGTCCGAAAGCAGAGTGGGAGAAGAAGAGAAGGCAGTCAGAATAAGAAGGGACAAATGGCTGGTAGCCGAGATGTCATTAGTAAATGAACACAGTGTCCTGAAGTTTGTTTTCTATCCTTTTAAACTCCAGTATTTGAGAAAAAAAAAAAACAAAACAATCATAAAACATTGATAATACATATATTTTTAGGCTGCTTACATCTTTGGGAAATTTCCTAGCAAATGAATCTCACTTGATTGAGAGCAGATGTTATCTGTATTTTAAAATTTCTTAGATCTTCACGATTTTGAATATTGCTTCAACGTTCAGTACTTACTTTTGTCATGTATCATTTTCTATCTTCTCCAATTTTTCTTTCCTTTTGTAAATTGTATGCTAATTTCCAAACCTGTATAAATTCCTTTCTGATGTTAATGATTCCTTTTCTTAGGCCCATTTAATTCTGAAATTCTCAATTCATCAGGCAATTTAAGCAAAACTTATAAAACAACCATTATAATCTGTCTCATTGCACTTATGGAGAATGATTGTAGCTCAGAGGGTATTAGTTAAGCCTCAGCTACAAGGTTTATTAGTGACATCATTTGACTCCTGATTTCACAGTAGATTTTATGTAATGACCACCATTCTTATTTCTGATCAAGCATGATGAAGAAACCTCATCTCTGGTTTCCAAGTGAAAAAGAAGTCACAGTGAATATAACACTCTAATTAGCTGTCATTTTCATAATGGATCAAGGAAGTGTCTTCTTTCATTCAATCTGAATTTAAACTCTTTAAAGAAATTGTGTATTTGGCACATAGAGGTGCTCCAGTGTGCTTACAAATTCACCCATCCATTTATTCAATAAACTACTATTTTAGGTGCTAGGCATTTTATAAAATACTCTGTGTTTTTACTTTCCAATGTGTTTCCTTCTTGACTTAGATTTTAGTTATGTAAAACTCATAAAACTCAGGCTTGGTATGAAGATTTTTGATAATTTAGAGGCTCACTAGGCCATTAAAAATGCTTGATGGCTGATATCCAATGCTAGTTTTGCAAAACCTGGGTTGTCACTAGGCACACAGACACACACATGCACACACCTCTTAACCACTCATTTAAATTCATTTTTATTTTCTAAAAATAAGGATGCCACAAAGCACCTTGTTGATAAGCTGTGTCAGTCAGGATACTGGTTTGACTGCTTTGACAGAAAGCATAATAACAGTGGCTTAAGCCAGATAAGAGTTTATTTCTTTCAGATGTTAAAGTCCAGGTTGGCAGGGAGTTCAGAGGAAGGTAGCTTTGGTTGACAAGGTTATGCAGGCACCCAGGGTTCTTTCTGTTTTGTGACTCTAGCATCTCCTAGAGTGTTGCCTTTATCAGTGTGGGCAGTGCTGTCTCACTACCACCTACCTGTGGCCCAGCCAGGAGGAAGGGGAAAGACAAAGTGGAGGACACAACTTCCTTTCAAGAATGTAACCTAGAAGATGCACAGGTTACCTCTTTGCACAGCCCATGGTATAGAACTATGTGATTTAGATACACCAAGTCACATGAGGGACTGGGAAAGTTAGTCTTTAGCTGAGTAGCACATGTCCAAAAAAACTCAGGAAAAAGAGTAGAATGGATACTGGGGGCAAACTCCTGACCCTTAGGAGATATCCTGACACCCTCCCCTGCCCTGCATATATTGTGAATTTTCTAAGGTTTTGATTTTGTTTTGTAAAAAATAAACATATATGAAAAGAGACATAGAGTTTTAGAATGCCCATGGATCCAACATCCAGAATCTAAGATTTTATTCTACTTCTTGACAGAGTCCCAAGGGATGACAATTCAAACTATCCAACTCTTCGCTTTAGTCTTAAAAACTAGTAGTCTAAATTTTTTTTTCCCTCATTAGACAGAGAGATGCCTATTGGGAGGGAATGGGCTAAGCAGAAGCAGTCAGTTAGTGACAAAATTATACAATTTTACTCATTGTAAGGTAACCTCCCAATCCCAATCGTAGCATATCTGGAGGTGGGGCTGAACTTAACCATCTCACTACCTCAGCTATCCTTGCAGTCATTCATTATTTCTCTCTAAAATCAACCCTGGCTTCTGGGGACTCTTTAAAGTGTTCATTTATTCATTCACTCAGTCAATATTTATCGAATAGCTGCTATGAGCAAGGCACTGTGCTGGCTGCTAGAGGCATGGGGTTAAAAGAGTGGAAAAGTGTACAGTCCTTGCCCTTAAGGTATTTATGACCAAGGAGAAGAAGAGGCGAGGGATTTACACATGTAATTAATTGTGTAGTGTGTGATGGATGTTGAAGCTATGGGGTGGGTGGCAATTCAGAAGCAGACTCAATCTTACCTGGTGAGGAGATCTGCTTTAGGTGGGAAATGGCTGGTTGGGATGTGCAGGGGTTTTAAAAAGGTAATAGCATTAGCTGGGTGCTGTGGCTCACACCTGTAATCCCAGGACTTTGGGAGGCTGAGGCGGGCAGATCACCTGAGGTCAGGCATTCAAGACCAGCCTGACAAACATGGAGAAACCCTGTCTCTACTAAAAATACAAAATCAGCTGGGCGTGCTGGCGCATGCCTCTAATCTCAGCTACTCGGGAGGCTGAGGCAGGAGAATCACTTGAACCCAGGAGGCAGAGGTTGCATTGAGCCAAGATTGTGCCGTTGCACTCCAGCCTGGGCAACAAGAGCAAAACTCTGTCTCAAAAAAAAAAAAAAGATAATAGCAATAGAAGAGTTTCTAAGCTGTTGGAACGGCATAAGGAAAGCAGCAGAGATGAGGAAATCTAGGAGCGATATCACCCAGACCGTTTCCTAGAATGTGCAAGAAAGATGGGAAGCACAGTGGCATGGGAGACACAGACGCCAGCTTCCTAAGGCAGCTCTTGAGGGTATTACGTATCTCCAAGCCTGTGCTACCTGTTTATTCCATAGGCTCCACAGCAGCAGCGCTGGCACAGGGGCACATAAGGACAACTCCCACGTCCTCATGGGCCCTCTTACTGTCCCTGCAGCCTCCCTTCCTTTCAGAATAATTGGGCTTATTAATTCCTTACATAAATGAAAAGCATTCCAGTACCTGGCTCTCCAAGTTAACTTCCACACATCAACATGCTCCAATACACTTCTTGACATATAGAAGGGTCAGTGTATTGCATTAATGTTTTTTTTGATGTTGTTTAACTTGCAAATGGCAAATGATCCTCTACTGTAGAGGATAGGGGAATTTGTCCTTCCACCACTATTTGGGCATGTACTGGGAAATCAACAGACAGGTGTGATTTAGGAAGGTAGATTATCCAGAGTCACCTAAAAATCATTGATCAAAGAAGACTTTTTGCAACTTTTTAGGTCTCTCAAAAGTGAGACTCCCATGAGCTAATTTCTCAGGTAAAGGAGAAACACCAAATCCTTAGGGCATCCAAAAATCTTAAAAGTTAAATCTTAAAACGAAATAAAAACATTTGAATTTTTGGTGCTGAGCATAGAGGATACTACATGTGACTCTTGCCTGGAACTGGAGCTGAAACAGAACAGAGGCAAAAATCTAAAAATGATATTAAAATGTTAATTTCTCTTCAATATTTCCACTTATAACAGTTTCTGAACTCACTGAGTTGAAAAGAATGGTTTCAACTTTGTCACAATAGGACAATTTCTGACTGAACTGTGATCATTTCAAATCTGGAAGTGTTTTGATTTTGATCTAAATTTAAATGAGGCACTTTGCAGATGGGAGACTTACAAAAATCTTCATCTTCTACCCTGGTAGGAATAGGAACCTAAAACAAAGAGAAGGGATTGGGGGACCTGTCAAGTAGCTGATTATATTGGTCCTATGTTCTAGTCTCAACAGAGATACTAGTGTAGGTGACATGTTTGGTCTCCCAGGAAGAAAGGGAGTACAACAACACCGGAGGCATGCATATCTTTGCCATTATTTATAAAGTTTAAAACTGGGTGAAGAAGCTTGGAGAAATTTTGATGCAGTTGTCTTCTCTCATTGGGAAATATACATTCAACTAGTGAATGAGAACTGCTAAGTGCTTTTTGATTCTATGGCCCAAAGCCCTGTTTACTTATCACTTATTGGCTCTCTTCTAAGTATCTGAGACTGTATATGTAGGTTGCACATAGGGCAGTTTGGTGAGTAATAGACCAATGAATAATAAATCAGCATTAATGTCCAGCCTAGACTCTTCTAACCTTTTCTACTCTTATTTTCATGAAAAGTTTTCTGTCTCCCAGCATATTACTATGGATTGGAGGAAGAATCCTTCTTTCTTCTTTTGTCTCTCTCTCTTTCTCTCTTCCCTCCTTCCTTCTCTCCCTCCCTCCCTCCTTCCTTTCTTCCTTCCTCCCTCCCTTGCTTCTTTCTTTCTTTCCTTCCTCTCTCCCTCCCTCACTTCCTCCCTCACTTCCTTCTTCCCTCCCTCTCTTCTCCCTTCCCTTCCCTTCCCTTCGCCAAAATGACATTTGCCAAAATGACATTTGGTAGAGCTTCCCTTTGCCAAAATGACATTTGGCAGACTATTAAAATAGACTTGTCTTGTTAATTACATTGATATTCTTTAACCCAAATGAATATCTGCAACTAGGCAGAAAGGAAGGAAGGTGAATCTTAAAACTCACCTTGTTCTGAGTTGACTCCAGATACTCATGGGGTGGGTGTAAGGCAAATATCTTGGTATGCTAGGATGGGTTTTAGAGCCAGGGAGACTGTTTTATGCTGTTTGCTGCCAGGTCAATTGTGAAACACCTATAGGCTACATTTAACAAGGAGAAAAGCAGCAGTACCTAGGAGACTTAATATGAACTGGAGTAGTCAGGAGATGCTGCGTTTGGATATAATGGCCCATCCTTTTCTTGATTTCTAATTTCCAAGCCATTTGTCTGTGGGAAACCTGCAACACAATTGGCTACCATAATTCACTTTCATCCTAACTAGTTACAGCCTTCTTTAACTTCTGAGATTGAGGTGTTCAGTTCTATGGACCCCTAAAGTAGGCAGCTCTTGCTTGTGTCCATTGGGAAATGCCTTTCATGAAGCCAGCAAAAGCAGCTTCTGAGAAATTGTTGTGCTTGCTTTCCATGATTGGCCTCACAGTATCACTTCGGCTGACAGTGCATAGAAACAATACTACGGGATAAAGGGAACAAGTAATCAATGGCTGGACCAAGTAATAAGGTCTCTTTTAGAGACATAGCCTGAGGAAATCCCATTCAAATTCTGTTAGATAACCTGGAATCAATGAGCACATCAACTTGGTAACAGTGAAAGTGGCCAGAAAAGATCCTAACCCTCCTGAGTGAGCCATTCACTCATTTTCTGAGTAGGAGATGGTTGTTTGTATGATTATTCTGGCATTTTTCCATCGACTAAAGGGCAGTATGAACTGCTTGCACTTTGCTTAGGAGAGAGGAAGCATTACTTGGCTAATACTGCAGAAGATAGTGCCACAGCCCAGTGTCCGGATGGTTCAGCCAGCCAACTTTGTGGAGCTTGTCTCAAC
Organism: Symphalangus syndactylus; assembly: GCF_028878055.3. Classification (NCBI taxonomy): domain Eukaryota; kingdom Metazoa; phylum Chordata; class Mammalia; order Primates; family Hylobatidae; genus Symphalangus; species Symphalangus syndactylus. The sequence continues at coordinate 69,002,716 of NC_072425.2, read as the reverse complement.
ATCCATATCATCTCTATAGCCTCATAAGTCTGCAGCTCCTCAACCTCTCTGAGCACTTGCAGCCTCCAGAATGTTGACACCACATTCAGGACCTGCCCATCTCTGTCCCCTCTTAATCTTCGATGAACTCTTATTTTTCCCTCTATATCTTTCCCCTCAAAAGCTCCTTCTCATGCCTACCATTGCTCCTCCTCAGAGCATTATCTCTTGAGAAAGTTTAGGTTTTTCTAGTAAATGAGAAAAACCTGTGAACTGAGGAAGAAGCATATGCTTTCCACACTGAAAAAAATTCCCAAGGCAATGAGATATGAAAGGTTGGCAACCTGCTTAAAATAGAGGGGCACGGGAAATACAAAGAAAACAAACACAAGCAAAACATGTCAAAAATGTGTTCTGTCATATCAGTACATCATTATTTCAACACAATTCAACAACAATGTATTTCACACTCTGTATACTAGCTGGACAAAGAGACTGGCATGATTAAAGGTATATGGGCTTGAATGTGCAGACTATGTTTAAGAACAAAAGATTGTCCAAGGTGGTAAACAGATAAGGCACAGCAAATGTTGGTGGGGCAAGGTCTGTGGGAAGAAGGATAAGTAGGGAGTATCCAGAGTTCAGCTATGATGGTACAAGCCAGGGGTCCCCAACTCCTGGGCCATGAACTGGTAACGGCCCTTAGCCTGTTAGGAACTGGGCTGCAAAGCAGGAGGTGAGCGACAGGTCAGCAAGCATTACCACCTGAACTCTGCCTCCTGTCAGATTAGCAGCAGCATTAGATTTTCATAGGAGCACACACCCTCCTATGAACTGTGCATGCAAGGGATCTAGGTTGCATGCTCCTTGTGAGAATCTAATGCCTGACAATCTGAGATGGAAGAGTTTCATCCCAAAACCATCTCCCCACCCCCTCCCAGTCCATGGAAAAATTGTAGTCCACAAAACCAGTCCCTGGTGCCAAAAAGGTTAGGGACTGCTGGTGTAAGCAACAGATACTGTGGATTATTTTTAATCAGAGACTTGATATGGTTGTGTCTGTTTTTAAAGGATGATGGTAGTCACAGTGTAGAAGATGAATTGAGCAGAAGAAAAAGGCAATGAGTCTACTAGGAGGCTTTGCTTTGCTTTTTAGGTGGTGATAAAGGCAGCCTTCCCACAACAGTCATTTCATTTGCAGGGCCAGGGGCAAAAGTACAAACGCAGACCATCTCCCCACCCCCAAGCTCCCAGTTTACCAAGGCTTACCATCTTTTATTCCCATCTGCTGTTCAGGGCACTTACACCTCTGCATCCACATAAACAAGCTCCATCTGCCTGCCCCTTCCCCATCCCACAAAAAGCTACCTCTTGGTCACAGTTCAGACCTGGATCGCACTGTCTGCTCTCAGGAGGCTGCTCCCTTGCAGGAGGCTGTGCAGGCTCTGAAGTACGTTCCAGGATTAGTAATCCCAGGGTCCCAGGTACTGACAGCTTGGTCTAGAATTTGGGGCTTGGGTTCCAGGTGGGCAAATACCCTTAGTCCTGTGGACTTCTTGCTCCTGCCCTGTAGGAAGTCCAGAGTGGGGCTTTCTGAAACACAGAACTCCTGGCAGAGATCCCAGTTGCCTGGATATAGGGGAGGTACTGTAGAAAAGATCCAGTTTCTTCTTAGGAAACATTCTCATTTTACCAATGTGTAGAAAAGCCACAGGCAAAAACCACACCGTTCCTGAGTATCAAGTAGACACAAAAAATGATGTCTGTGAGCAAGGTCTGGATGCCATCATACTGTTCTCTTATAAAAAGAAAATACAAGAGAGATAATAACAAAGACTCTATGCTCTTCTCACAGACTAATTTGAGAAAGTTTCCCTTTACCTTTTCCTCATTAAAAAATTGGTCTAGGTGTTAGCAGGCCAAATTTCCCCTTTTCTGTCCCTTGGCCTAAAAAAGTTTTTTTGTTTGTTTGTTTGTTTTAAAGAACCAGGGTTCTTCCAGAATGCAAACAGACCTCAGTGAACCAATCCATTCCATCATGAATGTTCACCATACTCTCAATGCAAGACATTCCCTGCCTTGATCCATATCCATCAGCTCTTATTTTTCGTCATGGAACCATTATCTAATAAAATGTGTATAATTGTGTGTGTGTGTGTGTGTGTGTGTGTGTGATGCATGGAGGAACACAGAGCAAGAGTGAGAGGGTAAAACAAAACAACGCTTTGAAGAAGGTAGTACCCTCTTTATTCTCTCCTGTCTTCATTTGTCCAACAGAAATACAGAGTTGAGTGTTAGGGGAGCTGAGTTCTGCTAAAACCTATTAATTCCCAGTAACATGGACCAGTCACTCAGCTTCGATGTATTTTCGTTTCCCCTTTTGCAAGGTCGGGGTAGCACATGGAATCAAATGAGATGTGAGGCCGACTTTGAAAAGCAAAGGAAGCCAGTACTCTGCACAATGCCTTTAGGACTTTCTACTATTGCCCTCTATTTTTCTATAATTCCAGCAGCTGACTTGGGATGCTGGGATAGGAAAAGGCAGAGGGGGAAAAATAGAATCCTAGATAGCGGAGCATTGTTTATTTTACCAGAGAGATACTCCCTCTGGTACCAGGACAGCCTTCTGTTTCTAGCTCACACAACCGTATCATCAAGCTCTCTACAGTGAGAGTATTCTTACAAGGGCTTTGAATTCTTCTAATCTTATCTTCCCCTCAATAAATCATTTCTTTGTCCAGGTGTTTCTCCATCCCCTGGCGGTGTTTCATACTACTTGCTTCTGTGATTATCAACCAAAGTTGTGTTTGCTAATGCAATGTCCTTTGTCCTACACAAGCTGCTCTCTAGCCAGCCTCAGACTTTCAGTATCGCACTCTAGTAAAGCAGATAGGCCCTGTGTTTTCTCTAGGGATTCTGGAGGGGGTCACATCAACACACATAAATTAAATTATTCCAAAGCAGTCTTAAGAAAAACAATGATTATTTGTTTTTTTTCTTCTAACTCAGTATGGACCTCCTATTTTTGGACGCTAGGAAACTAGGCTATTTCTTGTCTTCTCTTTTGTAAGAAATAACAGAATAGGAAGTGGAAAAGCAGCTGAGAATTCAAATTCTGGCTTCATAATTTACTGACTGCTGTTCAGTTTTCAACCTCTTTGAACCTTAGTTGTGTCATCTATAATAAATTTAATAATATATATCTTATAAGGTTGTTTTGAAGCTTTAAATAAGTGGCATAGATGTATACAAAAGGACAAGAAGTAATCTACTGGATACCTAACACATTTCTTTTTTTTATCTTCAATTTTTATTTTAACTTCTGTGGTACACGTGCAGGGTGTACAGCTTTGTTGCATAGGTAAACGTGTGCCATGGTGGTTTGCTGCAGAGATCAACCCATCACCTTGGTGTTAAGCCCAGTATCCATTAGCTATTTATCCTGATGCTCTCCCTCGCCCCACCCCTCTCCCCAACAGGCCCCAGGGTATGCTGTTCCCCTCCCTGTGTCCATGTGTTCTCATCGTTCAGCACCTACTTATAAGTGAGAACATGTGGTGTTTGGTTTTCTGTTCCTGCCTTAGTTTGCTGAGGATAACAGCTTCCAGCTCCATCCATGACCCTGCAAAGAACATAAGCTTATTCTTTTTCATGGATGCATAGTATTCCATTGTGTATATGTACCACATTTTCTTTATCCATTCTATCATTGATGGGCATTTGGGTTGATTCCATGTCTTTGATATTGTGAATAGTGCTGCCATGAACATATGCTTGCATGCATCTTTATAATAGAATAATTTATATTCCCTTGAGTATATACCCAGTAATGGGATTTCTGGGTCAAATGGTATTTCTGTCTCTTGCCTAGCACATTTCAATGTGCAAGTTAAGTTTTAAATTCTGTCTTTCCTACTAATTTACACAAAACACTCAATTTCCACAAAATTCATAAAGCAAGTAGTAATAATGCACATTGGAGAGAGTAACTATTTGCAGGATCACACAATATTTGCAAATATTCTAAGTGATTGCTTGTTTGTGTGTGTGGAGGTGTTCTAACTCTTAGTCTAACTAATTTAGAGCAGAATGTTCCACTTTTGATTGAACTTGGATTTTCAAATTTTCTACCCTAGCAAAATAAGTGACAAAGATTCATCTTGCTCATTCTAAGGAGATTAAATCATCTTTGGCATGCTTATGTTGGCTCTTCTCTGAAGAAGGAGGGAGTGAATTTCTTTCCCACTTCCCAACACAAATCATCAGGGTATACCCCAAGGAGGTGGCTGGCAAAAATGTAAAATCAGACTGCTTGTGTTTTGAAGCTCATGGATCCTCTAGAGAAAGTTAGGTAGCACTCCTAGATGGTGGAGGGATAGCCCTCTTGAGCACCAAAAGTGTGTAGTAAGGTTCATTTTGTTTCAGGTATTAACGAGGAAAGCTTCCAGGTATTAGGGAAAAAAGAAGTAGTGGATCCCAGGGAAGTAACAGACAGTGGCTCTGTGTCCACTGTGGGCTGAAACTCGACCTGCTATGATGAGGCTGGGAAGTGGGTATTATCTTTGAAGGGATGGCTGCACAGGACAAAGCTAAGCATTCAGGGCTATGATTTTGGGAACCAAAGAACTGTGGATCAAAGGTACACTTGAGGGAGTAAGATCACTTTTCCATGGAGATCTGGAGTGGACTCTGTAGGGACTTGGATGGCCACAAGCCTGGGTGATGATGGAGGACCACCACCATGTGGCAGGGAAAGCAGGGGTAGCTGTGGGCAGATCAGACCCCGGGGTCTCTCTTTTCCAGATGTGGATGTCAGAATCAGTCCAAATCTTTTTTATTTTGGAAGCCCTAAACTCCTAGGCCTTTGAAATATTTTCAAAATGGTAACAAGATGGAGGATACCAGCCATTCTACTAATTTGGCAATGGGGACTCAAGACAGATTTATTTAGGGAAAATGAAAGACGTGCTGTTAATTTTGTCTTGAAAGTGGGGAGCAGACCCAGTTACATGGGTCTGCATTAGCATTTGCTTGATTTTTCCTTTTGCCCAATAGTTCAAGTTATTATTTTTTGATCTGTTTCTTTTTATTTTCCATAAGAAATACAACAAATTATAGAATGGCTGATTATCTGGCAGAGAGATTGGACTGGGGAAGCAAGACATGTTCTCGTTGTCAGTTATGGCTTGTCTTTCACCATTCCTGGTCATGGGTTGTGACCCGTGCCCTCAGCTTTTGCTGGGAAATTGCTCTTGTCAACCACACGAGTAGCTGTGTCTTGCTGCTCTCCCTCACATGTCTCAGTGCCAGTATATTCAGAGGAAATTCTTTTGTTCTTCATACAGAAACCATATTGTATTGTTAACATACCTTTTTCTATTAGGTTGCAAATTGCCCTGTCTTATTGGGCATATTTGTGGTGCTATCATTAAATATATTGAGTCTCCTAGGAAAGAAATATCTGAAAGACAAATAAGTAGGGCTATTTTGTGAATAAATTATTAGGCTACAAGTAACATTGGCTGGCAATGGGAGAAAGAATGCCTCCTCACAAATAAAATATCAATTGCAAGTGTGTCAAGGCACGGATGGTCTTTGCTGCTGAGGGGCATAATGAAAGATTCTATTTTGCAGTTGTTTCTAAAATGTAAGCATTTTCAAATCAGTGTTGCAGTGTTTGGTCTCAAGAGAGCAGTGAGAATTTCTAAAGATGGTCTCATTTTCCAAGTACAAATTGTTCAGAGAGGAACGTTGTGTTCTGCATGTTGGCCAGACTAGTTTTGCCATTTGAGAAGAGCATAGACTTGTTGACTTAAAAAGGTCAGTGATGCTACTCTCACTTGTTATATGACCTTGGTCAAGTCACAGAACTTCTCTGTTTCTTTTTGTTTCACTCTGTTTAATTTGGACTTTGGGTAGCCCAAAGTCCTTTTCAGAACTCTACAAAATCTATCCCATTGCCGGAGACAGAAAACATTCTTTTAGGACTTTTGCACTTATCACTTACTTAGGCTTCTGAATCATAAAAGTTTGGATCCTCTCATCTTCCTCCCCTTTCCAAATGCTTGAGGCTAGTTGTAAGGAGCAGTAGACTTACAGGTTCATATTCTGAGCCTCCTAGAACCTGTTGGCAAAGTGGGGAGACAATGTTTGTCTTCCTTAAGTCTAGGAGCTGAGACTGAGTAGCTCTGGGGTGAACATCCAGGGAGCACTCTGTGAAGTCAGGGCAGGGGCTTCAGGACGCATGACAGCCCCACGAGGATTTGAGAGGGGCCATTTTACCTTTTGAATCTCAAGGAGGACGTGGGACAGTGATCTTGAACAAAACAAGATATTAACATTTCAACACTTTTAGAATAGAAAAATACAAAAGACCCAATTGCCTTTATCTTTTTGTCTTTTTAAGCATCTGATTTTCTTCCTCCCTATGTCATAGCTGGGGGAGATGAAAGGAGTCTGGGGGAAGGAGGTCTTTAGCATTTACTAATCTCCATGTTCTGGGTACTAGACCAGATATTTAACCACAAGGTTTGGTTTAATTCTTGCAATATCTCTTCGAAGTAGCTCCAGTTATAATCCCCACAACACAGATGAGAAAATTGTGGCTTAGAGCATTAATGCCACTTGCCCAAATCACACAATTAGTAGGAGGCAGAAGAAGATTGAAACCTTATCTGTGTCAATCTTTGACTTTGCATTTTACTCCAGTATTTTCCCTTTTCATTATGTTTTTCTCCATGTATTTGGTAACCCTCTTTTCCCCAGTGACTTTTGTCCCTTACTTACTCTGATCCTCATTTTGTTTTCCCAAAGATCAACACTCCTAAATCTCTCCTTGCCTCTTCCTTTCCCTCCTTACTAGGCTGGCTGGCCAATCTGCTAAACTCATTTCCATAAAAGGGCTTAGTAACAGACAAAGCCACAGCATTTTACTCTTCTGGCATAAATTCTTTTATAATTCTCAGGTTCCTTGGGAGACAAGAGCTGGTGCATGATGCTGGCAACCACAATATTAGTCCAGCTCACTGAGCCCACAAAAAGAGTGTGGGTACTTTCAGTGATACCTTGGGGGGAGGTCCCCTTTAGTCAAGAATGGCGTGTCTTCCTGCACAGGGGACTATGAGAGGATGTGAAATAAAGGTTTCCTTCTCTCTTTGGTGTGAGCACACATATAAAAGGCCCTGTGAACATGTCAAGGGATTTGACCACTAATAGCATTTCTTCATTGATTTCACTGTTGTTCTAGATAAGAATCCATACACTTATATTAGGGCAGAACATCTCCATCTCTGGTCTATATGAGACATAGGTTCTAAATGCACCAGTCCCCTATATTCACCCCAAGATTAGTCTGTTTCTTGTGTGATATGGTATAGTTATGAAAATAGTGCAGATTTCAATTGCTTTTTCCTTAGCTAAATGGTGTGAATGCAGTCTTTTGAATTCTACACCTCCTCCATTAAAAAAAAAAGTAAAGAAAAAGAAAAGGTCTTTAACTATTCTGTCTAAAAGACAGCTTTTGGGTGACAGAAAGAGAACATCTTTATCATTGAATTTCCTTTGAAGGACATTCTAAATTCGAGGGAGCATTTCCTGAATAGGGCAACTCCATCTAGCCCTACAACATAGGAACAACATCAGTAAGAGCACCATCCCTGCACTGTAGCCTCCTAACTGGTTTCCTGTGATCCAATCTCATCCTCCTGTAATGCGGCAGTCCTGAAACATGAGTGTGCATCAGAATCTCCTGGAGAGCCTGTGAAAACAGATTGCTGAGCTCTACCCCCAGAGTTTCTGAGTCAGGATGTTGAGGGTGGGGCCTAAGAATGTGTATTTCTGACAGGTTTCTAGGTGATGCTGCTGCTGCTGGTCTGGGAACCTCCTTTGAGGACCACTGCTGGAATCCATTTTGCATGCAGCATCCACAGAAATCTTTAAACATGTAAATCAGATCATGCCATTGTGTTACTTAAAACCCTGGGGTATCTTTCCATTGCATTTAAAATGAACTCAAATATTTTATGGTACCTGCAAGGCCTGGGATGTTTCCTCTGTTTACTTCTTCAAGTTTATCTTCTTCTCCCTCCTCTTGCTCACAAGGCGGGATCTCTCACCTTCTTTCAGGTTGTCCTGGAAAATGCAGAGCTCAGTGTTTCTCTTCAAGGACTTAAGCTCTGGGTTCCTCCACTATAGCTGGCTGGCAACCTTCATATCACAGGTCCACTGGCCCTGTCTGGAAACTCTTACTGACAATGCCATCTGATGCTGTCCCTCAGTCACTGCAGTCACTTTCAAGTATCACCTTTTTTCCTCTGTAGCAGTTATCACCATTTGGAATAATTTCTGTTTATTTGCTCATTGTCTCTATCCTCCCACTAAAATATAAGCTCAGTGATGACAAGGTCCTGTCCGTCTTGCTCAGAGCTATGTGCTCAGTGTCCCCAAGAGGTGTTTGCCACGTTGTAGGTGCTGGGTTATTTTGTGTTGTATGAAACAGTGAGCTTAAAGGGTTTGAATTACATTCCCTAAGTAGGGCTGTCCTTGGCACTTGGTCACCTCTACAATGTCATTGGAGATAACCTGTCAGTGAGAATAAAGGAATAGTTCCCAGTGTTAGAGCAGCCTCAGAGCAGAACCAGCCCAGACACGTGAGGCTGGACATGGGATCTTTGAACCCATGGCAATGCTGGCGTGGAGTTTCCACCCTATGAGAAAATCTACCAACCCAAAGCAGGAAGGCTGGGAGCAACAGGATGATGTTCTTTACTATTTTCCTAGGGTTATTCTATGGCCATGAGACATACGTCTTTGAGTCCATAAGACTTTTAGGAGGGGTGTGCTGAAAGGTTAGTGACAGCACTCAGCCTTCTTTGATGACCCTGAATGGAAGATCTCATCCTACTAGCCTGACTGCCTTGCTCCTGAGCAAAGAGAGGGTGCATGTTTGTGTTCCTGTCTGTCACTAAACGGGACCCAGGCTGGAGCTTCAGCACCTCACTCCAGGTGAGGGAAATGTAAAAATTCAAATGTATTTAGGGTTCTTTGATTTTTCTTTAACTTTCAACAGATTTTGGTGTACCTGCTCGATTCATTATTTGGCAGCACTTTGAAAAAGAAGGTTTTTCAGTGTTCTTGGGTTCCCCCAAAACAACATGAAACAAAAAAGTGATACTGCCACCCAGGGGCCCTCAGAGGTCAGCAGGGTTTCTGCTCCTACTGCTCTTCCAGCGGCATATTTGATACAACAGAGTCTGTGGTCTGGGGCAGATAAAGTCACTCTAAAATAGTTGTGTTAGCTGGGCACAGTGGCTCACGCCTGTAATCCTAACACTTTGGGAGGCTGAGGTGGGTGGATTAGTGGAGGTCAGCAGTTTGTGACCAGCCTGGCCAACATGGTGAAACCTTGCCTCTACTAAAAATAGAAAAAATAGCTGGGTGTGGTGACACATGCCAGTAGTCCCAGCGATGCGAGAGGCTGAGGCAGGAGAATAGTTTGAACCTGGGAGGTCAAGGTTGTACTGAGCCAAGATCTTGCCACTGCACTTCAGCCTGGGCAACAGAGTAAGACTCCTTTTCAAAAACAACCAACCAACCAACCGAAACAACTGGTTGTGTTAATACCAGAGTCTTACACCAGAGCTACTGCTGAAAACAATCCTATTTCTCAGCATGGGCACATTTCGGATGAGGGTAGCCCTCTCCAGGCTTGACCCAGGGAAAACACAGACCTGAATATGGTCTGGGATTCTCCAGACTGGAAATAGGGTAGCACAAAAAAGAGAGATTGGCTTTGGCCCCATCTAGATATAGGCCTGTTTCTGGAAGAAAATCAGTTTGTTTTTTTTTTTTTAGGTGATAGTGCTTTAGGGAAGACATTCTAGTTGTGTTTGTGAAGTCTAGTTGTTATCTATGAAAGTAACAGCTATGTTTACACAACTCCAGGGGATTGTAATCTATCAAATAACCCCTCCAGGAAGAATGTGATGATCAGGTGATGAGGCTTCCAGGTTTGCCTGTAATCCCAGCATAATTATTCACTGTGCCCCTTTCACTCTCTGTATTTCAGGATAATTATCATTAAGTATTAATTAATTATTAAAATTATTGAATCATTATTAATACCCCCCTTCTCTCTCAAAACTATTTCTGTTTGATCAATAAATTCTATTGTCATGCTATTGCTAATACACACTCTGCTGTCTCTCAAGAGCTGCTAACTAGACCTTCCCCTGGAAATCTCTAGAGCAGTGCTGTTTGATAGAACTTTCTACAATGATGGGAATGCTTTATATCTGTGCTGTCTAATATGGTAGCTTCTGGTTACATGTGGCTATTGAGTACTTTGAAATATGGTTAGTATCTGCTATTAAAATAATAAATACTTAAAAAAATATGGTTAGTGTGACTGAGGAACCGAATTTAAAATTTTATTTAATTTTAATTAATTTCACATTAAATATATATAGTCACATGTGACTACCACATGGGTCAGTACAGCTCCAGGGTCTCCCTATTTAAGCCTCCAGGGTTATTTCCATGTCTCAGAACTTCCTGACTTTATTTCTTTTTAAATCCACTAGCACCACTTCTCTCTCTGTAACATTGGTAGCTCAGTGGATCATTTTAGTAGTTCCCAAAGACAAGCATACAGACCCTGCCATCTTAAGGGTTTTAATGGTGATCACCATGGGTAAAACAGAGGGCATAGCACAAACGGCAACCTTGGAGGAGTTACCATGATGGGAGGGGGCCGCGAGGGGGGTAGGGGAGATAGGGAGGAGCAGAGACTGAGCAGCCCACGCAAGATTCTGGCACTAGAAGGAAAAACGAAAAAGCGTCTTGCTGCTTATGATCCGGTAGGAATGACGCAACACACTTTTGAGGCCATGTTATGGTTTAATTAGAAAGGAGAGGAAGGTTTAGTCCACCCTTAAAATATAAATAAGAACCCCATCACCATTTTACTAATTAAGGAACTGGAAATTCAGTTATAAAATGTTTGGACTCGCGCATCTGAATGAGAGGCATGTGTGGCTGCTGCTAACACACAGAAGTCTGAGAGATGGAGGCGGAATGGAATGCTGTCCTTTTGAGGTTTTAAACTTCCCTCCCAGCTAAGCAAATCATTTGGGCGTCTATTTCAGGATTTAAATATTTTAAAAAATCAAACTAGCAGTCTGTGTATTTATTTTCTTTTTCTTCTGTGGAATATGAAAGCAATCACGAATGATAACATAGGCTTTATTAGAAGAAAATCTAAAGAAATTCTGGCCAGACAGGCAATGAAGAATGCAGCTCCAAGAAGAATCTGTTGCTGGGTGCCTGCACTTCATGACCTCCACCTCTCCTCTTCTCTTGTTTGGTAAATTCCCTCTGGGAGAATCAATATTGCTTCCCAAGTCCCCCCGTGCTCTCAGAAGGTCAGGTGGACATGAGAAGAGTTCAGGAAAAGAGTGTAAGGAGAGCGAGGTATGGGAGATTCCTCTGGTGGGTGAGAAAGGGGAACTGAGGGTTTTATTATTTCTGTTATTTGGGTTTGTCTGGGTTGAGCTGAGAAAGAAGTGCTGTTGGTGGGACTGTAAACTAGTTCAACCATTGTGGAAGTCAGTGTGGCGATTCCTCAGGGATCTAGAACTAGAAATACCATTTGACCCAGCCATCCCATTACTAGGTATATACCCAAAGGACTATAAATCATGCTGCTATAAAGACACATGGACACGTATGTTTATTGTGGCACTATTCACAATAGCAAAGACTTGGAACCAACCCAAATGTCCAACAACGATAGACTGGATTAAGAAAATGTGGCACATATACACCATGGAATACTATGCAGCCATAAAAAATGATGGGTTCATGTCCTTTGTAGGGACATGGATGAAACTGGAAACCATCATTCTCAGTAAACTATGGCAAGGACAAAAAACCAAACACCGCATGTTCTCACTCATAGGTGGGAATTGAACAATGAGACCTCATGGACACAGGAAGGGGAACATCACACTCTGGGGACAGTTGTGGGTTGGGGGGAGGGGGGAGGGACAGCATTAAGAGATATACCTAATGCTAAATGACGAGTTAATTAGTGCAGCAAACCAACACGGCACATGGATACATATGTAACAAACCTGCACATTGTGCACATGTACCCTAAAACCTAAAGTATAATAATAAAAGAAAAAAAAAGAAAAAAAAGAAAAAAAAAAAGAAGTGCTGGCTGAAGTTTGAGAAGCCATATTACCACTGTGATAATACTACATGTGAGAGGTTGGGACGAGGGGGCACAAAGAAGGTCCATTTTCTCCATGATTTTGGTTCCTTTGAGCAAACCAGATTTTCTAAATTGTGGTGGTAGCTGAGTGGGGGTAGTGCAATTTGTTACCTTGAATTGTTTTTTTTTTTTTTTTTTTTTTTTTTAAATAGTTTGGGTAAAACTACTAAGAGAATTAATGGATGAATGGATAAACAATATGTGGTATATCTGTACAATGGAATATTGTTCAGCCTTAAAAAGAAGGAAATTCTGACACATGCTCCAACATGCATGAAGGCTGAGGATACTATGCAAAGTGAAGTAAGCCATAACAAAAGGACCAATTCCGTTTGATGCCATTCATGCGACGAACCTACAGTAGTCAAATATATAGAGACAGAATGTAGAATGTGGGTTACAGGGACTGGGGGAGGGGGAATGGAGAGTTATTGTTTAATGGGTACAGAGTTTCAGTTTGGGAAGATGAAAAGTTGTGGAGGTTAATTGCACAATGTGAAAATGCCTGACTACTGAATAGTACACCTAGAAATGGTTAAGATAGTAAATTTTATGTTGCACAGTTTTTTATCACAGTAAGAAAAGAGATAAGGCATTTCTGATTTTTTGTTTTTTGGATTCTTCTTAAATTCTGGTGTATGTATTTAAAGGAATTTTTTTTTTTTTTTAAACGAGTAGCAGAAATTTCCAGTGAGCTGGGTACCATAAGCCTTTTTTTTTTCTTCTCCTAAAGATCTTGCTATGGAGAAGAGAGTTTCTTTTTGTTCTTATTTTTGTGTTTCCTACTCATAAGCCCATACAACTTTGGGGGAAGAAAGAAAACATTTAATGAGCACTTTCTCTGTACCTGCCCCTTTTACATATGTTAACTTAATATTCATAATAACTGTTGAAGTCAACATATAAGTAAAACCGAAGGTCAAGAGAGGTTCAATTATTTACCTAAATCATACACGTGGTAATACTAACACATGTGATGATACGTGTGGAGCAACATCCTTAAGACTACTTGGCATTTATTAAACACTTACTGTGTGCCAGACACTTACTATGTGCAAGGGTTTTACTCATTTAAGCACTAGACCTGCGTTAGAATCTAACTGCTTGATCTTCTGACTGCATTCCCCCATTTGTAGGCCAGGTGACTGAGGCTCAGAGAGGATCAATGACATGCCCAAAGTCACACAGCTACTTAACACCAGAGCTAGGATCAGCGGTCATATCAATGCTGTTTCCAATTCATATTCTTTGCTATCTTCTGATTTAGACAAAAGAAGTATAAACCCTATTTAACTGGGAAACACGTTTTTAAAAAATTAAAAAATTATAATTAAAAAATAAAATATTAAAATAAAAAATAGTAATTAAAAAATGGAGATATCTCTTTTAAAGGGAACATTTAGCAAACTCTAGACTGGTTTTATGGGTTGTGTTTCCCTTTGGCATATCTACTAGAGTCATTTAAATCACGAATAAAGAGACAATAAGATCACTTTCCTAGATGTAATTTCAACTCTAAAATGTTGTACTCCATGTAACTTTATGAATAAATAAATATACTGTTCTGAATTTTCTGGGGTGTGGATGAATCAAAGATTATTCTTACTTGTATTACACACTATTTTTTATGGCTACAATGGACATGTCTGACTAATGGGAAGCCACCACATCACAAGAAAATAATAAAGCTGAGGCATGAAGTGCTTGTCTAGGATGAGCTGGAAATTTTTCTGGGTTCCACATTCTGTCTTGTGATGAATTCTTTTTGGTTTTGAATAAATGCCATTGACTCTCAGACCAAGGCCATGCATCAACTTGAGCTATGTTGCTCGTTCTGTCTTTGCCTTTCCTTGTCTCTTTCTTGCTCCTCTTAGGTTCAGCATGGTAACAGTATGCTTTAATTTTATGCTTTTTCCTGGTATCAGAACTGAGCCTTGAAGCCACACAAACCTCAATTCTTTTTTCTTTCAATTTTCTGCTGGAGTCCAGAAGAATTCGGATTTGGAATCAATACATGACATGTCAAAAAAGAATTAAACAAAGTTGGTAACGTGAAGATAAAATGTTTCTTTCATCCCTTGGGTTTAACTTTGTCTAAAGTAATAATAAAAGGGGGAGCTTACCATGAGTAAGCAGTTTGCTCCGCTTCTGTCTAACCTAACAGCCAACTGATTTTACGACACAGGTTGTAAGATGAATTAAACCAATATTATTTATTTGCTTTTCAGCATGAAAAAATAGATCTATCTGTTTCTAAGGTTATTATATGCAGCATTGAAGGAAATGCCACCCAGAGATATGATCTTTCCTGTACTTTGAAGCCTATCATCCTTCTTTCAGAGAAAGCAAACATACGTGTACACATGTACACAAACACACAAACACATACTATATTTTATTAGTTAGCCCCCTTTTTTCTCCTAGCACGCTGAAGGGAAATAGAGACAGTAAAATGCTGCCCACACAATTCAGCAGGCTTCACTGTGGGCTTCTATCAATATTTACTACTGAGGGGCCCTAGGGTTTCTTGCAAGACTGTTTTGGCCTCTAGTGAAAAACCTCTGCGTTCTGACTCTGATTTCAACACTGTTCAATTTCCTGACTGTGGAAAAGGATTTCCACTAAATTTCCCCTCCGTAAACCTGGTATTGTAATAAATAAATGCTTTCTTCTCACCACCTCTTACCCCTAGGACCTCCTTGTATCTGTGAGGATTCAGTAATATTTGTGAGAGACTTTGTACCTAGGATTATCTCTTGTAAGTGTGAATTTCAGGTTATTTGGTTTTTCTGCTGTACTTAAGGATTTATTCCCTTGGATCAAACCTGGATTTGACCTCTCAGAGGTTTAAGTTTCTATCGTGCGACATCGTGCTTGAATCAGAAACACTCTACTTCTGTGTTTTGTCAAAAGCCAATCCTATGACCTTTTTCATAATCAGTTTTGATACTGTCCATCCTACTTTCCATTTCGGTTTCTGTCACTTCTACATCGGGGTAATATCTGAAACAAGACTAGAAATTTGCTGTTCTAATTCTTGATTGAGTGCTGGCTCCTGGGCCTATATTGATGGTGAAGGCCGGGGATTGACAAAAAGGCAAATGACTGATCTCTAAAGTTGTCTTGTGGCAGAAGAACAAATTGTTGAAAATGCAAATTCCTTCAAAACATAACATTTGATTGCCTTGACCTTGTTTTCTGAGTTGGCTTTTTCTTTTGAGTGAGGATAAACCACAGTGATGTTTCAGCTCCATAAACTCCAAAGAGTAGTAGGAGAAGACATACAGTCAGGATGAGAAGAACCAGATCAAGGCCGTTGTCCAGGCTTGAAGACTCACATGGGAGCAGGCTAAACTCTAGGGCTACCCAGAGTGTCAAAATCAGCATTCTCATAGTTGGTGACAATATTCCCTCACTCGTCTCCTTGCTTCAGTCTTTCCCTGGACCTATGAACAATATAAATGGGATCACAGTCATTCTGCTGCTTAAAATTCTGTAGTGGCTTCCACAACCTTAGACTAGAACACCAAATTTTTTATTTTTATTTATTTATTACTTAAACATTTATTTTAGGTTCAGGGGTACATGTGCAGGTTTGTTGTATAGGTAAACTCGTGTCATGGGGGTTTGTTGTACAGACTGTTTTGTCACTAGATATTAAGCTTAGTACCCATTAGTTATTTTTCCTAATCCTCTCCCTCCTCCCACCCTCTGCCTTCCAATAGGCCTTGGTGTGTGTTGTTCCCCTCTATGTGTTTATGTGTTTTAATCATTTAGCTCTCACTTATAAGTGAGAATATGTGGTATTTAGTTTTCTATTCCTGCATTAGTTTACTAAGTATAATGGCCTCCAGCTCCATCCATGTTGCTGCGAAGGACATCATCTCATTCTTTTTTTTTATGGCCGCCTAGTATTCCATGGTGTATATGTATTACATTTTCTTTACCCAATATGCCATTGATGGGCATTTAGATTGATTCCATGTCTCTGCTATTGTGAATAGTGCTGCAATGAATATATAGATCAGATCACACGTGGGCTTGGAGAATGAGTGAAAGGTTTTATTAGTAGAAGTAGCTCTCAGCAGATGGGGGAACCAGAAAGAAGACGGTTTTCCCCTAGAGTTGGGCCACTCGGCAATGTGTGTTTTCCCCTCTATGTGTTTATGTATTTTCATCATTTAGTTCCCACTAATAAGTGAGAACATGTGGTATTTAGTTTTCTGTTCCTGCTTTAGTTTGCTAAGTATAATGGCCTCCGGCTCCATCCATGTTGCTGCAAAGGACATCATCTGCATAGTATTCCACGACGTATATGTATTACATTTTTTTTTAACCAAATATGCCATTGATGGGCATTTAGGTTGATTCCATGTCTTTGCTATTGTGAATAGTGCAATGATTGAACTTCATTCGAGGACTCTGATTGCTCCCACCGAGCCAGCCAAACTCCTTGTAGTTCTGCTTCTTTCTGCCAGTGGATGGCCTGCTCTTCCGCCGGCATGCTCTCGATGACCAGCCGCTTGTGTCTTCCTCACTGATGTGTTCCTCTTGATGTCCTCTTGCTTGTGTCCCTCCCCCTGATGTGTTCCTCTCGCCATCCAGCAACTTCTGTCTCTGTCTTGCTAGGGTCTCTGGTTTTTATAGGCCCAGGATAGGGCATGGCAGGCCAGGGTGGTACTGGAAAATGCAGCATTTGGGCGAGAAGGCAGAGGTGCCTGTCCTTACCTAGGTCTGTGGGGGTGGAGCCCTAGCCAGGGACCACGCCCTCCTCTACCGAGCACTTTCCTTCCCACTTTCCATATCATTTAAAGGGACCACGCTCTTCCCTTCCCAGCGCTCCCGTATTACTTGCTGTTGTGAATCGTGCTGCAATGAACATACGTGTGCCTGTGTCTTTATGGTAGAATGATTTATATTCCTTTGGTTATATATACCCAGTAATAGGATTGCGGGTTGAGTGGTAGTTCTGTTTGCAGCTCTTTGAGGAATAACCACACTACTTTCCACAATGATTGAACCAATTTACGCTTCCACAAACAGTGGATAAGCGTTTCCTTTTCTCCACAACCTCACCAGCATCTGTTAGTTTTTGACTTTTTAATAATAGCCATTCTGACTGGTGTGAGATGGTACCTCATTGTTGTTTGGATTTTTATTTCTCTAATCATCAGTGATATCGAGTTTTTTTTTCATATGCTTGTTGGCCACAGGTATGTCTTCTTTTGAAAAGTGTTCGTGTTCTTCCCACTTTTTAACGGGGTTATTTATTTTTTTCTTGTAAGTTTGTTTAAGTTCCTTACAGATGCTAGATATTAGCATCCTTGCCTTGCACTGGTTTCCAAGGCGAATGTTTCCAACTTTTGCTCATTTAGTATGGTGTTGGCTGTGGGTTTGTCATAGACACCTCTTATTATTTTGAGGTATGTTCCTTCGATACCTAGTTTGTTTAGAATTTTTAACATGAAGGGGTGTCGAATTTTATCAAAAGTCTTTTCTGCATCTATTGAGAAAATTATATGGTTTTTGTCTCGAGTTCTGTTTATGTGATGAGTCACATTTATTGATTTGCATATGTTGAACCAACCTTGCATCCCAGGGATAAAGCCTACTTGATCGTGGTGGATAAGCCTTTTGATATACTGTTAGCTTTGATTTTTCAGTGTTTTGTTGAGTATTTTTACATCAATCTTCATCTAAGGATACTGGCTTAAAGTTTTCTTTTTGTTGTTGTGACTCTCCCAGGTTTTAGTATCAGGATGATGCTGGCCTCATAGAATGAGTTGGGGTAGAGTCCCTCCTTGTCAACTTTTTGGAATAGTTTTAGCAGGAATGGTACCAGCTCTTCTTTTTACATTTGGTAGAATTCAGCTGTGAATCTGTCTAGTCCTGGGCTTTTTTATTGTTGGTGGGCTATTTACTACTGATTCCATTTCAGACCTTGTTATTGGGCTGTTCAGTGAACCAATTTCTTCCTGGTTCAGTCTTGGGAGGGTGTATATATCCAGGAATCTCTCCACCTCTTCTATGTTTTTTAGTACGTGTGTGTAGAGGTGTTCATAGTAGTCTCTGATGGTTGTTTGTATTTCCGTGGGGTCAGTGGGAACATCCCTTTTGTCATTCCTAATTGTCTTTATTTGGATCTTCTCTCTTTTCTTCTTCATTAGTCTAGATAGTGGTCTATCTTATTAATTTTTTCAAAAAATCACATCCTGGACTTCAGAACACAAAATTCTTACTAAGACCTTTTGTTGTCTTGTCCCTGCCTATTCCTGTAACCTGATTTCATTTTCCTCTTGCTCACTACTCTCCAGTCACATTAACTTGCTTTAATTTTCTTGCACTTGCCAAGCTCTTTCTTGCCAGCACATCTTTGGCTATGTTGTTTTTCTTGCCTGAAAAGCTCTTTGTCCATTTGACTCCTACTGATTCTTCAGGTTTTAGCTTAATGTTACTTTCTTGGAAAGGCCTTTCCTGCTGGTCTATGTTTTTTTCATGGTATATGTCATAATTTGTTAATTTGTATTTATATGTTTATTGGGGCATAAGAGAAATATCTGTCTTAATCACTGGATAGTGAGATTTGTAAAGGTAGGACAGAGATTTGTTTTATGTACTATCGAGCTTCCAATAATTGGCAAGTAGATAAATAATGTATGTGTGCATGTGCGTGTGTACATGCATGTATATCTTGGGGTCAAGAGCAAGAGGAACAGCTCATACTCAGATCACATACAGCACCAAGCCAAGTAATGAGATAAAACTAGGCAAGCTGTTGAATATCAGGAAACCCAGTTCCTCAGGAGTAAGGTTGTATATCAAAGACCTGGCAAATAGCACAGGATGAGGAAATGTGTGTGCTCTAAACATAGAGGAGGAATCCAAACAAAAAATTGGGAAAGCTGATAGTGCCAGACATAGGACCTTAGCAAGGTAGTAGATAGCAGACACACAGCACCAGCAACAAGGACACTACAACACAGCAGGAGTGTCCTGGCTCGGCAAGCAAGATTCTTATAGGAGAGCATTTGGATTTCACTAAAATGATTCAACTCACAAGGTCTTACTGTGGGTCTCCTATAACAGCTACCAGGTCTGACATCCCTTTTTTGCCCTACAGGCTACTTGGAATGTCTACATTTGATTTCTCACCTGTGGATACTCAGTGTGCACAATCCCTCATCCTTCATCCCAGCCAGAGTGTGCTGTGCAACCACTGCGTGACCATTTTCAATATTCACCATATAGTTTGTAATTATCATGGCTCTCGTCTCTTCCCGAGGGCATTTAGATTGGGTGATAGAACATTCTCATCTATTTTAAATGAGTTGTATCAGATTAAAAGATCCTGGGGCTGGAAAACCCACACAAGTAACAAAAAGGAAGAAAAATCATTCAAGGCTGCTTTTACAAAATGATTTTTTGCTTTGTAAAGGCTACCCACCCTTATCAGGGAAGAGAGAGACACAGAGGAATGTTCTGGCATCTTGCTGGGTTGATAAAACAAAGGCTGTTTGAATAGGATGTTGTCGACCATTTTCAAATAATTTTCCTTTCTTGAGTAAAGTTATGTGTTTTAAATGAATGAATTACTGCTATTATTATTGATCAATCTTTTTTTCCCCTTCAAGGTTGTTCTTCAAGTGTTTCTATAATAAAATAAGACACAAAATCTAAGACAACATCAGCACAGTTTTCTCCTTCCAACCCATTTCTTCCACTTAAGTACGTATTTCAGTAATGTTGAGAAGGAAGGTTTTCTTTTCCTGACATAAAAGCAGCCCAGTAAAGTGCATCCCACATCCTGTGGCCCTACCTTTTGCCTGTGTGGACACTTTCTGGGGAAACAGTGTCCACGGTAAATGAAAATAAGCAATAAGTTGTGAATTAGGATTGACTTTCCCAGGAACGAGTTTTTAAATGGGCGATCCACCATATCAAAACCAGAGGGGGAAAGTAATAGCAACTGTTAAATTTGGGCCCTAACACTTTGGGAGGCTGAGGCGGGCGGATCACCTGAGGTTGGGAGTTCAAGATCAGCCTGACCAACATGGAGAAACCCCCATCTCTACTAAAAATACAAAAAAATTAGCCGGGCATGGTGGCTCATGCTTGTAATCCCAGCTACTCAGGAGGCTGAGGCAGGAGAATCGCTTGAACCTGGGAGGCGGAGGTTGCAGTGAGCGGAGATAGTGCCATTGCACTTCCAGCCTGGGCAACAAGGGCGAAACTCCATCTCAAAAAAGAAAATAATAATAATAACAATAATAATAATGTGGGCCCTAAGCAAGTGCAAAGCTGTAAGGGTTGGAGGCTGGGGAACTGCCAGGATGACCTAGCTGAATTGGATTATCCCATTGGTATCACAATAGAAACCTGAGGAGCCATAGATGCTAACACTGAGGGCTTCACACTGCAACATGGCTTTGCAACTCAGCAGGTCAGCACTGAAGGCTTAGCACCCCAGGCATCCTGTGAAAGCAGGCCTGAAGTGGTAATGGAATGGCTACATAGTTCAAAAGAAAGGTAACTGCGTTTAAACAGAAGGTAAGGAAACCTGTCTGAGTTGTAATTGTCAATGCACATGGAAGAATATGACAGATGCCCAATTTCACTGCACACTAAGCCAGAAAGGAAGGAAGAGACATAGTGATTACTTCTGGAAATGTACATGTTATTTATTTACCGCGGATTCATCATGATAGTGCATTGTGTGGCTATAGAATGCTTCTTAATGAAAATCCTCATGAGTAGATGGATGTCCTCTTATTTTATAATTTAATACATGGCTCTTCTGTGAATACAGATTTAGTAAATGATGTTAGGAACAGAACAAGAAGATTTTATTTATAGCTGTATGTCCACATCCAGGTACTTGTAGTATGATTTTTCTTTTTCTTTCCTCTTTCCCTCCTTCCCATCCTCCCTCCTCTTCTCTGCTGCTAATGAAAACAGCCCAGCATTAGATAATTCCCTTGATTCTTTTTTAGGGATGATGCAGTAATTTTCAGTCAACAATTCAGCTTATCAGGAGAAAATGACACAGGGTGGGGAGTAAACAAGATAATAACCAGGGGCCTACTTTGAAGTTCATTATTGAAAAGCAGGCAAGTCTTCCTCCTTCCTCTTACAAAGAGAACTCCCTCACAGGCATCTTCCCTCTCTGCCTGGGAGATATCCCTTCCCAACTACTTGTCTGCATGCTCCAAAAAGAATTTTGACTGTCTTCTCACCCAGGCACACTTTTTTATTTAAAAAAAAAAAAAAATCCCCCAGCTATAAAATGACAACTGAGCGCACACATGCAGAGCTACCAGGAAATTACGGTTCTCGCCAGCTTGGATGGCCCAGCCTAGACTATTTGCACTGAGGCTGAGGGTGTATAAACCACTGCTTTGTTGGACTCTCAGGGTGAGAGGAAATTTCTTAACCAAGAGCTCCGCATGGAAAACATTGTTTCTGTAACAGCCTGAGGTCAAACTCTGGGGATAGCTAGCAAGAATTCCACTGGCAGCGTTCAGTTGTCTTGAGGTTATGAAGGGAGAAAGGAATCCCTTTCCCTCTCACCACCTCCAAGATTCAGCGGGGCCTGGATTCTGAAGAACTCTGTCTGCCTCAGCCATTTTTGAAGTGTTCTTAAAAGCAGAGGTATGAATTGCAGCTGAGGTTGTCTTTGTGGTGAAAAAACTCTTAGGCCTGAGGAAGCACTGCCTTTTTATCAGAAATACCCACCGGGTAGGAAAAGATAGAGATTGGAGGCGCTGAGGAGTTGTAGGCCTCCAAGATCTGGCTTATGTGCTTAGAAAATGATACAGCATCATCATGTGTTTTGTTTTGCAAAGGCTGTTATTTTCAAGGAACTGGTCCCACTAGGATATTCTTAGAACAGTTTGAAGTAACATCCTTAGGAGATCGTAGTCATAGGCACTATTCAATCACAAAGGAGACTTTTAAGCCAACTGTTTTCAAATCTTATTTTAAAAAGTTTAAAGAAACAACTTTCAATAAGTTTGGAGATGAGAAAATCCAAATGCAAGGAACTGGGGCGGTGGGAGCCGGGGAAAGGGGAGGGTGGAGCAATTGCTTGGGAGTGAAAGTCAATAGCCACCTGAAAAATCTCTGACTCAGCAAACTTCTTAATTGTTTTTCCCTCTAAACTTTCTACCTTCTAACATCCCTTTCTAGGAGATGAATAGATGGAGGAGGAAAAAGGCCTACCAGAGGTGTCTGGGACTTCTGCACGTATTATCTCTGTGGCTGGTATTAGTACCTGCCTCAAAAGCAGACGGATGATCAGGCACTGTGGCTTGCGTCTATAATCCTAGCACTTGGGGAGGCTGAGGCCAGAGGATAGCTTGAGGTCAGGAGTTCGAGACCAGCCTGGGCAACATAGCAAGACCCGTCTCTCCAAAAAATAAAAAAGATTAGCTGGGTGTGGTGGCATGTGCTTGTGGCTCCAGCTACTCAGAAGGCTGAGGCAGGAAGATCACTTGAGCTCAGGATTTTAAAGCTGCAGTGAGTGATGATTTCAGTACTGTACTCCAGTGGGTGGCAGAGTGAGACCCTGTCTCTGAAATTAAATAAAAATGAAAATAAATTTTAAAAAGCAGATCAATATGAGATGATCAAGGTCCTCTGAATGGCAGAAGGCAGGGCCATGCTTACCTTGGAGCTCCGAGGATATTGACTGGTGCAAGATGGGTGCTCAAATAATACCTGATGAATACAAGAAGAGTGGAGGGGAAAGAGGGAGGGAAGCAAAGAGAGAGAGAGAGTACAAGACAGAAGGGGGAGGGAGATCCCTCAAGTGTGTACTCTGAAGCCTACCTGACTTAATGACTTGATTTTACTGAATTATTGCTTTGAGGAATCAAAGAAATGTACAGGAACTTAAAAATATTTTTTAACCCTAATTCAGCCTCCATTTACATTTTGGACTTACCCAGTGCAAGGATCTTTAAAGTTCAATTTGTGAAAACACCTGATTTTTAGTATCTACTATCTTCCTTCATTTGTTCTCTGGCATACAGCCAGCCATGCCCACCTGCAATGAGCTTCAAATTTGGAAGAAGAGGAAAAAGTGCATTCTTAGAACAAGGTGACCAGAGGTACTGCGTTTGAGATATGCCTTGGGGGCCTCTATGTAGCCCTCATCTTTCTTATTCCCTCATGCTTTTGTCCTCATTTGGGGTCAAAAACTAGAGCGTAACCTATTGTAACAACTGACCACATATGTAGGGAAGTGATAGACATCTAT
Organism: Symphalangus syndactylus; assembly: GCF_028878055.3. Taxonomy (NCBI): domain Eukaryota; kingdom Metazoa; phylum Chordata; class Mammalia; order Primates; family Hylobatidae; genus Symphalangus; species Symphalangus syndactylus. The sequence continues at coordinate 68,979,206 of NC_072425.2, read as the reverse complement.
CTGGACTTCCTCAAAAATAATCAAGAACTGTCCCAAGCTGGGGACATAAGTACGTGGGAGGAATGGGATCAAGGACACAATCAAGTGTGGGAGGATGGTTTAATCTCTTACGCTATATGGATTTTCATGTGATTAGTACTACCTGGTAGTAGTTTTCAAATGCCTTGCAGTACCTGGATTACAAAGATCAAGACATGACATTTTCCACTCTTGACTTTTAGTGATTATGCTTTTGTGAATCACTCCATGTTCTTAGATATGAAATATATATGATCTTGTAGTAGGATTTTATTGTGCCTGTTTTTTGGAAGGAGAGAGCTAGGGGACTCATTGCATCAGGAATCAATAGTAAGTTGACACCTTTTCGGGCTTCCCGTTGTTAGAGGTGGGGCTGCAGAGGGATAGAGAGTGCATAGAGGTGTGTAGCCCTCTAGGTGTGCCTGCTCCAAATGAGGCCGTTGGGCCTGCAATTTTGTGAAAAATTTGCTGAGAATGTTCTGGGAGGCAAGAATATTCCTTTCCCAAATACCTCTCATCACAGCAGGAGGTAAAACAAGACACCCCAGAATTAACCTGAATTGAAGGGGAAAAAGATCCTTGAAAAAGCAGTATTGCAAAGCAATATGACATTAATCATGCTTCCTGACCTTTGATTTGCTACAGTCTAGGTCATCTTTCTGACTTTGAAGAGTCTCCAGTTCTGATCATTTGAAGAGGATTTTAGGCTCTGGCAATGAGCCATATGAAAAAAAAAATGCCCACCAGGTGTATCACTCTGGCTTCATTTTTTGTTCTCTCTTTGCTTCAGGCACACTGAACTTTTCTAGGACCTGAAGTTGCCTATCTATCCCTGCTGTATCAAGCACTTATGCCTCACTGGTGCCTTACCTACTCGTTGGCTAATTTCAATGCATTCTGTGGTCACTGAGAAGCCTTTTCTAACCCCCAAGGCTGGGCTAAGATCCCTGCTCTGAGCCCCACATCATCCTGTGTTCCCTCACGCCCGGGGATTAACCCATTGCATTGGCAAGGTTTGTCTACTTGTCTGTGTCCCATAGACAATGGGAAAGTTATATTTAAGTTTTCTGTGCCCCAATGTCCTCATCTGTAAAATGGGACCTTTAGGTATACCAATCATGAGATATGTGAAGATTAACTGAGTTAAAGTATGTGAAGCAAGAGAGGATCTCTGGCATATACTAAATGCTGACAATTGTGAGCTATTATTTTTATACTTGAGGGCAGGACCCATATCTGTCACTTGTATGTCCCTACAGCTTGCCTCAGGGCCAGTGCAGAGTAAGCTGCCAAAACTACTTATTAAATACATGGGAGATACTCAAGAGCTCTGTAAAGACTGAGTCACTGTTTTAGGAACATTGATGTCTTTGGCAAGATTCCTGTGGCTTTGTAAATGTCCAGACTCACTCCAGCTGCCTCTCTGATGTGTGGAGGCAGCAATGCCTTTGACCTCAGCACAGGTGCAACTGGGTGGCCCTGTGGGAATGACAGAGCCCCTCTTCCCCTCTTCCCTCAGTAGTTAGGATTCTGCTGAACTGCTTACAGGGAACTAAATACCTGAGGAGGCGGGAGCTTGGAGAAAGCTGAGAGGTACCTACCCCCATCTACCTACTCAGAGGATTTTAAGAAACGCAGATAAATGCAAGAGACAACGTGGTCATATAATGGGAAAAGAGTGTGGCTTGGAGGTGGATACACTTTGTTTTGCATTCCAGCTCTGCAGTGTAACCAGATGTGGTTTAGTTATTAACCTCTCTCATCCCTGGTGTCTTCATCCATAAAATGGGAATTGTGGGCTGTGGAATTAGTAGGGCTGGAGTTAGAAAGCCAGTTTTGCTATTTACTAGTTGTGTGACATTGAAGCAGTTACATAACCTCTTTAAGCCTCAGTTTCACTAATTAATAAAATGTACTTAATAATCATATCAGATAACAAGGTTGTTAGGAGATTAAATAACATACATAAAAAAGTTAGCTTAGGAAGAGTATGCAATAGTGAAAGCCTCGACTCTCTGTAGTGGTGCTGTAAATTATTTCCTGAAATATAGCGATTGCACATGATAAAAAGAATTCTGATGTGTTGGGCAGAAGCTTACAAGGATGTCTTCCAAATCGCAAACAACATGCATTCCTCTCAGGAGACAATTTTATTACAAAGAACGGCAACCGAACTGGAGGCACAGACATCTAATTTGTTTTAACTCTCTGTAGCATTCAGAATCATTTGTAATATTCCATTGGCCCTGGTTGCTTTTAGCAAGAAGTGTTTTATCACATAGAGAAACACATCAGTGACCATCTCCTCCTTAATAAGCCATGTCTTTAGACACAGCATTGTGCAATATGATTACAAGCCATAATGGGATGTTCCTCTTACTACCAAGAGCAATGGAGCAAGTGATGTTAATATTATTGAGACTTCGCCTGGCTCAGCTGAATTCCACTAATACTTTTAGAAAGCAGTCCCCAAAAATGGCTGATGAATCTGATTGCCAGCCCAGCTCAACAGTCTTCAGACTACATTTTTGCATGTTTTATGCTTTGGAACCGAACACTCTTAAATTGTTCTGTTTTTAACTGCTGAATTGCATTTCATCTTGAGATCACACTAAGGGGGGAACATCTTAACAACTTTAGCAAAATTTTTGGTTTAGCTGTTTCACATTCCTCTGCTTTACAATGAAAGTATTTCTTTATGCTTCTTGGCATCTGGGAGTAGAATATTGTGTATTTAACAGGGTCTTGGGTGACAGTGGTGTCGTGCTGTTGAGTAATTTATTGGCAGGTCTTCTGCAGTGGATCCATCAATATAAGCATGTGGCCCAATTTCCAATTACAGTGTTTCCATTAGAAATGCCTTCAGGACATAGTCTCTAAGACAGAAGGAAAAGAGTAAGGACTCTTACTCTTATCTGCCTTAGAGCCCTGAGGACAAAGAACGGAATATAAAATGGGCCACACTGCACTTGTTGGTCCCCATCCTATCGTCATATTCTTGTCTTTAACTTCTGCTGCTCCAGGCCCAGCCTTTATGAAGTTTCTAAAAAGTGTCCTGTTTCCGTGCCAGTGATGGCCTAGAGGCAAAAAGGAAGTCCAGAATAAAACCACTATCTGAGAACTCTTTTGTGCAAATATTTCTTGTGCAAACACAATGTGCAAGGCCAATGCCAGGCCCCAAGTATTCAATGTAGGACTCCTGAGCTTTGAGGACCTTAGAGGGGGAGACACACACATGCAATTAGAATATGCAGTGAGGTATATCAGAGGAACTAATGAAAAGCTTGAGATGCACAGATGGAGAGTAAATGTGCCTGGAAAACTGGGGAAGCTGTAATTGAGGACACAGCGTTTGGGATATGCCTCAAAGGATGTGCCATGCCTCCAAGAGTGTCCAAAAATGACCAAAAGGCTCTTCTGTCAGATAGAAACGCAAACAGTAGTAACAGCATACTTTTGCAAAATGCATCTTAGGTTTATGAAGTAGACAAGACAGTTGGTATTTCCTCCAATGTATAGCAGAAGTAACGATGTCTGAAGAGCAAGAATCATTTACCCAAGTTCCCATTGGTAAGCAAGGATAAAGCTGGGACAAGGAAATAGATCAGGATCCAAATTCGGGTTTCCTTAATGGCTTCTTGGTCAGCGTGCTTTCACACTCAGCACCTGTGAAAGGACAAGGTCCACGTGCATTAGCGGCTCTGATTGCTGTGCAACCCCTCCTGAAGTGCTTCAGGTTATAGTGCAGCATTTTGTCAGCTGCCTAGATTGGGCCAGCCCGGGCCACAGTCCTGTGCATTTGGGAACCCATGATGGGGAGAAGGGCTAAGGCAGGAGGGATGTCCCGACAGTTACCCAGCTCCCTGTACTTTCCCATCTGAGCGTCTGTCTCTGTATGTGTTGTTTTATGAGCCTTATTACAACAGCTCTGTGATAGTGGTATGACAGATAGGATTTTCTTATTGGAGACAAGGATACTGAAGTGCAGAGAGGTTAGACGACTTGCCTACATGACAAATAAATCATAAAACTGGGGCTGAAATTCAGATATACTTTTAGTCCCACTGGCTCTCGGTCTGCTGAGGAATGTGGTGTCTCTTCATTGTGGTTCCTAGAATTCTTTTGATAGGAAACAATGCCTTTACCCTCTAATTGAGCTATAGTTTAAAATGAAGTATTAGTCTGCCCTCAATTCTTGTCAAATCATAAGTCATCTATATTAGGTCTATCCCTGATAGAAATTTCTGATGAGTGGGAAGGGCTGTAGGAGGGAATACTGAGATATTAATATTCTTCAGGGATGGAAGGAGAGAGAGAGAGGAAAATGCCCTCTTCTGCCAAAGTGGGTGTGTGAAAACAAGAACCGAATACCGAACACCCTCACCTGTGACCCCAACTTCCCCATAATCCCCCTGTTCTGTGCACATATGTTCTACATCAGCCCCTTTTCCTCAGACATGACACTGCTTCTCCACTTTGAAGCTTGGCTCATGCTGTTTCATTCAGCATTTTTGCTTGTAAACATGACACCATTTTCCCATGGTCATTTCAAGTTTTTTTTTTTTTGATGCTGCTACCTGGATTCATTCTCTTGTTTAATACAAAAGGTCTGAGCACTTTTGAGGTTTCTTGGCACTTGCTGTATTGTACCTTGAGCTAGAGTTGAGTTGTGTTCTTGGCTAATTCCTCCCACTGAGTGCAGAGGGCAAGACTTATGTCTTAGTCATCTTAGTAGATAGTAGATATATAGAGATACCGATATAGATATGTACTTACACCAAGAATACAGTAGGTACATGATCAAAGAACAGGGACCATCTAAGTTTTTGAATATACTTTATGATTCTGCTTAGGATCAGCTCTGCTTCATGGGAGGCCCAGTTATGAGGCCATAGACAGCACCTGGACCTTAGGAGGGGCACTAAGTTTCCTGAGTGAACTACTTCAACCATGGATAAGGGTTGGGTGAAGGAGAAACCCTCTGGAAAAAAGATGCCCAGGTCCAAATAGTTGACCATCTGTAGCCTCTTCTCCAAATCTGTAGCACACTCCACTGTAGACAGTCCTATCCAACTGTTTAACTCTAGTGACCTGGCCAGGGCAATGTAGTCAAGGGGAGAGACAGGCCATTATGTCCCTCATTCCTGATTCTGAAGTGCAGCTGCTCAAATGCTGTTTACCTGTGAATGCATTGGCTTCTTTCCAGCCAATGTGTAGAAATCTCTGACTCACAGTAAGAACTTTGCAAAATGACCTCAGTATAGTGAATGAGAAAAGGCAATTGAAGTGTAGGTGTTTCTGGGTGCAACAAGGATCCTTGGATGTCAGCAGCTCATTTAATATGCATAGCACTTGACAATTTACAAAACAGTTTTACACATCTTTCTTCATTTGACCTCCACAATTGTTTCCAGAAATCAGTAGAAGAGTAATTTTACTTCCTTTTTACAGATGGGGCTCAGAGAAGAGCCTTGGCTGTGACCACACGGCTAACAATGGGCAGGTGCGGGAGAGATTCTTGAATCCAGAACTTCATTTGCCAAGTCTAGAGGTATTTGTGTTATCCTCAAAGCATCTTAGATAACATCCACCCACCCAAATGAAAAGGATAAGAGTGTCCAGGAAGTGAAATAAATACATAAAAGAAGGGAGAAGAGTACAATAAGTGAAGCTATCTGAGAATATGCAAACCAGAGCCAGTGCAGGGAGGAATGTATTAGCTTTATTTTGGCAGGTAACTTTTTTTTTTTTGCTTTTTAGAGAAAGAAAGAGAATGAGAAACATGCAGAAGGAGTAATTTGTTGTCTACCCCAACATTCCTCCCTTGGCACCAGTACTTATTCCCAACAGAAGGGCTGGAAATGGCCAACACTGCTTTTCTAGGCTCCCCTGTAGAAAGGCATGCATGTGTGACTTAATCATGGCCAGTGAGACCAGAAGATATGTCTTCTGAGAGCCTTCTGGGGCGGATTTCCCTCCCTGTGCTGGGTATGCACCTTGCTCAGTTCAATGCCTGTGGGATTCACTGACAACACGAAATACACTGATGCACAGCTTGTCTGAGATGAATGCATGTGCTGTGTGATCCTGAAGTTCTTTATGCCTGTGTTGGCTTTTCATAGTACATCTGTTGGAAAGAAGAGCCTTTTTGGACATTTGTAAGCCCTTTGTGATGGGAGGGGGGTAAGTCTGTAAGTATATGTGAAAAGGGGCTGCTATAACGTAAAGCCAACTCACCAAACACGGGCTTTGCAGTAATAAGGATGAGAAGCTAAAGATCAGGCCTCATGGAAAAGAATTTCCCCCTTTCTTCTACTTGGCCTATAAATGTAGTTTTTCTGACACTTTTGAGGCCCTGCTCCTTGTCTTGTATTCAGCACCTAATAATGTTGCAAATGTCAGGACTGCAACAAGCTCCGTTGTGTTGTAGCAAGTAGGAGACTGCTACAAAATGTGAAGAGTCACTAATTGTTTTGGCAACAAAACATGACAAGGTGCGTATTACCAGAGGCAATTATGTGCATCTCATGGGTATTCAATAGACTCTAGGACTGACTTTAATGACCTGAAAATCCACTTGCCCTTTTCGTTTTCTCTGTTATGTCCAAGTAATGAAAATATTGAGAAAGTTACTGTAACTATAAAATTGCAGTATGGTTCCTTTTTTAAAAAAAATAAAGCCTGATCTATCCTTTGACTTGGAAAATGGTTCATTATACTTTGATTCAAAGAGAGAATAAAACTGAGATAGTGGGAAGGGACCAGCTCACTTTGTCTGAGTCACTTGGTACCAAACCATTTGGGCACCAGCCCAGGATAGATGAGTTTTTACACTGCTACATCGGAGCAGACAGCCAGTTCCACATTCAGTTTTCAGAAAGTCTCCAAAGACCAATGGTCAACTATAATCTGTATTTATTTATTTATTGCTAATTTTTAAAATGTGTATAAATTGCTGGGGTACAGTGCAATTTTGCTATATTGATATATTGCACTGTGGTGAAGTCAGGGTTTCACTGGGGCCATCACTAGAGTAGCACATGTTGTATCCACCAAGCAGCCTCCCATTAGCTATAATCTTATTAATGTTATTCCTGAGAGGCTTTGGAAAGACTTTGCCAAATTGGATGAGAAATTATTCATAAAATGTAAAATGTAATCAACAAACACAGAAGTAGATTCCTCATTTTAGTCAAACTGTTGTTACCTGTGGTCTCATTTGTGCTACTGCTCGGTTGTAGCTCTTGGAGTGAAGCTACCCCTTAGGATGCCTGTAAGTGACAACAACAACAAAAAACTCAGCAAATTAGGACTACATCTAAATATTTTAGCTTAATAATAGGTGTCTACCAAAAATAAAACATCAGACACAATTCCTAACAGTGAGATGTTAGTGGAATGCATTTAAAAATCAGAATAAGATAAGCCTGTCAGCTCCCACCACTTCCATTCACCACGGGAGGTCCTTACCTGTGTAAAGGTATGAAAATAAAGGATATGGATTTGATTTCTAAAACCGGAAGCAAACAGAGAGTAGCATACAAAAAGAGATACTAATGGCAAAACGGTTCAAGAATATATTTAGTAAATGATGCACAAGATCTGTATGAAGAATAGTGTTGTTTGTATATCAGTAAAAGTTTATTGAAATTCACTAAGAAGACCTCAATAAATACAGAAATATGCTATTTAATGTATAGAATGCCTCAATATTATACATTTGTAACTTCTCCCTAAGTTGAATTATAGATTTCTGGTAACTTTCTTTAAAATCTCGACTGGTTTTTGGAGAATTTAATGAACCAATTATAACATTTAAATGGAGCAAAGTCTCAAGGAGAACCAGGATTCTTCTCAAGAAGAAAACATCAGAAGGGCTAGAATTACCAGATAACCAGGCATAAAGTTATTATAATCAATGTAATGTGGCATTTTCACAGAGAGTTACAAATTAAACTAAATAAGGAGAATAGATGGCCCAGACACAGATCTACATATGGAACTTTACGTAGCAGAGGTGGCATTGTAAATGACTAGGAGAAGAGGTAGTATTTAATAGATAGTGCTGAGAAAGTTAATTATCCATATGGAAAAAAATGAAACTAGTTCTATTTTCACACTGTAAAGAAAAATCAATTCTAGTTGAATTAATGCATACATATAAAAGGCAGAACTTTTCCAAGAAAGTGTGGGATGATTTGCATTCTTGGGTAAAGAAATATACATTTGAATAAAATGTAGCAACTACTAACCTAATTTTTAAAAATTAACTACATTAAGTTAGGAACTTATGTTCAAAGACAAATAAGGTAAATGAAAACACAAGGAGATGGCATTTGCCTGACATATAACAAATAGAATTTATTTCTGAAATATACAAAAAAAAATTCTACAAATCAATTAAAATGGAGATAACCCAAGAGAAGAATGGGGGAAAGACATTTTACTGAGGAGGCATCATGAATGGCAAATGTATGTAAGAAAAGATGTTTAACTTCATTTGTAAGCAGAGAAATGCAAATTAAAACTCCTTTAATAAAGCTCAAAACCAAGCAAGAGTACATAATATATTGCTTATTTATAAATACATGTGCTAAAATTAGAAAGCAAATCAACGGTGACTACTACATTCAGTGCAGTGTTCACCTCTGGAAGGAAAGCTTTAGGGTAGGGGAAGAGGAAGCCCACAGATGGATTAAATGCTAAGAGTAAAGCTCTAGTTTTAAGTTTCTTGATGGGTTCATAATGTTCATTGTGTTATTTTATAATTCATATATTTGCTACATAAATTCTTTAGTAGGTATCATATCTTTTATGTCAGTGAAAAAAGGCAAGGAAGAGAAGAAAGAGACTGGATACAGCCTTTGCACTATTTCCTTGCATCTCCAATTCTATCTTGGAGAGTGAGACCTTTGAAGTCACAAGAAACATTTTTCTGTGCCATATTTCTTTCAGGGTGCCAGATAGAAAAGAGCCCCTTCTCCTGGACCCTGGTAAAATCTCTTTGTGTAGCCTCCTGATTCTCTGGCTTCTGCTCTGTAGGTGGTAGAAGTCGACTCACTGTTTCTTGAATAAAGTAAAGAAAGGTAAATGAGTTGTTGCAGCAGAGTTATAATTCAAGCATTGACTCAGCCATCCCATTACTGGGTATATACCCAAAGGATTATAAATCATGCTGCTATAAAGACACATGAACACGTATGTTTATTGGGGCACTATTCACAATAGCAAAGACTTGGAACCAACCCAAACGTCCATCAGTGATAGACTGGATTAAGAAAATGTGACACATATACCCCATGGAATACTATGCAGCCATAAAAAAGGATGTGCTCATGACCTTTGTAGGGACATGGATGAAGCTGGAAACCATTATTCTGAGCAAACTATCGCAAGGACAGAAAACCAAACACTGCATGTTCTCACTCATAGGTGGGAACTGAACAATGAGAACACTTGGACACAGGGTGGGGAACATCACACACTGGGGCCTGTCAGGGGGTGGGGGAATGGGGGAGAGATAGCATTAGGAGATATACCTAATGTAAATGATGAGTTAATGGGTGCAGCACACCAACATGGCACATGTATACATATGTAACAAAACTGCACATTGTGCACATGTACCCTAGAACTTAGAGTATAATTTAAAAAAAATTGCTGTTTTGCTGTATCGTACCCAATGCCACATGCAGATGGGTGTTTAATAAATGCTTTTTGATGATAGCATTGATGAGAAAAAATATTCCTTTGAGAGAAGGTGTTGGTTTATGCTGGCAGTCATGAAACTTATAACTGTTAACCTTTTGGGCACTTGGATAAATACCAAATAAACACATATTTACAAAGCATAGGCTATGAGCTTCGTTGAATTTTTACAGTTGAAATTGCTCCTGGAGGCTAAGCAAGGAGTTTTGTCCTAAAGACTTTGCCTCCCGTGGCTGTTCTGTTCTGGGGATAATGGGAATCCAAGTGATATCTCTGTAGTGCCAACTGCCTCATTCTTTTACCTGCAGGTCCCAGAGTCTAGCCGGGAAATAGGATGGGGTGAGGAGGTGGGGCAGTCAGCGTCGTTTTGCCTTTCCCTGGCTTTAAAGAATTCTTAGCAGAGCAGCAAGGTGAAGGAAGGAGAGTTTTATCCTACATTCCAAAAGAAACTTGAGACTTCTCAGAATATCTTGTGGAAGGGAAAGGACTCTCTTGAAATGTATCTCTATGGCCAAAACCATCAGGGTGATGTGTCTGAATGGTGCTGTGATTCCTTTGCTTAGGAATGGCAAGACCACCTGCCACTTCACCTTTAGGATCACAGTTTCTGCCTAGAGGACGGGGTGTCAGAGAATGGAAAGAAAAACTCTCTAAAAAAGAAAGTAGGTTTTGATTTGAATTCGACAAATATAAAATAGGGACCCCCCAAACCGTTTTAAAGCAAAAACAAAATGAAACTTAAATAATGACTTTGAAGACCATGAAGCAAACCTGAATTGTTTTCTGTAATTTTTCTCTCTCTTCCGTTGCCTTAAGTCTGCCCCTATGTCCATCTTGCTTCTCTCAGCATTTCGTGGCCTGACTGGAATCTCACCTCTCTAAGTCAATCCATCTGAGTGACAGTGGACGGATCTTTCCTTTTGTGACTGTTTATGGCATTTTTTTTTTTTTTTTTTTTTGGTCTGAACACTGTATTAGGCAACAATTCTTTTTTTTTTTTTTTTTTTTTTTTCCCATTTCTTACTGATTGCAATTTCCCCCAATTCCTTTATTGGGTCTATCAAAGGTATAGCAATAAAATGTCCCACTACTTATACATGCCGTATAATTTACCAGTGCTTCCCATCGTCACTCGGCAAGACTTCCCTCCCCAGTTCTCTGTCCTACTGTTTCAGGCTGAGCTGGCTACTATCTCCCTGCCCTGAGATTTTACTTATCTTTTGCCACCCATGTTCCTGGATGCCTTGGCTTCCTCTTTCATGATTTTGAGTTTTTGAGTCCTGTATTCCAGAAATGGTTTTATTTTCCCTTCATATTTGATTGATCATTTGGCTGGATATAAAATTCTGGGTTGAATTTTATATCTGGGTTGAATCTGAGTTGAAAATCGTTTTCCTTCAGAATTTTGAAGACATTTCTCCACTGTGTTTAGTGCTTCTGATGAGAAGTTTGATCCCTTCCTGCTTTCATTCCTTTGTCTATTAGGTGTGTTTCTCCTTCTAGGACTTTCTGGATGTTCTCTTGATCATTTGGTTCTAAAATTTGATACTGATGTGCTCTGGTGTGAACCTTTTTTTTTTTTTTAAACTCCCTGTACTGGGCAGCTTCTATTCAATTTTTTTTGCTTTAGTTATATTTTAAGCTTCAAAGAGCTTTCTTCTCTGACTGTTCCTTTTATGTCGTATTTTTCCAAGATTACTAATTTATAGCTTCCTTTTTGTTTTTTAAGGTTTTTCTACTTACTGTATATTCTTGGTGTCTGATTCTTCTGAGTCTTTTTTTTTTTTTTATTATTATACTTTAGGGTTTTAGGGTACATGTGCACAATGTGCAGGTTTGTTACATATGTATCCATGTGCCATGTTGATTTCCTGCACCCAATAACTCGTCATTTAGCATTAGGTGTATCTCCTAATGCTATCCCTCCCCCCTCCCCCCACCCCACAACAGTCCCCGGAGTGTGACGTTCCCCTTCCTGTGTCCATGAGTTCTCATTGTTGAATTCCCACCTATGAGTGAGAATATGCGGTGTTTGGTTTTTTGTCCTTGCGATAGTTTACTGAGAATGATGTTTTCCAGTTTCATCCATGTCCCTACAAAGGACACAAACTCATCATTTTTTATGGCTGCATAGTATTCCATGGTGTATATGTGCCACGTTTTCTTAATCCAGTCTATCGTTGTTGGACATTTGGGTTGGTTCCAACTCTTTGCTATTGTGAATAGTACTGCAATAAACATACGTGTGCATGTGTCTTTATAGCAGCATGATTTATAGTCCTTTGGGTATATACCCAGTAATGGGATGGCTGGGTCAAATGGTATTTCTAGTTCGAGATCCCTGAGGAATCGCCACACTGACTTCCACAATGGTTGAACTAGTTTACAGTCCCACCAACAGTGTAAAAGTGTTCCTATTTCTCCACATCCTCTCCAGCACCTGTTGTTTCCTGATTTTTTAATGATGGCCATTCTAACTGGTGTGAGATGGTATCTCACTGTGGTTTTGATTTGCATTTCTCTGATGGCCAGTGATGATGAGCATTTCTTCATGTGTTTTTTGGCTGCATAAATGTCTTCTTTTGAGAAGTGTCTGTTCATGTCCTCTGCCCACTTTTTGATGGGGTTGTTTGTTTTTTTCTTGTAAATTTGTTTGAGTTCATTGTAGATTCTGGATATTAGCCCTTTGACAGATGAGTAGGTTGCAAAAATTTTCTCCCATTCTGTAGGTTGCCTGTTCACTCTGATGGTAGTTTCTTTTGCTGTGCAGAAGCTCTTTAGTTTAATGAGATCCCATTTGTCAATTTTGGCTTTTGTTGCCATTGCTTTTGATGTTTTAGACATGAAGTCCTTGCCCACGCCTATGTCCTGAATGGTATTGCCTAGGTTTTCTTGTAGGATTTTAATGGTTTTAGGTCTAACATATAAGTCTTTAATCCATCTTGAATTAATTTTTGTATAAGGTGTAAGGAAGGGATCCAGTTTCAGGTTTCTACATATGGCTAGCCAGTTTTCCCAGCACCATTTATTAAATAGGGAATCCTTTCCCCATTTCTTGTTTTTGTCAGGTTTGTCAAAGATCAGATAGTTGTAGATATGCGGCATCATTTCTGAGGGCTCTGTTCTGTTCCATTGATCTATGTCTCTGTTGCGGTACCAGTACCATGCTGTTTTGGTTACTGTAGCCTTGTAGTATAGTTTAAAGTCAGGTAGCGTGATGCCTCCAGCTTTGTTCTTTTGGCTTAGGATTGACTTGGCGGTGCGGGCTCTTTTTTGGTTCCATATGAACTTTAAAGTAGTTTTTTCCAATTCTGTGAAGAAAGTCATTGGTAGCTTGATGGGGATGGCATTGAATCTATAAATTACCTTGGGCAGTATGGCCATTTTCACGATATTGATTCTTCCAACCCATGAGCATGGAATGTTCTTCCATTTGTTTGTATCCTCTTTTATTTCATTGAGCAGTGGTTTGTAGTTCTCCTTGAAGAGGTCCTTCACATCCCTTGTAAGTTGGATTCCAAGGTATTTTATTCCCTTTGAAGCAATTGTGAATGGGAGTTCACTCATGATTTGGCTCTCTGTTTGTCTGTTATTGGTGTACAAGAATGCTTGTGATTTTTGTACATTGATTTTTGTATCCTGAGACTTTGCTGAAGTTGCTAATCAGCTTAAGGGGATTTTGGGCTGAGACAATGGGGTTTTCTAGATATACAATCATGTCATCTGCAAACAGGGATAATTTGACTTCCTCTTTTCCTAATTGAATACCCTTTATTTCCTTCTCCTGCCTGATTGCTCTGGCCAGAACTTCCAGCACTATGTTGAATAGGAGCGGTGAGAAAGGGCATCCCTGTCTTGTGCCAGTTTTCAGAGGGAATGCTTCCAGTTTTTGCCCATTCAGTATGATATTGGCTGTGGGTTCGTCATAGATAGCTCTTATTATTTTGAGATACGTCCCATCAATACCTAATTTATTGAGAGTTTTTAGCATGAAGGGTTGTTGAATTTTGTCAAAGGCCTTTTCTGCATCTATTGAAATAATCATGTGGTTTTTGTCTTTGGTTCTGTTTATATGCTGGATTACATTTATTGATTTTCGTATGTTGAACCAGCCTTGCATCCCAGGGATGAAGCCCACTTGATTATGGTGGATAAGCTTTTTGATGTGCTGCTGGATTCGGTTTGCCAGTATTTTATTGAGGATTTTTGCATCAATGTTCATCAAGGATATTGGTCTGAAATTCTCTTTTTTGGTTATGTCTCTGCCAGGCTTTGGTATCAGGACGATGCTGGCTTCGTAAAATGTGTTAGGGAGGATTCCCTCTTTTTCTATCGATTGGAATAGTTTCAGAAGGAATGGTACCAGTTCCTCCTTGTACCTCTGGTAGAATTCAGCTGTGAATCCATCAGGTCCTGGACTCTTTTTGGTTGGTAAGCTATTGATTACTGCCACAATCTCAGAACCTGTTATTGGTCTATTCAGAGATTCAACTTCTTCCTGGTTTAGTCTTGGGAGGGTGTATTTGTCGAGGAATTTATCCATTTCTTCCAGATTTTCTAGTTTATTTGCATAGAGGTGTTTGTAGTATTCTCTGATGGTAGATTGTATTTCTGTGGGATCAGTGGTGATATCCCCGTTTTCGTTCTTTATTGCATCTATTTGATTCTTCTCTCTTTTCTTCTTTATTAGTCTTGCTAGCAGTCTATCAATTTTGTTGATCTTTTCAAAAAACCAGCTCCTGGATTCATTAATTTTTTGAAGGGTTTTTTGTGTCTCTATTTCCTTCAGTTCTGCTCTGATTTTAGTTATTTCTAGACTTCTGCTAGCTTTTGAATGTGTTTGCTCTTGCTTTTCTAGTTCTTTTAATTGTGATGTTAGGGTGTCAATTTTGGATCTTTCCTGCTTTCTCTTGTGGGCATTTAGTGCTATAAATTTCCCTCTACACACTGCTTTGAACGTGTCCCAGAGATTCTGGTATATTGTGTCTTTGTTCTCGTTGGTTTCAAAGAACATCTTTATTTCTGCCTTCATTTCATTATGTACCCAATAGTCATTCAGGAGCAGGTTGTTCAGTTTCCATGTAGTTGAGTGGTTTTGAGTGAGTTTCTTAATCCTGAGTTCTAGTTTGATTGCACTGTGGTCTGAGAAACAGTTTGTTATAATTTCTGTTCTTTTACATTTGCTGAGGAGAGCTTTACTTCCAACTATGTGGTCAATTTTGGAATAGGTGTGGTATGGTGCTGAAAAAAATGTATATTCTGTTGACTTGGGGTGGAGAATTCTGTAGATGTCTAATAGGTCCACTTTATGTAGAGCTGAGTTCAATTCCTGGATATCCTTGTTAACTTTCTGTCTCGTTGATCTGTCTAATGTTGACAGTGGGGTGTTAAAATCTCCCATTATTATTGTGTGGGAGTTTAAGTCCCTTTGTAGGTCACTCAGGACTTGCTTTATGAATCTGGGTGCTCCTGTGTTGGGTGCATATATATTTAGGATAGTTAGCTCTTCTTGTTGAATTGATCCCTTTACCATTATGTAATGGCCTTCTTTGTCTCTTTTGATCTTTGTTGTTTTAAAGTCTATTTTATCAGAGACTAGGATTGCAACCCCTGCCTTTTTTTGTTTTCCAGTTGCTTGATAGATCTTCCTCCATCCCTTTATTTTGAGTCCATGTGTGTCTCTGCACATGAGATGGGTTTCCTGAATACAGCACACTGATGGGTCCTGACTCCTTATCCAGTTTGCCAGTCTGTGTCTTTTGATTGGAGCATTTAGCCCATTTACATTTAACGTTAATATTGTTATGTGTGAATCTGATCCTGTCATTATGATGTTAGTTGGTTATTTTGCTCGTTAGTTGCTATAGTTTCTTCCTAGCCTCGATGGTCTTTACAATTTGGCGTGTTTTTGCAGTGGCTGTTACCGGTTGTTCCTTTCCATGTTTAGTGCTTCCTTCAGGAGCTCTTTTAGGGCAGGCCTGGTGGTGACAAAAATCACTCAGCGTTTGCTTGTCTGTAAAGTATTTTATTTCTCCTTCACTTATGAAGCTTAGTTTGGCAGGATAGGAAATTCTGGGTTGAAAATTCTTTTCTTTAAGAATGTTGAATATCGGCCCCCACTCTCTTCTGGCTTGTAGAGTTTCTGCTGAGAGATCAGCTGTTAGTCTGATGGGCTTCCCTTTGTGGGTAACCCGACCTTTCTCTCTGGCTGCCCTTAACATTTTTTCCTTCATTTCAACTTTGGTGAATCTGACAGTTATGTGTCTTGGAGTTGCTCTTCTCGAGGAGTATCTTTGTGGCGTTCTCTGTATTTCCTGAATCTGAATGCTGGCCTGCTTTGCTAGATTGGGGAAGTTCTCCTGGATAATATCTTGCAGAGTGTTTTCCAGCTTGGTTCCATTCTCCCCATCGTTTTCAGGTACACCAATCAGACGTAGGTTTGGTCTTTTCACATAGTCCCAAATTTCTTGGAGGCTTTGTTCATTTCTTTTTATTCTTTTTTCTCTAAACTTCCTTTCTCTCTTCATTTCATTCATTTCATCTTCCATCAGCGATACCCTTTCTTCCAGTTGATCGCATCTGCTACTGAGGCTTCTGCAATCTTCGCGTAGTTCTCGAAACTTGGCTTTCAGCTCCATGAGCTCCTTTAAGCCCTTCTCTCCATTGGTTATTCTAGTTATCCATTCTTCTAATTTTTTTCAAAGTTTTTAACTTCTTTGCTATTGTTTTGAATTTCCTCTCGTAGCTCAGAGTAGTTTGATCATCTGAAGCCTTCTTGTCTCAACTCGTCAAAGTCATCCTCCACCCAGCTTTGTTCCATTGCTGGTGAGGAACTGCGTTCCTTTGGAGGAGGAGAGGTGCTCTGTTTTTTAGAGTTTCCAGTTTTTTTGCTCTGTTTTTTCCCCATCTTTGTGGTTTTATCTACTTTTTGTCTTTGATGATGGTGATGTACAGATGGGTTTTTGGTGTGGATGTCCTTTCTGTTTGTTAGTTTTCCTTCTACCAGACAGGACCCTCAGCTGCAGGTCTGTTGGAGTTTACTAGAGGTCCACTCCAGACCCTGTTTGGCTGGGTGTCAGCAGCGGTGGCTGCAGAACAGTGGATTTTCGTGAGACCACAAATTCAGCTGTCTGATAGTTCCTCTGAAAGTTTTGTCTCAGAGGAGTACCCGGCTGAATGAGGTGTCAGTCTGTCCCTACTGGGGGGGTGCCTCCCAGTTAGGCTGCTCAGGGGTGAGGGACCCACTTTAGGAGGCAGTCTGTCCGTTCTCAGATCTCCAACTGCGTGCTGGGAGAACCACTACTCTCTTCAAAGCTGTCAGTCAGACAGGGACATTTAAGGCTGTGGAGGTTCTTGCTGGGTTTTTGTTTGTCTGTGCCCTGCCCCCAGAGGTGGAGCCTACAGAGGCAGGCAGGCCTCCTTGAGCTGTGGTGGGCTCCACCCAGTTCGAGCTTCCTGGCTGCTTTGTTTACCTAAGCAAGCCTGGGCAATGGCGGGCGCCCCTCCCCCAGCCTCGCTGCCACCTTGCAGCTTGATCTCAGACTGCTGTGCTAGCAATCAGCGAGACTCCGTGGGCATAGGACCCTCCGAGCCAGGTGCGGGACACAATCTCCTAGTGTGCCGTTTTCCAGGCCCATTGGAAAAGCGCAGTATTAGGATGGGACTGACCCGATATTCCAGGTGCCGTCTGTTTCCCCTTTCTTTGACTAGGAAAGGGAACTCCCTGACCCCTTGGGCTTCCGGAGTGAGGCAATGCCTCGCCCTGCTTCGGCTCGCGCACAGTGCGCTTCACCGACTGTCCTGCACCCACTGTTTGGCACTCCCTAGTGAGATGAAACCGGTACCTCAAGCAGAAATGCAGAAATCACCCGTCTTCTGTGTCGCTGGGGCTGGGAGCTGGAGACCGGAGCTGTTCCTATTCGGCCATCTTGGCTCCACCCCCCTTGGCAACAATTCTTGTTCAGCCTTTGGATTTTGATTGTTGCTGAGACCCGTTACTTTAATGCAGGGCATGATACAATAGGCAAAACATGAGCTTTTAAGTCAATCTAATTCAATTTATTTGTGTAGACTCAGCTTTCCTCCAGAAAGGAATTACAAAAACATTTAAAAAAAAAGTTGCCATAAAATTAACCACATAGCAGAAATATGCCAATCATAAGGATAAATAGAGCTGAAAACCTGGCACCGAGCCACCTGTCAGCATTGTGAAAAGAGAAACATGACAAACTAGAAAGAGCTCATTACCTAAGAAGGGGAAATACTGGCTCTGAAGAGGAGGTAAGTCCCACCCCCACCATTAAGCTCTGAAAAAACATTTATAGAGTTATATGTAAATTCAAATCCCATTCTACCACTTAACTAGCCTTGAATCCCTAATTAGTTTTTTAAATGGCTCCAAGGTTGGGTTTTTGTGAATCTTTAAAGTGGGTATAAATACATAACTGGGTGATTGTAAAGATTAAAATGAAATTTGTGTATACATTAAAGTACATGGCACATAATAGCTAATTATCTATCCACCCACTTATCTACCCATATATCTGGTATCATTTCTCCTGTTTCATAAATCATTTATTGTTGTTTTATTTTCCATGGTTTTGGTACTTTTGTCCATGAGACTAAACTTTTTAAAGGCAGGGACTGAATCTTATATTGCTTATTCTCATTCACTCTGGCAAAGCACTGGTCATAAAGCTGTTATTCCATAGCCTTTATTAGTTTGGTTTTTCCCATGAGTGTGTCTTGGGTTCTCGTTTACTTCTCTTCTCTGTTAGGCTTCTCTTTCCTCTTGACTTAAGTGATGAAGGAAATGTTCTCTTTTCCTAGACTGCGTCCCTGGGCTAACTCCTCCATGGTTTTCTGTGTTCTTTCCAGAGAGTGGTGAGTATTGGCTACCACTCTGCTGTGTACCTCATTGGGTTCCATTGATGCCCAGACCAACAGAAGAAGGAAAAATGGCAAGTGGGTTTGTCTAACCCAAATTCTGGTCAATCAGATCTGCTGCCTGAGAGTGACCTCAACAGGTGTATGGGCATACACCCCCTGAAAGAAACTTGAAAATCTTTTGAATCCACAGGCATCCTGCACTGTTAATTGTGCATAAGGGTGGCCCTCTTTCATCAGGTAAAAAAATGAGAGCCCCTGCCCCTGCTCCCTGGAGAAGCTCTGAATTCAGAGAAGGCACAGGGAACTATGAATATTATGTCAGTCCAAATGTGTTGGTATTCATATCTTCCCACAGAACCAACAAAGCCTTAATGAGAACTCCTAGGCTCTGACGTTCAATTCCCCTTTGAAAACATGGTATCATAGCCTCCCCCAATTCCTACACACAGAACCCAGAAGAGCTGCCACAGGAGCTGCCAGCCAACTGGAGGAAAATAGAGACCCTCCTGAATTGTCCTAAACTGTGCTTTCAAGGAAGGCTTAATCCACTCAGTTTTCCGTGGTACGCTAACTCAGGCCTTCAGAGATGCCTTAACAGTTGACATCTGTATCATTTAATCCTCATAATGACTCTCCAGGCAGACATGATCACCCCAATTTTACAGAAAAGAAAACAGAGGCTAGCAAATACCAGTTTCAACACATCATCTTTCTCACTTCAGAGCCCTTGCTTTTTCCAGTGGGCTGGGATGCCTTCTTTCTAGAGTATAAAAACTTGGTGTTTATTAAAAAATCATTTAACATTGCAACTCCCACACTTAATTAGCACTCTTTTTTGGGTTTGGATTTTTTTTGTTTGGGGTGCCATATGACAAGTCCAAAGATGTTTTGGAAAGCCAGAAGCTGGAAGCTTATTTAAGAAAGCAATAATGTATTCAGAAATACAATAATTTAGCAGTGAAGCTCCAAAGAAGAGTGGCAGAAGGTTTGCCCATCGATGCCAGCTGTTGGGACCTACTGATTCATGCATACTCTTTCTTCCAGATGGTCTTCTCAGATTCGTAGTAGATGGGAGTTTATTACACATAGTGCCTTTATAAATAAATCTAAGGTCTTACGTGTACAATGCACATTATATTAATAAAAGGAAAAAGAAAAAAGAGCATGAGAGCCTTTTTTTAAAGTTCTAAGCATATACAGTTTTCTTTATCCTTATACTTTGTGAGTCAGAGGTGGAGATCACTATTTGAATTCATAAAGTTTCAAGCTTGGATCTCTGTCTTTTGTTTCTCTTAATTTGTCATGTCTCTTGATAAGCAACTATATTATCAAGCAAACTTCTTCAAGTATGGATGGCATGATTCTCAAGTTCAAGTAAAGCTGAACGAATAATTTGAATTGTTGGTTGGTGTGTCCTACTCTGTGGGTGAACACAGTTCTTTCTAATGTTGCTCAGTGCAAACAACTATGGAGATGAGAAGTAACATTAAAAATAAACACAGTAAGCCAGGGCAAAATGTTAAGCACAAGACTGTGCTGATGAACATTGAAGTTGAGCTCTGAGTAGCTGGGACTACAGGTGCATGCCACCACACCCAGCTAAGTTTTGTACTTTTAGTAGAGATGGGGTTTCACCATGTTGGCCAGGATGGTCTTGATTTCCTGATCTTGTGATCCACCTGCCTTGGCCTCCCAAAGTGCTGGGATTGCAGGCATGAGCCACCACGCCCAGCCTAGACTGAGTTTTTAAGGGCAAGCTATTGCTGTATTAGCCTTTGAACCTTGAGAGTCTAGTACAGTGATTAGACACAACTCAATAAATGCTCTTAAAGGTGAACAGATCAATGAATGGTTACTACATTCATCAGCTTGCTTTCTGTCTGGGGCAGCTAGCTGAAAGCAAGCCTGTAAGGGGATGTGATTCTGGGTAGGCAATTAGAAAAACAGACCACAGAATAGTTGGGGGTGTGCAAAATCCCTCTATATAAAAATTGTTCACCTCATCATTTCCTTGGAGGCTGGGCTTAACTGGGAGGAGAACCAGACCGCAGAACCAGGACCATTGCTACCGTTGCTAATATTTTTGCTGGCTATTTAATTTTATAATTAGACTTTAGTTTTCTAGAATCTCATTCTTTATCATATAAGCTGCAAGTCTCTCACCAACATATTATTCACCTTGTATTGCTCTACTTCAGCTTCCTCACCTGTGAGATGGGATCAAAGATACCTTTCACTCAGCCACTTGGAAATTCATTTTGAGGTCTCTAATGTGAAAGGGAATCTCAGCACCAGTTGATGATTCTGCAGCCTATTCAGGCTCTAACTTGATGATGCGGCTGTGATATTTTGCCTCAGAACTAAGTTAATGCAACACAGAACATGTTTTCCCCTGAGGCAAAGCAGCTTGCTTGTGTGTAGCAGACTGTGCTCAGTCCTTAGCATGAATCATAAACAGATAGTTCTCAAGCCACATCACTCCCATTATGAGAAAAATTATTGGATTTTTAGTCTTGGGTGGGGAAAGAAAAAGTAGCCTGCAGCTACATGGCATAACAAAATGTTTTTGTCCATTTCTGGTGCTCGAGTGATGGGTTGGTATTACTCACTGCTCCTAAGAGCAATAATTGCATTATAATATTGTGGTTTTTGTGCCCTAAAACTGAATCCTATGTGTAACAGAAAGATGACTTAATGATCTGATATTTTCAATATGTGTGGGTTTTCATAGTTTTTAACTACTGGCAAGATAAATTTAATTAAGGTATAGTAATAAAATAATAATATGGCAGCAGTAATTGTAACACTAGAGATTGAGTTCAATTTTCCATTGGTTTGCTGTCCATACAAACGCGTTTCCATACTTGTGGGAAATGTGTGTCAACATCTATAGATCACCACAAAGCTCTAGTTTTGTCCAACTTTGTCAAACACAATCTTGTGAACTTGAGTTGACATGCTCTTTCCCATAGGACAAAATTGGGGAATCAATAATAGTCCTATGAAGAGAGTGAGTAGTCAAGGAATACTCCTATAATTGAATAGAGCTCCATGTTTGTTCATTGCTTTCAATTTTTTACATTATTTTCTTATCCGTGATCTCCTTTATTTTTAATCCCAGCAGCCTTGTGTGTGTGGTAGAGAAAGGGTCAGTGTCTTCTTTTATACACAGAGGAGTTCATCCACACATACATTAAGCAACTTCTCCCAGGTAACTCAGGTAGTTACTGACATCATCAGGAGGAGAGCCCTGGCTGGCATCCAGACTCCTGGCTGGCAATGGATGTTGTTGAAAGTTGCAAGCACAGAAGGAATAGAACCTTTTAAATAGCACATTTGCATCTGGAGTTGTGCAGGGACATTGCTGCCTGGACGCCAACGGATGGAAACATGACCTAGATGGCCCCCTGATAAAAATCAAAGTTCTATGTTATTCCATGTGGTGATGATTGTGCAAGCATATTAGCAATTAAAAGCTGCTGAGTAACCTTAGTTTTTCCATGAGACCATTTTCCAGGAGACGAAGAATTAGTGTCAGTACAAAGGGACAAAGATGGAGGTACTTTTACCCTAGGTCTGTCGTGGTGTGAACACCCGCCCAGGTCAGCTCACCTACTGAGAGCTGAGTGCTCTCATTGAGGCCACGTTATTGTATGTTACAGTCCAGCTGGCTCTAACTTGATGATGCATTTTTCAAGAGAATCATTGATCACTGTTGAATAATAAATCGCTGTTGTCCCTGTGGCTTTGTGCTATTATCTGTGAGAGAAGCAGCTTGGGGCAAATTGCCACCTGCTGTACAGAGTATATGCTGTTTTAATTTTTGATTTATGGTTCATATTTGAAACTGCTCTTTGTTTTCTTGATCCATGATATCTCTCTTCTGAATGGCAATCATGTGACCTCCATTGCCCTATTTCTCTGGATAGACTCCTGTCTCTTTAATGTGCCTCTCAGAGCTTCCTGAAGTGGATTTCATCAATAACATGTAGCCTATAGTTCTAGACAGACCATTCCAATATGAACTCTAAATTTGGTAAAAATCCATTTCATGTGAGGTGGTAAAAGAGATGAAAGTCTTTTTTTAAAAAATTTTATACATTTCAAGATCAACATATCTAAAAGACAATAATGTCTTCCTCCTGCAAGTTCCTGGATGAGCTTAGGTATTTTGTTGGTTAGAGTCCATCTACTTATCTGGAACCTCTTTTCTTAACTTTTAAGGTTAACTTTTGAGCTTGCTTTTTACCCCTTGCTTAGCCTACAGCCCCCTAGATCAATGTTTCTCAAATTCGAGTTTCAGAAATGCTGGAGTGTCTAAGGAACATTTTTTGCAGGATTTGAGAATTCCTTACAATAATTTTTAAAATTTGGATTTATGTTTTAATAAATAGAAAAATTAATGGGTGTAGTGGACATTTATTGGTGGTGGTTTGGCACATCTTTTTCATTCTTCCTTGATCACAGTACCACCAATTTCCTTTGGAAACCACTTCTCTCTTTTTTCAGGTACATAACTTGAGTGAGGTTAATCTTATCCATTGTTCCTGGCCTTAGCTCTGATTGTGATTAGTGTATCCCCCCTTGTTGGCCTCAGGGATGAGCATGTAATCTGGTCAGAGCCGATGGGGAAGGTTTGCTCAGGATTCTTTCACTTATGACCTAGTTTAAGTTAGATTTTCTTTTATTTGTAACCAAAAGAAATCCTGACAGGTACATAGATCATTTGGATGAATTTAGTGCCCATGTTTGTGTTTGTTTCCAGTATCTTTTGTGCCAAGTAATACTACTTAATTATCTTGAGCTAATAAGAAAATAATAGAGGTCAATTTAATATGTAAATGATGCACATTTTGTAAATGAAGGTTTTGTAGTAATCAAATAGAGAGAAGTGAGTCATCAGATATTCTACTCTTTGAAGCCTGCGGAACCTGAAAGGACCCATAGCACAGTTATGGGTGCCAAGTTCAGACTGCAAACAATGATTAATTCTTAGCAACATACTACCATCCATCATATTAAATTAAGTTTGCTAATTAAAAACTTATTGGCTTGAAGTGTTGTTTGTATTTAATTTAAAACTTTTTTAGTTGCTTAAGAACTATAAGCATAAGGACTTTTACAGCTATAGGTTTAAGGCTATATAGATTTGAATGACAAAATAAAATTAACACCAGGGGATCAAGGAGAAATGTGTTTTTTTCGTTACAGGGAATCTGTTCATTTCTTAAGTTTTAGAAGTGGTGCTATCAATGGTAAAAGGTACATTTATGTTAAAAAAGACAGACTATGGAACTGGATAAACATCCTCCTGTCTGGAATATTACTGAATTGTACCAAGCTATATAAAAATCTACCCCTAAACTTTCAACCCTTAAAAAGGAGCTTCTCTCTTCTAAGGAGGACAAAATATTTTGCAAGCATAACTGCTCTCATTTTCAACTCACCAGTGTGTGAGTTTATTCAGCAGATGTGAATATGAGCCTGAGCTCAGCAAGTTCAGTTCCTTTGGTTGCAAGTGCAGCTCATGTTGCCCCAACTTCTTCTGTAAAATTTGCTTCTGGAGAAAAGCCAAGCACTGCCAGGGGTCAGGGAAGGTGAGGTGAGTTTGTGAAGGGTGGTGGAATATGGGGTGACTTTTTCTGTAAGACTGCTCTCACCAACAAACCCCAGATGGATGCATCCCAAGATGTCAATTTGCACTACAATTTGGAAATCACAAGTTGTTCCATGAGAAAGCCGGGATTTTGTATGACTTGTACTGTGTTATACAAGGAGCAACCTTTTTCTAGAAGGAGCCTTTGGGTTTACCTATTGCAAGAACAAATTCAGGTCCATTTCGGTCAGCTCAACAAATACTTTCCAAGTTCCTACTATGTGCCCAGCATTGTGCTGTATACTTGGGGACACAAAGAAATACTAAAATATGATCGTTTCCCTGAAAATTTTGTAGTATAGTGAGAATGCAGATTTCAATGCAATGTGGTAATCCAATGACAGGGATAATCAGAGAATACTACAGAAACCCATTTACCCTCATCATCTGTGAATACATAGGAAAAAGGAAGACAAAACTAGTTATTTTCACTGTCTTACACACACACACACACACACACACACACAGTTGTTTGACTAATTATTTTGGTTTTAGAATGGTTGCATGGACATTACCTCAGGTAGATTCAGGTAGACTTAGATATTGATAAGTGAAAGATGGAGATTCAACTATGATAACCAATAGATGGAGATTGTTGCTGATTTTTTGGTTATCATATTTTAAAGCTGTCAGCAATGCCTTTGGCCAGTTTATCTCTGCTGTTGGAGAAAACGTATGTGGTGAGACAATTACAACTTTTGTTTTCTCACCTATGTGCAATGAAAACTACTTTCTTGCCAGCAAAGCTGTAGGGCCATTTTCCCAATGATACCCTGGCAGGATGAAGCCAGAGTTTGCTTTCAGTATTCATCAGAGTCCCGCTTTCCTTGCTCATTAATTCTGGGTAAATTTTAAGTTGTTTCTTCAAGTGCTGAAACTCTCAGACCGAAGTATAACAGAAATAACACAGGGGAGGAGGTGGTTGTCTTTGTTGAAACCATTTGGAAGAGAGAAGGGCTGGTGTGGAAGTGTGAATTTGCGGTTGTTGATGAATGAACTAGGAGACTGCAGCCTGTGGCCATTGTAATTCCCCCCAGCCTCCAAGCATCATAAAGAGAGTGTTGTAGTTTCAGAGCTGAATTTCTCTCTGTTTGCTTGGCTTTGTAATTTGGGCCAATATGTCCGGGCTGTCAAAAACCACATCCTCTTTATTTTAAGTCTTTCCATTTTTACCTTTCATTGCCTCACCGGCCAAAGCTCTTCTTGTGCTAATTCTATTGATTCCTTCTTTTTATTATTTGGAAAATAAACCACCTTGAATGTCACTCCATATAATGCAGATAGCCTGTGTCTGAGGAGACTTTTCTGTAAAATTAAGAATTTCGAATGCATTGCTCAAGGATATTTTTCTTTAAATTTCTTTTTGGGTCTTATCTAACGGCACATTAAAAGTCGGCTGGGTACTAAATTTATTGAGAGGTCCAGAAAAAGTGCAATTTAATCTAATAAAGATTTAATTATGCTGGGAAATAATGAGGTCTAAAGATTCCAGCGGAGTGCTCACTGGGTTAACTTGCTCCTGTGATAGATTTCTTAGCATTGGCATAAAAAATCATGGGGGACACTCTCTGTGTGTGCATTCGTCTTTGGAAGAAAATGAGACTACCTGAAGGGGGGAATGTGTTTGCATAAGTATTGCTTAAAGGTATTTATGAAAAATAGATCTATGTTTGCATAGTCTTTTGAAAGGGGCCTCAAAGATTACACTCTTTAAGAGAACAGTCATAACCGAGCAGCTAATTCTGGCTTGGCTAAATTATTCATCTACTCCTCCACCATTTATTGAATACATCATGGGGAATTTGGAGCAGTGAAGCCTAAGGCAGTGTCTGCCTGCTTTGTTTAACGTTCTTAGCTTAGAGTTTCAAAAATATAGTTGTTAATAGATGTTACATAGAAAACAAGGGAGAGAGAGGGTGGCGTAGAGAGGACCTGTGGTTAGGTGTTAGGAAAACACTGCTAACTTACACTCCTCTAGGAAGCATATAGTAATTAAAGGCTCTAAGATGTCTTTCTATAAAATAAGTGTTTACCTTTATTCAGTGTAGACGTTTTAGTTCTTACAGGATCATGCATATCCTCTTTCTTTCCAGTGAATATCTATACATCTCATGGAACACAGTACAAGAACAAAATAGTCATATGGGTTGTTCTCATTGTCTAAGATGGTTGGCTGATACGTTGTGATGTTGTATAGATACAACCTCACACAGGGCAGTGATTCTCAAAGGGTGATATATTTGTAATAAAACAATGCCTTTCAAGACAGGGTTTCTTTACTGCTATGCTAATGGCTTGACCAAAAGGAGCCCAAGCGTCCTGCCTCAGGGTGGAATGGCAGCCTGGCCCCATGTCTGCTTGGCTAAAGCACCTCCTACCTCTGTTCCTTCCCTTTCAGGTTTAAGGATGCTCCTGTGTCACACAAACTACAGAAGCAGCTTCCTTTCTTGCTTATTTGTTCCACCTCTGCAAAGGCCATAATCAGGATATGTAATGTGTCCGCTCATTTTTCTCTAAGAGCGTTCACTGTGGGATTTGGACAAACCTTCCTAATCTCTGACTTCTCTCCATTCTCAGCCTACTCTTAGAATAAGGATCACAAGATATGAGATAGGAAGCCAAAACCTGGTAGAGACAAATATATGAATTTTTCGTATGAACTGTTTGAACTACTTAATATAAGGCATTCTATAGATAATAATTCCTTTGATCGTATCCAGGCAAATCCCATTTTATTGTGCTTTGCTTTATGTGTTTTGCAGATATTTCATCTTTTACCAATTGTAGGTTTGTGGCAACCCTGCACTGTGTAAGTCTATGGGCACCATTTTTCTGACAGCATGTGCTCACTTCGTGTCTGTGTCAGCATTTTTTAGCAAAAACATATTTTAAATTGTTATGTATATTTTTTTACACATAATGCTAGTACACACTTAATAGACTATAGCATAGTGTAAACATAATTTTTATATTATGTTTTATAGGCACTAGGAAGCCAACAAATTGTGTGACTCATTTTATTGTGGTAGTCTGAAACCAAACCTGCAAATTCTGAGATATGCCTGTATTCTTTTCTTGGTATTTTCATATACATTATCTTATTTGATCCCAACTCATTTTTTGAGAGATATCCTGATGAGAAGAATTAACACTAGATGGGTTAGGCAGATTTGGAAAATAATGAGCACCCAAGACTAGAAGCAACAACTCCCCAGTTAAATGCTTTTTCTGTGATGCTAGAGTTTCCCAAAGGATGTAGATTTTAGGGAGGGCAAAGACATGGCAGTAAATGTCATTGAGTCATAAGGTAAGAATATTAGGGATGTTTTGGTTTCTTTCTCTTTTTGTTTTTCTATTTGATACAGAGTCTGTCACTCAGGCTGTAATGCAGTGGCACGGTGAGCTGTAGTCTTGACCTCCAGGACTCAAGCAATCTTCCTGTCTCAGCCTCCTGGGTGGCTGGGCAGTTTCCTTTTTAAACACTTTCATATACATAAAGGAGAAAGCCTCTAATTCTAGTCTTTAACCTCTCTTTAATATTGGCACATCTTCTCTTTCAATAAATACAGAGCAGGGCACAGATAACAGTGCATTAGTTTCATTTCACAGTGACCTTCTATTTGTGGTGACATGAAGTTTTCTTTTAATTGAATACATTGTATTTATTTTGTTGACCAGATAATATATACAAATGGTACAACATTCAAAAAGTACACAAAGGTAATATACCTTTACCTGCTAGCCACCCAAATTTTCTACAAAGGTAATTGTGGTCTATACTTTCTTATTGGTATTTCCAGAGATATATTCATAGTAATATGTACATATATGTGTGTATTTTTATATGGGTTTTTAAAACCTCAGTGGAAGTAAATTAGTCATGCTGTTCTGTACTTTGACTTTTTTTCTATTAAATATTTATCTGGTGGTCCCAGATACGGCAAGAATTTTTAAGCAGGTTCATAGAAGACTGGTCACCTGCTTATAACATGCTGTCTCTCTCCTCTTGCCTGTAAATGGACACAAAAAAATGTCACTGAAAGTTTTTTTCCAAAAATAAAACTTGAATGATTAAATGAGGTCTAATCATATGCTTTTTGCCTCCACATTTTTTTCTTTTGCCCTTTGTGTTGTCTTGCTCCCTATGCTCTCCTTGAATGAGGGGAAGGACCAGAATCTTACTTACCCAGCAGAGAGGAGGTCTGCAAGGAAAGAATAGTGCTAGTGAACATTTTCATCCCCTAATGGTTAAGAGGAGCCTGGAGCATGAATCAAACTAACAAAAGGGGAAAAATAGTTTTTTCTAATGGCTGTCTTTCTGAAAAGCTAAGGTAGATTTAACAAGAAGACGCTGATAGTCTGATTTGCTGAGGTCTGTGAAAACCAGTCCACAAATTTCAGCCATTCATGAAAACTGTTCTGTCTAAGCCATAAGCAGTCAACCTGACACAACGTTTGGACTCACCAGCTTTTGTCCCACCCTAATAGGTAGGCAGGCTTTTCTTCCTTTGGTAGGTTTTCACCAAAAATATATTTTGGCAGATATAATCTGTTTAAAAACCAACCTGATGCCAAGTTCTATGAACTTGAGCACATTCAACCTCAAATAGATATGTTTTCAGAGGGTCAAAAATATCTGCTTAACTGTGGTCCAGGCTGGTTGGCTCAGTTCTTTAGTGGATGTGGCCAAGGATAGGAGTTAAATCTTTATGTGGGAAAGAGGAAAAGCTGCTTGCTTGCCCCAGATGATGCTATAGATCTCAGTGAATCCCCTGTAGAGCGCAGGAGGTTTGCTCCAGACCAGTGACAGGTGGTCTAGTACAGACTCCTTCCCACACCTGGGAGGAAGACTCCAACCAACTGAAAGTACATATGATTAAGTAATTCATTATGCATCTCCATAAAAGTTACAAAATGCTCTGCTAATTTCAACAGCCTTCTTGAGAACATGAAATAATAATGCTGGCTGTTATTATTAGCACCTCCATTTTATATAGGTCAGGAAGCTAGGGCTCAGGGAGGTTGAGAAGTTTGACAACTTCCTAAGGCTAAAGGGCAAATCCTAATTCAAACCAGGGTCCTTTGACTCCAAATCCCATCATGGGTCAGTAGCCCCACCCTCATGCAGATGGGCAATCAGTGCTTCTTAAATCACCTGCCGGCTAGCCCAAACTAACCCTCTCTATCATCTGTTATAATTTAATATTATAATCCCATAGGAAAAAATTTAGGTGGGATGCAATTATATGCCAATCATAGTGTAGGTTTTATTTATTTAAAAAAATGAACCTCAAATGGTAGCACATTAGTCCATTGTTTTGCTTACAGCCTTTGCCAATTAAACCTGTATCTGGGAATGGGGTCTAGATATGGCAAAACTGTTGCAGCCTGTGTAAGAATGACTGAAGGTCATAGAAGTCATATTTGAAATTGTTCTAAAGATGATTCTTCATTTCCTCTGCATCATAATTATGAAGGGAAGATCAGAAGCGCTATAAGAAACATTTTGTTGGGAGGCTGAGGCAGGTGACCACTCACGAGATCAGGAGATCGAGACCATTCTGGCTAACACGGTGAAACCCAGTCTCTACTAAAAATACAAAAATTAGCCGGGCATGGTGGTGGGCACCTGTAGTCCCAGCTACTTGGGAGACTGAGGCAGGAGAATGGCGTGAACCCGGAAGACGAAGCTTTCAGTGAGCTGAGATCACGCCACTGCACTCCAGCCTGGGCGACAGAACGAGACTCCGTCGCAAAAAAAGAAGAAACACTTTGTCACAAGGAAGCTATAGGGCTGTTGAGGGTTTTATCCCACAATTTGCTACTCAAATATGAAAGTTGTAAAGAGGTATGGTGAGGTTTCATTTGTGTTCAAGCTCTTTGAGCTGAGTCAGCTGTTTCCAGAACAAAGATTATAATGCAGCAAGTTCATGTGCTGGGGCAGAACACTGAAATGTGGTGATTATATTCCCCATAGATAATGCTTCTTAAACTGGGGGCATAAAGACATCTGTAGTGTGAACATTACTAGGGCCAGTTTTTATGTATCAGGTAACTAATTCCAGCTGTTTAACTGTGTCCTCCTCTGCCAAAGGCTTTCCCCAAAGGTAGCGTTGGTTCCAGGAGTTCTATGCTGAATACTGCAAAAGATGGCCATTATGCAGCCTGTCTGATAGTTTTGTCTGATAGTTTCTTTAGAGGCAAATGCACTCCTCCTACCAAGTCTCTTCTACAGTGAGCACAAATTTACCTTGATGCTGCACTTTATGGATTAAAACATTTGACCCTTGATACCCAACTCCTTCCCTGACCACGCTTTCCTCAAGGCATCCAAGTGCAGCAGAATATAAAGGCATTTGTCCAAAATATTTGAGGCCCACCCAAGGGTCAGATAAATGTCATCATGTTTATTTTCTGGAATCAGGGTTAAGGGACAGGGTTAAGGGAAAGATTTTTCCTGCTTCAACTCAAGTTTACTGGAAATGAAGCAATCATATTTTATGCAAAATACTGTTTTTCTGTCTCTGTGCGACATCATAATCTGGCATGCTCTAATGAGTCTTTGATTGTCTTACCTTTGAATGTCATGTGCCTGTTTTATTTGTATTCCAAGATGCAGTATTTCAGAAAGAGGACAAAAAACTACCCATTTGGGCAAATTGGGGTGGCTTGGCTTTCTCTGGTTGTGGGTAACTAACACTGGCAAATGTAGGCTTATTAAGTCCAGGGTAATGTATATCCATTGGTCTGAAATTCAAATTCTTGTAGATGTTTGGGTCACTTTAACAATTCTCTGGAGATGAGAATAAACTTGGAGCAGTGAGTGATTTAAAACAAATGACCAACACACCATCAGATTGTTCACTGATGCAAACTGCACCAAATTCAGAAAGTAAGGAGGCTCGAAAAGTAATATAAGCCATGGTATCATTGGCTCCCCACCCACCCCCGAATGAGACAAATATGTATTTCATATGAAGCCTAAAGCATATGCATGGGTGAATCAGGCAGTCCCCAGTTGGTGAATGGTATTCATTATTTCCAGAACACACAATCTTCACCCCTTTTTGGCTTTTCACAAAGTGTTCCCTCTTCTTGAAATTCTTCCCTTCTTACATCATTTATTGGAATCCTTCTTTGGAAGAACCTTACTTATCCTCCAGTGTCCTTTACCTCATCTTCCATAGTATTAGAATGTTGAGCTGGACATGTGGCTACCCAGAAAAATACTACCTTTTCCAGCTTCTCTTGCAGCTAGATGTGACTCTGTGACTAAGTTCTGGCCAATGACATATAAGCAGAAGTGTCAGCTGGCAGCACCCTGGAAATCTCCATTGCTATTTTTTGCTCCTTCTGTCCTGCTTTGCTGACTGGCATGGAGAGACAAGGTGGCTGCAGCTGGAGAAGCTACCCCAGAGCCTATGGGGGGATAGAGAATGGAGTTAGTTCATGGGGCAGCAATAAGATAGAAGGAGCCTGAATCCCTAATACTGTGGGAAGCCAACTCAGCATTGGATTACCTGCCTCTTGACTCATACTATAGAAAAAAACAAACTTGTAAGTTATTTAAGTCACTGTTATATTGGGGTTCCTGTCAATCACATTGAACTTAATTGTAAGAAATCCACTGTCTCATGCTTTAAAGCTCACTTTAATGCCAACATCGCGTGCAAGAACATGGGCTTGAGCAAGAGCTCTGGGCTCCAAGTTTTCATAATACATGGTGGTCTTTTTCATCCTCTCTCTTTTCTTTCCACGCAGGCTTCTTGAAGCCCACTCTTCTTCTGGCTCCCTTCTAGTCAGTATACTTATTTTCATAAGTGGGCATCAACATTTTTAAGGAATTTTCTGGAAAACCATGTTTTTCCTTTGAAAGAGGCATGCAATGTGGCTGCCTGGAGGCCCCATCTCAAGCTCGTTTGAATTCTTCCCTTCACATTCTAGAAACTCTGTAGGATGTTGTAAGCTGATGTTCTCTAAATCTACTGGCCATAACCTATATCCCATCTGTGATTCCAGGTTCTGTGGCCTCAGGACCCCTGACACCTCATGATGTTCCTCAGAGCTCTGTTTCCCACCCCCTGTAGTCTCTAGCCCCACGCCAGGGTCTTAGGCACAGTTGCCCACCCCCAAACCCCCAATGTCTCTCTGGCTACCTACTATGTTCAGACATTGTCTTGGCATGGGTATCCAGCAACAACCAGTGCAAGATAGCCTCTAGACATCTTCCTGGGCTCCAGTTTTCAGCCACATTTATACCCCAAAGGCCTTTCCAATGCAAAAATTAACTCCTGGCCCCATCAGTCTTCATGCTTTCTATACAGTCAAGTTAGCTTTATCAGAGTCTGTCAGAGTCAATTTTTATTATTTTTGTTTCACTGGATTATAAAAATTATACTACTGTAGAAAATGTGGAACTACTGAAACATATCAAGAAGAAAATAACGCCTTCTCATAATCTCTCAGCCTAGAGGGAAGCATATCTAATATATTTATTTCCTTGTAGCTTCTTTGTGTGTATGTTTGTGCATTCTTAATTTTATGGTGTAATATACAATGTATGCAATTCTTGTATCTATCTACCTACCTGTCTATCTATCTATGGCTGCAAAACACTGTATTTTGTGGATATACTAGAATTTACTCAACTAGTTTCTTACTGTTTAATATTTAAATTTCCTGGCCAGCCACGGTGGCTCACGCCTGTAATCCCAGCACTTTGGGAGGCCGAGGCAGGCGGATCATGAGGTCAGGAGTTGGAGACCATTCTGGCTAAGACGGTGAAACCCCGTCTCTACTAAAAATACAAAAAATTAGCTGGGCATGGTGACAGGCACCTGTAGTCCAAGCTACTCTGGAGGCTGAGGCAGGAGAATCGCTTGAACCCAGGAGGCGGAGGTTGCAGTGAGCCAAGATCACGCCACTGCACTCCAGCCTGGGCAACAGAGTGAGACTCTGTCTCAAAAAAAAAAAAAATTTAATTTCCCCCCAATTTTACCTGACTATAAGTAACATTGTGATTAACATTTATGTGTACCTATGTTTTCTATCTGGATTATTTCCTTAGGTTTGAATTTTTGAAGGTCAAAGAATTTTAGATTCTTAGGAGGTTTAAGTCCTCTTGATACATATTGCAAATTGCTTAACAGAAAGTTGTCTCAATTTCTTATTCTCCTATTAATGTCTCATTACTCCCTTGCATGCCTAGAATTTTTATCATTAAAAATCTTTACTAATGTAAAAGTTAAAAAAATTGTCTCATTTTAAAATGTGCATTTCTTTAATTACAATGAAAGTTGAATACATTTTTGATCATTAATTTACATCTCTTCTTTATGTCTCTTTATGTCCTTGGCCTATTTATCTGGGATCATGTTTTCTTAAAAATTTGAGAAAACTCTATAAAAAAAAATTTAACCCTTTGCCTGTCATATTTAGTGAACATATTTTTTCCCCATTTTTCAATTTGCCTTTTAATTTGTGTCACATTTGTGATTAACAACCATGCAAATAATTATGGAAGCAAGTATAATTTTTGTGACATTTTTCATAAATTTTAACTTTAGACAATCTCTATCCTCTCCTCAAAGTCTAACCAATAGTAAGAGGGCCTCACTTTCCTCGACCTGTTTACAGTGATATTTTCATTAAATTCTGTCTATTACATTCTCTATCTCCTAAGGATCACTTTTGGGCTTTTGTTCTGTTTCATTGATTTATCTTTTTTGTACCAATATTACTGCCTTCATTCTTATAGCTTTACAATGAATAATTTCTATTTAATAATTATTGAACATCTACCACATTCAGAAACTGTCTTGGCTTAGGGATACACCAATAAAACAGAGGGACATATTCCTGCCTTCACATTTGTGGTATTTAGTGCAGGAAACAGGAGACTAATTGATATGTACAACCAGTGAAACATGAGTGGTGAGAAGAGAGGCACAAGCTCCTGGGGAGCGTATGATAAGGGTCCACCCTGGGCTCAGGGTGAATGAAGTTTCCTAGACAAGTGACATCTAAGTTTAGTCCTGAGGTTCAGGATAGGCAAACAGAGGAGGGAGAATAATATTGAAGATAGATGGAGCTGCATGCAGAAAATCCAAGAGTTAATAGCAAGCCCGATGCATTTGAGAAACTGAAAATAATTCTGTGTTACTGGGGCAGAATGTGATTGGTTCTAAACAGGGACCAGAGTAAGAGTCACTCAAACCATGTGAAGGAGCATGTAGTCTACCCTGGGAACCATGGAAAATTTTGAAAGGGTTTAAGTAAGAAAGTT
Source organism: Symphalangus syndactylus (assembly GCF_028878055.3). Taxonomy (NCBI): domain Eukaryota; kingdom Metazoa; phylum Chordata; class Mammalia; order Primates; family Hylobatidae; genus Symphalangus; species Symphalangus syndactylus. The sequence goes on along the minus strand of NC_072425.2, from coordinate 68,944,650 downwards.
ACTTAACTTGATTCATAGTCAAGAAAGATCTGTCTGGCTGCAATATGGAGGGTTGGTTGGAGTGGGGGCAAAAATTATGGCAGGGAAATAGCTTGTTCTAATAAACCAGAAGAAAGGAAATTGATGCTGGCCTGAGCTAGGGTAGTGGCACCAAAAATAGATGAATATGGATGGATTTGACAAATGTGGACTATTTGGAAGACATTTAGGATGTAAACTTGATGGAAATTGGTGATAGATTAGATACGCTGAATTAGAGAGGGAGGAATCAGGGATGACACCACAGGACAATTGGGTACATGTTGGTTTCATTCACTGAAAAGAAATGCAGGAAAGGTGGGCTTGAGGTGGGAAGATGCTATAGTTTGAAATGTGTGTGGTACAACCTAAAGCTGCATGTCCAATAGACAATTGGCTTTGCTGGCCTAGAGGCTGGAGGAGAGTGAGATGAACTAGGGATATAAATTCATGTGTCTTCAGTATTTAAAGGGTGAGTAAAGCTATAAGAGTGAATGTAACCCAACCTCTCACACAGAGTCTGCAGAATGAACATAGCAGAGGATCTAAGGAACAACAATATTTAAGGTACAAACAGAGGATGGGAAGCTACAAAGTTAGACACAGCAAGCAGCCAGAGGGAGGGCAGAAATACGGGAGAGTGTGGTATCTTTGAAGTGGAAGAAAGATGGATGTTTGGAAAATGGGACTGGCATGACATTGGTGCTCTGAGACATCAGGCAAGATAATGACTGCAAGGTTGTCACTGGTATTAAGAAGTTTGTTAATGACCTTGAAGAGAACAGTTTTGGTTGCCTAGAGAGGGCATAGGACAGACTGCAGTCAACTGGAAAATCAGAAGTAAGCAAACGGAAATGGGCAGTGTTGACAACTATAAAAGTTTTGAGTATGAAGGGAAGAGCAGAAGAGGATGATGATAGCTGAAAGGAGATGTGAGACCAAGGAAATTCAGACTTTCCATCCAGAAATATTTTATGACTCTCCTTTTATTTACTTAAATATTTTCTAGTTCTTGGAAAAGTTTGTAGCTATCCGCGTGGATGTTGCAGATTTCTTGTATGGTTGTTCCTGTTTAACTGGTGCTTTCTCCCCTTATTTTAAATGTAATCTTTTTTAACCTTATTACTTTATATTTACTAACCAGCTATTGTTAGTAAATGGAAATCATGCTGATTCCTTGTATTTGTATACTTATTTTGTTTCCATCCACTTTATGAGAATATATTATTATATAATTATTTTGCATAATATAATTATATATTATAATAGTTATAATCAATTATATTGAGTTCTCCATCTATATAAGTACTGATCTTTCATAGTGTAAATGTCATTCCTTTTCATAGTTTTTCAAGGAAGGGACTGTGCCCTAAAATATAAAATTAAAGGGTCCTGGGAAATCACCCAGACTAATATTTTTATTTCTTAAAATGAAGAATTCAGGTTAAGAGCAATTAGGCCTCTACAGTCTTATTCATGCCAGGGCCTGTTACAACACCATAAAATGGATATACATTTCATTTTCATCTGAAGACAACAGCTTCAGGATGGGGGAGAGAATATTAAAGGTTTATATCACATTAATTATGGTAATAAAATACAACTAATTCAGTGAGACCTCCAGCAACATCCTCAGAAACTAAATTTTGCTCTTGCTATTGGTGCCAACATGCACTGTTTGGTGACCTTAACTAGCTCATTCTGCTTCTCCCCATTCTGCAGGGTAACTGAACTGGGTTTTATGCCATTATCCCTCTCTTGTTGATACCCACCACTGGAGAAAAGTATTCTTGCCCTTTCTGTTGGCACTTACACCTGTTTCAATGGATTTCTGAAAATAATCTGGCTCTGTAAAGTTATAATTCCCACTGCCAATAAATGTGATACAAGTTCCCAGGCAGGGAGTCCCTTTGAAAGACCCCATGTGCTTTCTGTAAAAGTTTACCAATTTTATTAAACCATAATTTACGTCTAATAAGACATCTAAATATATGTACTAGTCAGGGTTCTCGAGAGAGAATACATACATATGTTCAGACACACAGAGAGACAGAGTTATTAGAAGGTATTGGCTCATGCAATTACGGAGGCTGAGAAGTTGCACTATCTGCCCTTGACAAGCTGGAGGCCCAGGAAAGCCAGTGATGCAGTTCGAAGGTCTGAGAGCTAACGGTATAGACTCCAGTCGAGTCTGAGAGACAGGAATGCAGAGAGTAGGAGAAGATTGATGTCTCAGCTCTCTCAGACAAAGAGTGCAAATTCTCCCATCCTCTACCACTTTGTTCTATTCAGACCCTCAGTGGATTGGATGATGCCCACCCACACTGGGGAGGGCAAACCGCTTGACTCAGCCTACCCATTTACATGCTAATCTCTTCCAGGAGCACCCCCACAGACACACCCAGAAATAATATTTAACTAGCAATCCTGGCAACCCGTGAGCCAGTCAAATTGTTACATAAAATTAACAATCGCAGTATAGCTCAATGAATTTTGACAAATGTCTACACCTGCATAACCATCCCAATCAAACCATGGAACATTTTTGTCTTCCTCAAAATTCCTGTGTACCCCCTTTGCTATCAATGCCCTCTTCCCCTCCTCCACTGTATTTCCAGGAAACCAATGATCTGCTGTCACTTTAGATTAATTTTGTTCATGCTACAATCTCAAAGAAGGGAATCAAACTGTATGTGGTCTTTTGTGCTTGGATTTTTTACTCAGAATGAAGTTTTAGTTTATTAACACAAAGGAGTCAGTAGTTAGCTCCTTTTTATAGCTCAATAGCTTTCTATTTATGAGTATACTGCGATTTGTGTATCCATTCACCTGTTAATGGATTAACATTGGCTTTTTTCCAGTTTGGGCTAATACAAATAAATATGCTGTGAGTAATCATGTACAAACCATTTCTGGTGGGTGAATACCCAGGAGTGAAATTGCTGGGTCATAAGCCAAGTTTATGCATTTCTCAGCCCTTTCCTCTTTCAAATTACTTGTGGATTTTTTTAAATTTCTTTTTGTAATTATGTCAACTTTCAGTGTCCATGTTTCACATCAATGTTGTTAGAAAGATACAGGTTTAGAATTGTAATAAATTCCTGGGGAGATGTTACTTTTATCATTGAATACAGCTTTCATTTTTCTAATAATACTTTTGCCTGAAACTCTATTTTACTGGATATTAATATTTTCTCTGGTTAATATTTTAATAGTTTATTTTACCATTCCTATCATTTAAAATATTTAAGTTTTCTTAAAATAATATATGACCATAATTTTTAAAAGTCAAATTGTGCTGCAAAGTTTAATGAAAGCCTGAAGTACTCTTTCCTACCACTCCCCAACCACAATCCTCCAGAGCCAACATTTAAAGTCATTTTTAGTTTTCTGTTCCATTCATTTTAAGTACCACATTTATTCTTTTTCTATTTGGGGCATTATCTATTGATTTCCAAGCATAATAGATAAGACCTATTCATTCAGACCTGCTCCCTCATCCTCCTGCTATGGACAGACACAATTCTTGGTTAAATCATTATTCAGAGTTTGTGTCATGGGAGTATTGAATGCTGTTTACACCTGAGACCTAACAATGTTGTATAATTGCATTTAATTTTTTGTACAGTGTTCTTTTCAGTACCAATAACTGCTTCATTTTGCTGTTTTCTTAAAAAAAACTGTCACTGATTCTTCCTCAAACTTTTCCACATGGTCATGTGTACTGGATAATCCATCCATTCTCTTTCTTTGTGACGTACTCTGGAGTCATCCATTCCTCTGCATATCTCAGTGATATCTTTCTTCCTTCTTCTCAACATTGTATTTAAGCTTCCTGACTCATTTTACAATACTTAACCCTCCTTTTTCTGAGAAGGATTTCTTTCTCTCCTGGCTCACTACATATACCATACTGATTTATAATCATTTGGTTAAACTCAAGTTCCTGAAATAAATACAAATCTTCCTTCCCCCCCTCCTTTTTTTAACATTTTAAACAGCAAATGACAACAAAGGAAAGAGAGTAAAAAGGCTGCTGAAGGGTTGTAAGCGTGAGAGCAGTGAGTTTTAAACCATCACTGTTGGCCAGGCGCAGTGGCTCATGCCTGTAATCTCAGCACTTTGGGAGGCCGAGGTGGGCAGATCACAAGGTCAGGAGTCCGAGACCATCCTGGCCAACATGGTGAAACCCTGTCTCTACTAAAAATACAAAAATTAGCCGAGAGTGGTGGTGTGCATCTGTAATCTCAGCTACTTGGGAGACTGAGGCAGGAGAATCACTTGAACCCAGGAGGCAGAGGTTGCAGTGAGCTAGATCACACCACTGCACTCCAGCCTGGGCTACAAGAGCAAAACTCCACCTCAAAAAACAAAACAAAACAAAACCCATCACTCTTGCAGAGTGGAAAATGAGGGGCTAGCTGTGGGTGCAGTTATTACCACAGTTCGGTCACAAGATGATGGTGCCCACGTGGACTCAGGTAGAAGAAATGCGGATGGAGAAAACTGGACATATCCAAAAGATATTAAAGAAGTAACATGCATACTGCTTGGTGATTGGATGGTGATGGGTAGAGAGGTAGGAGAGGTCAAGGATGATTCTCAGGATTCTGGCTGGATGGACATGGTGCCGTTTACTGAGACGGGGAATATTGGAAGTCACGGAGGAGGAGGAAAAGGAGAAAGAAAAGGACAAAGCATTCATTTTCAGGTGATAATGATGTGACCTATTGTATATAAGGCATTTTTCACATAAACTTTCTAAATTTGCTAAACTTTTTAAAGCAGTAGATAGCTGCCAAAAGTAGATTGGTTCTGGCAGAGTAGGTGTACTATCAAGGATCAGAATTCTACTATAATTGATTACTTTGTTTAGTTGCTTCTGTTTATTTTCTGAGATAACCATTTCACATTGAATTTTTTTCTCATGCTCTTTCCTTCCAAGTAGAAAAGACAGGCTTGTCTGGCAAGCAGATGAAGTTGGAAACTGATTGGAGCTAATTAAAAAATATCAAGATGGAAAACAAAATGTGAAAGGGCGCAGAGCTTGAGTTGAAAAAACCCTAGGAGAAAAATGCAACAAGCTTACTTAATGAACTAACCAATTCCAATGGAAAATTATTGGAAAAATAATTTTTTGAAGGACGTGTGGTGATATGCCACCTCCACAATGCATAGTGCCAAAAATGCTGCTGGAAGGAAAAAAAGTGCAGGCCTATTCAACAAGGAGAAAAGAGAGAGTTACGAAAACTAGGACTCTCAAGGCTCTAAATATCTCAGAGAGTAAAACAGAATAAATGGTTCTTAGATCTCACGTTCTTAAGTCACATAATGATGCGGCATTACATATATATTCTGAGTTATGGCATGAGTCTTGTACCAAAGCAAACAGAGGACCAAGAGAGGTTAGTTAGCATTGACCGTAGAGGTATGATTTGTGTCATAATAGAAATAGAATAATGTAACAAAATGAGCCAATTTCCCTGTTGACCTGCCATCATCAAGGAGATTGTAAGACCACATTTTATTCATTGTGAATTCTGTGCAAACTAAATCACACATTTGCTAATAAATTCAGCACTGCTTAGTGTCTCATAAATTTGTAAGAAATAAGCAATCTTGAAATACGTCTACCTCTACTAAATTTATGCTTTGCACACACATTTCTTTGCTGTTATTATTCATTTTAGTACTATGTTGTTATTGAAACATATATTCCCTTGCCAATCTAGTATACCTTAGTGAAGATAATGGCCTTTTAAAGTATAGAGATAAAGAATATATTACTAATTTTTTTCTTCTCCAATGTTAGTGCAAAATGATATGTTGGCCACAAAAGAAAACCCTAATAAAACCATTCTGATTCATTTCCATCTCACGGGCCTTCTTGGCTGCAGATTCTGTCCAGGTGACACCATCCATATTATCTCATCCAGTAATAAACATTGAAATTATTTTTTCAAAGTCTCAGCAAATCCTAAAGTTTCTTTAGGATCTTTGATTAGGGTTATCAAGGGCTGAAATTTATGACTACACTAAAAAAATCAATGCCCATATCATAGAGGGAAATCATACAACCATAATCAGACTGAACTTTCCTCTCACAAAGTCATTCTATGACAAAGTTAAGAATAAAAAGAATTCTATTATACCATTCAAATATACTCCCCACATGGAATTAATAATTGTTGATGCTTGGCACATTGTTCTCAACTATCAGACTATTTAGTGTGATAGAGGCAAAACAATCAGGTTGTATAAAGAATTTTTGTTTTGGTAATATTATATTAACAAGTCTACATGATGAAGGCAGAAATTTGCTGAAATTATTTATTTCTTTATGAATTGGCTTTGGTAACACTACTGTCCCAAAGAGATGCTGTTTTGGTATAACTGTAGTTTTATCTCATAAAAAAGCAGCATAGAAAAGCAGAAAAATCATGGTATAAATAGTCAAACACCTGGGTTTCAAATCAGACATTACCACTTGAAAACTCCATGATACTGACAAATATCAATTAATCTCATCTTAAAACAGCAACAATAGTAACACCTGGATGCTATTTCACATGATCACTGAGAAGATCAAAGAATCCAATGAGCATGCTTTGGAAATTATATTCAGAAATATGCCTTTCCTTTTAAGTAGAATGTTTTATCTGAATTGAGATCACAGTGGTGAACTCTGTTATTGAGTTATCCATAAGGTTTGTTTGGAAATGAATATTTTGATCTTTTACATTTTGTGTGAATTCAGCTGAGAAGGCTGCTTGAAGAGAGGGAAGTGAAACTGACTTACTGATTCTTATAGAATGAACTAACCGTTAAGGCAAGCTGTAGTTTGATACTCCATGTGTTAGTTTCACAAAAACAATTTGAATGCTTCTCCATGAGTTGGGAAAATTTATGTTGGACACGCTTGCTGCTTCAATTTCATATTTCAAATAGGCATTCTGAAGTCCATATAGGGAGACACTGAGACTCATAAAGCAGCCTATCTGCACTTCCTGATTTGTAGTCCTGTTTGTTTCCTTGTGGGGATCTTCAGAAACCCTAAGAGGCCATATTTCTGTCAACACCATGCATCACAGGACCAGGGTTTAGGACTTCATCCCTGGAAGCTGTGCAGTTAAACTTGCCTTATAACACTGGGATAGAATGTTTGGACTTGAGGGGATCTGGATCCGATGTCTTAAAAGCCATTGTCCTGAAGAGCTGTCAGGAGCAGCCAGCTGCCTAGCCCTGGTTGCTGATGTGGTACTAATGACACTCCTAGGATGTCTCAGGTCTCCAGGGAGGGAGGGAGGAAAAGAGCCTTTGCCAAGTCCATGGGCTAAAGCAGACAGTGTTCTCAGTTCTCTTCCAGTACTTGTGGGATATTAAGCTATGTGAGATTTTGATTTTCTTATAAATCTCTTATCATGTGGCTGGGGTGACTGATTGTGTGTGAACTGAAGTGTTGATGTGACCCCGTCAGAGGGCTATGTGCTAGGTCCCATGTCCACCTTCTCTACCCTGCTCTGGGGCCTGGGTGGCTATCTCATAAGAATGGCATCAAATTGGCTTTCCTGCCCTTTGGCCTCTGGTCAGAGGGTTCAATGGGTGGAAGGAAGAGAGTGAGGCAAAGTGTTTGTTTCCGTGGCTGTCTCCCTGCAAGGGGGCCCAGGGGAGGCAAAGCTCTGTTAGGTGTCCCATCCATGCAGCCTTCTGTGTCTCTGACTCCAATAAACACACCGTCTGCTTACCCCTTCAGGTACATGGAGGTGATGGTGCACCGTTGTCACCACCCTGGGTTATAGTACTCTTCTTCACAGTTTCCCTGTTCCCAGCTCATCGATAGGAACTAGTCCCTTTATTAAATTCTCTTGACGTATCCCAGTTTGAGTGCCAGCTTTTTCCTGCCAAAACTCTGACACACCAGGCAAGCTGGATTGCCACTGGCCTGCAAATGGGGTCAAACCTGAACTCCAGGTGCCAAATAGCTGTTGGGCAGAACGCCATTCAATTACAGTGACAACAGGGGTCCTCTGCTTCTGTTACTTTCTAGTTAAGGGTTGGTTTCTCTTAGTTTTGTCTTTAAAATGTTGTATCAGAAATGTCTAATTTTGTGAGGAGTGCAAGTTGCTTATTGAAAGGAGGTCATGAGTACTATTGCTTAATCTAAAAAATCATTTATTTGATATATTCATTTTGGGTGGGGTAAAAAATGAGGTACTACTTTTGCTATTATGAAAAAATAAAATCTCTTTCCCTCTCCTTTCCTTATTTGTACCTTTCTTTCCTTATTAATAATGGGATCACTTGAGGTCAGGGATTCGAGACCAGCCTGGCCAACATGGCAAAACCCCATCCCTACTAAAAATACAAAAGTTAGCTGGTAATGGTGGCAGGTGCCTGTAATCTGAGCTACTTGGGAGGCTGAGGCAGGAGAATTGCTTGAACCTGGGAAGTGGAGGTTGCAGTGAGCCCAGATTGTGCCACTGCACTGCAGCCTGGGCAACAGAGTGAGACTCCATCTCAAAAAAAAAAAAAAGAAAATTGTCCATTGTTTAAACTTAGAGTAAATATCTTACTCAGAACACCAGATTTAGGTCAATATGCATACTCTGAAAGAATAAGAAGGAAAACAAAAATCTTATCATTCTTTAATGTTGATATGGTTTGGCTCAGTATCCACCCAAATCACATCTTGAATTATAGCTCCTGTAATTCCCATATGTCATGGGAATTACCTGGTGGGGGGTAACTCAATCATGGGTGCAGGATTTTCTGGTGCTGTTCTTTTGATAGTAAGTCTCATGAGACTTGATGGTTTTATTTTTTTTATTATTTTTTTTTTTTGGTTTCTTTTTTTTTTTTTTTTTTTTTTATTATACTTTAGGGTTTTAGGGTACATGTGCACAATGTGCAGGTTTGTTACATATGTATCCATGTGCCATGTTGATTTCCTGCACCCATTAATTCGTCATTTAGCATTAGGTGTATCTCCTAATGCTGTCCCTCCCCCCTCCCCCCACCCCACCACAGTCCCCAGAGCGTGAAGTTCCCCTTCCTGTGTCCATGAGTTCTCATTGTTCAATTCCCACCTATGAGTGAGAACATGCGGTGTTTGGTTTTTTGTCCTTGCGATAGTTTACTGAGAATGATGTTTTCCAGTTTCATCCATGTCCCTACAAAGGACACGAACTCATCATTTTTTATGGCTGCATAGTATTCCATGGTGTATATGTGCCACATTTTCTTAATCCAGTCTATCGTTGTTGGACATTTGGGTTGGTTCCAAGTCTTTGCTATTGTGAATAGTGCCGCAATAAACATACGTGTGCATGTGTCTTTATAGCAGCATGATTTATAGTCCTTTGGGTATATACCCAGTAATGGGATGGCTGGGTCAAATGGTATTTCTAGTTCGAGATCCCTGAGGAATCGCCACACTGACTTCCACAATGGTTGAACTAGTTTACAGTCCCACCAACAGTGTAAAAGTGTTCCTATTTCTCCACATCCTCTCCAGCACCTGTTGTTTCCTGATTTTTTAATGATGGCCATTCTAACTGGTGTGAGATGGTATCTCACTGTGGTTTTGATTTGCATTTCTCTGATGGCCAGTGATGAGGAGCATTTCTTCATGTGTTTTTTGGCTGCATAAATGTCTTCTTTTGAGAAGTGTCTGTTCATGTCCTCTGCCCACTTTTTGATGGGGTTGTTTGTTTTTTTCTTGTAAATTTGTTTGAGTTCATTGTAGATTCTGGATATTAGCCCTTTGTCAGATGAGTAGGTTGCAAAAATTTTCTCCCATTGTGTAGGTTGCCTGTTCACTCTGATGATAGTTTCTTTTGCTGTGCAGAAGCTCTTTAGTTTAATGAGATCCCATTTGTCGATTTTGGCTTTTGTTGCCATTGCTTTTGGTGTTTTAGACATGAAGTCCTTGCCCACGCCTATGTCCTGAATGGTATTGCCTAGGTTTTCTTGTAGGATTTTAATGGTTTTAGGTCTAACATATAAGTCTTTAATCCATCTTGAATTAATTTTTGTATAAGGTGTAAGGAAGGGATCCAGTTGCAGCTTTCTATATATGGCTAGCCAGTTTTCCCAGCACCATTTATTAAATAGGGAATCCTTTCCCCATTTCTTGTTTTTGTCAGGTTTGTCAAAGATCAGATAGTTGTAGCTATGCGGCATCATTTCTGAGGGCTCTGTTCTGTTCCATTGATCTATGTCTCTGTTGTGGTACCAGTACCATGCTGTTTTGGTTACTGTAGCCTTGTAGTATAGTTTAAAGTCAGGTAGCGTGATGCCTCCAGCTTTGTTCTTTTGGCTTAGGATTGACTTGGCGATGCGGGCTTTTTTTTGGTTCCATATGAACTTTAAAGTAGTTTTTTCCAATTCTGTGAAGAAAGTCATTGGTAGCTTGATGGGGATGGCATTGAATCTATAAATTACCTTGGGCAGTATGGCCATTTTCACGATATTGATTCTTCCAACCCATGAGCATGGAATGTTCTTCCATTTGTTTGTATCCTCTTTTATTTCATTGAGCAGTGGTTTGTAGTTCTCCTTGAAGAGGTCCTTCAAATCCCTGGTAAGTTGGATTCCTAGGTATTTTATTCTCTTTGAAGCAATTGTGAATGGGAGTTCACTCATGATTTGGCTCTCTGTTTGTCTGTTATTGGTGTACAAGAATGCTTGTGATTTTTGTACATTAATTTTGTATCCTGAGACATTGCTGAAATTGCTAATCAGCTTAAGGAGATTTTGGGCTGAGATGATGGGGTTTTCTAGATATACAATCATGTCATCTGCAAACAGGGACAATTTGACTTCCTCTTTTCCTAATTGAATACCCTTTATTTCCTTCTCCTGCCTGATTGCTCTGGCCAGAACTTCCAGCACTATGTTGAATAGTAGCGGTGAGAGAGGGCATCCCTGTCTTGTGCCAGTTTTCAGAGGGAATGCTTCCAGTTTTTGCCCATTCAGTATGATATTGGCTGTGGGTTTGTTGTAGATAGCTCTTATTATTTTGAGATACGTCCCATCAATACCTAATTTATTGAGAGTTTTTAGCATGAAGGGTTGTTGAATTTTGTCAAAGGCCTTTTCTGCATCTATTGAGATAATCATGTGGTTTTTGTCTTTGGTTCTGTTTATATGCTGGATTACATTTATTGATTTGCGTATGTTGAACCAGCCTTGCATCCCAGGGATGAAGCCCACTTGATCATGGTGGATAAGCTTTTTGATGTGCTGCTGGATTCGGTTGGCCAGTATTTTATTGAGGATTTTTGCATCAATGTTCATCAAGGATATTGGTCTGAAATTCTCTTTTTTGGTTATGTCCCTGCCAGGTTTTGGTATCAGGACGATGCTGGCTTCGTAAAATGTGTTAGGGAGGATTCCCTCTTTTTCTATCGATTGGAATAGTTTCAGAAGGAATGGTACCAGTTCCTCCTTGTACCTCTGGTAGAATTCAGCTGTGAATCCATCAGGTCCTGGACTCTTTTTGGTTGGTAAGCTATTGATTATTGCCACAATTTCAGAACCTGTTATTGGTCTATTCAGAGATTCAACTTCTTCCTGGTTTAGTCTTGGGAGGGTGTATTTGTCGAGGAATTTATCCATTTCTTCTAGATTTTCTAGTTTATTTGCATAGAGGTGTTTGTAGTATTCTCTGATGGTAGATTGTATTTCTGTGGGATCGGTGGTGATATCCCCTTTTTCGTTTTTTATTGCATCTATTTGATTCTTCTCTCTTCTTTATTAGTCTTGCTAGCGGTCCATCAATTTTGTTGATCTTTTCAAAAAACCAGCTCCTAGATTCATTAATTTTTTGAAGGGTTTTTTGTGTCTCTATTTCCTTCAGTTCTGCTCTGATTTTAGTTATTTCTAGCCTTCTGCTAGCTTTTGAATGTGTTTGCTCTTGCTTTTCTAGTTCTTTTAATTGTGATGTTAGGGTGTCAATTTTGGATCTTTCCTGCTTTCTCTTGTGGGCATTTAGTGCTATAAATTTCCCTCTACACACTGCTTTGAACGTGTCCCAGAGATTCTGGTATGTTGTGTCTTTGTTCTCGTTGGTTTCAAAGAACATCTTTATTTCTGCCTTCATTTCATTATGTACCCAATAGTCATTCAGGAGCAGGTTGTTCAGTTTCCATGTAGTTGAGCGGTTTTGACTGAGTTTCTTAATCCTGAGTTCTAGTTTGATTGCACTGTGGTCTGAGAGACAGTTTGTTATAATCTCTGTTCTTTTACATTTGCTGAGAAGAGCTTTACTTCCAACTATGTGGTCAATTTTGGAATAGGTGTGGTGTGGTGCTGAAAAAAATGTATATTCTGTTGATTTGGGGTGGAGAGTTCTGTAGATGTCTATTAGGTCCACTTTATGTAGAGCTGAGTTCAATTCCTGGATATCCTTGTTAACTTTCTGTCTCGTTGATCTGTCTAATGCTGACAGTGGGGTGTTAAAATCTCCCATTATTATTGTGTGGGAGTTTAAGTCCCTTTGTAGGTCACTGAGGACTTGCTTTATGAATCTGGGTGCTCCTGTGTTGGGTGCATATATATTTAGGATAGTTAGCTCTTCTTGTTGAATTGATCCCTTTACCATTATGTAATGGCCTTCTTTGTCTCTTTTGATCTTTGTTGGTTTAAAGTCTATTTTATCAGAGACTAGGATTGCAACCCCTGCCTTTTTTTGTTTTCCAGTTGCTTGATAGATCTTCCTCCATCCCTTTATTTTGAGTCTATGTGTGTCTCTGCACGTGAGATGGGTTTCCTGAATACAGCACACTGATGGGTCCTGACTCCTTATCCAGTTTGCCAGTCTGTGTCTTTTGATTGGAGCATTTAGCCCATTTACATTTAACGTGAATATTGTTATGTGTGAATCTGATCCTGTCATTATGATGTTAGTTGGTTATTTTGCTCGTTAGTTGCTATAGTTTCTTCCTAGCCTCGATGGTCTTTACAATTTGGCATGTTTTTGCAGGGGCTGGTACCGGTTGTTCCTTTCCATGTTTAGTGCTTCCTTCAGGAGCTCTTTTAGGGCAGGCCTGGTGGTGACAAAATCACTCAGCGTTTGCTTGTCTGTAAAGTATTTTATTTCTCCTTCACTTATGAAGCTTAGTTTGGCGGGATAGGAAATTCTGGGTTGAAAATTCTTTTCTTTAAGAATGTTGAATATCAGCCCCCACTCTCTTCTGGCTTGTAGAGTTTCTGCTGAGAGATCAGCTGTTAGTCTGATGGGCTTCCCTTTGTGGGTAACCCGACCTTTCTCTCTGGCTGCCCTTAACATTTTTTCCTTCATTTCCACTTTGGTGAATCTGACAATTATGTGTCTTGGAGTTGCCCTTCTCGAGGAGTATCTTTGTGGCGTTCTCTGTATTTCCTGAATCTGAATGCTGGCCTGCCTTGCTAGATTGGGGAAGTTCTCCTGGATAATATCTTGCAGAGTGTTTTCCAACTTGGTTCCATTCTCCCCATCATTTTCAGGTACACCAATCAGACGTAGGTTTGGTCTTTTCACATAGTCCCAAATTTCTTGGAGGCTTTGTTCATTTCTTTTTATTCTTTTTTCTCTAAACATCCCTTCTCTCTTCATTTCATTCATTTCATCTTCTATCAGCGATACCCTTTCTTCCAGTTGATCGCATCTGCTACTGAGGCTTCTGCAATCTTCGCGTAGTTCTCGAAACTTGGCTTTCAGCTCCATCATCTCCTTTAAGCCCTTCTCTCCATTGGTTATTCTAGTTATCCATTCTTCTAATTTTTTTTCAAAGTTTTTAACTTCTTTGCTATTGTTTTGAATTTCCTCTCGTAGCTCAGAGTAGTTTGATCGTCTGAAGCCTTCTTCTCTCAACTCATCAAAGTCATCCTCCATCCAGCTTTTTTCCGTTGCTGGTGAGGAACTGCGTTCCTTTGGAGGAGGAGAGGTGCTCTGTTTTTTAGAGTTTCCAGTTTTTTTGGTCTGTTTTTTCCCCATTTTTGTGGTTGTGTCTACTTTTTGTCTTCGATGATGGTGATGTACAGATGGGTTTTTGGTGTGGATGTCCTTTCTGTTTGTTAATTTTCCTTCTACCAGACAAGACCCTCAGCTGCAGGTCTGTTGGAGTTTACTAGAGGTCCACTCCAGACCCTGTTTGGCTGGGTGTCAGCAGCGGTGGCTGCAGAACAGCGGATTTTCGTGAGACCACAAATTCAGCTGTCTGATAGTTCCTCTGAAAGTTTTGTCTCAGAGGAGTACCCGGTTGAATGAGGTGTCAGTCTGTCCCACTGGGGGGATGCCTCCCAGTTAGGCTGCTCAGGGGTGAGGGGCCCACTTTAGGAGGCAGTCTGTCCGTTCCCAGATCTCCAGCTGCGTGCTGGGAGAACCACTACTCTCTTCAAAGCTGTCAGTCAGACAGGGACATTTAAGGCTGTGGAGGTTCTCGCTGAGTTTTTGGTTGTCTGTGCCCTGCCCCCAGAGGTGGAGCCTACAGAGGCAGGCGGGCCTCCTTGAGCTGTGGTGGGCTCCACCCAGTTCGAGCTTCCTGGCTGCTTTGTTTACCTAAGCAAGCCTGGGCAATGGCGGGCGCCCCTCCCCCAGCCTCGTTGCCGCCTTGCAGCGTGATCTCAGACTGCTGTGCTAGCAATCAGCAAGACTCTGTGGGCATAGGACCCTCCGAGCCAGGTGCGGGACACAATCTCCTAGTGTGCCGTTTTCCAGGCCCGTTGGAAAAGCGCAGTATTAGGACGGGACTGACCCGATATTCCAGGTGCCGTCTGTTTTCCCTTTCTTTGACTAGGAAAGGGAACTCCCTGACCCCTTGCGCTTCCCGAGTGAGGCAATGCCTCGCCCTGCTTCGGCTCGCGCACAGTGCGCTTCACCGACTGTCCTGAACCCACTGTTAGGCACTCCCTAGTGAGATGAAACCGGTACCTCAAGCAGAAATGCAGAAATCACCCGTCTTCTGTGTTGCTGGGGCTGGGAGCTGGAGACCGGAGCTGTTCCTATTCGGCCATCTTGGCTCCACCCCTTGATGGTTTTAAAGGGAAGTTCCCCTGCACAAGCTCTCTTGTCTGCTGCCATATAAGATGTGACTTTGCTCCTCCTTTGCCTTCTGCCATTATTGTGAGGCCTCCCAAACCATGTGGAACTGTGAGTGAATTAAATTCCTTTCCTTTATAAATTACCTGGTATATCTTTATTAGCAGCATGAGAACAGACTAATACAAATGTTCACCAATATGAAAACATTGAAACATTTAAAATTTATGTGGATGCTAAGCATACCATTCTAGTCAAATGATCTATTTAAGTTGGCTATTCGATTTATTTGTGAGATAATATCACACTTTAAAAGTTTCAGCACGTACTGTTTTTTAAACTATTGATATTGTGTTCCCTCATATTTATGGAGCTATACTAGTCCTGAAGCTTTAATGCCACTCTACTCCTCCAAATACTGTATGTGTGCAGACATGAAAATTATTAGAGTATATCCAAATTAACTTTGTTTGGGGAACAGTGTGGCACCCTATGCCCATAGTTTAGTGCACATCATGTGGTATTTTCTGTCCTGTACCCTTTCTGCCTCTAGGAACAGGGTTTTCCTCTCTTAGGAACTGCCTCTTCCCCAGATCCAACCATATGGTTACTCAGGATCCACCCTGGTCTTCCATGATGCTGTCATACTCTGACCTCAAGTAATTTCTCTAGAAGCAGGCACATAGCCAGAGTTCAGCCAATAGGAATCCTTCCCCTGGGATTTTTGTGAAAGGAAGAGAGGAAGAGTCAGTTCTTCTCTAGAGATGGAAACTATTCGTAAAATCCGGTTCTCTTGGCAGCCACTTTTCCTCTCACTTGAAGGAAGCCTGTTTTTGGTGGCAGAAACTAAAGTGGACAGAAATGTGGGTCAGAGGGCAGCCTTGCCATAGTCAAGTCCTTGGCTCCAGCTGTTTCAGAAGCCAGGTGCATTTCTGCCTTTATCAAGTTGTGGTTGTTCAGATTTCATTCAATTATATAAGACATACTCAGTATTGTACTGAAGGCTTACCCATTTGCCTAAGCTAGTTTGATTGTGGTCTCTATCAGTTACAATGGAAAGCATCATGACTAAAGCAAGTGGCTATAACTTCAATTTAAATTTGTTCAACACTTTCTGGGTAGTTTTGAGCCAAACCCTCCAAAGGAAGCAATGCAATATGAAGCCTTGTCCCTATCCTCTGTGAGTTTATGCTAAAGTAGGAGAGAGAATAATAATGATAATAACAACATTGATGATACAACCACCATGATATTTTGCACACTCTCTATGGGCATCTGCTAAGTCTTTTAAATGCATGATTTTATTTAATGCTTATAATAACGCTATTGTGTAACATCATCTCTTTTGAAAATGCTGTAATTAAGGCTCTGTAAGCTTGAGTCATACAGAAAGTTAAGGGTAAAGGCATGACTTGAACTCAGGATTGTTGGGTTTCTAGGTCCTTGCTCTTGTTCGCTATACCTTACCTCTTATGTCTAAGGAAAAATATGTTTGAC
Organism: Symphalangus syndactylus; assembly: GCF_028878055.3. Taxonomy (NCBI): domain Eukaryota; kingdom Metazoa; phylum Chordata; class Mammalia; order Primates; family Hylobatidae; genus Symphalangus; species Symphalangus syndactylus. The sequence goes on along the minus strand of NC_072425.2, from coordinate 68,928,113 downwards.
TTAAAAATTAATTCACAGAAGGCAGAGATGACATTCATTTGTAGGATCTAGAGTTGTTTAATGGAGGATATGGCCTTTGAGGGTAGCTATAGGATGTGATGGGGGCAGAAAACACAATCCACAGCCCCCCTCCATGCTTTGAGTGTACTCACAACTGAGACTGGTCCAGGATAAAAATAGGAGATAGCATCAATTCAAATACCTCTTAGGTTGCATCTTATACTTTTCATAGTAGCTCATATTTTCCCATTCAAGTTTGCCTTCCTAATGATTCTGCTAAGTGTAAGGAATTAACCTGCAATTCTAAAGAGTCACAGCTGGAAGGATTTCATTTTGGAGGCAGTGAGACCGAGAAAACTTAACAGTGTTGATTGAGCAGGCCCAGAAGTTATTGAGCTCGGAGGGAACATGTGCTTCCTGGACCGATGAGGTTTACATGACTGATAATGGCTTTATTGTGTTGCTATTGGGCAACTTGTGTGTTGAAAGCTTTGCTTTCTCTTTTGAGGCTCTTTGAAAGCAGGGGCTGATGCATTCTTCTGTCTCAGCACAGTGCCCCATGCACCTGACAGACACACACAGCAATTTTTATGCACAGCAAGTCTGATCCCTGGAAATACCTTAGAAGTTGTAAAACCAGGGATAATAATGATTTTTGTATACCCTGCTTCTCCCTTTCTAGGGTAGAGCAGACATGGCCGTAAGTAACCCCAGCTCCCTCCATGAATATTTTGGATAAAAGCAACCTGCTGAGAACTCTCAGTAACCCTCCTTCATAGTTTTGTAGCAGTACTCCTAGGCCAGTGAGTTTCAACTGCTTTATAAGGAACGAATATTTATTATTTACAATGTATCAGACACTGAGTTAGAGACCTTAATAGACCACCCTCTTAACTCTTAACACTTCACAGTAACACTGCAAAACTTGAGATTCAGAGAGCTTAAGAATCTTGCTGAAGGTCACACAGCCAGCAGATGGCAGAGTTAAAATTGGAATCTGCTCATATATGGCATAAAGCCAATGATGCCTTCACTTTAAGCTGTTAGTAGGCATGATTACTATTGTTTGGCTGGGGATAGTGAAACCTGGAAGTTAAATAATTTGAAAGGTCACATTGCAACCCAGGAGTAGATATTATATATATCCAGTCACAGCAGTGTGTTTTTGTCAGAGCAGACTTCCAAACAGTGTCACTCGTCAGGTACTGGTCAGAAATAGAACATGTAGAAGTGAGAAAACACACTATTTGGAGAAAAAAACAAAATCAAACTTCTAGAAAACTGCCTGAGCGTTTCCATTAAAAGCAACTTGAGGAATTATTGTTATTTACAGCTGGTTATCACCGAGATCCTTCCAAATTGGCCATTTATTTTTGAAGGTGTTAATGTCAGGCTCAAAATACGTCAACACTGGGAAACTTCAGAATAATCAGTTGGACAGATGATCTGTAGGCTTGTTGCACAGATACTCTTTGTGAAACAGACAGCTTCCTACTAGGACCTGGCAGGAAAGCAGCCTCTATTGCCATATTTTTCTGAAAACAGCCTGGGTAGTTTGAGGGGCAAGAATCAAATACTGTATGTATCACCTAGAGATGATGATCTGTCCATTATGGCTTGTGGTTTTATTTTACATTATTTGATGACTGTACTTAAAAGAACTGCGTTTTTGCATGCATTGGATAAAGTGTCCAAGGCAAGCAATTAATGGTACATCCATTTTAAATCTAATGTTAGAAGGAGAGATATTCTAAAGTAACAAAGAAATAAAAATCTCCCACTAAGAAATAACTAGGGTATATCACCTTGGGACTAAAATGCAGTTGAAGATTCACATAGGCTAAATTGTAAACATCTGGATATCATATGGTTAGCCTTGTACTTTCTTAAAAGTTTCCAATTTTAGTAATGTGGAAAAATAATCTATGTGGCTTAAGATTTTCTCTATGTCAAGGGAAGTTTCTGTCTTAGGCTTAATAACCATGAAATAAATGTCAAATCGTATCAGATAATGCTGTGTGTCTCCTGGGTTAAAGCAATGCTTATAATATTCAGAGCAACATCGATGATTCTTTTCTAAATTGGCTGCCATAGAAGTTTTGTGGGGAACTTTGGTGAGCCTGGAGCTCTTCCTACACCCTTTGGGTCTAATAACTAGGTCCTGGTAAAGCTGTGTGGACTTAAAAAAACATAAGATCCTAGACTGCTCCTTGGGGAAAATATGTAACAACGGTATGTAGCATTACTTGGGCTTCTTTTCTCTATCAGTCAGAATCGGATAAACAATGCTGCAGTAACAATCCCCTAAATTTATGTGGCTTTCTACAATAAAAAACTGTTTCTTGCTTATGTCATCATCTGTGTCAGGTTGGATGGCTTCTCTAGGCAGCTTTCTTCAGGCAGTGACTCAGGTATCTGGGTTTCTTCCACTGTATGTCTGTATCACTGTATCACTGCATGTTCCGATTCCTGTTTCATGGATGGGACAAAGAAGGTGTTTACAATCACATGGATACTTTAAAGGCCAAGCCCAGAAGTGGCATATCTTATTTCTACCTATGTTCCAGAGACTAGAATTTAGTCACATTCGCAGCCTAACTGCAAGAGAGCCCCAAAATTGTAAAATGTAGAACATACGAGTGGGAGAAGAATTTTTACATTTCAGCTACTTTATTTTCTGGGGCTTGGGATAGAAGAATGGGGATAGAAGAAGACAGGAGGGAGCTTTTGGTTATATTGGTGACAGGTCATTGTAGGAAGAAAGGACATGTTAAACCCAGTGATACTGTAGAAATCAACACTCAGATACAAAATCTTTAAACCACCACTTTGGCTGCTGAATACTTAGCAATGCTAAGATTGGCAAGCTAGATTCTAAAAAACAAGAAACAAACAAACAAAAAGTCTTTCCATCTTGTCTGGTCAAATAGGTCAAGGTAAGGAATATTGTGATAGTGTAACCATTATCATTAGGTTTGTTTTGGGGGCTTTTGGTCATAGTATATCATTATACACAAATATAATCTAATCAGTTAGAAAATCTAAGAAAACAAAACTTGGGTAGAGCAAGATTTGGTATCATAGGTAATAGTATTAACAATTGTTGTATACACCTGTTGTTTGCTATCCAGAATCCATTTCCCTTTCTTTTTTTTATTGTGGTAAAACACACACACACACACACACACACACACACACACACACACACACATAACATGAGATCTACCCTCTTAACAAATTTTGAAGTGTACAGTACAGCATTGTTAACTATATGTACAATGTGTCCAGCAGATCTCCAGAACGTTTTCGTCTGTGATGACTAAAACATTATACCCATTGAACAGCAACTGCCCATTTCCCCCTCCCTCTAGCCCCTGGCAACTACCATCCTGCTTTCTGTTTCTATGAGTTTTGACTCTTTTAAATTTCTCGTATAGGTGGAATCCACCAGTATTTGTCCTTCTGTGACTGAATTATTTCACTTAGCATAATGTCCTGGGGCTCATCCACATTGAAGTATATGACAAGATTTTCTTTTTTTAAGGATAAATAATATTCCATTATATGTATATACAGCATCTTCTTAATCTATTCATCTGTCAATAGATATTTAGGTTGTTTCCAGCTCTTGAATATTGTGACTAATGCTGAAATGAACATGGAGTGTAAATACCTCTTCAACATTTTGTTTTCAATCCTTTCAGATAAATGTTCAGAAGTCAGGTTGCTGGATCATGTGGTAGTCCTACATCAAACTGAAAAGCTTCTTTCTGTGCAGCAAAGAAAACAATCAACAGGATGAAAAGGTAACCTCTGAAAAATATTTGCAATATACCCTATATATGATAAGGGGCTAATACCCAAAAATATAAAGAACTACTCAATAGCAAAATAACCAAATAACCCAATTAAAAAATGGGCAAACAATTTGAGTAGACATTTCTCCAAAAAAACACAAATGGCTAATAGGTATATGAAAAGATGTTCAATATTACTAGTCATCAAAACCACAGTGAAGTATCTTACCTCATATCTATTGGGATGGTCATTATAGACAAACCACCCAACCAACAAATCTAGAAAATAATAAGTGTTGACAAGGATATGGAGAGATTGGAACCCTTGTGCATTGTTGGTGGGATTCTAAAATGGTGTAGTCTCTATGGAAAACAGTATGGAAATTCTTCAAACATTCCCCCTTCTTATAATGACAGTACTTTGAATATCCTTTTGAGAAATGTTTCTCTTCCTTTATTAGCAATTCTGTCTGTATAATATTTATTCCACCTTCAACTCTAGGAGTGGGCCATAGTTAGCTTAAGCCAATTGTGGACCTCATCATTTTTGCTAGAATGATTGATTTTTAGAAAAGGCATAACACCTAATTGGATCAATAATAAATTCTTGGAAAGACTAATTCTTTTCTTTTCTTGTCTTTTTTTTTTTTTTTTTTGAGACGGTGTCTTGCTCTTTTGCCAGGCTGGAGTGCGGTAGCACCAACTTGGCTCACTGCAATCTCTGCCTCTTAGGTTCAAACAATTCGCCTGCCTCAGCTTCCTGAGTAGCTGGGATTACAGGTGCACACCATCAAGCCCAGATAATTTTTTGTATTTTTTAGTAAAGATGGAGTTTCACCATGTTGACCATGATGGTCTCAATCTCCTGACCTCATAATCCATCCAACTCAGCCTCCCAAAGTGCTGGAATTACAGGTGTGAGCCACCATGCCCGGCCAGAAAGACTCATTCTTAAAGTCATTCCCCCTCATTCCTTGAAGATGTGAACATTTAGGCAGTTGGTTCACTATTCCTCTTTCTGACCTTATGCCTAATTAAGTATTGGCAAACTCAGTAACTACATGGAGGATCCATCTAATTTCCTAGACTCTCAATTCCTTTATCTTCTATTCTCCTCCACTCTAAGTGAGATGCCCAGACTTTGTCATTACCAATCAGTATATCTGTCCATAATCTCTTTTAACTATCCCATTCTATGATGACTTTTGTTATCATTCCAGCTTAATCCATCCTGTAAACTCATTTCCAAAATTCACTGATCAAAACTGAATCTAAAATTGAACATACTACCTCATTATTTTCCCTTACCACCCTTGTGCACATGTTATAACTCTCCTCCTTATTTATCTTAAATGTCATGATATAACATTAAAATTACTTCTCGCATACATTCTGAATTCCCTTGCCCCTTTCTCTCTCCTTTGAACTTGCCTAGCAAAAACCCCTACATGGATTAAACCCAACTTTATCTGCTTCATGGCTTCACTAAGATAGATGAACAGAACTGGACAAAAACACAAACTGTTGATTAATATCGTTTTAAATCCATGGCCATAACTTCACATTGGCCCTCAGGTATTGGGTCAGTTCACTGTGTTTGTTTCCCTGACTATTAAGTCTTCCATTTTCCTTGGTGACTATTTCAAAGTTCCTCGTTTCTCAAATCACCCAAACCCTTTGCCCTCGTCTCTCTCTGGTCCACCATCACATCTACCACCTCACCTGTATCTCTGCTCATGTAGTCGGCTTTCCTTCTCATTGCTATGGATCAACTACCTGTGGAAGGCCAGGTCCTCCACTGGATAATAGCTCTTCCTACCTACTCAAGAGCATTGTCCCAGCAATTTTTTCTTTTCTCTCTTTGTTGTTAAATTTCCCCACTCTCCTGGATCATTCACATGAGCATAGAAACATGCTATCAGTATGTCTAAAAAGCCAATAAACTTTCCTGACCCATATTTCTTTCTAGGGACTGCCCCGTTTCTCTGTTTCCCTTTTCACTAAAGATCTGTCTCTGTTTGCAGTATCCACTTGCCCTCCTTTCCATACTAGATAGTCTCACATTGCCAAATCCAATGGTCAATTCGCAATCATCTTATTTGACCCAATTTATCATTTCTTATTCCTTGAAGGACTTCATTTTTCTCCTAGAAAAGCCCTCACCCCGAGTTCTTCTCATACTTCACTGTATATCTTTTCTGAACTTCTTTGCTGGCTCATCCTCACTACCTTACCCCTACTAGAGTGTCCCTGAGTTCAGCCCCTAGGCTGCTTCTCTCTTCCACCTACACCATCTTCTTGGGTGACCTCATCCAGTTTTGTGGCTTTAAACAGCATTTATTTGCCAAGGATTCTCAAATTTATTTCAGGTCCAGAATTTTTTCTCTGATTTTACGTGTGATATCCTTATTTGAATATCTATAAGCTTCTCAAACATTTTCAAATCGAACCACTGGATTATATATCCACCAGCCCCTCCACCATAAATTTGCTTTTTCTGTACTCTCCCATCTCTGAAAATGGAAACTCCATTCTTCCGATTGCTCAGGCCAAAAACCTTGGTGTTATTCCCGATTTTTCTTTTTCTTTCGCATCCTATGTTCAATCCATTACCAAATCCTGTCATTTGTACCACCAAAATATATGTACCTATCATTTCAACTTCAACTATGCTGAGCTAAACCATCACATCTGTCACATGGAAATTCTCTTGCCTGGTTTCCTTACTTCTACTTTTTACTGTCCTATGATCTATTCCCCACATAGAAACTAGAATGATCTTTTTAATAACAAAGGGGCGACTATGGTATTAAAAGGATCATGGGTATTAAAAGGATCATTCTAGTTTCTACGTGGGGAATAGATCATAGGGTGGTAAAAGTAGAAGTAAGGAAACCAGTTAAGAGAATTTTCATGTGACAGATGTGATGGTTTAGCTCAGCATGGTCGAGGTTGAAATGGTAAGTACATATATATTGGTGGTAGAAATGACGGGATCTGGTAATGGATTGAACATGGGATGTAAAAGAAAAAGAAAAAATCAGGAGTTTGGGTCCAGCTGGGTATAAAATCTTATTGAAGGACATAAACAAGATGTAGTCATTTAGAAAGAAAATCTATGCTTTTGCATGAGATGATTTCATAACTCAAAAATTTCCATAAAATAAACAAATTAGATAAAATTTAATTGGAATACCTTTAGATTTGTAGTTTGTTGGAATTAGATAATAAGACCTTGAAAATCGTTTGAGAGATTAAGTATGTAAGAAGAGCCAAGAAAAGTATAAAAAATAGTGGTGAGGTAATATTGCCTTATTAAATGTTCAAATACTTGATTAAGTATCAATTATTCAAATATACTATATATCATGTATATTATTCCATTTTATGCTGCTGATAAAGACATACCTGAGGCTGGATAATTTATGAAGAAGAAGAGGTTTAATTGACTCACAGTTCCCTGTGGCTGGGGAGGCCTCACAATCACAGTAGAAGATCAAGGGACGTATTACATGGCCGCAGGCAAGAGAAAGAATGAGATTTCTTTTATAATTGAAAGAATAAATTTCTTTTATATTTGCTTAGATTTGAGATCCCAAATTGTCAACATTTTATTTAATGATTTTGTGGAGAGAGAAATAAATGAAACTATATATAGAGAATAATGATCTTCTTGGTAGGAAACTGGGCAATGTGTCTGAGGGGGAAATTAATCAAATAGCATTTCAGGAAATTTTTACTTTTGTTCTATTTGAGATTTTTAAAATCAGTGTATTAATATAATCTGTAAAAAAGAAGAAAGAAGTTATTGTAATTGTGGGGGAAAATAAAAAGGGATATAGATAGAGACTAATTTGCTCTTGAAGAAGCAAGTGAATCATTTTTTGCATTGAGATCAATGTATCCCCTTAAACATGACTGTTGGTCCTAACTATAAACCAATCTCAAAAGTAGTTAAAACATGAAATAGGAGCTAACATTTAAAAAATTGGTTGTTTTACATAAGAGTCACATGGACTATTTGTGAATGACATCCTGAGTTGTGCAATGCACGGTCCGCACATCCATCTACAGGAGCTCTGGCTACAGGAATCCACATTGATCAGAAGCTTCTAGATGATTTTATGGCAAAACACCTCAAATGGAAATCTGTATCTTCACATTAAAAGTAAAAGCAAGAAAATAAAAATCTTGAACAATCTTTTATAAATAAACGGAAGGGAACAAACATATCAACATGAAATTAAATTGTAGGCTAATGAATAAACATATGAATCCCACCTTTATAGGTTTGCTTGCTAAACAGATGGTCCCAGAGCAGGCGAACAGTTCAACCTTTGGCTAGAAGGAAGGAACAGTCAGGTGTACACACTTCTACAAAGATATTCTCATGAAGTGTGATTAATTGATTCTTGGACTGACCCACTCATTTCACAAACTTCAACTAAAAGACTACTGGTACTAAACAATGTACTGGGCTTTGAGAGGAGAGGCTAAGGATAAATATGACATGGTCTCATAGCACAGAAAATGTATATAAAGTTATAAATGAGAATATTACAGTTATAATAATTATTGAAACCTAAGTAGGCAACTGTTTTTTTCTTCAAGAGAAGGAATTCTAACATTCTGCTAAAAGTCTATAGGATAAATTGAACATATCTCAACATTATACACTTGACTAATAATTAAATCAGTTTTATTTTCAGAGTGGGGCTTTTACTAGAGTCCATGAATTTGTCAGGTTGTATTACCTCCCAATAGGTGTTCAATGATTTAAAGAAATGAATTGACAAGCATCAGGCCATTTCTAAGAGTACCAACTGCCAAGCCTTAACACATTGCAGCAGGAGTTTCAACAGAGGAAAAAGACAGTGAGAAGGAGATTTGTCTCCACTGAAACCTTCTGTCTTTGTGACTCAGAATGAGTTTAGAAGTAGGAAGTTATCTGCTGTTTTCAGTCACAGGCACAGGAGCAGGGAAAGCCTTCTGATCCCTGGCTTTCTGGTCAGTCTTCTATAAGAAGCCGAGGTCTTCAGAGCAGGGTCAAGATCCTTCTTCTGTTTTATGCATTCTTGTTTATTGAAGCTCATTCAGTCATTTTAAAACATGCACTCTATCTTTATGTTTTTACTTCTGCCTGTTCTTGTTCATCTTTTTTTTTTTTTTTGCCATCTGCATAAGTCAGCTTGGGATGTCATAACAAAATGCCACAGGCTGGATGGCTTAAACAACAGAAATTTCTTTTCTCACAGTTCTAGAGACTGGAAGTCCAAGAGAAAGGTGTGTGTGCAGGGTTGGTTTCTCCTGAGGTTGGTTTCTCTCCTTGACTTGCAGATGGCTGCCTTCTCTCTCTGTCCTCACATGGCCTTTGCATCTCTAGTGTCCCTTGATATAAAGACACCAGTCCTATTGAATTAGGGTTAAATTAGGATGCTTATGACCTTATTTAACCTTAATGACCTCTTAAAGGCTCTGTCTCCAAATGCAGTCACATTTGGGGAGTGTAGCTCAGTTGTAGAGAATTTGGCAGCAAATGTAGTCACATTCCTAGGCTCTGAGGGATAGGGCTTTGACATATAAATTTTAGGAGGATACTTTTCAACCCGTTACACCATCTGTCTGTTCCTCTTTCTCTTTCCAGTTCCTGTCCTTTTAATTGTTGCTTCTGTTGATCTTAAACTCTTTGGAGTAGATCCACAAATTTTCTCAGAGACCAAAATATGTCTGTCTGTTGTCCCTAGTAGAACACTTCAGATTAATGCTGTTAAGAAGGAAAGTTAACGGGAACCGTGGGATAACATATAGGTCCTAGTTAGAAGGCGTTCAAAAGGTGCCTTTTTGTTTTAACTCCTCCTTTCATTGGGGGAGAGAAAATTACTTTTTTCAAAAATAACTTTTATTTTAGGTTCAGGGGTACATGTGCAGGTTTGTAACATGGTTAAATTGTGTGTTGTGGGGGTTTGGTGTACAGATTATTTCATCACCCAGGTAATAAGCATAATAACTAGTAGGTATTTTATTTATCTTCACTCTCCTCCCACCCTCCACCCTCAAGTAGGCCCTGGTGTTTGTTGTTCCTTTCTTTGTGTCGATGTGTACTCAATATTTAGTTCCCACTTGTAAGTGAGAACATGTAATATTTGGTTTTCTGTTCCTGTGTTAGTTTGCTCAGGATAATGGCCTCCAGCTCCATTATTTTGCTGCAACGAATATAGTCTCATTCATTTTTATGGCTGCATAATATTTCATGGTGTATATGTACCACATTTTCTTTATTCAGTCTACTGTTGATGGGGAATTTAGGTTGACTCCATGTCTTTGCTATTGTGAATAGTGCTGCAGTGAACATACATGCGCATGTGTCTTTATGGTAGAATGATTTATATTCCTTTGGGTATATGGGATTTATATTCCCGGTAATGGGATTGCTGGGTCAAATGGTAGTTCTAAGTTCTTTGAGAAATCACCAAACTACTTTCCACAATGGCTGAACTGATTTACATTCCCCCCAGCAGCGTATAAGTTTTCCCCTCTCTCCGCAACCTTGCCAGCATCTGTTATTTTTTTACTTTTTAATAGCCATTCTGACTGGTAAGAGATGGTATCTCATTGTGGTTTTGATTTGCATTTCTGTAATGATTAGTGATATTGAGCATTTTTTATATGCTTGTTTTGGCCGCATGTCTTTCTTTGAAAAGTTACTGTTTGTGTCCTTTGCCTGCTTTTTAATGGGGTTATTTTTTGCATCTTGATTTCCTTAGGTTCCTTACAGATTCTGGATATTAGGCTTTTATCATATGCATAGTTTGAAAATATTTTCTCAAATTCTTTAGGTTGTCTGTTTACTCTGCTGATAGTTTCTTTTGCAGTGCAGAAGCCAGAAAATTACTTTTTTTGATTTAAAGAGCTGTTGTAGAATACGTGATTTATAAAAACTGCTAACAAAATGCCCAACTCTTAGTTGGCTTTTAATAAATATTAATTCCTTTTGCTTTGCTTTCATTAACTTTAAGAGATTGTTATTGAAAGTAGATTTCTGGGAAGAGGTACAGGTACCTTAGAAAAAATTATAATGCCTTCTAAAGCAGAAACAGGCACCATTACTGAACAATGATGAACCCAGCACACTTCTAAACACTCTCAGCTTTATCGTGAATATACTGTCCTAACCATTTCTGAGACACAGGGCAAAAGGATCTCTTAACATTACAGACAGCTAGTGTTAATTTCCACCAGGGTTATATGAACCTGTGATGATTCTGTATGCATTGTTTTGTACATTTCCTCAAGACTCAAATATTTGCTCAATTATATCTTATTAGACTCGTTGACATCTTTCCTTTCTTCTCGTGATCTGCAGGTGTTAGTTCTATAGCAAGCCAATATTACTCCATCTTTTTTCTCCTTGTTTCTCCACCATCACCAACAGGAATTCAGAAATATAAAAAACTAGGTATGTGCAACTTTGTGCCAACAACTGTTTTCCCCTAGAGCCATCCGCTTGGCTGCCCATAATTCCCTAGGAGTTTCATGGTTTTCAGTGTAAATCAGCTTGTTTATATCTTTTGTTTTGTTTTAAACATAGAAATCTGATTATAGCTAGTGGGTTTTGCTAGACTGTAGAAATTACTCTCAGAAGAACTGGAGGGGATGTAGGAAGTTTATCTATTGGCTGAACTTTTTAAGTAGCAGTCCACAGAGGTAATTTACATTAAATAAAAAGCAGCATGCGGCTGCCTTGGGATTTGCTGGGAACTTTTGTTAGAAACAAAAATATCATACAGCTGACCAAAATGGATTGAATGGTTCAATGCCAACAGTGTTCTTTTCATCGGTAAACAGTTTGAAAAATCCAGCAAGTGAGAAATGAAACACTGATTTGGTTCAAAATTGAAACCTCCCAGATAAATTTAATACTTATGCCAAGTATCAAAATTTTTGCGTTCAAAATATAGAGCTTTGGGCTAAAGTAACAGGGCAGCACATTTTACTACAAATGTGGTTAGTTGAAATATCTGTGCTTATGAAGTTTGTGATTTAGTGGAAATGGGAGAAGAATATTTGGAATGCAAGAATTTAGATAAAGAACACATGTATTAGAATATACTTATGCTTCTTCAGACAAGTCAAGTTGGCGATCACATAGAGTGAAAGCTGTGTTTCCTGGCACTTGATACCCACAAAACCCTAGGAATAGCTATGTCTTCTGAGTTCCTGAGACAAAGAGTAAGCATTAGGAAGGAGCATTAACTGGAGCCAAGTGTGCAGTAGGTTGGTAATAGCTAGGTGATGTTTAAAAGCTGCTTTAAAAAAAAAAAAAAACACATTTCTTTTGTTTGGGATAACTAGCAAGCCTTATAACTCAGGAGTCTTTTAGACTATGATGATTTATTACAAAAGTTAGTAGCAATTGCATGACTCTTAGTTGTCCTCTAATAAATGTAATTTCCTTCCCTACCTCCCGTTCTCCTTAGAGGTTTATTTAGGTTGGTGCAAAAGTAATTGCAGTTATAAACTTTTGCACCAACCTCAATAAATTTCAGAGAAGCCAGCAGGGAAGTAACATACGTTAACCCATAATCAACTTGAGTTTTTATTAGTAGATCTTTTCTATTTCCCATACGTTTTGAATGTAAACATGAATTTATTTATTTTATACACACATATATGTCTGTGTTTGTTGATATGTTAATGGTGAATTTTGATAATGTATATTCATTGAAATAGATTATGACTTTAAAATAATAAATTCTAAAGTTTCTAGGTGCAGGACCTAAAGCATAGGGTTAGCAAAAGGAATTATAGAATCTCTGAACACCATTCTGAAAGGAAACTTAGAGATTATCTACCTGATCCCTCCTTATAATTTTTCAGATGAAGAAATGAGGCCTGATAAGGTGAATTGATTTTCTTTAACTTGTCTATGCCAGTGACCTCAGTGGCAGCAAATCTTTCTTGGAAAAAATAAAAAGTCATTTGCAGCTAGTTCTGATGGATCTATCATTGATCAAGTTGGATAATATTCTTCTTGAAGCAAAACATTTCATGAAGTGCATAAAAGAGTTACTAAGACAATCAGAACCCTGCCTTTTCTCCCTGCCCCAACCCCCATTTCTAGAAGAGAGTTGCAAAAACCTTTAAAATTATAACTGTATCATTGAAAGAAAGTGTCCAGATTTCTAGGTTTATTTTGAATGCTGACTCTCATTTGGATGTGTGAGTTCCAAGGTGTATGTTTATTTTTTATTTTAACTAGGGACATTATTTGAGTTTTTCTCCTATAGGAGGGTGGACTTAGATCTTTGGACAAATGCCCCATCATCGTTGATATCTGTACCATCACAACTGTGCAGCCGAGAACTCATAGATTTGAAACAAACAATCATAAAATTGCTCTTGTCTTTTGCAAATCAGAAACAAAATATTGTTCTCTGATAATTCTAAATTATTTTAATAATCTTATTGAGGGACTGTGGTTTAGAGATCTAAATAAATTTTCAAATTGTTTGGCTTATTTTTAATAATTAGCTCTGAAAGTTTTCTTAGTATGCTCTTTTCTAATTATTTGCAAATCAAAACATATTTATATGTGATTCAGAGAATGTATACTACTATACTTGAATTTTATCTGATGCATCAACAACATTTGGATTTCTACCTATAAAAATCAATTATACGAATCTATCATCATAAATGTATTTTGTCATTTATTCAGCTACATTTACTATTTCTAACTGAGCAGAGATAGCTAACTGCTTACCCAATATCCATTTCCCCTTCTTCCTGGGCAGTGTGCCCAATGAGGAAAAACAACATTTCCTCACATTGATCAATGAAATATAAGCTGCAAAATGTCTTCAAAGGCTCATGCCCTTTTGCTCTTACCCTTTTTCTTTCTCTCAGTTGGCTGGCATGTAGTCCTGATAGCTGGAGTTTCAGCAGTTACCTTGAAACATGAGGAAACCTTTAGGATAGACACCAATGCCAAGGAGGGTACAGCAGAAAGATAAACAGAACTTGGATCCCTGATGATAGCCCCTGGAGTACCTACTTTCAGATTTCTTTTATTTGAGAGAAAAGTAAACCCATATGTTTCTAAGCCATCATTACCACACGCTTTCTGTTCTACACAATGGAAAGTAATCCTTTCTGATTTGCTAACCTCAAACTCACCAGATTCTTTTTCAGCTCAAGAAAGTCTTATGGCTACCTATTGCTTATTGTAAAAATATAACCAGTTCTGCTTAATCCAGAGTATCCTACAGAAAATATGTTAAGTAATTCCAAGGGGCACAATTTTCTAGAATGCAATGGGAATAGAGTCATCTGATGCAATATAATATAGTGTCTCAGTATGGGCCTCAAAAATTGTAGCCATCAGTGTCACAGTTTAAATTCACACAAAGAGCACACCCACAGTGGTATAATATTATTTTCTGTATGGTAAAATTAAATACAAAAGCATCTATTGTGTAATTACATGCAAAGTAAGGTGTACTTTTTTAAAAAAAAAGGCCAAAAGAAAATGAGGAAACAAATGGTTAGATAAACATACAGTAACAAAAGGAAAAACTCAAGGCAAAACTCAAGTGTTCAAGAGAATATGGAAACGAAAAAGAAGACCTATAGTTCAGTCACTTTGGGCTAAATCAAGAAACAGGTTCTACAGACTTAGCCAATCTACCTATGTTCTGGGAATAAGGAAGTTGATAAGTACTTTATTAAATTGAGGGGAGGAAGTAGGGCAGAACTGAAAGTGATTACAAGCTTGTGAGAAGTGGTAGAGAAATATCTAGGCAAGGTAGGCCCAGCTCAGGTCAACGAAGATAAGTTTCTAGAAACCAGAGTTTTAAAAAATTTTAATTGTGATAAAAAACATATGACAACATGACATAAAATTTACCATCCTAACCATTTTTAAGTGTTCAGTAAGGTTAACTGTATATACATTGTTGTACAGCAGACTTGTAAAATTATTTCATCTTGCCAAACTGAAGCTCTATATCCAGTGAAAAACAAAGCCCTATATCCCCTTTTTGCTAGGTCCTGGCCATCACCATTTTATTTTCTGGTTCTATGGATTTGACTACTTTATATAAGTGGAATTACACAATATTTGCCTTTTTGTGACTCGCTTATGTTAGCATAATGTTCTCAAGGTTCATCCTGTTTTAGTATGTGACAAGATATCCTTCTTTTTAAAGGCTGAATGCTATTCCATTGTATGTATAGACCACAATTGGTTTATTCATTTATCCCTCGATGAACATTTGGGTTGCTTCAACCTCTTGGCTAATGTGAATAGTGCTGCTATGAACATGGGTGTGCAAATATCTGTTTCAGATCCTGCTTTCGATTCTTTTGGATGTAACCCCAGAAGTTGGATTGCTGGATCTTATGGTTAATTCTATAATTCTACTCTTAGTTTTCTGAGGAATCTCCATACTGTTAACATAGCAGCTCAGCTGCACTATTTTACACTCACCCACAAGGTACAAGAATTTCCTTTTCTCCACATCCTTGCCAACAGTTATATTTTGTCTTTTTGATAATTACAATTCTAACAAGTGTGAGGTGGTATCTTTGTTTTGACATGCATTTATCTGGTGATGAGTGATGTTGAGTATCTTTTCATATGTTTTTTGGCTGTTTATATATCTTCTTTGGAGAGCTGTCCATTCGAGTTCTTTGCCCATTTTTAAATCAGATTTTTTGTTGTTGTTGTTTAGTTTCAAAATATATTCTGGATGTTAATCCCTTATCAGATATGTGATTTGTAAATATTTTCTCCCATTTAGTAAGTTGCCTTTTCACTTTGTTAATTGTTTCCTTTGATGGGCAGAAGTTTTTAAGTTTGATGCAATCCTATTTGTCTATTTTGCTTTTGTTGCCTATATTGTGGTGTCATATCCAAGAAATCATTGTCAAATCCAATGTCATGAAGCTTTTCCCCTATGTTTTCCTCTATAAGTATAATAGTTTCAGGTTTTGTGTTTAGGTTCTTAATTCATTTTGAGTCCATTTTTGTATATAGTGTAAGGTATGGGTCCAATGTATTCTTTTGCATGGAGAAATCCAGTTTTGCCAGATTTTTAAAGAGACAGTCCTTTCCCCATTGTGTCATCTTGGTACCCTTTTTAAAGATCATCTGACCATACACCTGATGGCTTGTTGCTGGGATCTCTAGTCTCTTTCTTGGTCTATATGTCTGTCTTTATGCAAGTACCATACTGTTTTGATTACAGCAGCTTTGTAATAGGTTTTAAAATTAGAAAGTGTGAGGGCTCCAACTTTGTTCTTCTCTTTCAAAGATTATTTTGTCTACTCAGGGTCCCATGAGTTTTTAGGAATTTTTTTCTATTTCTGCAAAAAATATGGAAATTTTAATAGAGATTATGTTAAATCTGTAGATCATTTTGGGTAATATGGTCGTTTTAACAATGTTAGTCTTCTAATCCATGAACATGGGATGTTTTTCCATTTATTTATGTCTTCTTTAAATTAGTTTTTAAACTCCTTAAGTTTGCTGCTATTTATTACTTTAAATGCTATTATACATGGGACTGTTTTCTCAATTTCTTTTTCAGATTGTTTATTGTTAGTGTATAGAAATGCAACAAATTTTTGTATGTTGCTTTTGTATCTGGCAACTTTGTTGCATTCATGTATTTGTTTGAATAGTGTTTGTGTGTGTTCTTGAGAATTAAAAACCCAGAATATTTTTAGTAAGTCATAATCCTTCAAAGGGCATTAGTAGATCATTGCTTTACTTGAGATTATTCATTCAATTCCATTCAGTTCTTTCAGCATCTATTAATTGAATGCTTACACTTCTAAATACTGGGAATACAATGGTAACCATAAACCTGAGATTCCTGCTTATGTAGCTGATATTCTAGTGAATGAGGGAAAGAAAATAAATTAACAAGTAAATGAATACATAATTTTAGATAGTAATGAGTTTTGAAGTAAACACGTCTAGGAGTGTTAGAAAGAGCTTGACTAAATGAGGGTCTACTTTACATGGTGTGTTCAAAGAAAATCTCTCTGTGTTGTGATATTCAAAATAGGCTCTAAGTGATGAGTATGAACCAGCCGTTCAAAGCAGAGTAGCATTCTAGGTGGGAGGAGCAGCTAGTGCAGAGGCCCTGGGTCAGAACAAGCTGGACGTGCTTGTAGAAAGGACAGTATGGCTAGATAATCATGAAGGAGGGAAGGGTTTTTAGGAGAAGAAATTGGGGAGGCATGCAGAGACCAGGGTTTCTAGGTCTTCAAAGGAATATCATAAGTTTGGATTTTATTTGCATAAGAAGCCACTAGTGGGTTTTATGGAAAAACATGATTTATATTTCAAACCAATTACCCTTGCTACCGTATGGGACATGGACAATAGATGGGGAAGCATGGAAACGAGATCAGTTTGGAGGTTGTTGTATTAGACCAGGTGCAAGAAGATTGTGGTTTGGAGTAGTTCTGTATCAGTGGAGATGTAGATCCTACTTGAATGTATCAGTCTGAATAAAATAAAGCTGTGCAAAGTTTAACCATGCTTTGTGCGGTTCTTAGGTGGTGTTTACTGACACAGTGTATGCAAAATAAGAATATTGAAATAGAATTTCAGGGCTATAGCTTTCAAGGAGATGTCAAACCTAGGAATGGTGGCCATGGATGTGGCAAGGGAGACTGAGAGCCTGGCAATTAATGTTTATGGGTAAAAAATCAAGTTTTTGTGTTTTCTCAGTCATGAGTTTAATTGTTGTCATGTCTTGCTTAGGGTTAAGAAGGATTCTTATTAATTTGTTCCTGTATAACAGGAACAAAAAAGAAAAACAGCGCATAATTAAGCTGATTTGCACTTAAGGATGTTCTGGAAGAATAATTTGGTGTGGAGAGATTATTAGATTCGCACATCTAGAATATATGATCTGTATTAACCCAGCTGTAAACCTTTGTCTTAGCTGAGCTCTTTCTCTGGTTGATTTTGCATCGCAAATCCTGTTCCACTTGTCAAATGGAAGTAGATTTGTGTTTTATCTTCTAATCTGAGTTCAAATAAACTGGTGTACTTAAAGGGAATAATATTGTAAAACTCCCCAAGATTTCAGCAGGGAAAGGAAGGTTCTCTAATCCATTTAGCCACAGTCTCTTCCTGGTATCTCACAGCCTGTAAAAGGGAAGCCGAGTACTAAAGTAGATTGAGTTTTCTTTTGGATTAATGTCATAGGTTCTTCTGAAACAACGTTTAGTTCCATTGACCCATCAATCTATGCATTTTTTTAGTAATCCATTTATTCAGTTAATTTATCTAAGAAACCACAAGCTTCCTTGTTATATCTCCTTCCAAAGATTTTGAAGCTGGTGGCTACCAAGTAAAAGAAGCCAATATAAGCACAGTTCATGCACCAAATCTTCAAATATTTATATTCCTTTCTTTGGGGAGAAACTGGGATATCAAGTGTTCATTCTCCTTACCTTCTGAATGTAGAGAATTTTGGCAGTTTTTTTTCCCTCTAATACAGTCAATGTTTTACAATGATTTTCAATTAATCAAATTAGACAGGAAACAAAAAATGAACATTTGTTGAATTCCTACTTTGTGCTGTGTATATTCATATACACATTTTAAAAAATATTATTTACCTTTCCACTTTAAAATAAAGTTATTTCAAACCTAAAGAAAGGTTACAAGAACAGTATAGCGAACTCCCTAAGTCCCTTTACCCAGATTCACCTAATATGCCAGATTTGCTTTATAATTTTTTCTGTCTTTCACTCACTCTCATATCATTTTTTTTCCTGTACTATTGGAAAGTGGGGCACATGCCTAATAATCTTTTAACCTTCAATAGTTCTTCAATGTGTTTTTCTTAAAAACAAGGATATTTTCTTACATCTCCACAATATAGTTATATTCAGGAAATTTGACATTGGTACAATATTTTTATCTAACTTACAGTCCAGATTCCCATTTTTATAAATTGTCCCAATAATGTCTTTTGTAGCATCTTTATTCTTTCAGCCCAGAATCTACTGCTACACTCAATGGCTAAGTCTCTTTCATCTTCCTTATCAGGAACAATTCTTTAGCCTTTGCTTTGTTTTAGCTTTCGTGACTTTGATATATTTAAGAATATAGGCCACTTGTTTTGTTTTGGTAGAAAAAATATTTTGTAGAATTTTTTCCATTGGGTTTTTCCATTTGTATGTTTGTTTGTTTGTTTGTTTGTTGGTATTTCCTCATGCTTAGATTTCAAGTCTGTATCCCTAATTAGAATATTACAATAGTTTATATGTCCTTAACAGGGCATCATGTCTGGATGTACATCATATCCATATATACCTCATCAGAGATGCTAATTTTGATCACCAAGCTAAGATATTTCTTCTTTTTCCATTGTGAAATTAATATTTTTTTCCATTCTTAAATATAACAAGAAATTTTGAGGGAGACACTTAAGGCAATGAAAATCATCAGACTCCAACTCCAGCAGATATGGCACCCACTGATGATTCTTGCCTAAACCGGTTCTAACTCTGATGGTTGCAAATAGTGATTTTCCAGCTCACGCTCCATACACATTTATCAGTTGGAATTCTACTGGAAGGAAGAGCCCCTCCTTTGCCACTAAGAATATTTATTGATTATCAGCATGAACTCATGAATTCATACCTTATTCATTACATCATAACCCATTACTACTTAATTGTTCTAGATTTGACCAGTAGGAGCATCTTCAAGCTAGCTCTGTGTGGTTTTTTTTTTTTTTTTTGAAGTACATTTAAAAACACTTTTAATTTTAGAATAATTTTACAGAAAAGTTGTAAAGATGACACAGAGAATTCCTGGATACCCTGCACACATTTCTCCCCATTATTGACGTCTAACTATGGCCCATTTGTAATAACTAAGGAAACAACATTGGCACATTACTATTATTAACTAAACTCCACACTTTATCCAAATTTCACTAGTTTTTTCCTAATGTCCTTTTTCTGTTCCAGGATCCTATTCAGAATACCACATTATGTTTAGCTGTCATGACTCCTAGCCTCTTTTGGTCTGTGACAGTTTCTCAGGCTTTCCTTGTTTTTAATAATGACAGTTTTGAAGAGTACTCACCTGTGTCTTTTTGACATGCCCAATTACTTTTTCTTTTCTTTTTTTTTTTTTTACTACTTCCTTACTTTCTGGCACAAGAAGATGTTTCAGGCTCATTTTATTACTTTTCTACTTTAGTTCTGGAATTTGCCATTTCTTCAAAAAGCTCTTGGTCCCTTTAATGGAAAGTGGCATTTAGAAACTAATATGTGGGCACCAAATAGGCTTATTGATACTGAGGTGCCAAGCGTCATTGATTCTAGGCCTTTCAGCAAAGAGAATTAGGAGATATGGATATATAGACATAGATATAGATATAGATATAGATATAGATATAGATATAGATTTCCATGGATACCTACAGCATTAGCCCAACTCCATCGGGCTCTTTTTTTGCCTCGCTCTCTTTCACCTTGTCTCCTTCTTCTGCAGTGACCCAGCACTTCCAACAGCATCAATACTTACTCAACCATTTGTTCATTTGCTTAATTCCACAATACACATAAATTGGTTTCAAAATGTTTACACCAACATCACTACAAAATAACAAATCTACACAAGAGTCCAGGATTTGTTTGCAATGTTCTTTTCTTCCTAGATGGAAGGTGTACAGTCATATTCTTCATTTCAATGGGTACTTTAATGAATTCTTTTTTGGCCCTTTCAGTGAACTTATTTTATTCATTTGAATTGCAGATAGGTTCATTTGATACTGTTTGCATTCAGTTTTAGGTTTTTTCCTCCCTAACTCTGTGGATTTAATTAATTAATTAATTACTTTTTACTTTCTAGAAGAGGAACAAACAAATCTTTTTCTGTAGATTTCCAGATGGTAAATATTTTAGACTTTGTGGACCACGCAGTCTCTATTCTACTACTCAACCCTGCAGGTTTCCCAACAAACCAGTAAAACCTTATTTACAGAAACAGGCAGTAGGCTGCATTTTGTCTGCAGGCCATTGTTTGCTGACACCTGTTCTAGAATACTAAAATGCTTCTCAAAATCGAAACTATTTATAAAAGGTATATTCACCGAAATGTAACTTCTTCTACTGTCTCCTCCACATTACAGCTTATTGTATTTTCCAAAGATGATCACAACATCTTCCCTCCTCATGGTCCTTCTGCAATGCAACTTTGCTATTGTCTCATCAAGAGGCAGAGTCTATGTCTCTACCCTCTGGAATCTAGGTTGGCCCTATGACTGCTTTGACCAATAAATGTAGTGGAAATGATGCTGTGTCAGTTTTGGTATTCTGTTTCCTGCCCCTTAGAATGTATATTGGGGGAGCAGACCTCATTATGTAATAAGCCCTCAGCCTTATTACCTAAGCCACATGTAATAACCTTAACTTCCTTGAGACCTCCATATTGCGAGGGAGACCAAACTAATGATGTAAAGAGAAAACAATGCTGCCAGCTATTCCTGCCATCCACTTCCAGGTGCCAGACATGTGAGTGAAGAAGCCATCTTGGACACACCCACCCCAGGAGATGCCACTCGACCCAGGCACACTGCCTCAGTTGAGTTGTCCCAGCCCTCTAGCCATTCAAGCCACCCCAGCCGAGGCTTCAGATACTATGCAGTGAAGAGTTGTTGCCCACTGTGCCCTGCCAGAATTCATGACTCATCAAATCACATAGTTGTTGAATTACTGTACCAGTTTTGGGATGATTTGTTAAACACTAATAGATTACCCAGAACACATCCTTTCCTCCCTACCATCACCACCACCATTGTATTAGTTTTCTAGGGCTGCTGTAACAAAGTACCAAAAATTAAGTGGCTTAAACAACAGAAATTTATTGTCTCACAGTTTTGGGGGCTAGACGTCCAAAATAAAAGTGTCTGTAGGGTTGGTTTCTCCTTAGGGCTCTGAGAAAAGGATTTGTTTTAGGCCTTTCTCCTTGGCTAGTAGATGGCCATCTTCTCCCTGTTTCTTCCAGTCACCTTCCTTCTTCATATGTCTCTGTATTCAAGCTTCCCCTTTCCATGATGACACAAGTCATAATGAATTGGGTCCCTTTCTAATGACCTCATTTTAAAACTAATTACATCTTTAAACACCCTATCCCCAAATAAGGTCACATTTCGAGGTAGTAAGTGTTAGGACTTTAACATATGAATTTTGAAGGAACACAATTTACCTCATAACAATCATTCCTGTAGGTAGTCAATTTCATTTATTTTTTGTTTAATCTCCCTGAGTTGCCTTCCTGCAAAAACTAAGCAGATTTATAATTTTTTCCTATTTCCCTTCCCTAATTTTTTTCCCACTTTGCTGTTTTTTAAAATTTAACAATATAGCCAAGAAAATACTCCATATCAATTTGTAGAGACTTTTCTCATTTTTTTTTGTAGCTACATAGTATATCAATGTGTATATAAACCATGGTTTATTCAACCCATCTTTAGGTATTTAGGTATGTTCCAATATTTTGCAATTACAAATAATGCTGTGATGAATAGCCATGTGCATATGCATTTTCATATTGTTTGAAATGTATCTTCAGAGTAAATTCCAAAAAGTAGAATTGCTGAGTCAAATGATAAATGTGTATATAGTTTTGTAGATATTGTCAAATTCTCTCCATAGAAATTGTGCAATTTTTTCTATCAACAATTAATGTATGAAAGTTCATGTTTATCCATGGCCTCTCCAATAGAATACATTGCCAAAATGTTTAATTTTTGCCAATCTCTTAGGTGAGAAATGGTGTCTGAGTACAGTTCGAATTTGAATTTCTCTATTATGAGTGAAATTGAATATCTTTTCATATGTTTAAAAGTCATTTTATATGTATATGTCTGTATATGTCTTTTGTCTATGTTTATATAATTTTAAAATCTATTTCCTCCTAATTTTTATATATTAGGGGTATTATTTCTTTATATGTTTCAATTATTTCCTCTAAATTTGTTATTTTATTTTTTATTTTGCTTGTAGTAAGTTATTTTTGCTATAAATGAAAAAATTATGTAGTTAAATTTGTCGTCTTTCATTGTATCTGCATTTAGAATCATAGAAAGTCTTTTCCTATACCAAACCCATGGAGGAATCCATTTTTGTTTTCTTCTATTAGTTATATAGTTTTTTTGTTTTTTAAACATTCAGATCTCTGAACTATTTGGATTCTAATCTTGCATATGATGTGAGGAATGGATTTAATTCTATCTTTTTCAAATAGCTATCCCATTGTCCCAACACTATATTTTTGTTTTTTTAGAGATAGGATCTCGTTGTTTTGTCCAGGATGGAGTGCAGGGGTATGATCAGAGCTGACTGCAGCCTTGAACTCCTGGGCTCAAGAGATGCTCCTGCCTCAGCCTTTCAGGTATCTATGACTACAAGTGCATACCACCACATCTGGCTAATTTTCTTCTTTTTAATTTTTATAGAGACTGGGATCTCACTTTGTGACCCAGGATGGTCTCAAACTCCTGGGTTCAAGCAATCCTCCTCTTTGGTCTTCTACAGTGCTGGGATTACAGGCACAAGCCACTGTACCCAGCCCCAACACCATTTTTAAAAAGCCCCAGTGTTATGAAATCTCACTTTCATCATATACTAGATTTCCATAAAATGCTGATTCTACTTTTAGACTTTCTTTTTTATTCCATTGGTCTGGTTATCTCTCTGTGTATCATTACACTATTTTAATTACTGTGACTTTGTGACATTTTAATATCTGGTAGAGCTAGGCCCCTTTCATAGCTCTTTTTCTTCCCAACATTTTCCCAATTATATTCTTGCATATTTATTGTTTGATATGGACTTAATTATCAAGTTGTTCAGCACCAGAAGAAAGCTTTTCGGTATTTCAACTCACGTAGAACTTGTATCTTGATGATGTTGAACTGTCCAAAATAAAACAACGTGAGGAGGAAGCATTTCGTAGTTTATATAGATTTTGAACGTGATTTGTTAAGTTTATTTATAAGGTTTTTTTTGTGGCTTATTTTTTAAGTTCATTTTGTTGCTATTGGTAAATTGTGCTTCCACTAGCTCTATTTAGATATTATTTGTGTATGTGTATACTATTGGTTTTTTTATATTAATTTAATATTTTGCTTTTATTGTTTGAATTAGTTTTACATTAATTATCTAGGTTTTTCCAGGTGTGTTATGTCACCTGCAAATATAGATAATATATTTCCTTTCATGGCTCAAATTATTTTTTGTCTAGTTGCATTGATTAATAACTCTAATATGATGTTAAATAATCATGGAGTTAGCATGGATCCTTCCCTTGTCCCTGACCTTGGTAGGAATGCTTCTAGTGTTTCTCTATTAAGTAATATTCTTGCTTCATGGCATGTATGCATGTATGTATGTAAATAGATAGGTATACATAGGTATGTGTATGTAGATATTTACGTGTGTGTATGTGTGTGTGTATATATATATATATATATATATATACACGTAATTATTTTGAGCTTGATTTTAGTACTTTATCTTTAGGACCTGAGTTTTTCTTTAGTTGCTTCTTAGAGCAGAGCCCTCTCTCTGGCTGCACTACCCATATTTATTGCTGTAGGTCATTGCTACAAATGACTGCTGCTCAATGTTTAATATAAATTATCAAAGGTATGAAGGAGAAAAATGACTTAGTCTTGTGAGTGTACATCTCCAACTATTTACCCTAATGACTGCCTTGGAACTTTCTCTACTTTTTGTCTCCATTTATTTTGGGTTAAGATTGTCCTCAAGCCTCTCCTACCTTCATGTATTTTCCCTCTAAGCTGATTTAAAGCACTCTAAGCTATTTTTGTTTCTTTTTATACCTGATCTTGGCTATCTTTCAGGAACTCCTTCCCCTTTTTCTTTTGTTTTCCTGAATAGTCACAAATTTATTTTATCATTTTTCAATACCCTTTTTGCCATTTCGTGGGATTTCGGTAAGAGGAAGTGTTGACCTGCCGCTTTGATTTAATGTCCTGTTTAAACTTTTCATGTAGGTGAACTAGTTCAGTCCTATTTGCCCAGGACTCTTCTGGGTATAGCACTGAAGGTCTTATGTCCCAGAAAACCTTTCAGTCCCCGTCAGATAGAGGAGTTGGTCACCTTATTTATCTGAGACAGTAGGAAATTTAGTTTAACTTTCTACATCTAGGTAGTTGGTCCAACAGTATCTTCTCCTACATACTCATGAATGGACAACTCAAATAACTAATGTGATAAGAATGGCAAAAATGTTTTGAGTTTTGTTGGGAGAGGAGGAATAAAAATACCTAAGAAGAGTATAGATATCCAAGAAAGGTAGTATTGGTATGAGGTTGAAAGAAGCTATAAGAGAACTATTGCCATTAGGCCATTCAGGCAGAAGGGGAGCTTCAGTGTCATTTCTCATACAAATACTGAGAAAAAAATAAGACGCATTGCTGTCCCCCCATCTCCTTCCTGCCACCACACCTATCATATCCTCTATTTCAGTAATTGATTAGTTGGCCCTAGGTCCACAATTTTACCATGTTATGTATCAAGGCATATATTTCTTCTACCTGTGTCAAAGCAAGGGTCTTAAAACATATTTGCATGTATGAAACCTATGGCACTTGGAAGAATCTCATATGTGCACATACTCATATGTGCATCATCAGCCTATTAATGCTATGGAAAAGTTTTACTTGCTCTAGGCAAAAACAGTAACTCACATAATTGTGAATCGAGATAGACAAAAGCAAGAAGGTTGCCATCAATATGCAAATTAGGAATTAACTCTTTTCTATCTAGTGTTCATTTTGCTCTACAGAAGTAAATTAGTTATATGGTCTCAATGTATGGCCTGCAGATTTTCTAGACCAATCATGATTCAAATATTTTATTTCACTGTCTACATGACTGACATTGATCTGCCCCACATTTTGGGTTTGAAAATACGAAGACTGTGACTAACTTAAATGTTAAACTACCACTGATCAGTGGTAAAATTTTGAACCACACAAAACGTGTTGGTGGCTATTCCCTACTGTCTTAGGAGCATGTTCTGCTTCTTAACTCCAGTGTCTTCCTTCTCATTTGCTTAACCCATGTCACAGTCATCCCTGTCTCCCTTCACCCTGACGTCTTGTCCGCAAAGCACTGTCTTCTTTGCTAATGTCAATGTCAGATGATAAGACTTAAAAAACCACCCAGGAGTTCTCACGGGTAATAATGATTTTGAGAAGTAAAAGAAACCAACCAAACAAAGAAACAAACCAAACAAACTTCAGGATTTCTGGGTTCCACCTGGAAGAATGGGAGTTATGTGGTTATAGCCACAGTAGACACTGCACCAAAGCCTGCCGTGGTGGTTGTACAGCTGATAGACCGTGATGGAAATTTTGCCCATACAGGGGTTTCTAGTGACTGGACTTTTATCTAAACTGGATCAATTTGGAAAGTAAACGAAGAAGGTATATCAGGGAAGTATTTCCGGGCAGGGGAACCCAAAATGTGGTCAAGATGAATGAGTAAATCAAATCAGAGGATAATATCAGGATAATTAAGAATTGGCCCAGGTAAGGTGCAAACACAGGTTGGAGGGTAGTTCCAAGTTTAGTTTATGAAGAATGTATACGAAGATGAGGTGTGCCCTGAGCCATAATGCAGTATAATGTAAAAAAAAGCGTGCCTACAGCATAATTCTGTGGAGTGATGCAAATCACTTCTGCAATTAGTGAGACAAATACTTCTAGATTAGGGTCCCAGCAAAAGTTACAATTTGTTAGCTCTTATCATAACATTGGTACTGACATTAAAGTGTTCTAATTTTCTTACCAAATGTAAAAGTGATCATTGAAATGATCAATGAAATGAAAAGTTTGCAGTGGCTATTGTAATAGTAAGTGACAATGATAAGTGCTTAGAGTAACAGCAAGTTAACAATTAAATTTATGCTTATAGCTCAATCTCTAAAGATATGAAAAAGTTGATTGGAAGTTAGAATATATCCAAAATGACATTTAAGATGAAAGTTTATATACCGGTGAAAATATATTACTAGAAACACATAACTTTCCCTATGCCAGCACTGTTCCAAGCACTGTATAGTAAGGCCTCACTTAATGTCATCAATAGGTTCTCAGAAACTGTGACTTTGAAGGAAATTATGTATAGGGAAATCAATTTTACCATAGGCTAATTGATATAAACAAGAGTTAAGCTCATATAGTGTATTTCTGCTCACACATGCATCATGGAATTTGTAAATAAAGACCCAAAACACTTCTAATCTTAAACATTGAAATAAATGTGAGTATACACACATTTCAGTAAGATTAATGAAAACAAGTAAGATAATTATTTACGGCCAGGCGCGGTGGCTCATGCCTGTAATCCCAGCATTTTGGGAGGCCGAGGCAGGCGGATCACGAGGTCAGGAGATTGAGACCATCCTGGCTAAAACAGTGAAACCCCATCTCTACTAAAAAGAAAATACAAAAAATTAGCCAGGCATGGTGGCGGGCACCTGTAGTCCCAGCTACTCGGGAGGCTGGGGCAGGAGAATGGCGTGAACCCAGGAGGTGAAGCTTGCAGTGAGCTGAGATTGCGCCACTGTACTCCAACCTGGACACAGAGCAAGACTCTGTCTTAAAAAAAAAAAAAAAAAAAAAAGGTAATGATTTACTCAGTTATTTTAGTTCAGGGTTTCAGGTAGCCAGAACCTATCCCTGCAGCTCAGGGCCACAGACAGGGACGACTCTGGACAGGACATGCTCACACACAAAATCACACTCACTCACGCAGGGACCATGTAGCCAGTGAATCTAACTTGCATGTCTTTTGGGATGTGGGAAGAAACCAGAGTACATGGAGAGCACCCATGTGGACATGGGAAGAACACACAGACTCCACACAGACATGGGAAGGACACACAGACTCCATGAGGACATGGGAAGGACACACAGACTCCATACGGACATGGAAAGGACACACAGACTCCACATGGACATAGGAAGGACACATAGACTCCATGCGGACATTGGAAGGACACACAGACTCCACGGAGACATGGGAAGCACATGCAGACACCACATAGACAGTGGCCGTGACTGCGTGAAATTTTTTTTCTGAATTCCAAGGGAATCCATTGTTTTTCCCTTCATCAATGTTATAACAAACAAAGCTAAACAAAATGACATTATTTGGGGACTTTCTATGCATACATTGACAGACTTTACTCTTTTATTCAGGGAAAGCATAAAGATTCAATTCAGAGAATGAAAGATCATATAATGAAATTACTTGACAAAGCAAAGTTTTATAACTAAGAAAGGAAAATCTCAGAGCACAGGTACACTTTGTGGTACCAGATGTGTCCAGGAATGTTTATAGGGGCGCCTTCTAAGTAGGGAGTGAGACAGAAAATCTAATAATTCAATACTACACGATGAATGCTGTGTCAGGCTGGGTAAGAGGACAGAGCCTGGAGAGTGACTAACTCCGCATGGGCAGGGAGGGGAAAGTCTTAGAGAGAAAATGACATCTGAAAAGACAGTGATTAAAAATGGAGACATCTTTAGTTCTTTTCAGCTTTGTATAAAGAAACTTCTTAAGAAAATGGAATCCTTTGAGGGTAGTCCTTTGAAATAGGACTACGTATTTGAAACCAATTTTCCCTGAGCCACATGTCCAAATCAAATGATGACTTTCATTGTCTGAGTAAGACATGATGTCCTCTGGATACTTAGTGGTCATTGCTATTCAGCTAATCTCTTGTTTTTGTTTTTCTGAGATAGGGTCTTGCTCTATTACTAGGGCTGGTGTTCAGTGGCCCAATCATGGCTCACTGCAGCCTCCATCTCCTCAGCCTCCCAAGTAGCTGGGACTATGGGCAAACATCACCACACCCGGCTGTTTTTAAAATTTTTTGTAGAGACAGGGTTTTGCCATTCTGCTCAAGCTGGTCTCAAACTTCTGGGTTGAAGTGATCCGCCCGCCTCAGCCTCCCAAAGTGCTGGGATTACAGGCATGAGCCACCATTGCCAGCCCTATTCAACTGATCTCTATGAGCCTGCCAAAATCTATTCCTGCCACTGAAGTCACATTCTTACCAAAGTCACTTCTCTTGGTTCTTAAACTTTATTTGGCAACTGTACTTAGCAAATTATATAATTTGATTAAATATTTATATTTATGCTAATTGTACTTATGTAATTAGGAACTTAATTAAATGTTAAATAAGTCAATGAAATGTGAGTTTAAAAAGGTTATTATTCCTTTTAAAATATAATTGAATGCTTTGGAAGACTCTATAAAGGCTAGTCAAAATAATAAAATTCTGTTGAATTATGTGTGGACAACTATAAAAGTTTGGGAAGGGGATTATAAAACTAGAAGGATTTTGAACTTAGACTGCACTAACATTATATATAAATGTTCACAAGCATCTCCTCTAAAGTGTCTTGCATCACTTTAAAGAAACCTGAGCTGGAGATCATAGATTATGCATCATGGATGTGATTTATGCAAGACAGATCTGGAACTCCAATCAGAGTTTTGTTGCACAAAGAAAAGAAAGAATGTAGCTGTATATCTAATGATTGCCAATGAATGTAGACTTATATACTTTAAGTTCAAAATTAAAAAGTATAGTATTTATGTATTTTAATAATACACCACATGCTGTGGCTTGCTCCTGTAGCCACAGCTACTCAGGAGGCTCAGGTGGGAAGATCACTTGAGCCCAGGAGTTGGAGGCTGCAATGAGCTATGATTGTGCCACTGCACTCTAGCCTGGTTAATAGAGCAAGAACCTATCTCTAAAAACAGAACAATATAATTAAATAAAAATAATTTCCAGTTTAAAGCTTTCTTTTTCTTAAGCAGCTAACAAATGGATCTAATTGCATTTGAAAAAAGACCATGTACAGTACCACAAAAACCACTTATTTTTCCTCTTTAATCACGGGTGGCATCATAGTAAATACAAGCAACTAGTATGAAAAGGTATGGGCATGTTTTTGCTGGTGAGTGAAAACTGATGATTAAGAAATCTGTGGAAAATCAAACTTCTGTTTCTGTCAAGACATACTCTTTTTCAAACATCAACTTCTTGAAAGTTGCCAGTAATGCACTAGGGTTTATGAGGGCAGAGCTGGCTTCGTGGACATGTGACCTGTGCAGTTGCACAGGGCTTTGTACTCAGAAGGGCCCTCGACTTGGTTTAAAGCTTTTCTATCACTATCTTGAAATTCCTATTAACCTTATCTTTGTGTTTTGTGAGTGAAGTCTGGTGGGACAATGGAGCATGCACTTGAGTAGAGGAGATGCCTGTGATATGTGGTTTGATAATTCCTGGCTACCTTATTTTAACATAGTATATCCGCAATGCCTCAGGAGTGTGGAATTTGGGTGGATCCGCAGCGCATGGGAGTTCAGTGAGCCTAAAAGTGAGTACCAGCTGAGTGCATTAAACATACCTATATGACTGAGTGAGTGGGGACAAAAGGCCACACTTTGCTTTCGGTTGGAACCAGAACTTGCTTTGAATATAATGGCATCCTAAGAAAGAAGTCCCAAAGAACCTTGTGGATGATGACCTCCCTCTTCCAAAGATGCCTACATCCTAATACCTGGAAACTTGAATATCTTAGGTTATATGGAACAAGGGAATTAAGGTTACACCACAGATTTAAGAATGCTAATCGGCTGAGTTTTTTTTTTTTTTTTTTTTTTTGAGACGGAGTCTCGCTCTTTGGCCCAGGCCGGAAGGCAGTGGCGCTATCTCGGCTCACTGCAAGCTCCGCCTCCCGGGTTCAGGCCACTGTCCTGCCTCAGCCTCTGGAGTAGCTGGGACTACAGGCACCCGCCAGCACGCCCAGCTAGTTTTTTGTATTTTTAGTAGAGACGGGGTTTCACCATGTTAGCCAGGCTAATCAGCTGACTTTGAGTTGGGAAGATTACCTTGGATTATCTGACCATACACAATGTAATCACAAATGTCCTTAAGGAATGAAGGCAGAAGAGAAATAACTGAATAGGTGGCAGCCAGAGTGGAACTTGGCCTGATCGTGTTGACTTTGAAGATCCAGGAAGGAATCACAAACCACACAATAAGGGTGGCCTCTAAAAGCTGGAGAATGAAAGGAAATGGATTCTTCCCTGGAGCCTCTAGAAAGAATGCAGCTTGCTGACATCTTGCATTGAGACCAGTGAAACTCATTCAGACGTCTGACCTCTAGAACTCTAAGATAATGCATTTGTGTTATTTTGAGCCAATAAGTTGGGGTAATTTGATACAGTAGCCATAGGAAACAAATGTAAACCTTACAATATCTTTTCTTACTCATGCTACCTTCCTGTATTAGCCAACTACTTGTTCTGAAAATGATGACACAGAAAATTAAAGGTAGGACAACCAGTAGTTCTTTTAATATCAGTTCTTCCTTCCTCATTAGTAAGCTGAAATTAGTGTCCACAGAATTCAATTATATCAAGAAGTAAAGTAAAAAGAGTTGCATTACTTTTGTGAAGCATTTCCACTGTTCTGGTGAGAATGGGATATATATGCATGTATAAGCTATGGAATACATGTGGTATAATTTTGGTGATTCTGTATGTGAGATAAATGCTCTTGTGTTTGCATTTAAAGCTAGAATTGCAAAATGTAAAGATGAGTGGCAAGATTTGTACTAAAACTTGAAATTTAATATTTACTTAGAACATTAAATAGTGATATGGTTTGGCTCTGTGTCCCCACCCAAATCTCATCTTGAATTGTACTCCCATAATTCTTCCCGTGTGTTGTGGGAGGGAACTGGTAGGAGATAATTTGAATCATGGGGGTGGTTTTCCCCGTACTGTTCTCATGGTAGTAAATGAGTCTCATGAGATCTGATGATTTTATCAGGGATTTCCAATTTTGCATCTTTCTCATTTTCTCTTGCTGCCGCTATGTAAGAAGTGCCGTTCACCTCCCACCATGATTCTGAGGCCTCCCCAGCCATGTGGAACTGTGAGTCCAATTAAACCTCTTTTTCTTCCCAGTCTCAGGTATGTCTTTACCAGCAGTGTGAAAACTGACTAATATAGTAAATTGGTACCAGTAGAGTGGGGCATTGCTGAAAAGATACCCGAAAATGTGCAATATTGGAACTGGGTAACAGGCAGTTTGGAATAGTTTGGAGGATTTCAGAAGAAGACAGGAAAATTGGGGAAGTTTGGAACTTCCTAGAGACTTATTGAATGGCTTTGACTGAAAGCCTGATAGCAATATGGACAACAAGGTCCAGGCTGAGGTAGTCTCCGATGGAGATGAGGAACTTGTTGGGAACTGGAGCAAAGATGACTCTTGTTATGTTTTAGCAAAGAGACTGGCGGCATTTTGCCCCTGCCCTAGGAATTTGTGGAACTTTGAACTTGAGAGAGGTGATTCAGGGTATCTGGTGGAATAAATTTCTAAGCTGCAAAGCATTCAAGAGGGAACTTGGGTGCTGTTAAAGGCATTCAGTTTTATAAGGGAAGCAGAGCATAAAAGTTCAGAAAATTTGCAGCCTGACAATGTGATAGAAAAGAAAAACTCATTTTCTGAGGAGAAATTCAAGCTGGCTACAGAAATTTGTATAAGTAATGAGGAGCCAAATGTTAATCCCCAAGACAATGGGGAAAATGTTTCCAGGGCATGTCAGAGGTCTTCATGGCAGTCTATCCCATCACAGGCCTGGAGGCCTAGGAGAAAATGATTTCCTGGGCCAGGCCCAGGGTCCCTGTGCTGAGTGCAGCCTAAAGACTTGGTGTCCTGTATCCCAGCTGCTCTAGCCATGGCTGAAATGGTCCCACATAGAGCTCAGGCCATGGTTTCAGAGGGTGCAAGCCCCAAGCCTTGGCAGTTTCTACGTGGTGTTGAGCCTGCAAGTGCATGGAAGTAAAAAATTGGGGTTTGGGAACCTCTGCCTAGATTTTAAAACAGGTATGGAAATGCCTGGATGCCCAGGGAGAAGTTTGCTACAGGGGTGGGGAGCTCATAGAGAGCCTCTGCTAGGACAGTGCAGAAGGGAAACGTGGGATTGGAGCTCCCACATGGAGTCCATACTGGGTCACTGTCTAGTGGAGCTGTGAGAGAGGGGTACCATACTCCAGACCCCAGAATGGGAGATCCACCGACAGCTTGTACCGTGCACCTGGAGAAGTCGCAGACACTCAACACCAGCCCGTGAAAGCAGACAGGAGGAAGGCTGTATCCTGCAAAGCCACAGGGGTGAAGCTGCCCAAGACCATGGGAAGCCACCTCTTGCATCAGCGTGGCTGGGATCTGAGACCTGTAGTCAAAGGAGATCATTTTGGAGCTTTAAAATTTGACTGCCCCACTAGATTTTGGACTTGCATGGGCCCTGTAACCAATTTGTTTTGGCCAATTTCTCCCATTTGGAATGGCTGTATTTACCCAAGACCTGTACCCCCATTGTATCTAGGAAGTAACTAGCTTGCTTTTGATTTTACAGTCTCATAGGCAGAAGGAACTTGCCTTGTCTTAGATGAGACTTTGGACTGTGGACTTTTGGGTTAATGCTGAAATGAGTTAAGACTTTGGGGAACTGTTGGGAAGGCATGATTGGTTTTGAAATGTGAGGACATGAGATTTGGAGGGGCCAGCGGCAGAATGATATGGTTGGCTTATGTCCCCTCCCAAATCTCACCTTGAATTGTACTCCCATAATTCCCACATGTTGTGGGAGGGACCTGGTGGGAAATCATTTGAATCATGGGGGTGGTCTCCCCCATACTGTTCCTGTGGTAGTGAATAAGTCTCATGAGATCTGATGGGTTTCTGCTTTTGCTTCTTCCTCATTTTCTCTTGCTGTCACCATGTAAGAAGTGCCTGTTGCCTCCCACCATGATTCTGAGGCCTCCCCAGCCATGTGGAACTATAAGTCCAATTAAACCTCTTTTTCTTCCCAGTCTCGGGTGTGTCTTTATCAGCAGTGTGAAAACAGACTAATACAAATAGCAAATTAAAGACACCACAAGAAGTTGAGAGATCACAGAAGAAAGAAAAAGTTTAATATGTTAGTACCATTAGTAGACCTTTTCTCTTGCTTTTCGAACAAGGGTCTCCACATTCTCATTTTACATGAGGCTCTACAATTCATGTAGCTGGCTTTTACCTTGACACCAGGAGAAAAGCTCCTCTCAAACTATCCCTCAGATGCTGGCTTCTCTTTGGAAATCCAAGCAGGCACTCAGCTGAAGCTGAGCAGCTTCCTTCCTTCCAAAAGCCCAAGCTCCAGGAATAACCCCAACCTCAACCCAAATCAACACACAGACTAAGACACCACTCTCCTGTTAGAAGAAACAAATGCAACGGAGATGAATGAGTCTAATTGGTTACAAAAGGCAGATATCTCAGAGAATTCTCGTGTGAGATTTATGAGAGCTGCTGAAACTTGATGGAAACACTTATTTGAGAAAAATGCTCTTCTCAGAGGCGTTGGAGGAAGTCTTTCTGGTTGACAATGAAATATACATCCCCAAAGATGGAGGCGGTGCCCTAAGTTTCCTGGTAAGTCTCCCAGAAGGCCAGGGTAGAGCCAGCAGCAAGCCTTCCACAAATCTCACCACAGGGACTGGCCCTGATGGATCTGCCCAACCTCTCACCTGCATGGACCTCTTGGGTGTTGTCCAGGTGTTTCTGGCCTGGGCTCTCCCCTTGCCTCTTGGTAATTCACTCCTTGAGTCTTTCCTTGAGTGACTCATCCAGTCCCTTTTTGTCTCCTTCTCAGGCACAGCCCCTAGACCCCTCATTCTGTAGCATTTGGAGCCCCTTGTTGTGGTGTGTTTTGGGCCCTTCCCCAGGTTGTGCCTGAGACCCTTCCCATGTCCTTCCTCAGCTGAGACTTTGCTGGGCTTCTCACATAGAAGCTTCCTGGTGACTCCACTCAATCTCTCCCAGGTCCTCACCGCTCTGGCCCCTAAACTAAGAGGGCTTGACAGTGATGTCTGTCTTGGGCTGAGACGTCCCTGGCAATTTGCCCTGATGCTACGCCAGGGCTAGAGACTCTTGGATCCTGCAGGCCAGGCCCCTACAGTGTTGGATGTGTGTCTTTTGAAGGTGGTGCTTGGGTTGCATCCTGAGCTCACTGCTGGGAGTAAAATGTCCAGGAAGAAGGAGCCTGGCAAGTGGCCTAGGAGGCAGGGCTGGGGAGGGTTAGGAGCAGGAGGACTCAAGGAATCCTGATATTTTTGGACCACAGGGAGGAAACTCCACAAACTTTCAGCTTCTTTTGCAACAAGAATCACTTAAGGAGCTCAATTTCAGTCAGAGTGATGGACTTCACTTCACCCACTGCCCTAGAGAAGGGTATTCCAAGGCCCTAATCTATGACGGAGAAAGGAGGATGAGTGTTGAAGTGGGGCATGGGTCTGTAGTACCAGGGCCGGATATGGGGGTGGTAACTGGCAGGGCTCCAGCCCAGAGCTGTGGCATGGCTGTGGGGTGGGAAATTCTCTGTGAAGGGGAGTGAGTGAGCGGGGACCACTTACCTTCTTTAGGACAGAGGGGGCATGAGCTATCCCCACGTGGTTAAGCCGGAGAGGACCCTAGTGGAGAAGAGCTACCAGAGATGTGGACAATCACCCCTGAGTCTCACTGTGCAGGCAGAGGATACCCTGAAGAGCTGGCTCCACACCTGCAGCGCAGGGTGTTCCATGGCTGTGGGATGTGGAGGCAGCCAAAACCTGCACTGCTGCTCTCGTTGCGTTTGTTGCTCCCACAGGTTTGGATACCTGTGGTGTCCTGCTGGTCAGCAAGTGACTCTCAGATATTCCCAGTCTTCCTTTGGTAGCCTGACCTCAGGATTTTGGAAATGAGCCCACTTTATGCATTTTCCTCCAAAATTCAGACGTCCCCTCTGTGGATAACTTCTATCCAGGTGCTCCCGGACATCACAGAGGGGGAGTCTAGCAGCTTCCAGATGCCTGCTTGCAGGGCCTCCTAGAGAGAGGCCTCTGGTGAGTGGCTAGAAATGAACTCTTGGAGGAGAATGGAGGGGGAGAAGGGGGTGGAACATGTCTGTGCCGGAACTGACTCCAGGGGAGCGTGCAAGGGGCAGGTCCATGTCTGAGACTGTAGGGAAAAAGGGACCACCCAGCTGGGCTCTCTGGAGAGGGAGCACTCAGGACAGGGCACAGTAGGATTGCAATTGAGTCCCAGGAGTCAGAGTTAAAGTGGAATCTGCCCAAGAAGGAGCAGAGAGGGTTGTAGGTGCAGATCACAGTCCAGTGAATCAGTGAGATTCATGGGGTGAGTCAAAGTAGGTGGGAGGTTGATATCCTAATGGAGAAAGCGTCAGGTGGGGAGCTTGGGTCAGGGACCAAAGGAGGTTTGGTTAGGTAATAGAATCCAGTGTCTCAGTGTGCTGTGAAGCTTGAAAGGGAAGGTCAATTATTTCCTGGTTTATATCATGCACCAATCACAGTGCAAGACATACAACAGACACTTAATAAGGACTCGCTGATAAAACAGGGAATGAATGATCCTTAAACTCATAATGAGTCAGGAATGCTGGCATAGATCATTTTTCTTTTCTTTTCCTTTACTTTTTTTTTGAGACAGAGCCTCACTTTGTTGCCCAGGCTGAAGTGCAGTGGTGCAATCTTGGCTGACTGCAACCTTCACCTCCCAAGAGCAAGCAATTGTCATGCCTCATCCTCCCAAGTAGTTGGGACTAGAGGTGCCCGCTACCACACCCGGCTAATTTTTGTATTTTAGTAGAGATGGGATTTTGCCATGTTGGCCAGGCTGGCCTCGAACTCCTGGCCCCAAGTGATCCTCCCACCTTGGCCTCCCAAGGTGCTGGGATTACAGGCATGAGCCACTGTGCCCAGCCTTTTCTTTTCTTTTTTTGAGACAGGATCTCATTCTGTTGCCCAGGCTGGAGTGCAGTAGCATGATCACAGCTTACTGCAGTCTCAACCTCCTGGCCTCAAGTGATCCTCCCACCTCCCTCCTGAGTAGTTAGGACCACAGGCATGTACCACCATGCCTAGCACTTTTTAAAACTTTTTATAGAGACACGGTCTCACCATGTTGCCCAGGCTTTTAAGATACTTTTCCTTGGACAATTACATCACTTGGAAATAAATTCTAGTTCCAAACATATAGTTTGTTTTCTGAATAGTGTCGTTAAAAATTCTTACAAACACTAATTCACTCATCTTATTCTTTTTCCCACCCCACCCTTCATTCATTTAGTTCTGCCCAGCCTCTGCCACCCCAAATAATAAATTTTTTATTAGGTTCTTATGTATTTTCCAGGGTTTTTAATGTAACTCAAATACTTAATTCTTTGCTCCTTTTGTACAAAGGATATCATATCTGTATTGTTTTACCTGCCTTTCTGACCTGATAATAGATATTAGAAATATTTCTTTATTACTTAATAGAGAGTACCCTCATTCTTTTTGACCAAACTGCATAGTGTTGATGGACATTTGTTTGTTTTTCCCCATCTTTTGTACTGTAAGTGATGCCACAATGAATAATTTCATGTACACATTATTTTGCAAATTTCCTTGTAGAATAAATCTCCATCATGACACTACTGACTGAAAGGGCATATGCATTTGAAATTTTCATAGTTATTGCCAAAATGCCCTCCATGTACCTTGTAACAATTTATATTCACACCGGAAATACATAAGTACCTAC
Source organism: Symphalangus syndactylus (assembly GCF_028878055.3). Classification (NCBI taxonomy): domain Eukaryota; kingdom Metazoa; phylum Chordata; class Mammalia; order Primates; family Hylobatidae; genus Symphalangus; species Symphalangus syndactylus. The sequence goes on along the minus strand of NC_072425.2, from coordinate 68,890,580 downwards.
TTCCTCATAGCTTTGTCAACAGAATGTGCCATTAAACTTTTTAGATGTTTGCCATTCTGAGAGGTAAAAAGTGGCATACAGGCATACATAATTGGTTATACACACACACACACCTTGTTCACTGAGATTTCTGTTAAGTGAAATAAGTGAAATAGCCCAAGATAATGTAGTGTCTTGCTCCAGCAAAAGAAATGAGAAGCCTAATTGTCTGAGGCCTACTCTTTGGAGACAGGAGGATGAATGACACAATGTATCCAAATCATCTACAGACCTAAGCATTGCATCCTACAAATTCAGAACAAAATAAACCACCTGTCTGGTGGTGGGAACTCCTGGAAAACACCAGGTTGTAAATTGCTACGGAAGAACCATTTCCGGTACTCAATTCTGCGGCACTGTCCATTGCTTTCACCATAAATGTCTAACGTGAATCTGTGTCTATCAACACAGCCCTACATTTTCAGATGAGGTAAATCAATGTCATCACAAAAGGCCACACATGATGGTGATTTGAGGAAGGAGAGGCAGTGTCAAAAGTCAAACCAGAGCGGATTGATTCATTTTCAGACTGTGAGCATAATTTGCATCTGTAATTTTATTCAGCAACTCCCAGATGGAATATAGAGACATTTCCATTTTTGTTTATCTTGTCATAGATCGTGCTTTTGGTTACATTAGCCCCGATAAAACTTTTCTTAACTATTTTCGCCCATCAACACTATTTTGGGTTTACAAATGTTTAGGAAACTGCTGACATTTTATAAATAACTAACTCCATTTAATTACCCTCCACTTCCAACCGTGTCCCACCACTCTAAATAAGGGAGCTTTTGTAATTTGAAATTAAACAGCTTTCTACAGTAACCCTAGTCCGAAGTTTCCCCCCAAATTCAAGCTCTATTGAAATTATAATAATAATTAACTTAATATTGAGCAGTTACTGAGTATCATGCTCTTAACTTGTATAAAATTATTAATCCTCACAGAGTTTTATGAGATAGTCATTGTTATCTCCATTTTAAGATGAGAAACTGAGGTTAAATTACTATGCCAATATTTCTTACCTGGACATATAGAGCCTGGTTTTGAATGCAGATGTCTTGTTCCAAAAACTGGACAGTTAAAAGGTAAAAGAGATAGTATATTTCTTCAGGTCAAGTAACTGCTTGATTTCATTCAAGTTTCATTTAGCTGACTCAGATCTCTTCCCCTCACCTAAAACATTTTGATAATTTTAAAGGCACTCATTTAATCCTACCACCATAAAACATTTTTTATGACTTTTCCATGTCCTCTTTCAGCCTTTGAACACACAAATATTTTATGTTGCTGTAATTATAGCATCATAGTAACATTTTATATTCTGCTTTTTCAATTAATAGTATATCATAAATATTTTCCATGCTGTTACATAGTATTCATAATTATTTTTAATGACTTTATAATATTCTATGCAGTTAACCTACCACATTGATTTAAGTATTCCCTTATCATTGAATTCACAACTTCATTTAAATTCTGCCGTCATAAGTAATACAGCAATAAATATTTTAATGCTTATAGCTTTATGCCTCAATTTGAATTACTTCCATAGGATAAATTTCTAGAAGTGGGTATAAGAGCATCATATATGTCTGTCCCAATTTCTGCTACAATGGCAGTGAATGAGCACGCCATTTTCCCCACAACCTCACTAGCAAATAACAATGAACTACTTTGAAATGGTTGGGTTAATTTAGCAGAACATAATGTTATCTGGGTGTGAATTTATTTATTTGTATTTTGTTACTAAGCTGAAGGATCATTCATTTTAGAAATAAGAAGACATGCATAAAACAATAAACAAATGCATCTTCTAGCTTATATCACCCAGACTATTTTTCCCCCCAACCTAAACATTTAAGCTAGGGTCCTGAAAGTACTGAGTTTGATCTGGGAGAAATGTGTAGCCATTACATTTAGTGAGCTCTGCCTCAGGTTTCTGATTAGGCTCCAAATAGAAAACAGTTTTCTTAGCTTTCTGTTGCCATTAGAAAGTGATGCGTTATGCTCTGACCTGGGTAACCTTGGCCCAGTGCCCTCTAAAGACTTGGACTATGTTTTCGTTGCCAAGATCTCAATGTCCATTGAGCAACACCCTCTGTTAAAAGGAACTGAGGAGGTAGGAAAGAATGTGGCACAAAGGTAAAACTAGAACTCATTATCTTCAACTCAATCTAATAAGAAAAGATGCAAACAACTCCAAATTGGCACCAGAGTGAAAATCTACACTTTTCTCCATGAAAAATTACCTACATTGGTTTTTTTTCTTGTACCATTAAAGGTCAGAATGAAAAATTCCTTGCCCTTTAAGATTGTCCCATAAATAGGCTATTTTTTGCTTAGAGTGAGGATTTTTCCATACAGCTCTAATAACTTATTCATCTCCTCCCCTCAGCAAACACAAAAACAGCTTAGGCTTTATAAACAAGCCCACTACAAAAGGAATGCCACATGCAGAGACCTTGGCACTATAATTCACAAAGACAAAATGCCTTGATACCTTACTCCTTAGACTATGGAAATTATTGTACAAATAGGATAGTTTTGTCATTTTGTTCAACACACATATCACATTATCCAAATTACCTTCTTTATAGGGCATAAATAAACTGCAAAAGGACACCTCTGGACACTGCAATACCCATTCAGGGACTGCATTACATGGAAGGAAATAGACAGATGAAACTTGTGTCAATGATCATTTTTCTTCTTCACACATCAAATAAAGACATCTCCAGAGCAGTTACTATGGTGTGAAATGTCATTTTCTTGGTAATTAATGAGTAACATCTAAGATCTAGGGAGAGAGAGTTCTTGGAAATCCGAACGCTTTGAAAACCCTTGTGGGCCATAAATCACTGCCTTGAATTTTCACAGACCTTTCACATTTCAAAAGTAATATGTATGCTAGGGTCCAGAGTTGATTTTTCCCCCTGTATGAATGCTTGTGTTTGTAGGTTGTAGTTTTCTAGAATAGAGTTAGCCCATAATAGCTTTTACAGCAATAAAGGCGATTTTATTGAAGGCCTGCTTTATTGCTACTGAATATAACGCATTTATTATCTATTTTTATTTCTCTGAGCAAAGTCTCTGAGCAATAAGGAAATCTTTGCAAATCTGTGCATTCCAAAAGTTCAGTTCAGTGCACTGAGAGTACCGTGGATAGCATATTCACATCCATAAAAAATTTTGAACCCTACAACTGCCTAGTTAGGGTAGATAATATTAATTTCTTTTGTAGATGAAGAGGGTATCCCTCAGCAATGCAACAGGGTCAGCCAGATAGTAAATAGCAGAAGGATTTAAGATTCATAGTTCCTTGCCCTTCTTGCTATAGCACCGTGGCTTCACTGGGAATAATGAACCCTCTGCAATTACAGACCAAGTTTAGGATAGAGGGCTGGGGCCGGTCCCTCTCCACATTTCACATCACTCTGCGTTGAAGCAGGTGTGGATCCAGAGTCAATTCTTGCAAACTTCAATCTATTCCTTTGCAGACAACCCTCAGTCCTTCTAAATCATTCTAGTATGTCTTTCCACTTACATTTGGATAGCAGGACACAGATAAAGGCTACAAACTAAGTTCGTGGGCAAGTTTTAAACACTGTTTTTGCATAGCTGAAGGCAGATGGCCAAATAGCAAACCCTATAGTCAGTGAAAATACATCATTCCTAGGAAAAGTTCTGAAGACAAAAGGGCCAGGAACGATTTGAATTTGCTCAGGTCTATGCTGGCTTAAGTTCATAGATATGTACAAGAAAAGCACCCTGTGACAGTTCATTCTGATATTCTACCCATAGAACAAAACTTGCCATAATTCAGATTCCTTTTAAATTTGAGTAAAGAGATTTATTTGCTAAGTTGCCAAATGGACTTATTATAAAAAGATTTCCTGGAAATTAGTTTTCTTTTGCCCTTCCCCACCCTCTCCAATCCTTTAATAGTATGATAAAATTTCTATGTATATGGGACAAGACATTCAGGAAGTTTATCAAAGATGTTTTTCTTCATTATACTTTGCATAACATAGATCACAAATGTCATGGAAGAATTGAAATGACAGTAATTTATGATAAAGTATCAACATTCAGTGTGCAATTTCTCAGTTGTTTTCAATGGGTTTCCTTCTTTTCTACACACTATTGGGTAAGGGGAAGGACAAAGATGTGTCATTAGAGAAAACTTATCACAGCAATTAGCAGTGGTAGAAAAGAAAATGTCTATGGAGAAAGAAAGTGCCGTAACGTTTAACAACTAGCAGCAACTGCTGGCAATATGATACTAATTAAATCTTGAAGGGCCTGTTTCATCCTTTAGTCTTACACGGATTGTTCTGCCCAGACAAAATGATAACTCAGGTAGTTATATGGATAATATAAAAACTTTCTCTTCTGCCCCTGCTTTCTTTCTTTAGGGAAAAAAAAGAGAGAAGAGTTGATTCTGAACTTTTGCTTTGCACAAAGATCCATATTGCTTGAGCAATGTATACATGCATGTGTGTATGTGTAGGAATTCTCATATAGACAGAACACGCCTCTTGTTGTCATTGTATTAGTTATAGAATTGATATTCTGTACATTTGTAACAGCCAAGCTGAACGTATCATATGCAACCTCCCTCACTTATTGCACATATTTTCTTGCTAATATTGGAAGAAGGGCTCAGTCATCATGTCCACTGTCAGAGGAGCATCCTAGGGTTGTAGCTGAGACAATTTTAGATTTTCCTTCTTTTTTTTTTTTTTTGAGACAGAGTCGCTCTCTGTTGCCCAGGCTGGAGTGCAGTGGTGCCATCTCTGCTCACTGCAACCTTCTCCTCCCAGGTTCAAGCGATTCTCCCACCTCAGCCTCCAGAGTAGCTGAAATTACAGGCATGTGCCACCACACCTGGCTAATTTTTGTATTTTTTACAGAGACAGGATTTTTGTCATGTTGGCCAGGCTGGTCTCGAACTCCTGACCTCAAGTGATCTGCTCTCCTTGGCTTCCCAAAGTGCTGGGATTACAGGCATGAGCCACCACACCCAGCCAGTTTTTCTTTTTTTACCCTAGAATGTTGTCCAAAACAACAGCACTGCCTTCAAAGATGGTGATTCTCCTGTGGTGAGAAGTGATTGCATCACTGTACTCCAGCCTGGGTGATAGGAGTGCGACGTCTCAAAAAAAAAAAAAAAAAAAAAAAAAAAAAGATGGTGATAAGATACATAAAATTTTCAATGTGTGTTGCTTTTTAAAAAATTATTTTAACTAAATATGTATTAACGGAGTTCACAATTCCCTCAGTACTGAAGCTTTTAGAGGCTCAACACTGTAACTGGCAATTCTAGAATATTTTGGGGAAAAAAAAAAAAACACCATCGCTTTTCTTTAACAAAATAAGGAAGAGGGACCCTATCTTCATAGTATGTGAAGATATAATAATATATATTATATAAATAAAATATTTTAATACTAATATATAATAGATATAATATTTAGGGAAATGGGTTTCTTCCTGTGAGTGAGAATATTGTTCCCATTTTCACTGATTTTTCAACTGCTGAAAAATGCATATTTAAGAACTATAACTTAATATGCTAAAAATTCTATTACATTATAGATGACTGATTATAATTGTTGAGTAATAATCAAAGCTGACATGTTCAGAATGCCAGACAGGAGCCTTCTCTCCTAGCCTTCTACTTCCTGGAGGTTATATGGGCTGCAACATGCAGCTTAAATGGAGACAAAACATCAGTAGTAGGATCAGTGAAGAGGTATCAATGGGATAATGATATATTCAGGGATTTATAATTTGTATCTTTCATTAAAATTTCAGCATCACAGAAATTAACACAGGGTGCTTTGCCCTTGAAAAGGCATGACCTTAATCTATGGAGGATGTGGGAAAATCCCCTTTAGCATCTCTCCATGATCACAGACCATAGGAATCTGCCATCCAACAATGTGGTTGACTTGAAACTCTAAGTTAAAGTAAATATCCATGTGATATTTTCAGTTACTTGAAGTTTTAGAGGCAACTCTAAATAGTAGGTTCTAATCTTCAGCAATTTGTTTTTACTCTTAATAACTCTATGAGCATAGGTTAATCTGGTTTGACCTAGGCTGTTGTCCCTACTATTAAGTATTTGAGATGGCATTTCATGATTAACTCCTAGCATATCTCCTCTGGGGTATGTTAGACTATGTGTATGAACCACAAGCAATGCTCAAATGGGAAACATGGGATTATTTTAATAACTATGCAAGTGTTCAATGTCCTCTCATTGCAAGGCACTTCTGGCAAGTTGTGCTGGAGCATGTGGCCTAATCCAGCAGACTCAGAGTCCACTCTGCCATCCGTAGACAAAGACAGACAGTCTTTCAAAGAACAAGACTTTCATGCTTACCTTACAGAGGAAGAGAGCATATCATCATGGAGCACCTTTCTTTTCTAGGAAGCAGGGATAAAGGAGAGAGCAAGAGAGATATTGTCCTTTCGCTTTACACGTCTTATAATTTGAGCAAGACACACAGAATGAAAGCTTCATCCAGTAATGAGCAGGTTTATCCCCGACTGTGCGAGATCTCAGGGTCATACAGTAGTGTTCCTAATTGCCTCAAGGAAACATTTCTGAGCCCAGCTATGGGTGGTTGTCACACTCCTTTTTTTCTCTGGACTCAGGTTCCTGAAAATGATCTACATCTGTGATTCTCAGATGTGGGCTCCAGATCAGCAGCCTCACCATCACCTGGGAACTGATTAGACCTGCACATTTTAGAGCCCAATCCACACTTACTGAATCAGAAATGTTGGAGTTGCACTTAGTAAGCTGTGTTTTGTTTTGTTTTCCTCTTTCCAACTTTTAGGCTTCAGGGGTACAGGTGCAGGTGTGTTACATGGGTAAATTGAGTGTTGTGGAGTTTTGGTGTACAGATAATTTTGTCAGTCAGGTAATCAGCATAATTCCTGACAGGTAGTTTTTCAGTTCTCATACTCCATCCTCAAGTAGGCCCCAGTGTCTAGTGTTCCTTTCTTTGTGTCCATGTATACTCAGTGTTTAGCTCTCACTTATAAGTGAGAACACACAGTATTTGTTTTTTTGTTCCTGCTTTAATTTGCTTATGATAGTGACCTCTAGCTCCATCCATGTTGCTGCAGAGGACATGATCTCATTATTTTTTATGGCTGTGTAGTATTCCATGGTATGTATGTACCATATTTGCTTTATCCAGTCCACCACTGATGGACAGCTAGGTGGATTCCATGTCTGGGCTATTATAAGTAGTGCTGCAATGAATATACATACGCATGTGTCTTTATGGTAGAATGATTTATATTCCTTTGGATATATACCCAGTAATGAGATTACTGGGTTGAATGGTAGTTCTAAGTTCTTTGAGAAATCCCCAGACTGCTTTCCACAGTTGCTGAACTGATTTACATTCCCACCAGCAGTTATAAGTGTTCCCTTTTCTCCACAACTTCACCAGCACTTGTTATTTTTTTTTTGACTTTTTAATAATAACCATTCTGACCGGTGAGAGATGGTATCTCATTGTGGTTTTGATTTGTATTCCGCTAATGATTGGTGATACTGAAAATTGTTTCATATGCTTGTTGGCCATGTGTGTGTTGTCTTTTGAGATGTATCTGTTCATGTCTGTTCATGTCCTTTGACTATTTTTTTTAATTGGACTATTTGTTTTTCACTCATTGATTTGTTTAAGTTTCTTATAGATTCTGGATACTGAAAGTTGTTTCATATGCTTGTTGGCCATGTGTGTGTTGTCTTTTGAGATGTATCTGTTCATGTCTGTTCATGTCCTTTGACTATTTTTTTTAATGGGACTATTTGTTTTTCACTCATTGATTTGTTTAAGTTTCTTATAGATTCTGGATACTAAGACCTTTGTCAGAGGCATAGTTTGCAAATATTTTTTCTCATTCTGTGGATTATCTGTTTATTCTATTGATTGTTTCTTTTGCTGTGGAGAAGGTCCTTAGTTTAATTATGTCCCAGTGTCTATTTTTGTTTTTGTTGCAGTAGGCTTTTGGAGTCTTCATTGTGGAGTCTTTGCCAGGGCCTATGTCCAGAATGGTATTGCCTAGGTTTTCTTATAGAGTTTTTATAGTTTTAGGTTTACATTTAAGTCTTTAATCCATCTAGAATTGATTTTTTATATGGTAAAATATAGAGGTTCAGTTTCAATCTTTTGCATATAGCTAGCCAGTTTTCACAGCACCATTTACTGAATAGGGAGTCCTTTCTTCATTGCTTGTTTTTGTCTGCTTTGTCAAAGATCAGATGGTCATAGGTGTCCAGTCTTATTTCTGGGTTTTCTATGTTTTTTTTCCATTGATCTATGTGTCTGTTTTTGTACCAGTACCATGCTGTTTTAGTTACTGTAACCTTATAACATCGTTTGAAGTCAGGTAGTGTGATTCCTCCAGTTTCAATCTTTTTGCTTAGGATTGCCTTCACTATTTGGGCTTTTTTTGGGGATTCCAAATGAATTTTAGAATGTTTTTCCCTAATTTTGTGAAAAATGTCATTGGTAGCTTGATAGGAATAACATCGAATCTGTAAATTGCTTTGGGTAGTATCACTATTTTTTATAATATTGATTCTTCCTATCAATGAGAATGGAATGCTTTTCATCAGCTTGTGTCATCTCTGGCTTTTTTGGGCACTGTTTTGTAATTATTGTAGAGATCTTTCACCTCCCTGGTTAGCTGTATTCCCAGGTATTTTATTCTTTCTGTGGTATTTTGAATGGGATTGCATTCTAGATTTGACTCTCAGCTTGGACGTTATCATTGTACAGAAATGCTGCTGATTTTTGTACATTGATTTTGTGTCCTGAAACTTTGCTTAAGTTTGTTTATCAAACCTAGGAGCCTTTGAGCAGAGACTATGGGGGTTTCACAGGTATGAAATCATATCATCTGCAAAGTGAGATAGTTTGACTTCCTCTTTTCCTATTTGGATGCCTTTTATTTCTTCCTCTTGCCTGATTGCTCTGGCCAGGACTTCCGATACTATGTCGAATAAGAGTGGTAAGAATGAGCTCAAGGGGAATGTTTCCAGCTTTTGCCTGTTTGGGTGTGATGTAGGCTGTGGGTTTGTCATAGATGGCTCTTACTACTTTTAGGTATGTACCTTTGATGTCCAGTTTGTTAAAGGCAATCTGTGTTTTAATGGGCCTTTCATATAATTCTGAAGTGCATTAAAGTTTGAGGAACAGTGTTCTAGAGAAGTGTTTCTCAAAAGCAGTGGACCTATGGAACTCCTGGAGATCTTGTTTATTTATTTTTCATTTGTTTGTTTTTTGAGACAAGGTTTTGCTCTGTTGCCCAGGCTGGAGTGCAGTGGCATGATCACGGTTCACTGCATCATCAACCTCCTGGGCTCAGGTGATCCTCCCACATCAATCTCTTGAGTAGCTGGGACTACAGGTGTGCACCACCATGTCAGGCTAATTTTTGTATTTTTTGCAGATATGGGGTCCCACTTTGTTGCCCAGGCTAGTCTTGAACTCCTGGGTTCAAGTAATCCACCTGCCTCATCCTCTGAAAGTGCTGGGATTACTGACATGAGCCAAATGGGGCTTGAAGCTCTGCATTCTAACGTGCTTCTAGGTGATACAATGCTGCTGGCCTGTGCACCACACTTAGAGTAGCAAGGCTTTGGGTGTTCTTATTGCTCTTGGTATGTGTAGTTTGGAGAGTTTCAAACTGTAGTGAATATTGTACTTGTCCTCTTCAGAAAGAAGCATTAAGTTTCTTTCCCTGGGTGCCCATTGGAATCACTTCTATTACATCTTTTTTTATATTGTACTGGAATTATCTGTTTACTCTTCTGTATTCCCCTTCAGTCTATCAACATGTTGAAGGCAGGAAGCATGTCTGTTCTGTAGCAACTTTAAGTGCCTGGCATACAAAAGCCCTTTGATAATGGATGATATAGCAAGATTCTGATCTCTATAGCTATATCCATATAGCTTGTCAACAAGAGATGTATTAAAGCTTCTTGCAAGTAACTTCTCTGTTATTTTTGGCAATCTTCTGAGAGTTGTTTCCTGCCAGTTTATGATGGACTGGTTAAATCCACGAAGCTGAAAGTCTTTAAGTACACCCAAAGTGAGATCAACTTTAGTCTTAAATGGGTATGTGTCTAGTGGAGAGTGGGAGTGAAATAAAGCTGATTTTGGCCTGGCTCCTGTTGAACTGTGACTAAGAGTTTGTTAACAGCTTTCTTTTTTTAGTTGGAGATTGCCAGTTCCCATAAGAAACATGGTTCCAATGTGGATAGGCCTATGTTCTGTCTTCAAAAGAGGAATCTCATTTTACCCATGACAGAAGCTGGAATTCACTTCTCCCTCTGTTCAGAATAATATGGTTAATATGATGAATTATCTCTTTTTTAGCCTGCTTCCCCTTAGTTACTAAATAAAAAAGGATATGGATAAAAATGGTTATGGATAAAAATTTAGATGTGGATATGAATAAAAATGGGTATGGATATGGATAAAAATGGTTATGGATAAAAATTTAGATGTGGATATGAATAAAAATGGGTATGGATATGGATAAAAATTTGTACCTAGCCTGTGAATACAGCCAGTATCATATTCTAAAGAATGCTGGCTAGTGAGGGCCTCTTTCCATTGCGCCATCTTTCTCATGTGCCCAAAGGAATTACCTCTAATAGTATGAAGATTGGCATCATTAAAGTAATGGCACAAGACTAAGGAGGTCTGGTAATATCCAATTGAAGTGATCTTATCTTCACTCAACACAAACAAACGAACAAAAAACCTACTTGAGAGATTGGATCATTCGTCTGTATAGAAAGCAAGTCCTACATTAAAGGTGGCCAGTCAGTAAGAATTTAGTGAAGAATATAAAATTAAATGAAGTGGTCTAAACTTACCCATCATGAGTTAAAGGAAAGTTAAAGGCTTGAAAATACATCTTTGCAGATGCGAATCCTATTTATTCCATTTATAGGCTCCAATGATGCCTGATAAAGATCTCCAAAATTAAGAGCAGTGCCCGAAGTATTATTTACCAAAGACTAATATAAATGCGCCTTTCTTTCACACACTACAGAGAACAGCAGGCCATATTGCATTTTCATGAGATGTTTAATTATTATACTCCTTACAAAACATTTCTCTGCAACTTCTAAATTCATTTCACTTGGGATCACAGGAGTTAGCGTATTGGAATGATTTTTAGTAAAGTCCAGATTTAAATTAAGACCGTCTGGCTTTCACAGATCTAGCAGTAAGTAGGAAATCTATTGTGCTATCCAGACCACCAGGACTATAAATTGATTTGAAGCTTTGGCCCTGTTGAATGTATTCCTCTTTGGGCAGCTGTCTAGAAACAGCAATAAAGAGGGCAATTACCTTGTTTTGTAGTCATTCTCCCTCACACCAAAACATTCCATTTTCAAGTTTATATTTTACAACAAAAATCTTCCATTAATGGAGAAAAATCATCTGATAAATCTTTATTACAGTTGTCAATGGACATTTTGCTCCTGGGAGAATTGTTAATTAAATTATGAACCTGAAAAGCCTATATCTAAAATCACTATTTGCCCCCTTTTCCCTATTTAGAGTAGGCAGCTGAGAACTGAAGAGGTAATCTTCCCTCTGGAGTTTCCAAATAGGATCGGGAAGGAGAAAGACTCTATCTTCCTTAAAAAATATACAATAGTTTAACTTATGAGCCAAAGAATGAAAACTTTATCTGCTTATAAAACAAAAGGATACTATCCACGGATACTTACCTGGTCCTCATAAGGTTAAAGAACCGAGTGATTACGTTTTATGTCTCGAAACTGATGGATCATGAAAAAAGACTAGCAGGTATCTTATTCTACCTCTTCTAGAAAAGAGTAGAGGCCAGATTGGTAATTACTAGAGGGCCAAATAAACTGATAGCACTCAGTTCTGGAAGATACCGTTCATTCATTCTACAAGTCTTGCTGAATAAACAAATGGAGGAATTTCAGACGGGTTAATCACAATCTTTAAGCATTTAGAATCCATCTTGAAGCAGCTCTTTCCATATGAGCTCACTTTTTCAGAAAACCTATCCAGTCAATATGAAAAACCAAGCACTAACAGCTGCTTAAATTTGGGGCAGGACTTTATGATTTATTCTGATGCAACAATGTAATCTAAATGAGGTATGGGAAGGAAAGAAAAAAAGAAGGAAAGAAAGTTTGGCAACTCTGCCTATCCGGAAGCCTCCTCCCAGTGTTAATGTGAGAAAAGGAAAGAGTATTTTTATTTTCATTAAAATGCAACAAGCATCAAAGTCAGAAAATAGATCATCTTTCCTCATGGTTAGAAGCAAACAGAAGCAGATGAGCATGTGCATTCTGCTGGGTGTTGCTGGGGCCTTTTCTAACACAGATCCATCGCTTGGCATGTGAGTCCAAGCTTGCAGGGAGAAGGAGAGGAAACCTGCCCGAGGACTGGATTGGCCACTGTCCAAGCACTATGCTAGTTCTGGAAGATGTTTCATTCATTCATTCTGCAAGTCTGTGTTGAATGCCTTCTATGTACCTGGGCATTTATCAGCTCTGGGGATCAAAAGGGGAGCTAGATGTGGCAGTACTCTCAGGTTGCTCACAGCCTGATGGAAGAGAGAGATAAGCAGGCAACTGCAATACAATTCAAGTATCATATGTAGAGACTTAAGAGTATATTCAGGAAGGGCCTGTCCTTCTGACTCAGGAGTTCAGGGAAAGCTTCCTAGAGGAGCTGACATCTAGACTGATACTTGAAGGAGGAATCAGTCAAGTGACACCACAGCAGTGTGGAGGTGGGGAAGAGAGAAGGGGTGGGGGATAGAGGGGAGGCAAGAAATGATGGGGCAAAAGAATTCAAAGCATGTTCAGAGATCTAGAGGATAAAAAGAACATAGCACATCAGGAACCAACACAAGTACAATGTGGCTGAAGCATATTCTGGGAGGAAGAAAAATAAGGCTGAAGATATTTTAAAAAATAAGATCCTTGTAAACCACACTAAGGAGTTTGAATTACATCAAGAGTCACAAGGCTCCATTCTAGACAGTTTTGGAATTTCCAGATAACTCGGATTCCATGGATGAGAAACCACACCACACAAAGGGGCTGAAGATGTTTGTTTACATTTGTGTTTTTGCCAAATCTATTATCAGTTCCTGGATGGCAAAAAACATTTTTGGGGTAAATGTCCTGAGCTCAGCTTGGAGGTGTGTAGTGGCTTGAATGGTGGTCCCCCAAAGGACCTGTAAATGTGACCTTATTTTATTTTTTAAAAAAGGTTTTTACACATGTAATTAAGTTAAACATCTTGGGATCATTCTGAAATTAGGGTAGATCTTAAACCAATTATTGTGTTCTTAGAACACACAGACACAGAGAATGCCATCTGAAGACAGAGGCAGAGATTGCAGTTTTGTTGCTAAAATCCAAAGAATGCCAAAAGTCACCAGAAGCTGGAAGAGGAAACAAAGGAGTCTCCCCTCGAGCCTTCAGAGGGGGTTACAGCTTCACCAAGACTTTCATTTCAGACTTCTGGCCTGTAAAACTGTGAAAGAACAAGTTTTTGTTTTTATAAGACACCCAACTGGTGGTAATTTTATCATGATAGCCACGGGAAACTCAGAGAGTGGAAGCTATGAGAAGTCAAGGAAGATTTCTAGAAGAGAGAATGCCTGAGTGAATCCTTGAAAACAGTTAGATTGAACCAGCTGAGATGATCAGGGCATGGGGATAGGAGGAGGATGGAAAAGAAGTAGGAATGGAAGGGGAAGTTGATATGGTGTTCAAGGAACGGTCTTGAAAAATTAAAGGAATGATCTTGAAGATGTATTTCATACTATGATGTAACATGAAACGTACTTATATTTAATGTTAGGTACTAAAATGTACTTATATTTAACTCATGGTTGAGATGATTTGGCCAAAAAGAAAAGGTTTATACAAAAAGATTGTCAAAAAGGAGTTTTGTATACAAATAGGTTTGGAAAATGATGTATATACTGTCAGAAAACAAAATAACAACAAACTTAATTAAGATCTAGAACTGGAAAACATTTATTCTGTAAGATAGAACGAATGCTCCCATGAGCTGAGCAGAGGGAACGGAATATAAAACAGATGGGTCATTTCAAAGTTAATGATTGTCTTGCCTTGTCTTGCCTGCTAAAACTGGCCTATTTGGGGATTTGCCTATTATCTCTCTCTCTCCTGATTTCTCAGAAGGTCAGATCAACGAGTTAGTTTTGGCTTGGTAGCACGGAACTTTAGCATGACTCCCTTTTGGTTTGGTCTATTGGGCCTAGTGCAGGAGCTCAATCCAAACCAATAACCTCCTGTAATTTTTTTTTAAACGCTATTTGTAGTTTAGGGATCCAAAGTTCAGATAACCATATTGACAGCCTGGGGAAATTCTGCACTCTATTTCCCCCCGAGTCTCAAACTTTTGTGTGTGTGTATGTGTGTATGTGTGTATCTGTGTGGAGAATAAAGAGAGCTGCACCTCCCGTCAATGTTTGGGAAACGTTGCCCCAGACTATGTTTGAGGGAGATCAGGAAAGCCCCGATATAAAACCAAATGGTTCAAGCTCCTTTTTTTTTTGTATTTAAAAAATAATTTTATAATTATATAATTTGTGTTTGTAATTATAAATATTAACACTTTTATAATTTTTTCTAATGACAAAACTTCTTTTGTATTTTTTCATAGCTGGGAAAAGGTTATGCTGTGCTTCTAGGAGTTCACCCTTCAGGCTGACTCATCACTGACACCTTAGAAAGTGTGAAAAGCCGATCCTTTCTGTAGAATGGGCTTAAATCAGGACTAGTGTGAAAGGCCATGACATACTCTGAGAAGAGCCAAGGGTCAACCTAAACGTGATGATGTGGTGGACAGTGGTGAGAATGCAGGTTGAGGAACTCCTGGAGAGACTGACAGCCAATTCTGGGTTTTGTTAGGATCTGACCTGCTCTGCAAAAGTCCACGTAGGTTGCCTTGCCGGGGGCTGACTTTTGACAAGGTGCAGTTTGCCTCTAGCTGTTTCTCCTGTGCTATTTCATTCTTCCTGTCCCTGAACTTCTTTGATTTCTGGCCAGGCAGGTAGCCCCTTGAGTGATCTGAGAGCTCCATCTCTGCAATTAGGTCCTGAGAGTGTACTGGTCACATGGCCTGGATACTGGATACTGGGATACTAGGATACTGCATACTAGGATACTGGATACTGGATACTAGGATACTGCACTTTTTTTTTCAGGAAGCGCAGAAGATGAATGACTTTCAGAGAATAACCTTTACAGGTAGTTCTGTTTGACCAAAGCAAATTGCAAGCATGCAATGATTAAGCTGCAGATAATTGAAAACAAGGTTTTATTTATATAGCAACAAACCACCCACAATCCCCTCCAACAAATCTGCCTGAAACTTACATTTTATGGTGGTGACTTAATGGTGGTGACTTAAATGGTGGTGACTTAAATAAAAAATAAATGATACCTAGCACCTTGGGGCGACTCATGAGTACTTGCAGATCATGGGACCCAATTTAGCTCACATTGGGACTCTTGCAATCTTAACCAAAAGCAATTTACAGAAAGAATTTCTTCTCTGACAAACATTCAAAGCAGTTACAATCTGATCTGTTTCTCTCTCTCTCTCCCCCTCCTTCCCTCCCTCCCTCCCCCTCCCTCCCCCTCCATCCCTCCCCCTCCCTCCCCCTCCCTCCCCCTCCATCCCTCCTTCTCTCCCCCACCTCCCCCCTTAGCTTAGCTTTGTGCTTGTTTGTTTTATAGATTAGGCCTGACTTTAAAGTATCTGTAAATCTTTCTCTAAGTAAAGGACAGATTGCTGATCTGTATGCAAATGATATAGTTGCCTGCCTTAAAAGTTTAAGATTGACTTTGAATTGACCCCATGCTTTATCCCTCAGAGGAGATCTATGAAAGGATATTTATAATACCTGTGGACATTGTGTACGATACCAGTGGGAGTTTTCTTCAACAGTAGATGAATAGCAGAAACATGGGCAGACTAAAATGTGGCAGATATATGCAAAAGGCAGATTGAAACTGATTTACATAGCTGGGTATTACTGTAGTTCTCTGTGGTTTCTCTATTGAATACCTAAAAATACGATAAGGTTCTGTAAAAATAAAGAATATAAAACTAAAAAAGCACACATATGACAACATACTAGTTGAGTCCCAAAAAGTTTATAGCACAAATTTTATTTTTCTAAATATAGTTTTGAGAACAACTTAAACAATTTTTATAATGACCTTTTTCTTACCTGGGGGCAAGCCACAAAAATTTCATCTATGTTGGAAGTTCATGTGCTTCAAAATACATACCTCACTGCACATCGGTTTTCAGCATTAGCCAAGACTTTTTTGGTTTTATTTTCTTGAAACTCTTTTCACATTGCCTTAAAAATTAGAATAGACAGAGCAGAACATTGACCTGGGATGAAATATGGATTTTTTTACGCTTCTCTCAAACTCGAATTTTATTAAGGTTATTGAAAATAAGATCACTTCACTTATAAATGCCAGAGAAACCCAAGGGATAAAATTGCATGAGATTAGCATACCTATTCTTACCCTACAACAAACATATTTCATTCCAAACCTCAGCAATTTCTTGGGCCACACTATTTCAGAGCTACATTTTTTAATGTTTAGTTTTTATTTCCGCAGTAGCAGGTTAGCTGTCTTGTACTCTCACATGAAAGTGTTGAAATTCTCCAGGTCATCAAGAAAGTGGTGACAGCGGAGTCTTTCTATCCACAGGATCACCTGTGAAGTCTTATTCCTAAACATTTTGCACTCATCAGCTCACAGCGGAGCAATCCAAGTGCTGGGCCTGAGTATCCCAATAGGACCCTCACATGATTGCGGAAGTGATGAAAGACAATGCTCTCCCATCTTTGCCCTTTGTCTCCCACCATGAGATCCCTCTACTTACCCCCTTTTATGTCCAGGGCTCATGCTCTTGTCTGTTCCCTTTATTTAACATGAAACTATCTGATATTGTCTCATTCACTGGGTACCTAGCTGATAATAGGCACTCAATAAATGATTGTTATTGAATTAATAAATGAATGATTGAATCACTTACATTCTAGTTTAGAGAGGGCTAACTAGAAAAAAAGATCAGAGAAAGAAAACAAATCACACTTGGGTCTTCCAACCCTAGTCTTTTCTTTATAGGACAAGTAGGAAGAAATGTGGCTAAGAGGAGTTGACATTTATTTTAGAAGGAGAAGTAAAACGACAGGTAGCAAGAGTAGAAATTTCTGGTAGAAATCAAATTATTCCAGTGTCCTCCCATTTATCTGGCTGGATGTCATTATGAGGGCAAAGCACTAGTCAGAAGAGAAATTCCTACCGCATGATGATGTGTTCAGTAGTGGGAGGGAAGGAAGTGGAGGTGTCTAGTGGAAATAAGAGATAACTTTGTAGTCTCGGGATACAAAATCAATGTACAAAAATCACAAGCATTCTTATACACCAATAACAGACAAACAGAGAGCCAAATCATGAGTGAACTCCCATTCACAATTGCTTCAAAGAGAATAAAATACCTAGGAATCCAACTTAAAAGGGACGTGAAGGACCTCTTCAAGGAGAACTACAAACCACTGCTCAATGAAATAAAAGAGGATACAAACAAATGGAAGAGCATTCCATGCTCATGGGTTGGAAGAATCAATATCGTGAAAATGGCCATACTGCTCAAGGTAATTTATAGATTCAGTGCCATCCCCATCAAGCTACCAATGACTTTCTTTACAGAATTGGAAAAAACTACTTTAAAGTTCATATGGAACAAAAAAGAGCCCACATCGCCAAGTCAATCCTAAGCCAAAAGAACAAAGCTGGAGGCATCATGCTACCTGACTTCAAACTATACTACAAGGCTACAGTAACCAAAACAGCATGGTACTGGTACCAAAACACAGATATAGATCAATGGAATAGAACAGAGCCCTCAGAAATAATGCTGCATATCTACAACTATCTGATCTTTGACAAACCTGACAAAAACAAGCAATGGGGAAAGGATTCCCTATTTAATAAATGGTGCTGGGAATACTGGCTAGCCATATGTAGAAAGCTGAAACTGGATCCCTTCTTTACACCATATACAAAAATTAATTCAAGATGAATTAAAGACTTACATGTTAGACCTAAAACCATAAAAACCCTAGAAGAAAACCTAGGCATTACCATTCAGGACATAGGCATGGGCAAGGACTTCATGTCTAAAACACCAAAAGCAATGGCAACAAAAGCCAAAATTGACAAATGGGATCTCATTAAACTAAAGAGCTTCTGCACAGCAAAAGAAACTACCATCAGAGTGAACAGGCAGCCTACAAAATGGGAGAAAATTTTCACAACCTACTCATCTGACAAAGAGTCTACAATGAACTCAAACAAATTTATAAGAAAAAAACAACCCCATCAAAAAGTGGGCAAAGGACATGAAGAGACACTTCTCAAAAGAAGACATTTATGCAGCCAAAAAACACATGAAAAAAATGCTCATCATCACTGGCCATCAGAGAAATGCAAATCAAAACCACAATGAGATACCATCTCACACCAATTAGAATGGCCATCATTAAAAAATCAGGAAACAACAGGTGCTGGAGAGGATGTGGAGAAATAGGAACACTTTTACACTGTTGGTGGGACTGTAAACTAGTTCAACCATTGTGGAAGTCAGTGTGGCGATTCCTCAGGGATCTAGAACTAGAAATACCATTTGACCCAGCCATGCCATTACTGGGTATATACCCAAAGGACTATAAATCATGCTGCTATAAAGACACATGCACACGTATGTTTATTGCGGCACTATTCACAATAGCAAAGACTTGGAACCAACCCAAATGTCCAACAACGATAGAGTGGATTAAGAAAATGTTGCACATATACACCATGGAATACTATGCAGCCATAAAAAATGATGAGTTCATGTCCTTTCTAGGGACATGGATGAAACTGGAAAATATCATTCTCAGTAAACTATCGCAAGGACAAAAAACCAAACACCGCATGTTCTCACTCATAGGTGGGAATTGAACGATGAGAACACATGGACACAGGAAGGGGAACATCACACTCTGGGGACTGTTGTGGGGTGAGGGGAGGGGGGAGGGATAGCATTAGGAGATACACCTAACGCTAAATGACGAGTTAATGGATGCAGCACACCAACATGGCACATGGATACATATGTAACAAACCTGCATGTTGTGCACATGTACCCTAAAACTTAAAATATAACAATAATAAAATAAAAAAAAGAGAAAACTTAAAAAAAAAAAGATAACTTTGTAGTGTGCACAGGTGTAGCTGTACAGGCCCCTCAGCTCTGTGGGAGAGGAACTCTGGGTTTGACAAGCCTGATGCCTTTTCTGCTAATCTGGATCCAGAATTGCCCTTTCTTTCTGTCTTTAACCTCCTGTTGGTCCCTTTGTGGTTGATGGAAGAGAACAGGGAGTCATTAAGGAGAGTGAGGTTGCCTCCCATATGGGAAAGAAGAGTTGGGGATTCCTCCATGAATGCTGTGCAGAGAAAAGGAATGAATTTCATCACATTTCCTTTTAAAGTAGTGATCAAAATACTTTGTCTTGTGGGATGCTGTTTCTTTATTGAGAGAGTTGTGAGTTAAATAATATGCTACCTTTCTTATATGTGTCAGATAATATACTAGGTGGGCATACCTTGCCTTCACGGAGCTTGTAGTCTGATTGAGAAGATAAATATTAAGCAAGCAACTACATAAGTAGATACAAGGTTAAAACCGTGATTAATGGCCGGGCGTGGTGGCTCATGCCTGTAATCCCAGCACTTTGGGAGGCCGAGGCGGGTGGATCACGAGGTCAGGAGATCGAGACCATCCTGGCTAACACGGTGAAACTCCGTCTCTACTAAAAAATACAAAAAATTAGCTGGGCGTGGTGGCAGGCGCCTGTAGTTCCAGCTGCTTGGGAGGCTGAGGCAGGAGAATAGTGTGAACCCGGGAGGCGGAGCTTGCAGTGAGCCAAGATCGCACCACTGCACTCCAGCCTGGGCGACAGAGGAAAGAAAAAGGAAAATGTTGCTATGAATTTTGTTGTTGTTGTTTTTGTTGTTACAAAGTCTCACTCTGCATCCAGGCTGGAGTGCAATGGCACAATCTTAGCTCACTGTGACCTCTATATCCCGGGTTCAATCAAGTCTCCTGCCTCAGTCTCCCAAATAGCTGGGATTACAGGCGCCTGCCACTGTGCCTGGCTAATTTTTGTATTTTTAGTAGAGATGGGTTTCACTATGTTGGCCAGGCTAGTCTTGAACTCCTGACCTTATGTGATCTACCCGCCTTGGCCTCCCAAAGTGCTAGGATTACAGGTGTGAGCCACCATGCCCGTCCATTGCTATGAAATTTTGTAGTAGGGGAATCTGATCTAGTTTAAGAGTTTGGAGCAGACTTGCTCTGGAGTGATTTGAATTTTATGACATTTCTTTTATTAGAAAGCAAGATATTTTGATCCCTATTAAAGGAATTTCTGGCGTTATTATTCAAATGAAGAAAAATTACAGGCTCTTACAAGACCTTCTTATCCCTCTCCAAAGTCAGGAGAGCAGCTTTCTACGCTGCCTGTGAATGGAGTGGCTGCTGGGACCAGCAGTGCCAAGTTCAACCTGAAAGGTCTGGAGCCCTCTCAATGGGATTCTACATCTTTTATCCTCTGAGAAAGCAAAAAGCAACCCTAACATTCAGGAACTATTCTGAGGCTTATGGCCAGGCCCTAGTATTGTTAGAAGCTGCCCTGGCCCTCACAGGCAGGCCATGTTGTTCTCTTGCTGGATGTAAACCGTCTCACAGAATACGAACAATAGAGAAGATCGCTCAGCCCATGATACAATGAGAAAACTCAAAACCACTTCATAATTTTGTCCAAGCCAGTGACAAAAGATCCCTGTACAACCCACAAAATACCAAACATCCCCCTTTCTTGGCTAATGTGACTGAGTCCTGCTCCTTAACCATTTCTAGCTTTATCTTTTCTCCAGTCTGCCCATTCTAAAGAATTATTGCTGCTTTTTGACAGCCTTCAATCCAGGAGAGCCCCTGCTTTCTTCACCCCTCTCCCAAGTTCGTCTGTCCTCCCTCCCTCTCTCCCTCCCTCCCTCCCTCTCTCTGTCTCTTTCTTTTCTTCCCTTCCCTTTCCTTCCTTCCTTCCCTCCCTCCCTCCCTTCCTTCCTTCCTTCCTTTCTTCCTTCCTTCCTTCCTTCTTTCCTTCCCTCCTTCCTTTCTTTGTTTTCTGACAGGGTCTTGCTCTGTCAACCAGCCCAGGCTGGAGTGCAGTGGCTCAATTATAGCTCACTGCAGTCTCAAACTCCTGGGCTTCAGAGTTCTGCTTCATCCTCTTGAGTAACTGAGAAAACAGGTGCACACCACCATCCCTGTCAAATTTTTAAAATTTTTGTAGAGATGAGGTCTTGCTGTGTTGCCCAATCTGGTCTCAAACTCCTGGCCTCAAGCAATCCTTCCACCTTCAGCCTCCCAAAGTGTTGAAATTACAGGTGTGAGCCACCTCATCTGGCCCTATAACTCCTTTCTAACACCCTTTCATTGAGATATCCACACCACGATGTGTCTTCTACTTCACCAGTAAAACCCCTAACTCATTCAACCACATATGTGTTCCTAGGGGCCTTCGGTTGAAGGGAATTGACACTTCACTGCTCCTGAAGTGTGATAATCCTGCCTTCTATTAGATTCTTCAGGACTTTGGTATTTTTTTTTTTTTTTTTTTGCACACAGCTTGTGTACAATGTATATATCGGATAGATGACTGATGTAGGATTTTTATATCTGCCTATCTACCTATTGATTGATTGATCAATCAATCTATCTGTTAGGACTCTGGTGTGCTGAAGAAAGAATAACCAACTCAAATACTCACTAAAAGGGGCAGGGGGCATTCATTATTTTATTTAATGAAAAAGTTTAGACTGGCTTAAGAAAAGTTTGTATTGAGGACTGAAACAACATAATAGAAACATTTCTCTCCATGTGTCATTCTCTTTTATACCACATTGAAACAGTTTATCATTTGTGTTGGTTCTTTTACAAGCCCATCACAGTGGATCAGGAGAGTGCATTGCTTTGACTATCCAAGATTGGGTCATATGGTCCACCCCCCAACCCTGTATTTAGGGAAGAGCCCACCAAGACTATGCAGCAAGAGCTGGGGAGCTGGGAACTGCCAAGCTAAAATTCATTCTGTGTTATAAATCTCGTTAGAGAGGATTTGAATGGCAGTGACTAAAAGCTGGGGCAAAGAGGGTTTGGGGAGCATGACTCTTAGAAGACATGGGTTCAAGGAGTATCGTAGCCATTCTATGCTTGCTTGCATAGCATTGCTAGAAAGTAGGAGCGTTTAAGAGCTGTCATGGGCTTGGAAAGGAAAATATCAGAAAAGTTCAGGGAATTTTTATGGAAGAAGACTGTGGAATCTAAAAGAAAGATTTCAATACTTAAAATATAATTATGGGAG
This sequence comes from Symphalangus syndactylus, assembly GCF_028878055.3. Classification (NCBI taxonomy): domain Eukaryota; kingdom Metazoa; phylum Chordata; class Mammalia; order Primates; family Hylobatidae; genus Symphalangus; species Symphalangus syndactylus. Next base: position 68,867,957 of record NC_072425.2, on the reverse strand, counting down.
GCCAACATTTTTCACTGAGACATGAACACACACACACAAATAAAACAGGCTTAGTGGCAGCAGGAACAAGTAAGATCGTTTTCCTCTGCCTGCACTGCTCTGCCTGCTACTCTTCACTGCTTCCCTCCTGGTCATCCTTGGATCCAGCTAAGCAAGGCATCCTCTGGGCAAGCATTACACAAAAAAACCTAGGACTCTATAGAAGAATTACCCCCCCAAACCGAGAAGGAGACGAGAGACCAAAGAATGATGTGGAGAAGTCCAGCTTGATGAGTAGATGAGTTTATTAGGACACACATACAGAGCATTCCTGGGCAGCAGCAGGTCAGCTCCACAGATCTGCCCTGCCACTTGTATCTAAGCTGCTTTTGAACTAATTTTCTGGCTCTTTGCCTACTGCATGCAGTTGGACTGGTTTTCTTGGTATATTCCCAGATATACATGTTTGGGTTCTTAGGGTTACCAGCTCCTGTGCTGGGCACCATGGCCTTGGCTCACCACCTGGCCTTCTGGGTTCAAGCAGCAGACATATATCCTTAATTAATCTGGTGGAGGACCTGTCACTCCACAGCAAGTGATACGGTTTACCTCTATGTCCCCACCCAAGTCTCATGTTGAATTGTAATCCCCAGTGTTGGAGGTGGGGCCTGGTGGAAGGTGATTGGACCATGGGGGTGGTTTCTAAGGGTTTAGCACCATTCCCTGAGGGCCATCTCATAATATAGTTCTCATGAGATCTGGTTGTTTTAAAGTGTATGGCACCAACTCCCACTCTCTTCTTCCTGCTCCAGCCTTATAAGACATGCCTGCTTCCCCTTTACCTTCTGCCATGACTGTAAGTTTCCTGAGGCCTCCCCAGCCATGCTTCCTGTACAGCCTGCAGAATCATGAGCCAATTAAGCCTCTTTTCTTTATAAATTACCCAGTCTCAGGTATTTCTTTATGGCAGTGTGGAACAAACAGATACAGCAAGTCTTCTCCAAACCCTTAAACTAGATCAGATTTCCCTGCTATAAAATTTCATAGCACCATTTCTCTTTTTTCTTGCATACCATCAAAGTTTTAATCTCATATTTATTTATGTAGTTGTTGCTTAGTAACTATCTTCTTCTTTAGACTATAAGTTCCATGAAGGCAAGGTATGCCCACCTAGATTAGTATCTGGCACATATAAGATATGCATTGGATATCATTTCAATAAAGAAATGTATAGGCATAAACTTCCTAATGGGTTGCTTTTAAACACTGTTTTACATTTCTAAGAAAGATTGTATTGTCTTCCTCTTAAATGTAGTAAAAGATGGACAGGTATTCAGCAGCATCAAAGGGAGAGCTGAATTCTACACCATGGCCTGAGGAGAGAAAGACGCTTCCAGCCTTGTAATCTTGAGAATTGTTATAAAATGATTGTTTGGAACTTCTGTTTTTGGCAATGCCAGGATGCCACAGGAGACTTGAATCTAAAGTTAGCATGATCCATTTCAATCCGTTTGAGCAAGAACCAAATGACTATCATTGACGCAACAAAATACACAAATTGCTTCTCACATACACTGATGGCTTTTTGGATTTGTTTGTCATGTCCATTTCTAGTGATATGCTCCTTTATAACAAGTAAACTAACAAAGTCATCTTTGACAGTTATTTTACAATCCTCACTGGGGAAGTATTAGTTTTCAAATTTCTAGTCTGTGGTGGAATGCTTTTTTAAAATACCATAAAAATAAATTACTAGTAAACTAAAATAAATATATACAAAATATAAGCCCAAGTTTTCACTAGATGAAACAAACGTCAATTTACTGTGTCAGGTTGCTCAAGAAGTTTCTAACCACTGTCAGTTTTGTACTTTTCTTTTACTTGTTTTTCGTGGCAACCTTACTTGAGCTGCGACTGATAATGTTACTATTTGCAATGGCAGAAGAATCCCAAGACACTAGTTCAGTTTGTACATATTTGTGTGCTTCCAGCAAATTGTTTGTCTCTCTTTCTCACCAAATGAGTCTGTAAAGACAGGAAAGTCTATATCCGCAGATAAGCTTTCTGCTCACACAGTGCAATTTGAGAAGGTGTCAGGATTGCTACAATTTGGGGTTCTGCAAGACTATTTAAACATTTTTCTACCAACCATTTAATATGAAATATTCAAAAATTCAATGGGAAACACAGATGGGCCTAAAAAGAGTGTAAAATGAGCAATACATTTTATAGTTGATACATAGAGTATAATGTACTCCATACCTGCTTTAAAAAATAAAACACATTTCTTTTAAATCTGTGGCTTTCATTTCCATTACCCTAGAATTTAAGTAAAAAGAAATGGGTTTGACTAAAGCAGGATAACATATTGCCCTCTTCCAACAAATATCAGATCATAAGAATGGTAGATGTGATGGTATGAAAATGATTTTCTTAACTTGTGACCACTGTCACAAGACATTTCATTTCACATCATTTGATTTTATAGATTAAATATACCACTGGGATAAAATCAGATTTCCTTCGACAATCTGTGGGAGAAGAAAGAATCTGTGGGAGAACTACATTATCATAATTGTGAGGTTAAAAAAACACACTCACAAAACAGCATCCAAGTTATCTAGTACTGGGAGACTGTAAAACTTGATTATTGCAAAGGTGGATTGGCATATTAATTAAAAATAAGACTGACATTTGAAGCATATTTCAGATTTCATGGCAAATTTTATCATTCTAAATATAGTTTCGGATTAATTATGACACATTTGGTGCTAAGCTATTTTGGAATTCAAAACACACTTCCATCTTGGAATGGTTGCAGCAAATCAGGGTGTTTGATCAAGCTGCAGAGAAAAGAGGCTGGGTTTAATGCTCCAGGTCTCCTCATATTCTGCCTCTAGCTTTTCTTTTCTGTGCAGATTAAGTTGGTAGAGTTATACAAGGTGATGGCATTTCAGTGCAAATGAAATTTGACATTTTGAGTGTAAATAAGAATGGTTTGCCTTCTTGCAGTATAAGTCACTCTTCACCAGCAGTTAAAATAAAGTGAAAACCACAGAAATGTGGGTTATTCATTTTCTTACATACACACCAAGGAATTTTACATTCAGTTGTTGCCATGAACATTACTTTATCCTTTTCTTTTTCAATTTATTGCCTCATTACAGGGATTGATAATGATATTTCTTCTGAATGACTATTATACACATACTTTTTCAACTATAGCTAGAACCTGGAGATATAACTTTTATCTTTCCTTTAGGGATATCTAAGGTAGGTACTCTTATTCTTCCTAAGATACATAAAGATTGGGAAACTTTCAGATTTTTTTACTTTTGTTTTTCTAATGGTTTCATTGGAGTAAAGAACAAAGCAGATGTAACACAACTTAATTTTCTCCCTCTCTTTAAATGAGAGAGAAATGGTGAGGGGAGGAGGTAAGAGCAAACTCAGGAAGAATCGTGAAAGTTCTAAGCTGGAAGGAGTGCTTAAATCCAGGAATGCTTAAATCCTGCCATTGAGACCTTTCAACTCCTTCTTCAGATAAGGACAATGAAGTACAGAGAAGGTAATTTAACTAAGCTTACCCAGCTGACTAGTTACAGAGCTGAGCCTACAATATAGATCAAAATGGATGAGTTGGGTGTGTCATTTCACCATCCTGAGCTTCATTTTGTTCAATTGTAAAATCTGGTTGTTAGATTAGACAATCTCTAAAGTCCCCTTTAGCACCAATATTTCTAGAATTGGAGTTGTCAAACATTAAGGTATACATCCTATCTCTGTCTCTGTACTGGTCAGAGGGCGGTTGCTTTAACTCCTAAGCATCAGTTTTCTCACTGTGAGATACTGATTAATTAATTCAACCCATATATATTAGTTCATTTTCACACTGCTATAAATAACTGCTCGATACTGGGTAATTTATAAAGGAAAGAGGTTTAATTGATTCAGTTCATGGCTGGGAGGCCTCAGGAAACTTACAATCATGGTGGAAGACAAAGGGGAAGCAAGGCACCTCCTTCACAGGGTGGCAGGAATAAGAAGTGTCAAGGGAAGAGGGAAGAGCCTCTTGTAAAACCATCAGATCTTGTGAGAACTCACTATCACAAGAACAGCATGGGGGAAACTGCCCCCATGATCCAGTAACCTCCACCTGGTCTCTCCCTTGACACAAAGGAATTGTGGGAATTATTGGGATTAAAATTCAAGGTGAGATTTGGGTGGGGACACAAAGCCTAACCATGTCACCATACTGACTGAATTTCTGTCTTATGCCAGGCAGTGGAAACACAGATGGACAAGGCAGAAATGGCCTCTGTTCTCATGGAGCAGAGCATCCATTCATCCATCCATTTATTTATTTTTTTCAAAAAGTATTTATTGAGTGCCTACCATTTGCTAGACAATGTGGTAGGTGCTGGAGATACATCAGAAAATATTCCTGAAGTGGAGGCAGGTGGCCAAAAAGCTGAAAAGTAGGCAGCAAGCAGCAGTAAGTATTATGAATGGAACAAACACGAAAATGAGAGCATAATAAGGTAGAAGTTTTGTCCTCAATAAGGCTCTTAGAAAAGGCTTCCTTATAAAGGTGACATTTAAGCTGAATCTTAAAGGACAAAAAGAAACTAATCATGCAGAGTAGCAAAAAGAGCCAAATGCTTCTGAATAAGAAAATCAGTGTGGCTGGTTGTAGTGGAATCAGATGGCTTTTGGAAAAATATTCAAAAGATAGACATGTAAGGGCCTTAAGGATTTGGTTATTCTGAGTTCAATCAAAAGCAACTGAAGACTTGTTGGTGGTAATGGTGGGGTACAAGTGGTAACTTAATCTGATTAATGTGTGGAACATCTGTCTGCTATTTATTGGAGCATGGATTGGAGGGGCATGAGTGGAAGTGAGAAGACCAGTCAACAGCTTATTGCAGTAGTTCCAGCAAGATTACAATTGAGGTACGGGGAGTGGGGAGATGCAATAGATTGAGGAAACATTTTGAAGTTAGTCAAAATTTACTAATGAATTGTGTTATGACCTGAAGTGTGTCCCTAGTGTTATGAGCTGTATTGCACCTCCCAAAATTTATATGTTGATGTCCTAACTCCCAGTACTTTAGGATGTGCCTATATTTGGAGATAGGATCTTTTAAGAGGTAATTAAGTTAAAAGGTGGTCATACGATGGGCCCTAATCCAATATAACTAGTGTTCTTATGTGAAGAGGAAATTAGGACACAGACCCTCATAGAGAGAAGACCATGAGAAGACACAGGGAAAAGACAGCCATCTGCAAGCCAAGCAGAGAGGCCTCAAATCAAGACTAAGACTTTGATCTCAGACCTCCAGCCTCTAGAATTATGAGAAAATATATTTCTGTAGTTTAAGCCACTCAATGTGTTGTGCTTTGATATGACAGCCTGATGTGGTTGGGCTGTGTCCCCACCCAAATCTCATCTTGAATTGTAATTCCCATAATCCCCATGAGTCTAGGGAGGAATCCTGTGGTAGGTAATTGAATCATGAAAGTGGTTACTCCCATGCTGCTGTTCTCATGATAGTGAGTTCTCACAAGACCTGATGGTTTTATAAGGGGCTTTTCCCTCTTTGCCTGGCACTTCTCCTTTCTGCACCATGTGAGGGAGGATGTGTTTACTTTCCCTTCCACCATGATTGTAAGTTTTCTGAAGCCTCCCCAGCCATGCTGGACTGTGAGTCAATTAAACCTCTTTCCTTTTTAAATTACCTAGTCTCAGGTGTGTCTTTATTAGCAGTGTGAGAACTGACTAATACACAGATAGCCCTACCAAACTAACACACATTGTATGTGAAAATATAAGAAAATGGTAAAACCAAGGATGGCCCCAGTGTTGGGGATATAGGTTTGGGGAGGGGAAACAGAGTTCCATTTTGGACGTGCTATATTTGAGAAGTTAGTGAAGCAAAAAGGTAGAGCTGTCAATTCATGAGTAAGCTATGTGAGTCTAAGGCTCAGGGAAGTGGGCTTGGCTAGAGAAAAGTAAAGACGGGTCTTTTCAGAAAAAGAACAGGAATAGATGAGATCACCAGGTAGAGGAGAGACAGTGAAATGAAATTAGGTTTAGGCCTAAGCCCTAAGGAATTCCATCATTTGGAAGTCATAAGAGCAGGTTCCATAAGAAAAACTAACAAGAATTCAAAGAGGGAGAGGGAATAATAAACATCCTGGTGTAAGAAGATCAAGAATGAGGAAGGCCCACAGTATTGAAAGTTGCCAAAGGACAATGGAGATGAGTGAAAAATATTCAGTGCAATAGGTAACATGGTGGTTGCTGCCAATTTTAAACAACAGAAAATTGAGTGAAGTTTTAGAGGAGAAAGGCAATCTGGAATGTATTCAGTTGTACAATGGAAATGAGGAAATGGAAATAAAGCTTCTGAAAAGTTGGACTAAGAATGGAACAGAGAATTGAGAAGGGGTTCAAGGAGGGTTTATTTTCTTTTTAAACACAAAAGGTTTTATATAATGTTTATATGCTGATAGTAACGGAGGAGGGGAAGGACAGAAATTGATGTTATAGAACATAGAGGAGGGAACTAAAGGAAAGAAAAGTCCTAGGGAAGTTGAGAAAGTTTGAGGTCTGGAACACAGAGTGGCTGAGCATGCTGCTTAGTGCATAGAAACTGGCCAGCGAAGTAATTCAGAACATGGCACCCCAAAATCTGCCACTCTGGCATACTATTTTGAATTGAAAGAACTTAAAAATAGCAGGTGCAAGAAGATCACTCTGACTTTCCTTCTGTTTCTTAAAAGTAGGACGTGAAATTCCCATGTGAAAGACGTCCTTTCTACACCAGAGGAAGAGTATCATTCTTATCATCTAGGATGAGCAATTGAGGCCTAGGGAAATCTACAAACAAACCTTGTTAAACCAACTCTTATCTTCGTGGTCACTTCTCTACCCAATTAACTATCCTAGCTCAAGCCCCTTTGCCTGGTCACGTTCTCATCATTCATGACTGTTGGTCCAATTTAGCATATAAGTGTTTAACTTTGTCTTTGGGTCTTTGTTTCCTTATGAAGACTTGTGTACCACGTAAAACTCATATTAAAGAAATTTGTGTGCATTTCTCCTAATTGTATATATTATGTCAAGACATAAGGTCCAGCTAAAAAATCCCTAAGAGAGTAGAGGTAAGATTTTGCCTTCCCTACACCAGTAAGTATAAGTATTGAAGATTGTAACCATTTAAGGAAGCTTTTCCTTATCTTTGTATTGGCTTAGCCCAGGAAGAGATGCACTTGAAGAGAATTCTGGTAATACAGAACAGAGATGGGGTCACCAGCTTTTTCAGGTCCAATGCCTTCCTGAATATAAAATAATAAATTTAAGAAAAAAAAATCTTGATATTAGAACCAGCCTGAACAGGACAAAGAGGTTTGTAGAAATATTAGACAAGAGTCCTCCTGTACTGGCCCCCACTCTCCTGCACACACACTGTGCCACTCAAAATTATCTCCCTTCTGAGTGCAAAGTGGTACGAACCCCTGGAGAAAAATTTGGCAATGTCTAACACAATTTTCATTGCATTTGCCCTTTTACAAAGTCTCTTCTCCTCTAGAAATTTTACCCAGAAGATGCACTTTGGAATACAAAAAACAGCAACAAAAAATACATGAGATTTGTCACTTTGTTATGTGAATAAACAAAATTTTGGAAACAACATAAATGCCCACTCATATCTATTCACTAATTGAATAAACTATATTTGCATACTATGCAGTTTATTAAAAGAAAGAGAAAGATCTTCAAGAACTAATGAAGAGTGATTTCTAGAATCCACCAATAAGTGAAAAAGGCAAAGGAGAAAACAGTGTATATAATATGCTAAATATGTTTTATTTAAAATATATATATATTTAAATTTCCTATTTTTTGCAAGAAGCTACATAAGTAGTATAAACTAGAAACAAATGAAAATGATAGGGGGTGGGTAGGAGAAGGAGTGATGAAGTTGGAAACAAAGTGAGATATTCTTTTCTTTTCTTTTTTTCTTTTTTTTTAAGATGGAGTCTCACACTGTTGCCCAGGCTAGAGTGCAATGGCACGATCTTGGCTCACTGCAACCTCCGCCTCCCTGGTTCAAGCAATTCCCCTGTCTCAGCCTCCTGGGTAGCTGGGATTACAGGCACCCACCACCACGCCTGGCTAATTTTTCTTTTGTATTTTTAGTAGAGACGGGGTTTCACTGTGTTGGCCAGGCTGGTCTCAAACTCCTGACCTTGTGATCCGCCCACCTTGACCTCCCAAAGTGCTGGGATTACAGGCATGAGCCACCGCGCCTAGGCATGAGATATTCTTTGAGAGTGAATTTTTATGTAGTTTTAACTTTTATAATTATTTAAGTATTTTAAATTTTATAAATAAATAAACAAGGATTTTAAGAACAACAAACCCTGAAATTAAATACAGGCAGAAACAGATATAGCTATATATCAAATTGATAACATATTCACATCAAGGTAAGAATTAGGTCAAGTTATTTATTTTTATTTTTTAGAATTTTAGGTTCAGGGGTACATTTGCAGGTGGTGTTACATAGGTAAATTGCATGTTGTGGGGCTTTGATGTACAGAATTTTTGTCACTCAGGTGATAAGCATAGTACTCGATAGTTTTTTGATCCTCACCCTCCTCTCACCTTCTACCCTCAAGCAGGCCCTGGTATCTATTGTTCCCTTATTTGTGTCCACGTATACTTAATATTTAGCTCCCATTTATAAGTGAGAACATGTGGCATTTGGTTTTCTATTCCCGTTAATTTGCTTAGGATAATAGCCTCCAAGTTCCATCTATGTTCCTGCAAAGGACATGATCTCATAGTATTAGACGGTGCATATGTACTATATTTTCTTTTTTTTTTTTTTTGAGATGGAGTCTCGCTCTGTCGCCCAGGCTGGAGTGCAGTGGCGCAATCTCGGCTCACTGCAAGCTCCGCCTCCCAGGTTCACGTCATTCTCCTGCCTCAGCCTCTCCAAGTAGCTGGGACTACAGGCGCCCGCCACCACACCCGGCTAATTTTTTGTATTTTTAGTAGAGACGGGGTTTCACCGTAGTCTCAATCTCCTGACCTTGTGATTCGCCCGCCTCGGCCTCCCAAAGTGCTGGGATTACAAGCGTGAGCCACTGCGCCCGGCTTCTACTGTATTTTCTTTATCCAGTCCATTGCTGATAGACATCTAGGTTGATTCTATGCCTTTGTTGTGAATAGTGCTGTGATAAACATACATGTGCATGTGTCTTTATGATAAAATAATTTATATTCCTTTGGTATATTCCCAGTAATAGGATTGCTGGAGTGAATGGTAATTCTGTTTTAAGTTCTGAGAAATCTCCAGACTGCTTTCCACAGTGGCTGAACTAGCAGTGTAAGTGGTCCCTTTTCTCTGCAACCTTGCCAGCATCTGTTCTTATACTTTTTTACTTTTTAGTAATAACCATTCTGACTGGTGTTAGATGGTAGCTCATTGTGGTTTTGATCCGTGTTTCTCTAGTGATTAGTTATGTTGGGGATTTGTTTTCACATGCTTGTTGGCTGTGTGTATGTCTTCTTTGGAAAAGTGTCTGTTCTTGTTTTTTGCCCTCTTTTTAATGGGACTGTTTGTTTTTTGCTTATTAATTTGTTCCGGTTCCTTATAGATTCTGGATATTAGACCTTTGCTGTATGCATAGCTTGCAAATATTTTCTCCCGTTCTGTAGATTTTCTGTTTACTCTGTTGGTAGTTTCTTTTGCTGTGCAGAAGTGCTTTAATTTAATTAGGTCCTGTTTGTCAATTTTTGTTTTTGTTGCAGTTGCTTTTGGTGTCTTCGTCACAAAGCCTTTGTCAGTGCCTATCACCAGAATGGTATTTCCTAGTTTTTTTTTTTTTCTAGTGTTTTGGTAGTTTTATGTTTTACAGTTAAGTCTTTAGCCTATCTTGGAGTTTTTTATACATGGTGAAAGGAAGGAGCCCAGCTTCAGTATTCTGCATATAGCTAGCCAGTTATCCCAGCTCCAAAGGGAGCTCTTTTTCCATTGCTTTTGTCAACTTTATTAAAAATCAGATAGTTTTAGGTGTATGGCCTTATTTCTGGGTTATCTAACCTGTTCCATTGGTCTGTGTTTCTGTTTTTGTACCAGAATTGTGCTGTTTTGGTTACTGTAGCCTTGTAGTATAGCTTCAATTTGAGTAACGTGATGGTGTCATCTTTGTTCTTTTTGCTTACGATTGCTTTGGCCATTAGGGCTCTTTTTTAGTTCCATATAAATTTTAGAATAGTTTTTGTCTGATTTTGTGGAAAAATGCTATTGGTAGTTTGATAGGAACAGCATTAAATCTGTAAATTGCTTTAGGTAGTATGGCCACTTTAAAAATATTGATTCTTCGTATCCATGAGCATAGAATGTTCTTCCATTTGTTTGTGTCATCTCTTATTTCTCTGAGCAGTGTTTTGTAATTCTCATTGTAAAGATCTTTCATCTCCCTGGTTAGCCGTATTTCTAGGTATTTAATTTTTTGTGGCTATTGTGAATGGGATTTCATTCTTAATTTGGCTCTCAGCTTGGACGTTTTTGGTGTATGGAAACACTACTGATTTTTGTACATTGATTTTGTATTCTGAAATGTTGCTGAAGTTGCTTATCAGCTTTTGGATGAGACTAGTGGGTTTTCTAGGTACAGAATCGTATCATCCGCAAATAGAGATAGTTTGAGCTCTTTTTTTTTCCTATTTGGATGTCTTTTATTTCCTACTCTTCCCTGATTGCTTTGACTAAGAATTTTAGTACTATTTTGAATAGGAATAGTGAGAGTGGCATCCTTGTTTTTTGTCAACAGGAATGCTTCCACCTTTTGCCCAATGAATATGATGTTAGCTGTGGGTTTGTCATAAGACGACTCTTATTATTTTGAGGTATGTTATTCGAGCCTAGTTTGTTGAGGATGTTTAACATAAGGTGATGTTGAATTTTATAGAAAGCCTTTTCTGTGCCTGTTGAAATGATCCTGTGGTTTTTGTTTTTAGTTCTGTTAATCTAATGAATCACATTTATTGATTTGCATATGTTGAACCAGCCTTTCATCCTAGGGATGAAGCCTATTCGATCATGGTGGATTCGCTTTTTGATGTGCTGCTGGATTCAATTTAATAGTATTTTGTTGAAGATTTTTTACATCTATGTTCATCAAGGATTTGGGCCCGAAGTTTTCTTTTTTGTTGGTGTGTCTCTGCCAGGTTTTGGTATGAGAATGATGCTTGTCTCATAGAATGTGTTGGGGAGGAGTTCCTCCTCCCCAATGTTTTGGAATAATTTCAGTAGGAATGGTACCTACTCTTCTTTATATGTCTGGTAGAATTTGGCTGTGAATCTGTCTGGGCCAGGACATTTCCTTGTTGGTAGGCTTTTCAGTACTGATTCAGTTTTGGAACTTGACTTGTTATTGATCCATTCAGAGTTTCAATTTCTTCCTGGTTCAACATTGGGAGGTTGTATGTTGCTTTTTTTTTTTTAATTTATAAGGAAAAGAGATTTATTGGGCTCACAAAGCTGCACACTATACAGGAAGCATGGCATTGACATCTGCTTCTAGTAAAAACCTCAGGAAGCTTCCACTCATGGTGGAAGGTGAAGGGGGAGCATATATGTCACATAGCAAGAGAGAAAGCAACAGAGAGACAGGAGGGATACCCACACTCTTTTAAACAATCAGCTCTTGCATGAACTAATAAAGTGAGAACTTACTCATTAGTGATAAGACAACACCAAGCTACGCATGAGGGATCCACCCCTATGATCCAAACACCTCCCACCAGGCCCCATTTCCAACACTGAAAATCAAATTTCAACCTCAGATTTGGAGAGTAAAAATAGCCAAAATATATCACCCATTAAATCCAAATGAATAAAATGCCCATTGTTAATATTGCACAGAATTTGCAAAGAAGGTGTGCTATGGTTTGAATGTTTTTTCCCCTCCAAAACTCATGTTGAAATTTGGTTGCCATTGTGGTGGCGATGGGGGGTGGGAATTTGGGGAGGTGATTAGGCCATAAGGGCTCCACCCTCGTGGGTGGGATTTAAGCCATTAATTTTTTATTATTATACTTTAAGTTCTAGGGTACATGTGCACAATGTGCAGGTTTGTTACATATGTTATACATGTGCCATGTTGGTGTGCTGCACCCATTAACTCGTCATTTACATTAGGTATATCTCCCAAAGCTATCCCTGTATCCTCCCTCTACCCCAAGACAGGCCCCGTTGTGTGACATTCCCCACCGTCTGTCCAAGTGTTCTCATTGTTTGATTTCCACCTATGAGTGAGAGAACATTTGGTGTTTGGTTTTCTGTCCTTGTGATAGTTTGATCAGAATGATGGTTTCTAGCTTCATCCATGTCCCTACAAAGGACATGAACTCATCCTTTTTTATGGCTGCCTAGTATTCCATGGTGTATATGTGCCACATTTTCTTAATCCAGTCTATCATTGATGGACATTTGGGTTGGTTCCAAGTCTTTGCTATCGTGAATAGTGCCGCAATAAACATACGTGTGCATGCGTCTTTAAAGCAGCATGATTTATAATCCTTTGGAAATATGCCCAGTAATGGGATGGCTGGGTCAAATGGTATTTCTAGTTCTAGATCCTTGAGGAATTGCCATACTATCTTCCACAATGGTTGAACTAGTTTACAATCCCACCAACAGTGTAAAAGTGTTTCTATTTCTCCACATCCTCTCCAGCACCTGTTTTTTCCTGGCTTTTTAATGATGGCCATTCTAACTGATGTGAGACAGTATTGTGTGGTTTTGATTTGCATTTCTTTGATGGCCAGTGACGATGAGCATTTTTTCATGTGTTTTTTGGCTGCATAAATGTCTTCTTTTGAGAAGTGTCTTTTCATATTCTTTGCCCACTTTTTGATGGGGTTGTTTGATTTTTTCTTGTAAATTTGTTTAAGTTCTTTGCAGATTCTGGATATTAGCCCTTTGTCAGATGGGTAGATTGTAAAAATTTTCTCCCATTCTGTAGATTGCCTGTTCACTCTGATGGTAGTTTCTTTTGCTGTGCAGAAGCTCTTTAGTTAAATTAGATCCCATTTGTCAATTTTGGCTTTTGTTGCCGTTGCTTTTGGTGTTTTAGTCATGAAGGAGGTTGTATGTTTTTAGGAATTTATCCATTTCTTGTAGGTTTTCTAATTTATCTACATAGAGGTGTTCATAATAGTCTCTGAGGGTTTTTTTTTTATTTCTGTGGACTCCCACTTTATTTTTGTAATGTCCCCCTTGTTATTTCTGATTGTATTTAGTTGGATCTTCTCTCTCTTTTTTTCTTTTTAGTCTAGTTAGCAGTCTATCAATCTCAATTATTCTTTCTCAAATAACCAATTCTGGTTTTGTCTTTCTTTTTATGGTTTTTCGTGCCTTAATTTCATTTAGTTCAGTTCTGATTTTGTTTATTTCTTGTCCTCTGTTAGCACTGGAGTTGGTTTGCTCTTGTTTTTCTAGTTCCTTTAAGTGTAATGTTATGATGTTAATTTGAGATCTTTCTAACTTTTTGATGTGGGCATTTAATGCTATAAACTCTCATCTTAATACCACTTTAACTGTGTCCCAGAGATTCTGCTATCTTGTATTTTGGTTTTCGTTAGTTTCAAAGAATTTCTTGATTTCTGCTTTAATTTCATCCTTTACCCAAAAGTCATTCAGGAGCAGCTTGTTTAATTTTCATGTAATTCTAGGGTTTCAAATTATTTTCTTTGTTTTGATTTTTACTTTTATTGCACCGTGGTCCAAGAGTGTGATTGGTATGATTTTGTTTTTGCTTTTGCTTTTTTAACTTGCAGAGAATTGTTTTATTACAAATTGTGTGGTTGATTTTAGAACATGTGCCATGTGCAGATGAAAAGAAAAGAATGTATATTATGTTGTTTTGGGGTAGAGAATTCTGTAGATGTCCATTAGGTCTATTTGGTCAGGTGTCAAGTTAAGGTCCTGAATATACTTAATAGTTTTCTGCCTTGTTGATTTGTTTAATATTGTCAGTGGAGTATTGAAGTCTTCTACTACTATAGTGTGGTTATCTAAGTCTCTTAATAGGTCTCTAAAAACTTATTTTATGAATCTGAGTGTTTCAGTGTTGAGTGCATACGTATTTAGGATAGTTAAGTCTTCTTATTGAATTGAACTCTTTACTATTATGTAATGCCTTTCTTTGTCTTTTTTGATCATTTTTGGCTTAAAGTCTGTTTTGTCTGAAATTAGCATTCCTGCTTTTTTTGTTTGTTTGTTGTCCATTTCCTTGGTAGATTTTTTTCTCCATTGCTTTACTTTGAGCCTACAGGTGTCATTGCATGTGAGATGTGTCTGTTACAGGAACACCAAGAGTTCAGTTTAGGTCCTGCTGCTCACTGCACAGAAAGCCAATCACTGAGACAATGAGTGTTGCCAGGGAAGGAGGCTTTCATCAGGTGTTGCAGCTGAGGAGATGGGAGATCAGTCTTAAATCCGTCTCTCTGACCAACTAAAATTAGGTGTTTATATAGCAGAAATGTACCTGCAGGAAAACAGGAATTCAGGAATTAAAGAGGGGCAAGGCAGAGGAGTTGGTCATCAGGAAGCGGGTGGTTAGTTAGGCATTCATGATGGATGAGGGGTCTGACGTCTCATTGTCTAGAAGTGGTAATCTAGTAAGTTTCAGTTCCTTGATGCTGTCTGAGAGGACTGATAGTTGGTTTCCTGAGAAAGGAACTCAGATAAGACAAATGTGACTTCCTCAAGTTTCAAGCCCGGGGGCAGGGGGATCAATTTATATGTTCTTTCAAAAGAAACTATAACATCAGTTCTATGGGACAATTGGGTTGGTTTCAGGTCACTTGAAGTCTTGAAGACAGCATGCCATTGAGTCTTGCTTTTTATTGAACTAGCCACTCTGTGCCTTTTAAGTGGGCATTTAGCCCATTTATGTTCAAGATTAGTATTAATATGTGCAGATTTGGTCATGTCATCATGATGTTAGCTGCTTGTTATGCAGACTTGACTGTGTAGTTGCTTCATAGTGTCAATTGTCTATGTAATTAAGTGTGCTTTTGTGGTGGCCAGTAATGGTCTTTCTTTTCCATATTTAGCACTCCATTAAGGACCTCTTGTAAGGCAGGTCTAATGATAACAAATTCCTTTAGCATTTGCTTGTTTGAAAATATCTTATTTCTCCTTCACTTTTGAAGCTTAGTTTTGCTAGATAGGAAATCCTTGACTGGAATTTATTTTCTTCAAGAATGCAAATATAGGACCTCAATCTCTTCTGGCTTGTAGAGTTTCTTCTGAAAGGTCCACTGTTAGTCTGATGGGGTTCCATTTGTAGATTACCTGCCCCTTCTCTCTAGCTGCCTTTAAAATTTTTTCTTTTGTGTTGACCTTGGAAAATGTGATGATGATGTGTCTTGAGGATAGTTGTCTTGTATAGAATCTCACAGGGGATATCTGCATGTCCTGATTTTGAATGCTGGCCTCTCTAGTGAGGTTGGGGAAATTTTCATGGGCAATAGACTCAAATATATTTTCCAAGTTGTTTGCTTTCTCTCCCTCTCTTTGGACACCAATGAATCATAGATATGGTCTCTTTAAATAATTCCATATTTCTTGGGAGTTTTGTTTATTCTTTTTTATTTTTATTTTCTTTGGTTTTGTCTGACTGAGTTGATTTGAAGAACCAGTGTTTGATCTCTGAGATTCTTTCCACATCTAGTCTGTCATTAATACTTGTGATTTTATTATGAGATTCTTGTAGTGAGTTTTTCAACTCCATCAGTTTAGTTTGGTTCTTTCTTAAAATGGTTATTTCATCTTTCATCTCTTGTATTGTTTTATTGGATTCCTTAGATTCCTTGGATTGGGTTTTGACTTTCTCCCAAATCTTGATAATTTTTGTTCATATTGAGATTCTGAATTCTATGCCTGTCATTTCAGCCATTTCAGCCTGGTTAAGAACCAATTCAGGGGCACTAGTGTGGTTGTTTGGAGGAAAGGAGGCACTCTGGCTTTTTGAGATGCCTGTTTTTGTGCTGGTTCTTTCTCATCTGTGTGGGCTGATGTTCCTTTGATCTTTGAAGTTGCTGTCCTTTGGATGGAGTTTTTGCTGAGTCTGTCCTGCAGACCCTGGCCGATGGATGAAATGAGTACTTAGACATGGGTATACAGTGTAAGAGCAGCTAGGTGACTGCCTGGCTCTAGTGGCCACAGAGCAGCCATGAGAAGCTGGAGCTGCTTGCTTTTATTCAGTGCAGGCACAATGCCAAAAACCTGGAGCCAACACAACCTGTAGGTAATTAACATTTATTGTTCCCCTTTCAGGGAATGTCACGCATGTGGATGATCAAAGGTCAGTTCCTGGTCAATATAAGTAAACAAGCCTGTTGAAGATAAATTCTCCTACACTCCCTTGTACCTACTCCTTGCCCTCTGCCTCAGGGTTATAGAACAGCTGCCTTCAGCTATTCTGTCCTGGAGCTTTGCAGAGCCTTCTGACCTTTCAGAAGGCCTACTCCTTTTCCTATAGTTTTTCCCTCCACTCTGACTGATCTCCTACAGTTTTTTGCTTTTATAATCTTTGATGCCATTGGGGATTTGTTTGTGGTATAAGGTGGGTTCAGTCAACTGGGCTTCGTTTCTGGAAGATTTCAGGGGGCCAAGGGTCAGCTCATCACTCATGGGTTTCTTGCTGTAGACCTGGGGGCTTGCACTGAACTGCTGGCTTTGTTTTTTGGCCCCTGAAGGTTAGAAACCTGCTGCACTGTGGGGACCAAGGTGTTCCCAGTCTGCTGGCAACAACACTCCAATAGGCAATGCTGGACACCGTTTGGTCTGTGCTCTTGCACTTGTGGTCAAGTGATTTTTGAATAAAATACTTTGGTTGTGTTTCTCCAGGCGGTTGTATAAGGACAAGAAAAACAGATAGAAAACCTTAGGCTTTCCTTGGTGGGTTTGTCATTGGTAGTGATACAGATACTATAAATACAAAATTATCTTTATACTGTAAAAAAAGCAAATGAGTAAATATATAGACATTGCTGGGAGACAGTGTTTTCATAATGAAGAAAGAGTGATAGAAATATGGAAAAGGAAAAAAATGAAAAGGAACCTTCTGGTATTGTATTGAAATTAATGATATCAAGCCATAGTTTAAAATACACACACACACACACACACACATATTTTCTAACTCTGTTCACTGGGAGGGTCTATAATCTAGAAGCAGTGATACTCTAATAGGGATAAGCATCCTTCTGCTCATTAACATTTCTCCACTAAAGGAACTATAGATTCTTAGAGAAATGGCAGATTCCAGATTTGAACAAGGAAAACTATAAGGCAAGTTTGGGACACTTTGTGCCAGAATTCAAAGGATTGCTTGTTGATTAAAACAGACATTTGAAAAGGACAGGGAAGCTAACTTAAAGGCTACCCCACTGGCAATATTTGGGACAAGTTGAATATCAAAAGGAACAAGGAGAGTTATGTTTTATAACATGCTGGATTTTTTTTTAAAAGCCAGGAATCAATAGTGATTAAAACATAAATAAGTAATTCATGTGGAAGCAAGAGAGACAGTGAAGAAAAAGAAAAAGCTCCTCTTTACAGATGAATGCCAGCTAATAAATCTGGAAGGAATGGTAGAATTAGAAAATGGCCATTTTGCAAATCCCAATGTAAACTAATTAAATCAGACAAAGATCCTCAGTGGTTCTTAAACCACTGGGGAAAAGGTTGTTGAGAATAGATACTCATGTGTTCTTAAAGTGTTACCCTAAAATTACTTATCACTTATAATGTATGATTACAGGAGTGAGATTTAGAGATTACCAGCCACATTATCAAACTTGACAACACTAAAAGTGGAACATACTATTGTCTCCCAGTGGGATGCAATAGAAACTATGCAACATCACTCATGTAATACCCTTGTTAAAAGTGCAGAATCTGAGTCTAATCAAGAGTGAGCAATCAGACATCTTGACAGATATTTTCAAATTATCCTCCAAAATGGTTACTTCCATTTAAACTTTCAAAATTTTACCTATTCTTTCACTATTGTCTTTGACCTCTATGTTATTTTTTACCTATATAAAGCTTCATAATTTTTAGTCAGAGTTATCAATCTTTTACTTTCTGGCTTCTATGAAAGAAATAATTCCAGGTTCTTCATTAATCTGAGGACAGTAAAGAAGTGGGAACATTTTTACTAAATTCTATAGCATCCAGATTAGTCTGTCATATAACTGTGAACAGCCAGTGTTCTATTTGACTCTAAATTTGCACTGGTTCCATGCACATTAACCAATATTTTCTTCTTCCATTTTAATCATGCCTACTCTTTATTTCTCATGTTTATCCCATACCTACAGTAAATCTCTTCCTAATGTCTGCTTACATGAAAGATGCTGAGGAAGAAACAAACATGAAAAAGACCCAGTTTCTGCTCTCAGTTTACAGAGGAGAGGAGATGAAATGTGATTATAAGCATGGTCAATGCTGCAAGAAAGGCAAGAAAAAATGTCACAAGATTTCAGAGGAGAGATGACATCCAGCTGACAAGGTTAGGAAATGCTTTGGGGAAACGGAGATATTTAATTTGGGTCTCTAATTCTAGGTAAGATTTGTATGTACAAAAAGTGGGATAGAGAAACAGCAGGCACAAAGACAGAGAAGGGGAAACAGAGTCTGTAAAAGAAACAGCTAGAAGCTCAGTTGGCCTGAAGTGTAAGGCTGCACATATAAGAACACACACAAGGGCAGGAGTCTTGGACCCTGGTCATTCAGTCATCAAAACTTTTTAAAAGAATGTATATGACCGGGTGCGGTGGCTTACACCTGTAATCCCAGCACTTTGGGAGGCTGAGGTGGGTGGATCACTTGAGGTCAGGTGTTCAAGACCAGCTTGGCCAACATGGTAAAACCCTGTCTCTACTAAATATATAAAAATTAGCCAAATGAGATGGTGCCTGGCTGTAATCCCAGCTACAGGGAGGCTGAGGCACAAGAATGGCTTGACCCCGGAGGCAGAGGCTGCAGTGAGCCAAGATTGCACCACCACTGCATGCCAGCCTGGGTAACACAGCAAGACCTTATCTCAGGAAAACAAACAAACAAACAAAAAGTGTATAGCTATAGCAAAAAAGGAAATGCTGGGTATTGTGCAGTGTGGAGTTTTTGGAG
The DNA here is from genome assembly GCF_028878055.3 of Symphalangus syndactylus. Lineage (NCBI taxonomy): Eukaryota > Metazoa > Chordata > Mammalia > Primates > Hylobatidae > Symphalangus > Symphalangus syndactylus. Next base: position 68,848,749 of record NC_072425.2, on the reverse strand, counting down.
TATAATGCCATTCCGATGTTTGTCAATTCTGCTTGTGGGTTTTTGTTGTTGTTGTTCTTATAACTCCTTTCCTCTCCATTCTTACAGTGTCCTGTTTGTCCCCGATTTTCTCAATTTAAAAAAACTGGATGAGGAATTCCAGCATTTTCTTGAACTAATGAGCAATTTGGCTATGTCCAAATTGCAGGCTGCCATTTATTGCCCTATTTTGCTAAGAGTTAGTAGTGAAACTGTCTTGAAACACACTGTCGAGCAGCTCTCAACTGTCTCTGAAGTGATACTTAGTCTCCTGGGCTTGAAACGAGCAATGACATGGTCCTTCTGCCTCTGGCTTTTGGGGCAGCCTGTGACCCTTGAAAAGGTTTCCAGTTATTTGGAGGGATGTGTAATTCTGTCAATCTAGAAGGCCAGATTTCCCCTTTGCCCGAGCACTGGAAACGAACAATGGGCTAATGTGACAGCCTCCTCACTCATCCTAGAAGTAATTGTATCAATTTGACTTTGTGGCCTGGAGGTGGGGGATGTGAGAGTGTAATAGGATTTAAACTCCAATGCTTTTCAGCTGCTGGCTAGGATTAGTGAATGGAGATAAATAGAACCCCTTTGCTATTTTTATAAATTCCAGCTTTGATGTAGGCTTAGATTTGAAACATCTGAAATTTCTCCAGAGATGACATATAAAAACTACAGGGAAAAGGTACAGAAAACCTACCTTGGGTTAAAGAATTTATCTCTGTTTCTCTTGTAGACAGTGTTTGGGGAAATGATCTCTATACATTTATATTATTACTGATCACTCTGTACTCCTTCTTGAGCATTTGTCAACAAATTGCTCCAGTAAAAGTACTTGTAATAAATTTCACGTGTTCTGTGGGTTCATTGCCTTGTAGGTACAATTCTTCTCAGATATATTGCAGTTTGGTGGTTCAATGACTTTGTAATTTAACTGTAACTGATAGAAGGAAGGAAACCTACTTATCTTCTTAAAGTAATGACTTAAAGCTACTATTCTGAAGACCTGAGAGCTTCATGGCTCTGTTGTTTCTGTCTTGTTTGTGTGTTCATTAGAGTGTGCTCAAACTGGAGAGGGGATAATTGGGTCTGAGAACTGTCTCAAATCAGGAACTTTTGAAGCAACTGTGCTCATTTATGTTAGAGAAGAAAAAACAGGAGACACATGCTAAAAGTATTCAGATACTGCAAGTAAATATCATTAAGAGGAAACAGACTTTGGTGGTATTTCCAGTAGGGCTAACCAGTAAGCATTGGAGGTAAGTTACACGGGGGCAGATTTGAATTTAATAGAAATATGTATTTTCTATCACTATCCAACAATGGAACAAATTGGCCAATGCTAAAAATATAGGCTGGGTAACTCTTGAGGTTGTCATTACTCTCTAACATCATTGTCAATTTTAAGAGTCAATTCATTCATTGACTCATTCCTGATTCATTCATTCAATTATTAATTACCTTAAGGATTTATTAGGAACCAGTGTGTGTAAAAACAATAATGAATGACAACAGATGTGGCCCCAGGATGTGGACTGTGACTCCCTCACAGTCTGGTAGGGAGAGAAACAATGACCAAATAATCAAGCAATGAGTGCATGATATTAAACTTGGGTAAATGTCACAAAGTGAAGGAATGTGGTCCTATGACAGCACATGCTGGCCGGGCGCGGTGGCTCACGCCTGTAATCCCAACACTTTGGGAGTCCGAGGTGGGCAGATCACCTGATGTCAGGAGTTTGAGACCAGCCTGGCCAACATGGTGAAACCTCATCTCTACTAAAAATACAAAAAATTAGCTGGGCATGGTGGTGCATGCCTGTAATCCCAGCTACTCGGGTGGCTGAGGCAAGAGAATCGCTTGAACTCAGGAGGCACAGGTTGCAGTGAGCCGAGATCACACCACTGCACTCCAGCCTGGGCAACAGAGTGAGACTCTATCTCAAAAAAAAAAAAAAAGAAAAAAAAAAAGAAAAAGAGCACATGTCAAAGAAACCTTCCTAAACCTAGTGGTGGTGTGCTGGGTGTTGTAAAGAGAGCTTTCCTGCTGATGCGATGCTGCAGCAGAAAGTTGGAAGATGAGTAAGAGTGCATCTGGTGTGGTGGGAGGGGAGAGAAGGAGAGAAAGGGAAGAAGAGGTTCCCAAGCAGCCTATGAGCAGCCTTGTGGAAGGAGAGATCATGGTGTGAGTTTTCCAGTCTTTCCTTGAAGTAAGAATGACCTTAGGCTCTTGTTAAGTATACCAGTTTTGAGGGCCTTCCTCTGAAAGTATATCCAGTGGGCTTGGAAATGTTATCAAACACCTTGAGTGATTTGATTCTTTAATTTATCCAATAACTTGAGTGATTGTTATCAACATAAAGGTTTCAGATGGGACATTAGCGGAACTAGAAGAAGGCCATTGTGACGGAAGCACAAAGGTTGTGGGTTGTGGGGTGAGAGGCAGGCTGTGGTCAGTGCATTTGTTTTTATCCTGAGAACATAGTAGGTTTGTTGAATTGGTAACTAAAAATTGAGGGAATTCTTTCTTACCACTTCCATTTTCCCTGTGAATGAAGAAACAAAAATGGTTATCCGTATATAGTAGGAAAGGCTGAGCAGACATCATTACAGTTTTGAGGAAAATGGAGAAATGAGAGAGCCAGTTGGCCAGGAAAAACTAGTAGGACTGATGTGCAGAGTTGAGGGCTCACTTGAGGTTAGGGATTATGGATTTATAGAGGTAACAATTTCCTCTGCAATTGTTTATCCCCAGCAATTATCAAACTCTTAAGTTTAACTAGAGAGAAAGCCCTAATACAGGATTGACCCAGGTTAGATGTGATAAAATACAAAGGCATAAAGAAGTTTGGGGTATGGACAAGAGTGATTTTGAAATGAAGGATTGTAGCTTGTAATTTGGATAAGGAGAAAAGTAAAGAAAGGAACAGGCTGAAAGATTGCTTAGCACACAGGAGTCCGTAGACCAGAGGCTCTGATGAGACCAAAGAGGAAACAGTTTAAAGCGATCAGTAGAGAGGCAACGTTGTGGTTGATGGGTCATATGCTTGGATTTATTATTTTAAGATAGAACATTTTTACATAATATTGATACAATATTATGGTGTCCAGGTGGGTTTCCTGGGGTTGAGTGGAGAAAAGTTATTGGAAAACAGTCAGCTAAATAAGTTAGACAGAAAATCATCTCATCCATACTACTATGATTTCAGGGAATCATGACTGGAGAAGGAGATTTTGTTTCAATGCATGACCTGTTATTTTCCTCCACCCTGATAGTCAATGTGAGGGTGGTTGCAGGTCAGGGATTTAAGTAGGATGCTGAGACTGGTGTAGGTTATCACAAAGTACATACAACTTAGGGGTCAGGACAGGAACACATCAGGCTGGGGAGCCAACAGAAGCCAGGAGGGCGCAATTACTAGAAAACAAAACACGGCAAGTAGCCAGCAGTTGATGGAAATGGTGAGAAGCTGGAAGAGCTATATACTGAGAGGAAAGAAAAAGAAAAACTGTTGAAAAATAAGAAAGCCAAGTAAAACTGGGAATTAAGACAAAGACAAGATAGACAGGTGGGCAGATAGAGCACACCTGTAGTGAAGGAGTCACCTTGCTTTTGTTCAACCTAAGCTGTGTTATTTCCTTGTAACCCTGATGAAAACTGATCTAGAGCAAGCCTGGTCTGCACACAGCAGTCAGTGAAAACAGCTAATGGATAGGAAAATGTCTGGTTGAAAGGAATGCTTGAAAACATGTTGTTCTTTGTCATTGAAGATGGCCCTGTTATACTTCAGACTCTACATTGGGATTTGCAGCGAAAAAGAAGAATTTCTTCCTATCTTCCCTTCCCTGGTGGTAGCTTATTAGCCCATAGAATTACGGAAAAATAGAACTGTAATGCTTTGAAGTCCAGAAATAACATCTCTTCAAGGATCCGTCAGGTGAGGGCTGAAAACCAAATAAATATATGTATTCGCTCTTGCACAAAACCAGTGCATCTGAAGCTAGAAAGCTACAAGCAGTTTAGGATCTCAAGAAAAATATGGTGAAACAGCTTAAGAAATACTGGATTTTGACCCAGACAAGAAGGTAATGGTTCTCCAGAAGGCCTCGCTCTTGCCCTTTTCTGGCTGTGGCTCACATTATAGGCTGAAGAGTCCCTGGGGCCAACTAGGTGGGCCCAAGCAGAGGTGTATCCCTCTTCTAGACCATGCTTTGATATCTAAGACCCTGGGATTCCCTTTCTAAATGGTCTGACCCTACCTTTAGAGCCTGAGTGGGTCTGTTACCTCTATCTTCACTACTAAGGACAAGATGGCACCACTGGTGGGTATATCCTAGGCTGAGTGGTGACCAAGAAGTGGCTGTTGGTGGAGGCCATGGCTGGAACTTGTACACGCAGCCTGGGTGTCCATATAATACAAGAATGAAAAGGAACAGGGGATGGGAAAAGAAGGGAAGATTGTCAAAGGCCTCAGGCCAGGAGCCACAAACCAGCTCTGATCTGCACTGCCATGATCTGACTGAACTCTGAGGAGTCAAGGATTCTAAACTAGGATCTGGCCTTTCAGGCTTTATGAAGTTCTGTTTGTCAAGGTAGAAGGGTAGAACCTATTTTATTTAGCAGCCTATTCACCTGATTTATAACTTTTAAATATTTAGACATATGGTACGTGATCTTCCATTTGTAAATTTGCCCAGGCTCCAAATATTTGGGACAGGCCTGGGCTTCTGTTCACAAGTTACTCTAACTTCATCTAGTCCTTCACTGTAGCACTGTCTTGTGCCTATTAGTTCATGTGTGTATCTTTCCTTTTAGACATTTTGCTTTTTAAAGCATGCCCTATTTATTTTTAAATTCCCCAGTGTGTAGCTGATTGCCTCTTTGCATATAATAAGCACTCAATAAATATTTGCTGAATCAGTGAAAAGACTATGCAGTCATGAAATTTCTCTGGCTGAGGCAATGCTCTGATAAGCCCTTTGTCTGTTTCTAAAATCCCAGGGTCTCCTCCTCTTGCTTAGTTCCTATAAATTATATATATATATATATGTGTGTGTGTGTGTATATATATATATATATTCCCTCCACAATGCTTACTTCCCTTTTCCATTACATGTGAATGTGAGAGGTAGAGAAAAATGAATTCCTAACCGGTGTCATCAGAATTCCTTTTAGCAAGAGAAAAAGGAATTTCAGACAAATCCTTTTGTCTAAAAAAATACCATGAAAATCTTAGTTTACTTGAGAAAGTGTATGGGACCCAGGGCTGGCTGAAGTAAAGACATTACAGGGAAAGGAAGATTAATTTTGCATAAAAGATGAAGCATTTGGCATTCAGGAGGACAATCTGTTAGGAAGGAGGAAGAGAAGAGAGGAGCCAGCCAGATGGAAGACTCAAGATGACATGACCCATCTTTGTGACCACCTCCACCCATCCAAGTAAAGACTGCTAAGTTCCCAAGTCATGTTTAACGTGTTTGTTTTTCCCTGGAAACTGAAGAAGAAAGAAATGCATTCTACACTGGAATTACATGGTATAGAACAGAGGTAGCATGTGAGAATGCAGAATCCCAGAGATTAAGATTTTCTCTGAGAATGAATTGTTAGCTTTCTGGAAAATTTGTAGAACTCTCAAATCAGTCCTATGTAGGTTGTATGGCAGCTAATACCCTTGAGCTTCCCATTCTTCGCCCTTCAGTAGAAAGCCCCTCTTCCCTTATGTGCCTTGTGAAAGATGGCTATAAATGCTGTTCTCCCCACCTTCCAGTGAAAATGGCTCCGAGTTTGCAAGGAGGATTCAAGTGAGATTTATTTCATCTCACTGAGCACTACTTGCTACCTAGATTTCTTTTTCATCTATGAGTGCTTTTATTTTATTTATTTATTTTTTTGAGACGGAGTTTCGCTCTTGTTGCCCAGGCTGGAGTGCAGTGGTGCGATCCCGGCTTACTGAAACCTCTGCCTTCTGAGTTCAAGCAATTCTCCTGTCTCAGCCTCTGAGTAGCTGGGATAACAGGCATCCGCCACCATGCCGGGCTAATTTTTTGTATTTTTAGTAGAGATGGTGTTTCACCATGTTGGCCAGGCTGGTGTCGGCCTCCTGACTTCAGGTGATCCACCTGCCTCGGCCTCCCAAAGTGCTGGGATTACAGGCATGAACTACCGTGCCCAGCTGAGTGCTTTTTACTTACAAAAATAATATATGTAATAAGAAAATTTTAGTATAAAAATTTATATATACATATAAGAATAAACACAATGCTAGTTACTTTATCACTGTACTTTAGGGTTCCTTGTTTGGAAGCAACAGAAATCTACTCTGGGTAACATAGAAAAATTATTTACTTGAAAAAATTGTAAGGAATCAGATCTGCATATAGAGGACATGAAGGAATGCCCATTGAGGCACTAATGCATATTTCTTCCCTAAGGAAGAATTGAAGTGAAGGTTGGAGAGTGAGGTAAGGATCTTTGGAAAGGACAAGAATCAGAGCACTTCTGGACTTTGCAGTAGCAGGAAACCATGGGGTATCTTTAGGGCTCTGACCCAAGCATACATCAGTTCTTCCCCTTTTCAAACTCCCAGGAAAATGTCAGCTTTGCTTAGCTCAGGTGATGAGTCTGCCTCTTGGCCAGGGCACCTTCATTAACAAAGGGGAGACCTGGGTTCTAGGCAAAACACGTTTCCATTACCAGAAGCTGAGAGAATGGATTTGTGAAACAAAACTTTAGGTGTTCATTATAATTTTTCACATGTCACTATGTCATGGACAGTCATTTATGGCAGCATACACAGATCTAACCTTCTAAAAAGTGCAGTAATTTCTTGGCATGTATGTCAAAACCTTTCTTTTATTTTTTAGTTTGAGTGTTAATGGACAAATAATAATTGTATATATTTATGGGGTACAATGTGATGTTTTGAAACATATATGTATCAACTGTAAAAGGATCATGTCAGGCTAATTAGCATACTCATCACTTCTAATATTTATCATTTCTTTGTGATAAAAATATTTAAAATTATCCCTTTTAGCTAGTTTGAAACATACATTATTATTAACTATGGCCACCTTGCTGTTCAATAAAACACCAGAACTTGTTCCTCTTATCTAACTGAAATTTTGTACCCATTGACCAATGTCTGCCTTCTCCCTGACCCCACCTCTCCTCCATCTGCCTTCTCCTTAGCCTCTGGTAGCCACCATTCTACTCCCTCCTTTTATGAGTTCAACTTTTTAAAATTCCACATATAAGTGAGATCATATGGCATTTGTCTCTCTGTGCTTGACTTATTTCACTGAACACAATGCCCTCCAAGTTCATCTATGTATTTGCAAATGACAGAATTTCCTGTTTTTCTAAAGGCTGAATAGTATTCCATTGGGTATACATACACCACATTTTAAAAATTAATTAATTTATTGACAGACACTTAGGCTGTTTCCCTATCTTGGCTATTGTGAGTAATGCTGCAGTGAACGTGGGAATGTGCACATCAAACTATTTCAATTCCTTTGGGTTTATACCCAGTAATAGGACTGTTGGATCATATGGTAATTCTGTTTAGTTTCTTAAGGAAAACCTTTCTGAACAGGGACCATTATCTTGGACCTTCTTCACATATGATCAGACTAGGTGGTATTAAACTACAGGGCTTTTAGTTAGCCCTTTGTTTTCACACGCTTTGCTGACCTCAGAACCTCTATCCCAGCCCACACTGCTTAAAGAGCATCGAAAACTAATCCCGCCCTGACATTCTGATTTGGAGCCAACCTCTTGGAATAAAAATCAGTTTGCATCTGGGGGCAGGGACTGTCTATTTTAAATTCCAGGTAGAGTTACAGAGAACTCAATTAGCAAACTTGCAGCGGCTGGTTATTTCCATAATAATAGCTCTCATTTATTAAGCCCCTATCGTCTGCTTGGTACATTACCTACTTTATCTCTACTCCTTATTGCAACTCTAGGAGTCAGGTGCTGCTAGCCGTTAGGGACTCAGAAATTGAGGCACAGCAAATGTTAACCACTTGGCCAAGGTCACAGAAAAGCTGCACTGGGATTTGAAATCAGGTTCATTTGACCCTAAACCCTTGGCTGTTCCCATGCTGCCATGCAGCTGCTCTTAACCTACACTCAGTAGCTCTACCCATGCCTCTTTCTCCAGCTTCTTCTTGTGTTTGTGTAGATAATCTACCTCTAGCCATACACTGGAAACTCTGAAAGTACAGACTGTTTTTCAGTTATCATCATGTACCCCATCATTGTGCTTTACACAAAGCAGATGTTCTTTTTCTCTGTCACATGGTCTGTTATATTCTCTCTCTGTATACACTCTCACATGTATACTCATACATGTGCACACACACCTATCTATGGGGAGAGTGAGTTGTTTCAGATGATATAAATGGCTGTCGAGTCTTTACATTTTCTTATAGATAATTCCTAAAGTTAAATACCCAGCAATACCCTTCGTGTAGCAACTGCCTGAATAAAAACGTTGAAAACCTGAATGGCCCCTCTCTAAAAAGCACAGGGAATAAAAACTTTAAAATCTCTAGAGCAACATCAAATGTTCCCTCAATAATTGACTCAACTTTGCTCATGCTCAGAGGTAGACAAATGAGGCTAAATAGTGTTTAAAGATAAACATTTATGAGTACAAAGTGGATTTTAAGAAGTCAATAATAGTTGGCTTCTGGAAATAGTTTGAAATCGTTGTTTTGTTTTGTTTTTTTGTAAGATACAAAGTTTGCAAAGGGGATGAAAAATCAGAATTGAGGAAATTTTGGGGGCTAAAATCAGACCCCAAATTACTGATAGTAAGAATAAGGGGATCTGGATGTGAGGGGGAAAAATGGGAATGAGGGAGTCCGAATTATCCAACTTTTCTCCACTATCCATTAGAGTTTGTTGGTAAAAGTAGGCCTTTGATAAATCCTATAGAAATAATTCTGTATCATTAATCCAAAGGGCAATTGGTTGAATTGCCTTTGTTTATCTAATTTTGAGTTTATAAATGTACTTATAAAATATATTTTTTAAAAAACCTGCAAGTAAATATGTGGTTTTCCTGATTTATTGGAATGAAGACACTTTCCCTTAACGTCTAAAGATAGCTCTCAAACTGTCCTATGTATAAGGATTAGCTGGATAATTTCTTCAAATTGCAGATTCCTAGGCCACCCCCAACCCTGCCAAAAATCTAAGTTACTTAGATTGTGGTTTAATCCTTGACTCTGCGCTTTGAAAATAATCTTAGGTGATTCAGATGCAGGATCCTAAAACTGAACTTCAATAAATATTGGTTTATGTAATAGTGTTAATAATGTGATTAATGAAATACTAGGTACAAAGTACCTTTATAACAAATTAATGGCCTAAAATTCATTTTTCATCTTTATAATGTATGATTATTAGATGTACTATATTCATGAATATGTAGAAAGGAGCAGAAGTCTCAGTACCATGTGGTTATAGCTATCAGGGAGGAGTGTATGGAACTTAGAACATAGTTTGAATGGGTATGAAGAACCAATCAGAGTTGGGATGGTTAGAGAGCTGTGGCCCACCTCATCTTAAATGCAGAGAAGGGGGACTCCAATGACTGTGTGTTTGTGTATCTTTTTTAATCTCTTTCACATTTGCACTCAATGTTGACATAGTAAAATGACTCTCAGAGTGTTGCTGGAAATGTGTCTTCACTGGTAGATACTGCCTGAATCTATTTATCAATAAGTACATCTAGTTATAAGGAGGACATTTTTGCCTTTGTGAAAGTAGTCACAAATTTATAGGCTGAGGCTGAGAAACGATAGTATTAAATGAACAAAATAAAAGCTCAGAAATGAGATTTCAGGTTTATAAGATAAATAGCCTGTATTAGTCAGTTCTCACACTGCTATAAAGAAATACCCAAGACTGCGTAATTTATAAAGAAAAGAGGTTTAATTGGCTAATGGCTGTACAGGAAGCATAGCAGCACCTGCTTCTGGGGAGGAATCAGGGGGCTTTTACTCATGGCAGAAGGCAAAGTGGGAGCAGGTGTCTTACATGGCAGGAGCAGGACCAAGAGCAAGATGGGGGAGGTGCTTCCCACTTTTAACAACCAGATCTCATGATAACTCACTCACTGTCACAAGAATAGCACCGAAGAGATAGTGCTAACCCATTCATAAGAACTCCACCTCCGTGATCCCATCACCTCCCACCAGACCCCACCTCCAACACTGGGTATTACAATGTGACATGAGATTTGGTGGGGACACAGACCCAGACCATATCAGAGTCTGCATAGGAGGATCCTTCCTCCTCAGGAAGATGGTCAAACCTCATAGAGGTAGTTTCAAACCACAGGACAATGTCTATGTCTTCACAGAGAAGAAAGCACTGTTAATTCCTGTGAGTTTTATTAAAGTTACAATGGATTGATTGACTTATGGAATCATGAGTAAAACCTCTTTATGTGTCCTTTTCAAAAGGAATCTCTAACTGGTAGGAATATTCCTTAACTTTAGCATAGTTTTAACAACAAATTCACTGTAGACATAAATCACTACAAATCTAATGTAGCCTTCTAAGCTACTAATTGAGTTTTTGAACTCTTCAGTTTTTTTAAAAAAACATTTAATACTAATATACTGTGTAATTTAATGTAAATAATTTTAAGTTAGTTAAAACAGGTTCGGATTTAGTTCAAGGTATATAAAACCAATGAGCTATACAACAGAAATCAGTTGATCTGTTGATTCAGCATGGTTCAAATTGGTTTTAAGCCAAAAAATTAGTCCAACTCAAAGTGAAAAACAGATTCAAACCAGTTCCTTTTAACCTGCTTAGTTACTGTTTTACCTCCTACAGCCTTTTCATCCAGTAACCTCACCATAAATCTCGCCATCATTAGAAGCTGCATTGCCCCTGACATTTTCATTTCAGGCAACCCATTCTTGAGCCACCACAACTTACTCTTCCAGATGCTTCCATATTTTCTTAACTGTAACAGTTCTTGCCTCATTACCTCTGCTCCATAACTCCATGCCTTTTTCACTATCCATCCTTCTGATGTCTCTATTTTCCTCTTCACCCAACTTAGATTCCATTTACAATCCATTATAGCCACTTCCTTGAAAACACCTCAGCTTACTTCTTCTCACTCTCTTCCTGTGCACTGTATTTGTAGAGCAAAACCAAACCATGGTCAAACCCAACTGTTCACTTTTTCCATGCCTATCCTGGAGAAGCAGAACATTTGGGCTGGGAGTTGTGAAGGGAGTGTGGTTGGAATCACAATATAGCCGGTTAACTTCATCTGAAATCCATGACTAGAAACCCGAAAGGCCATTGTCTGGTAATCCTGCTACAGTGCCTTCCTGAGTGTGGCAGGTTTACTGAATGGGCTTCTCTCCTTAGGCAAGAAGCAGGCAATATCTTCACTTTTCTCCAGCCACTGCTTTCCCATCCAGTGACTGGGAGTTTTCTCTCTCACTTGCTGATGGCATCTGACAAGCATAGTCCCTGTTTTCTGACCACTTTCAGCCATAAACAGACGTATCTCTGGTAAAAGGAAAAAAGTGTAGTCCAGTGTAAATTACAACTTGACTTTATCATTTCATTCACATTTTTTCCTACCCCTTAGCTCAGGACTGACCTATGTAAGGGAGAACAGCAGTCTTTATTTTCAATACCTCTTCACCTTGTTCTTCCATTCCTCGTTCCTCCTCCCCTTACCCTCTTGTTACGTTGCTTCTGGCCTCTGGAGGATCAGGATCAGGAAAGAATGAACAAACTGAAAATGGAGAAAGACTTTTTACTTAGCTAAGATTAGTGGAAGTTCTCTCTTGCCTGTCAACTACTCTCCATCAGGGCAGGTATTCTAATACTGGCTCTTCTGTAGAGGTCTTTAGTAATCCCTCCTCCCCCAGCAGAAAGAACCTCTACTCATTTAGAGTTAACAAACTCATGTGACCCTCCACCTTATTTCTGCACCTCCACTCCCACGACAAGAGGTACATCAACAGTCTTTTAAGTCTGTAGTTATAGTCCCCGTAGCCTTAAAGGCAAAGAATTCTTTGAGTGAATGTGGTACAACAAAATTCAGATTTGATTTCCCTCTCTAGCAACCACTTGTGTCTTTAACAGTACACACCTTTGGTCTCCTAAATCAACACATTTCAGGATGATTCCACTACTTTCATGCTCTGTCATCACAAGCAGCTAGAAGCAGAAAGCAAATGCCTGCAGTTCTACATTGTTTGTTGTTTGTTGTTTTTGAGAGGCTCTCTATTGGGTCTCCTGGGACTTTCTACAAAGTATACTTTCTACTGTCTATGGAAGATAGTAAAATAAATTATACAGAACTCCATCATTTTCTCTAAGTTCTCTTTCTAACAATCCTCCTCCATGAATTCCTAGTCTTTCTTACATAAGCTATGGAATGTGATGTTTACTGGGCCATTTTTCCACCCTTTGGTAGATCCTTCACAGAAGTATCTAGTTGACTTTTCAGTTTCTCTCAGGTTTTGTCCTTTAACTGAAATTCTGACATAATAGGAAATATTCCATTCAACATCTTTTTATATCTGTAATTTATTTTCTTTCGTCTTCGCGATAACTATTTTATGCCTTTTCCTCTCATTTCGTACATTAATTTTATTTCATTCCCTTTCAGCCATTAACTTTGTCTCACATTTTGTTGAAAGAATAAATACCATGATAAGGAAACTAAATAGACAAATATAGTCACATTCTCTAATTTCCTTTTTGTTACTAGGAAAAGTTGTCCTTTTCAACTGGCGTTTACAGTGGAAAAATTTCTAAAGTTATAAAACTGGAGGGAAAGAGAATTTGCAAAATTTGTTTTGAAAGACAATAATTAGAGTCACAACACAGGAGAGGATAACTGGGTCATGAAACATGGTGCTATGGTTTGGATCTGGTTCCTTTGGCCCCACCATGTCTCATGTTGAAATCTGATTCGCAATGTTGGAGGTGCGGCCTAATGGGAGGGGTTGGGTCATGAGTGTGGATCCCTCATGAGTAGATGAATGCCGTCCCTGGGGGGCGAGTGTGGGGGTGGTGAGTGAGTTTTCACTCTTAGTTCCCAAGAGAGTTCCCTAGAGAGCTGGTTGTTAAAAAGAGCCTGGTACCTTTCCCTTCTCTCTTGCTTTCTCTCACCATGTGATCGCTGCACACACTGGCTGCTCTTCCCCCCTTGCCATAAGTGGAAAAAGTCTAAGGCCCTCACCAGATTCAGATGCTGGTGCCATGCTTCTTATACAGCCTGCAGAACCATAAGACAATAAACCTATTCTTTTAAAAAATAAATTACCCAGCCTCAGATGTTCATTTGTAGCAACACAAACAAATTATACCTGGCCACCAAAATTTAGGGGACCCAACAATTTAAATAAAAAATTTAAAAAATATTCTCCTATTTTTATTGGATGAAATTACATATAGCCTTATTTGATTTATTTTTATAAACATTAACACAGGCATATATTTACTGATATCAAAAAGTCCAGAAGGACTTTTATCTGTTGTTATGCTTTGAGAGCAAATAACAGAAGTTCCCAACTCAACTACTTGGTACAAAAAGGAAAATTTATTATCTTACATTCAAGACATGTTAAGTTGAGAATTTAATGTTATTTAATTGCTAATTCAATGACATCATCAAAAACTCAGGTTCTTTCTTTGTTCTGCCATTCTGTGAATATTGCTCTTTTCCTCAGTCTAGCTTCTTCTTTGTCACAAGAGAGTTATATCTGTCCAGATATCAAATTCAGACATATCAATTTTGAGAGAAAGAAGAGTAAAGCTGCCTCTCAATAATCCCTCCTTCACATCTCATTGGTCATCCTCTAATCCAATCACTGGTTAGAAGTATAGGATTACCATGATTTCATAGACTAATCAGGATTTGCTCCTTGGTTGGAGATGGGATCACTTTCTTTCAGGAGTAGAAATCTGGATTCTGTTAGCAAGGAAAGAGGGGAAAATCGGAACTGCTGCAGGCTTTTAATGAATATCAGCAACAGTGTCAGAGTCCCTCATTCCTTCCTCCATTCCTGCACATCATTCAGAAAATTTATTCTTTCAGCAAGTATTTATTGAGCATATACAGTCAGCCAACTACTGTTCTAGGCACTGGGGGCACAGTAGTAAACTTCTTCCATTTTTATTTCTTTTGGGGTTATTCCCATATGTCTAAATTATATGTTTATGGTGCAGCTTCTTGAAATATCAAAATTAGACAGTGTTCATTGACTTCCTGCCATGAATCATGAGGACATGAGGATTTAGCTGTTTTATATCACTACTTATCTCCCCTACCTCTCTTCTATTTATATAATTCATCTATAAAACTTTAAACAGGATTTTAAAACCTGTTTCTTCTTTAATAAACCACAATCTACCTGTGTTAGTCAGTTCTTACACTGCTATGAAGAAATTACCCAAGACTGGGTAATTTATAAAGGAAAGAGGTTTAATTGACTCACACTTCCACATGGTTGGGGACGCCTCAGGAAACTTAACAATCATAGCAGAAGGCAAAGGAGAAGCAGGCACCTTTTTTACAGGGTGGCAGGACAGAGTGAGTGCAAGCAGGGGAAATGCCAGATGCCTATAAAACCACCAGATCTTGTGGGAACTCACTGTTATGAAAACAGCATGGGGGAAACTGCCCTCATGATCCAATTACCTCTGCCTGGTCCCACCCTTGAAATATGGAGATGATGGGGATTACAACTGGAGGTGGGATTTGGGTGGGGACACAGAGTCAAAGCATATGAATACCCCTACCCTTCTTTCATCATTTAGCATTTTTTTAAATGCCTGTTAGCAGTTTGGCAGCTGGAACAAGACATCTTTGTCTTTTTTTCTTCTCAGGGAGTTCTCCAATTCCATTTTCAGTTGTTTTTAATTTCCACCTGTTTGGTACCTTGGAGGCTGGTGCTTCTCCTTTTCACACTGCTTCTCCCTCAGTCAAGGACACCCAAGGGTTAAAGACTTGACATTCCATCTCCTTAAGAACTCAGTAGCTGAAGGCAGATGGCAGAAATCTGCAGAAAGGCTTTCACTTTATAGACAGCATCTCTTGGCTCCCAAACTAATAAGATGAAATCATTATTCTCCTTCCACATATCCCCATTCTCTTTTTATTGTTCAACCTCAATCAGCTATATCTTTCCTTTAATATTGTCAATATTAAGAATATTTACATTTTATACCTTTTTCCTTTGATGTACCCTTGATTGTAAAAGGTGAAAATCAATAAATCATAATATCATATTATGACTATGTAAATACTTTCTGCTGCAGAGTCAAACAGTGCATGCATATCATTTTTTTCTCCATGAATCAATATCACTCCAAAGAAATTGTTCCTGTCAGAGATTTGATTGTATTTTCTTACTCTCTTTTTAAAATAAATCACCAGTTGTCTTTGTCATATTATGAAGTTATCCAAGCTTTAATAATACTGTGTAATTCAGAGCTTTCCAACTACTGATGGTATCAGTAGTTGACACCTCAGTTTGGGGTAAGGCAAACCCAAGGCTCATCAGGGGTATGAAGCCTCCTTTATTTAGCTCATTGTGCTAGACAAATATTGCCATTTTAAATTCATGCCGTGATGTAAGAAAGTTTGTGAGGTGCTAGAAATCTATCCACGTTCTGCCTTTTCTTCCCACAGAGATCTCAGAACCTGAGGTTGTGCTCTGTTTCTGCTGTCAAGTTGTCATCCCAGGACTTCCCCACTCTACTCTCCTGAATTAGATTCATTCTCCTGGATCCCACGTTTTCTTCTTTCTGGGTTTACTCCCTCATTTTCTTAAGGTGCATCTTCAAATTATGTCCTAGAAAGTGTAGTGGGAGGTAAGAATTCTGAGTCCTCCATTTCTCTAAGTATCTTTATTCGCCTTTCGCACAGGATTGAGAGATTGGCTGAATATAGTCCTCTCAGCACTTTGACCGCATTGCTTAGTTTTCTAGCATTCAGTTGTTGATGAAACATTGGAGCCACTATAATTATGATTATTGGTACATGACCTGAAAGCTTTTAGGATCCTTTGTTTATTCTTGGTCTTTTGAAATTTCATGATCACATGTTTATGGGGCTATTTTCATCCATTTCACTGGCACTCAAGAGCCCCATTCTAGCTTCTTTAGCTATAGAAAATTATCTTCTGTTTCTTTGAAATTTTTCTGTCTATTTTCTCTATTCTGTCTTTCTAGAATTTTCATTAGACAGATGTTGGGTCTCCCACATAAAACTTTACTGTCATTTTTTCTTTTCTTTCATTTGTTTCTGACTGTTTATCTCTTTGTCCTATATTCTTAGAAGTTCCCTCAATTTACCTTCCAGACACAGGTATTAAGACTCAACAGCACAGGTCTCCTTACTGTAAAATTAGGGGTATCTAAGTATAACTGTTCATCCTAAAACAGAACCTTCTAGTTGGCAAACCTCCTCCATGCACACATAACTTCTACTCAGCCCTTTGACTGCCTCACTCTTAAGAGAGAACAGGTAACCAAGGATCAACGGTGTTTGTGGAAAGCTTGTAGCACGTAATGTCGATAAGCTAACTAAAGTTGAATCAAGGTAAGTCATCAGGATAGGTGACTCCAAAGGAAAGAGATAATTTTGAGGCCAAAAGACAACAAAAATTAAAACTATTCTTCGCACGGATAGAGCTGGGGGCCGTTATTCTAAGCAAACTAACACAGGAACAGAAAACCAAATGCTGCATGTTCTCGCTTATACGTGGGAGCTAAACATTGAGTACGTATGGGCACAAAGAAGGGAACAAGACACCAGGGCCTACCTGAGGGTGGAGGGTGGGAGGAGGGTGAGGACTGAGAAGCTACTGATCTGGTACTATGCATGTCAGCTGGGTGGCAAAATAATCTGTACACCAAACCCCTGTGACATGCCATTTACTCATATAACGAATGTACGTACATACTCCTGAACCCAAAATAAAAGTTTAAAAAATTAAAATAAATGAAAACTAGAAATTTTTAATTGAGTTATCTCTTAAGGAAATATCCTTTAATTTAGTTTTACCTGGATAAAAGTTATAGGATATCGGTTCATCACACACATTTTCAATATAATCTCCCTTTTTGGTGCCACTTTTCAGTCTTAAATCTACAGCCTCTTTGCTGTATGTCTGGTTTCTTCCTTTAATAGCATCGGAAACTAGCTGCCTCTATTAGTTTCTACTGGGTTTTTTCCTTAAGAAGGTTTTGAAAACTCTTATCCACTGGTATTTCCCACGTCATTTTTCTTCATTATTAGGAAAAAATACCTTTATGTATTTTTTGCCATCACTGTTAGAGATCTTTGAGCAAAGTGCAAGATCTTAAACAGTAGACCAAATTCTGATTTCAACTTTTTTGCCATTTTTAAAATTTAATTTACCTGTTGGTGTTGTACATACTCCCCTAAAGAAAGTGCCTGGTTGTGAGGTGGAGGTTACAGTGAGCCGAGATTGTGCCATTGGACTCCAGCCTGAGCAACAAGAGTGAAACTCTGTCTCCAAAAAAAAAAAAAAAAAAAAGTGCCTGGTTATTAGGAACTATTAATTAAAGTATCATGATACCAAATGTACCACACTGCTGATAATCCCCAGCTGTGAGCTACATCCTAAATTACAAAGTTGATGTGGACCTGATTTTATGCTGCTTGCTCTGTCAATGTTGACAGTCCATATTTCAACTCATATCAAGCATACCAACTCAGACTAACCTGGGTGATGAAAGGCTGCACTCAGCATATATTTTATTACTAGGAAAATTATAAAAGAAGATTCGTAAAAGGATTTTTTCGTAAGAAATAAATATTCTTATATTGGGATGGTCTCACAGATTCCTGACAATAGGCCATAAGAGGATTAGATCAGTGACTGTAAGTATTTTTTTGTGTGTACTTTCTAAAAAATTTTGAAAACTTATTTTCAAAAAGTATCCCTTTCTATATTTTATGTATCTAAATTTTTTGTCATAAAGGTAAATAGCTGTAAAAGATATTAATATTGATATTTACAATTAAATTGCTATGTTTTAAAATGTATTAAATATAATCTAAATGTCATATGAATTTATATCTATCATCATTCATTAAAAAATACATGAGCAGGCACTCTTTAGTAGTGTATTCTTATTACATTTCCCACTCTGAATTTTATCCTAATGTAATATATATTTAGAATGGAAAGACTTTAATTAATTGCCTTTATTGAGTAATTCATGGAAAAAATATATGAAATTAAACTGAAATTGACATATCAATATACTTCCTGTAACTGTAAGGCTCTAAGGGTTAATTTTTTTCATTAATTTATCATTACAATGATTAGTAGCAGGTACTCAAAACAACATAAATGTATATAAATTATAAAAAGTATCAAATACAAAATGTAAAAGTTTATTGGAAATAAATCTTTTAAGGAGATAGAAGCATTTTCTGATTAATTCACATTAGTATGAATATTTCTTGTTATTTTCAAAAGAGCTCAGCACCTTTTCTGTTGTAGTTTTTAATTTTTATAGATGTAATGTATGATGGTTTACCCGTTATGTAAATGAGAATAGTTTTATTACAATGCCATTTATATTTTAGAACTCCTTTTGAACTATTTGCCAAAATCACATGATACATTCTGAAAAATTATTTTTAATGATCTAGAATCAGCACAAATTTGCTCTTTTTCCATTTTTTAAAAGTATGATTAGGAAACTACCTGATATGCACATGAACTTGTCACTCAGTCTTTAAAGTCATTCAGTTTCCTGACACTCACACACCAGCATTTTAAATTCATTTTGTGCCTTGTAGGTTTTTACACCCTGAAGCAGTGCACCATATTAAGATACAGTGAGACTTGAGCTATTCTTCTGTAAAGTGGAAGAGAGCAAAGAAACGGCTTGACTGTAAGATGTTCTCAGTCCAGCCAATTTTAGGAAAGAAAATATGTGAAGGCTGAGGATCCAAAGTGATTCCCTTCAAACCATCCTACCCCATGGGAACCCTTTGTGAACTCCCTAAGGTAACAGCAGTCCAGAACACAGAGGAACTATAGGATTTCTGTTCCTTTCCAGCTTTTTATTTTACAATGGTAAAGCTGATGCTTCCTTTCTCCTATAAAGGAAACAGCAACTTCAAAAAACTTTGAAGAGGGTCTCAAAGTGATTGGGGGAAAAAATAAGTAAACTGCAGAATAGAAAGAGCTCTATGATTAGGAAGTCCAATAGGCAATAAGGAGAGACAAGAGGCAATAAGGAGAGACAAGACAAAAGAGAACCAAACAAAAATCCAATGTTACAACCTGATTAGAAATAGAAACTTTAACTGATGAGAGGGGTCACAAAGAATATAAGTGCAGATCGACTTTTTGTACCAAAACAGCTGGCTGACTTCTTATCTGAATCTTGAAGTCACAGTAAATTATCACTGAGTTGTTATAGTTTTTGGAAGATTTTGAGTAAAGGTAAGCTGACAGATGATGGCTCTAAGACGACGGCTTTCAATCCTTTAAAACACAACTAACAGCAAAAATAAAATTTACAGGTATATAACTGAAACAGGAGTTTCAGTGTTTGAAAAAATATAATACTTACCTTCATGCCAGACCCCCTGCTGGCTTTAATAGGGATGACACCAGGTTTGAGAGGCCAAAGAAGAGACCTGGAGCCAAAAAACAATACACAGGGTTTAATTGAGGGGACTTACATACAAGGCATTCCAGTGGCAGTGGGCTGAACAGGAGAACTGTTCTCATTTGTAAGATGCATGCAGTTTATGTGGATCAGGTGCAACCACATTCTCAGATTACACTTAAGTTATTGCTATCAGGTGGGTCTACCATACACTTACCCTTACAATGTGGGGTATTCTATAATATTTTGTCTTCCCTCCTTCATTCTTATGTATTAAAGACAATGCTGATCAAGAATCACCAATTTATTTCACCATCCACCTAATAAGTAATGATTTTCATCTGAAAAACACCGCTGTAAGGTCCACTGAGAAACAACCATATATTTTTGTATTAAAATTTTATTTTAAAAAAATTCCTGAAGAAAATCACACATACATTTGACTCATCTCTGCTCAGGAGAAATCAAGCTGCTTATACCCCAAGGACATAACCAGGATCCCTTTGGTGGCAGCCCATCCCAACTGTAGGCATAGTGCCCAAGATGAAATAGCCTCTGGAATGCTACAGAATGACAATAAATAGGGGAAAAAATCAGCCTAGTAGAGAATCAAAGTGCTCGTAAGCCAGTCTCTTAATTGATGCAAACCGTCTGTTCTGTGATGATAGTGAATAGGGGTGAAATGGGTGTGGAGGAGGCAGGCAGGCTGGGAAGAAGTGAGATTTAAGAGAATGGATGATGTAAGTGGAGAGAGAGAGTTCCTGGAGCTTCTTCATACAAACAATCTTCCCAATAGAGTGTTAGATTATCTATGCGTTCCACACATCTTGTAACTGATAGTTGTCCTTGTTTACCCCCTGTCTCTAAGAAGAGAAATATGTGGTATTAAACAAGGCATCAACTTCCTAAGAATGTGCTATTGCAGTGGGCTCAAGCCAATGAGGGCAATGAGAGAACAAATACATCATTAGGGTGCAATCCAAGCAACACAAGTAAATGGACACAATAGAATATGTCTGTGAGAAGACTGCTGAAGACAAGAAATGCTTTTTTTTGAAAGAGAATATATAAACTTCCAACCTACCCACAGTTATAAAGAACTATTTTGAAAAGACCATTTTATAGTAAGTTTTTAAAAAGTTAAAAGCAAAACAAACAAAAATCTCTGGGATATACAGTGTCATCACTTCCAA
Organism: Symphalangus syndactylus; assembly: GCF_028878055.3. NCBI lineage: Eukaryota > Metazoa > Chordata > Mammalia > Primates > Hylobatidae > Symphalangus > Symphalangus syndactylus. The sequence continues at coordinate 68,827,875 of NC_072425.2, read as the reverse complement.
ATCAAATTACAAAATAGAAAATTAATAAGATTTATTACTCTGAAATATTCCATGACTGAAAAAATACCCAGAGTGCCTAAAACTCTGAACACTTACAGTCGCCAGAACAATCAGTAGAGAACTTAATGGTAGAATTAAAAATAAAATTAATTTAAAAAATCTGTAAACCCCCGGAGAGCCAATAGAAGTGGCTGTAAATGGATTCCTAAATGGAATCACTTGGAGGAGACTTTAGACAATTGGAAACCAAAGCTGAATACAGAGCAATTAAATCAGTCTCCAGAAATGGAACCCAGATATCAGCACTATTCAAATCTAATGTGTGGCCAGTGTGGTTGAGAACCACTGCTCTAGACCCTTGCCACTCACAGTGTGGTCCATGGGCCAACTGTATCACCTGGGAGCTTATTAGAAACACATAACCTCAAGCCTTTGCCCAGACCTACTGAATCAGAATCCATATTTAACAAAATCCCTGGATGGTTCCTGTGCACATTACATTTGAGAACCACTGATTTAGAAGATGGACACCATTACATACTGGCATCCACTCTTCCTTAATATTTAATCATTTCTTGCTTGATGTTGATGTAATGTATTTGGAATGAGCCAAGTAGCAGCCCCTGCTAAGTTGTGCTACCTCTGACTTCTCTAATTGCTCAGAGTTGATGTCCAAATGCTTAAGAACTGAAGGGTCAGTTTCTGTCTTCATCCTAATTATGAATAGCCTTGTCCTTTCCCCAGTGGGATCAAAATATTGCCAGGATTCTACTTAGAATCCAGTGTCCTTTGCTGCCAACCAGATTCTAGACAAAATTTGGTATGTTAGTCCTGTTTATATATTTTTAGGTTGGGCATCAATGGTAACCCTGACACTGCTCCTACCTTCTGCCTCTCCTAGTTTTCTCTACCACTAATTCTGACTATATAGAATAAACTCAAAATCTAGCAGAGTGGCTGTGGAGGCAGTTGGCCTTCCTTGCTCATGCTAATTCTCTTTCAAAAAGGTGGCTGCGGTTCTGAATCCACATGTAGAACTGGTTGATGATGTTACCCAGTTGGTTCTGCTGCTACTGGTTTTTCCATGTATTGTAATTTCCTATGCATTTTAAATTTCATTTGTCCACCAGGCTACTGAAATGGACAGATAGCCTTTAAAATGACTTCTAGAGCAGAATTCCTCCTGCATTCCACTGCAGATGACCTCTACAGTAGAAATACATCAGTCCCTGGCCTTGGAACTGGGTTTTATAAAGTCACTCCTCTAGTCTTCTTTTCTGCTACATTTCACTGCATATAACCCATGAAAATGTCTTATGCTCAGCTGAACTCTAACATTATTATAGGGTAGACGGCCAGTGTAAAGTCATCTCAGGTTAATAAGACTTGTAAGGAAATCTCAGAAGGCTTCTCTCTGTAGGGACAAAAAAGCAAACAATAAAAGAAGAAATGTAAAAAAAGCGTTTAGTAAACCAGAAAAATCTTTTCCATGTTTTTCTGGTGAACACCAACTTATTCCAGGGCATACTGTTAGATTGTCTGTGTGCAGAAGTGCTCTAAGATCGTGGAGTAAATGTATCTCCAATCACTAGAAGTGGAAGCCCTAGATGGCCTAAATCCAGTAGAACTAGACTTACCTGTGTAAGCACAGACTGAATTTTGGAAGACCTACAACTCTAGCTCCCTGAAGAAGAATCAACTTCTGAAAGGGAGATTATTAGATTTTTCCAAAAAAAGAACATAAAGATTCCTATGGCATTCAAATCATAGGACTAAGATGTGCAGTTGGTTTAGAATCAGGCGCTTTTTAACGAACAGCTGTAATGCATTTGGGCAGTTGTGCAAAACAGAAAGTTGGCAGACCAGATACTCTTTTCAGACATTAAACACAAGATGCTTGGGGCCAGATCTGGTGATTAAGAAATCAAATGTTTTCTTTTTCCTCTTCCAACCTGTTCTCGGAGTGTGGAAAGTTATGTGATTTTTCTTCTCTGACCCTCTGGTTGTGTTTATCAGGCCTGTCTCCTCAGCCAGACTAGATCCAGCCACTGGAGGTCAATACGATTCAACTCAATCCAGTCTGATCTAGTCCAGCTCAGCCTTATCCACCTTTCTTTTGGGGAGACCTATATGAACATAAAGAACTTAAGTGCCTTGGGGGCTGATACACCAGGTTGTCTACAGCTCATCTCATAAAATGTCTTGACTCTGAGGCAAGCCCTATGCCTGTTTGCTTCCACTGAGGATGTATAGATCTGATTTCTAGATACTTTACCACATCCTGGATTCTGCTTCCTCTATAATTCCCAGGTTCTATACATTATTGGTTTTCCCAGTCCATTTGGGCATGACTTACTTTTGTACCTGGCTCTAATTGACCTACCTGCATCCTGACTGCCTCTCAACTCTCATACTAACTCTTTCCCCTGGTCCCTGCCTCTACCTCTGTCCTTCATTTCAACCTTTCAGGTTTCATTTTCTCCTTCCACAACTTGGCCTGGCAGAAACTGCTTCCTCCGAAAGGGTTTTCTTTCAAGTACACATGCAGAAATATGCATGAGCATCTGGTGTGAGCTTTTTGTTCATCTTCAGCCTCTAGTGAAATACAGAGACAGCTACTCTGAGCAAAAGAGAAAAAAAAAATCAAGATTAATGAGAATGAACATCAGAGAAATGCCTTCACATCTAGAAAACATTAAGAGCCTGCTTTGGCCACATGGAAATAGGTGTGTGTCTGGATATCAGCTCTTTCCACCCGGTCTACCTGTAGTAGACCAGACTCCCAAGAAGCCTGGCAGTGGGAAGAGGGGGGCTCTAGTGAAAAGTGGTTGCTTCTTCCTGGCTCTCACAAGGAAAAGGGTGGATCTAGAGTGTCTATTCATCAGTCAAACATCCATAATGGCCTTGTTGGTTGTTAAAAATATTGAAATACTACCCTACTAATTAATAAACAGCCATTGTCCATCCCTCTCACCCACCCCTCTTTCTGCCTTGGTGCCCTGACTACCTCCATTGGTTCCACTCATGCCTCCACCAACTAAAACGTTAACATTATGATTGGTGGGCTCAATACCTTGTTAAATATTATGATAATTTCTCCTCAGTAATCACTCCTGACTCTCACAGGAATAGCATGCTTAGAGCCACCTAGAAACCAATAAGGAAAGAAATAACCTTTTAAGATCATCTTAGGAAGCATGATGCACTTGCCTCCTCAGTAAAATTATCAGGGGCTGCTCAGATTCACCCTACTCCTTTTGCTTCACCCATTTTCCTCATTGACATGGTTTTTTTTGACTGTCTATCTGATGATCTAATCTTGCTATCCCTCTACCCTTATGCATGGAGTAGGCTACAGGGAGCCTGCTGTTTCCATTTGCTATAGTCTGAATGTTTGCATCTCCCCCAAATTCAGATGTTGAAACCTAATTCCCAATGTGATGGTATATGGAGTTGAGGTCTTTGGGAGGTAATTAGGTCCCATTGGTGGAATCTTCATGAATGGAATTAATGTCCTTATAAAATAGACCCCAGAGAGATCCTTGCCTATTCTGCAATGCGAGGACACAATGAGAAGGTGCCATCTACAACCCAGCAAACATGCCTTCACCAGACGCAGAATATGCTGTTGCCTTGATCTTGGACTTCCCAGCCTCCAGAACTGAGAAATACATTTCTTTTGTTTATAAGCAAGTTAATCTATGATATTTTATTATAGCAGCCCAAATGGAGCAAGACACCCATTAGATAACACTTTAAACTCCTTTTCTTCATATAGTCAGCTTCCTGGACAGGAACTGGTTAGTTCCAAATCTAATGATCAGATTCCTCCCAAGTATTCACTCTACACCCCCATGCAGCCATGTGTGAGATTCCCTGCTGCAACCACCAGAGGCAACGGGGTACCAGTTAAGCCTAGCACCTTCTGTAGTTTCCCTTTCCAACTGTGTCATAGCAGAACAGAGAGGGTGCTTTGGAATCAGGCAGACCTGGATTTGAAATCCAGCTTCTCTGTACTACTACCCAAGTTACTTGAACAAATGACTGAACCTTTGTAGACCTATTTTTTTTTAAGTCACAAAATGAAGGTAAATATTACTTCATAGAGATTATAACAGGATGAAACAAAATAATGCTGTTGTAGTGACCACTTATTTTCTTTTTCTTTTCCTATTCAATGTCTCTTTAAGGAACTCTTCCTTTCCTATTCTTATTCTCCATGGTTTGGTAATGGATGTGGTCACATGACCCAAGAGGCCGGTATACTCTACGCCCTCTGGCCATAGTGTTGGTCTGATTTTTGCCTATGACTCAATCTAGCTAATTAATATCTTCTCTTGGAATTTGCTAGAATAACCTATAAACAGGCATTCTCCTTTCATGAGTATGTTTTGAATCAGCAGTAGGAGAAAAAGAATGAATTATTGTATTTTTTATGATTTGCACCCAATGTTATGAATTTTGAGAAGAATTTTTATAATGGTATTCTGCCACTTGCAATCTGAAGAGTCATCATATGTATATAAATTCCCAACTCTACATATATATAATTCATATCAATATATGAATTTAGAGCACTAAATTAATTCTTGATAAATAGTAGCCATATGTATCTGTACATATTTAAAATGGCTTAAGAAGAAGAGAAATTTGTTGATTCTTGTGGCCAGAGGGCCCCGTCGAGTGTTGAGATGAAGACCTGTCCTCAGAGGCTCCAGGAATTCTGAGCATGTCTGTCATCTCTGCTTCCCTAATGTCCATTGGCTTTATGATCTCTACTGCAGATGAGTTATTAAATGAGGGACAGGGACATGACCAGAGACTAATCTCAGTTTAGTAACAGAGGAAAGAAAATATATTTTTCTCTGAGTGTCTATGAAATGTCTCTCGTGTCTCTGTAGACACATTCACAAAGGGATATATTTCCAAAGCTTAGGTTTTTCTAAAGCTGGTTTGAGCTTTAGAAAAGTATCCTTTTGAATAATTTTCTAAAAGTATTATGCAGTGATCAAATCTGACCATTGCTGAGCCAGTCTCTGAGACGTGTATGTGCATGTGTGTGAGTGTGTTGTGCACTGTAACTGATGCATTCACTAAAGCCATATGGAGAAAGAAACAGTAGTTCCCAATGGAAAGGAGGTAGAATTACCAAAAGAATGTTTGGGAAGTGATGCTGGGCAGACCCAAATAGTAAGTATCTGCTATTGACATCATCATTTTCATCCTATTATTATTATTATTGTTATTGTTCACAACTATCTTCATAAAAGATAATGGCATTTGCACTGTTTGGCAATAAAAGTTGACCTGAAATATCTGGCAACAGGATATATAGGTAGCATTTCTTTATTGAAGGGGAAAAATTTTGTCCCTAACTTATGATGAACATTGTCATCCATTAAAAAATATTAGTGTGAGTTGAGGTTGAAGCTTCATGAGAAAAAAAGCATTTCAGATATGCAGAAATTTCATGCACCAAGTGCTCCTAGAATCAGTGATCTTACCTGAAGGACACTCAGTATAGCACAGATGAGTGTACTTTGTGGCAACTTAATGAATATGAATTCAATATAATTTTTGAGCAAGGAGTGCAAAGGCAATATCTTTTAATAGTTTATTTTCAATATGTCACATCTTTGGTAATAAGGTGCCAAAAGGGATATGTTTGGTTGTGGCTGGTTAATATTACTCCATGTACATTAGAAGACCTATAAAGTATCTGTTTCTTCATTTTCTGCAGTCAAATTTGTTTGACTTTATTGTGTAATTGGCTTTTTTTTTAAAAAAAAAGACAAAATAAAGTTTCTCAGTATAGCACATGAAAGTTGACATGACAACCAATTTTTCTAGAGTATTGTGGATTTAGAAATTTAGTAAATGCAGCTATATAGTTAGGCAAATTCGCAAAGTTGCATCATAGAATTTCTACTTTACATAAATTAGCAAGTCATTTGGAGCTTTTACGGCTCTTTGTGATAAACTATATTAAATCACCTTTTGAAGAAATCGATTTTTATTCTCCTAAATTTTATGTATTCAGGCCTTAATCATTTTATATTAACATGTTACTAGCAGATGTCTAGTTGTTAGTAAACAAATATTCATATTTCTTACTAAAAGAAATTCTAGCCAGATGCAGTGGCATAAGCCTGTAGCCCCAGCTACTTGGGAGGCTGAAGTGGGAGAATCACTTGAGCCCAGGAGTTCCAGGATGCAGTGAGCTATGGTCGTGCCACTGCACCCTAGCCTGGGCAACAGAGTGAGAACCCATCACTTAAAAAAAAAAATTCTCATTTTTTAAAACCAGAGGGAGAACACTGCCAAATTAAGTTCTGACTTCAGAAATAGAGAAGATAATGATCATGAGGCACCCTTCTCCCCCTTGCCTATCTTTTACTCCACCCTACAGTAGAATTGCCAAATTTAGCAGGTAAAAATGTAGGCTGTCCAGCTAAATTTGTATTTCAGATAACAAATTTCTTAGCATAAGTGTACCCCATGCAATATTAGGCATGTTTACACTAACAATTATTTGTTGTTTATCTGAAATCAAATTTAACTGGTCATTTATTTTTGTTAAATCTAACAACTCTACTGAAACTCTAAAATGGACTCGTTATACTCTTTTTTAATATGTTTTTCTGCTAAAATATGCCCAAAGAAAAGGATCCCAAACCTATTCATCCTAAAATATAAACCTGTATGCAGCTCTTAGGGCTCATCTCAGCTTGCTGCTGTACCCATTAGAAACACAAATAGGTCTCAAAACCAGCCTTAAAAGGGAGGTGATCTTTCCTGGCAGTCCCTTGAAGTTCCACAGCACATCATACAAATCTTCTGAGAGGATGTCTTCTTTTCTATGTTTTTCCAAAGTCTTACTCTGTGAGGAATCTCTTCCCAGTCTTGCTTTCTTCTCTACACATCTCCTCCTCAAACTCCTCTTTCCGCTCCCGCTGCCGTTGCGTTCAGTTCTCTTATCTTCTCCAGGCCTCTGCCATTTGCATCGTTACACACATCCCAGCACCACCAGCACATTTAGGAAGGAGGAAGTAAAAGGAGGCGATGCTGTGGATGCAAGTTTATGTTGACATACACCCCAACATTCGCCATTATCACAAACAAAATGCTTGTAATTATTTTACTGACTCAAAAGTTGAACTAAATCTAACCTTCTTCTAGTTTTCTTTCCAAAATGTACAATGATCTAAATTTCTTAAAATGCACTCCTCTCAGCATTGCAATTCAGCTTTAGTGTCTAACGTAATGACTGCTAACCTAAAATATAAAATAAGAAAGCTCTTTGCCTTCTTTTTAGCTTGTAGGATCATATCAGAAGCCCAGAAATTATTCCATGTAGGCAAAAGTTCATATTCTGCCCTCCCTCTGGATAAATTGAGCTTGTCTACAGTAATTTCTTTGCATTTCATACCCGTACGCTTATTACAGCTGCCATTGTCCAGCAATATTTTTCCCCACTCATCATCATAACAGCTTATAAGTGTTTGATGGAAATAAAGAGAGCCAACACAATTCTGTCATTTAGACAGACAGATTCATGAGTTGGGGCATCAATGTGTAGTCATACAACATCCAGAAGCCCATGCCTGCTGATTGTCATTTGTATGATCTGTAGATGGCTCAGCCTGGTCTTTTAAGTCGTAGGGTCAGGTAAACCCTTGGTCTAACAAAACAGACTGAGTGTGGTATTTATTGTTGAATTTCTTTGTTAAAATCTGCCCCTGAAGTTTACTTTTTTAAAAGCCTGTACAATCCATGCTTGATGACAGGCCAGTGCAGGCTTGACAATAGCTGTTTATGTTTTCACTTGCCCAGAATAAATAACAATTATTTCTGGGTGTGGAGAAAAAAAATTTGTTTACTTTATGTTCCTACCATTAAGACACCTACACCCCAACAGCGATCAAGGAAAGGCAGGCTGGAAAAGCACTTTTTGGGATGTCTAATAATAATAACAATGGTAGTAATTTAATATTAGCAATAATATAGACTATATTTCAAATTATCAGCCTGGTATGTTTTAAAACAATTATACAGAAACAAATGTGAAAGTGTGATTTTTTTAGAAATATTGTATTGCTGAAGGATAAACTATATCTATCTTGAGAATAAAAAGATTATTGAGTGTCACTGAAAGCAAAAAGCAAGCTATCCTGTCTCTTTGTATGCAGTTTCTCATTTTGTAAACAATGTGGCTCTAACTTTGTAAATGAATTAGGTAGCGTCTACACAGCAGAAAAATATCTAGTTGAAAAATAGTTAATTTATCCAAATGATATTTAAAAACACAGTATAGTGCCAACAAATTAATGGATTCATTTTATTTCATGGACCTGTTCCACATTCCTGATCAACTATTTTCCTGATGATTTATCACATTTGTCTCTTCCTGTGGCTAAAACCTACCTTTCTGTCTGGAGTATATCTTTGCATTATGCAAGGCTATCATTTGACTCTGATGATTTTATTTTTCTGATAAATTTTGGAAGATTAATCTGATAGAATACTAAGCCATATGTGGGCTATGTTGATGAGGCCCATGTGTGTACAAGAACATGCTAAGCCAAAAAATTAAAAAACTGGACCCCAAAGAAAGTGTACCTATTGATTTCAACTGTGTGAATGTATTATACACATTAGCAGAGAATAAAACTTAAATCGGAGGATAATAGTCTATGTTCATCGTGTGTGTGTGTGTGTGTGTGTGCAAAGTTTATTTTATAATAATTTTAAAAATAAAAAAATCCCCAAAGAAAAAGTACTAAGACAACACTTGTTTTAAAATGAAGTTTTGTACTCTAAAAACATGCATATGTAGCCAAAACAATTTATTACTAGGGGCGGATTAGGGATTTAGTGGTATTATTCTTAAGAAAAAAAAAAGCAACAGCACAAGATTAATATTTTAAAAGTTTACTTAGAAACAAAACACTACTGGCCTCCAAGATACCATGTGCCAATTTTCCCCTCTGAACAACTTTTACAGACAACTTATAACCTCCCTAAATTATAGGTTTATGCGGAAAAATAAGGGGTTGTTATATAATAAGGAAGCTGACAAATCTTTAACTGTAACAGTACTAGTTATTGCTACTGTAATTTATGCATCGATACTGATTCTAATTAAGTAATAGCAGAGGTTGCCTTTGAATTTATGAGGCTATAATCAGCTCCCTTGTGCTCAATAAATGCCACAGCTACAGTCTGTGGTGTTAATTTCACACTACAGTGGGAACTAGTGGTTGTTGCCAAATATACTCATAAGTCACAGGCAATTTGGATTATTACTGTAGTGTGTGCTGCATTGAGAAATGAACTAGTTCATAATCACTTTTTAAAGTCATTATTGAGTGTTTGTGTATGATAACTCTTCTGACATTGATGAGGCATGGTGCAGTAGCTTGTCTTTTTCCCAAAAATCATTTCTAGATAAAATAAATATATCGAATCCTCTGGAAAAATAACAATATAAGAACCCCTGCTTCCTCAGCTTTCTGGCTATGTGTGATATATGAGAGCTGGAAACTTAGAATTTTTTCCTAAAAACTACCTCCTGTGTGATGTTCCCCAAAGGGACAGTGTCTGATATGGGGTCATTCGATATGGGGATTTTATGAATTAATGTGATGAGCTTGCTGGCAAAATGAATTCTGTCCTTTTCTAATTTCCTGAAGCCGGGTGTCAACTAAAGCACTTTCACTGTGAGGTTTAATTTCGGAATTACTTTCCTCAAAATGTCACACACACACACAAAGATGGGAAGTGAGCTAAAAACAGTATCTCTCGTTCTTTATTTTACTGTCTCTCTTCTATTTCAAAGGAGTTACTCTTGGCAGTGGGGTTTTAAGAAATTCCACGTAGGATTGCACACTATTCCACATCTTGTTCTTAAATCCACAACACTGGCATGACTCCTTATTCTTAAACAGTGAACGTGTTCAAATGCCAGCTGTTGACTATAAGGGGTCTTCTTTGTAACCGAGAGGGCTGATTGCATTAATTCCATGGACAGCATGCTCTGGCTGGTTGCTGGGACCACAGATTTGTTTTGAGTATGTTCACATTATTTCCTGAGGAACTCACTAGGCTCCAGTGCAATCAACGACATAATAGAAGAACCGTGTTTTCTTCGTAAGGGGCAAGCACAAAAGGCAGATGGCTCCCCTGACGTGATGTTTTAGGACCTGCCAAAATCAAGACACCAAGAGAGACTGAAGCTAGTCAAAGAGTCACTACCACCTTGTATTCTTCTAAATAAAATAACACAAAACATCAGATATTTCCTGTGTTGCTTTCCATTATCTACCAAGAAAAGATTCTTCAAATATCCAAAAGATCCTACACCCTGGAGTTCAAGCTTATCCTTTGTCTATGGCCTGTACACAGAAACGTAGTTTCCATAAACTATAACCAATGCCCTGTGGAGGCGATAGGTAATCGTTTCAGAAAAACGTGTGTGTGGGTGGGTGGGTGTGGGTGTTTGTGTGTGGCTGTGTGCACATGTGCATGCTTTGATCCTTTTTATTAACATTGCAGGGGCAGAAACTGTGGTCTCAGAGTGGCGTATAATCACAAATTTTCTTCACTTAATTTGCAACAGAAAAGGAAAAGTCTTTCTTCCATTATTGTATAGACAAATAACAAAACATCAGAGCAGTAGCTGTATCAACAAAAAGGCTTTTGGAAGATTTGCAGGTGTTACACATCCTCCTTCATCAGGGGAGAAGTACAGCTTAGCTTTTTGGAGTAAAGATGGAGGCCTTTAACAATTCTTGCTTAGCAACACACAGTCTATTTGTGATGGTCATGGGGGTGCACCAAGCAATCTCCCATCTAGAGAGACCCTGCTGAAAGGAGCATTGTTAGCTGACAGCTTCTGCGGCCACATCTCCATATCCACCATGCATTCATGCCAAGACTGTTGTCTTTCCCAGAACCTCTCAGCCAGTGACTGAGCATGCTGGGATCCTAGGGACAGGCCGTTCTTGCCCAATATATGACTCCTATAGTGGACAATCCCTACTCAAGGATTCCTCTTCAGGCTGACCAAGACTTTTACAGGGCAGCATTGCAGTCTGGGGGTCAGCCTTCTTCCTTCTCTCTCTCCTTCTACAAGTGTTAGACTTACATCACCATCTGAAGGTTCTTTCTTTCTATGCCTGCTATCTTGTCCTTGTTTCATACATGTCTTGAGATATTGCCAAATGTCTACTGGGAGGCACAAATCTCCATTCCATCAGAACCACTGGTATAAGGTAAGAAAGCTTCCCTACGAAGAGCTAGGTGCTTATTCCTCAGGCTCCTGTGGCACTTGGTTTCACTAAAGCACTTTTTATGTTTAATTGTCATTGTTCATCTATTGGGCTCTCCCGCCAGCTTATGAGCTTTTCCATAGGAACTGTGACTTTCATATTCATTGCATTTTTCCAGTCCCATTTGGGACCTGTTTTCAAAAGGTGTTCGTTTAAATGTCGAATCAAGGAAGAAAGGGCAGAAGGCAGGGAGAGAGGAATGGGGAAGGAAGGACAAAAACAAGCAGTTAGGCAGCAAAAGAAGGTGGGAGAGAGTGAATCTATGAAGTATTTTTCCTTGGCTAGCCAAAGTGACCTGGGTTATGTTTCTATATTTGAGCCTGGTCATTCTTAGCTTATTGCTTCCCCTTTTGGCCTTACCGCATGACTCTTTCTATCTATAGTATTTGTTTGTTGAAGAATCGTTCGTTTATTATGCTCCAAGTGTTGAAATCCTCTTTGGTTTTTGGATCTTCTCATAGCCTCCTCTGCCCACTTTAAGGCCATTTCCAGGCAACCACTGGCAGCTCCTGGTCCCTTCCCAGTTATTGACAGCACTTAACCATCAATAACGTGATCTCAGACACCAGGGCACTGCTCCAAAGGGTGAGCACTTCTTGTTTTGTATCAACAACAAAAAAATATTCTGAATAATACATGGTCCCAAACAGAAAGGTAGATAGGAATGCAATCAATTAACTTGGATGATGTCATAATCCACATGCATGGCAGAAGAGCTAGAATTCCAGGCCTTTCTGTGCTCAGCTCTTCTGAGGATAATTAGCAGTGTTCCAGGGAACTTCTGACAGCCCATTGTGTTTTATATCTCTAACAATATGATAGGCCTGAGAGATTTGGAAAAGGATTCATTAGCTTACTAAAATTATTTAAAACTCAGACAGGCTGGGCGTAGTGGCTCATGCCTGTAAGACCCGCACTTTGGGAGGCTGAGGCAGGCAGATCATCTCAGGTTGGGAGTTCCAGACCAGCCTGGCTAATATGGTGAAACCCTTTCTCAACTAAAAATACAAAAATTAGACAGGCCGTGGTGGTGCGCACCCGTGATCCCAGCTACTCAGGAGGCTGAGGCAGGAGAATCACTTGAACCCGGGAGGCAGAGGTTGCAGTGAGCTGAGACTACGCCACTGCACTCCAGCCTGGGTGACAGAGCAAGACACTGTCTCAAAATAAATAAATAAATAAATAAAAGAAAAAAAAAAACTCAGACTAACAGGAATGAGAATGATGCTTGTAGGGACAGAAAGAAAAAAAACTAGTAACTGTTTTTGGCTCATCTTGCTCTCCAAACCTGCATTTGAATTTCAAGAATGAGTACATGTAGCCAGAGGCAAAGGAACTCTGTCCAGGCATGGACTAGGTAACACAACCAGCCCCAGAAGTTCTCCTATCTCCCACGCTAAGTCCTTCTTCCTAATCTTCTAAATCTGTTCCGTTGATAGAAGTTTGCCAACCTTAAAAAGAATTTTTTTTAACTTCTAGAGTTCTTAGTTTTCCATATATTTCATAGTCTGCATAACAGCTAAAAATATCCTTTGTCATCTATCTTTGACATCAAGTAACACTGCCACTGTCACCCAATGTGGAGTTTTATGGAATTCTAAATTTGTAAGAGATGAATAAATTATTAAATTCAGTAATTCCCAAATTTTAGTGAATAAAACATCCATCGAGGGAGCTTGTTAAAACTTCAGATTCCGATAAGGCCCAGGAATTTGCCAAGTTTTGGCTGCTTTATAACTTAAATACAGCAAAATTCAATCCCTTGAGGTGTACAGCTTGGCAAATTTTGATAATTGTATACAGCCATGAAATCTCCATCACAATCAAGATATGAAACAGTTGCATCACCCTACAAAGCTTTTCATGCCCCTTTGCAATCCGTGTCCTTTCCCTCCCCCGCTTATGACCCCCAGGCAATCACCTGTTTGATTTCCAGCCCTGTAATTTTGCTGTTTGGGGAATTTCATATAAATGTAATCTTGCAGTATATATACAGCCTTTTGTGTTTAACTTTTCTCCCTTAGTATGATGTTTTTGAGGTTCATCTGGAAAATTTGCAATTAAAATAGAAATTTTTGAAGATTCTGCTCAGAGTTTCATAGCCATATTTTGAAAAGCACTCTTCTGATTCAAACTTTTTATTTCATAGATAAGAAAGCTGAGGTGTAAAGAATGTAAGTTACTTACGTGAAGTGAAATATTACTGAGAAATATTTGAAACATGTGTCCCTGGAGAGAATTCCATGAATCATTTAATTTTCCTTTACCTCTCTGCGATGAGAGATTGAATCCTTTAGCAATCATATCCTTAAAACCAATGATATGAGATCTAATGTGTGAATATATTTTGGATTTTCTTCTGGATTACAAAATATTATTGCCAGGGCTTTGCTTAAGTTCAGAAAAATTTACTGAGAGACAGAGTATGATTTAGTAAGAAAACAGCTCTACAACCTTCTTGAAAATAGTACATTTGCTTTTGTACATGGTGAAATGTAATGAACAACACTCCTCAACTTGTACTTTTTAACTTCACTGATAGAAAAGATTTCTTTCTCACCTGCCTATCCCCATGCTTTGCAGTTGGAAACGGGTTATGTCGTTGTTGAGGAGCCAGCATGGTGAGTGTTTTCCCCACCGTTTCTGGATCACAGGTCCCTTTGGGAATCTGATGAAGGCTCTGAAGCCTCTTAGGTGGAGGAGATGGAGGAACACAGGTAGGTCATGTGGCAGCTAAGCAGGAGGACCCAGGATCAGGGACACCATAGACAGCAGACAGTTGGGAAGGTCCATAGAGGAACAGTTATAGCTCCAGGAAGCACTCCACAAGCATGCGTCAAAGCTCTGTAAGGGCACTCCTGCTGACTGAGGCTTTTGATCTCGGGGAGCTCAGATCCACCCCATCAAAGCTAAGCCGAGGTCTAATTTACAGATGAGGAAACTGAATGTCTGGGATTTCAAAGACATGCCTGTAGCCAGTTCTTACCTTAGTCCTACAGCCAGTACCTAGCTCATGACTTTAACCCTTAACCCAAGCCTACTGGACTTCATCACTATCCTGTGCTGTCTTCACTATTTGATCTAAAACTGAATGTAAGAGAATGATATTGGTAGCACATCAGCTAGTGAGCATTATAGGCAGGGAAACATCTCAGGGTCCTCACTATTTGATCACTTATTCACAGGACCATTTTAAAGGGCTTGTACGTGTCGTAATGACAGTTTATGAGGCCATTTCCCCTTTTGGTTGCTTCTCTAAAAACTGGAAGTGCAACCAATGCCATAAAAATACAACGAGTTAATCTTCCTCCAAAAGTAGTAAAAGAAAGGGGAAATGACCAGTGTATACCATTTAAAATAAGCAGACAATTCTAAAGATAATACCCTGATTTTCATTTACAATTTTCTTATGCTCATCTTCAGTACTGTAGAGTGGACATTTGTAATTTATTGATCCTAGACCAGAGCACCCAGTCCTTGTCCTGAAGAGACCTGTTATCTCGTATCACACCCTTTGGGGTTTGAGACCAGATGGATGACCTGGAACTGACTTCTGTAATCCTTCTTCAGAGCTCCAGAGAGCTAAAACATGTGAATGCCAAGAAAACAAACAGATGGAGGGTGTGAATTACTTTTATAATTAAATTACATATTGACATGTAGATGTGTACAATGCAACAAACATTTTAAAATTGGACAAATTTCTAAACAGTCAACACATAATCATTATATTTTTAAGTTGTCAAAATAATCACATTCATCAATAATTATTGGTCTCTTTCTGCTGAATCTGCTTCTCAGTGGCATTGACTATGTCTTTCCCACTGCTTTGAATTCCCTTTCCTTCTTTCTTCACCTGCAAAACTCTCAATTAATCTTCAAGACTTAGGTTCAAGACTCAGCTACTATGACTTCCTTAGGATGATGTACGTAACTTCATTAAAACACACAACTTATTGTAGTAGTGTATTGGTTTTCTCGTTTGTCTCCCTATGGGATTATGAGGACTCTCCACTCATCCATGTTCCCACCACCTAGTGTGGTGCTCTGCATGCTGTTGATACTCAGCACTGCTAGACAATAGAATTAGTGAATGTTACCTTCTTGTCACTGGATCTACCAGCCTCAAGTTCAATTTCCTACATTCCCTGATAATTCTGGCATCGTGCTTCACTTCACTTCCTCATCTCTTACTATCATCCTGACAGACTTCCATGTGGTTAATATCCAAGATCCTTGATTTAAAGTCAGGGATTTTCATTCTGATTCTGCTTTATGAATTCATCCCTATAATTCAAGAATGGCTCTTGTCAATTCACCAGTGAATTTGACTTCCAAAATAGTAAATTCCAATGTGCTGTTCCATAACCTAAATTTCATATCCTTTCAATCCCACTAAACCAGATTTCAAGTATGTTAGGAATTCCAGTCCATTTCTCTGACATTATTGGACTACTCTTGGACATGATTCCTTCTTCACCTTCTTCAAATTTTTATCAGGGTCATTTCATTTCTCACTTGTAACATCATCTCCTATTACCTTCAACTAATCCTATCCAAGAAATCTCCACTCTAAACCCTATGATATAATTACATCATTCTTATATCTGGACTACTTGATAATGCTGGAGAAAATAACCTAGTCTTTCAAATTATTGCCAATATCAATGTATGTAATCTAATGTGCATCAGTGCTGCTCATTTTTAGAATGGGCAGTTGACTATTGAAGTCTTCACTATTATTTTCTAGTTAACTTCTTGTTTCAGGCACCTCTTACACATCATGCCAGAACCTCTTGGCTTGCCTTCTGTCGTGGGTCCCCAGCTTTGCCCCAGCCACCACTGCAACCATCTGCTCTTAGTTTCACCCACCATCCTTGCGTGGACTCAGTAGCTCACCTCCCACCCTGGGGCTTCCCTGGGAACCTGCTAGGCACTGAGGTGTTAGCAAACTAGTAATGTGGGGGAGTGGACACTCTCTGGGACAAACCATTAACCAATGGAGATAGGAGCTGCTAGAAAAATGATTTCCTCTTCATTCTCACTCCCTTCCTGGATGGTCCTGCGATATTTCATACAGCCTTCTGCAGATGGACCTCTGATGTCACATAATCAGTTATACTTGATAGCAAACACAACTATCTCAGTAACGTGTCTTCTCATCCTTGTTCTTGGACTATACTTGGACATGATTCCCTGTCTTGCTTCCCTTTTTTCTCTCTTCTGCTTTCTTGGAATTGTGGGAATTCCTCCTCCCTCACCCTCAAACACACATGATAAAGCACTAATTTTCTATTACTTCATTGTGTGTGTGTGTGAGTGTGGGTGAGGAGGAATTCTCAGCAATCCAGGTTAGGACACTTCCTGTGTTCCACTAACCTCACTGCAAAGAGACAACTTGCTTTCTATTTTATAAAGAGAACAGAGGTTACTAGATGTGAAAATATTCAACTCTCTTGCTCTACAGATGTAAACTTAACTATGTTTCTGTGTTTGTCCCCAGTCTCAGAGAAGAGGTATCACTTCCTCTTTTGGTTGGTTTTATTTTGCTATTTTTTTTTTTTTTTTTTTTTTTGAGACGGAGTCTTGCTCTGTCGCCCAGGGTGGAGTGCAGTGGTATGATCTTGGCTCACGGCAAACTGCCTCCCGGGTTCAAGCGATTCTCCTGCCTCAGCCTCCCGAGTAGCTGGGGTTGCAGGCGTGTGCCACAACACATGGCTAATTTTCACATTTTTAGTAGAGAAAGGGTTTCACCATATTGGCCAGGCTGGTCTCGAACTCCTGACCTCAAGTGATCCGCTTGCCTCAGCCTCCCAAAGTGCTAGGATAACGGGCGTGAGCCACAGTGCCCAGCCTTTTTACTATGTTTTGGAGGCTATCCTGTCTCTTCCTTCAAAACCCACTCATTATTAGTTCCGCTTTTCTTTAATTTCATTGTCTTCTTTATTATAGATCATGTCCCATAGGCTATAAATATACACATACTTCCTACATTAAAAAAGAAAAAACTCCTCTGAAACTATATTCTTCTACTCTGACCTTCTCTTTATAGCCAAGTTTCTTAAGGGCCATTAACAGTCTTTCCTCCCACCCCCCTTATCATCCTTGAACACACTCTTCACTTCATGTAATGTGGTTTCTGACTGACCTCGCTGCTTACATTAAGCTGTCCAAGCAAAGGCTGCCAATCATTTCATCATTACCAACTCTTAATAGGCAGTTTTCAATATTGATGTCCCTGAGCTTCTTGACACTTTGGAACACCATTTTCTTCCTTAAACTCTTTCCTCCTTTGACTCCAGGATTCTACTCTCTGCAGAATCCCAAACCCAATTTCTGACTGGTCTTTTTCAAAAGATTCCTTTGCTGTTATATTTTCCTCTGTCCACCTTTAAAGAAGAGATTTTTGAAAGATTTCCATCGCCCTACCCTCACTGTCTCTCACTCTACATACTTTTCCTATGGGATCACATCCACTGCCATGATTCTAACTAATGCTGATATTTTGATGGTTCTCAAATCTCTCTCTAACCTAAATGCGTATCACAATACAAGGCTTACATGTCCATCAGCATAATGGGTGTCTTCATCTGGCAAATCAACGAAATATGGCAAAAGTCTCATGAATGTATTATGTTCCTTCTACCCACAATGCTCTTCTCTGCCATTTTCACCAGTCAAACTCCTTTTCTCCCTTCAAAATTCACTTTAATGTCATCTTATTTAAACCTTTTCTGATTCCTTGGGTGGAGTTGATCCCTCTGTCTTTTCAGCCACACTCTGGTGAACTTCTTCTAACAAACTTTCAGTGCTAACTTACTTATGCCAAGCCCCAGAGAAAGAGAGATGAACTCATCCCAGAGCAGCTCACACACCAGCCAAGAAGTCACTTCAGAGGTACAAGTTCCTCTAAGTAAAGAAGATATGCAAGAGATTCTGAGAAGACCAGCATTTTCAAAGTTGTTTGTGGACCCTGGGGAAGTCCTTAAGACCCTCTTAAGGGATCTGCAAACACAAAAGTACTTTCATAATAGTATCAAAACATTATTAATCTTTTCACCATATTGAAATTTGCACTGATGATGCAAAAGCAATACTGGATAAAACTTGGCACCTTATAATCAATCAAAGCAGTGCTACTAAGCTAGTAGTAGTTGGATTTTTCATTGCCACCCACTCACTGTAAAAGAAAATATCAGTTTCACTTTAGAGTATCCTTGGTGAAACAGTAAACATTATTAATTTTAAATCTCAAACCTTGAGTGTCTTTTTAATAGTCTGTAGCAAAATGAGAAGTACACATCAAATAATTCTGCTGCATATTGAAGTATGGTGGTTATCTTGAGGAAAGGCACTTGTTTGAGTTGTAACCTAGACCAGCCACTTTTTGTGAAATGCCATTTTTACTTGAATGACTGATAAGCAAACAATGGTTATTTAGACTTAAATATTTGGCAAATATTTCTTGAGTGAGTGAGCCTGTCACTTTAAGGAAAACAACTCACTGTGTTTGTTGCCAATGATAAAATTCAAGCTTTCAAGTGGAAACTGGCATTTTAGAAACACATCCACCTGTAAGTTTGACAGAGTCCTAATATTTAAGGCCTTTTAAAATGAAATTGATGGTGATGTTAACAATGTGATTTTTTTTCTATTATATAATGAAATGTGCCAACGTTTGGAAGATATGCATAACTCAGTGAACCAATACTTTCCAAGTGACCAATGTTAGAAAATCATGCATGGGTAACAGATCCTTTCAGAGTAGAAGATGGTCCAGTTAAAATTCATCAAAATGGTTTCAGATTTGACATTGCAACTAACCTTTAAAAAAATACAACTTGGCAAGTTTTGATGCAGTATTAAAGAAGAATATCCACAATTATCTGAAAAGGCTATTACAATTCTACTCCCTTTTCCAAATACATATCTGTGAGAGGCCAGATTTTCTTCATATACTTCAACTAAAACAACATATCTACAGCAGATTGACTGTAGCAGCAGATATGAGAAACCAGCTGTCTTCTTTTATGCCAGACATTAAAAAGATTTGCAAAAGTACAAAACAACTCCACTCTTCTCATTAACTTTTTTGTTTTAGAAAATACAATTTGTTAGAAGATAATTTTCAAAAGAAAAGTAAAATCATGACTCTCATACAGATGTAAAAATAAACATGGGCTAACGACTTTATTCAACTCATTAATCAATGAGGGAATTAGGCAGATATTACAAACAGTTCAAATGAGAAGCTAAACTCAAATTTATATGGACTAAAGGTAGATTAAAATTAATTGTAAATGGGGCAAAGAGGGTTTTCCAATCTAGTCTTTATCAGACAGAATTTGCATGTCTAATAGCCATCTACAATTTACAGTTATAAAACAGCTCGAAGAAAAGAAAGACTAGACATTGGTAACCCAGAAGGAATGTCCTCTAAACAATACATAGTTTCCCATTGAAACAAATATTTTCAAAAAGTTAATTTTTATTACAAAATGATAGTTATGTTAATAGGAAATGGGTTTGTTACTATTTTATAATAACACAATAAATCAATATTTTAAAATTTTTTTACTTTTAATTTCTAATATGGTAAATATAAATAGATATATTCCAGACAAACAAAAACTCTTTGGAAGCCTCCATAATTTTTAAGACTATAAAGGGTGTTCTGTGACCAAAAAGTTTGAGAACCACTGTAGTAAGTATTCAACAGGTTAATTAATCCTCACCCAGCCTGCTCACTGGATGAGAAATTCCTCCATGATCAATCGATCCTGTAGTCTGATCTAACTTCTCCCAGAGAGAACTGGGTGTTTTCCTTTCCCCAGCCTTCTTCCAGGATACTGCTGTACTGAGTCCATTTGGATTACACAAGGCTAACCAAATCCATCATTCCTTACATCTCTACAAAGGCCACTGGCTAAAAAGTATGCTGTTCTGGCCATCTCTCTTTCAACTCAACTTCTCTCTAATTTCCTTATCCTAATTTATTCCATTGCACGCTTGATCCATGACAAATGGCTTTTTCCACTTCCTTGACCTCATCATTAAATGTTTCTTTCATCTCCTGTCTATGCTGAAACCTGGTCCTCCCCTGAGTGCTGCTTTCCTGGAAGCTTTATTGAGAGGCAGCTGACCAATCTCCACATACTTTAGAGTCAGGGGGTAGAGTGGGCACCCTCCCGCTCCCTCGTATTGCTTTTAGACCATTACCCCACCTGCTTATGCCCAAAAACAAGTTCCTTTGAAGTTCATATCATCCACCTTCTACCCTCATTGTCATCAACCACCTACCCTTCATTTGTTCCAAGCTACTGAAGATTAGGCATCGGTCATTCTGATCTGTTATCATTCTGGATGAAAAACACTTTCCAATTTTGACCTTTTGAACTCTAATGACTTCCACTCCATTTCTGTGATCATACCCTAGAATTTGTCCTCCTGGGGAACTACTTCCCTCCATCCAAACCTCACACTTTCTAGTCACAGTTCCATATTCGTCCCCTTCTCTCTGTTATTCTCACCACATCTGCTCTTCAGTCTCTTTGTGATCTCCACTCGCTTGTTCCTTCAAGTGTCATCTCCACATCATCTTCTTTCCCATCATGACCCTGAGGCAAATTCTTGGAGTCACTCTCTTGCTAAAGTCTTCAAGTCCTCAGTGTCTTTTTTTCCCAGCTCCTCTGCCTGGTGAACTCCTAACTTTACAATTCTCTGAATGTTTGCCGTTTCTGCTCCCACTTCCATGGCTCTGAGGGCTGCACATGGAGGTTGACACCATACAAAATCATGTCTTCTAATTTTATACAGTCTTTAAAGATGCCTCAATCATACTGTGCCTGTGTCAACTCTCCAATTTTTCCCATATCCTTCAACCCTCACCTCTACTATCTCTTTCTCCTGTGTATCAGCAATGCATCTGCCTCCTTCTTTAGTGGGATGAAAGGATGCTATCATGTGAGCTCTCTCAATTTCCTGACACTCCTACCCACAACTCCGTCAGATGTAACTTTGCTTCCTCCTGTCTTTTCACAGTGGGAGGGTCAGAAAGTGTCCTTTCTAAGGCTGATCCCTATCCCCGGAAGATGGATCAAACAGGAGCTGTGCTGTGGGTTGAAGGAGGTAGCCAACCTGCAGTGACCCCACAGGGAAGGGCTCAGGGAATCAATACCTCAGTCTCACTTATCTTCTGTCTTCCTTTGTCTCTTGCTGATGCTTCCCATTAACTGAGCCCAATTGGAAGCCAGAGGGCAAGGGAGCCCACTGATACAATTCATAACAGTTTCATCTCCCAGGATACAAGGCAGAGAGAAGAAGACAGAGAGTACATCTAGAAAGCAGAAAGAAAACATCCACCACATCCTCCTTCTTTAGAGCTAGGGACTGAGAATGATCTTCTACATTTTGCAAGCTAATGAGATTTGATCCCTAAAGCACAGAGTTCTAACTAATTAATGTGTAGGGGGCAGGAGGAGTGGAGAGGACTGGACTAGGCCTCTTCTTCTGTATTCTGTACATCGGGTCCTCTAGCTGGAAAAGAGCTCAGCACTCTCTCAACAGTGCCTGTAAAAGGAAAGGCAACACCTTTACACCTTCTCTCTTGCTGTCTGCCCAAATAGCACCTGTTATCAGGCATGCTCTAGCTTGGTCACATGGCCTTTTTTCCTTAATCAATTCTCAATCTATAAAGACACTTCTACTCCCCCACGTGAAGCACTTCACCTGTGATTCAGAAGGCTCAAGCAGCACTTAGGTCAATGATTAGTACTTACCTCAGAGCCCTTTGTGAGACCACCTGCCTCCAGTCATCTATGGTGTAGAGCTGGATTGAAGGTCTGAGGAGGTCAGAGAGGTAAGATGAAGACATTTGTCATTTTTTTTTTTTACTATATAGCCAACTTAACTTCTCCTAGCTCTTCTTTGCTTGAGATAACATCTGGAGGCCCCATTTATTGCAGCAAGAGATTGCTTTTGATTTTAAACATGTATGCTTCTGTCATAAAAATTAATTTATATCCAATCACTGTAAGAAATTAAACCAAAAGGTTTTCCAAGCCCTAAGCCTTGTTACAAATAAATATGTGCAAGCTAGGTTGACACTGTGTTTTAAAAATACTGTAATATGATGGGGAAGATGAATATATGCTCTTCTGATTTAGATTTGAGGTTAGATCGGGTTATGTTTGTACCAGAGTCAGCCAGTCTGAATTGCAAGCAAATCACCTTCGGTGAGATAAGACCATAATGGAAAATAAAGTCACCCAGCCAAAAAGAGTTGAGTCTTACAAAAGACTTCCTTGGTGCTCCTGTTTATATAGGCAAATTACTCACTGTGATGGCTCCTAGGCCACTGCACTGGCTGAGCCTTTGCCTGCTATTTTTGAGCCAACCATTTATCACAACTAGAGCTTTATTAAAAAGTACTCTCCACTCTTCAGAGAACAAATATGAAAATGTGGTTTCTGAAGATATCAGAACCATTTATTTTTGAAGTTGGCAGCACTGGCTGTGAACACTGCTCTGGAATGGATCTCTTCTGTTGAAAGAGGAGTTATATATTTTTCAGAACAAGCTTTTCTCCTTTCATCCACATGAAACAATGAAATATTAAATATGGTATGAAAAAATTAAAGCGTTTTGAAAGGGAAAGAAAAAGAAAATCACACCCCTGATTGGAAACCACTGCGGGAAGCCTCTCTGATAATCGGGAAGAGAAAGTTGTTGGGACCAGGGCTCTCTGATCATTCCCTCTGACCCCTGGCTTCCCTGCAGAGCTGGCTGCCCTGCTCTGGGTGACAGCACTAGCTGCTTCCCCTGTAAGGGTGACGGGAGCAGATGGAGCATCTTTGGGGTGGCTGTCCAAGTCTGACCAGGACTTTCTCATAGAACACTAGGAAAACTAGTTGAGAAGTGAGAAAATCAGCCAGTTAGCTAGTTAGCTGCTTGGGATGAGAGATGGGTTGGAATTAGAAAGACTTGAAATCGCCTCTGAAATCCATTTTCCTTCTTTCTGTTTTCTTTTCTTTTTTCTTTTTTTTTTTTTTTTTTTTGAGACAGGGTCTCACTCTGTCACTCAGGCTCACTGCAGCCTTGACCTCCCAGGCTCAAGTGATCCTCCCACCTCAGCCTTTTGAGTAGTTGGGACTACAGGCACGTGCCACCGTGCTGCCTGGCTAATTTTTGTATTTTTTTGTAGAAACAGGGTTTTACCATGTTTCCCAGGCTGGTGAAATCCTTTTTCACATCAAGCAAAGTAGAGTTAATAATATCTACTATCCACCTGGAGGGACTGATTGGGATCATTAATGTAAAGCACCTGGCATAGAGCAGGTATTTGTCATAATGATGACAGCAAACACTTAAGTTGTTCTTATTGTACCAGACACTTTCCCAAGCACTTTGTCTTAATTCATTTAATCCAAAAATGACCATATGACAAAGGCATGATTTTTATCCCCACTAAAGACAAAGAAACTGAGACACAGCAAGGTTAAGTAACTGCTTTAAAATACATACCCTGCTTATAAGAAGGTAATGCAGATGTAGGATTTATACCCAGGTAGTCTGGCCCTGGATCTCAATCTCTAGTCCTGTGCTCTTCAGGATAGAATAGTCTATATGAATTAATGTTAATTATCCCCTACTCATAGTAACAGTTTGGTTTTCTTTCCACAGAAATGAAAGGTGGTTTGTCATTGTTCTTTTTGCTTAAACATGACCCTGACGAAATTGAGAGTGCATCTCAGGACTCTGAATTTCTCTTTTGCAGTAAATGACCTTCCTTTTTACTGTCTAAAAAATCCAACACCCTTCCCATTGATGATATTTAGTTTAAGTCCATCGTATTCCAGCAGAAACCAGCTGACTTCATTACATCGATGAACAATGGAGAAACAACTGGTTAATTAGATATTTCTGATTTTCAGTGGATTGTCAGGGATTTGTGAAGACATTTTATTTTATCTTATTTTTTTCTTTCTATAACTTTTGGGATACAAGTGGTTTTTGGATACATTAGTGAATTGTCAAGTGGGGAAGTCTGAGATTTTAGTGCACTCATCACCCAAGTAGCAGACATTGTACCCAATATATAGTTTTTTATCTCTCACTTTCATCTCATCCCCTTCATCCTTCTGGGTCTCCAGTGTCCATTATACCACTCTAGATGCTTTTGTGTACCCATAGCTTAGCTCCCACTTATAACTGAGATCATATGGTATTTGGCTTTCCATTTTGAGTTACTTGTGAAGACATTTTAAAGCTAGAGAATCACAGACCATCAAGATGCAACCTAAGATGTCATCAATAAACCTAGGTATCAGTTGCCAAGTAGCAGCCCCTACTGATTGAGGGGCACAAATTTAATTATTGTCACCTTTGTAGGTGGAAACAAAAGGACACCATGTTAAATCAGGATCTTGGCTTGTCCTGATTTATATATTAGTCTTGCTCTACATAAATTGATGTGTTTTTTAAACATGACTTGGTAGTCATCAACAAACATTTAGGAGTGATCGAATGAACTGAAGGCTGCATGAAAAATTAATTTTGTAAATAAATTAGAATTTAAATTTCTAAAGAAATGTACTATTTTGTAAAATCACTTTGTGAAATAGGGGCTTCTTCTGTGAAGAAATATGTTCTGGTTAGCGTACCTATTCAATACATTCAAATTTGGTATGTGAGGTTTCTTAAAAAGAATTACATGTATATCCATCAGCAACAGTGAAACAGCATAATCCTGAGTCTTTGAAGGGCACTGGGGTTTGAGAATGATGTTTATGGGTGGCACATTTCGTTTTTCCTGCGGTATCTACCTGTGAGTTGTTGGCAGTAATCCAACTGTAATCAGACACCATCTGTGATTGCTTTTCTGTTTAACATCAAAACTTCACTGAATATAAATACCTCCCTTCCTTCCATCACCACCCCTCTCTCTGCTTCCTCCTCCCTAACAGACTTCGGATTTGTTCTCTAGTCAATCTATTCTTACCCAAGAGGTCCACAGGTTACAACATAATGGCAAGTTGCGTTTTCCAAGTGTCTGTGTGTAAATTGTACAATCATATATCAGTAGATACATGAGTATGACCTAAAGCATAAAGAACTTAAATTCTTGAACTAGGTTTATCATGAGTTCAGTCTGACAGCAATTTTATGTTTCTAGTTACAGCTGATATTGCAAACATAAGAAAAGCACTAAAACCACACAGGCGCAATGACATTTGAGGGGGTGTGTGGATGATGTCTACCCACATATATTTCAGTTATCAGAAGATCCTGTCTTTATGGTGATGATTTGATACTACATGCTCTTGTAGTGTCATATTTACATAAAGAAAGGAATGAAATGAGATGGGGTTGGGACTTTAGCAGAATGGCTCCAGAGCAGGAAAGATTAGAATTGATCTACTAGACTTGAAACTCATTTTAGCTCTAAGAATATATGCATTTTGCATTCAACCCTTAAAAATATATGTTTAAATTATTCCCCGTGACAAATATATTTTCCTTTCTTTAAAAGTTTAATCAGCACAAGTTTCCTGTTCAGCTAAGGTATAGCAGCACATCTGTGTAAAGGGAAAAAATATTGCTGGTGTAGAGAGATGATTCCTTTGCCCTTCTCCTGGCAGGAAGGCAGTCAATATGCAGGTTACTATATTTAGTCACCTCTATTTTCTGAGCACGAGCTGAGTTAAATGAAAGAGTTCACTCAAAACATAGAATAAAATAGAAAGCAAGAACGGAGGGGATGAGAGGAATCCTTAACTATAAAGGAAGTACACAGTCTTTGTGGATGTGGGGAGAACCTGTAGAAAAACAGAGGGAGCTGCCATGACAGGAGAAGGGGTTTTTGAGGGACCCAGGCAGTAGAGAAGGGGCTTGGATTAGTGCACATGAGGGAAAAAGTGTACAAAAACGTGGAAATGACCAGCAGGTACATGGGAAGATGGAAAGACAGTGGAAGTAGAGATTTGGGAATCATCTGCAATAAAGAGACCGTGCTGCATTAATGAGTTCTATTGGGTAATATCCTAAATCATACTTAGCATCTTATCAGGTTGTTCTAAATAGATTAATTTACTTTTGAAAAAAGGAGTAATGTACATTTCAGTTCAAGATAGACTCAACACAGTCAACTCCCTCCCTCTAGAGGATATATTAAAATGATAATAAAAGTTTTTTCAAGAGTGGAAAGAGAATAAGAATGGAAACTGCAGTAGACCAGAGACTGCAAGAGATTTCTGGAAGATGAAATGTGGTTGGAGGCTTGTAGACAAATGAAACAGAGTGGAAAAGCACAGGATGTGCTAGGGGGGGTCTGGAATGGGGGAAGGCATCCACCTGCCTGGAGGGGCTAAGGGCGTGGAGTCACAGGAATGATAAAAGAGGACGAAGCAGAAGAGGTCAAAAGGGGAGAATGGAATAAAGGGCTGTGCCCAGCAGCCTTGTTTGCTTCCTGACCCGGGCAGAGTTTCATGCAGCCTGGCCATTGACTCCGGATCCTTCTCTAAAGATAATCTAGGAAAAGCCATGCCCTCTTTTGAAACTCTTTTGACCCCTCAGAAGAAGGCATTCCTCTTTCTGGCGTTCAACCTATAGCCCACTGTCCATAAAGCTGATCTTTCAAACTGTCTGACCCTCCTACACAGATCTTACAGGTAGACTCCCCTGCCAAGGAGGGGACTACTGAGGAAAAATAAAAATTTCCTACTGAACAGAGGAGGAAGCAGACACACTCATTACTAATATGACTCATCCAGGGAGGATCAAACACATGTGGAAAACAAATACTATGAAAGAAAAGGACCCCAGTTATCAGAGAAAATAGACATAATTCAGAAAATAGAAGAGGACTTTTAAAGAAATCCTTTGGTACCCTCAACAAGATTCGAGAAGCTATTATATCCATAAAATAGAATAAAATCACTGTGAAATAGGGACACAGAACCAGTTGGCATGCCTAAAAATTGGATTAAGTATAATTGCTATAAATGCAGAGGATCTACAAAACATAGAGAAAAATAGGAAGAGAACATAAAAATGAAATAAATATGAAGCATAGAGGCTTAATTAAAAAATATTTATCTTCTGACTAGGAAGGGTTTAAGAACAATAGGTCTTAATGAAAAGAAGTGTGTGTGCTAGGGCTGGCATAACAAAGTACCACAATCTGAGTGGCTTAAACAATAAAAATTTATCGTCTCACAGTTCTGGGGGCGCTGGAAGTCAGAGGTCAAGATGTCAGTAGGGTCGGCTCCTTCTGAGGGCTCTGAGGAAGAATTGCTCCACGCCTCTCTCCTGGCTCTGTTGGCTTTCCAGCAGTCTTTGGTGTTCCTTGGCTTGCAGAAGTATCACCCCATCTCTGCCTTCATCTTCTTGTGTCATTGTTTGTGTTTACATGTCTGTTTCATGTCAACATTTCCTTCTTTAGTAAGAACACAATCTTCTTGGATTAGGACCCACCTTAATAACCCATCTTAACTTGATCATCTGCAAAGACTCTGTTTCCAAATAAGGTCACATTTGCAGGTGCTTGGAGTTAAAACTTCAACATATTTTTTTGGAGGTGGGTAGAATTCAATCCATAACAGGATGGAAATTTCTTTAAAAGCTAATAGAAAAAATATCCCAAAGATAAAGAAAGGCACAAGGATTTGAAATGAAAAGAGATAGTTGGGAGCAAATGAGATGAATAAAAAAGATTCCTATCTAGAGACATCTTCATGGAATTTAAAAACAAGAAGTTTAAAGAATATTCCTCAAGCTTCTGGAAGTGATAAACTGGTTGACTTCAAAGAATGAGAATCAGACCATCACAAGAGTTCTTAGCAACATCAATAGATGTTAGAAGACAAGAAAAGTTTTCAAAGTACTGAAGGAAAAGCATCTTCAAGCTAGAATCCTTTTGCTTTTTGTTTTTTTTTTTCTTTTTAAAATGTGGTATAACACATGGGGTAAGATGCATAAATCTTAATTGTACAGCCTGATGAATATATATCTGTGTCACTAACAACCTCATCAAGATAGACTATTTCTATCATTCCAGAAACTTCCCTAATGCTCCTTTCCAGTCAATACCCATCACTCCCCACCATTCAGGTAATCAAAATTCCGACTTTTATCACAGTTGATTTTTTTTTCTGTTTCTGAAATTTAATTTAATCATATAGTATATACTTCTTATGTCTTGATTTCAAAATTTACTATAATAGTTTTAATGTTTATCCAAGTTGTTAAATGGATCAGAAGTTCATTCATTTACTGAGCAGTATTCTATTACGTTATTATAGCATGATTCATTTATTCATTTTCCTATTGATGGACATGGGGTTGTTTCTACTTTGAAGCTGTTAAGAAATAATTAAATAGTCCTCAATAACAATGTTGCACAAGATTTTGAGAAATACGAATTATATCTTTTGATTATATACCTAGAATTGGAATTGTTCTGTCATAGGTAGGTTTGTGTTAAAATGTATGAGAAATTGCTACATGGTATTTCAGTTTCACCCTTTCATCAGCAATGTATTCTGAAGTTTCACATGATCTACATTTTCTCCAATATCTGGTATTATCAATCTTTTCTTTGAAAAATCTTTTATTTTAGCTTCAGGGGTACATATGAAGGTTTGTTATACAGATAAAATTGTGTCATGGGAGTTTGGTGTACAGATTATTTCATCATCCAGGTACTAAGCATAGTATCTAATAGTTATTTGTTCTGATTCTCTCCCTCCTCCCACCCTTTACCCTCAAATAGGGACCTCCCAGCTGGGAGAGAGGCTGTACCCTGCAAAGCCACAGAGGCAGAACTGCCCAAGACCATGGGAACCCAGCTCTTGCATCAGCATGACCTGGATGTGAGATCTGGAGTCAAAGGAGATAATTTTAGAGCTTTAAAATTTGACTGTCCCGCTGGATTTCAGACTTGTATGGGCCCTATAACCCCTTTGTTTTGGCCAATGTCTCTCATTTAGAATGGCTGTATATACACAGCACCTGTACCCCTATTGTATCTAGGAAGTAGCTAGCTTGCTTTTGATTTTACAGGCTCATAGGCGGAAGGGACTTGCCTTGTCTCAGATAAGACTTTGGACTGTGGACTTTTGGGTTAATGCAGAAATGAGTTAAGACTTTGGGGAACTGTTGGGAAGGCATGATTGGTTTTGAAATGTGAGGACATGAGATTTGGAGGGACCAGGGGAGGAATGATATGGTTTGGCTATGTCCCCACCCAAATCTCGACTCAAATTGTATCTCCCAGAATTCCCACGTGTTGGGGAGGGACCCAGGGGGAGGTAATTGAATCATGAAGGTCAGTATTTCCCGTGATATTCTCATGATAGTGAATAAGTCTCACGTGATCTGATGGGTTTATCATGGGTTTCAGTTGCTTCCTCCTCATTTTCTCTTGTCGCCACCATGTAAGAAGTGCCTTTCACCTCCTGCCATGATTCAGAGGCCTCCTCAGCCATGTGGAACTGTAAGTCCAATTAAACCTCTTTTTCTTCCCAGTCTCAGATATGTCTTTATTAGCAGCATGAAAAGAGACTAATACACTACTGATTTTTGTATGTTGATTTTATATCCTGAAATTCTGTTGAAGTTGTTTATTAGCTCAAGGAGCTTTTGGGCAGAGACTACTGGGTTTTCTAGAGATAGAATCATGGTCATCAGCAAACAGGGATATTTTGACTTCCTATCTTCCTATTTGCATGCCTTTTATTTTTTTCTCTTGCCTGATTGCTTTGGCCAGGACTTCCAATACTATGTTGAATAGAAGTGGTGAGAGAAGGCATGCTTGGCTTGTGCCAGTTTTCAAGGGGAATGCTTCCAGCTTTTGCCCATTCAGTTGATGTTGGCTGTGGATTTGTCATACCTGGCTCTTCTTATTTTGGAGTATATTCCTTCAATGCCTAGCTTATTGAGGGTTTTTTTTTTTTTTAACATAAGGTATGTTGACTTTTATTGAAAGCCTTTTCTATATCTGTTGAGATAATCATGTGTTTTTTGTCCTTAATTCTGTTTATATGATGAATCACATTTATTGATTTGTATATGTTGAACTAACCTTGCATCCCAGAGAAAAAGCTTTATTGATCATGGTGAATTAGATTTTTGATGTGCTGCTGGATTTGTTTTGCTAGTATTTTGTTGATGGTTTTTACATCAATGTTCATCAAGGATATTGGCCTTAAGTTTTCCTCTGTTGTTGTGTCTCTGCCAGGTTTTGGTATCAGGATGATGTCAGCCTCATACAATGAGTTAGGGAGGAGCCATTGCCCCTCAATTTTTGGAAAAGTTTCAGTAGGAATGGTACCAGCTCTTCTTTGTACATCTGGTAGAATTTGGCTGTGAATCCATCTGGTCCTAGGCTTTTTTTTGGTTGGTAGGCTATTTATTACTGATTCAATTTTGAAGCTCATTATAGGTCTACTCAGGGATTCAATTTCTTCCTGGCTCAGTCTTGGGAGATTATCCATTTCTTCTAGATTTTCTAGTTTGTACGCACAGAGGTATTCATAGTATTTTCTGATGGTTGTTTGTATTTCTGTAGGGTCAGTGGGAACATCGCCTTTGTCATTTCTAATTGTGGTTATTTTCATCTCTCTCCTTTATTAGTCTAGCCAGTGGTCTATCTTATTATTTTTTTCAAAGAACCAATTCCTAAATTTGTTGATCTTTTCTCTAGTTTTTTGAGTCTCAATCTCCTTCAGTTCAGCTCTGAGTTTGGTTATTTCTTGTCTTCTGCCACCTTTGGGGTTACTTTTCTTTTGCTTCTCTAGTTCTTTTAGTTGTAATGTTAGGTCGTTAAATTGAGATCTTTTAAAATGTTTGATGTGGGCATCTAGTGCTATGAATTTCCCTCTTAACACTGCCTTAGGTGTGTCCCAAAGATTCTGGTATGTTATGTCTTTGTTCTCGTTCGTATCAAATAACTTCTTGATTTCTGCCTTAATTTCATTATTTACCCAAAAGTCATTCTGAAGCAGATTATTTAATTTCCATGTAATCACATGGTTTTGAGCAATTTTTTAGTCATGATTTCTATTTTTATTGCACTGTGGTCCAAGAATGTGTTTGGTATGACTTCAGGTTTTTTGAATTTGCTGAGGATTATTTTATTCTGATTGTATGCTCGATTTTAGAGTATGTGCCATGTGGTGATGAGAATAATGTATATTCTGTTGTTTTGGGGTAGATAATTTTGTAGATGTCTTTAAGGCCATTTGATCCACTGCTGAGTTCAAGTCTTAAATATCTTTGTTAATTTGCTGCCTTGATGGTCTAATACTGTCAGTGGGGTGTTGAAGTCTCCCACTATTATTGTGTGGGAATCTACGTCTCTTCATAGGTCTCTAAGAACTTGTTTTATGAATCTGGGTGCTCATGTGTTAGGTGCATATATATCTAGAATAGTTAGGTCTTCTTGTTGAATTGAACCCTTTACTATTATGTAATGCCCTTTTTTGTCTTTTTTGATAGTTGTTGGCTTAAAGTCTGTTTTATCTGAAGTTAGGACTGCAACCTCTGCTTTTTTCTCTTTTCTGTTTGCTTGGTAGATTTTTCTTCATTTCTTTACTTTGAGCCTATTTGTGTCACTGCATATGAGATGGGTCACTTGAACACAGCATGCCAATGGGTCTTGCTTCTTTATCCACTTTTCCACTCTGGGCCTTTTAATTGAAGTAATTAGCTCATTTATATTCAAGGTTAGTTTTATTATGTGTGGATTTGATCCTATCATCATGTTGTTAGCTGGTTATTATGCACACTTGTTTGCGTGGTTGCTTTATAGTGTCACTGGTCTGTGTATTTAAATGTATTTTTATGGTGGGTGGTAATGATCTTTCCTTTCCATATTTAGTGCTTCCTTCAGGAGCTCTTGTAATGCATGTCTGAAGGTAATGAATTCCCTCAGCATTTGTTTGTCTTTCTTTTTAACTTACGAAGCTTAGTTTGGTTGGATATGAAATTCTTGGTTGGAGAAAGTTTTTCTTTCAGAATGTTGAATATAGACCCCCAATCTCTTCTGGCTTATAGGGTTTCTGCTGAGAGGTCTGCGGTTCATCTGATAGGCTTCCCTCTGTATGTGACTTGACTTTTCTCTCTAGCTGCCTTTAACATTTTTCTTTCATTTTGACCTTGGAGGGTCTGATGATTATGTGTCCTGGGGGGCCCTGTCTTCTTGTGTAATATCTTGCAGGGGTTCTTCGCATATTCTGAATTTGAATCTTGGTCTCTCTAGGGAGGTTCAGGAACTTTTCATTCACAATATTCTGAAATATGTTTTTCAAGTTGCTTGCTTTCTCTCTTTTTCAGGGATGCCAATAAGCATAGATTTGGTCTCTTTACATAATCCCACATTTCTCAGAGATTTGTTCATTCCTTTTCATTCTTTTTGTGTGTGTGTGTTTTGTGGCTGTCTTGTTTCAGAGAGCCAGTCTCCAAACACTGAGAGTCTTTTCTTAGCTTGGTCTATTCTGCTGTCAATACTTGGGATTGCATTATGAAATTCTTCTAGTGTGTTTTTCTGCCCTATCATGTCAGTTTGGTTCTTTTTTTTTTTTGTTATACTTTAAGTTTTAGGGTACATGTGCACAACGTGCAGGTTTGTTACATATGTATACATGTGCCATGTTGGTGTGCTGCACCCATTAACTCGTCATTTAGCATTAGGTATATCTCCTAATGCTATCCCACCCCCTCCCCCGACCCCACGACAGGCCCCAGTGTGTGATGTTCCCCTTCCTGTGTCCATGAGTTCTCATTGTTCAATTCCCACCTATGAGTGAGAACATGCGGTGTTTGGTTTTTTGTCCTTGCGACAGTTTGCTGAGAATGATTATACTGGTTATGTTGTCTATTAGCTCTTGTATCATTTTATTATGATTCTTGGATTCCTTGAAATGGATTTTGCTGTTCTCCTGAATCTCGATGATTTTCATTCCTATTCATATTCTGAATTTGATTTCTGTCATTTCAGCCATCTCAGCCTCGTTAAGAACCTTTGCTGGAGAATGAGTGCATTCATTTGAAGGAAAGAAGACACTCTGGCCTTTTGAGTTGCCAGAGTTTTGTGCTGGTTGTTTTTCATCTCTGTGTGTGGGTGTTCCTTTAACTGTGGTGTAAATTGAGTACAGTCAGTAGATTCCTTTTCTGGATATTTTCAGAAGGCCAGAGGTTTGTGTAGGGTTTTTATTTGTATTTGACTTCTTGCCTTTGGTTTCACAGGCTGGTATGTTAGCAAACTATTTTTGGAGTTGAAGTTTTGGGGTGTGTTCCAGTAGGTGGCACTTAAGCATAATGGTCAGTAGATGGGCTCTTTCTCAGTTGTGTTGCTCCTCTGTATTTCCTCACAGTTGCAGCCATGCTCCCTCTCAATGTTCTGAAAGTGTGGGCTCCTCTCCCACTTGAGGGCTGGCTGCAGATCATGGCTTGGCCCTCCTGGGCTGCCCATCACAGCTCTGGAGTGACCTCAGGGTTTATGTTCCCTCCCCAGTCTGGAGGCAACAGAGGAAGGGACCTTAGCAATGGTATTGCCAAGGATCTTTCACTTGTCTCCTGGAGCTCCATCCCAGAGAGATGCAGAGCTACAATCAATCAGTGCGATTTGCCCAGGATGGGGGTGCTACACTGTGGGCCAAAGGCAGGAGGGGGAATGAGGGAGAGGCCTGCCTGGTGATGAGCAGGGGGAGTGGGTGGGAACTGTGGAAGACAAAGTGGCCTCCTCTCCTTAGGGCAACTGTGGCTTGCTGGAAGTATGGATAAGGTAGCTCGAGACTTTACTCCTTCCCAGTCCAAGGGCAGCAGGGGCAGTGGTAGAGGGACTTTTGGTTGCCCCTGGGAGCTCCACCTCTGATAAACGTGGAGCCACTGCTACTGGGAGTGGTCAACCAGAGGATGGGGCAGCTGCACTGCTGGCCTGAGCTGGGTGCCCTACTTGTTGGGAAGCTGGGGGTTGAGGGCTCACAGAGGAGAGGCTGGTCTCCTCACTGTATGGTGATAATGGCATGCTGTAAGCTTGAGTGTAGCCCTTTGGCTTTTTGTTTCTTCTCCAGACTGAGGGCAGCAGGGGCAGAACTGCTGCTGTGGCAGTGGCAGAGGGGATGTTGGTTGCCTCTGGGAACCTCTCCCCAGGAACACTCAGTGCCACTACCAGTGGGTATGCTCAGCCGTGGGTGGGGCAGCTATTCTTGGGTGAAATAAGAAGATGCCCAGTGAAGAGTGGGAGCTGGGGATATCCAGGGAAGAGGAACTGGACTCCCTCTCCATATGGTGGCTGTGGTGTGCCGGATGTGCCAGTGTAGCAACTAGACCCTTTGTTCTTTCCCCAGTCCAAGGGCAGTTAGGGCAGTACCACTGCAGCTGCAATGGCAAAGGGGTTATGGGTTGACTTTGGTATTTCCTCCTTAAAGGAATGCAGAGCTCCTTCTGATTGAAATGTTCAGGCCGGGGCGAGGTGGTTTTGCTGAGGCAGGGGGAGGCGGCAGTCAGGCGGTCCGCCCAGTGAGAAGAAGCAAGGACAGGGACCTGCATGAGGAATAGTCTAGCCACTTTTCTGTGAGGTGGCTGCACTGTGATGGGGATCCACTCCAACTCCTATTTCCTGCAGTCTCCAGAGCCTGGAGGCAGCAAAGGCGAGGGTTGCAAGACAGCAAAGATGGCAGCCCACGCCTCCCTCTGGGAACCTCTGTTCCAGGAAGTTAAAAAGTGCTATCAGCCCAGTAGCCCTAGTGGAGGGTGGCTGGAGTCCCAGATCAGGAGGTCCTGCCCAGTAAAGAGAAATGCGATCAGGCACCTGCATAGAAAACAGTCTGACTAGTTTTCCATAGGGTGGCTGACTGTGCTGTGAGTCTGCACCAGTCACTAGTCATCTTGGACTCTTCAGAGAACTGAAGACAGCAACAGCCAAGGCTGCAAAACAACAAAGATGGCAGACTTCCCCTTCCTCTGGGAGCTCCATTTCAGGGAGGTGAGGAGCTACTGCCAGCCCAAGAAGACTGGTGGGGGCCAGCGGGAGTCCCAGGTTGGCAGGTCCTTCTCAATGAGTAGAAATGGGATTAGAGAACTATATAAAAAATCGTCCAGCCGCTTTTCTGTATGGTGGCTGCACTGTGCTGTGAGTCTTTGCCAATCCCTAGTCACCTTGTACTTTCCAGAGCTACCGGCATACAAAACAGTCTGGCTGCTTTTCCATAGGATGGCTGTACTGTGCAGAGGGTCCACTTTAGTGCCTCCTCACCTCGGGCTCTCCAGTGCCCAAAGGCAACGAAAGAGCAAAGATGGTGGCCCGTCCCTCCCTCTGGGAGCTCTGTGTCAGAGAGAGGTGTGGAGCTGCTGCCAGCCTGAGAACACTGGTGGTGAGTGGCTGGAGTCCCAGGCCAGTGGGTCTTAGCCCGTGAGGTGCAGTGGAAGTGAGGCCTGCAGACCATGGCTGCTCAGCTCCCTGGATTTGGCCCCTTTCCTGGGGGTGTTTGAGGGAAGCTAACCTCCCCTTTTTCCAGTGCTGCAGCTGCTAAGGCCAGGATGCCTAGGGGTCCAAAGCTCCTAGGACTTCTCTGTGTGCCGGTGGCTATGCACAGATTCTGCCCAGATTCTACATAGCTCTGCATGTCAGCCTGAAGGCACTGTTGGAGTGGGTTCACAAGGGGATCTCCTGACCCCAGGGTTGCAAAGATCTGTGGAAGAAGTGTGGGTCCTTTGGGTCTCTCACTTACTCACTCACCATTTTCCTGCAGAGTGGGGACCTCCCCTGGCTCCATGTCACTCCCAGGCTGGCAGTCATCCTGTCTTACTTTTCTCCGTTCTACACGGGTTGAGTTGTTTACTTGATGAATCCCAGTGTGTTTCAGCCGAAGGTGTTGTATTTACTTGTTCCTTTTTCTTTTCTCTGTGAGAGCAGCACACGCAGGCTGCTTCTGATCAGCCATCCTCAATCTTTTCAATGGCCATTTTGGTCAGTGTGCAGTGACATGTCATTGTGGGTTGAATTTGCTTTTCCCTGGTAAGTGTTGAAATTGAGCAACTTCTTAAATACATCTTAGTCACTTGATTATCTTCTGTTCAAGTATTGGCCCATTTTAAAAAATTCCGTTGCTCTTTTCTTATTGATTTTTAGAAGTTCTTTATATATTCTGGGATTGGGTCTTTTTTCCAAATATATGTATTACAAATATTTTCTCCTAGCCTGTGACATGTATTACAAATATTTTCTCCTAGCCTGTGACTTGTGTTTTTACTTTTTAATTTAATTTATAATTCTCCACTCAGCCTACCTTTCAAGTGAGTATGAGAGCAAAAATAAAGATGTTTCTAGATGTACATGTCTCAGGGCCTCCTAAGATCCCATCTTAGGAAATCCCATCTGGGATGACCTTGAAGAAAACTGGAACAGGGAAATACAGATTCAGGGAGGGACATCACTGGGTTAAAAGCAGGACTCCATGCACTGTATAATACGATTGAAAGTCAAGATAAGCTTGAGAAGAATGTGAGGGTACATCATTCTTCTATCAACAAGAAAAAAGAAAGCAACTACAGACTTCAGGAAATACAAAAGGTTACGCAAGAATTTACGGTTTGGATATTATGAAATAAAGTAAAATATGTCACAATTTTTTCATGTGGTGTCAAAGATAAACACAGCTGGACATTTGTTAAAGTAGTGAAAACAGATTTTATTCAGTAACTACTAACAGGAGGGGAGCTGAGCTCCATTTTGACCTGTGCAGTGAGGACTAGGTATTTAAAAGGGAGACTGAGAGGAGCTCTAACAGTCAAGGAAGTGAAAATTACAGAAAGCAGGAAGAGCATGGTGGTCATTAATCCAAGTGAAACCACATGGATTTGCTAACTGGGACTTTGGAAAGTTAGGCTCCTACCGTCCTACAGAGACTAGGAGACAGGTTTTTCTTCAGGTGTTTGGCTGGAACAAGCAGCAAGTACTTTTGGCAGCTTTGAGTTTTCTCAGGCAGGTGCTTTTAATGGAGGATAGAGTCATCCTGGGGATGTGGCCTCGAGCTGTTAGAAACTGTGAGTTTTTTGCTTAAATCTTTATAGGCCAAGGTTGAGGCCCAGCTAAGAAATGGCTCAGAAGAGCATGGCTAGGGTTTGGCCACAGAGAGAATCTTTGTCGGTGCCATGATATGATTTCAAAC
Source organism: Symphalangus syndactylus (assembly GCF_028878055.3). Taxonomy (NCBI): domain Eukaryota; kingdom Metazoa; phylum Chordata; class Mammalia; order Primates; family Hylobatidae; genus Symphalangus; species Symphalangus syndactylus. The sequence goes on along the minus strand of NC_072425.2, from coordinate 68,790,374 downwards.
GTTTAATTCATTATGTACAAGAACAGAGAATTTATTTTACCTTGGTGCTTGGAGTATGAATATTCTCCATTAATTGATTCAGGGGTCATGCCATGAGACCTTTAAGACAAGGAAGTATAATTATAGTACATTTCTTGGCTCTGCAGTTAGCAGCATTTACATAGTTATGATAATGTAAATCTGTTTATGGATTTTTTGTTTGTTTGTTTGAGACGGAGTTTCACTCTGTCGCCCAGGCTGGAGTGCAGTGGCGTGATCTCGGCTCACTGCAAGCTCTGCCTCCAGGGTTCATGCCACTCTCCTGCCTCAGCCTCCTGAGTAGCTAGGACTACAGGCACCCGCCACCATGCCTGGCTAATTTTTTGTATTTTTCGTAGAGACAGGGTTTCACTGTGTTAGCCAAGATGGTCTCGATCTCCTGACCTCGTGATCCGTCTGCCTCGGCCTCCCAAAGTGCTGGGATTACAGGTGTGAGCCACTGCGCCCGGGCTGTTTATGGATTCTTGACTTTCGAATGAAACTATTTAAACAAAGCATGGAAGACCTATTTATATTTGAAAAAACAGAATGTGAAAGTTAAAAATTTTGATACTGTACAAAATACAAGTACAGCTGTAAAAGTTAGAAGAGTAGGGTATCTTACATCAACAGAAAGGAGTTAGTGGAGACACTGACTTAGCTTAGAAAAAGAATAAAGAGGCCGGGCGTGGTGGCTCATGCCTGTAGTCCCAGCACTTTGGGAGGCTGAGGTAGGTTGATCATGAGGTCAGGAGTTCAAGACCAGCCTGGCCAAGATGGTGAAACCCCATCTCTACTAAAAATACAAAAATTAGCTGGGTACGGTGGCAGGTGCCTGTAATCCCAGCTACTTGGGAGGCTGAGGCAGGAGAATCGTTTGAACCCAGATGGCAGAGGTTGTAGTGAGCCAAGACTGCACCACTGTACTCTAGCCTGGGCAATAGAGTGAGACTCCATCTCAAAAAAAAAAAAAAAAAAAGAAAAAGAATAAAGAGAACATAACATTAGAATATGAGCTCCATGAGGGCAGGGATTTTTGTGTGTGTGTGTGTGGGATTTCTTTGCTGCTATATATCTGGCACCTAGAATAATGCTTAGGATACAATTTGCCTTTAATGCAAATGTGTTGAGTGAAACACAGAAGTTTCAAAGGGAACAGTTAGTGGAACAAAATATATGCTGCCTCATACTTATACATCTTTGTCTACTCCTTCACAAGGCCAGGTGTGGAGTTCCTGGCCTTGCTTACTAACCCTGGAAAGAATTTTTCACATGCCTCTCAGTTCCAATCTCTGCAGCCCACCAGCCCTTCTTGTCTTAGGTCCTCACACACAGCTCTGCTCAGTTCAGTCACCCAGAATGCAGGCTGGTTGGTGAGGCAAATTTGGACAGAAGAAGTCAGTGTCCTACTCCAGCTTGGTGGCAGAACCCAGGAACTGGGGATGTGCCCAGTGACCTACATCTGCACCAAGAATAGGGCCCACCCCATATTCAGGATGAAACATAAATTTTGGAGGCACTAAGGCTGAAAAGGCCTACATGATCAAATGAAACAAAAATGAATTGACACCATCTGAGAATGTTTCTTTGAATTTCTCAATTTTCTGTCAAGAAATAAGGAACTGTCTAGCAAATCTCAATCTGACCATGCTCACCTTTTTTATTTTAACTTGAGGAAAAGGAGCTTGTTGCATTAATCAATTTGAGACTTTAGGGACTAGAATCACATGGGCACAACCCTGGAAAGTGTAAGGCAAGAAACAGAATGCTTCAGCAGGAAATCTCTCATTGGGATTTCCCCTCATTTTATTAAAAAAAAAAGAAAGAAAGAAAGTAAAGAAGGGCCAGAGAGCTTTGAAGGCTTGTTGAGATCCAGATACAAATGAGGTTTGAATGAATAGATCAGAGTCCACTTAAATCCTAGCCAAGTGATCTTTTTACATGGTAATACAATTTTTCACATTCTTGCCAATGATCAGCTAGAGTTGACCAGAGATAAGTGATTTCTGTTGGCCCATGTACAAAATTGTGATTTTTGTCATCTCCATCTAGAAACCCTTGAAAGATTACTTAAATTTTTAAATAAAGGAGGAAGCTATGAACATCAGTGAGAATATATAAAGATTGTTATGAAAATAAGAGAAAAAGTTCTGCTGATAGAAAGCATAATCTCAAGAAAAACAAGAGGAGCCGGAGAAATTCTCGCATTGAAATTAATCTGGGTGGATTTCATGAATGCATCTATACTTTTTAAAAAACAGTTTTAAGTTGGGAAGTCACATGCTAATATCTTTAAAATATCTGGTTGAATCTTGTAAAATAATCCATTTCATCAGGTTGGTTTAAAAATTACCCATTTTAGCAACTTCATTACGTTTGTTTATCAAACCTCTTTGAATGGAAAAAAAAAATCCCATAAAAGAAACAAACAAGAAAATGTTGTATCGGGTATGCTGGTATATACCATAGAGTTCTGGAACTATCTGCAAGAAAGGTAACATGGGTTTCTTCTAAGGAGAGCGGAATCACTATCAAGAGGTATAGAGAGACTTTCATTTCCGTTATTTGCCCCTTTTGAATTTTGTACCACATACATGAATTACTAATCCAAAAATTTTAAACATAACATTTATTTTTAAAATAAAAAAATAAAGCTAGTTAAGTTGTTAAAAAGTTACATTTGAGGGACACAGTAAGCTGTCTTGCTGCTTCTGGAGCTATACTGTCCTGAAATATCTTGGAAAAAAAAATTCTAGAGTCATTTTGTAGGGCTGGTTTAGAAGGAGAGTGACGGCCCCTGCTAGTACTGAGCTGCTGTATTTTTTTAAATTTACTATACCTGTAGCAATGTGGGATTCAGAACCCACAGAAGAGAAGACTGCACCTTAATCACTGGCAAAGCATGCCTTGAGAAGCTTTGTCTGGGTCATGTTTTTCCAATAAAAACTGGCTTCATGCTTCGCTATCTTTTTTCCCCCTGCTAAGTCCATACAAATGTCAAAATTGCATTCACATTTCCAACTATAAAGTTAACATGACCAGCAAAAGGGGAAACTGTCTGCTTCCCAAGACTTGCCTTTACTACGGATTTTTCAAGCATGAAGCTTTTAATAAGCCCTCTGCATGCAGTATTTCATTTCCTTTAGACGAGACGCTACCTCACGGCCTGCACATACCCTCCCCTTTGCTCACAGCAGCTGCCATGCCATGTGGAACCTGCCCAGGGTGGTGTCCAACTCTCTACAGAACCCCACATGTTTGAAGAAAAAGATACAGTAATTAAATTTCTTTAAAGTGGCATGTGTAGCTGCTTCTCTCTAAAACAACATAGTTACATGTTTATCCAATTTTAGAGCCTAGCTGGGTACACAAGCAAAGGCCACCAACATGACAGGGACTACAAATATTGGAGGACACTGCTGGAGAGGATTTGGGACTTGGCACTCCTGGGATATCAAATGGTTTCTTTTCTCTTTCCTGCTTTCTTTGTTTTGGACTCCCAAAACAACAAATACTATTTTTTTTTCCTCTTGGATCAAATGTGGAATTTAGAGATGAACCTCCAACCCGTTTGGACACCAGTTTTTTTATTAAGCATCAGGTGGAGTAGGGTGAGCATTGCCAGACACAACTGGCCAAGAAAGGTGGTAAATCAGCATTTTTACAATCTACCGCAGGCGTTTGAAAAGGCAAGAACTTAAATGATACTGCTAGAAATTACAGATCTTGCTGTAATTGCACACTGGGGACATCCATATGAGAAGGAGCTTTTAATTTATTCCTCTAGTCACATCTTTCCTCTGTTTGGATCGGCAGGGACTGGGCAGGGACTGGCTGCATTACATCCAGGACCCTTCACTGTCATATGCATCATCCGTGTAACATGGGCAAAGGATATCGTTTATCCCCTGCTAGTACTGCTTCCCTCTCTTTTGGAGGGCAACTGGAGGATGGGGGGAAGAATTGGAAAGTCATGGAGCAGGTTGAGAGTGGAAGAAAGTGTAGGGTTAGCAGTCCTAGTACCCCTTTATGTGTTTTGGGCCCTTGCCAAAATATCAGCGTTGGCTTCCACTTAGGTGAGGTCTAATTTTGGTTCTTTAACATTAGCAGCAAGGCAGAAAGTTCAGGACACGAAGAGACACCAGAGACTCTCCAAAGAGTTTTCTACTTCCCTTTCATTGTTGAGCTGTCTGCTAATAAGATTCTTTCCTTTGTTACTGTTATTTTCCTTTTATTTTTCATTATCTAAGAATATGTGAAGAAAAAGAGGATTTGGCAACAACCTCATGTCTGCCTCAAAGTTAGAATGACTGAGGACAGGGCCTTTTATCCCTTTTTGGTTACTTCCCTTTTGGGGCGGAGGCTGGGAAGTATAGAGAGGCGGAAGTGATTGACTGCTGAGGAAAACATTCGACTGTTTTTAATGTGGTTCCTCCGGGCCTGTCCTCTTTTCCTCAGCAGCATCGTTAAACAACGACAGAGATCAGGTTTGGATAGAGAAACTTCTCCCAGGAAATTTGCAAACATTATGTATTCTGTTTATTGCCACAGTGTGAAATTCATCTTTCTGAGAAACGTACATGCGGATCTCAGTGTACCTTTACTTCAATAAAAGAGGTAACAGTTACAATTTACTAATCCCATTTGTTTCCCAAAAGAGGAAAACTATCACTAATTTTACAGCAAGTACCCCGTATTTCATGGAATATAATGTCATTGACTATAATTATCGAAAAAGTAAGAAAACTGCCAGTTAAATTTATATAATATCCTTCTCTCACTTAAATTTTTTATTTTCTACTTATTGGAAGAACTATTTTAGACTTGTCTAGGCATAACTTTTTATGATATAGCACTCTTATGCATTTCTAAAAAAGAAAAACATAAGCAAATTAAATTGGTTAAAGTATTCCTAAAACTTCTTTGCATTCAGATACTGACTCTCTGGAAAACTTTGACTCAAGGCAGTAGATATCATGATTTTTTTTCACATAAAACTGTCGTCTACAGCATCATGAGTGTTGGTGATGTTGCATTTTTTAAGAAAATGTTCCAACCAACCTTTCCAGGAATTCCATCCAAACCACTGACACCCACCTTTCTACTCTGGATGCACGCACACACCATGGCACCCACATCCTGACTGCTGTCTGACCAGCAGGGATTGAGAGATGCCTCCCCATTTCAGAGATGTAAAACATGGAGTGAGGGAATCCATGTCATAGCTGTAACATCTTGCCCTGTCGATTGGGATTTGACAATGGTTTCCCATATTACTATGATAGTCTGCGATGGACAGGTACTGATCTTGTACATTATATGCCATCATACCTCAGTCCAATTGTAAAATTCATTTATTCATTTATGCATCCATCTATGTGCCCAGTCATACAACACAGAGGTCCCCTAGTAGAGGTCTATGGCCTGTTAGGAACTAGGCCACACAGCAGGAAGTGAGTGGCAGGCAAGTGAGCATTACTGCCAGAGCTCTGCCTCTGGTCAGATCAATAGCAGCGTTAGATTCTCATAGGAGCATGAACCCTATTGTGAACTGCATGTGTGAGGGATCTAGGTTGGCTGCTCCTAATGAGAATCTAATGAAGTGGAACAGTTTCATCCTGAAACCATCCATCCATCCCCGATCCATGGAAAAATTGTCTTCCACGAATCTGATCCCTGGTGCCAGAACATTCGGAGACCACTGATATAACACATTTATTGAAGGCCCAATATTCCTGAGGCAAAATGGTAGGTACTGAGAGTAAAAAGATAGCTAATACAGGGTCGTGGCCTTATGAAATTGCAACAAAATTGAAAAATAGACTTAAACCCAGTAGTGGTTAATACATTATGGTGTCATCAGTGAAGCAATGGAGATATGTAAAAGGTACTTATTAGAAAAAAAAAAGCAATAGTTAGAATATGGTGCGGTCAATGAAAGAAACATGTAATAGGTACTTATCACAAAGAAAGTACTTTTGCTTTGGTGGGCTGAGCAGAGGAGAACTAGACCTGCTGTTGAGGGCAAGGAGATTTCTGGTGAAGGAAAGAGCTTGCCTTCTTTAAAAGAAAGCCATACATATGTCTGAGCTATATTGTACTCAGGTAGAGAGCACTGCCTAGATGAACCACCGCTGTCCATCCCTGACTGGTGCTATTGCGCTGTTTACAATGCGTTCAGGCCCTTCACTTTTGTAGACCTCTCAAGATTGGTGAACCATAGCCTTAAATAGGCGGCATGCTCTAACTTCAACAGCAAACCAGGGGAAATCAGAGAGAAAACTGGAAACATGTGGGCCACATTCAACAGGGCTAACTCAGGTATGCAGTGGCCCCAGAAGAAGCTAAGCCACAGTGCACATGGCATTAAACCAGGGGCATGTGATCTTGTGGCTGACACTCAAGAGGTGATGATAGCATTTCCTGGCAGACACACTGTTATGACTAGCCAGCCAGCAGCATTGTCTTTGTAGTGAAATCCAGTCAACAACTGCAAGGGGAAAACAGGTCTTTCCCTAGAGCTGTAGGAAGAGTCACAGCTTAGATGTTCCAACCTAGGGAAATTGGAACAGTTAAAGGAATCAGGGTAGAATCTAGTCCTGGGAAAACCCAGGAGGACTTAGAAATATTGTTCAATGTGCCCCCCTAAAATCAGGAGCTTCTCCTAGGCACATAGGCTTCATGTTGCAAGACTAGTGCTCGATCCTGTCCTGTTTGTCACCTCTTCCTTTGGGAGACAGGAGACCTCTAAGAGACTCCCAGAACTGTTCAGGATTGGCCCAGAGAACTTCTCAAACTAAACTCACAGGGAGCATCCTTTTGGCCCTCATAGCTAATGGAAAGTGATACTCACAGTTTTTATAGGGAACGGAGATTCTTAGATGATAAATAACTACCTAAGTTTATCCAGCTAGTTAGTAGTGGGGTTTGAACCCAAGCTTTCGGATTCCAAATTCCTTAAGAGGCACGCTGATATCTGATAAGAAGGGAGGCTCCTTCTCCCTTGAATTTATCAGCCTTGCCCAAAGGGAAAATCAAATTTTCCCCAAGCTTCTTTTCTTTTTCCCAGTCAGAGGAATATAAAAAGAAATATCCATGGCCCCAACTGCAACTTTCTTACTAGACTGTATAAATTTTTCTTTCTTTTTTCTTTTCTTTTGATTGGAGCCCTGCTTTCATTGGGTTACAGTTCACTAGTAGATGGATTCACTGCATTGCTGGCAGAAGAGCATCAGTTACTGGTGTTTTCTCCTGCTTCTGATGGCAGGCACCTTGATCACACTCACTTTCTGCATTCTTCCCTGGGGCTTTCTGCTTTCTTTTTTTTTTTTTTTTTTTTTTTCTTTTTTTTTTTTTTTTTGAGACAGAGTCTCACTCTGTCCCCATGCTGGAGTGCAGTGGTGCGATCTTGGCTCACTGCAACCTCTACCTCCCAGATTCAAGCGATTCTCCTGTCTCAGCCTCCTGAGTAGCTGGGACTACAGGCACATGCCACCACACCTAACTAATTTTTGTATTTTTAGTGGAGATGGGGGTTTCACCATATTGGTCAGGCTGGTCTTGAACTCCTGACCTCAGGTGATCCACCCACCTTGGCCTCCCAAAGTGCTGGGATTACAGGTGTGAGCCACCATGCCCCGCCTTCCCTGGGGCTTTCTGTTCTCAAACAATAGGGCCACCTGGGCATGGATCTTGATCCACTTTACAGAGGCAGGCTGCACCAGGGCCTTTCCTCCCATAGAAGAAAGCCACCCCTCTCTTTGTTGCTCCATTTTATCTCACATGGCAGCTTCCTAAGCGTTAACAGCCCAGGCTAGTGGGGGCTGGGTAGCCTAGGGAGCTAAAGAGTAAGAATTGGCAAAAAGTATATGATATTTTAAAAATTTCTTGTTTCTTGACACTGACCCTGCTCAATGTATTTTGAATTGTCTTTCCAATGGGGTGGAGGTGAAGGGGTGGATATTGGTATAGGCTAAGACCTTATTTAATCCTCTTGGCATTAGCCATGCTACAAAGTCTTTGCTAGAGCAGTCTTCATTAGTTGGTGTTTTCTGAGATATTTGGCCATATTTCCTTGTGTGTTTAATACCGTTAGCATACAACTTGGAGGACAGAAGAGGTAAGTAATAGAATTTGAGCCCTAAAACCCAAAGTCAACCTTAAACCCCTAATAACAGCACCATCCACGATGAATAGTAGCTACTCAATTAATAGTAGGTACATTTCAGTAAATGCCTTATCATATAAAGAAATTCATGTCTGTGTGTATCATTACTGTGTTTCTTCATCTACAGAGCTCATTAATTTTCACATTTTCTAATCAATTATTCCAAACACCTCTTTTACCTCCTAGAAACTAAGATTTGACATTTAGCATATGTTATGCTCATTTGGTTTCCACATGAGGTAGCGGCATTTCGAAACCGTACCATAGGCTATTATGAATTATTTTCATTCACTAGAAGCCAAGATAAACAGTGCATCTTCTGCCTTTTGACAGCAATTTTTTGTTTGGAAATAAATGATTTCCCTGGTAATGTGGCATGAAAATAAAATTATAACAATCAAAGTTTTGCACACTAAAGAGAAGCAGACAGTTCAGAGTTAAAAGCAGGCAATGAGTCACATTGCCGTTTGGAAAACAATTCCTAAAACACACTTGTAAAATGCCAACTAAAGAGACTTGCAGCTACATAATAACAGTTTCATCTGATCAGAATTTTTGGCAAGATGTAAAATTATTTTCTATGATTAGCGCTTCCTACATTAAAGAACTTTCTTTATTTTCATGAGAACATTTTTGAAAAGAAAAAGAAACAGAAGTAGTTTACTTTGTAGCAATGTCTTCTTAGGAGTGCCAAAATGTTTCTTTAATTTAAAACAATATCTCAAGTTGAAATTTTCAAGTTAGAAACAAAGATTTCCTCCAGTGATTTGAGGTGTCTTCACAATGCAAAGTTGTTGGACCAAATTTATGTTTCCAAAAATATTGAGAATCTTTGCCGTCTACCAAGCAATCACTTTGGCTATTTATCTAGTTGATAATAAATAACTGTTTTGATTTAACTTTGTATTTTTGACATGTTCTTCAATGTTTCAGAAATTCAAAATTATTTCGGGGAAAAGAGCCCCAGGCTTGTGAAATCTCCTCTGAATATATAACTGGTTAATTTACTGCGTGGCTTTGGACAAGTCAATTAAATTTGATAGGCTTTAGTTTTCTCATTTGTAAAATTAAGAGGTTTAACTAGATGGCCCTGTTGGAGATTCATCTTTGTTTATAATTCTCTTTCCTTTATTGCTGATTTTACTTTGGAAAAGAAGGCTATATTTTATAATACTGCCAACCAGGTGCAACTACTGCATCTCTCTTTTACTCAGACATTTATTTCCATTCTCTTATTTCATTGGTTCTTATTTGCAGTAACAACGAAATGTAGACAAAATGCTTCATGTATGTGAAATAATTTCAGTCTGAGCCTTATTCTCTAACATACTGTGACTTTTAGTAAGGAACCTATGCTTTAGCATTGTGTGAGGACTGGCAAAATGACATTTGCACTACATTTTGGAGTGGAAAAATAACAGCTATGTACCACTGAAAAGCCTGTTATTTTTTATCAGATAATGTGCCAACAAGAAAACAATACAACACTGAGTTCTCAGACTGTTTGGCTGGGTATGCTGATCTGAATGCATATTCTTTGAAATATCATTTGCATGTTTATAGTTACTCCTGAAATGCCTTCTAAACAATATGCCATTCTAGTTTGCAAATTGTGGCAGGCAGCCTCTAAGTTTCCCCAGTGAGGCTCACTTCCCCTATTAAATAGGGTTGACCAGTTGGAACCAATACGAGATTGTGGAATTGCTGATGTGTGACTTCTGAGGCTAGATACTACAGGATATGTGGCTTCCGCCTTGCACTCTCTTGAATTATTCCCTTGGGTGGAAGTCAGCCACTAGGCCATAAGGACACTCTGGCAGCTTTATGCAAAGGTACATGTGGTGAGGAAGTGAGGCCTCTTGCGAGCAGCCAGTATTGACTTGGCAATGACTGAGAAAGCTGTCTTAGAATCAAATCTTCCCACCCCAGTCAATCCCTCAGATGACTGTTTTCCCAATTGTCATATTTACAGCAATCTCATGAGAGTCTTTGATTCAGAGCCACATAGCTAAACTACCCTGGTATTCCTGAGCCACAGAAATTATGTGAAATAAATATTTATAATTGTTTTAAGTTGCCACAATTTTGGAATAATTTGTTCACTGCAACAGATAACTAATACACAAGCCAAAGAAATTGTAGTGGGTATTCATGTTTTTGGCCAGTAATTCATGTGTGGGAAAGAAAATAATGTTCTTTATTAGTCTATAACTCAACTTAATCTCTGTTTGAAACTCTATTCTGCCTGATTACAGGGAAAAATAACCTTAATACATTCTGGGATAATTCAGTAACTTCAGATTTTAACTCAGTTAATTTAGAAATTTTTTCCTTCGTGCTCCCATTTGCCTAGGAGTGGCATCTCTTACTGGAGACTTGCCTAGTGTCATGGTATCAGGAGTATGTATAGCTGTCTTATCCCTGGCCTTTGTAATATGTCCAGTTAAAAATATTAATGAAATACATAGGTAACCATAGGTGCATTACCAATAAGAAATATAAAGATGGACTTTTCAGTATTCTTTCTAGGTCAGCGCTTTTTACTATTTTATCAGCTCTAATATTTCATTAAAATCCAGGGGAATTGTAGAGGGCACAGAACAAGCCCATAAAGTCCAAATTAAAATTCAATGGCTTCCTGCAGAGTTAGAAGGCCAATATTAATTTAAATGTGTTAATTCTTTCAAAAATTCATTCTCTCGCTATGTGTCATGGGCTATCCATGAAGGTTTGTCAATACCCCAAAGCTATTCTAGATGGGCAGAAAGTGTAAGAAGCTGCTTTAACATGGGTTGATTCTTTAAAGTGAATGCTCATTTGGGTAATTATCCTCAATGCCTCAAACTGCCTTCAATATTTTAAAACAAAAAAAAATATTTTTTTTTACCTGCAACTTTACTCTTCGTGGAATAGCTGTCGTTGTTCTCCCCTACAGTCAGATAGAAGTGAGTATGTTGGATAAATGACAAATGAAAAGTATCAGTGACAGAAATGTGGATTATTAGCATTCAAGATCGGAGTTGCCACACAGTGAATCATGTACTTAGAAGGATATAGCACAAGACTCTTGAAAATAACATGAACTATGACAGTCGATCATGACAAACACTATAATGTGACACATCCCTTCATATGATATACCTCAGAAATAAACAAAATCAACCCTTATATTACATCTCATTTGAAGGCTTTCCTTTTTGTTTCTTAGCCTTTTTTCAATACTAGAATTTAAATGACTTTCATCATGTTCCATGTTCAGCTATATCTCTAGGTTTAGGCCATTTCATCAAAGGAACAGCCTAAGACACATTCCTATGCACAGCTCTCTTTCTATTTTTATCATGGCAAAGCAATTCACCTGTTAGCTTCTAAAATTCTTATATATGCTGAAGGGGAAAAATAATACATTGGGAGAATAATGAGAGAAATCTTCTCCTTTTCGAAGACAGAAAATGTCATGGCCCATTTGTTCTTTTTATTTTTCTTGCTGTTTCTTAATTTCCAGGTAAATATTACTTGTAAAAATAATCTGAGTTCTCAAACCATACTAATGCGTTACATGCATTTAGATGTGTATTTAGTTTTCAGCAATGCATACTTTTCTTTGTTTTTAAATTATCTATTTTGAAGTTGCTTTATCATTTCATATGATTGATTTTGATATACTTTTTGGTATGTGAAATCAAGACATAAAGAAATATGACAAATTGCAAAATGTGATGATAGAACAAGATTAAATTCTACAATAATGATTAAAGAAAATAATGAAAAAATACTGTTATTATAGGAAGCATGATAACGACCTTAAAATAAGATTATTTCTGTTGTATTTCATATCTAAAATTAGTTAGAAAAACATATAAATTATGATGTTAGTGTCAAGGTGAAAGGTAAGGAATATAAGGACATCAGTGGGTATAATTATTGTGATAACAAGAGACATGCTGAATTGAGGGAACTGTCAATTATCTTGTCCCTTTGAATTTCTACTGCAACATTTGGGACTATCAGTGAAATGTATTCTTAGAGAGATACAATATTCTATGTAAAGTCAGGGAATTCTACTCTGTGAACAAGGACATTCCATTCCCAAAAATAATTTTCACTGTGATATTTTAGAGCCTCAGAAATGCTATTCTGGTTTGGAAATGCTTTTATTCTCTATTGGCTGTGTAGACATTACTTGGAAACATGTAGACTTGCTGTAATTATTGTATCTATGATGGGCTCTGTAATCAGAGAAGACTTCCCCTTATCTTCCAAACCATAATCTTAAAGTGGTATTTTTCCAGTAGAAAAAGACACTCTGTCAACTCTATTACTTTCATTATCAATATAAAAAGTATCTGTTGAATGGCTAGTAAATATCTGTTGCCATACAAGTATTGCACTCAAGTAGCAATACCTACTAATTGTAAAACACAGCCTGGCAGGTTGCTCATAACCTTCCCCTTTACTTGCTTCATAAACATAGTTGGAAAAAGCCTAAACAAAATATCAAACTAAATTTAGTAGAATAAAAAGAAGGTATTATGTCACACATGTAACTGAGTTCATCCCAGAAATGCCAAGAGTGGTTTAACATTAGAAAAAATTAAATGTAATTCATCACATCAATGAAGTAAAGAAGAAAAGTCACATACCAACTAAATAGAAGCAGAATAATCATTTGATAAAATACAACACGTATTCAGCTTAAAAATAATTCAGCAATCTCTGAGAATATAAGAAAATATTTTTCTCTCAACAAAGATTATCTAAAAATACTTAAAGCAAACTTCATTATTAATAGAGAAATGTTGGAAGTACTCCCTTTAAAATTAAGACCAACATAAGGTGCTCTATCACTGTGTATATTAAACATTTACCAAAGCCCCTTGTCAATTTAGGAGGAAAAGAAGAAAAAAATTAAAGGCATAAAGATCAGGATGAAAGTAATAAAATGATCATTATTTTTAGATAGGTGATTTACATTATTTACTAGAATAAAAAAGAGAATACAGCAAAATGAGTATATATAAGATCAATATACAAACATCAATTGCATTTTTAAATATCAACAAAACTTTGTTATTTCTTAAAAAATGACATTTAATATAGCAATGAAAAAATATAAGATCCTTGGGAATCTAACAAATTGTGCCAAATCTGTTTGGAGAAATTGTAAAACTTTATGCAAAGACATAAAAGAAGACTTACTTTGTTAAATTTATCAGATATACAGATAGAAAGATCTAATATCATAAAGATTTAAATTCTGCCTAATCTGATCTATAGTGTCAATACAATTCCAGTAAAAAAAAAAAAAAAAAAAAAAATTGAATTTTTAGACAATTGAAAAGTTATTTCTAAAAGGCATATCAAAGAACCAAAATCCCAGAGTGGACAATGAGGGAGGGGAATTTACCCCATGCACATCAATACTTATTAGAAAGCTTTACTAATTGTGGCAGTGTGGTATTGGGGCAGCCTGTGTTACAAACAGAAAAGAAAACCCCGAAATATATGCACATTTATCGATACTTGATATATTATGGAAATACTATTTAACAACACTACTGAGACAATTAGTTACTTATATGGGAAAAAATAAAATTGTATCCCTACCTTATACCATACACAAAATAATTTCCAGATAGATTAAAGCCTCACATGTGAACGGCAAAACTTTAAAGCATTTAGAAGGAAATACAGGAGAATACCTCTTTGATTTTGGTATAAGGAAAACATTTCTTAAATGAAGAAGTTATCTTAGTCCAGGCTGCCATAACAAAATACCATGCACTGAGTAGCTTATGAACAATAAACATTTATTTCTCACAGTTCTGGAGACTGGGAAGTTCAAGGTTAAGGCACCAGCAGATTGTCTGGTGAGGGCCCACTTTCTGGTTCATAGACAGTCTTTTTGCAGTGTCCTCACATGATGGCGAAGCAGGATATTTCTCTTGCCCTTTTGCAAGACTTGCCATAGGGGTGCCTCGTTTACCCAGCCTGCAGCTTTCAACTCCTCATGGGAGGGAGCACACAAGTGAATGAGACAGGAACTGGAGTGCATGAATGCTAGAACCAGCTGGCTACTTTGGCACTGGCAGGAACAAACTCACTTCATTGACTGGGACCCTGTGTTCCACCCCTCGCAGGAGGGAGCATGGAGGTGAGCAGGTGCAGGAGCCAGGGCAAGTGCTTTTGGGTGTCAGCAGGAGCAAAACTCCACGCAGGCCCCACAGCAGTGTCTTGGCAGGGTGCCCACAACGCCTGAAGCCCCAGAGGGTGCAATACAGTGCTTTTTTAGCTCTGCCATCCATGGACAGCTTAAGTGTTAACAGCTCAGTGGCCCTCTTTTGCACAAGGTGACTGCCTTCCGCCAGCACAGGGTAAGTTTGGCAGCCTTTTGTATCTGTAATCGTGGCACCTGAGCTCTTGTCCGGTGTCCAGGAGAAATAAGATCACAAAAACAAATTGAAGGATGGTAAATGTGGGGGACTTTTTTGCCAAACAAGTGGCTCTCAGCAGGAAGGGGAGTTGAAAAGAGGATGGGGTGGGAAGGTGGTCATATCCTGAAGTCGGGCTGTCTCCAGCCAGTTTCTTCTCTGAAGTTATGCCATCAAGCTGTCCCTATGAAGTCAAGCCACTTCTCTCCTATGTCCAGCCATAGTCTTTGATATCCAGCTGCTACTCCTTTCTCTGCCAGCTGAGTCTGGGGTATTTATAGGCACAGGATCAGGGCTGGTTGGGGCCATATGTGGTTTAGGGAAAGGCAACATTTGAGCAGGAAAACAGGGATAGAAGTTCTCACTTTGGGCCACAGTTTCAGGCCTTTTGGCTTGAGGATGGGGCTACTGCCAGGGACCCACCCTTTTCTGCCTAGAAATTTTCTGCCTCCTGCCCCCATCATTTCCCTTGACTGAAGAGGCACATCTAATTGCCACTAGAATATGGACGATGCCTGTTTTTAGCTACTTCTTGTTAACGGGGTGTGGTTTTGGGGAGAACAGGCAGTCAGATTCCTCCCAGAAGTCTACCTAAGGGTCCGAAGCAAAAGGGAACCATCATCCAAGGTGCCAGTTGCCTGACTGTTTGGAGTTCAATGGCATCTAGGCAAGAAGAAACAAGTTTTACAAGGTTAAGTATGCATGGATCAAATATGTGTATTATACAACAAGGGGTTAAAAGGAAAGAATCTAGTGCCAAGGATAACAGAAATAAGAAGTGAAATATACTAATCATTCCGAAAACATTACTGTACCCCATGGTATAGAACAGAATGAAGGTAAGAACAGTAATCATAGGCAAGACCATAGAAAGACTATCCATGGAAGGTTAATTATTAACGCTTCTCTTTTGTGATTTTTAGCTTGAGGTCCCCGATTTCTTCACATTGGTATTTTTGGTGCTCTTTGGGGTTGCTGGAGGTAACTGTCAGCTTCCCAGGCCTTTACTCGGATTTAATAAATTCAAGAATCTATTCCTGTGATCTATTGTAAAAGACCAAGGTGGTCACTTTCAGAGGTTCTCTAAAGTACTATCTGGTCCCAGGGCCTGTTTCTGCAGCTTCCTCCTGATATCAGGGGCTGCCTAAGTAATAAATTTATCCTTTAGAATTAGTTGTCCCCCAACTGAATCAGGAGATACAGAGGTGTTGCTTTATCAAGGCCTCTCTTAGCCTTTCCGAGAAAGCAGTGGGATTCTCATCAAATCCTTGGTCTATCATGGATAGCTTGGTATAGTTGAGAGGCTTAGTTCTAGTCTTACATAAGCCCTCTATTATGCACACCTGAAAATATCCTCTCTTCCATTCTCCCATCTTGTCACTGGGATCCCATTTAGAGTCTGTGTCTCTCCCAGTTGGACAAAGTTCGGCCTCTTCCCTGACACTACATGTGATACAAAGCTCATCCCCAAATCTCTCTGCCGCTTGCAAAGTGGCCTGCTTCTCAGTGTTAGGATTTGATTCAAAAGTAACATAATGTCTTTCCAGAACAGCTCAAATACTTGGTTTAAGTTCTGGAAACCCTCTATATATCTGTCAGGGTCATGTAAAGACTTGCCAAGATACCCACTTAATTGTCCTTAAGTCTTGTACAGAAAAGGAGACCTGGACCTTACTGGGACCAAATTCAGCAGGCATCTGTTGGAGGGCCAAGAGTGAGACTGGGGCTTGTGTAGGGTGAGGATTTCTAGGAGGGGCAAAAGAGAGAGAGAGAAAAAAAACTGGACAGGGAGTATAGAATGGACATGGAGGAGCAGGGCTAAAGGGAGTTGGTTCCCCTGTTGGAGGTACACCTGGGGTTTGTTTCTTTTTGTTTCTTTAGTACCCTGGGATTGCCCCTTGCAGCCTCCCCTGAGATGGCAAACAGGAAGGCTGGATCAATCCTACACTGTTGGCAAAGGTCTGGGTTAGCCTGCAAGGTAAAGAAAGTCTGCATATATGGAGCCTCAGACCATTTGCCCTCACGTTTACAGAAAAGGTCCAAAGGCAGGATGGTATCAAAATGAATGGTTCCTTCCTGAGGCCAAGCCAGTCCTTTCTGCAGATCAAAATTTGGCCTAAGCTTTGTGCAAAGAGCTATGAGGCATTTTTCCTCCAGAATCTGAGGGTCAAAGCAGTCCCAGTGATTAAGGATACACTCCAGAGGAGTATAGATTGAGGGTGGTGAAGATAGTTGGTTGCCCATTCTGAAAGAATGGCATTCTTTTATCATTATAAAAGAAGGGATAGGAGCCATTTCAAACCATGAGAAAAGGAAAGGAAAGATACCATAGAAAAGTCTAGGGGTCTTGGTAGATGCCCTAATAGGCAGTCAGGGTTGGGGGCCAGTCTAGAGGCCTTCCAGCAACAACAAGGAGTGTCCTTGGCAAGATGCTTTCAATTGCCCCAGGACTTTATTCTAGTTCCACATGACAGCTATACCTCTGTGAGAGGAAACAGAGCCAACATTCCTTTCACCCGAAAGAAAGAGGTGGCAGGGTTGCATCCTGTCCTCTGCAAATGGCATAGCTCAGTGAAGAGACAGATCCGGCAGATTGTCATTTACTCACCCTTTTGATGTATCCCAGAGGTGACCCCAGATGAAGTAGGATATTTCCTTGACCCCTTCATGGGACTCGCGATAGTGGTGCCTCATTTATCCAGCCTATAGCTTTCAGCTCCACATGGTAGGGAGCGTACAAGTGAATGAGGCGGGAACTGGAGTGCACGAACACTGTAACCACCAGCCAGTCGCTTTGGTGCCAGCAGGGGTGAACTCCACTCACCCAGACCCACTGTGTTCCACCCCTCACTGGAGGGAGCACCCAGGGGAAGGGGTGCAGGAGCTGGGGTGAGTGCTTTGGGGCACTGGCAGGAGCCAAACCCTTTGCAGGCACCACGGCAGTGTCTGACGGGGTGCCTACAACCCCTAAAGCGCCAGAGGGAGTGTTACAGTGCTCTTTTAGCTCTGCTGTCTACAGACGCTTCAGTGTTAACAGCTCCTTGGGCCCTTTGCCTTTTCACGTGAGGCAGCTGCTTTCCACCAGTGAGGGCAGAGGTCAAGTGTGACAGCCTTTTGTATCCACACTTATGGGCACCTTAGCTCTTGTGCAGCATCCAGGAGAAATGAGGTCACATGAATAAATCAAAGGACAGTATATGTGGGGGATTTTATTGCCAATGAAGGTGGCTCTCAGCAGGAAGGGGAGGTGAAAAGGGGATGGGACGGGAAGGTAGTCTTCTCCTGAAATCCGGCCATCTCCAACCAGATTATGCTCTGAGGTTACCCTGTCAAGCTGTCCGTCTGAAGTCAAGCCACTTCTCTCTGACATCCAGATGCAGTCTTCAATGTCCAGCTGCTTCTCCTCTTTCTGCTGGCTGAGTATGGGGTTTTTATAGGCACAGGATGAGGCAGGGAGGGGCCTCAGGTGGTTTTGGAAAAGGCAACATTTGAGCAGGAAAACAGGGAAGTTCTCACTTTGGGCTGCGGTATCAGGGTTTTTGACTTGAGGGTCAAGCTTTCACCAGGGACCCACCCTTTTCTGCCTAGAATATCTCTGCCTCCTGTCCCCATCAGTGGAAGGGACAAGTAGTCTCTCTGGGTCTCTTTTGTAAGTACTAATCTCATCCATGAGGACTCTACACCCATGAACTGATCACCTCCCAAGGGCCCTACTTCCTAATTCTATCACCTTTGAAATGAGAATTTCAACATGTAAATCTTGGGAGGACACAAATAGACTGTAGTAGAAGCATTAAACATAAAAAGAAAAGATTGATAAATTTTCCCATATTAAAATCAAGAACTTTCTGTCCATCAGACGTTACAATAAAGAGAATGAAAAGGCTAACCAAAACAATGGGAAAATGTTTGTAAACAATATCATTAATGTATTAAAAGATCTACATGTCTTAAAACAGGAAAACAATCATACAGAAAAATAGGTCAATCATGTGGGCAGGTATCCTCTAAGAGAGAAAACATGAATGGCCAATAAACATGTAAGAACTTTCCTAGCCTTATTAGTAACCAGAAAAATGAAAACTGAGACCATTATGTGCTATTTTTCATCTACAAAACTGGCAAAAAGTAGGAAGTCTGAAACACCAAGCATTGGCAAAAATATGGATAAGCATGTACTTTATATTCTGACGGTGGGAATGTAAATTAGTAACAATGCTGCAAAACACTTTGGCATTATTATGTAGAGATAAACCTTCTCATGACCTGCAATCTGGCAATTCCACTCCTAGGTAATCTTGAACTTCCCAGCCTCCAGAACTGTGAGAAATTCTTGCATGTGTGCAGCAAGATCTAAGTAAAAGAGTGCTCATAGAAGCATTGTTTATAATAAAGGAAATGAAATAACTCAAGTGCCTGTCTGTTAGGAGAAAGGAATTAGGTCCTATTCACGCAATGGAACAAGATAGTTGAATCTTGAAAACAAAATTGTGAATGAAAAAGTTCCAGAAAACTGCACATATTATGAATCAATTTTTATAAATTGCAACACAAACAAAACTAAACAATATGTAGTTTAGAGGTATACACTTATAGATACATTTTTGTATAAGGCAAGGGAATGATCAACAAAATTCAAGATAATGTTCATCTCTGTGATATAGAGAAAGTGCTGGGATAGCAGAGAATAATATTTTAGAAGCAAAAATCCTGGAAAAATTTTGATCTCTAGTGAGGTGGAAAGTTTAGAGGAGTTTATTTTATTACTATGTTTCCATATGTCAAATATTAAACAATAGCAAAAACTAAAGGTCACACCTTACACCAAGAAAACATATATAGAATAAAAGCATTCAAATACTTCCGATTAATGTTTTTTAACTTAAAAAATCAAGAAAGTTATTCAGTGCTAAAAGAAACAAGATTTCAAGCCATGAAAAGACATGGAGGAGGCTTAAGTGCATATTAATAAGAGAAAGGAGCCAGTCTGAAAAGGCTACTTCCTGTGTGATTCCAACTATATGACATTATGGAAAAGGCAGAACTATGAAGAAAGTGAAAAGATCAGTGGTTACTAGGGATTGTAGGGAAGAACAGATGAATAGGTAGAGAACAGAGGATTTTCAGGGCAGAAAAACTACTCCATATGATACCATAATGGTGGATACATATCATTGTATGTTTGTTCGAACCCACAGAATGTCCAACACCAAGGTGAATCCTTGGAATTTGGACCTGGGAGATAATAATGGATCTGTGAATTTTGGGTAATAATAATGTGTCAATGCAGATTCATTGACTGTAACAAATGCTTCTCTCTGGGACAGGCTGTTGATGGTAGGGGAGGCTATGCATGGGGGAAGAAGGGACACATGGGAACTCTGTACTTCCGTTCAATTTTGCCGTGAACCTAAAACTTCTCTAAAAAAGAAAGTCTAGTGAAAGAGGGGAAAGTGAAGATTTCTGAAGCAACAAAAGGAAAAAAGATCAAGTTGTCCTTAGACTTCTCACAGTAGAATTTAGTATCAGAGATTGTGCAGAAATAGTCACACAGTTCTCTGGGAAAGAAAAGTTTGGCTCAGCCAGCTGCCATTCAAATTTCAACACAAAAGGCATTCTCATATATAAAAGTCTAGAAACATAGCACTCATGAGCCTTTCCTGCGGAAAAAAAAACTAATTGTTGCCAAAATCCAGTCAACTGGAGATTAAGTAAAGAATTTAGATACTGGGAAGTCCTTGTTAAGAACAATGGATCCATCTTAATATAGAACTAAGAATAACAACTGAGAAGACCATGGTTACAAAACAGAAGACAATTGTAAACTCTGACCAAAAACCAAAACAAAACAAAAAACTAAAGAAGAAAAAACAATAAAACAACAAACAAATAGTAGATGTAAAAGGGGAAGATAATAGCATTGCTATTCTATTTCATAGCAGAGCATCATATTGTCAACAACTGAATTGAACTAGCTAAATACACACACACAGACACAGACACACACACACACACACACACACACTCAGCACAGCTTAATGGTCTTTATGGTGCAATTTCTTTTTTAAAAGGCTCTTCCACAAATTAACATCTTGAGTAGTAAATAAAAATTTTGTAAAAATTAGCAATTCCTTCTGTTTTAGTTCATTTTTTCTTCTGCCAAATTAAAAAAATTTTTAATGACTTCTTATTAAAGCACTGTAAATAGTGTTATCCCATTTTTGTCAACTGATTTTTTTCTCCCTATCTTTCCACATGACTTCTATAATTTCTTCTATCTATGTAGACATTCATCCAATAACACTGATAATTTCTGGTAGTGATATTTGAGGTCATTTGTTGCTTTTTTCATATCTTTTTCAAATTATTTGAATTGCTTATAGTATATGTTTCATTTTAAAATGTAGCAACAAAGTAATTACTTAAAAATAGTTTATTTTTTGTTAAACGGAGAAATAAAACATTTGAACGTTTTTCATGTCAGTGGATTAATTTAGTGCTGTGGTAATACATAAAATTGCAATATTCTTAAAATAAGAACTCTGCATTATGTTCACATCCCTCACAACATCATGCACAAAGCAAATGTCAAATGTTTCTTAAATAAAATTCTATAGTATTTGTCTATTTTTCTTTTAGATTTGAGAATAGCCTAAGAAAACAACACCTCTAAGAAATCATCATTTAAGTACTCCTCTACAAAGATTCCTATTGAAGTTCATTGACTGTGTCTCCTCAAATCACAACTTCCACAATTTGTCTCTAGGTGGACACTAAACGCTGGATAATCATCTTTTGAATCTACACTCAAACAGTTATTTCATTTATTTGTCCTTTAATTTAGTCATCAAGTATTTCTGAGGACCTATTGTACATAAGTATCTTCCCATGTATGCATACAGCACTGAATAGAAAAGTCTCTCTACTTAAAAAATTTACATTTTTATTTACAAAGGAAATAAATATGTAAATTTTCAGATGGTAACAATGCTATGAAAAAAGACAAGGTAGAGGACATAGGGTGGTTTCAGAAGACCTCTTTGATAAGGCGACATTTGAGCAGAAGACATGAGCGACCTGACGGCATGAAATATGTGGATATCTTGAGGAAGATCCTTCCAGACAAAAGATTCAAGTGTATAGTACAAGGGTTGATCACAGGTGTTGGCCTAAGCAAAGAAATGAATGAAGGTACCATTTAATGTGATGAAGACAGGTTTCACAGGATGGGTGGAGCAGAAGTATATGGAAAATTAAGAGTTTAGTTTTAGATATGTTTAGTTTGAGATGCCCATTAGGCAACCAAACTGAAGGGTTGAGTAAACAATTGGATAGATGAGTCTAGAAGTCAAAGTACATGTTAAGCAAATAGTTGGATATATGAGATTGTAGGTCAAAGCACATGTATAATTAAATTTAAAATATATATAAAGCTGAGTAACGTAACACAGGTTAAAATAATAATGAATATTCTTCCCTACCAAATAGTCCACTGCTTTCAAAATAGAAAATAAATTTCAAGGACAGTTTTCTTTCTAAGCAATTTACTCTTTCAATGTATGTACAGGGAGAAAAATTTCTGGTTCAAAGCTGTGGTGGGATTGTCCTTCTGTGTGGTAATTTTAAGCAGCAAAGCAGGGGCTTATCAATAAGACTTTGCAGAACGGAGGTGAGATCCTTTGCTTTATTGAACCCTGTGCTTGCTCACCTGGCTGTGCACAGCATTCTGTCACACCCAGTGTTTTTCAAACATAAAGGCCCTGCAGGTTGAAGAGTCACTGTGTCCTTGGAACCAGTGCTTTGACAAGCCAGTTTGCTCCTGCAGCGTGTTTTCAGTGGAGCAGAATAACAAAGAGAAAATTCTGCCAATTAGTGAATGATGGTGGGCTGCAGGGCAAACTGTGCGGAAGCTCAGTGGCAATTGCACGTAAAGACGGGAACCTTCCATTCCCTCTCCATCTTTGTCTCATATGGCTCAAATGCCAAGGTTTCATGTTAATGTTAGTCCCAAGCAGCACCTCAGCAAGACCTCCTCTTTCTGCCCTCCCGCTTCTGATTAACACTGAGGTTAGGGGATCTGTGGATTTCAGTTAGGCTCCATGTTGTGACTCATGGCCAAAATTTGGCCCCAACAGCAGCTAAAACTTGTGACCTTGTGGAAATCCAAGCTACGTGACACAATTCAGAGTATGGAATGTTATAACTCTTCCTATGTAGAAAATAAGCACCATTCCCATATGCCTCACAAAAAGGCAGGGATACATGTCATACAAAATGTTTATCACAAGGATGTCTAAATATAGGGATAAATGATAGACATTACCCATTTTGAAGCAAGAAGCTATGTATTATGTCCATTGTGCAGAATTTATAAGTAAAATCCAAATGTAAACCGAGGTTTCCATGACCTTTGCAGATCTCAATGTTGACTCAAACTCAACCCCCTTCTTCCCATTCCATGGCCAGAGACAATCCAAGATCTTCCTCCTGTGATTTCAATTGGTCCTAAAATCTTTAATTCTTCCTGGTCCTCTCTATCCCTGGTACCTGTGTTCACTTGCACTGTCTCTCCTTTCCCCCACGTCAACTCATACTCAAAATTGAAACCTTTCATTAACTTTCACAAAACAGATTTACTCTCACAAAACATCTTGTGGGTTTAGTGGCTTTACTAGATTCAAAAGGTAGCAGGCAGGTTGCAGAGGATGGGTAGTGGGAGGGGCATTGCACATTGTTCACTACACAGCTTTGGTAATCTCACTGGCTTTATCCCTGCTCTCCTCCCCCTCCTTCACCCCCAAGGCCAAATGCATTTTTTACTGGTCTTGGGCAAAATAGTTGCATTATCTTCTTCAAAGACTGGATGCCAACAGCCAACAACCATGCCTCATAGGGACTTGCTTATCTCCACCAAATTTATCAGTGTTTTAATCCCAATAGAAAGCAACTCTCTTCTTGAGTAAAAATCTAAAATTAGCTGCCAAGAAACATCATTTTCTCCATCTTATTACATCAGACTCGAATTAATTTTCTGTTATGTGAAACTTCTACTTTTTGGTGAGAGGGAGATTTGCATGAAAGTTAGGTTAGTGTTTCTTAATTCTGCATCCAGAATTTAGAGCCACTGAGTTCTGCATTGTGCCTTTTGGCATAGATGCCACTTGTCTATTGAACCAGTTGTTCTTGATCTTGGCTATATTCCTTAGAATTACTTGATGTGCTTTCAAAAATCCTAATGGCCAGGATCAGTCTGAGCCAGTTTCTTGTGAGTGGGATCCAGATATTAACACATTTCAAAGCTTTCCAGGTAATTTTTATGTGTGTTCAGTGATGAAGTCCATTATACTAGATCTTCACAAATTGTCTAAACAGAAGGAAAACGGAATTACTAGGAGTTTGAGGTCAGATGAGTTTTATATGTAAGGAAGAGTCTGTGAAAGCAAGGAAGGTGAAATAGCAAAAATCCTTTGAAAGAGATGTGAAATTAGTCTGCACACAAAACCATGGCTAAGAAGACAAATTGTCCAATATGTCCACCAAGGCATTTCAACTTACTCTATATTTCCTCATGAATTTGGGAGGGGACAAAAACATTCAAACCATAACAATCCTATTAGGAATTGCTATGGTGTGAATGTTTTTGTCCCCTCCCAAATTCATGATGAAACTTAATCCCAATGCAATAATATTGAGGTGATTGGGTCATGAGAGTTCCACTGTTATGAATAGGATTAGGTGCTCTAACAAAAGGGCTTGAGAAGGGAGTTCACACCCTATTTTGCCCCTTCTGTTTCTTCTGCCCTGTGAAGACACAGCACTTTTCCCTCCAGAGTGTGCAGCGACAAGGCACCACCTTGGAAACAGGGAGACTAAACAGCACCAACCAGTGTCTTGATCTTGTACTTCCCAGCCTCCAGAACTGTGAAGAATAAATTTCTTTTGTTTGTAAATTACCTGGTCTGTGGTATCTTGTTATAGCAGCACAAATGGACTAAGACAGGGTCTTCCCTTATTAAAAAATTGCCTAATATAATATGGGGGGAAAGGGAGATAGAATTTGCTTGGCAAAATGTGCTGCATACCCAATTCAACTAGAATTTGTGCATGGCTGAGCTAATTCTCCTCCTCTGCTTTTCACTTATTCCTCTTTTTCTGCCTCCTAATTATTCAAATCTGCTTGATTAACTCCTGCCTCCTTGAGTTCCAATTATTCCTCTTAATGCAGAAACAACACAATAAACAAAATACGTTTATTTTATTTATTCACTCTAATTTATTGAACACATATTGATAAACATTGTCCTAACCATTCACTTTTTTTCTGTTTTAGAACCATCTCCTCACACCCCACCACTTATAAATGTATATTTTTTCTTTGTATTACTTTCATGTTAAATAAAATATGACTGCTTTATTCTTTTACGAAACTGAATACAAATTTGCGAAGCATGTAATGACTACAATCGTCATTACTTATGTTACATATGTTGTCCCTCCCATGTAAATACTATAAAACTTTGCAATATGTTTATTTTCTAGATATATTCCTTGGTGGAGAGAAATTCTCAAATGCTGACATGGCAGGTATGTCAAATGTTAACTTTTTAAATGAATTAATAAATTTATCCTCAAAAACTAACATTGATAACCCTCATGCTATTCACCGCAAGTGCTCTGCTCAGTATATATGTATTAGGTGGATAACACATTATTCTTACCTTCACTAGACTTTATTAAAGACTGATGTGTTTTCTGCTATAAGAGCATTCTGAAGGCATTTTTAGATGATTTTGTTGGGTATCATTACCTGTGTCCTGAGAACAACTGGCATACTCTTTTTATAAGAATGCCTGCTCTGAAACTCTTTGTAAAATTTCTCTGCATTGTTATAATACACATGTTAGTATGAACTGATTCTGCAGTGCAACCATGCTTTAGGTAATCTTGCTGTCTTATTCATTCCCACGTTACAGGGCCCTCACGCTACAATTTACACATGAATTGGTTATAGTTGATGTGATTCATGAGCCAGATTTCCTTTTGAGGGCGGATGTACTCATTCTCCCAGCGAAGCAGAAATGCCGGCTGCTGGAAGCTTACAGCTGAGTCCTCCTCTAAGAGTTGCCCTTCCAAAGAGAGTCACTTCACCTAAGGTTAGACCCCCAGTCCAGAGGCAGCCCACATCCAGTGACTGGTCTAGGCAAGGCCACAAAGGTCTGAGTCCTTGTTTCGTTTCAGGAAAGGCCCATCTCAGCACCAGGGCTCCCATGATTGTGGCTCAGGCCACATTTGCAACTACATTGCTTTTCAACTTCTCCTTCTGTTCAGTCCTGATTCCCTCACTGTTTACAGGGATTGTTTCTAAGGGGATTCCCAAGTAAATCTCCTACAGACAGATTACCCTTAGAGTCTTTCCTGGAAACCAACCTAAGATGGTTGGCACCATAAATGGTCCTAGGAAAGCACCTCTAAAATGAGGTTTTCAAAGTGAATCACCTGATGAGCTGACTTGTAATACGGACCACATCACAAGTTGTAGGAGGACTATTGATAGATTTTGGCATGCCGAAGCCATGCAGTTGTTTCAGCTTTCTTCCATTAAAATGTTTGCTTCTTCAAACCAAAGGGAGGAAATCTCTAGTACATGCCAGCTAGACTATATTACATTATAGTCTATAATATAATATTAGATTATATATGCCATAAATATAACACATGTATTTTTATGTTTGTACATATACATGTGTTGTATTTATGGCATATTATATATATAAATATACATATATATCCAATAATGAGAGTGACAGCTCATCATCTTTGCCATATTCTGTTGGTTAGAAGCAAGTCAGAGATCTTGGCCACACTTAAGGGGAGGGGATTATAAGGGGCATAACAGAGGAGATGGATCATGGGGCCAGCTTAGAATTCTGCCTACCATAGTGTTTTTCTCTTTTGCACTTAATGTCTTTCTAAGTAAAGAAAAATTAAATTTTTAAATTATTATCAGGAATTTCACCATTTGTTATGATATTGCACAATGTCAGTTTTAAAATACAAATATGAGAGCATTTAACTCAGATGTGAAAACACCAAAATTACACAATTCCTATTTCATAGCTCTTACGTGCATATGCCTTTTACTCTTACCAAAACATTGGAAATACTGCTTAAAACTAACTCAGCTGGATGTTTGTTTTTTTTTCTGCTTGTTAAGCACACATTCAACCAACATTCTCTACTGTCAGCTTACTGATGAGTAAGAAAAGACTGAAAATAAACTATAGTCGCCCTGTCTTACCCTTTCCCTCTATGCACGTTTTAAGCATTAGTGGTTGGCTAAAACAGGGAAGTAAGCTGGGTAAGAAGGGACATGATAGGGTTTCTTGGTCATTTAGCTCCTTAGAACACCATTGCCTTTTTTCTGTATTCATAGCAAGCTCTGGCTCTTTTTTTTTTTTTTTTTAGACGGAGTCTCGCTCTGTCGCCAGGCTGGAATGCAGTGGTGTGATCTCACGTCACTGTAACCTCTGCCTCCTGGGTTCAAGCGATTCCCTTGCCTTAGCCTCTTGAGTAGCTGGGATTACAGGCTCCCACCACCATGCCCAGCTAATCTTTATGTTTTTAGTAGAGATGAGGTTTCACTGTGTTGGCCTGGCTGGTCTCGAACTCCTGACCTCAAGAGATCTGCCAGCCTCGGCCTCCCAAAGTGCTGGGATTACAAGCGTGAACCACTGCGCCTGGCCCTAGCTAGCTCTGGTTCTAACAGAAAGGGTGGCCTCTATGAATTGTCAGTACCCCCACTTACTTAGTCATTAACATGATATAATTAGCCTTGTATTTGCTTTGAGTCCCTCTGAACTCCCACATGTCATGGGTCCACTGGAATTTCATATTCATGGGATATCACAATTACTATATGTAAAAAGGGCAGCAAGGAACAGCAGACACACATATTGTACATGTGTCCTTTGTAAATACATGCTTTCTTGTCTCATTGAAATTTATTTCTGAAGTTGACATGGTTTGGATGTGTGACCCCTCCAAATCTCCTGTTGAAATGTGATCCCCAACGTTGGTGGTGGGGCCTAGTGGCAGGTGTGTAGGTCATGGGGGCAGATTCTTCATGAATGGCTTGGGGCCCTCCTTGCAGTAATGAGTGAGTTCTCATTCTTGAGTTCATATGAGATCTAGTTGTTTAAAAATGCATGTCACGGTGGAGCGCTATGGCTCACTCCTGTAATCCTAGCCCTTTGGGAGGCCGAGGCAGGTGGATCACCTGAGGTCAGGAGTTCGAGACCAGCCTGCCCAACATAATGAAACCCTGTCTCTACTAAAAATATAAGAAATTAGCCAGGGGTGGTGGCAGGCGCCTGTAATCCCAGCTACTTCAGAGTATGAGGCAGGAGAATCGCTTGAACCCTGGAGGCAAAGATTGCAGTGAGCCGAGATCATTGCACCACTGCACTCCAGCCTGGGGAACAAAAGTGAAACTCTGTCTCAAAAAAAAAAAAAAAAAAAAAAAAAAAAGGCATGTCACCTCTCCCCTCTCTCTATTGCTCCCTCTCTCACTGTATGATGCACTGGCTCCCCCTTCACCTTCTGCCATGATTGTAAACTTCCTGAGGCCTCATCAGAAGCTGAGCAGATGCTGATACCTTGCTTGTACAGCCTGCAGAACTAAGAGGCAAGTAAAACTCTTCTTTATAAATTACCCAGTCTTGGGTATTCCTTTATAGTAATACAAAGTGACACAAAAGCACAAGTTCAAAGATATAAAGTTATTACGAATTTCAAGATGGCAATAATAGAGTATTAAATTTCATGCAGGGCCTTTCTGAGCATGGTACCTTAGGCGACTGCACAAGTTACATGCCCATGAAGCAGACTTTGCATCCTGTCCAAGTCAAGTCTTTAAATTTTTGCAGCCCTGACTGATGTCTAATCTAACCTCATGAAATAGCAAACCAGAAACACCTCAAATGAGCCTCTCCCAAATATGTGACCCATAGGAACTGTGAGAAATAGTAAATATTTATTATGTAAAAACAGATAACTGATATATGAGTCTCCATAAAGTGCAGACTCATAGATTATAATTCAGTCAGTGTGACCCAAGAATATATATTTTAGCAATAATCCCAACCATCAGGAAAAGGCAAACCAAACCACAATGAGGTACCACTTCAGACCCACGAGGCTGGCTATATTGAAAAAGATAATAACAAGTGTTGGTAAGGATGTGGAAGGATTAGGATCCTCACATGCTGCTGGTAGGGATACCCAATGGTACAGCCACATTAGAAACAGTCTGGATATTCCTCAAAACGTTAAGCATAGAGTTACCATATGATCCAGGAATTCTATTCCTAAGTATATACTCAAGAGATTTGAAAATATGTCTCCACAAAAAAAACTCATACACAAATGTTCATAGCAGCATTATGCATGATAGCCCCCAAGTTGAAAACAATCCAAATGTCTGTCAACTGATAAGTGAATAATACACGTGGTACATCCATACAATGGAATATTACTCAGTAATAAGAAGAAATGCAGTATTGATACGTGCTACAACATAGATAAACCTTGAGAACATTCTGCTAAGTGAAAGAACCCAGTCACAAAACACCAAATATATTATGATTGTGTTTATGTAAAATGTCCCCAATAAGTAAATTCATAGAAAAGAAAGTAGATCAGTAGTTGCCTAGAGCTAAGGGGGTTGGGGGGATATACAGAGTGACCCCTAATGGGTAGGGGGAGTTCTTTTGAGGATGGTGAAAATGTTCCAAAATTGATTGTATTGATGGTTGCATAACTGTGGAAATACTAACAACCATTGAATTGTACACTTTAAATGAGTGAAATGTATGATATGTAAATTATATCCCAATAAGGCTATTATAAAGAAAAACCTCATATTCTTCTAATGTCAACAGTCTAATTGCCACACTTAACAAATGCCACTCTAGACTTTTAAAATTGATGTTCATTTAAAATAAAAAGCATTACTGTAGTACTCCCAATAATGTTCTTATTATGTTCACCACTTACACCTTTCTAAAGAGAAAATATAACACGAGACAAGTGAGGTAAAACTTGGAGTAGAACAGATCTTTAACTTCAATCCATAATGACTTTTAACTCATCCAACTTTCTTGGCAAAGAACAAAAATAATGACAATAGCAGTAAGGATTGAAATGAACCCTCAAGAAGAGAACAAGTGTGTCAGAAAGAGAAAGAACATTAGTAGTTCCTTTTCAGAGGCTGTAAAGAGGAGGCTTAATTTCTCCATGAAGTGGCTTTCTTGCTCATTCTTAAGATGCTCTGGCTAGGCCTGGACACCATGAGTGTCATTCATTTTGCTTTCTCTTTGAGATTAGTGAGAGTCTCTTCATTTAGCTGGGACAGAATGACAAGAAACAGGATGCATCTTATAATTTCAGTGAAAGCAGTTTTCATTCTGACTTAGTTTTTGTTGATGCCTAGCGTTCCATCTCTTGTCTGTAGAGCTTGCAGACACAGAAATTATTTAATTGCTTGAGCTCTATTTGTCATATGTATGGTTTAAGCTCTATTGAAGCTGAAGCTGAACTTGTAGAGAGAAGAGCAAGAGGCTTTTTGCAATGAAGAGCTTTCCTCTTGAGGTCGGCATAATTCTTCCTTTCTTGTACAAAATGGGGAAGGTCAAAAATTCATCCCATTTCCACCTTCTATTCTTTAACCATAAAATCTGAACTCTTAAAAAAACTAGTCTTTAAAAAATGTTTTGCCTCTATACAATGTATAGAAACACTTGCCTCCCTCTCTGTCTCTGTCTGTCTCTCTAGATATAGCTATAGATATAGATGTACAGGAATATCTCATTTTATTGTGCTTCACTTTATTGCACTTCACATCATATGTTTTTAACAACTTTGAGTTTTAGGGCAACCCTGCTCCAAGCAACTCTATGAGCATCATTTTTCTAACAGTATATGTTCACTTCCTTTCTCTGTGCCCCATTCTGATAATACTCACAATATTTCTAACTTCGTTATTATTAATATATCTGTTATGGTGATCTGTAATTAGTGACCTTTGATGTTACTACTGTAATTGTTTTGGGGCTCCATTAACCACACCCACAGAAGACAGTGAACTTAATTAACAAATGTGTGTGTCCTGACTGCTCCACTGACTGGCTGTTCCCCCATCTCTCTCCTCTTCTTGGGCCTCCCTATTCCCCTGAGAAACAACTATAGGTCAGTTGAATTAGGTCTGTTATTAACCCTACAATAGCCAACAAGTCAGCAAGTGAAAGAAAGGGTCACATGTCTCTCACTTTAAATCAAAGGCTAGAAATAATTAAGCTTAGTGAGGAAGACATGTCTAAAGCCAAAATAGGTAAAAAGTTAGGCCTTTTGCACCAAACACTTAGCCAAGTTGTGAATGCAAAAAAAAAAAAAAAAAAAGTTCTTGAAGGAAATTAAAAATGCTACTCCAGTGAACACACAAATGATAAGAAAGAAAACAGTCTTACTGCTGATAGGGAGAACATTTTAGTGGTCCGGATAGAAGATCAAACCAGCCACAACATTCCCCTAAGCCAAAACCTAATCCAGAGCAATGCACCAACTCTCTTCAGTTCTATTATAAGAAGGTTGATAGAGGTGAGGACGCTGCAGAAGAAAAGTTGGAAGCTAGAAAAAGTTGGTTCATAAAGTTTAAAGAAAGAAGCTGTCTCCTTAACATAAATGTGCAAGGTAAAGCAGGAAGTGCTAATGTATTAATAGAAATTACAGAAAATTATCCAGAAGATATGGCTAAGTTCACTGATGAATGTGGCTGCACTAAACAACAGATTTTCAATGTATATGAAACAGCCTTTTATTGGAAGAAGATGCCATCTGGGCCTTTCATAGGTAAAGAAGAGAAGTCAATATGTGGCCTCATATCTTCAAAGGACAGGCTGACTCTCTTGTTAGCGGCTAATGCAGCTGACGACTTTAAGTTGAAGGCAATGCTCATTTACCATTCCCCAAATTCTAGGATCCTTAAGAATTATACTGAATATACTCTGCCTGTGCTCTATAAATGGAACAACAAAGCCTGGATGGCAGCACATCTGTTTATAGCATGGCTTACTGAATATTTTAAGCCCACTGTTGAGACATACTGCCCCCCCAAAAAGACTTATCTCAAAATATTGCTCACTGTCAATGATCTGGTCACTCAAGAACCCTGATGGAGATTTAGAAGGAGATTAATATTGTTTTCACACCTGCTAACACAACATCATTCTGCAGTCCATGGATCAAGGAGTAATTCCTCCTTCCAAGTCTTGTTTTTTAAGGAACATATCTTGTGAGGCTATAGCTGCCATAGATTGTGATCCCTCCAGTGCATCTGGGCAATGTAAATTTAAAACCTTTTTGAAAGGATTCACTATTCTAGATGCCATTAGGATCATTTGTGATTCATAGGAGGAAATGAAAACAGCAACATTAATAGGAGTTTGGAGGAAGCTGATTCCAACCCTCGTGAATGACTTTGGGGATTCAAGATTTTAGTGGAGAAAGTAACTAAAATTATGGTAGAAATAACAAAAGAACTAGAACTACAAGTGGAGCCTGAAAATGTGCCTGAATTGCTGCAATCTCCTGAGAAAACTCAAACACATTGAGTTGCTTTTTATGGATGAACAAAGAAAGTGGTTTCTTGAGATAGAACCTATTCCTGGTAGAGATGCTGTGAACACTGCTGAAATTACAACAAAGGATTTAGAATATTACATAAACTTAGTTGATAAAACAGTAACAGGGTTTGAGGAGTTTGATTCCAATTTTGATAGAGAATTAAAATTGAGTAAAATGCTATCAAACATTACATGCTGTAGAAAAATCTTTCATGAAAGGACAAATCAACTGATGCAGCAAATTTCATTGTTGTCTTATTTTAAAAAATTTTCGTAGTCTCTCTAATCTTTGGCAACCACCACCCTGATCAGTCAACGACTGTCAACATAGAGGCAAGACCCTCTACAGCAAAAAGATTATGACTCACTGGAGGCTTAGATAATTGTTAGCATTTTTTAGCAATATTTTGAAATTAATGCGTGTACATGGTTTTTAAAGACATAACACTATTGCACACTTAATAGACTACAGCATGGTGTAAACATAACTTTTTTATGCACTAGGAAACCAAAGAAACTTGTGTGACTCACTGTATTGTGAGATTTTCACATTATTTCAGTGGTCTGGAACTGAACCCACTCTATCTAGGAAGTATGCCTGTATGTATGTTTCTCATAAAACTCATAACTTAAGAATGGAATAATTTGTTGGGACTTCAGAAATTCCTTTTTAAATATCCAAGGTGATATTTAAAAAGTGATATAATTTGAAAAACTGTGAAGTGGAGTTATAAATAGGTAGAAAAGCAGATTCCCATGACTGTACTTGTTATACAAAAGTTTTATGTTATCAACTTTCTAAGTTATTTAATATATGCTATTTTATTCATTATCAAAAAATCTTTTGAGAAAAAAGAGCTAGTTTTCAGCCCTGAGCACCCCCCAGGGAGGGCCTGTGTTATGTATGTTGGCACTAAGCCCAGACATAGCACAGTACCTGGACTATGGCTGATGTTTAGTAAATATTGGAGCTTACAGAATTACCTAAAGACCTTCTCTATTTCACCTTTAGCATCTCCTTCTCTGCTTTCATCCATGCAAAAATCTTCATTCTCCAAGTCACTTCAAGTATTGCCTTGTGTGGCCTCGTCTGCAGCATAACCCCTTCGGTAGCAAGATGTTTTATAATGGGTCTTTACGGCATTTCACTGAGGGTTGTGTGCTGTGAAATGCGTGGTAGAAAGATCATTTTTTAGGAATGGCTGGAATTTACAAATTTTTCAAACTGTCTCTCCAAAGAGCTCTATTAGGTCAGTTTTATTTAGTGCTAGTGTCATTATTTTGGGAAAAACTCTTGGGTCCTTCCTGGTTCTGCTCCTGGAAGCTGACTTTAGAACTCCCTGGAGAGCATAGTGGGTGAAGGAAGGGAGTAAATAATGGAGCTACCAACAGTAGAGCCCCAACAATCAGCACAAAAATCCCAGTAAGTATCCTGTTATTCAGTTCTGCTGATTTAGCCATGGGCAATGCAGACGGCCGTGGGATGCCATAAAGCCAAAGGTCATGGAACCTTAATCAATCCATTAACTTTAGATGCCCATAAGCCTGAAGGACAGACTTTCCTCTTAAAAACCTTTTATTTCCCATGAGGAGAATTCTATAAATAGGTTTTTTCCAGTTGGAAAATATGCCGAAGGTAGTGGAGAGCAGGTTACAGTGAGAGGCCAAGATAGGATTTGTCAGCTGCCACCTTTTCTCTCCACATCAGTTCATAAATGTGACCTTCATGGGCCCTCAACAAATGAGAGAGCCCTAGAGAGTGGTCAGTTTCTTAGGGGACACCTACATCTCTAGCAATGGAACAAAAGCACCATCATTTTCTTCACTGGAGAATCAAGTGGATTGCCTTAAATTTTTTAAAGTTATTTTACTTTTGTTTACTCAGGAAAACACACTACACTTTTGACACTTAATTCTAGAGAAATTCTATTTAAATGAACAGGAGGAAATCAGAGATTTTAATAGAAAAAGACCAGATTTGGTTTTAAAAGTGCATTGAGGAAAGCAAAAACAGGAAAGAAGCATGCTGTCATCATGAGGAGTTAGATTGCTAGAAGTAAAAAATAGTCTTGTGTTTGCACAGATCTCCATAATGTGCTTTGTACTGACTGTATGAGGCTGGCTTCAACATGTTCTCATTTTTCTTCTCACTCATAAACCCTTGATTTCTAGTCCTTCACATAAAGACTAGAAGAATGTATCTGAGCCCGACTGAGGGAGCAATTCTTAGGAAGCAGAACTGGAGCGTTTAAGACACAAAATGTGACTTTAGAGACCAAACTGCCCTGCCTCCCTGAAGTTCAGTCTCCTCATCCATGAAATAAAGGGTCCGACAGAGTCTTTTCGTTCCCTTTCAATTCTAAACCTAATGATGACAGCACTATACCTATTAGCCTAACTTCCCCAGTTCACTTTTTAAGTGTCTTCTTTTTTATTTATTCATTGGAGTGTATTGTAAAGAACATGGGCTTTGAGGTCAATAAACCTGGGTTTGAATCCCCATTTGGCTCTTTCCTAGCCCTGTGACCATTGATAAGTTACTTAACCTTTCTGAGATTCGAATTGCCTCCCCTGAAAAATGGTGATATGGTATCAGTGATGTGGTGAGGACTGGATGAAATAAGCTATATACTTGCTACTCTGACTGTATCACTGTCCATTTTTAAATAAATAGTAGGATTATTACCATTCACCAAATATTGGTTGGGTGCTCAAGCTGGCCCCATGGGTTGTAAAGATAAACATGTCCAGTCCCTTTCTAAAGAAGCTCATAGTCTTTTGGGGAGATAAATATATTAATAATTAATGCACTATAGTGTAATTAATACTACAGTGACAGCATGTTCCTTACTGATTTTGCCATTTTCCCTTTTCCATATAAATTATGTGTTATCCTTAATTTTTTACCACTGGTCCTAGTTGGGTTTTTTCACCTATTTCTTTTCCACTTAGTACTACATGTGCCAAGGTATTTATTATTTTTTTTCCTAGTCGGGACTACCTAAATTCTCATTTCTTTACTTTCATTATTCAGATCTCTTATTTGTAAATTTTAGAGCCTCACTAACTCAATTACTGATTTCTGGGAGAGTCATCCGCCCAGACAATTCCAGTTGCTCTGAATAGCATCTGAACCTTTCCATGTGCTATCGCTAAGCAGTGGCTTTCTTGGCCCCTCAATTGCATCAGGTTTCCATGACAACATGAGTTTCCACTGATAGTTTTAACTTCTGTGGCTCTGAATTCCCAGTTGTTTTTCTCCCCACTTTCTCCATTACTATACTTCAATCCCATATTTTACTGAGTGGTACTCTGTAATTTTCTCTGTATGGCTTTAAATCTAAGTGTTTTAAATATGCAGGTAAAGTTTTTTTAAAACATGAAATGAATTTTATCTAGTATGGGTCATTTAGATTCTTGACAACTGTAGATACAAGGGCAGGAGTACAGTGATTGAAATTATCCACTGTCAAGCTATGGCAAACCCACCTGGTCACATTCACATCCAAGGATAATTAATGGGTGTGCCACATGCTCATTAAAATTATGCCCCATCTTATCACTTACCACATAACCAGGAACAAACCTCTATTTTCAGTACTTTATGACTTTTCTATAAAAGAATTCTTGTGGGATGAAAAGCCCAGAGTGTTTCTCAGCTCAGAAACATTTTTTTCCTTACTCTTTTTCTAACCTGTATTATCAGTTTTTAATTCTTTCTTATTCTGGCAAGTTAGAAATCATATTAATGGTTTTCCCAGTGTGTCCTACGTGAATTCTGAGGCATTTTTGCGTATGGGGGGTTTTTCACACGTACTTTGTAAACCTTGGACCTGAAGATATAGTGCAAACTTCAGAATCAAAAGATCAATTATATCACTTTGGAGGATGAGTGGTGGAAACCAACAACTTAAAAAAAAAAAAAAAAAAAAAAAGCAGTGGGCCTTGGGACATACACATTGTCAAAAAAACATGCAAGGGACTCAACTGAATTCTTTCAAACAACACACAAAAAGACAAGTGAAAAGCTGGAGTAGAGGAGGCTGAAGAACTAAACCAAGACAGAAAAAAAGGAGAGTCAGCAGGAGGTTCTCTTAGGCACAGCATCTGCTTTCTATGGCTTTCATTTCAATTAAGGAATCATGCTCTCTAGCTTTAGGGTATCAGCCACATAAGACCCTTCCCTCTCATCTGTCCCCATTCCAGGTATCTACCATATTTCTCCATCTCTCTTCCTCTATAGCCATCATGCCTCTTGAGCTTCTCACGCTCTTACTGCTATATTCCGCCCATTGCCCCTTAGCTTTCTCTAATGATTCAGCCATTCTCTGATCTTCCTCTGTAGGGTCATTAAATCAGATAGCACTTATAGCACTTAATAGAGTGCCTGGCACAGAGTAAGGTGTCAAAAAGTTTGGCTACCACTTTTCATCCCTCTAGCCTGACTTCAAAAACATTTATTTTATCATATTTCCCACATAATTGTGAAGCTTCATGAGTTCATATCTCCAAACATAAATTCCTTGGCTGGATATCTGAAGCTCACTTTTAATTGGCCTCGAGGTAAATTTTCAAGATCACCTCTCAGCATTGTTGTCTCTGACCCCATCAGGCTGACAAATGGCTTTTGTTTAGGTCTCACGCATCCCTGCTCTTGCATCTTTAGCTAGCACTTATATAACACTGGCTAACATTTATGCCTCATCTCTTTCATTTCTCATACCAATACTCTACAATCTATATTATGATTTTCATTTTACAGATTAAGAAACTAAAGCTTAGGGAGGTTGAGCAATTTATTTAAAATGACAACTAGGATATGGCTTAGCCGGAACTTGACCTGGATTTATCCAAGCCCAAAACTCATAATGGTCACCAGGACTTCATTCTTCTCTCTAAGCACCACCAACTGAAAAATCCTCCCTACTCTCTGTCTCACCTTTTCTCATAAGTGTCTCTTGACTAGTCTCAGAGACCTCAGTCTTTCTCTGTTAATCATTTGAAGCCACAATCTTTTACTGTCTTGGCATTTTTTTAATGTTGGATAGTTTGTTGTTCCTGTTGTCATCCCCTCAATCATTTATTTCACTTGTCTATGGCAAAGGTTGGTGCGTCTTTATTTTAATTATCATAGTATCTAGTTTAGCACTTTGGGTGTAGAAGTTTGCAAGAGGTAAAATGAATGAATGATTAGTATTGGAAGTATTGAGCTTTCAGCTGTATCTTTATTTTTCCTTTGAACGCTTGGAAAAGATGTTTCTGCCAAACTCAGTGACTAAATATGAGGAGATAAATGTTAAGGGGCTGAGCCAAATCTTCTTAAATCTTAACCTTGGGAATTCTGGCAAGAAACATCTGCCCTGGCTAAATGTGCTGCACATGACCAGATTCCCCGAATTACAGAGCAGTATGTGACAAAAGAAACTAGAGAAAAGGTCTATGGGGTTCTGGCTTCAGGTTCCCAAGACTGTTAACAAGGAATTCCTGTTGGAAGTAAAAAGGACAAATCCGGCAGGCAAAACCATCAACAGCTTTGCAGATCTCAGTTGAGAACTGAGCAGAGGCTCCAGGAATAACTGTGGACTATGAGTTAAAAAGCAAATCGCTCAAGCATGGCTTTGTTTCCTACCTGCATGAATTGAACCTCTCTAAAGTCTTACCTCTGTGTAAATGTCACTATATCTAGGATATGCTAAAAAATATAGCCTGTAAGATAAGAGATTCTATATGGTGTTGGGAACCGCTGCATTGTCAAGCACCAGAAAGCAAATTCAAACTTGTGGCATGAAATTAATGCATTTGTTACTCTTCATTTGTATTAAAGAGAATTTAGTGATGTGCAAAATTGAAGAGCTAACTTTCACACCTGCCACCCAAGCAGGGCTTTCTAGTTTTTGGTTGGTTGAATTTGGTTCCCCAGTATTCCAGAGTAGAGTGGGAGTGACTGATTGCAAGCTGCTGTTAACAAGGCTCAGTGCTGTTACTGTCCTCAAGGGACAGAAGGGATTCTCTCTGGACTTCCAACTACCAGGCCAGGAGTGACCTTTAAAGAAAGAAGAGATGAGGCCAAGAGGAAGCATTAAATCATGTTGGGTCACGCCCCTTTAAGAGTGCAGGTAGTGACTTGAGATGATTAACTGCACTGGCTATCAGTTTAAGTGGATTCAACCAGACAGGAAAAGAGAATTTGAATGGGACCACTTAAATGGTCAAGAATTCAAGAGCTGCTATATGAATTTTAAACAGAACTTGAATGCTTCGGATCCACAGAGTATTGCTTTGCTTTCTATTGATGCCGCCTCGGTCCTATGGAAGACAAAGTGGTTGCTTTAGTTAAACTGCACGTGTTCTAGTCCCTGAAAAGTTGGGTTTTATCTTTGTATCACATACTGCTGTGAATGAGAGTCAGAAAATCCATCTTGTTTTTGTAGTTACAAATCGAGAAAAAGGCTTGATTGCACACCTCATCAGGGAAGACATTTATTATACCTACTGCCCCTAATCCTCATGTAATGCTTCCTGTTCTCTGCTTTTTTATTTTTTTCCTTTTGTAAGCTAACATCAAATTCTTCATGTTATCAGAACATTTCTTTGTGTATTCTATTTCTAAGGGATCCATAAGTAGTATAGGAAGGAAAATCAGCATATTAATACTACTTGTTTTATTTTTATTCACTCACAATATTCCTTTGGGCTGAGCCTTTGCATTTTGTTCTATTTTTCCCCCTCAAATTCTGAGCTAAATCTCTTAATATCTTTTGTGCATAAACAGATCTCCAGTGGGAGATTTAACTGCCAGCTCGAGAAGGACTAAAACTTTTAAAGTTTCAGTACCGCCTCACAGCTACGAGTAGTCCTAGTGGATGTGTCAAATACTGACGATTTTTGTAGGTTGTATATTGTTTTTTAGGACACTGATTTTAGCTGGTAAAACTGAAAATATAATCATGTTAATTCATTGGCTTTAAACTCTATTATGAAGGTTCCATTGTGACCTATTTATGATTGCAGAAGGCTGTGATAAACTACATTTGAGCTCTTAAAATTGTCATGCTCTGTTCTCACTCATAGGTGGGAATTGAACAATGAGAACACTTGGACACAGGGCGGGGAACACCACACACCGGGGCCTGTTGGGTGGTGTGGGGCTGGGAGAGGGATAGCATTAGGAGAAATACCTAATGTAAATGATGAGTTGATGAGTGCAGCACACCAACATGGCACATGTATACCTACATAACAAATCTGCACGTTGTGCACATGTACCCTAGAACTTAAAGTATAATAACAAAAAAAAAAGATATTAACATTTTAAAACAAAAAATTGTCATGCTCGTGGCCTTTTCATCACTGTTGTCATATTTTTATGAGTATTCTCTAAAACTAGTCCTTTCATTATTTCTTTATTAAACATGGCAGGAAGTGAAAATATGTTCGTCAACATCCATTTTTTATTCAATCAACTTTTCTAGGGGCCATTTATTTTCTTCTATGCTTTTAGTTGCTTTTCACTTTAACTTTAAACACTGCTGAACTGCAATGAAGGGTTTTCCAGGCTGAGAACCCATAACTCAGAACCAGTTGTACACATCTCCTAGTCAGGAGACAACTCTGGGAGAGATGAATGGTTCAGCAGAAGGATAATTACCACTGAACAAAGGAAAAGAGGAAGTAAAGAGTTGCTATAATGGTGGCATTAGATATTTTTAACGAGCCAAGCTGTCCTAGAGATATAGATCTTCACTGGTATTTCTCGTTGATGATTTATGATATGGTTACATTGAGTGTCCTGTGGCCTCATATGCAGGAGACATTATTTTGATTTTTTTCTTTCAATTTTTTGAGCTTCATTTTATTCCACAGAGCACAATCAAAGAAAGCCAGAGAGGTTCCTGATTAATATACCACATTCCATCTGAGCAGTTTCCTTTGGTTGAAGAAGAAGAGGGAAGGGGGACTGTCAAGGTTCGTATGGTAGAATAATAGTAAACAACACTAGCACTAAATCATTCTCGTCTTTACTGAAATACTGTTTTACTCCTCAATATAATTTTCTCCTTTTCCATATGCTTCTTTCCAACTGTTGAAATCAGCGTAAAACTCGACATTAAAATAATTTTTGATTTATCTCTTCAATTGAGCCAGATATTTTCAAATAGATCATAATTCTCAACAGCCCCTAGGAAATACTTAGAATCATTAAATCCATTACATCATTACATCATTAAATCTCAACAGCCCTAGGAAATACTTAGAATCATTAAATCCATTACAGAAACTTACACATCACATATTTGGTAACTGGCAAAATCAGAATTCAAGCCCGAGCAGTCAGGATTAAAACTCAAAAGTCATATACTTCCCATTACATGATGCTAAAGTCTTTCTGAATTTCTCTATATAATATACATTATTACTAAAAAGAAGAATTTCAGTATACCAATAACTCATCCGGGGTACACTTCCTTTAAAAACTCCAAGCTAAACTAGATGATATTTTTGCACTCTGGAGTTTAGGCTCGTTCTTTTTTTAAAATTGGAGGATTATAGTTAAGCACCAGGATAAGAAAGGGCATTTTAGGACAAAAAGGAAGAGACTGTTTATGTTAACTGATGTAGAAACATTTCATGTTCAATTATAAGCCCCTATTTAAGCCAAAGGAAAAAAATAGTTATTGTTTTGATGGCCTACTGTGATATTATAAAAGAAATCATTAAATCACATGACTCACAAAGAAAATGGCAACCCTTCACCAGATGGATGGTAGTAGCATATAATCAGGATCCCGAGATCAAGTTTCCCCCCACTTTCGAATAAATTATGGGTCTGACGTTTGTTTTTAGTTTCTTCCTTTTTAAACTTCAAAGATTGGAGTCAGTGGTTTCACATCTAGAGATTATGAGTTTCATTTTCATTGAGTAAAAGAGAACATTCTAATTTATTTATTGACTCAGTGCTAACCGCTCCTATTAGTGTTATATTTGATACTTTAGCTGGATTTTCTAATGTTTCAGGTTAGATTTTCCTAGAAACAGAGTGGAAGCAAGCATTTGAGAGTAAGTAGTTTAGTTGGGAGGTGATCCTAGAAAATACCAGTAGGGAAGTGGAAAAGTGAGGCAGGGAGGAAATAAAGCCTATACTACATGTGTTTAGGAAGCCAGTTTCTACGGTAAGCAACTGTAGTGGATATTAGTTCTTACACTATTTCCAATGAGATTAGAAATTAAGATTAGACATTTATAAACGTTTGTAGCAAGTTGATAGTGACATGATATAAAAATAGATTTGTATTGTATTTTGCAAAAACTTTGGTCGGAAACAAAAAAAAACCTGGTACCTCAAAACTGGTGAATTTTTGCTTTTCTGGCCTGAGTTTTAGTGAGATATCCAAAAAAAAAAAAAAAAAAAGACATTTCCAAGGCCAATGTCCAGGAGCTTTTCCCCTATGTTCTCTTCCAAGACTTTTATAGTTTTTGGTCATATGTTTAGATACTGTATCCATTTTCAGCAATTTTTGTGTATGGCATCAGAAATGAATGGTTCAATTCCATTCGTTTGCAAGTGAAAATCCAGTATTCCCAGCTTTATTTATTTATTTATTTAGAGACAAGGGCTCACTCTCTCACCCATGCTGGAGTGCAGTGGTGTGATCATAGCTCACTGCAACCACAAACTCCTGGGCTCAAGAGATCCTCCTGTCTTAGGCTCCCAAGTTGCTGAGACTACAGGCACACACCACTATGCCCAGCTAAACTTTTAAAAATTTTTTGTAGAGATGGGCTCTCACTTTATTGCCCAGCCTGGTCTCAAACTACTGGCCTCAAGCAATCTTCCTGCTTAAACCTCCCTAAGTGCTGAGATTACAGGCCTGAGCCACTGCATCCGCCCCCTAACACCATTTATTGAAGAGAATATTCTTTCTCAATTGTGTCTTCTTAGTGCCTTTGTCAAAAATGAGTTGACTATATATGTTTAAATTTACTTCTGGGCTCTCTATTCTGTCCCATTGGTCTATGTGTCTGTTACTATGCCAGTAACATACTGTTTTGATTACCATAACTTTGTAATATAATTTAAAATCAAGAAATGTGATGCCTCAAACATTTTATTTCTCAAAATTATTTTGGCTATTCTGAGTCTTTTATGGCTCCATAGCATTAAAACAAATTTTTTCTATTCCTGTGAAGAATGCCATTGGGATTTGATAGGGATTGTGTTGAATCTGAATATTGCTTTGGGCAGTATGGACATTTTAACAATATTGACTCTTCCAATCTATGAGCACAAGTTATTTTTCCATTTATTTATGTGTGTCTTTTTCAATTCATTTTACCAGTGTTCTATAGTTTTCATTGTATATTTCTTTCACCTTTTTTATTAAACATTCCTAGGTATTTTTTGATGCAATTATAAATGGTACTATTTCTTGACTTCTATTTTGGTTAGGTCATTATGTGTGTATAAAAATGTTACTCATTTTTATGTTGATTTTGTATCTTACAACTTTACTGAATTTATTTTTTAGTTCTAACAGTTTTTCGTGGGATCTTTGGGATTTTTAATATATAAGATTATGTCATCTGCAGTAGAGACAATTTTACTTTTTTCTTTCTTATTTGGATACCTTTCATTTATTTTTCTTGTCTGATTGTTCTTGCTAGTACTTCCAATATTATGTTGAATAAAAGTGAGAGTGAACATCCTTGTCTTGGACCAGACTTAATGAAAAGGCTTTCATTTTTTTCCCATTGATTATAATGTGAGCTGTAGGTTTTTCATAAATGGCCTTTATCATGTTGAGAAACTTTTCTTCTATATCTAAACTGTTAAGAGTTTTAATCAAAAAAGAACATTAGACTTTGCTGAGTGCTTTTTCCACATCAATTGAAATGATCATGTGGCTTTTATCATTCATTCTCTTAATGTGGTGTAGTATATTGATTAATTTGCCAATGTTAAACTGGCCTTGCATGCCAGAGATAAATCCTAGTTGGTGATGATGTAAAATCTTTTTGACCTGTTGTTGGGTTTGGTTTACTAATATTTCATTGAGGATATTTGCACCAATATTCATCAGAGAAATTGGCCTGTAGTTTTCTTATGACACCTTTGTCTGGCTTAGGTATCAAGGTGATGTTAGCCTTATAAATTGTGTTTCAAAGTA
The DNA here is from genome assembly GCF_028878055.3 of Symphalangus syndactylus. NCBI lineage: Eukaryota > Metazoa > Chordata > Mammalia > Primates > Hylobatidae > Symphalangus > Symphalangus syndactylus. The sequence goes on along the minus strand of NC_072425.2, from coordinate 68,746,915 downwards.
TCCTCTCTAGCTGTATTTTTTAGAAAAGTTGGTAGGATTCAGCTGTGAAGCCATCTGGTGCTGGGCTTTTCTTTGTTGTGTTTTTACTTCTTCAATCTCTATTTGTTGTTGGCCAGACTTGGAATTTAAAACAACTGTAATTAATATGCTAAGGGCTCCAATGGATAAAGTAGACAGCATGCAAAAAGAGATAGGCAATGTGAGCAGAGAGATAGACATTTTAAGAAAAAATTGAAAAGAAATGCTATGGTCCAAAAGCATTGTAACAGAAATGAAGAATGCCTTTGATGGGCTTATTTAGTAGACTGGACATGGTTGAGGACAGAATCTCTGAGCCTTGCAGTTATCTTGATAGAAACTTCCAAAACTGAAAAGCAGAGAGGAAAAAAGACTTAAAAAACAGAACGACATATTCATGGAGTGTGGGACAACTACAAAAGGTGTGACATATGTGTAATGAAAATACCAGAAGGAGAAAGAAGAGAGACAAGAATAGAAGTATTTGAAACAATAATGACTGACAATTCTTCCAAATTAATGCCAGACATCAAACCACAGTTCCCGGAAGATCATAGAACTCCAAAGAAGAGAAATGCAAAACAAAACAACAAACACAAAAAATCCCACACCTAGGTATATCATATTCAAACTACAGAAAGTCAAAGATAAATTAAAAATCCTGACAGAAGCCAGATGGGGGAAACCCTGCTTTACCTATAAAGGGGCAAAGATGAAAATTACATCCCACTTCTCTTCAGAAATCATGCAAGCAAGAAGAGAGTGGGGTGAAATATATTTAAAGTGTTGAGAGAAAAAAAGCAACATCTTAGAATTCTGTATTTCATAAGATTATCTTTCAAAGTGAAGAAATAAGACTTTCTTAGACAAACAAGAATTGAGGAAATTTTTTGCTAGTAAATCTGCCTTACAAGAAATGTTAAAAAGAAGCTCTGTGAGAGAAATAAAAGTATATATGTCAGAAGCTTGAGTAGTCATGAAGACAGGAAGAGCATCAAAGAAGGAACATGTGAAGATAAAATAACTTTTTTATTCTTTTTTTTTTTTTTTTTTTTTATTATACTTTAGGGTTTTAGGGTACATGTGCACAATGTGCAGGTTTGTTACATATGTATCCATGTGCCATGTTGATTTCCTGCACCCATTAACTCATCATTTAGCATTAGGTGTATCTCCTAATGCTGTCCCTCCCCCCTCCCCCCACCCCACAACAGTCCCCGGAGCGTGATGTTCCCCTTCCTGTGTCCATGAGTTCTCATTGTTCAATTCCCACCTATGAGTGAGAACATTCGGTGTTTGGTTTTTTGTCCTTGCGATAGTTTACTGAGAATGATGGTTTCCAGTTTCATCCATGTCCCTACAAAGGACACGAACTCATCATTTTTTATGGCTGCATAGTATTCCATGGTGTATATGTGCCACATTTTCTTAATCCAGTCTATCGTTGTTGGACATTTGGGTTGGTTCCAACTCTTTGCTGTTGTGAATAGTGCCGCAATAAACATACGTGTGCATGTGTCTTTATAGCAGCATGATTTATAGTCCTTTGGGTATATACCCAGTAATGGGATGGCTGGGTCAAATGGTATTTCTAGTTCTAGATCCCTGAGGAATCGCCACACTGACTTCCACAATGGTTGAACTAGTTTACAGTCCCACCAACAGTGTAAAAGTGTTCCTATTTCTCCACATCCTCTCCAGCACCTGTTGTTTCCTGATTTTTTAATCATGGCCATTCTAACTGGTGTGAGATGGTATCTCACTGTGGTTTTGATTTGCATTTCTCTGATGGCCAGTGATGAGGAGCATTTCTTCATGTGTTTTTTGGCTGCATAAATGTCTTCTTTTGAGAAGTGTCTGTTCATGTCCTCTGCCCACTTTTTGATGGGGTTGTTTGTTTTTTTCTTGTAAATTTGTTTGAGTTCATTGTAGATTCTGGATATTAGCCCTTTGTCAGATGAGTAGGTTGCAAAAATTTTCTCCCATTGTGTAGGTTGCCTGTTCACTCTGATGATAGTTTCTTTTGCTGTGCAGAAGCTCTTTAGTTTAATGAGATCCCATTTGTCGATTTTGGCTTTTGTTGCCATTGCTTTTGGTGTTTTAGACATGAAGTCCTTGCCCACGCCTATGTCCTGAATGGTACTGCCTAGGTTTTCTTGTAGGATTTTAATGGTTTTAGGTCTGACATATAAGTCTTTAATCCATCTTGAATTAATTTTTGTATAAGGTGTAAGGAAGGGATCCAGTTGCAGCTTTCTACATATGGCTAGCCAGTTTTCCCAGCACCATTTATTAAATAGGGAATCCTTTCCCCATTTCTTGTTTTTGTCAGGTTTGTCAAAGATCAGATAGTTGTAGCTATGCGGCATCATTTCTGAGGGCTCTGTTCTGTTCCATTGATCTATGTCTCTGTTGTGGTACCAGTACCATGCTGTTTTGGTTACTGTAGCCTTGTAGTATAGTTTAAAGTCAGGTAGCGTGATGCCTCCAGCTTTGTTCTTTTGGCTTAGGATTGACTTGGCGATGCGGGCTCTTTTTTGGTTCCATATGAACTTGAAAGTAGTTTTTTCCAATTCTGTGAAGAAAGTCATTGGTAGCTTGATGGGGATGGCATTGAATCTATAAATTACCTTGGGCAGTATGGCCATTTTCACGATATTGATTCTTCCAACCCATGAGCATGGAATGTTCTTCCATTTGTTTGTATCCTCTTTGATTTCATTGAGCAGTGGTTTGTAATTCTCCTTGAAGAGGTCCTTCACATCCCTTGTAAGTTGGATTCCTAGGTATTTTATTCTCTTTGAAGCAATTGTGAATGGGAGTTCACTCATGATTTGGCTCTCTGTTTGTCTGTTATTGGTGTACAAGAATGCTTGTGATTTTTGTACATTAATTTTGTATCCTGAGACTTTGCTGAAGTTGCTAATCAGCTTAAGGAGATTTTGGGCTGAGACAATGGGGTTTTCTAGATATACAATCATGTCATCTGCAAACAGGGACAATTTGACTTCCTCTTTTCCTAATTGAATACCCTTTATTTCCTTCTCCTGCCTGATTGCTCTGGACAGAACTTCCAGCACTATGTTGAATAGGAGCGGTGAGAGAGGTCATCCCTGTCTTGTGCCAGTTTTCAGAGGGAATGCTTCCAGTTTTTGCCCATTCAGTATGATATTGGCTGTGGGTTTGTTGTAGATAGCTCTTATTATTTTGAGATACGTCCCATCAATACCTAATTTATTGAGAGTTTTTAGCATGAAGGGTTGTTGAATTTTGTCAAAGGCCTTTTCTGCATCTATTGAGATAATCATGTGGTTTTTGTCTTTGGTTCTGTTTATATGCTGGATTACATTTATTGATTTGCGTATGTTGAACCAGCCTTGCATCCCAGGGATGAAGCCCACTTGATCATGGTGGATAAGCTTTTTGATGTGCTGCTGGATTCGGTTTGCCAGTATTTTATTGAGGATTTTTGCATCAATGTTCATCAAGGATATTGGTCTGAAATTCTCTTTTTTGGTTATGTCTCTGCCAGGTTTTGGTATCAGGATGATGCTGGCTTCGTAAAATGTGTTAGGGAGGATTCCCTCTTTTTCTATCGATTGGAATAGTTTCAGAAGGAATGGTACCAGTTCCTCCTTGTACCTCTGGTAGAATTCAGCTGTGAATCCATCAGGTCCTGGACTCTTTTTGGTTGGTAAGCTATTGATTATTGCCACAATTTCAGAACCTGTTATTGGTCTATTCAGAGATTCAACTTCTTCCTGGTTTAGTCTTGGGAGGGTGTATTTGTCGAGGAATTTATCCATTTCTTCTAGATTTTCTAGTTTATTTGCATAGAGGTGTTTGTAGTATTCTCTGATGGTAGATTGTATTTCTGTGGGATCGGTGGTGATATCCCCTTTTTCGTTTTTTATTGCATCTATTTGATTCTTCTCTCTTTTCTTCTTTATTAGTCTTGCTAGCGGTCCATCAATTTTGTTGATCTTTTCAAAAAACCAGCTGCTGGATTCATTAATTTTTTGAAGGGTTTTTTGTGTCTCTATTTCCTTCAGTTCTGCTCTGATTTTAGTTATTTCTTGCCTTCTGCTAGCTTTTGAATGTGTTTGCTCTTGCTTTTCTAGTTCTTTTAATTGTGATGATAGGGTGTCAATTTTGGATATTTCCTGCTTTCTCTTGTGGGCATTTAGTGCTATAAATTTCCCTCTACACACTGCTTTGAACGTGTCCCAGAGATTCTGGTATGTTGTGTCTTTGTTCTCGTTGGTTTCAAAGAACATCTTTATTTCTGCCTTCATTTCATTATGTACCCAATAGTCATTCAGGAGCAGGTTGTTCAGTTTCCATGTAGTTGAGCGGTTTTGACTGAGTTTCTTAATCCTGAGTTCTAGTTTGATTGCACTGTGGTCTGAGAGACAGTTTGTTATAATCTCTGTTCTTTTACATTTGCTGAGAAGAGCTTTACTTCCAACTATGTGGTCAATTTTGGAATAGGTGTGGTGTGGTGCTGAAAAAAATGTATATTCTGTTGATTTGGGGTGGAGAGTTCTGTAGATGTCTATTAGGTCCACTTTATGTAGAGCTGAGTTCAATTCCTGGATATCCTTGTTAACTTTCTGTCTCGTTAATCTGTCTAATGCTGACAGTGGGGTGTTAAAATCTCCCATTATTATTGTGTGGGAGTTTAAGTCCCTTTGTAGGTCACTGAGGACTTGCTTTATGAATCTGGGTGCTCCTGTGTTGGGTGCATATATATTTAGGATAGTTAGCTCTTCTTGTTGAATTGATCCCTTTACCATTATGTAATGGCCTTCTTTGTCTCTTTTGATCTTTGTTGGTTTAAAGTCTATTTTATCAGAGACTAGGATTGCGACCCCTGCCTTTTTTTGTTTTCCAGTTGCTTGATAGATCTTCCTCCATCCCTTTATTTTGAGTCTATGTGTGTCTCTGCACGTGAGATGGGTTTCCTGAATACAGCACACTGATGGGTCCTGACTCCTTATCCAGTTTGCCAGTCTGTGTCTTTTGATTGGAGCATTTAGCCCATTTATATTTAACGTGAATATTGTTATGTGTGAATCTGATCCTGTCATTATGATGTTAGTTGGTTATTTTGCTCGTTAGTTGCTATTGTTTCTTCCTAGCCTCGATGGTCTTTACAATTTGGCATGTTTTTGCAGGGGCTGGTACCGGTTGTTCCTTTCCATGTTTAGTGCTTCCTTCAGGAGCTCTTTTAGGGCAGGCCTGGTGGTGACAAAATCACTCAGCGTTTGCTTGTCTGTAAAGTATTTTATTTCTCCTTCACTTATGAAGCTTAGTTTGGCGGGATAGGAAATTCTGGGTTGAAAATTCTTTTCTTTAAGAATGTTGAATATCGGCCCCCACTCTCTTCTGGCTTGTAGAGTTTCTGCTGAGAGATCAGCTGTTAGTCTGATGGGCTTCCCTTTGTGGGTAACCCGACCTTTCTCTCTGGCTGCCCTTAACATTTTTTCCTTCATTTCCACTTTGGTGAATCTGACAATTATGTGTCTTGGAGTTGCCCTTCTCGATGAGTATCTTTGTGGCGTTCTCTGTATTTCCTGAATCTGAATGCTGGCCTGCCTTGCTAGATTGGGGAAGTTCTCCTGGATAATACCTTGCAGAGTGTTTTCCAACTTGGTTCCATTCTCCCCATCATTTTCAGGTACACCAATCAGACGTAGGTTTGGTCTCTTCACATAGTCCCAAGTTTCTTGGAGGCTTTGTTCATTTCTTTTTATTCTTTTTTCTCTAAACTTCCCTTCTCTCTTCATTTCATTCATTTCATCTTCTATCAGCGATACCCTTTCTTCCAGTTGATCGCATCTGCTGCTGAGGCTTCTGCATTCTTCGCATAGTTCTCAAAACTTGGCTTTCAGCTCCATCATCTCCTTTAAGCCCTTCTCTCCATTGGTTATTCTAGTTATCCATTCTTCTAATTTTTTTTCAAAGTTTTTAACTTCTTTGCTATTGTTTTGAATTTCCTCTCGTAGCTCAGAGTAGTTTGATTGTCTGAAGCCTTCTTCTCTCAACTCATCAAAGTCATCCTCCATCCAGCTTTGTTCCGTTGCTGGTGAGGAACTGCGTTCCTTTGGAGGAGGAGAAGTGCTCTGTTTTTTAGAGTTTCCAGTTTTTTTGGTCTGTTTTTTCCCCATCTTTGTGGTTTTGTCTACTTTTTGTCTTCGATGATGATGATGTACAGATGGGTTTTTGGTGTGGATGTCCTTTCTGTTTGTTAATTTTCCTTCTACCAGACAAGACCCTCAGCTGCAGGTCTGTTGGAGTTTACTAGAGGTCCACTCCAGACCCTGTTTGGCTGGGTGTCAGCACCGGTGGCTGCAGAACAGCGGATTTTCGTGAGACCACAAATTCAGCTGTCTGATAGTTCCTCTGAAAGTTTTGTCTCAGAGGAGTACCCGGTTGAATGAGGTGTCAGTCTGTCCCTACTGGGGGGGTGCCTCCCAGTTAGGCTGCTCAGGGGTGAGGGACCCACTTTAGGAGGCAGTCTGTCCGTTCTCAGATCTCCAGCTGCGTGCTGGGAGAACCACTACTCTCTTCAAAGCTGTCAGTCAGACAGGGACATTTAAGGCTGTGGAGGTTCTCGCTGAGTTTTTGGTTGTCTGTGCCCTGCCCCCAGAGGTGGAGCCTACAGAGGCAGGCAGGCCTCCTTGAGCTGTGGTGGGCTCCACCCAGTTCGAGCTTCCTGGCTGCTTTGTTTACCTAAGCAAGCCTGGGCAATGGCGGGCGCCCCTCCCCCAGCCTCGTTGCCGCCTTGCAGCGTGATCTCAGACTGCTGTGCTAGCAATCAGCAAGACTCTGTGGGCATAGGACCCTCCGAGCCAGGTGCGGGACACAATCTCCCAGTGTGCCGTTTTCCAGGCCCGTTGGAAAAGCGCAGTATTAGGACGGGACTGAGCCGATATTCCAGGTGCCGTCTGTTTCCCCTTTCTTTGACTAGGAAAGGGAACTCCCTGACCCCTTGCGCTTCCCAAGTGAGGCAATGCCTCGCCCTGCTTTGGCTCGCGCACAGTGCGCTTCACCGACTGTCCTGAACCCACTGTTAGGCACTCCCTAGTGAGATGAAACCGGTACCTCAAGCAGAAATGCAGAAATCACCCGTCTTCTGTGTCGCTGGGGCTGGGAGCTGGAGACCAGAGCTGTTCCTATTAGGCCATCTTGGCTCCACCCAACTTTTTTATTCTTAATTGAGTTAACAGATAACAGTTTATTTAAAATAATAAGACCAACAATGTATTTGATTACATGTTCTTACATATATATATGCTTATGATTATATTTGTTTATGTGTAAGTGAAATGAATGACAGCAATGATACCAGGGGTGAGGGGGGTAATGAGGATGATTTTGTTACCGTAAGTGAGTACATTGCCCTTAAAGTTGTGTAGTGTTATTTGAAAATATATTTGAATTAGTAGTAAATTTGTATTGCAAACTCAACGGCAGACATTAAAAAGGTGAGAAAAAAGAAGTATAACTGATATGTTAAAAAAAAAAAAAAGGAGAGAAGGTCAGGCATGGTGGCTCATGCCTGTAGTCCCAGCACTTTCAGAGGCCTGGGTGGGTGGATTGCTTGAGCCCAGAAGTTTGAGACCAGCTTGGGCAACATGGCAAAGCCCTGTCTCTACAAAAAACATTTAAAAATTAGCTGAGCATGATGGTGCACACTTGTAGTTCCAGCTACTCAGGAGGCTGAGGTGAGAGTATTGTTTGAACCAGGAGTTCAAGGCTACAGTGAGCCGGATCATACCACTGCACTCCATCCTGGGTGACAGAGCTAGATCCTGTCTCAAAAATTAAAAAAAAAGAGAAAAAATAATCATATAAAATGCTTACTGAAAACCACAAAAGGCAGAAAGAGTAGAAGACAAAAATAGGAACAAAAAACAAGGATAACAAATAGAAAACAGTAACAAATACAGCAGATATTAATCCAACGATATCAATAATCACTGGTCTAAATGCACCAATCAAAAGAGAATGCCAGAGTGGATCAAAAAACAAGAGCCAAACGTATGTTGCCCACGAGACACATAGAATAAAAGTAAAAGGTTTAATCCTTTTGGGGTTCATAAGCATGATGACTGGCGTTTTTACACTCACGTGTGAGATGTGCTTCTCTCAAACCTTTTTGCAATGTTGGCATACTGCCATACCTGCTTGATGTGGAAAAAAAAGTAAAGGATTTAAGAAAGATATACCATGCTAACACTAATCAAAAGAAAGGGACAGTAGCGATATTAATTTGAGGCACAGCCGATTTTATAGCAAGTAAAATTATCAGGAATAAATAGGGGTATTGCATAGTAATATAGGGGGTTAATTCTGTAAGATGATGTAACAATCCTTAATGAATATACATCCAACAACAGAACATGAAAATACATGAGTCAAAAACTGATAGATTTCAAAGAGAGATAGATTAATTCACTATTACCTTTAGAGACTTCAACATGCCTCTATTAAAAATGAATAGATCAAGCAGGTAAAGTACTACTAAGGTCATAGCTGAATTCAACAACTGGATGTTAATCAACTGGATATAACTGACATCTGTAGACTACTTCATCCCACAACAGCCAGTTACACATTTTCCTCAAGTTTACATGAAACATTTACCAAGATAGACCATATTTTTGGCCATAAAACACACTTTAACAAATTTAAAATAATAGAAATTATACAGTGTCTGCTCTCAGACCACAAGAGAAATAAACTAGAAATAAATTTCTTTTTTTTCCAGAAAAACAGCTGGAAAATCCCCCCCAAATACTTGGAGATTAAATAATACATCTATAAATAACACAAGTCAAAAAAGAAATTTTAAGATACATTTTTTAAATTTTTAAGCTGAATGAAAATGAAAACAAAACTTATTAAAAATTTCTGAGATGTAGTGAAAATAGTGCTTAGAGGGAAAGTTTTAGCATCAAACATATATACTAGAAAAGAAGAATGATCTAACATCAGTACTCTATGCTTTTACCTTAGGAAACTGTAAAAAAAAAGAGCAAATTAAATTCAAAGTAAACATAAAAAAGAAATGCTAAAACTTAGAACAGAAATTAATAAAATTATAAATAGAAAATTAATAGAGAGAGCCAACAGGACCAAACCTGGTTTATTGAAAATATCAATAAAATTAATAAGCCTCCATCCAGGCTAAGAAAAAATGAGAAAGGATACAGATTAAGAGAAAGAAAAGAGAGACTATCACTATGGATTCCATGGACATTGAAAGGAAAATAAAATATTATGTACAACTGTATGTCCACAAATTTGATAACCTGTTGGATGAAATGCAACAATTCCTTGATAGACCAAGTCTGCCAAAACTCACACAAGAAGAAATAGGTTATCTGAATAGACCTATATCTATTAAAGAAATGAAATCTATAATTAATAATCTTTCAAAACAGAGACCACTAGGTTTAGATGGGTTCACTGGTAAATTCTACCAAGCATTTAAAGGAGAAATTATACCAATCTACAATCTCTTTCAGAAGATAGAAGAAGGGGGAATACTTTCCAACCCATTCTATGAGGCCAGCATTGCCCTAATAACAACAAAAAAGAAAAAGACGTCATAAGAAAACTACACACCAATATCTCTCATGAAAATAAATGCAAAGATTCTCAACAAAATATTATCAAGTAGAATCCAAAGATGTATTGTAAAATTTATAAACCACTACCAAGTGGGATTTATTCCAGGTATGCAAGCCTGGTAAAACATTTGAAAATCAGTTAATGTAAGCCATTGTATCAATAGGCTAAAGAAGAAAAAAATATGTGATCATATCAATAGATGCAGAAAAAGCATTTATCAAAATCTAACATCTATTACTGATGATAAAAAGAATTTCAGCAAACTAGGAATAACGGGGAACTTCCTTAACTTGATTAAAAACACTTATAAAAGAAAACATACAACTAACATTATACTTAATTATAAGAAACTTCAAGCTTTTTCAGTAAGACCAGCAGTAAGGCAAGGGTGTCCCCTCTCACACTCCTTTTCAATATCGTACTAGAAGTTCTAACTGGTACAATAAGACAAGAAAAGGAAATAAAATATATGCAGATGGGGAAGGAAAAAATAAAACTGTCTCTGTTTACAGATGACACGATTATTTATTTGGAAAATTAAGAATTCAAAACTCTCTTGGAACTAATAAAGTGATTACAGCAAGTTTGCAGGATATAAAGTTAATATACAAAAGTCAATCACTTTTCTACATACCAGTAATGAATAAGTGAAATTTGAAATTAAAAGCACAATAATATTTACATTAGCACCCCCAAAGTTAAATATAAATCTATATTTATATAAATATAAATATTTATATATTGTCTAGATATAAATCTAGACATATATATAAATCTAGACATAGATCTAAATCTATAACAGTATGTACAAAATCTACATGAGAAATTAAAAAATTTGATGAAAAAAGTCCAAGAAGAATTAAATAAATGGAGAGATATTTCATATTCATGAATAGGAAGGCTGATATCGTCCAGATGTCAATACTTGTCAACTCGATCTATAGGTTCAATGCAATCTTAATGAAAATCCCAGCACATTAATTTGTACATGTAAACAAACTGTAACATTTACATGGAAAGGAAAAAAAATCCAGAATAGCCAACACAGCATTGAAGGAGAAGAGCAGAGTTAGATAACTAGTACTACCTGCCTTCAAGACTTATTATTATATAAAGTTACAATAATCAAGAGAGTGTGGTATTGGCAAAAGAAAAGACAAATAGGTCAATGGAACTGAATAGAGAGCCCAGAAATAGACCCATGTAAATGCATTCAACTTATCTTTGACAAAAAAGCAAAGAAAATATAATGGAGAAAAAAAGTTCTTTCAGCAAATGGTGCTGTAATAGATGGACATGTGAGAGAAGGAAAGGAAAGAGGAGAAGAAAGGGGAGGGGAGGAGAGGGGAGAGGAGGGAACAGTCTAGGCACAGATTTTACACACTTCGCAAAAATTAACTCAATTGGATCCCAGAACTAAATGTAAAACACAAAACTATAAAACCCCTAGGAGATAACATGGAAGAAAATCCAGATAACCTTGGGGTGGGCAATGGCTTTTTACATATGACACCAAAGACACTATCTATGAAAGAAATAATTGATAAGCTGAACTTGATTAAAATGAAAAATCCCTGCTCTACAAAAGACACTTTCAAGAGAATGAAAAGACAAATTATGAACTGGGAGAAAATATCTGATAAAAAACTGTTATCCAAAAAATGCAAAGAACTTTTAAGACATAACAATAAGAAAACAAACAACTCAATTAAAAAATGGACCAAGGACCTCAACAGATATCTCCCCAAAGAAGACATACAGATGTAAAATAAGCATATGAAAAGATGTTTTGCATTACCTCATCAGGGAAATGAAGATTAAAACAACAGTGAGATACTACTACACACTGATTAGAATGGCCAAAATCCAGAACACTACCACCACCAAATCGTGGTGAGGTTGTGAATAAAGAGGAACACTCATTTATTGCTGGTGGGACTGTGAAATGGCACAGCCACTTTGAAAGACAGTTTGGCAGTTTCTTACAAAACTAAACAAACTGTTGCTATATGGTGTAGCAATAATGTTTCTTGTTATTTTCCTAAAGCATCTGAAAACTTATGTCCATAAAAGCCTGTACTGAGACATTTATAGCAGTTTTATTTATAATTATTAAAACCTGGACCACTAAGTTGTCCTTCAGTATGTAAACGAATAAATAAACTGTGGTACATTTAGACAATAGAATATTATTCAGAGCTAAAAAGAAATGAGCTATCAAGTCAAGAAAAAACATGAAAGAAACTTAATTGCATATTACTAAGCGCCAATCTTAATAAGCTACGTATTGTATGATTCCAAATATATGGCATTCTGGAAAAGACAAAATTATGGAGACAATAAAAAGATCAGTGGTTGCCAGGAATTAGAGTAGAGGGAGGATTATCACTGCAGAAACTTAAAAAATGTTTTAATGAAGAGACTATTATAAACAACTGGGTGCCAACAAATTTGACAACTTAGAAGAAACAAGAACAAATTTCTTGAAGAATTCAACTTACAAAATTAACACAAGATGAAACAGAAAATCTGAATAACCTCCCATCAATTAACTCAATTGAATTCATTATCAGAAACCTTTTTGACCAAGAAATCTCCAGGCCCATAGGGTTTCACTTAAGAAGTGTATAAAATGTTCAAGGAAAAATAATACCAATCTTACACAAAAATCTTTTAGAAAATATATGGATATGAAACTTTTCACAGCTTATTTTATAAGGCCAGTAGAACCCTAGCACTAAAACCTGACAAAGACATTACAAAATAATAATAATAATTAATAATAATAATAATAATAGACCAATACACACAAAAACCCTTTAAACATAAGCAAATCAATATTTATAATTTATACAATACATAAAGGGATAACACATCATAACTTGGTAAGATTTATCTAAGATAAGCAAAAATCAATTTAATCTACCATAGTGACAAAATAAACAGGAAAAAATACATGCTCGTTTTAATAGCTTCAGAAAAAGCATTCATCAAAATGCAATATTCATTCATTATAAATACTCTCACCAAACTAGGAATACTAGGGAATTTTCTCAGTCTGATAAAGGGCATTTACAAAAAGCCTATAGCCAATTCATACTATATGTAGAAAATCTAAATTCTTCTCTTCTAAAACTGGGAACACAGCAAGAATACTTATTGCAGCAATACCTACATAACATTGTACTGGGATTTCTAACCATTGCAATAAAGCAATAAGGCATAAAGAACTGAGAAGAGAAGTAAAACTATCTCTATTTGTATACAGTGTGATTGTTTACATAGAAAATCCAAATTAATGTATGAAACAATTACCAAGACTAACAAATGAGGACTAACAACCTTAGCAAGCTTACAGGATACAAAGTTAATATTTAGTACTAATATGTGAATTTAGCAAGGTTAGAGGATATAAGGTTAATAGGCAGAAATCAATGTTTTTATATACTAGTAGCAAAAAAATGGAAAATTAAATTTAAAAAATTATTTACAATAGCATAAAAAAACACAAAATATTTCATAGTAAATTGAAGAAGACATGAAAGACCTCTACATTGAAAATTAAAAAGCACTGCCGAGCAAAATTAAGTAAACCAAAATAAATAAAAAGATATACTATGTTCATGGATTGGAAGACTTAATATTGTTAAAAGTCAAATACCCTACTTGATCTATAAATTCAGCCCAATCTCAATTAAAACTTGTGATGATTAATTTTACGTGTAAGCTTGACTTGGTTAAGAGATACCGTGATAGCTGGTAAAACAGTATTCTGGATGTGTCTGTGAAAGTATTTCTGAGACACATTTGCATTTGAATCAGTTGACTGAGTAAAGTTCTACCCTTACCAACGTGGGTGGGCATTGGCCAATCCATTGAGGGCTCAGATAAAACAAAAAGGCAGAGAAAGGGCAAAGTTTTTTCTCTCTTTTTGAGTTATTCTTGCCTGGGACATTAGAGATCCTGGGGCCTTCAGATTCTGGAACTTACACCAGCCCCTCATCTTCTACGCTCACCATCCTCTGGGTTATCAGACCTGTGGCCTTGTACTGAATCACAACACCATCTTTCCTGGTCCTCCAGCTTTCAGGCAGCATAAGACTTCTGAGCTTTCAGAATTATGTAAGCCAATTCCTGTAATAAATCTCTTCTTTATAACTACATACATCTTATTGGTTCTGTTTCTGTAGTGAACCCTCATAAAATATCTCAATAATTTTTTGAAGATATTGACAAAGATTTCTAAAATGTATATGAAAATACAAATGATTAGAATTGCCAAAGCCAAATTTAAAACTGAAAGAAGCTGGAAGATGTATTAGTCCCTTTTCACACTTCTTTAAAGACATACCCAAGACTAGGTCATTTATAAAGGAAACAGGTTTAATTGACTCACAGTTCTGCACAGCTGAGGAGGCCTCAAGAAACTTACAATCATGGCGGAAAGTGAAAGAGAAGAAAAGGTACATCTTACATGGGGGCAGGCAAGAAAGAGTATGTGAGTGAAGGGAGAAGAGCCCCTTGTAAAACCCTCAGATCTCCTGAGAACTCACTCACTCTCATGAGAACAGCAGGGGGGAAACTGCTCCCATGATCCAATCACCTCCCACCAGGTCCCGCCCTTGACACATGGAAATTATGGGAATTACAATTCAAGGTGAGATTTGGGTAGGGACACAGAGCCAAACCATATCCTAAGACTTATATAAGCTGACTGTAAGATTTATTATTAAGCTACAGTAACTAAGACAGTATGGTTTTGGCAAAAAGATAAACATACAGATCAGTGGAAGAGAATACAGAGTCCAGAAAGTGAAACCTGTGTTTCATGATGAATTAACTTTTGACAGAGACACGAAGGCAATTTAAGAGGGGAAATGATGGTCTTTTCAACAAAAGATACTGGAATAATGAGACTATCTATATGGGAAAAATGAACACCGACTCTTGCCTTACCTCACACTACAAACAGTAATTAAGTTGAAATGGAACACAGACCCAGAAGTAAGAGATAAAGCTATAAAACATTTGGAAGAAAACACAAAAGAAAATACTTAAGACTTTTACATAGGCAAATATTTCTTAGCTAGAATAAAAACAACATGAATCATAAGAGAAAAAATTTGGGAAGTTAGACTTTAACAAAATTAAGAACTTTTGTTCTTTGAAAGACATCATAAAGTGAAATGGCAAGTCAAAAATGTGGAGAAAATATTGCAATACTTATATTTGACCAAGGGCTTTTATCTAGACTATATAAAGAATTCTTACATTAAGAATAGGAACAGCCCAATAAAATATAAGAAAAATATTTAAACAGACACTTAATAAAAGAAGATATAAGAATGGCTGATAACCACATGAAAAGATGTCCAACATCATGAGTCATCAGGGAAATGAAAATCCAAACCACAATGAGATATCGCTACTCACCTACCCATGGAATAACTAAAATTTAAAAAAGGTTGATAATAGGAAGTATGGGTAATGATGTAGACAACTGGAATTCTCATATGCTACTTTTGGGAATGTGAAATAATACAGCCCCTTTGGAAAACAAGCCAGCAGTTCCTTAAAAAGTAAAACATGCACTTACCAAACAAGCCAACCATTCCATTCCTTCACCTTACAGAAAACGTATGCACACAAAAAGACTTGATCACAAATGTTCGTAAAAGCTTTATTTCTAATTGTCAAAACCAACCTCTGCATCTACTTAAAATGTAGAATTCTACAAAGAATATCTCTTTTAACCTAACAATGAGAAAAAGTTAAAAATGCTAATACTTACGGAGCCCATTGGAGAGCTAAGGTTGCAAGACAACCAGTGAACTGATTTTAAAGGACAAGCACTTTTGCAGAGAGATAAACACATGAACCATTTCACTTTTAGCAGAGGATGGGAGAAAGAGGTGGCTTTCATACAAGCCGACTTTATCAACAATCCGCTAGAATTTTCACAAATACTTAAAGGTCATGTGCAGGCTAGAGTGGCAATTAAAAATAGGTAGTGGTCTTCCTTTCAGGTTTTTCAAGATAAAATGAGTAAGTTCATGAGACCTATACACTCTCTTATCTGTCCACAAAGTTCTGATCTTCTCGCCCTCATCTCCTCACCACTTTCTATTACTCCTTATTGTGTTTAGAAGACTGTAATCAGTTTTTTTCCCACCCTGGAAGGTAGCAGCCTGAGACAGTTGGCATGCTGCCAAGCCTCTTTTTAGGTTCGTAATAAAGAACCTTTGTTCTCTTCCTTCCTGGTTACCCCCAAGTTTGGGCACATATTACAGTGACAGTTTCCTCCAAGACAAATAGTTTTTACTAGAGACATTCTAGATCCCTAGCACTAAAATCCTTAGAATAAATTCTTTGGCTTCCCTCCTTATACCAAAATGGGTCATCTGTAGTAGAAAGACATTTTTACTCTCCAAAGTTGAGATTCTCTTCCTTCAGAATACAGTAAACACATTTGATAAAAACAAAACTGTTTTTAAACAAGCTTGTATAACTTCTCTCAAATTTAGTTTCCCAATTACGTTCCAAATATTCAAAATTCAATTAAAAGTTTCTTTTCTTCACAGACCATTTCCCAAATGATTCAGAGAGCCTTTTTCCATATTTAATTCTACGAATACACCAACATGCATTAGTATTAGTGTTGTCTGCTTTAATTGATAAGCTCCCTGAAGAAAGAAAAACATTCTGTTTAATTTACATATTCTTTATTTAGGAAAGAGATTAAAAAAAGATGAGGATGGGAGTTGGAGGAGGAAGAGGGAGAGAAAGAAGAGGAGAAGCAATGAGGAAGAAGGAAGAAATGAAAGAGAAGAAAGGAAGGAAGGAAGGGAAGGAGGAAACAAGAGATAGAGGGTGGGAGGAAGGAAGGAAAGGAGAAAGGGAAGAAAGGAGAGAGGAAGGGGAGAAGGAGGAGAAGGATTTGGGGAAAGAGAACGAGTTGCTTCCAGACTGGACAAGGACAGAAATGTTTCAAGTAGTCACTCTGAGCAGGGTTTACAAATGCCCTAGTAAGAAGGAATTAAAAGTCTGCATGAGTTATATATTATTTGTTTGATTTTCTAAATATTTTCTAAATATTTATGTTGACATCAAAAACTGTTCACCTGAAGATCTCCTACACTGCAATATATGTTGTAAAAATCCAGTTAAGTTCCTTCTGTAATTTTCATGAATGAGGTTCAATGCTTTGATCATCTGGTGGTGATGTTAATTTTATACAGTCAATGATTCTTTCCAATGCAGTGCTTTCTCCTTTAATAGTGATTGGTGACACGAAAACTCAAAATTGAATGCTGGTACCTGGGACTATTCCCCGTGGTGCTGTGATATTGGTTCTCACTGCTCCCCTTCATGGCTTGGGGAATTCGGCTCAAAGGACTTCCAGAATGAGATGTGAAGGAGACATGCCTGAGCAAAGAGTAGGTGCTAGCCTCAGGATTCACAGCTGAAGGTCAAGAAAGTGATGGCTATTTAGTTTGCTGGAGTGAGGGAAATCCTAGGCTTTAAGAGATTAAGCAGATTAGCAAATAGGGGCAACCTCTGAACCTGTGCTCTAAGGTTTCCATGGAAAATTCCATAGAAATTTTAAGGAAATTTCTCCAGGACACTCCAGATGTGAAGCTCTGTTAAAGCCCCTTCTCTGGACGTGTTCTGGAAAGATTTGCAATCATATCAGCATCCTGGAGTGGATTTGTGTTTTCACCCTGGTTCCGTCTTTTCATTGCTCTGCCATTAGGACCACTCTGTGGGCAAGGGCGGGAAGAGCAGAGTTGTAGAAAATCACATATGGCCACTATGCTTCATGAGGTTCTGGAAAGTTACCAGGCTTGGTTTAAGTGCTTTCACAATCCAGAAGGAGAAATGAGGCAGTAGACTGTGGCCTGCATAATATCACATGGTCCTCCTGACGTCACATGAGAAGCTGAGAGTCAACTCAGCCAGTTTCTTTGTCCCTTGCTATGGTTCTGTCTCCCTTGTGTAACATAGGAATTCCAGAACCCATCCCTACAGCCATCTGGTGTGCCATGAGGAATTACCAGTTATTAGTTTCTGAAAATGGAGAAAATATAATAAAATGCCTGTGAAACCTGAATTATTTATTGTTTAATAACTTTGAGAGGTCCTTCAATAAGAAGATGCATTTAATTCTGTTTTATTTTCTATATTTGTCCAGGCTCTATAAAGTATGTATTTATTAAGCATAAATTTATTGTGAAGTATCCTCTAGAGCAGAATTTATTCAAACATGGGACTCGAGGTATTACTTCTTTGTTACCACACATTTTTAGTTTTGCTTGAGGGAAGTAGAGTTGAATACATACCTAATATTTTGAGCTGATAGAGTGCTTTGGAGAATGCAGAGCTTTCTTGATTTTACATTCTGGATTTAAAAGTTTCTAAATATAAACCTTAATAACACTCCTGGACATCAGCATAAGTAAGATAAAGTGAGTCTTTATTTAGTAACTGAAGCCCCATCATTTGGGTTTGAGCAGCACTCTGCCGGTGACCTTCTGATATACTATAGTTTATTTCTAAATGTACAGTGTGACATTAGATGTAAAATTAAAGCTGTGATTGCATTACCCTATATATTTTCATACAGTGGAAGCATAAAGAGGAACTTGCTCACCATGAGAGATATCCAAAAGTGAACATTGTTAACAATGTTCCAGCTGTCAGAGGTGTGAGAGAGGTGGTGGGAATTTAAACCTCAGTGACTCTGGTGGCTCACTTAAATTCTAAAATTAGATGACTGTTAATTTCAGATTTATTTGACTCAAACATGAACATTTCACTATTACACTATGAATGTTTATTTCACCACTGCCTTCAATATTTTCGACCCCAAACACCTCTGCTCTTCTCGTCCGGCTTTCTTTTTCCATGGAGACTTTTGATTATGTATCTTTTCTTCTCCCCTTCATGTCTAGAGCTTTTATGTTCCTGCTCTAGTCCCCTGGTAGACAGACAAACCCAGAAATGACTAGCAGAAGCAGCAGGAAGTAAGGGACATAGGAGGTGGGCAGTAAATAAAAGTTGCCTCTTTTAACTTTAAAGTTTATTGGGCTAGGAAACTGATAGTAGGAAGGCTCTAAATGGGGTACCAGGACCTTGTAACTACATTAGTCATTTATGAAATAGGCATAATGTCTCTCCTTCATGGAATTAGTTTGTCTTCTGCAAAGTTTTCTTCTAAGCTTCTGCATTTTCACATTTTCACAGGCACTTAGGGCTGTCATGCTGGTTTTCGGTGATCCAACTCGTATTCACTGACAAAACTATGTCCCATTCCCTCAGAATTATTACCTGTAATGCTAGCTCCCTAACAAACTAATCCTAGCAATGAGTATTCACAGTTACTGTGTTATTTTTTCTCAAAAAGAATATTAGAATATTTTCTAAGTCTACCACAAGGGGATTCACTGGAATTTCTAAATTTCTTTGTGTTCCCATTAGCAGATGGGGGCTGGCTGGATTAATCATGGAGCCAGATGATACTTGATAAGGTATAGGGTAGAGAAAATTCCAGATGCAATGTAAGGAAAAGGGACATTGCATAAACGTCGATGGATTATGAGAAGAAGAAATTGGAAAATTGGAAGTGGGGAAACAGATTATGAGATTATGTTTGCCTTTAATTCCCCACCCCTGGCCACAGTCCTGGAGCAGATAATTATTTTAGATGAATCAAGGGAAAATTCAACAGCAAAGAGGGTTTGGTTTCACTTCCACTTGTGAATGTGGAAGCAGAGAAGACAATACCACTTTGCCCTGCAGGGTCAGGGACTAGATGGAAGTTCCAGCCTTACCTCAAAGGACTTGCCACTTCAGAGCTAGGGAAAAATTCCACTGAGCAAGTAGAGATGTCTGATATGAAGGAAATAAATTTTGAGGTAAATGAGCAGTAGATAGTAAGAGGACAGTCTGGGACAGGAGCAAGATGTAAAAAACAATTGGAGATTAATACTCAAGAGCTGATATGTCAGCCAGGCGTGGTGGCTGACACCTGTAATCCCAGCACTTTGGGAAGCTGAGGCGGGTGGATCGTGAGCTCAGGAGTTCAAGACCAGCATGACCAACATGGTGAAACCCTGTCTCTACTAAAAAATACAAAAATTAGCTGGATGTGGTGGAGCATGCCTGTAATCCCAGCTCCTCAGGAGGCTGAGGCAGGAGAATCACTTGAACCCAGGAGGCTGAGGATGCAGTGAGCCGAGATTGCACCATTGCACTCCAGCCTGGGCGACAGAGCAAGACTCTGTCTCAAAAAAAAAAAAAAAAAAAAAAAAAAAAAAAAAAAAAAAAAAAAAAAAAGCTGATATATCAGTCTATGATCATTAAAGACCAATATTTCTTTCATCCTGCTGCTTCACCACCCACTACTTTCTTCTAGATAGCCCAAGATGGTTGCCCCAGCTCCAGACATCATGTCATGCATCCCAACTAGTGGGAGGAAGAATGAGGAGGGGAAGTGTGCACCCACACCTTCTTAAGGAAATAATCTTTTGGATAATAAACAGTATACTCAAATGAGGTAAGTGAACAGAATTTAATAAAAGGACTATTGACAATAGAATGAGCAGTTAAGAGAAAAATAACAAAGGATAGCCAGATACCTGGGACCGTTACCTGGATCGGTAACGGTATCCAGGTCCAGATACCTGGATCAGAAAGGGGTCCTGATCCAGACCCCAAGAGAGGGTTCTTGGATTTCTCACATGAAAGAATTCGAAGTGAATTCATACGGTAAAATGAAAGCAAGTTTATTAAGAAAGTAAAGGAATAAATGAATGGCTGCTCCACAGGCTGAGCAGCCCCGAGGGCTGCTGGTTACCCATTTTTATGGTTATTTCTTATTTCTATACTAAATAAAGGGTGGATTATTCATGAGTTTTCTGGGAAATGGGTGGGCAATTCCTGGAACTGAGGGGCTCTTCCCCTTTTTAGACCATATAGGGTAATTTCCTGATGTTGCCATGGCATTTGTAAACAGTCATGGCATTGGTGGGAGTGTCTCTTAGCGTGCTGATGTATTATAATTAGCGTATAATGAACTGTGAGGACAACCACAGGTCACTGTAGTCACCATCTTGGTTTTGGTAGGTTTTGGCCAGCTTCTTCACTGCAATTTGTTTTACTAGCAATGTCTTTGTGACCTGTATCGTGTGCCAACCTCCTATCTCATCCTGGGACTTAGAATGCCTGACTTACTGGGAATGTATCCCATTAGGTCTCAGAATTATTTTACCCAGCACCTATTCAAGATGGAATTGCTCTGGTTCGAATACCTCTAACATGACTATCAGTTGAGAGATGCATTACCACCACTAGGCCCAAAGAGACCAAGAAAGGAAGTAGTTATTGCAATCTACAGAGAGAGCTGTATCTGTAGGAGAGGGTGATTATTCAGGAGGCTCAGCTTTTAGTAAAGGAATGTACCATAGCAACTCATAGCCTGGCACATGGAAAGAAGACATTTTTCCAAGTGACTTTAAATTAGACTCTTTTGAAAGTAAATCCCTAGTTAGAAATATCCTGGGAATAAAAAGAACTGAAAATAAATCATAAATGCATTCAATAATCTTATAGTCAGTAATAGTCCAAATTCTTTCTCTTCCTGTATTAGGCTGTTTTCACACTGCTGATAAAGACATACCTGAGACTGGGTAATATATAAAGAAAAAGAAGTTTAATGGACTCCAGTTCCACATGGCTGGGGAGGCCTCACAATCACGGTGGAAGGCAAAAGGCATGTCTTACAGGGCGATAGAAAAGAGAGAACTTGTGCAGGAAAACTCCCCATTATAAAACCGTCAGATCTTGTGAGACTTATTCACTATCACAAGAACAGCACAGGAAAGACCCATTCCCATGATTCAGTTATCTCCCACCGTGTCCCTCCCATGACACATGGGAATTGTGGGAGCTACAATTCAAGATGAGATCTGGGTGAAGACACAGCCAAATCATATCACCTCCGATCCTTCAGAGTCTCCTCTTGGTGCCTTCCTGGCCAAGGCCAAATGGAAGTTGAAGGTCAAAGGAGCCCATTAATGTGTTCTATAAAATTCCATGTCACAGGGTGGAAAGAATAATGGAGAAGGAAGTAGAGTTGATTTGGAGAGAGCAGACCCAGGATCTTCCTTCTCATTTCCACATACCACTTAGGCTTACATGTTAAGTCACATGGCTATTTGGAAAATGTAATCTGTCTAATTGGCTCTATGACTGCTAAACATCAGCATTCTCGTTATCAAGAAAGAAGGTCAGAATGGTTCTGAATGGCAATTATCAATCTCTGCAATGTAGGCCATTTCCTGATACAGAACTATCATGGTACATTTATCTATCTGTTGTCTTTAAATAAATCAGCATATTTTAATAGTGACTGTTTACTATTGTCCTATAGTTAAAATCATGTGTACCATTAGACATTGGTTACTAAACTGTCCTGCCCTTGAATCAATCCTTTATTTCTAAGGGAGGGGGGAAATGCATAAAAAACCATTCCCAACTGAGTGGAGGATGCTCTTTCATGTACCTAAAAGAGACCTCCCTCCATCTGTCTCCTGGTCAGCAGAGCTGATTTTCCAGTGAGCCAGTGAGTTTAATGTTCCTACTGCCATTTATCATCTTTATTCAGTCAGGGTTTGCATGTGGTTCAATGGGTATAGAACGTAGAATTCCTCCCATATATCACCAATTTTCTGCCCTCCATGCTGACTCACAAGTGTTCCATTTAGTGCTCCAATTCTTCTTCTTCGACCATTTAAAGGGAGTCTGGCTCACATCTTTTTCATTTTTCTACTGATATTCTCCATGCATGTTAAGGTTTGTGACCTGAAAGTCAAGTTAACTTCCTTCTAAAAGCAGGAAGATTCAGCAGGAAGCTTATAGGAAGAAACTTCATGCTTTGTAGGTGGAGATTTTTATTTCTGAACTTTGCCATCTATGAGAAATAGGAACTAGGATATTCAAATCTCTCCACTTGGGGTCATTGGTCTTAGTGCTTGACAATTGTATATCCTGTTGCGATGGAAATTCAGCTACTAAAATAGCTCTCCAAAGACCTTCCTTGAAGATTTGATATAACAAGATCTTAGAAGCATGAGGAATATATTTAGCCATTTAATAAACTATTTTTCTATGTTCTTTTAAAAGATATGATTAGTAGATAGTCTGGTTTAACAATTAATATCCTTTCAAATTAAGACTGCCAGAAACCAGATCATAAATCTTATCTCAAAAGGGTTTAGGCATGCACGTAGAAAAAAAGGAAATGAGAAATAGATGTGGAATAGGGTAGAGTGGCATATTTAATACGCAGGCCAAAAGTTTGGATCATTGATTAAAAGTCAGATATCTAAAAATTTTTATTAAAATCAGCTCGGTTTGCAAGAGACATAGAAAACTTTAAGGTGAGAACTCATATTTAGCTTTACAGTGTGTGGGGAAGAACAAAGCAAACATCAAATACCTCGCTGGTGTATGCTGATGAGAATTGAGTTACATTTTCACACAATGGCAGATCTGCATGACTGAAATTAAACTGCTGTACCACATCAAAGTAAAGCTACAAAGTGAAAATAAATTGTTGGTTCGTTCTTATTTTCTCCTGGGAGATTCTATAATAAACCATTATTTTTCTTCCCCCCATCTGCCCAATTTCCCTCCCTTTATTTTCGTAAATTAATAGGGAAAATATCATCAGCATCTAAACTAATTTGGTCTTGTGGTTGTAACTGCACAGAAGATTAAATCGTCAATTAACAAAAGAGTGACTTAAAAGCCATCCCACCTTCTTTGTGTATTCCCTGATGAGTCATTTGACAAGATGTCCCCAAAGCAGCTTGGTTTACAAGAACAGTATTCGTGTGGACACAAAAGCTTGTAATCCCAGCACTTTGGGAGGCCGAGGCGGGCGGATCATGAGGTCAGGAGATCCAGACCACGGTGAAACCCTGTCTCTACTAAAAATACAAAAATTAGCCGGGCGTGGTGGCGGGCGCCTGTAGTCCCAGCTACTCGGAGAGGCTGAGGCAGGAGAATGGCGTGAACCCGGGAGGCGGAGCTTGCAGTGAGCCAAGATCGCGCCACTGCACTCCAGTCTGGGTGAGAGAGCGAGATTCCGTCTCAAAAAAAAAAAAAAAAAAAAAAGCAAGAAGCTCATTGATGATCATTAGCCATAGTATGTCTGCTTTTCGCATAGTGAATGCATCCATTTCTAATGGTTCCTAATTATGTGTGACATGCTGATATGAGGTTTATAAATGGGAAAGGTGAATTTTACTAACCTCCTTCTAATGCCACACACCCAACTGATTATATAGAAATGTAATCAAACAACACTCCTGTTTTTATCAAGAATAAAGAGGAATAAAAAGAATAATCGAGGGATAAGGTACAATGGAACAGCAAACAATAAAATGTCTTAAAATTGTGGAGAAAAGCAAATTGTGAATAAAGCAATGGGTCCCCCAACCATCAAAAGAGAGTATGGAAGATGCAGGAAAGGCTATTTCCAATATCAGGATCTATGGGATTAGAAAAAAGAAGTTGTCTTAAAAACAAAGAAAATCATAAAATGACACCACCTGTTAACAAATTAAAGCGCAGTATTCTAAGCCAGGTGCGGTAGCTCACGCCTGTAATCCTGTCACTTTGGGAGGCCGAAGTTGGCAGATCTCTTGAGGCCAGGAGTTGGAGACCAGCCTGAGCAACATAGTAAAACCCCATCTCTACTCCCCCAAAATACAAAAATTAGCCAGGCATGGTGGCATGCGACTGCAGTCCCAGTTACTCGGAAGGCTGAGGTGGGAGGATGGCCTGAGCTCAGGATGCAAAGGTTTCAGTGAGTTGAGATTGTGCCACTGCACTCCAGCATGGGCAACAGAGCCAGACTTTGTCTCAAAAAAAAAAAAGAGGAAAGTATCCTAAGCCACTATTTTATGGGACATGTTAAATTTCAAAAAAGCATCTGGCAACATCAGATATGTATGGGATGAGTAGGTGAGTATTTAATGTTTGCCAATAGACCCAAGTGTTAGCATTTAAACTTGGTGGTTTAAACATCCTCAACTTTATGGTCTCATAAAATCCAATTCAATGATTTGAATATGATTAGACACAGGGATGCTGAGTCTCACAAATCAAACTCACAAGGAGCTGTTATTTATAAACATCATAACAATTTCATAATTTACAGTGAATAAAAGAGCTCTCATGAGGAGCGGATTATTCTTTTTTGCATGGAAAGCCCATTTTCTTCCTATTGGAAAGTCATACAAAAAGGCAAACAAAATTCAAAAGGTTGCTTCATGAGTATGGAAGTTAACGATGGATTACGAAAGTTTAATTTCACTGGAGATGGAGAAACCAGTGTATTCATATTCACAACAGGGATTAGTTGCAAAGTGGGTTTTTTCTTGTCAGGAGATAGTGCTTTTTTTGGACACTGCTTTTGTGATTCTGGTTTGGTGTTTTTTTTGGTCGTTGTTGTTGTTGGTTTTTTTTTTGTTTTCTTTTTTTTTGACTCTCTTTTGTCTGCACTTCATTGCTGCCCACTTTCTTCCTTACCTTTCTGATGTATGTATTCTTTCTTTAGATGATAACAGCATCCATCAGGTATTATTATTGTTATTGCTATTATTATTATTAGTCTTTTAGGCCATTTTCATTTCCTTAAAGTACTCTGAAGCATCTTACAACTCAAAGTGTGGTCTGGGGACCAGCAGCATGAGTGTCACCTGGAAGCTTGTTGGAAAGGCAGAATGTCAGCCCCACTCCAGATCTACTGAATCGGCTTGCTCATTTTAATAAGGTCTTCGGGGATTTGAGTGCACATTAAAGTTTAGAATGTACTTTTCTACCTCATGCTCTCCATCCCTACCTCTCATTCCTTTTCTCTTCTACTTTTGCCTTTACTACTAGGTTAACTCCCATTCAGTAGGGAGTGTAATCTCTGGTACAATCTCTTCTCTACACTGGGCCACTATGTTTTATGTTTTAGGTCTTGAAGGATAATATTCATTTCAAATTTTTAGAGGTGACTTCACTCTTGCATCTGGGAAAACAAGCTCTCTGAGGACTGGGCCTGAAATTGAGCCCCAAAGCCTCAGACGCATACCTGAGACAGGTAGACATACCCGAGGCATACCTGAGACATAGCTCTATAATTGAATAAATAAACCTAAATTCCAGCTGAGGTCTCCTGTCTTTGGATTAGTCAGGAGTCCACCAGCTAGACATTACAGAAAAGCAGCTAAAACAGCTTTAACAAAAGGAGAATTATTGACTCTCATAACCAGCAAGGACCGGAGTTTATGTCATTGATGACATGAGAACCCAGGGCATCATGTTGCCATGCTCTCGCTCAGCACCTCTCATGCCGGCTTTACTCTCTTCTCCTGCAGAGAGTTGTTCCTTTGACAATGGTTACCAGCACTTCACAATTCAACTGGTAGCTTCAGCAATTCAAACTGGTAGCTTGCACTCTGATTTTTCCTACTACTTGGAGGACTGGAGTTCTGATATATTTCTGATCAAAATTAACTAACTAAATCCATTACTGCTAGAGCCAACCATGGGAAGCTGAGGAAGATAATTACTAAGTGAATTGCTAAGCAGAATAAGCAGAAGAAAGGGTAGGCATGATGGATGAGTCTGGGCTTCATCCCCATTCTGTATTTACATCCAAGGATGAGAAGACTCATGCAGGAGTCTTCTCATGATCATAGCACAGGCTCATGATTAGTGGTCACTAAGATAGACTTCTCTTTCTCAATTAAGTGTTTGTACTACTTCAGCTTATAATCCATTCATTATTGAGATATTTTTTTAAAAAATTATTGATACATACTATTTGTACATATTCATGGGGTGTATAGTGATGTTTCAATACATATAATGTATAGTGATCAGATTAGGGTAATTGGCATATCCAGCATCGCAAACATTTTTATTTCTTTTTATTAGGAACATTCAATATCCTCCTCCTAGCCATTTGAAACTATATGTTATTGTTAACTCTGGTCACCCTACAGTGCTGTAGAGTTCTAGAACTTATTCCTCCTGGCTAGCCATGATTTTGTATCCTTTAACAGCAACAACCAGAGAGTTGATCTGTGCACATGTACCCTAAAACTTAAAGTACAATAAAAAAAAAGAAGTGAAAGTAGAACAAGAGGATACTAGAAGATATTCGTGGAAGTAGTTAGATTTTTTTAAATCCAGCAAGAGCCAAAATGCATTTAGCTCATCTGACCCCTCTAAATTGTTCACAATATATTTAAGATTGAAAGCAAATAGTTTTCCCTAACTTTATTCTAATCACCACATCACGGAACTTGCTGTATTGAGGTTTGTGTGTAGCTCCCACAATATAATTTTTACGTATGTATGAAAACAAGAACAAACCACTTTGGGGGAAAAGCTGGTCAAGTTTAATCTTATTTCATATTTGGACTGATGTCTCATTCAGGGAATATAAACTTACTTAACAATGCTGTTTCTCCATAAAGATAGCTTCACAAGGAATCACATAATAAAAGCCCAAACTTTATGAATAAAATTATAATCAATCATCCTTGGGAGAAATTACTTGAACTATTTGCTAACAAGAACAAGAATGGAAAATGGATCTCACAGTGACTTAGTTTTTTTTTTTTTAATTTTCTTCCCCCAGTCAAATGCAGCTTGCTTTTATTGTCTCTTCATTTCTCTCTGCTGTAACAGCTCTACCCTGAACTGGGGAATGTGGGACAAGAAGGTTTGGAGCAGTGGGACATGTCAGCCAAAGAAGCATGGGTTAATGTTTCAAATTGTAATCTGATACCCATATATGTACTGGCAGATGGGAGTTTACACTCTGGGTGTGAACTTGGTTGGGGAAAAGAACATTGATTTCGGGGAGTTATGTTGCTTAATTTGCTGAGATGACGCTGTGCTCAGTTGACTCTGTTTGTCCTATTATAGAATACAAATTCTTCAAAGTATAACTTGGAGGCAATGCAAATATGTTTTTATTACAAAGGTCAGTGGATATGGATATCATCTGATGAAGGCAGGTGCTGAAAAAGTACATGAATTTGAATAGCACTGTTGAAAATGACTGGAACACTCAGCTGTTCAAGCAGCCCTGTTCAAATGAGGCATTTAGAGATGGTCCTGAGGGCCAGCTGTCCTACCATAATAATACTGAGGGTTACCTATTGAGTACTTAAAATATGTATATCGGTCAGACTAGCAGAATAAAGCAGATGGCACACTCCAGTTGGGTAATTAGAGCAGAACTTCATAATAAATAAGAGTGTGTAGGCTGTTAGAGAACCAAGAGAAAAAGTTCAGTGCTGTGAACCTAGCAATAATGGGGCACCTTAACTACTGATAGGTGTAAAAAGAAGAGGACCTGAAGAGAGAGCTATGCATGGTGAGGTGAGTGGGGTGCAAAATTTAAGGAGACAGTCCCAGGGTCCCTTCTCTGGCTCTTGCTCCCCTAGCCCACCTTGCTGATGACCACTGCCCCCTGGAGGTGTTAATACTTGTTTCTAGTTCTATTACATCCTAAGACAAAACCTTGAGGGAGAAGGTAGGAAGACTAACAGAGGAAGCTTGTCACTTATCCTAAAATGCTGCCATTGTAAGGTCAGTCTTTGCTCACTCATTAGAACTTCTGAGAATAGAAGTAGGCTGAAGGGACATAGCCCCTGGTCCCATGTCCATGCCCTCTCTAGGCCAAGCCCCAAATGGAGAAGTGCCAGGCACACTCATCAGCATCTTACTATTTTGCTCTCTGACTCTCCCATCCCCATACCAGCAAGTCCAGAAGATCTCTATCACTTCAGAGACAGATTCAACACACTACTGCATCATGCATTTGGATAGCATCATGCATTTGGATAGCTACTTTTTTCCAATAGCAAAAATAAAAAAAAAAAAACCCTTTTCTTTCAAGCTAATGTCTGTATCACAATTTATGATATTGACTTTGAAACTCAAAAGCTAAGTATTGTCTCTTCATTTCTCTCTGCTGTAACAGCTCTACCCTGAACTGGGGAATGTGGGAGAAGAAGGTTTGGAGCAGTGGGACATGTCAGCCAAAGAAGCATGGGTTAATGTTTCAAAATGTAATCTGATACCCATATACGTACTGGCAGGCAAAATCATTCATTTCTGGATGTTGTCAGTCTTGCCCCAAGCCCTTGTTTAGTGAAGAGGATGATGGGTTGACCTACTCCATCTACTTCTTCACAGCCTTTTTACCTCCACCCCACCCCAGTGAAGGTTCTGCAATGATAGACTGAGTCTCAGGCTTTCATAATGGAGAATCTGGATGAAAAGAAGAAAAGAGGAGCCTGAGAGGCACTTAAAAGGAAGAGTTGGAGAGGTTGAAGAATTGAGTTGAGGAAAGCGACTACACCATGTGATGGTAGTGTTCAGAGCAGAGAAAAGGACAGGGAATTTCAACAAATATTGCTAGAAATAGTGAATCCTTTTCTAGTGTCAAGAGATACAGCTAAAGAACTTGAGTTTCTTGTAAATTGCTTTTGATTACCTGGATTATGTTCTTTTGACCGCAACTTCACTCTAGGACTGAACCACATGAATCACATCATGTTAGCATTCTATATCTCTCTGTTTCTCCTTTCTCACTTCTCTGTCTTCCTTCGGACATCTCTTTTTCTTCCTATGCTTCTCACCAGGGCACTGCTTTTTAAGGTGAGTTTTTATGGACTTACAGACTGTAAGAGCTGAGGTATTAGCATATCCACAGGTTTAGACCATGATGATGAAAGAAAGGCTTTATCTCAGATATCTGTATTTGGCCTTAAAATTTGGCTTTGGAGTATCGTATGTCATATATTGTATGGTACATATTATAATCCTGATGAGTGTTGCCAAGTCTTTATTCCACCTCATTCTCTCTGCCAAGAACCTACACACTCTAAGGGCCACCCTTGTCCTGAACTTGCTTCCAGACCAAGCCCAATATTGGCCAGCATCATCAGCAGCCCTTCTCCTTTGATTGCATGTTTGCATTACAATTTATATTAGATTCCTAGGACTGCCTTCACAAATGATCACAAACTAGATGGCTTAAAACATTAGAAATTTTCTTTCCACAGTTCTGGAGGCTAGAAATCCAAAATCAAGGCTTCAGTAAAGCCCTGCTCCCTCTGAAGGCTTTGGAGAAGCATCCTTCCTTGCCTTTTCCTAGCTTCTGGTGACAGCCAGCAATTCTTGGTGTTCCTTAGCTTGTAGCTGCAGCACTCCAATTTCTGCCTGTATCTTGACATGGCCTTTTTTTCCCCTCTGTGTGTGTTTCCACTATATCTCTGTGTCTCATCTTATAAGGACACCAGTGATTGGATTTATAGTCATCTGGTATGACCTCATCTGCAAGTTGCATCTGCAAGGATCCTATTACCAAAAAAGGTCAAATATCAAGGTTCCAGGTAGACGTAAATTTGGGGGCACACTACTCAGTACCCAATTTAATGTCATGCAATAAGCACTTCCTTTCTTCTTTACCTGTAGATTCCACGCCAGCCCCGGGCTCCCAACTCCATTGAATCTGTGGTCAGGAACAGACATGGGAGTTAGGTTTGCCCACTGCCTGTCTGGACCCTGCTATTAAAATCCAGCTTCCTCTGGTACTTCAGCTTTATCTTTCCAGAGAGGCATTCACCCTACAGGCTGTGGGGCCGTATTTTGGCACAGTGTTGAAACCACTTAACTTGCAGTAATGAGGTTAAAACCTCCCTGAGTAGCTAGATATCCAGACAGGGCACATCAACTCTGAGGCATAACCTAGTTTATCCTTTTATGAAGCACTTCAGAGAATGTGGCCAGATTTGCTTAACAATGCTTTAAATGTTTCTGTGGTACTAGTAAAGAAAGAACCAAATTTGGGGAGTCGGTATGACTTATTGTTATCTTTCTGTGTTTGTGCTGCCTTGTAATGCAGATTTATGAAACTGGATTGAACTCTGAGGCAAAGCCAGAAAGAAAAAAACTAGAAAAAAAGCAAAGGAAATTATATCTTGCTGTATTGGCCACTGAATGGAAAAGTGGAAATAAATCAAAGTTTTCTAAATTAATTTACAGATCAAAAATAGAAGATCAATGCCCTTAGCATTTATTTATATATATTGATCCACCTCCTGTATCTATGAATGTGGCTGCAAAAGTCTAGCTTGCTACGCTGAGGTTCGTTAACCACTAAGTATCATCATAGCATGGCGTGGGGCCTATATTGTTGATATTTTGTGTTGATGGCTGCCTTGGCAATTCATTGGGAAGACTGTGGTGCCCAAAATAATCTTGGCTGGATGGTAACTACAATCAGGCATTAGGGAGCAGTCTCATAAATTTAAGGCAGGGATTGTAAAATATAAGGTCTTTTAGGGGCCAAACAGGTAACAAATAAAAGAGGTAGGGTGGGTAAGGACTATGGCCACTGGAGATCCTGGGTCTTAGCTAATTAGAAACACTATTTATTTTCAGTGACTGTCACCCCATCAGTGACTGTCACCCCATCAGAATGTGAGTTTCAGTGCCAGTAGAGCCAGATATTAAATTTCTTTTTTTAAAAATCCCAACTTTTATGTAAAATTCCTATATTTTCAGATGTAGATGACACTGAAATTCTTTAAAAACATAGTCCGGGTAAAATAATAATAGCACTAATCTCTACTCCTGGCTTCTGCAAGCATCTACTGATTTACTGTCTCAAAATTAAAGGGAAAATAACCTTTGCTGGAGGAACAAGAACAGCTTTTTATTTTTAACCATATCATTAACAATAGGTCTGCATTTTAGACAGGAGACAGGTACTCACAGCTCTGACACTAATGAATTCAAAACCCTTCAGCAAGAAGTTATTTTCATTGTTGGAACATCAGTTGCTTTATGTTAGACCAGAGGATCTCTGAGTGTTTCAGAGATATGCTGTATTTATCCTGTGATTCTGTGACTAAGCCCCTCGAAGGCAGCCAGTAAGTCTCTTTTCCCACAGTACCTGGCACTCCATCAGCACTCAGTGAGTATTGTTCAATGTAGAACTAAGTTAGGAAGTGAATTAAATTACCTCCACTTTCAAGATGAGTCAACTGACTGAGTTCGAAAAAGGTTAAGTAACATGTCTGGGTCCCTATCATTAATAAAGAAAGAGCCAGGACAGGGAACCTTGGTCTTTCTGCTCATAAAATAGTAAAAGCCTAGAACATTGAACATGGAGGAAGATACACCAAGTGCAGAGTCCTGCATTATTTTGCTAGAAGTTCACCTTGGTTTAATTGCTTGCTACTGATCACTTTTTTTCCAGTTTTTAAAGTTATCAAGTTATAATTTACATGGAGGAAAAATCCACCCTATTTTTAGTGTACATTTCTGCAATTTTGAAAACGTGATCATGTAGCCACAACCAAAATCAAGATACAAAGCATTCCCATCAAAATTATAAACATATTAGCTACACTTAATTGTCCTACAGCTGATGGTCATTATTTTTCAGATATTTTTCTCTCTGTATTTCATTTTAGATAGTTTCTGCTGTATATCTTCAAATTCACTGCTATTTTCTTCTGTAATATCTAGCATCTGTGAAATTAATTAATTCAAACTTAAAGTTGTTGGAACTTTAAATTATTCTGAGCCTTAAGAGGCATGTGGCTGTGCAGCCTGAGTCACAAGGCATGTAGCTGCAACTTCTGCCTTTTTCTCCTGTAAATAATTAGGAAGGCCAAATGGTGCTGGAGTTAAGACTTTCTGGGATCATTACCCCACACCCCATCATGGAGTAATAACGTAATCTTCCTTAAAATGTAGCAGTCTGTAACCAAATTGCTATACCCTGAGACCTGGTCTTAAAAAAAAAAAAAAAAGAATAGTGGCTGGGCATGGTGGCTCACCCCTGTAATCCTAGCACTGTGGGAAGCCAAGGGAGGCAGATTACTCAAGGTCAGGAGTTTGAGACCAGCCTGGCCAATATGGTGAAACCCTGCCTCTACTAAAAATAGAAAAAAAAAAAATTGCTGAGCATGGTGGTGCATGCCTGTAATCTCAGCTACTTGGGAGGCTGAGGCAGGAGAATCGCTCGAACCTGGGAGACAGAGGTTGCAGTGAGCCGAGATCACGCCACTGCACTCCAGCCTGGGCAACAGAGTGAGACTCTGTCTCAGAAGAAAAAGTGTTAATCCTACTAAAGTTTGTCTGCCTTAACTAATAAACTGAAGCCCATGTCGGAGACTCACAACTGAGAAAAGAGCAGAGCCGAGGCTATAACCTCAGAAGACTGAAGACGTGGACTGCAATGGGAACAATGTGTTGGGCAGCAAGGCGTCTGCAAAGAAAGCAAAAGCTGACCTGAGAAAGCACCTAGGCCAGCACGTGTGGACTTCTGGCTGAGAAGTCTGAATGTTTAGCTTCTACTGTCTGATAAATTTCCTCAAATTTAATATCTTCTGTTAATAGTTCCCTTTTTCTGTTCTTTGCCTCACCAAAAACATTTTAATATTCATTTTAGCCTTGGCAAATACAAACCTCACATGTCTCTCATTGGAATCTATTTGGCATCTGGTTATAATCTGCCTCACATGAACATTTAATAATAGGTGTGTGTAGCCTAGGCTTCTTGTCCTGTCCAATATAGTACTATTCTATCCATATGTAGCTTTTTAAATTGAAAGTTAAATTAATTAGAATTAAATAAAATTTAAAAATTCAGTTCCTTAGTTTCACTAACACATGTCAAGTGCTCACCCACTACATGTGACTAGTGGCTATTATATTGGAAAATACTTAGATCCAAGAGCATCTTCATCTTTGCAGAAAGTTCTGTTGGACAGTGCTGTTCTATGCCTGCAGAACGATCCAAAAACAAGTGCAACCAAGAAATCGAGCCTCCTTTACAAGCCCCTTCTTTACTGCAATTTACATTTAGAAAATTTATATAACTTGTTCTGGGACTCTGGTACTGAAAAGCTCACGGCTTGTCCTACTATTCTCTGAATCCCATTGTATCATTTCCAAAAACCTTGTATATACATTATCTGATATTCAGCCTCAGAGGAAAGTATTCACCTAAGGATGGTTACTTCCACTCACTATGAGGAAAATTAGATTGAAGAGTTTCATCTAAGTTATTAGATGACTAAACTGAAGCCCACAGCAGAGAATCATGAGAATCATGAGTTGTCTGAGACATGGTACTGCTAAGTGGCTAAGCCACATAATAGTATTCCAAGTGCAAATAAACCAAACTTTTCATTACAACATGTTTCTCCCTGAATAGAAACCACTGGTGTCATCACATTAGCAATATTATGGGAGAAAAAAAATCATACCTACGAGGCATAAGCATCTTTTCCCTTATATCTCTGTTAGCAATAGAAGTTTTTTTACTTGTTTCCTGCTAAAGATCAATATTTATTGATTCAATTCCCTGACTACTAATAAACTTAAGCATTTTTCTTTAAAAAAAATGTTTGTCTCTGCTTATATAACTGAAACTTTAACTTCCCCACTCTTGAACAGTGACCTCATTCCTTTGGAGTCTATGTTTCTCAGGGATCATCTTCATGCTTTGTTCTCAAATAAACTCTGAATCAATTTTTCTGAATTTCATTGTTTCCGTTTGACACATCTTTTTAATCCCATTCTATGTATTTTTCATCTCAGACATTGTGTTTTTCATACCTAGGTGTTCAGCCAGGAACTTTTTCATCTATTCTAGATTTCTCCTTAACATGCTCATGTATTCCTCTGACTTCTTCAACATATAGGATACAGTTTTAATAACTGGTTCAATATACTTGGTATTAATTCTGTCACCTCTGTTATTTCCAGGTCAGCTTTGATAAGTTGTTTTTTTCTGCTCATCAATCATACATTCCTGCTTCTTTGTGTGTCTAATAGATTTAGATGCCAAATCTTTTAAATTTTACATTGCTAGGTGTTGAATATTCTTTTTTTTCAATATCCGTAAACTTTTTTCTAGCATCCAGATAAGTTACTTGGAAATTCTTGGATCTTTTTGAGGCTTGCTTTTAAGCTTCGTAAGGTGGGACCGGAAGAGCCTTTATTCTAGGACTGATTTTGCTCCGCTGTTAGAGGCATAGCCTTCTGAGTACTCTACCTAGTGCTCCGTGAGTTACAAGGTTAGTCTGCTCTGACTGGTGGGAACAGGAATGATCCCAGCCCTGTGCGCATTCCAGGGGTTGCTTTACTTTCTCCTTTTGGGTAGTTCTTTCCCTGAACTCGGGTGGTTTTGTCACATGCATAAGCCAGTTAGCAAGTGGATCTCGATCTCTCTCTCTCTCTTTCTCCCTCCCTCCCTCCCTCCCTCCCTCTCCTCTCTCTCTCTCTCTCTCTGGACCTCCTTTCTCTGGTACCCTAGGCTGTGAATTCGGAATCTCTCAGCCTTGAAAACTCCTGTCTCCACTCCTCAACTCAAGGAGAACTCAAGGCTTTGCCTGGGTTTCCCCTTGCTGTACTGTGGCCTGGAAACATTCTATAAGCCATAGGCTGGGGCAATGGTAGGCCTCACTTTATTTATTTCCACTCTCTCAGAGACCACTGTCTTGCACTGTTTGTTATCTAATGTCTGAAAAACATTTTACAATATATTTTTCTGTTTATTTAGCTCTTAAGAGTAGAGGGTGGTGTAGGGTGGAGAGGGAGTATAATCAAGTCTTGTTATTCCATCTTGGCAGGAAGCAGGCCATAGATCACTTTTTGATCTTGCCATTCTCTTGTTCAACCACCTATGAGATGGTTCTTCCAATGTCTTCTTTTGTCCTTTAATAATGCCCAAGTCAGATTTTCTTCCTTGTCACATCTCCAGTGCTTAAATAAATTGGAAATGATAATAACTTTATTATTTTATTTGTAGTCAATAACCATGGCTAATTCACTTTTTCAGTTGATCTTTGTTGCTTATACATTGCCACATCAGCTACTACTTCAGTTTAGTATTGATTCCTCGCACAAATGCATAACCTCTCAGGGCCCGCAGACCTGTCAGGGTATGGCTGTGTCCTGGAGTCTGAATTCAATTCCTGATACCACCTCTAGTATCTCCACTGTCCCATTCATCTCTATAGTCTTTATATTGTTCACATTAATTTGTATTTATTCAAAAACTATTATGGAGCTTCCACTTTTCTTGTCAATAAACAAATATTCATTTATAAGCTTATAAAAATACAACTCTGAAAGCTTTCATTTTTTGCAATATTATAGACTACCCGTACTGAAAATATTATTCTGTTTCTCAAGACTTGAAAATGCAGAATAAAATTATTTTCCAAACACTGTTTTTAACCGTGGCTGAGCAGCCAATAAAGTAAGAAGAAAAACATTATAGGCTAGATATAAAATAGGTATAATTGCTTCAAAATAAGCTAAAGAGGCATCAAGGTCTGTATCCCCAGGGTGCTGGAGGCTGGAGGCCACTCTTTTATTATGAGAGGGCTCAAGAAACAAAGCTGGAGCTCAAGGAGAAAAGAACAGGTTAGAAAACACTACAGAGAGCCAAGACACATAAGAGTGAGACCTCAAGGAGATGAACTAGCCACAACTCCA
Source organism: Symphalangus syndactylus (assembly GCF_028878055.3). Taxonomy (NCBI): domain Eukaryota; kingdom Metazoa; phylum Chordata; class Mammalia; order Primates; family Hylobatidae; genus Symphalangus; species Symphalangus syndactylus. The sequence goes on along the minus strand of NC_072425.2, from coordinate 68,710,651 downwards.
TTCTGTAGAAGTTTCGGTCTTACTCTTGGCTCTGGGTGTATCAGGAAAAAAAAAGTCTCCTCTGAGAATTCATTACTATAGCCTTCTATCACCTGATATTGAAACATGGATTTAAATGTGAAGACCAAAGATCCTCAGGCCAACAATTTAAAGTGTTGCTGATACTTCACAGAAAATATAAATGCAAATGACTCCTTAACATATGGCAAAATGATACTTTGGTCATAATAAAAGCATACTGAGATAATACTTTGCAACTACTAAATGGACAAAAAATACCAGAGTACCTCCTTCTCCACTGCTGTTCTGCTGTAGAGAAACAGACGTTCTCATCTATTGCACTTGGTATCACAAAATGCTTCCACCTCAGGGGAGGAGAATATCTAGTACAAAACATAGGCACTTACTCTTTGACATATCAACCCCATGTCTAAGAATCTATTCCAAAGATATATCAGAAAAAAATACAAATTAATCTCAGCACATGGCTAAATATTGCACCTCTATTTGTAATAGCAAGACTGGAAACAAGCCATGTGTACGTTAAACATTAAATGAATAAATTACTATAATAGAGTACGAGTACATTGAGTGAATATACATTAAAAATTCTGCTATATACTGTTTATACTAGAAATATGAAAACTTAAGATGATTGAAAGTAAAACAATAGAAAAAGATACATCAGGCAGATACCACAAGAAGGGAGGAAGAAGTCAACACATAAATTTTAGACAAAATAGAATTTGATACCAAAAAATAGTATGAGAGATAAAGATCACAGCATGTTAACAAGTGGTTAATTTCACCAAGAAGATAACATTTCTAACTTTGAATATCCTAATACTATAGCTTAGAAAAATATGAAGCAAAAGTTAATCGAACTCAAGGAGAAATTGGCAAATCCACTGGCATAGTAGAAGATTTTTAAAACATGCTCAATCATGGCTAGATAAAGCAAAGAAAAATCATAAGGATTGTGGCAGTCACAGCTACTTTCAGCCTGATATGTGGAGCTATTTTCCTTTCTTGAAATAAGTACTTGGCTATCCAGAATAAAGACCACATTTCCCAACTTCCCTGATACCCAGGTGTGTTCATGTGACCAAGTTCTTGGTAAAGGAAAAAATGCAGCAGTCACAAGTGCCCCTTCTGGATAATGCCCTTAAAAGGAAAATGTGGTCTGTCCAGGTCTCTCCTGTCTTCCTTCCTACTAGCTGGAATAGATATGTGAACGTAGGAGCTAGAGATGAACCATGAGATGGAGGCATGTGTCGAGGGGAAGACCAACAAAATAGGCATGTGGGCCCTGGACACTATAAACCTCTTGGATTGCTTATGTGATCGCTGCTACATAAGAGGGAAGTAAACTCCTGGCTAGTTTGAGTCTTTGATACAATATCAGTATCATAACACATGCAGATTTCAACTCTAGAGGTAGAACTGTAGGAACAGAATCTTGACGGCATGCCCTGGGAAGGTGCACTGTAGGCTCTGAAAATGCAGACACAGCAGGCTGGAATCTTCAGGCCTGCAGCAAATCATCTGGTAAATTTATCTCCTGAGATACTTTGGCAGGTTTTCCACGTGCTGACACAGCCCTCCCTCTCAATTCCTTTATCTTGAATAACTTCAAGGTAACTGCCAATAGGCTGAAGTAGAGTGGGATTGGCAAAACACAGAGATCATTAATAAAACTCCAGAATTGGAAAACTCTGTTTAGATTAGTGCTTTCCAACTCTGTCCACATCATGCCCCTATAATATACTATAACCTTTGTATCACCACAGGCGTACATGAATGAGGCTACTCATGGCCAGTGGTGACTAGCCTGCATGCTTCAGTCATTTCAAACAGAGGCTAAGGGAAATAATATTTTGGGTGTATTTGTAATCTGTTTGTGGCTAACCAGTATACCCAATGCACTACTTGGACAGCTCTGTTTGACATAAGATCTTTCGCTGTGGTCACTCTAACATGAAACTGACCAGAAGCCAGCAGTCTAAGACGCGTAAGAGAATTTTGCCAAAACCCCCACATGTCTAGTCTGCAAAAATCTGTGCTTTTTGACTCCTTTAAGGAGTCAAGCCCCCAAGTCTGGATGAGCAGGAATTGCCAGCAATATCATTGCCTCCCGAAGGAGAAAGCATTTTCCAATAGCCATTTCCATGTGACCACAGGATGTGTAATAGACAGGAAAGCACCTTCTAATGGCAAAGTCAGCGGACAAAAGACAAAGGAATTTCTGCCAGAAACATGAAACAATAGGATCCACATGAGCTAAGCAAGAATCTTCCTCCGCTGCCAGGACAGGAAGTCTCCACAAAGCCTGCCCAGCAGCATTAAACTTTTCCTATGGAGAAGTGACTGCTGGATGTCCCCTATGTTCCCTTTTCTTGGGGAGCTTTTATTGTCATTCTCTTATTTATCTTCCACTACTGTGTAGGAGGGTGATGAGGGTGGACATATAAGTAGCCTGCATTGATGGGTGGTGGGGTCCCATAGCCATACCTAGTGGTGTGAACAGGGCATCACTCAGATTCCACACTTCTGCATGGGATTTCAGGGAGGGACTGTGGTCCTTAGAGAGGGAGTGTTGGGTTATATATGGGGAGAGGTGTGTATGCATATGTTTGAATAGGTACAGTAGGTAGTAGCCCAGAATTACTGATGCTTACACTATTTTGCAAGAGAGAACTACTTCTACCTTGTGTAAGTCACAGATCTGTTGGGCTTTGCTACAGTAGCCTGGTCTATATCTTAAGTACTAGTAGAGATAGAGCTGATCTGAATAATGCAACCAAAAGCAACAGAAGACTTGCACCAAAATAATCATAGCAGCTATTCTAAGACTTGTAAAAAAAATGGTAAACAATTGATATATTCATCAGAACAGAGTGGATAAATTCATTGTAGTTTATCAGACAGAATACAAAATGGAAGGGGGAAAAAATAAACTACATGAATCAATCATGCCACAAACCTGTTGTTAAGTGAAAGAAAATAACAGAAAAATACATGCAGGATGATTCTATTTATGTAAAGTTTTAAATGAGGCAAAACAAAATATTTATTGTCTGTGGTACATTCATATGTGATATAACCAAAGAATGGCTAATTTTGTGTGTCAACTTGACTGGGCCATGGTGTGCCGACATAGTTGGTCAAACATTATTCTGGATGTTTCTGTGAGGAACTTTTGATGAAATTAACATTTAACACAGTAGACTGAGTAAAGCGGACTGTCATCCATAATATATGTGGCCCTCATCCAGTCAACTGAAGGCCTGAGTAGAATAAAAAGGCTGACCTTCCCCCAACCACGTGAGAATTCTTCCCATCTGATGGCTTTAAAATTGGGATAACAGCTTTGTTCCTGCTTTTGGACTCCAACTGAAACATCAACTCTTCCTGAGCACTGAGTCTGCCAGCCTTCACACTGTGACCACATCCTCAATTTCCTGGGCCTCCAGTTTGCTGACTCACCCTGAAAATATTAGGACTTGTTAGTGTGCATAATTGTGAGTCTGTTCCTTATAATAAATAGGCATATTTATTTTATGCCTATATATTTTATGGGCATCCTACTCATTTGTTACTCTGGACAGCCCTAATACAACCATTTGAGAAAGTAAAGCAAGAATGATTAACAAAAAATTCAAAGTGGTGATCACATCTGTTGAGGACAGAGAGGAAGATAATTCAGGAGGGGACAGACAGGGGACTCTAGGTTCATGACAATGCTCCATTGCTTCATCTGGGTGGAAAACTTTATGAATGTTTACATAATTATTAGTCTTTAAAATTACTCTCATTATATATTCTTTTATAGGAATGATATATTTCACAACAGTTTTTGTAAAATCAAAAAGTTGTAACTTTGAAAGCGCTTTGAAAAGAGAGGATAAAGCTTCCATGGGCAGCTAGGTAAGGGTGGTTGGGGAGATGCCACTGATTATTCATGTCAGGCCTTCTGCATCTGTAACTAATGTTCATAGTGTTTGTATTTCTAGCACACAAAGGACTTCCAAGTAAATATGACTTTTGTTTTTTCTCATCATGCAGTTCATTGGGGAAAGAAGAATTTAGTCTTTCCTTGAAATAAGCACTAGCTCAGCAGCTCCAGAAGCTGAGTGAAGCACCACTGTGTGTCCCAGAGCACACATGGAGGTCATATTATACCCACAGAGGCAGGTACTGGAAACATACTCCTTCCCTCATTTGGTTCTAGGCTTCTTTGGTGGTTAATTCCACTGGGATCATCTCAGACAAGAACACATTCAGTCTGTAAACCAGAAAAATGGTCAGAAGAAAGCTCATGAGAAATCGTTGCAGCAAGTGTCAAGGGATGCAAGTTCTGACCTACTCATGACTCATTAATAAAAGAGTTTAAAGCTCCAGCATTCTTCATGCTGGTGTCATTGTGAAGCTGGATGCTCCGGTAAGGATACAGAATCACTTACAGCTAACTTAGGAGTGTGAGAACACCTGCCCACCATAATGGAATTTGGCAGGAAAAGTCTATTTAATGTGAAGAAACAAACCACTGGCCAATCTATTAATTAAAACAATAAAGAAAACAAGAAAAAGGTGATTGTGTATTATGTGGCCATCAGAGGTGGTTATGTGTGTATGTGTGAGGTTTGAGGAGTTGATAACACAGCGAAGTAAGACTACTTATCATTTATTAGGTGCCTACTCTGTGCCCAGTAACTATAACTGTATGCATTTTAGGCATATTATCTCTTACTTTTACAAACACCCTATGGTGTAGGCTTTTTATCCCCATTCGACGGAGGCAGGCTCATCATCTCTCTTGGATGTGAGAAACATCCCTGACTTGAGGCAGAAAGTATAGAAATTGCTGCCCGTTCCCCCATCTTTGGGGTGCAGAACTAAAGTGCTTCTGATGGGGTGCTGCTTTTACCGACCTGGATTTAAAAGGTACCTATTCCTAAGTAACTTATCCAGCATCTGCTTCAGCTTAAAGTGTCAAAATTCTCTGTTGTTCTTTCCTGTTCCTGGCCTGCATGCTAAGTATTGCCTTTTCCCACATCCTTTCTCCTTTGCATTGAGTCCTAAGGAAGCCTCCTTGGCTGAGTATCCTTTTGTTGTTATGTTGGATGGTTCTTTACCTTCCAGATGGAATGTACTGCCCCTAAAAGATGGATCTTTCCTGCTGCCTCTCATCTCATTCTATAGCAAACAACTGAAGATAGTCTAAAACTAAGGTTCAAACTCCTTAATATGGTTCATCTAGCAGGAGAGTCAGTTTATTGTCTTTCTAAGTCTACTGAAGGAGACTCAAGACAATGAAAAGCTAAACATTTCTTACATTCACATTCTGGAAAGAAAGCTGTGTCTGTCTTCTGGACTCCTTGCCCTAGTAATAGTGGGGACAAATAATTCCATTGTGTTTTTGAATGTCTCTAAAGATACCCTCAAATGCCTTTGTTTGGGAAGCACTGGTCTATATAAGACAGGATAGAAATAGACACTTTGAGAAGAAGAGGAATTTGACCCAATCTCAGAGAAAGAACCAATTCTTGGTTACTGTGAAGCTGAGGGTACAGAAGAGCTGTGGGTTTCACGAAAGGCAGGGACCAGACTTTGCTTATATTCAAGGCCATAAAGGGTGTTAGGACCTTAGATGCATGTGTGTTCTTGAATGCTAAGACCTGAGTGCTGTATCTTGGGATCCATGGAATATGTGCCTGTCTATGCAGTGCTCATGATGGATAGAGTGATGCTGCTGGCCTTCAGATGGGGAGTGGAGGAAGGATGAAGAGCAGGGGAGCAGCAGCTAGGGTAGACAAAACATCAAAGGTGCCTCACTAACTTTTCTACAATATGGATACTCCAGAATTCAAGTACAACAAGGAAGAGGAAAGAATCACAAAACTGGGACTGAGAATGGATACCCTCAATCCTGTAGATAGGAACTGAGCTATATTTAGAATTTAGAAATATTTTTAAAAATGTATGATTTATCTTGCATTTCTAGAGTTCTGATGCAAATTTATATCTCTCCAGCTTTGCTCTATCCATTTACCAGCTTGTATTTTACCTTACTCTAGTTTGGTTAAAAATTTTCAATTTGTCAAGCACACCATAGGTTTTCTTAACTCCAGACCCTTGCATTTGTCATTATATCTGTTTGAAAAACTTCTGTCTTCTCCTTCCTACCCTCAACACATACACATGCATACACGCACACACGTACACACACATGCATACACACATACCCTGACCCAATATCTCAATATGCTGTCTTCCTTAGGTGGTGGAACTTGGGAATGGGACCATGAGGCCCTAGTGTTGATGGCAAGCCTGCCCATTCTGTTTCATTTGTGTGGCTGACTAGGAATTTGTGCCTGCTTAATTTGGTCACTACTAAACACAACATAGAAGATTTACACACACAAAATAAAAATTGTGTGTAGCCCTGATTTGGAAAGAAAGAAAAGTGCTAGCAGAGCTAAAAGGATCTTATGAAGAAATAAGATTCCAATCAGAGCTGAGAAATACTGTGAACCAAAAGACTGTCACTTGCCTTTTATTATAAATCTGATGCACTAGCAAAGGCCTTGAATTGTTCAGCTCTGGTTGCATATCCATAAAATAGTGCTCTCAAAGGAGCTATTTCAACCTTTTTTGTATAACACTCATTATAAATTAATTCTCCCTGACAACTAACTAGGGAAATATTTTAATCTACATAGACAAAACCTCACTCTTCTAGGAGGCCACTGTACGTTCTATGTTCTGTTATTAGAAATGATTTTATTAAGGTTCAGGAATGATTTGCAAACTAATGTTGCTTTGATGTTTTTAATGCACACGTAGTTGCTGAGTTTATCTACTGAATTAGTCCCTCCTGGTACGCACTAGATTGGGAGCAATCTAGGGGAATGATAGTGAAATTGAACCTTGTTTCATGTTTTGATTACCTGCATTATTATTACTTTTTCCCCCGAAAGGCTTTAAAAATTAAGTTTTTCTTGGGAATAGAATGAGAGCAAATATTATTCTTCCTTGCAGACATACAATTGTAAAAATAACACAAATTTTTCAAAGAAACCAAAGACAATTCTGCCTGTGGGAGGTTTGTCTTCTTGTCAGATACCTATAAATTAGATTTGCTACATTAAAATCAAATAATACGTATTTCAGTCAGGGGATATTGGAAGTAAAATTATATCTCCGTGTTCCATGCATGAACATCAGCAAATAATTCAGTGGTTGCTGGGCAGTTGTTTTGGTAGGGATTTTGCCAGTGTGTTTTGTAGCTTTGCAACTCTCTTGAGTAAAGTGATAAAGGTGATGAATGTCTATTTTGAATTAACTCCTGTTACAGTGAAGTGCCAGTTGATCCAAGCTTTTTAGTCATGACAATTCACATGTATCTTATTCTTTTTATAAGAATCTGGGGAATACCTGTCTGAAATGCTACAACTCACAAGAAGTACATCTCCCTGATGATAAAAGATAGATGGGAATCATTACACTGATTTGTGAAATGTCATTGTCAGACTGTACTGGACTGCCAGCAATCACTCAAGTACAAAGCTGCTCCCCGGTCTGTTCTCTCTGTTCTTAACACCAATTCTATCCAAGGCTTTGGAGCTTATCAAAAAGGGAAAGATATGGATTTTTATATCTTCCTGAATCTATTTGTGAAATAGCTTTGACCCTTATAAATAAATAGCATACTTTCCTGGCAATACGTTGAATTATAAAATGTTTAAGAGTTAGAAGAGACCTGAAAGATTATCTTTACCCTAAGGAAATAGGCCATAGGAGGTGACAATTATAGTTTGTTGGTGGAAAAGCCTAACTTGAAACGTAGCACAATGTTTATGTATTAGTCAGTTTGTGCTGCTATAGACTGGGTGGCTTAAACAACAAACATTTATTTATCACAGTTCTGAGGCTGTGAAGTCCAAGATCAAGATCTAGTGTCTGGTGAGGGCCTGCTTCCTATTTCTAGATGGCCATCTTCTTGCTTTGTCTTCATAAGGAGAAGAACAGAGAGAAGGGAAGCAAGCTCTTTCCCATCTCTTCTTATAAGGGCACTAATCTTATCGTGAAGGTTCTACCCTCCTGATCTCATTAACACCCTATCTCTAAATGCCATCACTTTGGATATGTTTCAGTGCATGAATCTGGAGGGGACACAAATATTCAGTCCATAGCAGTATGGTATTGAATAGTTACTTCATCAGTTTTAGCTGAATTTAACTGAATTGTAATATGTTATTTTAGGCCCCAGCTCAGAATGCAACAATAGTGCTTTAGAAATGTGTAAGATGGCCTGAAAGCCTGGAAAGTTATCTCTGTTCAGGAGAAAAAAGCTAACATATGAAAAATTCATTCCATGTGCCAAGTATTTATATATATATGTGTGTATATATATATATATATATATATATATATATACACACATATATATACATATACACACATATACATACACATATATATATATATATACAATCTAATCAGGTATATCTTCTGTCTCTGTCTCTCTCTCCCTCTCTCTCTCTCTGTCTCTCTCTTTACATGAAGAAGCCAAGGATCAGGAAGATTAAGTAACTTGGCCAAAATTACCAAGCTAGTAAAAAAAAAACTGGGATTCCAACTGGAGACAATCTAACTCCAAAGTTTGTTTTTCTTTTTAACCACTATGCTGTGACCAAGTGTTTTTATTGGCCAAGTTAAAGAGTTAAAGTGTCCACAGAATGGCTCCAAGAAATACCTGTCATGAAATAAAGATTTATTGAGACTAAAAGAGTTACACTGAAAAAGGCAGATAGTAGTCTAATTTTACTTTCAATTCTGGCAACTTGGCAAACTAAGCCAATTCAGAAACTCTCATGGAACAAGTATTTGGAGAGCTGGATGGATTTATTTTTATTGTAATACCCCTGAGGCACTTAACAGACAATCACACATGCATACACGCATGAGATATAGCTACCAGCAAAGATGACGGGTTCCTATATGGAAAACAAACCTTGTGGAAAAATTAATTCTCACTCAAAAGTTGCAAAACGCGTGGAAAACTTCACTATGAGTCAAAGTCATCAGACACAAAAAACAACAGAATTAATACCACCAAGAACTTGGAATATATATACATACATACACACAACTGAAATGATGACAGATATGGAACCTATCAAGAAATAGCAAGACTCTGAAAAAAAGAATGAGCAGGTGTGAAGAAAAATCAAACTAGAAGTTTTGAAACAAAAAAATATAGTGGTTTAAATTAAATGGATAAATGAAGAGTTGAAAAAAAAAAAAGATTCTGAGCACCATGTAGGATGTGATGAGAAGGTCCAACATTATCTAAGAGGAGTTAAGGAGGAGAGAATAGAGAGAATGGTCATTGGCAATATTCAATATACTATTCAATATTCAATGATTGAATAAATTTCCAGAACAGATAGAAAATGTGTATTTTCAGGTGGAAGACATATAAGTCCCAAAGAATTTAGATAAATACAAATCTACACTAATTTAAGGAATGTTTTGGTTGATTTAGACAGATTCTTTTCTACGCCAGTATCAAATCAATTAAAAATATTTTATGGCAATAAATAAAAGGCTCAGAAATCCAAGAAAAAGTCACTAGTCAAAAGAATTTTTGAACAAGTTCATTTATACTCTACTTAAAATAACAAGTAATCAGCAGATATTACTTCACTGCTTGCAAATGTCACTTTCATCATTTCATAGCCTTCTGCTGTTAAGATTTGTATCTTTTCCTTGTTTTCCATTTCTATCTGTGCAGAACTGAGGGATATCCACCCCTACAATTGCCATAGGATCAACAGACCAAAGGAAGTTTGTCCATGGTAAAGCCTTGTGAACACAACCTAGCTACTGTTTCCCGCAGCAAGACCATGCTTATGTACTAGAAAACCTGACAGATTCAGAAATGGTCACAGATTGTATAACTTCTAAATGAATCAGGCAAAAATGGAAGGGAAGAAAACTCAAACCAATGGAAAACACTAAAGAAATAGAAGAAAAAAATATGCAAAAAATACAAGGTAATATGGAAGAAATAAATTCAAATATGGTATTAATCACAATAAATGTCAATGGGCTACACTTGCTAGTTCAAAAACAAAGAGTCTCAATTTGCATTAAAACATACTGCTTTATTCTGTTTAGAGAAGACATGCTGAAGACATAAGGTAACCAAAAAAAGAAAAAAATGCTGGGAAATATATGCCAGACAAATACTAGGCAAACATTAGCATTAAGGGGAGAAGCTGCACGCCTTCAGATGGACCATGGCCCAAGGGCAAGGGCCATGCGGGTAGCAGCTAGTATGAACTAAACATCAGAGGTCTCTCATCAGCTTTTATCAAATATGACTATTTCACAATTCATATACAAAACAGCTAAAAATATCACTTTATTATTCTTTTTACAACTTATTTTCTCAAATTGGATACTTAGCTCATTAATTTTCCTTCTTCAAACTCTCTGCTTTCACATGAGTATGTACACACGCACATATACTAATACATGCTGTAAATTTTTCTCAAAGTACTGCTATATCCCATGAATTTTAATATGTATTATTTTCATTGTCATTTACTTCTAAACATTCTAATTTCCATTACATTTTCTTCATTTGAGAAGTGACAATGTCCATTTCCAAATATTTGGGTTTGACTATGTTTTCACTTTTACTTATATTTTATATTGAAGTATAAATTACATATAGTGACAAAAGAGGCAAAGTCCCTACTTCATGAAACTTATATTCCAGTGGAATGATATGTAGGTTCTTATACAGGAAAGATAATATACAGGTTATTAAAAGTAAACAAGATAATATACAGATTATTAAAGTAAAATCAGGTCATGACACATCTATAAAGCTGATAAGCTAGGATGTGTAGTAGACCTTATATGAAAAAAATAGTTTTATAGGAAAGTAGCCTGGGGATAGATTTTATACTATACAGCCTCCTCTTTGAGATTCACTATGTATATTAATGCACAGAAGAATGTGAAAAGATGTGCAGTTAAGCAACCTAGCAATTGTTTTTATGCATTCCAAAATTATTTAACCAGCTGTCTGTTTATAACATTGCACTAATTACAATAGAAGCTATTGATGCCCTACTTATATCCTTTCAAAACTCAAAATTCCAGTGTGTGCCTATAACTATAAGCAGTTGAGAGCTTTCTTTCATAGGTGAGAGGAAGGCTGGAAATGTGAGGGATGCAAGGCCCTTGGGAGCAGCCCTTGGGCATTGATGAATGACAGTTAAATGAGTTAACTTTCGGGTAGAAAGCATGTTCTTTAGTACCTCCCAGAGTGCCCCCGTGAGACCAGACCCCAAGTGCCCCTAGAGGAAACCCTCTTTATAATCCATAGTTTCTTGACTTTCCTCTATTTCCTGTCTCATTTCCCTCCTCTATTGGTACTCTTGAGAATTCAACCCAAAACATCAATTAACAACTTATCATTGAATGATTTTAGTGTTCTGAAAGAAACAGAGTTTTAGGAATGGAGCACTAAAATTTTGGGCTACCATTGTAGTTTCATGATTTACTTTGCTTTTTTACCAGAGATTAGAGGAATTTATTTATGTTCAAGAAATAAAAAACCATAGGCGTGTCAGGGAAACTATTTTATCCCAATGGAGAGCTTATAGTCCCTCATTTTACTTTTAGAAAACCTGAAACTTTTAAAAATTATTCTATTTTAAAATACTATATATTACATATCATATAGAATATGTAATATATATGGATTATATATATTATCTATATATGTAATTATATAGAATATGTAATATATATAGAATCTATATCTATTATAGAATACTATATATTACAGAATATTGTACTTCCTAATGACAGAGCACAGGGTTCAATAACAAGAGAAAACCCTTATGTTATCTGTGAAGAACATATCATGAGTTGTGGTATAGAGGAATGAAAAAAGCACATCTCCATTTCATATTGATATTAAGTATTTTCTTTTTAGTGTATGCTAGAACCATTTTGATATAATTATATATATCTGCCAAATGAAAGAAGAAAAGGTTTATGCATATATAACTTTTCCAAGTTTAACATTTGTAAGTATAAATGACAATGATCTCAATTTAATAATTCATCATCATCAGAGCAATTGACCAATGTCTCTTTACTGCTAGGCTTACCAATAGTAAATTACAGATGATGTCCTTTTGTTTCTCTTCTCTCACTCTCCTTGTCCAGAGGCATTTTGTCATAAAGTTTCAGTCCAGCTCACCTCTAGCCAAAGGTAATCTTTTTATTAGGTTGGTGCAAATGTCATTGCAGCATTTGCCATTGAAAGTATGGCAAAAACCACAATTACTTTTGCACCAACCTAATAGATCAGTACTCAGTTGCTGTGAATTTTGCTTTTTATTATAACCTATTTTGGCTGGGTGTGGTGGCTCACACCTGTAATCGCAGCACTTTGGGAAGCCGAGGTGGGCAGATCACCTGAGGTCAGGAGTTCGAGACCAGCCTGGCCAACATGGTGAAACTCAATCTCTACTAAAAATACAAAAATTAGCTGGACATGGTGGTGGGCACCTGTAATTACAACTACTTGGGAGGCTGAAGCAGGAGAATTGCTTGAACCTGGGAAGTGGAGGTTGCAGTGAGCTGAGATCACGCCATTACACTCCAGCCTGGGCGACAGACTGAGACTCAAAAACAAACAAACAAAAAAAAAAAAAAACACACTCACACACACACACACAAACTACAAGCATGAAGCTCTGTATCCTTCCCGAACTGGAGATGGCTTCTTTATAGCAGGTCTCGCTTTGTTTTGACCTCCATTCTGTTGTTGCTGCTGTGGTTGGTGGCACTTAGCTCTTCTTCATTCCTTAAACCATACCTGTACCCTGGACTTGGGCAAGTTGAGTTTCAGTACCACCTCCTCCCTCACAGAAATATCTTAGCAAACAGCACTCCCACCACATGTTGCTGCTCCCAGGTGAATGTTGTCTTCTCCCTGTGTTGTTTCCAGGAGGATAGCCAGATAGCCCACAGACGGGTACAGCAAGTCCATACCCAAAGTGCCCAGGCTTAGCCCATTGACTGTGTGGGGTGGTTACTTAAGATAAGACGTCGTGCCACGGTTGTCTGAAGGAACAAAGACACAAATTCAGCTCACTTGGGCAGGAGGTGGGTGGCGTGGGAGACCCAGCTAGAAGGTCTCTATGTGCAGGGAGTGGACAGGTTCAGAGTCTTGGTGGCTGGGTTTGGAGTGGTAGAACTAAGAGCAAAGCAAACAAGCAGAGGTGCTGCTTTACTGCTTGGGAGCCACCAGCTCTTCCACATTCTACCACTAAGTTCAAAAGACTACTAACTATCAATATTTTCTAAAGACAGTACAACTGGACAATTTTAATTTAAGTTCTGCATTTTAAAAATCCTTTAAAAGGAAGAAGTGGGATATATGGAATTGGCAGCCATTCCTCTACATTTTGGATGCTACTTCTTTAGGCAGTCCTATGTAGTACCGTTGTCTCAGCAGCTTGATATTTAACGTTCAGAAAATGAAATGCCTAGAAACAAAAGAGCAGCAGGAATGTGTGTACATGCCTGCAGACATACGTATGTGTCCTTGTGTGTTTGTGCTGGGATTTGTGTGTTTGTGTATGTGTGAATTAAGAGGATAAGCACAGACATGGCAGTGTGGCATTTCATCCTGGAAAATGTACCCTCCCTCAGTACAGCAGAAGGAAGGTCATAGAAAGAGGAAGGGTCCTAGCAGCAATGCATGTTGGGATTGTTGCTTTCATGCACCCCAGTTCTCATATCAGGTATAGGGGAGAGAAAGGAAGATAAAAGAAAGGGAGGGGACAGTGGGCACAAATTTCTGATGTGGATCTGCCTATATAGCCTTAATAATTTGGGGGTAATTCCTGGCACACAGCAAGACATGTCAGGACCTGGCTTGTGGGCTCAGGAATCCCTGTAAATTAATGAAGGGTCACAGATGAGCATCTGGAAAGATAACAGACTCCTAAGAGTAAATGATTATAGCTGTAACCTCTCTGCTAAAAGACCAATAGCATGAGTATTTTATTTTCTTAATTGAGCTTTAATCCCAAAATGGCACAGCAAGATTTTAAGCTTCAAAGAAACACAGAGAAACACATCTATTTTTCAGACATATATAGAAAGATATTATATAGAATGAAGCCAGATGATTGCCACTGATTCTCTTATTATGATCTTAGGATCCCATAAGTACTGTCTGAATGGGTCTAATCCTCAATAATAGTGTAGGACAATAGTTAAGAGCTTAGATCCTGGAGCTAAACACCTAGGGTCTCAATCCCGTACCCACAATTTTTACTTGTTTTTCTTTAACAAGTGACTTTGCCACTATACCTAAATTCATCTGTCTATAAAAATGAGAGGGTGAGAGGAGGAAAAATAGTATCTACCTCATGGAATTGTTCTTTTTAATGAGTTAACATGCATTAAATGGTTGATTCGAGCCTGATTGACAATATTATAGAATCGTTAGACCCTACGTTCCCAAATTTCCTCTTTTTATAACTTCAAAGTGCTTGCTTACACAGCAAACTGAGCTAATAAGAAAGAAAATTCTAACTGGTTTTATTTTCTCATTTTTATTTCTCCACCTCCAGAAAAAAAGATGTCATACTTTATTTCCCTTAAATGTTTCCCCAGGGAAGTATAGCAAGTTGTGTTATTGTTCTCAATTTTTCAGTGCCTCTCCCAATGAGTGATGTACTTCCCTACCCATCATCATCAAGCTTGGCCATCTGATATATTTTGGACAATAAATTGGGGGCAGAAATGATGTATGCAATTCCAAACCGAAATTTGAAGGATCATTTCATGGTTGTGGTATTGCCCTTTTTCCCTCCACCTTGAGACCAGGTAGGAGCAGCTCCAACAATCTGGATCCACTAAGAAGGCATGATTTAGAGCCATATCCAATCAACATGAACATGAAAAGGGCAAGAAACAAACCTTTGTGTTGTAAGCCCACTGAGCGTTTGAAGCTGTTGTTAGTACAGCAAAATTTGCCTAAAATGGTAGATACAAGAGAGGATGAAGAAGAATGTTAGTCATGGCAGAGGCAAAAACTGTCTATCTGGAGGAGGGGGAAATTATCCAAAACTGGAAAAGGGTATTTTTTTCAGGGATCCTCACCTACTCCTCTCGCCCTGCCATTTCTCTGTCTTGAGTAGAGGACTAAACTGAGGAAAACAAGCAGTTCGATACATTGGAGTAGAAAGAAATGTTAGTTGTAGGGACTTCTAGCCTCCGCAGAGATGCTCTTGGGCACCCATCATCAAAAGAACCAACCATGTTAACTTTTCTAAGCAGGCGTATCACAATGACCTCTGTGAACTGACAGCTAAAGGTGACTCCATAAAAGATCTGCACTGTGTAAGCCTCACTCCAGGACTTCAGCCTAATCCTGATGGAATTGGGATCCCCAGGAAGGACTGAGATTGATTTTCACTACCCTAACAAGATTAGAAATTTGATTTAGAACAAAAAACACATGAAGAAATGCTCATCATCACTGGCCATCAGAGAAATGCAAATCAAAACCACAATGAGATACCATCTCACACCAGTTAGAATGGCCATCATTAAAAAGTCAGGAAACAACAGCTGCTGGAGAGGATATGGAGAAACAGGAGCACTTTTACACTGTTGGTGGGACTGTAAACTAATTCAACCATTGTGGAAGTCAGTGTGGCGATTCCTCAGGGATCTCGAACTAGAAATACCATTTGACCCAGCCATCCCATTACTGGGTATATACCCAAAGGACTATAAATCATGCTGCTATAAAGACACGTGCACACGTATGTTTATTGCGGCACTATTCACAATAGCAAAGACTTGGAACCAACCCAAATGTCCAACAATGATAGACTGGATTAAGCAAATGTGGCACATATACACCATGGAATACTATGCAGCCATAAAAAATGATAAGTTCATGTCCTTTGTAGGGACATGGATGAAACTGGAAACCATCATTCTCAGTAAACTATCGCAGGAACAAAAAACCAAAGACCGCATGTTCTCACTCATAGGTGGGAATTGAACAATGAGAACACATGGACACAGGAAGGGGAACATCACACTCCGGGGACTGTTGTGGGGTGGGGGGAGGGGGGAGGGACAGCATTAGGAGATATACCTAATGCTAAATGACGAGTTAATGGGTGCAGCACACCAACATGGCACATGGATACATATGTAACAAACCTGCACATTGTGCACATGTACCCTAAAACTTAAAGTATAATAATAATAAAAAAATAAAATAATAAAATAAAACAAAAGAAATTTGATTTAGAAGAGTGAATTAATATGAAATATCTTGCATGCTACTGTGGTAGCCATGAATCCATGCCTGCTGTTTGCTTGCTTCCAGAGACATCACTTCCATTTTAGGAGCTTCTTTGAAATAATGATTTTTAAAAATATTAGCAATATATTTCCTACTTTTTAAAATTTTATTTGATTTTAAGCTCCGGGATACATGTGTAAAACATGAAGGTTTGTTGCATAGGTGAACATGTGCCGTGGTGGTTTGCTGCACCTATCAACCCATCAACTAGGTATTAAGCCTTGCAGGCATTAGCTGTTTATCCTGATTTATTTCCTATTTTTGAAGCAATAACTGAATTAAACACCATTATGGTACAGTCCCTTTGGTGACAATTTCCAACTTGGCAATTTCTTACTGATGAGTCACATATAATTTTGTTTTATTGATAGATATCTTCTCCACTTTCTTTAGGCGGCTTTCGATTGTTGACCTATATCCAAACAACTTTTCCAGCCTAGGGAGTTATTTTTAACTTCATCGTTGGCATTTTTAACATCCACCAGTTTCTTTTACTACTGAAATAATGCCAAATTCATTTATTCAATGGAAAGCATTTAATTATTTTCTGTGGATATAAAGATAGATAGGCCTGAAAATAGGATGTTAGTAGTAGAGTGGCACAGCAGAGTAACATGGAGGTCATCAGTAACTTTTGAGAAGAGCCATTCAAGTGAAGTAAAGTGACGGAGTAGGATAAAAGCTATGTGAATGTGGATTCTCTCTCTCTTTCTCAAAAGATCTTATTGTACTGAACCCACCTATTTTCGGACTACAGTTGGCCACGGATAACTGAAACCATGGAAAGCACAACTGAAGATAAGAGGGGACTACTGTGCTTATCAGATGCTCAATAAATATTTGCTGAGTTAGTTAATGTATAGATGAATGAAATGTAGCACAGTGCTCTAGCAGGCACGGGCCAGAGCTGACGCCCCCTATGCTCACGTTTGACTGACCTGTCCTGTAGGCTCAGGAAGTAAACCTGTCCTGTAGGTTCTGGGGTCTTCATCGCTGGATCAAACACTTGCATGACCCTAAAAGCAAGGGTCTTTTTAACACCTAGGCACCTAATTGACCTCACCTAGTCCTGGCCCTCCCCATGTGTGATAGAGTCTGATTTTTTACTAAACATGTGTAAACAGAGAAGATAATAGAGAAACAACAAAGTACGTCCTAGTGAACTTTGATTTTTATCCCCCATAAATTTAGGAGCATACTTTTTTTTCATCTTTTCATTGAGTACTGTACTAATCAGAACAGAAATAGAGAAAAGAATGCACTTTCTCCTCAGGAATGCAGGTGCGTTGAGAAAGGGAAAATCTGTGATTGCCATATTTTTATTAAAGGTTATTTGAGTCCACAGTAATAAAGTTATGAAATTGCACAGTAAATTTTGAAAACCATTAGAATATAATTATTTTCTCTACTTGCTATTGTTAGACTTCATATTCAATATAATTCAGTGCAGTTCAGTTCAATTATTACCACTTTGCTTCTCAAATATGCAAAGGTCATTTAGTTACCTGGGAAACTTTTCCTAGGTTTGAAGAGTTAATATTCAAAGACTAGCTGAGAGGTGGCAAGCTGTAGGCATCATTCACACATTCAGAAACCCTACCTTGAACCTCCAGCTGGCATGAACACTTCTGTATTCAGATCATAATATTGCTGTCTGCTCAGATTTTTAAACTGAATTCATCAAGAAAAGCCCTCCAAAAGAATGCATCATGTGGCCTGGTACTTCTGGTAATAATAAAATGCTATTATCTACTTCTTAATATAAAGGTTCACAAGGAGAAAAGGGAATGCCTTAAGTTTTTGTTTGTTCCTTTGCTGGTTTGTTTCCTGCTGTTGTAGCAATTGCAGCAGAGATCTGAAACCTCAATAAAAAGAAAGCTTGCTCCTTTACCAAATTAAAAATCCTTCTGATTACTTTAATGTGTGTAGTTTTAAAGTTTTGCTTTTATTTAAGTCACAAATTGAAATTGGCATTTAAAGTGCCATAGCATTATAATTAATACTAATTATAATGGCAATAACCTAAGAGCCAGGAGGTAGCGTGGGAGGGAGCACAATAGTCCCTTTTCAGGACACTTATTAAAAGCAACCTGTCACTGGCATTCCTTGTGGCTGCAATTCAATTTAATTCAGTACCGAATGGAAACGGTCACCTCTCCTGTGCAGAGTCCTGAGCTTGTTTTTGGACCCCAGTCCTTCATTCATGCATAACCTGAGCAGCCACAGAATAAAGCTTCCCAACTGTACTGGCACCGCCTTCAACCACACGTGGAATATTTCTGTACTTTGTAAATGACAAACCAGAGGTCCAGGCCATAAAATAGACCATGAGGTGTTGTTTTTAAGTATCTTCACAGGTCACTGCAAAGAAAAATCCAGCAGAAGCATATGTTTGTACATGCTTTTTATATCACAAAGTGGAAAAAGGAGGAGGGCACTGTGAGATTGCAATTTATATTTGGATTATTTATTTATACATTAAACACAGACTCCCTGGGAAAAGTGTTGCTTCTAACTCACACAGTGGGCAGAATGGCCAAACTGATACCAGTACACCTTCCTGCTCCGCAGATTTGGCATCTCAGCCACCCACTGTCAAGCAAACAGGTTTGCCTTATGATTGCAGGCTCCAGCCACACTCACTCCTTGTGTCTCCTAAATGGATGCTAATCTTACCCTGTGCCTACAACACAGATCTGCAGTTTACTACCTGCATATACATCTATTCCAACGCTTGCTAATTTTATGACTTTGGACACGTGGCTCTATGACTCTAAATCTCAGTTTTCTCATCTGTGAAATAAGGGTAATGAGAGCTCTTATGTCATATGGTTTGTCTCTGGGCCAAATCCACGGAAGGAGTTTGGCTCAGTTTTCAGCACAAAGTACTTAATAAATACTAGCCACTATTATTATTTCTTACTGACGCCATAGAACGGCTGCTTCCCAGTTAGTTTTCAAAAAGAAATAATCTAAAATTTTGGTATGTGCTAAAGATTTCTTGGTCTCTGCCTAGTTTGGGTTCACACACAAAAAAGACTGATGCAAAGATTTAGTTGATTTGGGAGGTGATGTCAGGAAGCATGGTGAGAAAGTGGGGAAGTGGGGCACAGAAGGGAAGAGAGCCAGCTAAGGGTGCATTAACGTCACGGTCCTTTGCAGAAGCCAGGTTATACCCAGTGGTGAAAGCCAATTGTTAATTTTTCAGGACTTTTGCAAGCAAGTTGTTAAACACAGCCATTACTAAAAAATTAAATTGTATAAACTTCCAATTAGTTAAATTATGTTTAAAAAACAAAGATGATCATCACTTAGAATTATTTTTGCTCCTATCTGTTTCTTGAGGTCCATACGATGGGAACATAACAGCATGCTTCTGCACATCGCCTCCCCACTCTGCACTCAGTGATAGCACACTGGGAGCTTCAAGTCAGTCATGGTGGAGACTGGCAAACACTATAACATTGAGACACGTTTTTTAAGAGAGCCAGTTGTTCGACATTTACCAGTACCCTGCTGGACAATCTGGGGGTTACTGCTGTGGAAAACTAAGTTCAGTCCAGCTGGGAATTCTCTGAGAGAATGTATGGAAAATGACAGACCCTTACTCCATTGAGGGGCGAGGAAACAGGAGAGATCGTCCCTCATCGATGAAGTTTGTCACAATGGAATAACCCAGCCTGCCCCTCCTATAGCTAGAAAACAGCCACAAGCTGAGACCAAGAGGCTTCTAGAATGTACTGCAGTGTGTGCTATCTGCAGTTGGAGGGTACAAAATGAGATTTTTTTTATTTAAAAAAGTTTTATTCTGAACTGCTCTTAGACTTACAGAAGTTGTAGAATAGTATAGAGAGCTTCTGTATACCCCTGACCCACCTTCCTTTAATGTTAACATCCTCCATAAACGTAGTACAGTCATCAAAAACTGGAAATTAACACTGGTACAAGACCATTAATTAAACTATATATCGTATTCCAATTTGACCAGTTTTTTCACTAAAGTCTATTTTCCATTCCAGGATTCTATCCAGTATCTCACATTGTAATTAATTGTTATTTCATCTTAGTTATCTCTAATTTGTGAAAGATTCTCATTCTTTCCTTATCTTCCATTATCTTGATGCTTTTGTGTCAAGTATACTGATTTAATCATAAAGATAGCAACTTTACAGTGGAAAAGCAAGGAGACACCATTTGTGATGATGAATTTTGTGTGTCAGATTGACTGGATCATGAGATGCCAGATATTTGGTCAAACCTTATTCTGAGTGTGTGAAGGGGATTCTGGATGAGATGAATGTTTGAACTGGTAGACGAGTAAAGCAGAGTGCTCTCCTCAATGTGGGTGGACCTCACTCAATTAGTTAAAGGCTTGAATAGAACAAAAAGTCTGAGTGAGAGGACCTTCTCCTGCCTGACTGCCTTTGAGCTGGGACATTGATTTTCTCCTGCCTTCAGACTTAAATGGAAACATCAGCTCTTTCTGGGTCTTCAGACTGCCAGTTTTCAGACTAGGACTTATATCATTGGCTCTCCTGGTTCTTGAGCCATCAGACCTTGGATTGGTCCTACACCATTGGCTCTCCTAGGTCTCCAGGTTGCCAACTGCAGATCTTGGAACTTGTCGGCCTCCATAATTCTGAGAGCCAATTCCTTATTTTTTTCCTCCTCTTCTCCCTAATTTGTTTGCCTGGAGAATGCTGACTGATACACCACCCCAACCAAGTGATCAAAGCTAATATCACTAGTCATAAGACATATTGACATCATGAAACTCTTGACATGATGCACTGGGAAGGGGAAACCTCACTGCTGTGGTATTTTCTTTTCTTTTTTTTTCAATTTCTTTTTTATTATTATTTTTTATTATACTTTAAGTTCTAGGGTACACGTGCACAACGTGCAGGTTTGTTACATATGTATACATGTGCCATGGTGGTGTGCTGCGCCCATTATGCGGCACTATTCACAACAGCAAAGACTTGGAACCAACCCAAATGTCCATCAATGATAGACTGGATTAAGAAAATTTGGCACATATACACATGGAATAGTATGAAGCCATAAAAAAGGATGAGTTCATGTCCTTTCTAGGGACATGGATGATGCTGTGGTATTTTCATTCCAATCATGAGAAACATTAGATAATCTCAAGTTGGCTTTTCTCTTGGTGTTCAAATTTCAGTGTCTGTGAACCAGAAAACCATGGTTTCCTTCTGGGATTCTCCAGTCCCCATCTCCCACATTCAGGATTTCTTAGCATGGCCCAGGTATCAAGTCTTCTCTCTTTTACTGTCCAAAGCGTACAGGTACTGAGACAAACTCTTTACAGTGAATCTCTAAAATTGTTGATCTCAAGAAATCCTCGTGTGTTAATCTCTCTTATTCTCCCCAGTGTTATGCTCAGTCTCAGGAGCCTCAGGCCAAAGTACGTCTTGGCTCTTCATTCTATAGATATTATTAGCCAACAATTCCAGTTCAAACTCTTGTGAAGCTCTTTCCTTAAAGACACACCCAGAGTGCCAGGGTAAATGGGGCCAAAAGAGATTCAGACGCTGTACCCAGCAGAGCTTCCTGTATCAACATGAGCCCTGTGATTAAGTGCAGCTCATCAAATCAAACTTCTCCTTTCTGGATAATAAATTTAATCTTAGAGTGGGATGGCTTGTTCTTCCTGACACCTGATATCAATCAGGAGTATTCCAGCTCATCAGACATCTCATAATATCCTAATAACTTTGACTGTTCAAAGAGATACATCCTTAGTATACTGTCCTTCCGCACCTCCCCTCATCATAATACATTATAAAAATTCCTTGTGAACATTAATGGCAAGTATGCACCAGGATCTTGTCAAGCCAAAAACTCCTGGAAATGCTAGTTTTTAAATCGGGCTTAGATTAAAAGAAACAAAATTATTGATGACCTTATGAAGAGGATGTAGTTACTCTAATTCTCCATATCCAAACCATAGTAACAGTTTTCAAAATAATAGGTGAGTTTCATAGCATCCTACAAAAGTGAAAAATTAGCTTTTCTAAGTATTATGAACCCATGGTTTAAATGTATCGATGTGTTTTAATCTATTGCAGTTATCGCTCTTTTTTTTTTTTTTTTGAGACAGAGTCTAGCTCTGTCACCCAGGCTGGAGCGCAGTGGCATGATCTCGGCTCACTGCAACCTCCGCCCCCTGGGTTCAAGTAATTCCCCTGCCTCAGCCTCCCTAGTAGCTGGGATTACAGGCATGTGCTACCACATCCGGCTAATTTTTGTATTTTTAGTAGAGACAGGGTTTTGTCATGTTGAGCAGGCTGGTCTCGAACTCCTGACCTCAAGTGATCTGCCTGCCTCAGCACAAAGTGCTGGGATTACAGGTGTGAGCCACCACGCCCAGCCAGTTATCACTCTTATTGGTGCTCAGCTGTTGCTTTTGTCAATGGGAGCTTTTTCAGGTTGGATTCTGAATCCTTCTGTCGTGACCACAGTAGTCTTCGGTAGAATCCTTGCTCTCTAGTGTGATAAGATGCTCCACGCTCATCTTGGACATTTCCTGCACCAGGCCTGTAATCAGCTTTTTGCTCAAGAGGTTCTCTTTTCTTTCCATGGGAAATAGTATTTCCAACACCACCACCTGGACTTCAGGAAAGCCCATGGCTATGAAATTAATCCTTAATTTCTAATCCTTTTCAGTAGACAGAGACAGGGTTATATCTTGGGTTTACACTAATACTTCCAATTCAAATTCACCACTGCAGGGATTTTACTTAACATCTTTTGTTTTAAACTTGAATCTTCTTTCTTTAACACTAAGAATTTGGGTTCTTAATGTGACAGAGGATAATAAAATTTTAGTATCCTATAATTTGGTTTATTTACACACATAGAACAGTCTTAACACAATAATACCAATACCATAATTACTGAAAAGGTAAATATATGTGTGTGTGTGTGTGTATATATGTATATGTATGTGAGTGTGTGTATCTACATACATATTTGCATGTGATCTCCTATTCCCCTCTTTTATGCACGTGTGATTATATGTATGTGTGTATGTATATATACATATATGCACATGTATACACAATTGCACTGCATCTATAGTTTTGATCTGTTTTAGTGGCATGTCTTTCTGAAGTTCTTTTATTCTCTATGGGAATGTTCTTTGGCTTCTTATTCTCTCTTTTTATTTAATAATTTTATAGAGATTTGCCCTTGATAAATTCCTTTGATAATTTTTACATAAAAGAAGTTTTACTGAGCATTTAGAGAAAGATAAATTTCAGAAGAGCTTCCCTAACTTCACATTCTAGAGCTTTTCCATCAGTTGCTTTTGTGTTATGTTTAAAAATATGGAGATTTTCTTTCTGAAATCTCTTGCCTCTCTTCACAATTTTTATCTGGATTTCATCTTTCCTTTGTTTCTGTTGAACATGTGCTGTTCAGTGTGAATTTCATTCCCATCAGTTTTGCCTCAGGTAGATCTTCGTTCTGGAGAGACCACTGGGCAATGAGATTTGAGAGTTCATGGGGCCCAGATTGCCCAGCCCTCCCAAACCTTACTGCAGACTTGCCTGCTATTGTAGTGCTATACTTCCACTATCACCCTGCACTATAGTTATTGTTTCACTTTTCTGTAACCCACATTAGATTATAAACCCTGGATGCAAAGTGCCTGTGTTTGCTCATCATCATCGTAAATTTCAGTTTTGGCTGCTGGCCCTTAGAGCTTTCCAAGGAGCCCCTGTTTCAGATGCAGTATTGCTTCCCTTCGCTTCCTGTGCAAAGATGCTCATTCCATGCAGGTCTTATACCAGTCAGTAGTTTTTCTTCACCAGGTAACATTTTCAGCCTCATAGAAATGCTTTGCCACCTAGTTTTATTGTAGATGCTGACCACAAATTTTTATACCAGTCTCTTTTCACAGGGATATTCAGAGAGATTTAAAAACTATGTCGCAATAAAGATGCAATTGTAGCATCTTTATCAACAGTTTTTAAGAAGTTGAACCTTGTCTCTTTAGTTATAGAATAGAATTCCAGTGGCGCCTCTTAAATGTATGGTTTCTAGACCAAAGATTCAGACACATATATAAAAATTCTACTTGGTATGCCAGAAGCCCCTCAAAATCACCAATAATCTCCCAAAACATGCTTTCTTCTGTGTTGCCTACTCAGGGAATTAGAAATGAAATCACAATTGACTCAATTACTCAAACTGGAAACTTTGAGTTTATCCTTGGAGCCTTCTCCTCTCTTACTCCAGCATACAATCACTCAGCAAGTCCCATCGTTTCTATTAAATATATTGAATTCTCTCCATGCTCACTGGTACTATCCAAGTCGTGTACTATGAAAAAAGCTCCCTAATGAAACTTCCTGCCTCTAGACAGTCCTCGCTTCCACCCACTCCTCATTTTGTGGTATACCTCCTTAGGGTGGTGTGTCTCAAGAACAAATTGTATCCTATCTCTCTACTGCTTACAGTCCTTAAATATTCAGAATCCTTATGATCTGGCATTGCTTATCTCTTGAAGCTCATTCATTCCTCTGTCTCCTTACAACCTACCATTTAGCTATATTGAATTTACTTCAGTCCCATGAATGATTTAGCTCTATTTCACTTATAGGACATTGTACAAAGATCTCCTCTGGTTTGAACACTCTCCCCTCACTCTTTACCTGAAGAAGTCCTAGTCTTCTTTGGTTTTCAATTTGAAATCTGGTCCCCAGATTAGAATGAATTCACCTCCTATGTACTCATAGCTTCTTTGTTTCCAGTTATTATTTTACTTTCCTATAACCTTTATTAGATTATAAACGTTGGGAAAGAAGTGCCTGAGTTTACTTTACCTTCTAAAACAAGCTTCTAGCATGGTCCCTAATATACAGTAAGCATTCAACAAACATTTGCTGAATAAATGAATTGTAGAAAACTGTTATCCATAACTCATGATTCTCTTATTCTCATCATTACCAAATAACTATCCAGGCAGTCAACAATAGAAGCGAGTCAAGAGGTGCTGGCTGTGGAAACTGAGTTTTTGAGGGTAGTTCTAGGAGGATTTATAGTTCTGTAACTATCTTTCTTACTGATTTTTCTAGCTGGTTTTTTTATTATTATATTTTTCCTTTATTACACTCTTGACATTTGGAGTTATTTTTTCAATATTTGCATTTGCCTCTAGACTTCAAGATCCAAGAAGCTCTTCCAAGAGGAAATTTGTCCTATTTTTAAAAAATTTTTTGTGGTTTTTAAATTAAATAAAACTGTATTTTTAACTATATGTATAATCACTATAAAGGGAATTTTTTTATTCTGCTCATTCAAAACAATACTTTTCTCTAGATTTGTTTCTCCAAATGTATTGTAGTTGTGATCACACTTTATTGTTTTCAAAACCATTATTCATAAAAAACTTCTTAGTGGATACATCATATTCTATTATTTGGCCTGGAATCATGAGCTGAAATCATTTATCTTTTGATTCAACTGCTCAAACTATTTCCAGGAACATCAGAAATTTTTAACTGCAGTTAATATAAGCCTGAATTTGCGAAGAAAACTATTCTGCAACATATTACCCTCAGCTGAGATATATACTAAAAGAATAGAATATCTCAAAGTTTCTAATCAGAGAACCTCCTGGCACTTCTTAAGAAATTAGTCTCAGGTCACACACCTCTCTCTATTACTTTTTGAATCCCCAAGACAGGAATGTGCAATTTGTAGTGCCTTTACTTGTCTTATAAGATGCTAGAGCAGTAGAAAGGACACTAGACTAGGAGTCGCTCAGACATAAAGTCTAGCCCTAGCTAACTCTTATCTAACTCTGAGACCATTCAAAAATTGCTTACTATCTCTAGGCCTCAAGTTTTCATACCATAAAATGCTGATTCTATTTCCTACACTATCTCTTCCATAGGAATGTTGACCAAATGCACTGCAAAATTAAATATATACCACTGTTTTGAAATTTACACAGCCCTACATGGGCATGGTTAAGATCAGATAAAGGATACAAATCTATCATTTATATTTGCATGGTTTAATCAGTAGCATTGCACTCTTTCTCCTTTTTCAGTTATAATGGTAAACTAATTCTAAATGCTTTTGACTGAAATTTTTAATCAAGCGGTGGTAACTCACACTTAGGGTGTATTAGTCTGTTCCCACACTGCTAATAAAGATGTACCTGAGACTGAGTAATTTATTGGTATTATTATTATTTTGAGATGGAGTCTCACTCTTGTTGCCCAGGCTGGAGTACAATGGTGTGATCTCAGCTCACTGTAACCTTTGCCTCACAGATTCAAGTGATTCTCCTGCCTTAGCCTCCTGAGTAGCTGGGATTACAAGTACCCTCCACTTTACTGGCTAATTTTTTTTTGTTTTTGTATTTTTAGTAGAGATAGGGTTTCATCATGTTGGCCAGGCTGGTCTCGAACTCCTGATCTCAGGTGATCTGCCTGCTTCAGCCTCCCAAAGTGCTGGGATTATAGGTGTGAGCCACCATGCCAGGCCAAGACTGAGTAATTTATAAAGGAAAGAGGTTTAATTGACTCACAGTTCAGCATGGCTGAGGAGGCCTCAGGAAACTTACAGTCATGGCAGAAGGGGAAACAAACACGACCTTCTTCACATGGTGGCAGGAGAGAGAATGAGAGCCGAGCAAAGGGGGAAGCCCCTTACAAAACCATCAGATCTCATGAGAAATTACTCACTGTCACAAGAGTAGCATATGGGAAACTGCTCCCATGATTCAATTACCTCCCACCAGGTCTCTCCCAACACACATGGGGATTATGGGAACTACAATTCAAGATGAGATTTGGATGGAAACACAGCCAAACCATATTACAGGGCAAAGCTTCTATTTAGATAAAGCCTCAGTTTTCCTTCTCTTCTGAAAGTAACATTTTGGCAAATCATGAGAATCTGCAGAAAGACTGACACCTTCAAAAGCACTGGGGACAGCAAGGGACACAGTGGGTAGCAACTGGTCAGAAGCAGTCCTGCAAGCAATCAAAACATTCTGTGCATCTTTGTTTCATCTGTTGTGTTCCCCAAATTCATCAAACAGCACTTACGGTTCTTTCTTTTTTTTTTAAGATGAACCATTTTAGCCTGAAGACAACCTTTAAAAGTACTAAAACTCCTAAAAGTATTTAATAGTTTGAGTATGCTTACAAATTTTTTTCATACTTCTCATTA
Organism: Symphalangus syndactylus; assembly: GCF_028878055.3. NCBI lineage: Eukaryota > Metazoa > Chordata > Mammalia > Primates > Hylobatidae > Symphalangus > Symphalangus syndactylus. Next base: position 68,683,002 of record NC_072425.2, on the reverse strand, counting down.
ACTGCACCAACACTGGTAAATAGAGCCAATCTTCTATATCTGTTTTTCTCATTACTATCTTTCGAGTACTTAAAAATGAAGACCTGCTATGGGATCACAAAGCTTAACTGGTTTAATGGTTTAAAGTAATATATGAAATCTTAAATACTCATATTATATATAATACATAATATTTATAATATATATAGACTGCTATAAGACCCTAAATGACTATTAGTTCTCATGGAGGCAACAGATCATAATGGCAAGAACATAAGATTTGAAATTAGACAGACAGGGTTTCAAATCTCGAATCTGCCATTGCTAACTGCAGTGATTTCAGGCAAGGATTTTATGCCCATAGGTATCAGTTTTCTCATCTGTAAAACAGTAATACTAGTGCCACATCGGCAGAGTTAGAAGAGATAATTGAGGTATAATAATGATGCAAAGAAGGTACACATGAAAGATTGGTTCACTTCTCCTATCACAGGAACTGATGTTTTATGTCTTTCATTTACCCTCAAGAGTTTTCTATCTGCTACTGTATGGCAACTTTCATTCAATTTTGCTGACATGCTGACAAGATAGATTTTTTTCATCTTTCACATTTCAAGCTTTTGTTTGGTAAGCCAGCCTGTTGTTCAGCTGTGATTGCATTTTCTTTCTGTTTACAGGGAAAAGAAAAGAAATTGTCAAACAGGTTAAGGGATCAAAAATAATAATAAAAGTGCCTTTGGCATGAACAAAAAGCAAATATCAATTAATGCAGCCCAGTAGAAGTAAAAGCGTGTGACTGGTGCTAAGTATTCCACTCACTTCTTCTACAACGTTGCGTTTGTTGAGAGTCTGCGGTTTGTATGATATCATTCCAGATGTTTTAAATACTGAATATCATTTTTAACGCTACCATGTCTCCATTCTCAACACAATTGCCCCTTAATTTTGCTTACTATTTATTTCTGTGTTGTTTCCTTGACCTACACAGCCTTACTTCTCTCCTTATCCTCCTCTATCTGTCTAAATCCCATTCATCCTCCCAGGTTATGCCTTAAATAATATCCCTCTTTGGAATCTCCCTGCCTGCTTCAAATTCAGTCAGCAATGCCTTTCTCTGCATGTCTCAGTTTCTGAATTTGTGAAATGGAGATGATAATAGCATCTGTCACATAAGATTGTAGTGAAGACACAGTACAACAATGCATATAAATCCCTTAGCCAAGTACATTGTGTTTTAAAAAAAGTAGCTATCATATTATTCATATTTTATCATTACCCTTATCATCATCGTCTTTATTATTATAATACTTCTGCACGTCTGTAGTATTTTGCTTGTACCTTTATTTGGTATTTGCTTTGTTCTATCAGATACTAGTGGAAACTGCATGTGTGTTTCCTGTTTGACAATATGTATCTGGCAACTAAGAGCAAAACTCTTTCCTTACAATCTTGCCAGTGCCTTGTCCAACGCCTGGTGAAGAGGAGATATGTATTAGATGTTAACTGAAAAAAAAAAAAATGGACAAATCTTTTTGTTTCCATAAATGAAAATTTTAAGTGTCCTTGTCTGTGGTTTAAATTTAGCAATTCTTACCATAAAAGGTGTCTTGAGTATGCAATGTGATTAAAAGAGGATTGGTTTAAATTTAGCAATTCTTACCATAAAAGGTGTCTTGAGTATGCAATGTGATTAAAAGAGGATTTTCTTTGTTGTCTTTTCTTTATTAAATGTTTTATGGCAAATTAACTTTTCCTCTTGCAAGGTAGTCCCTGGAGACCAAGGATTTGAGAAAAAAAGTGGGTGATTGTGCAGACTTGGAATAACTTGTGCTCTCTTCCACCTGGCCTGACTCTCACTTCGGGAGTTAGCAAGGCAACTTGGGAGGCTCACTCAGGCATTGAGATCCCTCGAGAACTGTGCAGTTCGGGTCTGTCAAACTCAGGGCTGGATGCTGGGCTGAACGTTTTTTGAAAAATCTGCTTATCTGAACTCATTTCATTAAAAACTCTTAGTCTTTGGAATTTAAGATATTTTTAAAGAGCTGGTGTTATAGTTACAGAAATATTTCTTGCACTAAATAGTATTTTGTTATGCAAGCCTGATTTGTAGATTTAGCAATTGGTTTTAATACATTTAGTAGGGAGGGCCTGGGTTACTCTGTGCTAACCAGTTCCCACGAGTTTGAAGACTGAGGAAGTCAGAAGGATCTGGCTCTAGCTGGAAGGGATATTACTTCTGTTCAGGCTGCCAGTGGAAGACTGGCTCCCCTGGGGTTGGCTGTGGCAGGTGGAGACTGATCTACCGCCTGCATTGGAAGACTCAGCATTCTTATACTTGGGAATCCTTTTTTCTACAGAAGTTGCTAAGAGCATTTTTGAAATTGTATCCTAAAACTGAATTGGAGTTTTGAAACATTAATGGAAAAATCATAATCTCAAACTTTCAAGTGTTATAAGAAGCTGGGAACTTAACTTCGACTTGCTCTTTGGAGCAAATAGTCCTTTTTTATGAAACCCATTGCTATAGACTTTTGGTAGTGAAAAGGAAAAAAAAAGCAAGGAGTCTAATGTTATTAAAATATCAAATATATATTCTTTGTGGTGAAGTCTAATCTCTAGATATCACTTCCTTTAGAATTTTTTTCATAAATGTGAATTATAATTACACTTCATTTGAAATTGCTTTTGAAATGTGTATGTGTTCTCATTCAAGCAGTTACCCAGAGACAATTGGGATTAGAATCCAGAAGATGACAGGAATAATTCAGGGACATACTCTTATCTAATGCTGGTAGAAGACGCACAAAGCTGCTGGATGATTTTGATTGCTGACACCCAAAAAGAGCCATATATTAAAGTTGAATCCCTCAGCAATGTTATTCTAAACCAAATTTTCTAGATATTGATGAAAGTGTTGATATTAGATATTTGTGATGTGATACATAATCCTGAAGGGATAATCCTAGAGTAAGGCCAAGGATAACTACCATGGGTAAAAAGCATTAGTTTTTGTTGTTGTTGTTGTTTTTCTTGACAATGAAAACAGTGAGTGTCCCAAAAGTCAATTATTTCAGAAGGGGCAGGATCTGGGCCACAAAATGGGGACTCAGAAAGCAGCTTTGAAGCAGGTGATTATGGCCTTGGACACAAGAGGACCTAGAGCTTGTTCTCTCTCTCTCTCATTTCCTGATAGGTTGGCAAGCTTTCTCCATAAACTCAGAGCTGGACTGTGAAGTATCCAAGAAGGGTCCCAAGGAAAGGGGCTTGACCTTTATGGATATGAGATCAGTCATATCTGCTGTCTGGACTTGAGTTCCTGTGTGATGTAATTCTCTCCTGTTATACCAAAGTTTTCAGTAACGTTTTGCTAAAGATTTTTGACTGGTTTGGGCAGCATAGTGTGTAAACAATTGTGTCCATGCTTAGCACGTTAGTAAAGAAGAAAACAGTTTCCCCCTACCCCACTCCTACTCCTTAACCTCATCTTTTCTGAAGTCATTGTGGCTACTGTTCAAAGAAGAATTGATGTCTTGGAAATCTGTGAGATGACTGGCAGCATAATAAAAACTGATCCATGGCAGGGAGAGGACAATGATCTGGAATTAGTCAGCAAGGAGGGCACAACCTATTTCCTAACTAGGTAGCAAGATATCTCTACCAAATGGTTAAGAGAGAGATTTGTTCACCTCAATTTGGTCATCAAATTTATATTACCTTAGATGTTGTTCTATCTGGCTAACATGAACTCTACCTATTGTTGCTCTAATGATTAACCAAAAACAGAAATTATTTCTTTCTTATGTGTCATATACATAATCAGCTCTCAATAATTTTTGGTAGACTTTTTACTATGTTTTTGATACATACAATAGGATGACATGGTGAATGAAAATCATAATCTCCAACTTGGTGGGTGAGACTATTATGAAGATCATCCTTATTTTAGAAAATGGTGAAACCCCACAGGTGAGAACAAAGGGGACTACATGCTCCATAATAATTTCAAAGTCCTTCAAGTTTTAGGAATGAGATAACAACCCACAGGATTTATTGAGAGATGTGATCTTGGCATAGTGAGCACTCCCACCACAGCCACAGCTAATGGACTAGTTAATATGTAAAATGGCTGGGAGGGTAACAAAACTTCTGGGGAAAGTATAGTGTCTCCTTTGTTCCTCTTCTCATGGGCTATGAGAGAATTCTCAAAACTGGTCCGCACTCTCCCACTAGCCTGGAAGATAGGAGGAAGGTCCTTCATGATAAATGCTTTTAAAGTCTGAGAGTTACTTCAAGAATGGGATCCTGGCATCAGACTTCATGGTGGTATATCTTCCTAGCTACTGAGCCTGGTGGCATCTCCCAGAGCAGTGGAAAGACCACTGGAGGGATGAGGAATCATGATGTCAACAGAAGATAAGCAATGCAACCGCTCCCAAAGTTATGTTTTTGAGGAGTATAAAAGTAGAATCTTTCCTTCCTTCATGCCTTTCTGAATTGGGACCGCAGAGGACTGATGAGCTTGGAGGCTGCAGACTGCTGGGAACCACTGCATGGAAAATGGGGGTAGAGTATCAGAGGACCATGGTGTAGGTCCTCCAGCTGAACATCAAAGTTCTTACACAACTATCTGATCACCGAGAATTAGCTCTTAATGATCAGGACTTATTGAAGAAATTACCAGTCCTTGCAGAACTTATAGATAATGAGCTAAATTTGCAGTACTAATTATCAGAAAAAGAAGAGCAGTCTTGCCATGGCAGACATGGAAAGAGTTCTTTTTTACTTCCTTACTCTCCTTACTACTCAGACACCTAGTACAGCTGGTAAGGCAAGAATTATGTAACCCTCAGTATAATAATGAGAGTATATACCCAGATGAATAAAATCCTTCACCTATAGCAGGAAAAAAATATTTAAAAATCTCAAATGTAAAGTACGACTATAAAATTTTGATGCAGGTGCCATAAATGACATGGAAATCAGCATCATTAGTATAGAGCAGGGAATAGCAAACTATAGCTTGCAGGCCAAATCTAGCCCATTATATGTTTTTCTATGGCCTGTGAGCTAAGAATAGTTTCTCCATTTTAAATGTAAAATTGCAAAATATTAAGGGATTTTATATCTGGAGTTGTAGCGTGAGAATCTCTATGGATCTGTTCCTCAGCAAAACAACTATAACTGGTGAAAAATGTTAACACCAAAATCAAACAAAAACACTTAAAGCTGCTGGAAAGTGTCTTAATGGTATACACCAAAATGAAGAAACATTTAACGAAGAACATTTACTAAATCTTGGTAAAAATGAGTCGGAGTTTGTGGAACATGAGCACACGCCATCATGCCTGGCTAATTTTTGTATTTTTAGTAGAGATGGAGTTTCACCATTTTGGCCAGGCTGGTCTCAAACTCCTGACCTCAAGTGATCTGCCTGCTATGGCCTCCCAACGTGCTGGGATTACAGGTGTGAGCCACCACGCCCAGCCACAGAGGCTAAATTCCTGTCAAGTGTGGCAAAGAGATCAAGGCTCTCTTTTTCCAGATAACCCCTACTCATAGGGCAGAGGATCTATCTGTGCCAGGCAGAGTAGACCACCTCGCCTACAAGGCAGAGATTTTATGCCACAATAGACAAGCTGAAATAGCAGAGGCTAACATTACTGCCCAGAGCCCTGTTTGTAAACCAGGAGTGTTATTCCTGCTTTCAGCTCTGGAGCATAGCTCTGAGTTTTGTGTGAGGGAAGAGGTAATACAAAAGAACAGAGAACTCTGAGGCTCTCCCCAAAAGAAACTGATTTTATCTGAAACAATGTGGAGAAGTTCAAGCCTAAAGGCATTCTAAAAGACAATGGAGACTATTGTGGTATGCAGTTAAGAGGAAGCTGCTAGCTCCATGAGAGCATCAAGTAAATCACAGGACTGCTAGTTTACCAGAGAGAACAACAATAAAAAACCCAGCAAGTCCTCCTGGGATTAAAAGAAACCCCAATGACTGGCCTCAAAATTTGCCCCTGAAAACAGCCCTAAGTTTAACTGGACTAGCTTGGGGGAAAATTTAAGCCAAGGGCATTGCCAAAAGCAACAGAGCAATTTGGTGGAAATTAGTGAAGCCTAATAACATAACAATGAGAGGATCCATGAAGATTTAACTATTAGAAACGTATATGCACCTGACAACAGAGTCCCACAATACACAAGGCAAAACCTGACATAATTAAAGTGAGAAACAAACAATTCAATAATAAAGCTAAAGACTTTAATACTTCTCCCTCAATAATGGATAGAACAACTAGGCAGAAGACCAATAAAGAAAATAGAAAACTTGAATAAATCTATAAAACTAGACATGACAGACATCTATAGAACACACTACTCAACAATAGAAGGCTACACATTCTTCTCAACTGCACATTATTCTCCAAACGATACATATAGTAGGTCATAAAACAAGCCTCAGTAAATTTAAAAGCAACAAAAATCCTCAATAAAATACTGGAAAACCAAATCCAGCAGCACATCAAAAAGCTTATCCACCGTGATCAAGTGGGCTTCATCCCTGGGATGTAGGACTGGTTCAACATATGCAAATCAATAAGTGTAATCCAGCATATAAACAGAACCAACGACAAAAACCATATGATTATCTCAATAGATGCAGAAATGACCTTTGACAAAATTCAACAGCCCTTCTTGCTAAAAATTCTCAATAAATTAGGTATTGATGGGATGTATCTCAAAATAATAAGAGCTATTTATGACAAACCCACAGCCAATATTATACCGAATGGGCAAAAACTGGAAGCATTCCCTTTGAAAACTGGCACAAGACAGGGATGACCTCTCTCACCACTCCTATTCAACACAGTGTTGGAAGTTCTGGCCAGGGCAATCAGGCAGGAGAAAGAAATAAATGGTATTCAATTAGGAAAACAGGAAGTCAAATTGTCCCTGTTTGCAGATGACATGATTGTATATTTAGAAAACTCCATCATCTCAGCCCAAAATCTCCTTAAGCTGATAAGCAACTTCAGCAAAGTCTCAGGATAGAACATCAATGTGCAAAAATCACAAGCATTCTTATACACCAATAACAGACAAACAGAGAGCCAAATCATGAGTGAACTTCCATTCACAACTGCTTCAAAGAGAATAAAATACCTAGGAATCCAACTTAAAAAGGATGTGAAGGACCTCTTCAAGGAGAACTACAAACCACTGCTCAACGAAATAAGAGGACACAAACAAATGGAAGAACATTCCATGCTCCTGGATAGGAAGAATCAATATCTGGAAAATGGCCATACTGCCCAAGGTAATTTCTAGATTCAATGCCATCCCCATCAAGCTACCAATGACTTTCTTCAAGAATTGGAAAAAACTACTTTAAAGTTCATATGGAACCAGAAAAGAGCCTGCATTGCCAAGTCAATCCTAACCCAAAAGAACAAAGCTGGAGGCATCACGTTACCTGACTTCAAACTATACTACAAGGCTACAGTAACCAAAACAGCATGGTACTGGTACCAAAACAGAGATATAGATCAATGGAACAGAACAGAGCCCTCAGAAATAATACCACATGTCTACAACTATCTGATCTTTGACAAACCTGACAAAAACAAGAAATGGGGAAAAGATTCCCTATTTAACAAATGGTGCTAAAAAACTGTCTAGCCATATATAGAAAGCTGAAACTGGATCCCTTCCTTACACTTTATACAAAAATTAATTCAAGATGGATTAAAGACTTACATGTTAGACCTAAAACCATAAAAACCCTAGAAGAAAACCTAGGCAATACCATTCAGGACATAGGCATGGGCAAGGACTTCATGTCTAAAACACCAAAAGCAACAGCAACAAAAGCCAAAATTGACAAATGGGATCTAATTAAACTCAAGAGTTTCTGCACAGCAAAAGAAACTACCATCAGAGTGAACAGGCAACCTACAGAATGAGAGAAAATTTTTACAATCTACTCATCTGACAAAGGGCTAATATTCAGAATCTACAAAGAACTCAAACAAATTTACAAGAAAAAAACAACCCCATCAAAAAGTGGGTGAAGGATATGAACAGACACTTCTCAAAAGAAGGCATTTATGTAGCCAAAAGAGACGTGAAAAAATGCTCATCATCACTGGCCGTCAGAGAGATGCAAATCAAAACCACGATGAGATACCATCTCACACCAGTTAGAATGGTGATCATTAAAAAGTCAGGAAACAACAGGTGCTGGAGAGTATGTGGAGAAATAGGAACACTTTTACACTGTTGGTGGGACTGTAAACTAGTTTAACCATTGTGGAAGTCAGTGTGGCGATTCCTCAGGGATCTAGAACTAGAAATACCATTGGACCCAGCCATCCCATTACTGGGTATATACCCAAAGGATTATAAATCATGCTCCTATAAAGACACATGCACACGTATGTTTATTTTGGCACTATTCACAATAGCAAAGACTTGGAACCAACCCAGATGTCCAAAAATGATAGACTGGATTAAGAAAATGTGGCACATATACACCATGGAATACTATGCAGCCATAAAAAATGATGAGTTCATATCCTTTGTAGGAACATGGATGAAGCTGGAAACCATCATTCTCAGCAAACTATTGCAAGGACAAAAAACCAAAGACCGCATGTTCTCACTCATAGGTGGGAATTGAACAATGAGAACACATGGACACAGGAAGGGGAACATCACACACCGGGGCCTGTTTTGGGGTGGGGGGATGGGGGAGGGATAGCATTAGGAGATATACCTAATGTAAATGACAAGTTAATGGGTGCAGCACACCAACAACGCACATGTATACATATGTAACAAACCTGCATGTTTTGCATAAGTACCCTAGAACTTAAAGTATAATAAATATATATATATATATTAAGAAAAGCATTGCAATCATATGAAGTATGTTCTCCAGTCACAATAGAGAGAAATTTGAAATCAATAACAGAAATAAATTTGGGAAGTCGCCAATATGTGAAAATTAACACACTCTTGAAAAACCTATGAGCAAAGAAGAAAACAAAGAAAATTTAGGCATACTTTGATATGAATAAATATGAAAACAATATATTAAAATTCATATGATGCAACTAAAGCAGTGCTCAGGGATAAATTTATAGCTGAAAATGCCTATAAGTCAATTCTTGACTTACAATGACTTAACAATGATTTTTCCATGTTATGATGGGTTTATCCAGATGTAATCCCATTGTAAGTTGAGGAGCATTTGGACTTACAATGGTTTGACATGATTTTTGACTGTATGCCAAAGTAGCAAGAAGCCTAATGTTAATCCCCAAGACCATGGAGAAAATGTAACCTGGCCCTGTTAGAGACCTTCACAGCAGCCCCCCTTATCACAGGCCCAGAGTCCCAGAAGGAAAAAGTGGTTTCGTGGGCCAAGCCCAGGGTCCCCATGCTGTGTGCAGCCTAGGGACTTTGTGCCTTGTGTCCCAGCCACTCCACCTGTGGCTGACAGGGGCCAACATACAATTTGGGCTGTGGCTTCAGAGGTTGGAAGCCCCAAGCCTTGGTAGCTTCCACGTGGTGTTGAGCTGCGGGTGCACAGAAGTCAAGAATTGAGGTTTGGGAACTTCTGCCTAGATTTCAGAAGATGTATGGAAATGCGTGTATGTCCAGGCAAAAGTTTGCTGCAGGAGTGGGGCCCTCATGGAGAATCTCTGCTAGGGCAGTGCAGAAGGGAAATGTGGGGTTGGAACCCCCACACAGAGTCCCTACAGGGGCACTGCCTAATGGATCTTTGAGAAGAAGGCTGCTGTCCTCCAGGCCCCAGAATGATAGGTCCACTGACAGCTTGCACCATGCACCTGGAAAAGCCACAGACACTCAACACCAGCCAGCAAAAGCAGCCTGGAGGGAGGCTGTACCCTGCAAGCCACAGGGGCAGAGCTGCCTAAGACCATGGGAACCCACCTCTTGCATAGTCATGACCTGGATGTGAGACATGGAGTCAAAGGAGATCATTTTGGAGCTTTAAAATTTGACTGCCCTGCTGGATTTCAGACTTGCATGGGCCTTGTAACCCCTTTGTTTTGGCCAATTTCTGCCCTTTGGAATGGCTATATTTACCCAATACATGTACCCCCATTGTATCTACAAAGTAAGTAACTTGCTTTTGATTTTACAGGCTCATAGGCAGAAGGGACTTGCCTTGTCTCAGATGAGACTTTGGACTGTGAACTTTCGAGTTAATGCTGAAATGAGTTAAGACTTTGGGGGACTGTTGGGAAGGCATGACTGGTTTTGAAATGTGAGGACATGAGGTTTAGAGGAGTTGAGGGGGAATGATATGGCTTGGCTGTGTCCCCATTCAAATCTCAGCTTGAATTTCATCTCCCAGAATTCCCACATGTTGTGGGAGGGACACAGCAGGAGGTAACTGAATCATAGGGGCCAGTCTTTCCCTTGCTATTCTCATGATTGTGAATAAGTCTCACAAGATCTCATGGGTTTATCAGGGCTTTCTGCTTTTGCTTCCTCCTCATTTTCTCTTGCCACTACGTAAAAAGTGCCTTTCACTTCCTGCCATGATTCTGAGGCCTCCCAACCATGTGGAACTGTAAAACGGACTAGTACACTGGCCACACACAAAATATAGAAGGCTCAAATTACCAAAATGAGGAATAAGGCCAGGCGTGGTGGCTCACGCTTGTAATCCCAGCACTTTGGGAGGCCAAGGCGGGCGGATCACGAGGTCAGGAGATCAAGACCATGGTGAAACCCCATCTCTACTAAAAATACAAAAAATTACCCAGGCGTGGTGGCGGGCGCCTATAGTCCCAGCTACTCGGGAGGCTGAGGCAGGAGAATGGCGTGAACCCAGGAGGCGGAGCTTGCAGTGAGCGAGATCGCACCACTGCACTCCAGCCTGGGTGACAGAGCGAGACTCCATTTCAAAAAAAAAAAAAAAAAAATGAGGAATAAAAGAGGGCACATAACTATCATACTTAAGATCTAAAAGTAATTATAAGGTGGCCACATGATGACTCACACCTGTAATCCCAGCACTCTGGGAGGCCGAGGCAGGTGGATTGCCTGAGGTCAGGAGTTCAAGGCCAACTTGGCAAACATGGTGAAACCCCATCCCTACTGAAAGATACAAAAATTATTTGGGCCTGGTGGTATGTGCTTGTAGTCCTAGCTACTTAGGAGGCTGAGGCTGGAGAATCTCTTGAGCCCGAGAGGTGGATGTTGCAGTGAGCCAAGATCATGCTACTGCACTCCAGCCTGGGCAACAGAGCAAGACTCCTTCACAAAAAAAAAAAAAGTAATTATAAGAAAATGCTATGAACAATTGCATGCTAACAAGTTAGATCAGTTAGTTGAAATGGATAAATTCCTAAGAAGACACAACTACCAAAACTGAGCTCAAGAAGCATTAGAAAATTGTAATAGATGTCTAACAAATGGAGAGATTGAGCCAGTAAACAAACAAACAAAAAATCACAAAAGAAAGCTCAGGGACAGATAAATTCACCAGAGAATTCTAACAAATATTTAAAGAAAAATTAACACCAATACTTCACAAATTCTTCCAAAAAATAAGAGGGAACATTTTCCAACTCATTATTTGCAACCAGTAGTATCCTAATACCCAAACCAGACAAAGATATCACAAGAAATGGAATCTACAGACCAATATCCTTGTGAACACAAACACAAAACTCCTCAAGAAAATGCTAGCAAACAAATTTAGCTGAAAATGCAGTGATTATACACCATGACCAAGTGGGATCTATCACCAAATGCAAGGTTGCTTCAACATATGAAAATCAATCAATGTAATTCACCATATTCAGAGAAGAACAAAGACCACTTTATAACCTAAATAGATGCCGAAAAAGCATCTTCCTGAGCCTGATAAAGGGCCACTAACCCACAGCTAACATCATAATTATAATGAAAAAACAAAACCAATTCACATAAGATTGATAACAAGACAGGGATATCCCCTGTCACCACTTCTATTGAACTTTGTACTAAAGATTTTAAACAAACTAATTCAACAAGAGAAAGAAATGGAAGTCATCCAGATTGAAAAGTAATAAGTAAAACTACATTAATAGATATCGTATTGCATATACAAAATCCTAGGAATCCACTAAAAGTATTAGAAGTAATAAACAAGTTCACTAAGGTTGCAGGATACAAGATCAATGTACAAAATTAAATTGTAATTCTTTTTTAAGTGTTTTGCTTATTTTAATTGAGAAGTAAAAATTATATATATGGTGTATAACACGTTTAGTCATATGTATACATTGTGGAATGGCTAAATCAAGCTACTTAATGTATGCATTGCCTCCATACTTGTCATTTTTTGTGATAAGAATACTTCAAATATATTCTTTTAGCAATTTTCAAGTATGTAATATATCGGTATTAACTGCAGTCACCCTGACATACAGTAGATCTCTTGAACTTATTTGTCCTGTTCAACAGAAATTTTGTGTCATTTGGTCAACATTTCCTCAATTTCCCCACCCCCTTCTGATAACCACCATTTTACTCTGCTTCCATGAGTTCAACTGTCTTACAATCCAAATATGAGATCATGTGGTATCTGTGTCTGGCTTATTTCTCTTAACATAATGTCCTTCAGATTCATTCACAAAAGCAAAATATTTCCCTCCTTTTAAAGGTGGAATGGTATTCCATTTTCTATAAATATACCACATTTTCTTTATTCATTCATTGATGGACACAGATTGATTCCACATCTTAACTATTTCCAACTATATTCCAAGTATATTTCTATATACTACAATGAGCAACTCAAAAATTAATAAAACAAATAATTTCATTTACAAAGCATCAAAAAGAATAAAAACTAAGGAATAATATTAACCAAAAAAGTCAAAAGTTAAATTCTGAAAATAACATAATATTGTTGAAAGAAATTAAAGAAGACCTAAATAAAAGGCATTTTATTTCATGGACCAGAATATTTAACAGTGTTAAGATGATGATGCTCCCAAAATTGATTGATAGATTAAATGCAGTCTCTATCAGAATTCTAGCTGACTTTTTTGCAGTAATTAATAAGTTGCTTCCAAAATGCACATGGAAACTAGAGGGACCCATAATAATCAAAACAATCTTAAAACAGAAGAACAAGGTTGAAGGACTCACACTTCTCAATTTCAAAGCTTACTACATAGCTACACTAGTCTATGCAGTGCTAGCATAAGGATAGATGAACAGATTAATGTAAGGAGGGATTCCAAAAATAAGCCCATGTATATATATGGTCAACTGACTTTGACAAGGGTGCCAAATAATTCCATGGGGAAATAAGCCTTTTTGACAAATGGTACTGAGACAGATATCTACATGGAAAATAATAAGGTCAGGTGCTTATCTCACATCATACACAAAAATTAATGGATTCTAGATCCAAATGTAAGAACTAAGATTATAAAATGCTCAGAGGAAAAGAGAGGCATCATCTTCATGACCTTGGATTAGGCAACAGTTTCTCAGATAGGACACCTAAAACCCAAGTAATAAAAGAAAAAACAGATAAATTGAACTTCATCGAAATTAAAACTTTTGTACTTCAAAGGAAGAAAGGATAAATGAGAAGATAAAATAAGAGAAAAGATTTGCAAATCATGTATCTAATAAGTGGCTTGCATTAAAAAAAATATAAGAAACTCTAACAACTCAAAAATAAAAAGACAAATACCCAATTTAAAATGTCAAAGGATCTGGCTAGAAATTTCTCCAAAGAAGGTATTCAAAAGGCCAATAATCCCATGAAATGATGCTCAACACCGTTAGTCATTAGGAGAATGCGAATCAAAACCAAGTGATACCGCTTCATTTGTGTTGGGATGGCTGTAACTAAAAAAAAATATGGATAATAGCAAGTGTTAGCAAGGATTTAGAGAAAGGGGAAATTTCATACACTACTAGTATGAATGTAAAATGGTACAGCCACTTTGGAAAATGGTCTGGCCATTCATCCAAATTTAAACAAGGAATAACTATGGGATCCAGCAATTCTACTCCTAGGTATATACCCAAAAGAATTGAGAATGCATGTCCACACAAAAACACACAAAAAATCTTGTATACTAATGTTAACAGCAGCATTATTCATAATAGCCAAAAAGTAGAAGAAACTCAAATGTCTGTTGATTAATAAATAAGTAAATAAAATGCGGTATATCCATACAATGGAATATTACTTGGCAATAAAAAGAATCAATTACTGACACACATTATAACACAGAGAAAGCTTGAATACATTATGTTAAGTGAAAGAAACCAGCTACAAAATATCATATATTATTCCATTTATATAAAACATCTAGGATAGGAAAATATATGGAGACATAAAATAGATTAGTGGTTACCTAGGACTAGGGGGTTTTGAGTAAAAATTGGTTGTGGCTGCTATTAGGTACAAGGTTATTTTGGAGGTGATGAAAACGTTTGCACAACTGTGTGCAAACATCACCACAATAAATTTTAGAACAACCGTTGCATTTCACACTTTAAGTTGGAGAACCGTATAGCATGTGAATTATGTCTGAATAAAGCTATTATTTAAAAAAAAAAAAAAGATGATTAGCCTTTGGTGAGAAAAGTTGCTCCAAGTGTTGAGGGCACTGCCTCTTGCATTGCAAGGTCTAAAATAATTACTCTCCACCCCTTTATGGAAAAAGTTTTCCCACCCCACTATAGAGTCCCACCTCATGTGGGAAAGTAATGTTTCATGTAAATAGAGAATGAGAGTGTGTACTATAATATTATTGAGGTCTTAGAACATTTTCAAAGCAAAAAATAGTAAAGAAACACTTGACAGGTAAAATTATTAGTGCAGCCTTTTCAGAGGATGTTAGACTTGAGATAGATTTCTAAAAATACATATATAAGAAGAAAAGATTACATTTTACTCTCCTTGGTACTTTATTTATTCCTTAAGGTCATCCTAAATGGGCATGTCCATGTGTTCCTGAGAATTTGTATGAATTCTAATTTTTATTCACCGAGATTTGCAGGGGGGTATAGGAGAGAAAGAAGGACACTAATCAGACATTTAGAAGAAACAATCAGAGTATTTTTTGCTTCAAGGAAGAGAGAGTGTGCTAGGAGCAATGGTTGATCTTGAGTAGAAGGTGAAGTTAACCACCTATCGCCTTTTAGTTTTTAGAATATGTCCCATTAATTTGAACTTGGCTCTCCCTGTTTTTCAATGACTCTTTGGATATCATCAAATGAAAGGGCTGTTCATTTTCCGTAAAGAGGATCAAGCAAGTGTTTCTGTTGTTGTTGTTGTTGTTGTTGTTGTTGTTGTTGTTGTTGTTGTTGTTTTTGAGACAGAGTCTCGCTCTGTCGCCCAGACTGGAGTGCAGTGGAACGATCTCAGCTCACTGCAACCTCTGCCTCCTCGATTCTAAGCGATTCTCCTGCCTCATCTTCCGGAGTAGCTGGGATTACAGGCACACACCACCATGCCCAGCTAATTTTGTATTTTTAATAGAGATGGGGTTTCACCATGTTGGCCAGGCTGGTCTTGAACTTCTGACCTCAGGCGATTCACCCACCCAGGCCAAGCAAGTACTTTATTTTGCATAGCTCTAGCTTTCAGTTATAGGTCTCTCTGCATAACAGAGGAGTTGCTGGGGCCATCAGAATTTGTCATCTACTAATGGTCTCATCACAGTTATACCTCTGGGTTCAGAGCTGGGGCTGGGATCTTGGGAAAAGGAAAGGGAGAAACTGAGGCCATTCTCATGCAAGTCCAAATTTAGAAGGCCTCTATGGCCAACATCAAATGCCAGATTATAAGGGAGGACACCTTATCTGAATCTGTATAAAATCTCAAATTCTTAAAAGTCATAATGTCTAAAAGAAGAAAAATACAAAGGCATAGTAATAATTATATTTTTAAGGTCATGCCACCAGCCATGCCACCAGCCAAATGAAGAATTGGAAATAGATTTCAGACATCTGCCCAACTAGACTGATTATAATATCCCTTTTATTTACCTCGAAAAAAAAAATCTGCTGTGATGAATAGAGAAAGTGGTACAAGCATGGAAACGAGCATCCGAGGCTAAGAAGAAAAGGCACATACAAGGTAAAAGCCCTTACCAATGCATCTGTGACAAAAGACATCTCTGCAACTTGGTCTACAAAGTGACTGTGATAATTCAGAGAAATTATTTAGCACTCAGGAAAACATTGCCACCGAATGATGGAGGGGTCTGGCAGAAGAAATTGTCAAAAGACTGGCATCAATCACAGTTAACTGTGGTGTCTCCACTGATTACTGCAGCGAGCCTGCCAAAACAGATCTCTGATACAGCAATGACACATTGATAGGTGAATGTGAGAATGACTGATGGGGCGGCCTGCCCACTTCTGGGACTAGAAGGAGTGAATTGCCATTGCTGAGTGCTTAAATGCAGAGTAATTCTTCGTGATCTAGGAACCAATTCCTTGAAGCTAAATATACACAAGGGGAAAGAGAAGATGTCCTGTGGCCTGGCTTTCCATGTGAGCTTATCTTCATTATTTGCCAGGGAAATCAAAGGTTTTGATGGCCCAAGATTTGTCTAAAGTATCCTAAGAATCCACAAAAACAAAGAACAAAACAAAAAAAAACTCCTAGAATTTTTCTGATTCAAGCCCATAAAAT
Organism: Symphalangus syndactylus; assembly: GCF_028878055.3. NCBI lineage: Eukaryota > Metazoa > Chordata > Mammalia > Primates > Hylobatidae > Symphalangus > Symphalangus syndactylus. Next base: position 68,666,330 of record NC_072425.2, on the reverse strand, counting down.
GTTTATTATGTTTTCTTTATACTTTTTAATAAACAGAATGATAGCAACTACTACATTTTGACAATCATTTCTGTGCTATATACATTATATATTAATTCAAACCTAACACCCACCTTACTAGTTATATATTAATAAGCCCATTGTATAGCTGTGGCAAATGAAATCCACAGAAATTATGTCATTGGACTGAGGCCACCCAGCCTATAAGTAATAGTCTGTCCCTTGAATTCAGAAATGCCTGACTCCGATGACAGTTCTCTGCCCACTTTGTCACACTACGTTTTCTCAAAAAACTGCTTATAATATTCTCTACCCTGGGTCTCTTAAGAGATTACATAAGCAGTGATGCCTCAGTTTTGAAGTCATTGTTTTGAACAATTAAGCTTCCCATAGATGTGAAAACTCAAATAATAGTTCTCTTGTTCACTACCAACCTCAGTCTCCTTAGAATTCACTTTGTGAGGTTAAACCTAATTAGGCCTGTTCATGTCCTACATTAGGCAGAAGAGCAAGCAAGCAATAGCTCATATGCCTATTAATTGTTTATCAGATTTACCATGGTCTAGATCAGTGCTAACGAAAATAGAATGCAAGTCACAAGTGTTAGTCATACAATATCATTTTAATTATTCTGGAATTTTTTTAAATAAAACACATAGAATTTATTTTAGTTACATATTTAATTTAACCAAATATACTCCAAGGTTATTTCAAAATGTAATCAATATAGAAAGACATTATTCACTTTTTGTACTATGTCTTTGAAGTCTCATAAGCAGAACATTTCAATTTGTACTGGCTAAATTTCAAGTGGTTAATAGCCACATGTGGCCAATGGCTCCCAGCGGACAGCATAATCTTGATAGTTCTTGGCTTAACTGACCCAGCTCCCTATATTCAGACCATACCTCTACTTTATCTAGAGATCCATTTATCTATCAATTGATTGATTTATTCATACATTTTCTCAAAGAATTTGAGAAGAGCTGGCACTTCTCTAAATATCCTCTGTCTTACCTATCTGTTCTTAGGCTCTAGTTAACTTCAGACTCCTAAAACCCTGACTTTGATATAAAGTCAGAACCTCTTCCTCTTCTTCTGAGTTTAGCTGTCGGGCTACTACCCTGAAGATTCTGCCTGACCCTAAGAAAACTGTTAGCCTTCTTTTCACTTAATTGGACTTTTTTTGAATATGCACAAATCTTAAGTGGGAGGCTCAATGCACTCTCACAAAGTGAGCTTACCTAAGCAACTAGTACCCAGATCAAGAAATCTCGCCAGCACTCTGAAAACTCTCTTACATGCTCTTCAGTCATTGCCAGCTCCAAGGAAACCACCATCCTAACTTTTAACACTGCAGATTCATTTTGTCTGCTTTAATATTATGTAAGTGGACTCTTTTAGGGTTTACTCTTCTTTCAGTTACATTATAGATGTGAGATTCATCCATGTTGTATGTAGTTATAGTGTTTTCATTCTCATTGTTGTAAAATATCCTATTGTATGACCATGCATACATACAACAGCTTGTTCATCTATTCTACTGTTGATGTATATTTGAGTTGTTCTAGTTTCTATAATAAGTCATGCTGCTATTAAGATTTTTTAACATGCCTTTGGTAGGAAAAAAAATGTCCACATTTGTGTATGTGTGTGTTTGTGTGAATGTGCACAATGGCTGGATCATCATATAAGGTGCTTATCCTAGGCAGAATAATTGTCCTCCACACACAGCAGGTCCTAATTTCCAGAGCCTGTAAATTTTACGTTATGAGAAAGAAGGATCTTTGCAGATATGATTAAATGAAGGGTTTGGATGTAGAGATTACTCTTCAGGTCCTAAATGCAGTTACACGTATCCTTACAAGAGAGAAGCCAGATGGGGACTCTACATATGCAGCGGAGACGAGAAGGAGATATGAAGAGGAAGCAGAGATTGGCATGATGTGGCCACAGGCAAAGAATGCTAGCAGCCACCAGAAGCTGGAGGAGGCAAGAGACATTCTCCCCTATAGCCTCTGGAGGAAGCCTGGCCCTGCCAACACTGGTTTCAGCCCAATGGTACTGATTCTAGGTTTCTGGGATTCAGAACTACAAGAGAATAAACTTCTGCTGTTTTAAACCACCCAGGCCGGCCTTGGTGGCTCATGCCTGTAATCCCAGCATTTTGGGAGGCCCAAGGCAGGCAGATCATGAGGTCAGGAGATCGAGACTATCCTGGCCAACATGGTGAAACTCCATCTCTGCTAAAATACAAAAAATTAGCTGGGTATGGTGGCCCGCATCTGTAGTCCTAGCTACTCAGGAGGCTGAGGCAGGAGAATCGCTTGAACCCAGAAGGGAGAGGTTGCAGTGAATTGAGATCATGCCACTGCACTCCAGCCTGGTGACAGAGTGAGACTCCATCTCTAAATAAATAAATAAACAAACAAACAAACAAACCACCCAGTTTGTGGTAATTTGTTGCAGGACACTAATGCAGTATTAAGTACTTTTACCAATTGACAGTTGTCTGTTTAAAAGAAAAAAAAACTTAGTTATCTAATTGCCAACAATATAAAAATGCAAAATATTAATATATAACATAATATAAACTCTAAAGAGGAAAGCTAAAAAGGAAACATGACCAGGCATGGTGGTATGTGCCCAGCTACTTGGGAGGCTGAGGCAGAAGGATCACCTGAGCTCATGAGTTCAAGGTTACAGTGAGCTATGATTTTACTCTTGCACTCCAGCCTGGGTAACAAAGTGAGACCCTGTCTCAAAAAAAAAAAAAAAAAAAAAAGAGAGAGTAAGAAACTATCTACAGAGTAAAATCATTTACCTTGGTCACTATCCGTGACTCTTCTCAACTACTATTTCACCAACTGGCTTTATCCCCAGAGTTCACTGTGATGTTGCCCAGAACCTTACTATTTCCTTTAAACTTGGGGGAAGAGAAGCCTAGGTGACTGATAATTTGCCCCAATACTTTCTATTCTGTAACAGACTATCTGTTTTTGAGAGGAAGGTTTTATTAGTTGGGGTAAAATATATGAAACATAAGTTTACCATTTTAACCATCTTAAGTATATAGTTTAGTGATATTAAGTATATTTACAATTTTGTGTAATCATCACTACTTTCCATTTCCAGAACATTGTCATCATCTCAAACAGAAACTCCATACCTCTCAATTTCTGTCTTCCACCAACCCTTGATAACCCCTCTTGTACTTTCTGTCTCTATGAATTTGTTTATTCTAGGTATCTCATGTGAGCAAAATCATACAATATTTGTTTTTTGTGTCTGGCTTATTTTATATACCATAATATTTTCAATTCATGTTGTAGTGTGTATCTAAATTCCCTTCCTTTAATATTATATGTGTATACCAAATGTATTTATGTACTTAAATGTTAACGGGCATTTGGGCTGTTCTGACCTTTTGGCTATTCTGCATATGTGTTGGTGTACAAGTATCTACTTGAGTCCCTCCTTTCAATTATTTGGGATATATACCTAGAAGTGGAAATACTGGGTCATATGGTAATTCTGTGTTTAACTTTTTCAGGCACCTCCGTGCTGCTTTCCATAGCGGCAGCACCATTTTGCATTTCCAGGAGCAATGCATGGGGATTGCAATTTCTTCACATCCTCACTAATGCTTGTTATTTCCTGGTGCTTTGATAATAGCCATCCTAATGGGTGTGAGGTGGTAACTCATTGTGTGATTTGCATTTCCTTAGTGATTAGGGATATAGAGCATCTTTTCATGTGCTCATTGGCCATTTGTATATATTCTTTGAAAAATGTCTATTCAATTCTTTTGCCCATTTTTGTATTAGGTTGTTGTTTGTTCTTATTGTTGTTTCTGAGTGGACTATCTTTTTCTAAGTGAAAAGTAAGTCAGACTAAACAAAATCCAAAAATAACCATATATAATAGTCAATTAGTGTCATTTACTGACCTTTTATTTTACATATGAAAAATCTTGAAGGGAGGCTTGAAGGATATGAGTGACAAAAGGATAGCACCAAGTGACTCCAAGTGGCATGGATAGCAAATATTTCCTAAGCCCTTTGGACAGCCTGGTCTGTAATAACCCATGGAAGAAAAACAGCAGTTCCTCATGTATCCTCTCCTCTCTACTATGACTGAAAGACCACCTAATGCCAAAACTTGAGATGAATATAAACAAATGATAGGGATTCCACTCACAGAACACTGTGGCTGTATACCCTACCTCTGGTTCTGAATCAGTTAAAAAAAAAACTAGGCCAATATTCATTGCCCTCTTTCTGGTTCTGCAAAGTACTCTTTCCCCGTCTTTCCTTCTCAATCTCCATGGTCCAATAACAAGGCGGATACTAGAAATCCCAGAAAGCAAATGATCAGAAGCCAGATGGAAATTAATGATAATACAAATATTCTAAGAATTATTGTAGATTTCTTTATGTATATATATATATTAATTCTACTTTAAGTTCTAGGGTACATGTGCACAATGTGCAGGTTTGTTACATATGTATACATGTGCCATGTTGGTGTGCTGCACCCATTAACTCGTCATTTACATTAGGAATATCTCCTAATGGTATCCCTCCCCCTTCCCCCCACCCCACAACCGGCCCCGGTGTGTGATGTTCCCCTTCCTGTGTCCATGTGTTCTCATTGTTCAATTCGCACCTATGAGTGAGAACATGCGGTGTTTGGTTTTTTGTCCTTGCAATAGTTTACTGAGAATGATGATTTCCAGTTTCATCCATGTCCCTACAAAGGACATGAACTCATCATTTTTTATGGCTGCATAGTATTCCATGGTGTATATGTGCCACATTTTCTTAATCCAGTCTATCGTTGTTGGACATGTGGGTTGGTTCCAAGTCTTTCCTATTGTGAATAGTGCCACAATAAACATACGTGTGCATGTGTCTTTATAGCAGCATGATTTATAGTCCTTTGGGTATATACCCAGTAACGGGATGGCTGGGTCCAATGGTATTTCTAGTTCTAGATCCCTGAGGAATCGCCACACTGACTTCCACAATGGTTGAACTAGTTTACAGTCCCACCAACAGTGTAAAAGTGTTCCTATTTCTCCACATCGTCTCCAGCACCTGTTGTTTCCTGACTTTTTAATAATGGCCATTCTAACTGGTGTGAGATGCTATCTCATTGTGGTTTTGATTTGCATTTCTCTGATGGCCAGTGATGATGAGCATTTTTTCATGTGTCTTTTGGCTGCATAAATGTCTTCTTTTGAGAAGTGTCTGTATGTATCCTTTGCCCATTTTTCGATGGGGTTTTTTGTTTTTTCCTTGTAAATTTGTTTGAGTTCTTTGTAGATTCTGAATATTAGCCCTTTGTCAGATGGGTAGATTGTAAATATTTTCTCCCATTCTGTAGGTTGCCTGTTCACTCTGATGGTAGTTTCTTTTGCTGTGCAGAAGCTCTTGAGTTTAATTGGATCTCATTTGTCAATTTTGGCTTTTGTTGCCATTGCTTTTGGTGCTTTAGACATGAAGTCCTTGCTCATGTCTGTGCCCTGAATGGTATTGCCTAGGTTTTCTTCTAGGGTTTTTATGGTTTTAGGTCTAACATGTAAGTCTTTAATCCATCTTGAATTAATTTTTGTATAAGGTGTGAGGAAGGGATCCAGTTTCAGCTTTCTACATATGGCTAGCCAGTTTTCCCAGCACCATTTGTTAAATAGGGAATCCTTTCCCCATTGCTTGTTTCTGTCAGGTTTGTCAAATATCAGATGGTTGTAGATACGCGGCATTATTTCTGAGGGCTCTGTTCTGTTCCATTGGTCTATATCTCTGTTTTGGTAGCAGTACCATGCTGTTTTGGTTACTGTAGCCTTGTAGTATAGTTTGAAGTCAGCTAGCATGATGCCTCCAGCTTTGTTCTTTTGGGTTAGGATTGACTTGGCAATGCAGGCTCTTTTCTGGTTCCATATGAACTTTAAAGTAGTTTTTTCCAATTCTGTGAAGAAAGTCATTGGTAGCTTGATGGGGATGGCATTGAATCTATATTTGATTCTTCCTATCCATGAGCATGGAATGTTCTTCCATTTGTTTGTGTCCTCTTTTATTTCATTGAGCAGTGGTTTACAGTTCTCCTTGAAGAGGTCCTTCACATCCCTTGTAAGTTGGATTCCTCAGTATGTTATTCTCTTTGAAGCAATTGTGAATGGGAGCTCACTCATGATTTGTCTCTCTGTTTGTCTGTTATTGCTGTATAAGAATGCTTGTGATTTTCATTCAAAAGCCAGCAGAAGAGAAGAAATAACTAAAATCAGAGCAGAACTGAAGGAAATAGAGACACAAAAAACCCTTCAAAAAATTAATGAATCCAGGAGCTGGTTTTTTGAAAAGATCAACAAAATTCATAGACTACTAGCAAGACTAATGAAGAAAAGAGAGAAGAATCAAATAGGTGCAATAAAAAATGATAAAGGGGATATCACCACCCATCCCACAGAAATACAAACTACCATCAGAGAATACTACAAACACCTCTATGCAAATAAACTAGAAAACCTAGAAGAAATGGATAAATTCCTTGACACATACACCCTCCCAAGAATAAACCAGGAAGAAGTTGAATCTCTGAATAGACCAATAACAGGCTCTGAAATTGTGGCAATAATCAATAGCTTACCAACCAAAAAGAATCCAGGACCAGATGGATTCACAGCCGAATTCTACCAGAGGTACAAGGAGGAACTGGTACCATTCCTTCTGAAACTATTCCAATCAGTAGAAAAAGAGGGAATCCTCCCTAACTCATTTTATGAGGACAGCATCATCCTGATACCAAAGCCTGGCAGAGACACAACAAAAAAAGAGAATTTTAGACCAATATCCTTGATGAACATTGATGCAAAAATTCTCAATAAAATATTGGCAAACCGAATCCAGCAGCACATCAAAAAGCTTATCCACCATGATCAAGTGGACTTCATCCCTGGGATGCAAGGCTGGTTCAATATACGCAAATCAATAAATGTAATCCAGCATATAAACAGAACCAATGACAAAACCCACATGATTATCTCAATAGATGCAGAAAAGGCCTTTGACAAAATTCAACAACGCTTCATGCTAAAAACTCTCAACAAGTTAGGTATTGATGGGACATATCTCAAAATAATAAGAGCTATCTATGACAAACCCACAGCCAATATCATACTGAATGGGCAAAAACTGGAAGCATTCCCTTTGACAATGGGCACAAGACAGGGATGCCCCCTCTCAATACTCCTGTTCAACATAGTGTTGGAAGTTCTGGCCAGGGCGATTAGGCAGGAGAAGGAAATAAAGGGTATTCAATTAGGAAAAGAGGAAGTCAAACTGTCCCTGTTTGCAGATGACATGATTGTATATCTAGAAAACCCCATTGTCTCAGCGCAAAATCTCCGTGAACTGATAAGCAACTTCAGCAAAGTCTCAGGATACAAAATCAATGTACAAAAATCACAAGCATTCTTAAACACCAATAACAGACAAACAGAGAGCCAAATCATGAGTGAACTACCATTCACAATTGTTGCAAAGAGAATAAAATACCTAGGAATCTAACTTACAAGGGATGTGAAGGACCTTTTCAAGGAGAACTACAAACCACTGCTCAATGAAATAAAAGAGGATACAAACAAATGGAAGAACATTCCACGCTCATGGGTTGGAAGAATCAATATCATGAAAATGGCCATACTGCCCAAGGTAATTTATAGATTCAATGCCATTCCCATCAAGCTGCCAATGACTTTCTACAGAGAATTGGAAAAAAACTACTTTAAAGTTCATATGGAAGCAAAAAAGAGCCTGCATCGCCATGTCAATCCTAACCCAAAAGAACAAGGCTGGAGGCATCATGCTAGCTGACTTCAAACTATACTACAAGGCTACAGTAACCAAAACAGCATGGTACTGGTACCACAACAGAGACATAGATCAATGGAACAGAACAGAGCCCACAGAAATAATGCCGCATAGCTACAACTATCTGATCTTGGACAAACCTGACAGAAACAAGCAATGGGGAAAGGATTCCCTATTTAATAAATGGTGCTGGGAAAACTGGCTAGCCATATGTAGAAAGCTGAAACTGGATCCCTTCTTTACACCTTATACAGAAATTAATCCAAGATGGACTAAAGACCTAAATGTTAGACCTAAAACCATAGAAACCCCAGAAGAAAACCTAGGCATTACCATTCAGGACATAGGCATGAGCAAGGACTTCATGTCTAAAGCACCAAAAGCAATGGCAACAAAAGCCAAAATTGATGAATGGGATCTAATTAAACTCAAGAGCTTCTGCACAGCAAAAGAAACTACCATCAGAGTGAACAGGCAACCTAGAAAATGGGAGAAAATTTTTGCAACCTACTCATCTGACAAAGGGCTAATATTCAGAATCTACAATGAACTCAAACAAATTTACAAGAGAAAAACAAACAACCCCATCGAAAAGTGGGCAAAGGACATGAACAGACACTTCTCAAAAGAAGACATTTATGCAGCCAAAAAACACATGAAAAAATGCTCATCATCACTGGCCATCAGAGAAATGCAAATCAAAACCACAATGAGATACCATCTCACACCAGTTAGAATGGCCATCATTAAAAAGTCAGGAAACAACAGGTGCTGGAGAGGATGTGGAGAAATAGGAACACTTTTACACTGTTGGTGGGACTGTAAACTAGTTCAACCATTGTGGAAGTCAGTGTGGCGATTCCTCAGGGATCTGGAACTAGAAATACCATTGGACCCAGCCATCCCATTACTGGGTATATACCCAAAGGACTATAAATCATGCTGCTATAAAGACACATGCACACGTATGTTTATTGTGGCACTATTCACAATAGGAAAGACTTGGAACCGACCCAAATGTCCAACAACAATAGACTGGATTAAGAAAATGTGGCACATATACACCATGGAATACTATGCAGCCATAAAAAATGATGAGTTCATGTCCTTTGTAAGGACATGGATGAAACTGGAAATCATCATTCTCAGTAAACTATCGTAAGGGCAAAAAACCAAACACCGCATGTTCTCACTCATAGGTGCGAATTGAACAATGAGAACACATGGACACAGGAAGGGGAACATCACACTCCGGTGACTGTTGTGGGGTTGGGGGAAGGGGGAGGGATAGCATTAGGAGATATACTTAATGCTAAATGACGAGTTAATGGGTGCAGCACACCAACATGGCACATGTATACATATGTAACAAACCTGCACATTGTGCACATGTACCCTAAAACTTAAAGTACAATAAAAAAAAAAGAATGCTTGTGATTTTTGCACATTGATTTTGTATCCTGAGACTTTGCTGAAGTTGCTTATCAGCTTAAGGAGATTTTGGGCTGAGACAATGGAGTTTTCTCGATATATAATCATGTCATCTGCAAACAGGGACAATTTGACTTCCTCTCTTCCTAATTGAATACCCTTTATTTCTTTCTCCTGCCTGATTGCCCTGGCCAGAACTTCCAACACTATGTTGAACAGGAGTATTGAGAGGGGGCATCCCTGTCTTGTGCCCATTGTCAAAGGGAATGCTTCCAGTTTTTGCCCATTCGGTATAATATTGGCTGTGGGTTTGTCATAAATAGCTCTTATTATTTGGAGATACATCCCATCAATGCCTAATTTATTGAGAATTTTTAGAAAGAAGAGCTGCTGAATTTTGTCAAAGACCTTTTCTGCATCTATTGAGATAATCATATGGTTTTTGTTGTTGGTTCTGTTTATATGCTGGATTATGTTTATTGATTTGTGAATGTTTGAACCAGCCTTGCATCCCATGGATGAAGCCCACTTGATCATGGTGGATAAGCTTTTTGATGTGTTGCTGGATTCAGTTTGCCAGTATTTTATTGAGGATTTTTGCATCAATGTTCATCAAGGATATTGGTCTAAAATTCTCTTTTTTTGTTGTGTCTCTGCCAGGCTTTGGTGTCAGGATGATGCAGGCCTCATAAAATGAGTTAGGGAGGATTCCCTCTTTTTCTATTGATTGGAATAGTTTCAGAAGGAATGATACCAGCTCCTCCTTGTACCTCTGGTAGAATGCAGCTGTGCATCTGTCTGGTCTTGGACTTTTTTTGGTTGGTAAGCTATTAATTATTGCCTCAATTTCAGAGCCTGTTATTGGTCTATTCAGAGATTCAACTTCTTCCTGGTTTATTCTTGGGAGGGTGTATGTGTCGAGGAATTTATCCATTTCTTCTAGATTTTCTAGTTTATTTGCGTAGGGGTGTTTATAGTAGTCTGATGGTAGTTTGTATTTCTGTGGGATCAGTGTTGATAACCCCTTTATCATTTTTTATTGCATCTATTTGATTCTTCTCTCTTTTCTTCTTTATTAGTCTTGCTAGCTGTCTATCAATTTTGTTGATCTTTTCAAAAAAACAGCTCCTGGATTCATTGATTTTTTGAAGGGCTTTTTGTGTCTCTATTTCCTTCAGTCCTGCTCTGATCTTAGTTATTTCTTGCCTTCTGCTAGCTTTTGAATGTGTTTGCTCTTGCTTCTCTAATTCTTTTAATTGTGATGTTAGGGTGTCAATTTTAGATCTTTCCTGCTTCCTCTTCTGGGCATTTAGTGCTATAAATTTCCCTCTACACACTGCTTTAAATGTGTCCCATAGATTCTTGTATGTTGTGTTTTTGTTCTCGTTGGTTTCAAAGAACATCTTTATTTCTGCCTTCATTTCATCATGTACCCAATAGTCATTCAGGAGCAGGTTGTTCAGTTTCCATGTAGTTGAGTAGTTTTGAGTGAGTTTCTTAATCCTGAGTTCTAGTTTGATTGCACTGTGGTCTGAGAGACAGTTTGTTGTAATTTCTGTTCTTTTACATTTGCTGAGGAGTGCTTTACTTCCAACTATGTGGTCCATTTTGGAATGAATGTGGTGTGGTGCTGAGAAGAATGTATATTCTGTTGATTTGGGGTGGAGAGTTCTGTAGATGTCTATTAGGTCCACTTGGTGCAGAGCTGAGTTCAATTCCTGGATATCCTTGTTAACTTTCTGTCTCATTGATCTGTCTAATGTTGACAGTGGGGTGTTAAAGTCTTCCATTATTATTGTGTGGGAGTCTAAGTCTCTTTTTAGGTCACTAAGGACTTGCTTTATGAATCTGGGTGCCCCTGTGTTGGGTGCATATATATTTAGGATAGTTAGTTCTTCTTGTTGAATTGATCCCTTTACCATTATGTAATGGCCTTCTTTGTCTCCTTTGATCTTTGTTGGTTTAAAGTCTGCTTTATCAGAGACTAGTATTGCAACCCTGCCTTTTTTTGTTTTCCATTTGCTTGGTAGATCTTCCTCCATCCCTTTATTTTGAGCCTATGTGTGTCTCTGCATGTGAGATGGGTTTCCTGAATACAGCACACTGATGGGTCTTGACTCTTTATCCAATTTGCCAGTCTGTGTCTATTAATTAGAGCATTTAGCCCATTTACATTTAAGGTTAATATTGTTATGTGTGAATTTGATCCTGTCATTATGATGTTAGCTGGTTATTTTTCTCGTTAGTTGATGCAGTTTCTTTCTAGCCTCGATGGTCTTTACAATTTGGCGTGTTTTTGCAGTGGCTGGTACCAGTTGTTCCTTTCCATGTTTAGTGCTTCCTTCAGGAGGTCTTGTAGGGCAGGCCTGGTGGTGACAAAATCTCTCAGCATTTGCTTGTCTGCAAAGTATTTTATTTCTCCTTCACTTATGAAGCTTAGTTTGGCTGGATATGAAATTCTGGGTTGAAAATTCTTTTCTTTAAGAATGTTGAATATCGGCCCCCACTCTCTTCTGACTTGTAGAGTTTCTGCCGAGAGGTCAGCTGTTAGTCTGATGGGCTTCCCACCCGACCTTTCTCTCTGGCTGTCCTTAACATTTTGTCCTTCATTTCAACTTTGGTGAATCTGACAATTACGTGTCTTGGAGTTGCTCTTCTTGAGTAGTATCTTTGTGGAATTCTCTGTATTTCCTGAATTTGAATGTTGGCCTGCCTTGCTAGACTGGGAAAGTTCTCCTGGATAATATCCTGAAGAGTATTTTCTAACTTGGCTCCATTCTCCCCATCACTTTCAGGTACACCAATCAGACGTAGATTTGGTCTTTTCACATAGTCCCATATTTCTTGGAGGCTTTGCTCATTTCTTTTTATTCTTTTTTCTCTAAACTTCTCTTCTCACTTCATTTCATTCATTTGATCTTCCATCACTGATACCCTTTCTTCCAGTTGATCAAATCGGCTATTGAAGCTTGTGCATTCTTCACATAGTTCTTGTGCCATGGTTTTCGGCTCCATCAGGTCCTTTAAGGACTTCTCTGCATTGGTTATTCTAGTTAGCCATTCGTCTAATCTTTTTTCAAGGATTTTAACTTCTTTGCCATGGGTTTGAACTTCCTCCTTTAGCTCAGAGAAGTTTGATCATCTGAAGCCTTCTTCTCTCAACTTGTCAAAGTCATTCTGCATCCAGCTTTGTTCCATTGCTGGTGAGAAGCTGCATTCCTTTGGAGGGGGAGAGGCACTCTGATTTTTAGAGTTTCCAGTTTTTCTGCTCTGTTTTTTCCCCATCTTTGTGGTTTTATCTACATTTGGTCTTTGATGATGGTGATGTACAGATGGGGTTTTGGTGTGGATGTCCTTTCTGTTTGTTAGTTTTCCTTCTAACAGCTTGGACCCTCAGGTGCAGGTCTGTTGGAGTTTGCTGGAGGTCCACTCCAGACCCTGTTTGCCTGGATATCAGCAGCTGAGGCTGCAGAACAGCAAATATTGGTGAACAGCAAATGTTGCTGCCTGATCGTTCCTCTGGAAGTTTCGTCTCAGAGGGGTACCCGGCTGTGTGAAGTGTCAGTCTGCCCCTACTGGGGGGTGTCTCCAAGTTAGGCTACTTGGGGGTCAGGGACCCACTTGAGGAGGCAGTCTGTCCATTCTCAGATCTCAACTCCATGCTGGGAGAACCACTACTGTCTTCCAAGCTGTCAGACAGGGATGTTTAAGTCTGCATAGGTTTCTGCTGCCCTTTGTTCTGCTATGCCCTGCCCCCAGAGGTGGAGTCCACAGAGGCAGGCAGGACTCCTTGAGCTGTGGTGGGCTCCACCCAGTTCGAGCTTCCCGGCGGCTTTGTTTATCTACTCAAGCCTCAGCAATGGTGGGTGCCACTCCCCCAGCCTCGCTGCCACTTTGCAGTTTGATCTCATACTGCTTTGCTAGTAATGAGCGAGGCTCCATGGCCATAGGACCCTCTGAGCCAGGCGTGGGACATAATCTCCTGGTGTACCATTTGCTAAGACCATCAGAAAAATGCAGTATTAGGGTGGGAGTGACCCGATTTTCCAGGTGCTGTCTGTCACCCCTTTCCTTGGCTAGGAAAGGGAATCCCCTGACCCCTTGCATTTCCCAGCTGAGGCGATGCCTTGCCCTGCTTCAGCTCATGCTCGGTGTGCTGCACCCACTGTCCTGCACCCACTGTCCAACAATCCCCAGTGAGATGAACCCGGTACCTCAGTTTGAAATGCAGAAATCATCTGTCTTCTGTGTCACTCACGCTGGGAGCTGTAGACTGGAGCTGTTCCTATTCGGCCATCTTGGAACCACCCCGGTCCCCGAATTATTGTAGTTTTCTACATCAGCTTAGAGGAAAAGAAAAGAAAGAAACCAGGAATAGAATAAGATAAGAGACAGATGTGCAAAAACACCAGGGAGTCTAGAAGTGAGAAACTGTTTTAGAAACTACACAGTCAAGCTGTCCATCAGGTGTGATTTGGAAAATTTGCTGGACCAAGGATTATCCAGTCTGGGGACAAACACTGAGCTT